>NC_089587.1:71391534-72638474 GCF_019320115.1 Miscanthus floridulus
CCTCGGCCCCACTAGAGAAACCCTCCGGTGCTCTTGGAGCGCGTCTCCGGACCGCTAGCCGACCCCCAGCGAACGGGGTACGGGCCTCCACTCGGACTTACCCGATAACAGCTCACCGGAAATGCCGTCGCTCGCGCCCACCGAGGGTAGCGCGGTATCTTCCACCCCTCCTTCCGAGCGAAAAGGAAGCGCGAGGGTCGAACAAAAAGTCAGGAGAATCCCTGACGGCCCTCTTGCTCCGCACAGAGGCTGAGGGACTCTTCCTGCGACACTTTGCTGAGACCCAGCGGCTCAGACTCGCACACGAGGGGTCTCGGCAAAACAAACCCTCCTTCCGAGCGAAAAGGAAGCGCGAGGGTCGAATAAAAAGTCGGGTGAACCCCTGACGGCCCTCTCGCTCCAGGCGGAGGCTAAGGGGCTCTTCCCGCAGCATCGTCGAGGCCCTGCGATCCGAACTCGCACCCACGGGCCCGGCAAACACAATGTAACTCCCCACTCGAAAGAGAGAAAAGCCCCTGGAGAAGTGAAATCACTCCTCGAGGGCCTCGGGGGCTACACCCGACGGGTGCGCTCGCGCGCACCCACCGAAACCCCGAAAACAAAACCACATCCCGACAGGAACTATGAAGAGCCAATTCTCGTCAGAACCTCAGGGGGAGTGCCTCCACTCCCCCCAAGGCTCGGGGGCTACTGTCGGGTACCGTGAGAAGGGGTACCGTAAGCAAAATCCAAAAAACGACTGCTTAGACTTCGTAAAGATCGAAACCAGCTGAACGCTGTTGGCCTCGGCCGATTCTCCGACTCGCCCGAGGCTCCAAGGGCCTCGGCCGACTCTCCGACTCGCCCGAGGCCCATCGCCGCAGGCCTCGGCCGATTCTCCGATTCGCCCGAGGCCCCCTCGCTACCAACCTCGAGCGATTCCCCGCCAAAGGCCACGGCCGGGCCACCGACCCTCCGTCTCGCGCAAGGCAGGCTCGGCAGCACTCCGCCGCCTCTTCCTTCTCCCGTCCCTCTGACAAAACGTCGTGTCACATCAGCTCAGCCGACTGTTGCCCCTGACGACAACCGCACGCCCGGCACAGTACAGCAGAATGGCCGATGGGACAGGGGGCAGGACTGGGCAGGGGTTACCCGCCACTGTACTAACCACCGTAACGCCCATGCCTCACTATGCTGCCAACTCCTGCACCAAGGACAATGCAGCGTGGGGAGCCACATCTGGGCTACTGTAGCCTCGGAATCAGTACCCAAGGCCAATAACTCCCCCCAAGAACCTCGACAGATTGCTTCACGGGCTCGGCAGCCTGAGGGTCCATGACCACCGAGCCCCCCCGCGATGGCTCGGCCTCGGCATAGTCGCTGCCCCCTACGACGTCATTACACGGCAACCCGCACGACGCCCGCCATGCCCTGCATCAAGCCGTACTGGAGCCCCACGACGCACAAGACCGAGTACGACCCGCATGTCACTTCCGCACGTCCTGTCGAGGCGCTCAACCACTCCAACAAATCACACGGCGGCGCAGTGCAGCGTCGTGGCAGACCAGACGTCCGTCACGTCAGCACCCTGCCAACCACGACGGGACTGTGCAAGGGCTACCGGCTACTGTGCTGCCTAAACTCCTGCACCAAGGACGGACACGACGTGGGGAGTCAGAACCGGGTTCCTGTGACCTCGGGGCCAGCGAACCGATCGCTCTGCCCCGCTCGAGACCCCCGATGAGCCTCGGATTCCGCCTCGCCCGAGACTCCCGGTAGGGCCTCGGGCGAACTGGCCGTGCTCCGCCTCGCCCGAGGCTGGGCTCGTCCCGAAATCTCGTCACCTCCACCTCAAAAGTCACTCCGGCAGGCTATCGCATCCAATTAATGCACCCAGCTGCCCGCACTACGGAAGTCACGATCGGCAGCATGCCGCGGCAGGACAACGGTCAAATCGCCTTTTTACCATCCCTTACTGACGATACAGGGCACCGTATCCTATAGACGCGTGTTCGGCACTGTTCCGCCCAAATCAACTATCGGCGATGGCCGCCCAGACCTCACATTGCCACCCGCTAAAGGCCTCGGCACAGCAGGCCTCGGCACAGTGGGTCTCGGCCTCAGCGCGACAGGTCTCGACGCAGCCTACTACAGCAGCCACCAGGCCTCGGCGTTTCACCAAGTCAACAAAAGTACAAGAGCGCAGCATGTCGTCAGCCTTGAAGACCATACCGACTAGACATCGACTGGAACTCCCACGACGCCATACTGCTTCAGGGAGCGGAATACGTTAGCAAATAGTAGCCTTCTCATGTACCTCTCGCTTCCTCCTTGTAACTATAAAAGGAGGTAGCCAGGGCCATTCCTAGGGCGCGGAGAAAAAACACACCGATAGAATCACGCACTTCCACGCTGCTTGGGAGCAACGTCCCAAGCCGTTCGCACCACCCTCGCCGAGACCTGGGGCTAGCTCCCTCTCTCACTCAGCTTGTAACCCCCTACCACGAGCACTCCGGTGCAAGGAATACAAGATCAATCTCTCAGACTGGACGTAGGGCCCCGACTGCCCGAACCAGTATAAACCTTGTGTCTCTTTGCATCACCATCCGGGATTAGGGACACGCAGTACAAATTCACTCGTTGGTTGAGGGACCCCCGGTTCCAAAACACCGACACATATATAGAGTATTAAATATATATTAAAAATAACTAATTGCAAAGTTTGCGACTAATTTGCGAGATGAATCTTTTAAGCCTAATTAGTCCATGATTTGACAATGTGGTGCTTAAGTAACACATGTACTAATAACGGATTAATTAGGGTTAATAAATTAGTCTCACGAATTACTGACAGATTCCATAATTTATTTGTGACACCCAATGTGGCACCTTAAAACTTTACGTCCTAAATCTTTACAGGGCCTAAAGCAAAAAAAAAAAAAAAAAAAAAGACAGAAAAAGGGGGAGCGGGGGGTGACGAGAGACGAGAGTACGAGACCATGGTCAAGCGGCCAGCGGTGGGGTCACGAGCTCCACCCCTCCTCGCGGGCCCACCATCCCACAGTGACACACCACCCCGTCCGCTACGGGACAGTAGTCCCTCCCACCTCCCACCTCCGTCACTGACAACCGAGCCCCACCTACGTGGCCCACCTTTCATCCACTCCCCGCCATGCACCCCCGCCGCAATGGAATTCTACAGAACCCCATCCAGAAAAGACCAAACTACCCCCGCGAGCAGCACGGATTAACGCGGCCGTGCCACGCCGCGGGCACGGCACACGAGGTTTCTCCCCCGCTCCGCTCCCGCCAACCAGCTCCAGCGCCAGGCCGAGCACCGCACGCCACCGCTTCCGTTTCCACCTCCCGGCCGGCCCAGGAATTTACGGCTCGCTGCCACTCCCCGTCTCCTCCCACTCCTCCTCGCTCCTGTCGCGGCTCCCTCGCCTGGCCTCCTCTTCCTTTTCCTCCTCGCGAGCGTGTCTCGCGCTATTAATGTAGCGGCGGCGACAGGGAGTTGTGTTCGGCGCGGCGCGGCGGTGGCACGACGAGACGGCGCGTGAGGAGGAGTGGAGGACCAGGCGCTCCGCCGCTCCGGGCTCTTGCGTGCATCGTCGTCGTCGTGGAGGGCGGTAGGATTCTGCGGCTGCTCTTATCCCTCCCCATCTCTATCCCTTTCCATCTCTTAGCGATGTTGCTGCTTGGGTTTTTGTTCCTTGTTCTCGGCTGGATTCTCGCTCCGTGGTTCTGCGTGCTTGGTCTCGTCCCGGTCGCCGGATTTTTCTTTTTCTTTATCCCCAAACCTTCTCGCGCGGCGATTGTGGAATGCGGAGCGAAATTCTCCCGCTTATTTTGATTGCGGGGATTTTTTTTTCCACCGCTCGTGGATGCATTTCGCGCTTGCGTCTTCGTTTTGTTCCTCCAGTCCCCGTACGGGGTTTTGGTGTAAAAAATAAAAATCCCGGGATTGCTCGGAACCAAGCAAGGCGCGGGATTGTCGTCTCTTTTCCGCTCGGATTCCTCGGGAGGCCGTTCGCATGGCAATGCTGATCGCCGACGGAAGATTGTAAAGGAGATTCCTTTCTCGAGATTTTCTTTCCCAGTCTGCATTTCGGTTCCCCGACCCGACCGGTGCTCCGTCCACCGGCCGCCGGGAGGACGGATTGCTTGCTGCTTTAACCGTGTGTGTGTTCACCGCGCAATGCCTGATTTTTTTTTTGTTCCGTGGTAGCCTTGTCAAGGCCTGTTGTTCCATTCCATGACACGCTGGTTTGGTTTGCATCGCAGTTTTCGTCAGTGGAGGCAGCAGCAGTCGGCAGCAAGATGATTGATGGGAGGCGGCATTCGGTGGACATTCCTGTCTCGAGGGCCCTGGTGGCCATCATGCGGTCCAGATCCCTGAGGGACCCTGACACCAACTCGCTGGCCAAGTTCTCCGCCAAGAAGACCATCTGGGGGGGCTGCTCCCTCGACGAGGAAGAGCCGGAGGGGGCGAAGAACAACAAGACCACCTACGGCAGGCACAGCTTCAGCTACAACGCGTACGATCACCTCCAGCAGAGGAGGGAGGAGTTTGGGGACAGCCTCAGGTCGGGCCGGCTCGCCGACTCGCCCATCAACATCATCAAGGCCAATGCCATGGCCAAGGCGGCGCTCCATAACCAGAGCTGTTGCTCGGCCATCTCCGGGATGTCGAGGATCGCAAAGGACAGGGGTTTTGGTTTGGTGGCTGGTGGGGAGGAGCTTGGCCGGAGGGGGGAGGCCAGCACGTTCCAGGAGAGTTCCAGGAGTTTGCTTCAGAAGTACCGCCCCAGATCTTTCTCCGAGCTTGTTGGGCACGGTGTTATTGCTCAGTCTCTTTCAGGCGCTGTTCTGAAAGGGAAGCTTGCTCCTATCTATCTCTTCCATGGTCCGCACGGCGTGGGCAAGACGTCCACGGCTAGAATGTTTGCAGCAGCGCTCAATTGCCGTTCCACTGGTGGGAACCAACCATGTGGGCGCTGTGACGAGTGCGTGGCCATATTCTCGGGAAGCAGCAGCAGTGTGGTAGAGATTGATGCTTCCAAACTTGATTGCAAATCTAGGGTCGCGGCCTTGCTCAGGAATGCCTGTGAAGTCCCTGCCTCTTCACACTTCAAGGTTATGATTGTTGATGATTGCCAGCACATGGACAAGGAGGGATGGTACTCCATCTATAATAGCCTTGAAGGGATTCCTGAGAGCACAATCTTTGTTATGATCACATCCGATATTGATAAGCTACCAAGCAATTCCATAGGGTGGTGCCAGAGCTACAGGTTTTGCAAGATAGATGATGCAGAGATTGCCCGCAGGTTGATCAAGATTTGTACAAAAGAAGGCATGGAATTCGAAGCAGAGGCACTGGACCTTCTTGCTCGCAAGGCTAACGGTTCCATTCGAGATGCAATTCAAATGCTTGACCAACTAACTCTACTTGGAAAGAGAATCAGCAAATCAGTGACACATGAGCTGGTAGGTTGATTACTCTGGTTTTCTTTTATGAAAAGGAGTTACCACAATCTACGGTTTTAACCGTTTTCCTTTGGAAACGGTCAAATTGTCGGCACCTAAATTTCTTTGTTTTTCCTTCCCTTTTTATTACAGCAATCTACGGTTTTAACCCTTTTCGGTTGAAAACCGTCAATTTGTCGGCACCTTAACTTTCTTTGTTTTTCCTTTCCTTTTTGTTACAGCAATCTACGGTTTTAACCCTTTTCGGTTGAAAACCGTCAATTTGTCGGCACCTCAACTTTCTTTGTTTTTCCTTCCCTTTTTCCAGATGGGTGATGTCTCAGACGAGGAATTGCTTGATCTTCTCAATCTGGCCATGTCATCAGATGCTGCTACAATTGTGAGGAGGGCCAGGGAGCTTTTGAGCTCAAAAGTCGACCCTCTGCAGTTATTAGCTCAGCTTGCAAATCTTATCATGGATATTTTAGCTGGGAAGCACCCCTCAGATTCTTCAGAAGTTAGAAGAGTTACTGGCAAACATACATGTATGCTCTCTTTCTTCTTAAGCTTGAAAAAATCATGTATCTACATATTAAATGTCCTCAGATCTTGTATGCTGTTGTTGATAAGCTTTGCAGAAGTGCAAGATATTGTATCATTTCTACTGAATACTCTTGCAGTCTTGCTGGAGATAAGATTGTGTTTTTTCACTGATGAGTTAGCTGCATAATATTGTGTCCTATAAACAATGCATTCGAAAAATGTTAAAACAACTTAAGGGAATACTCAAATATGATGCATGTACCCATGGATTAAACCCAATTAAGGAGTTTCTTCTCTAATTGTGGTTTCCTCTTTAGCAAACTTAGCTAAATCTGAGCATGGGCACCATATAGAATGCCTTATATTTCAGTATAAATTTTAGAAGTCATAATGCAGTGTATTCCAGGACAGAGGGAGTATTTACACTCACAGTGTATACCTGTTTACTGTTTCCATCTCTTTCTAACTTTCTATCAATTTTGCAGCTGCTGACGTGGATGTACACAAACTTAGGAATGCATTGGAAATACTCTCTGAAACTGAAAAGCAATTAAAGACAACAAAAAACCAGTCTACATGGCTTACTGCTGCACTGTTACAGTTTAATATGATGGAACCCTACTGTCTAGATGATACTGCAGTTTCAAGCATGTTTACTGAAAGTCAGACAGGTAATTGATATTCTCTGCCCCCTTAATTTAATCTCTCCTGAATGTTGAAATATTTGAGAGTAAGAAGCACTGTGAAGTGGAACTGTGTCAATGTCACTTTATCAGTATGTCTGTTTACTGATAAGTGAGCTGTACTTTGTGCAGATGATGGGACTGCAGTACTGAAAGATGAAAGCTTAGATACGAGTTCCCATCTTTGTTCCCAGAACAAAGTTAGTTCTCTAGACATGAATTTGGGAGATCCAGATGTATTGGAGACGATATGGATGAAAGCTCTTGAAAACTGTTCATCCCCTCCACTTCAAAATCTACTACGGAAGGATGGGAAGTTGTCGTCTCTGTATACAACCCAAGGTAATTTGCTCTGTGTGTGTGACCTCTTTCTTCTGTTTTATTGGGAGACAGATCTGTTTGTTACTGAACAGCATGTCCCTACTTACTGTAGTTGTTTGCTGTGGTCCACCTTAATACACCTTTCCAGACAGTTGCTCAGTGCTGCATTTCAGAAAACACATGTTTGTCTGGACACATGCATGACATAGCATTAAGTATACTTATTGATAAGCTAGTGGTGTTGTCTTCCTAATGGGTGTGCATCTTGCATTAGTAGGCATCAAATATTGCCTGCCAATTTGGACTGCATACATTCAGTTAGCATCACTGTGTTCCTGACTATGGATATTCTACACGTCAGATTTCATTCTTTTTTGCTCTGAATTGTAGGTGTGGCAGTTGCTGAACTACAGTTCTGCCATCCTGAGGTTGTCCCAACATCAGAGAGCTTCTGGAAGCCACTATGTGCATCTCTGCAGAATTTGCTGAGGTGCAACGTCGACATCCGAATCAACATTTCGCCTATCTCTTGCAACAGAGCTGGATCCAAGGACTCATCCGTCAGCCTTGTCATGGAATCAAGAGAAGACCGCGAGGTGCAGGACCCAGTCACCTCAAACTGCAGAACCGTCGTATCATCCAGAAGAGACTGCCCTTCCCCACTCGTGGGGCAGGCCAAGGAGAAGCCGTCCCATATCCTGGGATGCCTCCATGGCGGTGCAGATGGTGACACAGTGGATACCGAACCGAGGATCTTGAGCTATCAGAAGATCTCTGTCGTCCCTGCAGCGTCCGCCCCAGGAAACGCTCCCCTGAAAGCCACCGCTGGAGACACATCAAAGGTTGATGAATTCAGAGTTCTTCGTGGCTGCTGCTCACACCTTCTACCCTGCGGTGCTTGTGCTCCCCGTCAGAAGTCCCGGACACGGGAGAAACGCCGAGCCAAGCTGTTCAGCTGCTGCTTCTGCAAGATCGGACCGGACTGCAAAACGAAGGCGGAAGCAGGGTAGTTTGCAGCAGGCCAGGAACAGAGCAGCCCTCTGCAGTTCAAAGCTGGGGACGGGCAGTAGAACAAAGTCTGGGCTATGCTGATTGCCATTTGGCTGAACCTGACATTATGGTTGTCCATTCTTGCTAGTCTTCTATCATGTTTTCTGGTTTGGCTCTGGTGGTCGAATCAGTTCAGACTTCAGACTGTCAAAAGTGTGCCATCTCTTGACTGTAGCTTACCTCCGATGGGGGGAGATACTGGTCAAAGACACAGCAGATGTGCGTCGCTAACATAAAGATGTTTTATAGTCGGAGATGCTTAAACTTTCCTGGTAGCATAACCGTGTTTGTAGTTGTGCGTTGGATTTTGTTCCATGCCGGTTTCTACTGTTTTCGTGAAATCATGATCCAAATTAAGGGACGGCAGGCTCAGGACGGCGGCCACTGCCAGAGATGCTGCCGAGCCCTGCCCGCCTCAGCTCATCTCGCCGCCTGCCTCCGCGAGGATGGGCAGATGGTGCTCGCCGCCAACGCGTCGGATGATCGAGGCGGCGAGTGTGGCCGCTGCGGATGTCGCCCGGATGCAAAGGCTAGGGCACATCAGCAACGGCTGCAAAGGCTAGGGCAGCTGCGTGGGCCATGAAGTTTCTTGATTTCTTTGAGAAAAAAAAATCTATTTTACCTCAATGAATCATCAACTTTAAAACCACACATCTTACTTCATAAACTCCCAAAACCGTTGAGTGACCTGCTTTTGGAGTGGTTTTCTGTTCAAAGTGACTGGTTTTGGAGTGGTTTTGAAGACGATTTTGGCCCTGTTCGCTTGTCTTATAATCCGTATTTTTAGCTTGTTTTTTTCGCCGGAACCATGTTTTTCTCTCACAAGTCACAACAAATCAGTCGGAACAGTGTTTTGGCTTATTTTTTCAGCGAAGCGAACGGGGCCTTTGTTCTTTCTTTACTTAAAAAAAATCTGGTAGCACTTGATAAGGTTTTTAAATCACAAAAATATCTTTGAACTCTTAAAATTTCAGAAAAAAAAATCTTGAGATAGATTGAGATATGATAAATACAAATAAAATATTTAGAGCGAAAGGAGCTGCTTTTGAATCAACACAGGTAAAGAAACAGAAGAACCCAAGGAACTAGAAGAGCCAAGAGAAACAGACCTCACCTATTTCGCTTGAACTTTCCTTGTAGTATAACCATCTCTGGATGATTAAGCTTTCATGATAGCATAACCATATTTATAGTTTGTTAGATGGTGCACTTTTATTTTAACCCCCACCCCAAAAGAAATAGAAATAAATTCACCGTCTAAATCAACTAAAACAAAAAAAGGAAATAAGTAACATAGAATTAGAACAAAAGAGATCAAGGAGGAAGTAAAAAAGCCAAATCTGATGGTTACCTCCTCTTCTCCGACGAGCTCTATCTCCATTGACCTCCTCGATTTCCATCTTTGTTGACCTTCTCGACCTTGGTGAGCTTTGATCCATATTAGGGTTTCGTGGGTTAGGGTTAGGGTTTGGGGTTTTCGGGTTAAGGAAGGATATTTGTGGTTGAGGATTGGAAAGGGAGGTGGTTGGATTAGTGGTGGTGAGTGAAGTGGCGGCAAGCGAGGTGGCAAGTGACATCTAGGCAGATCCGCGGTGGAGGCTAGGGGTCTGGCTTTCCTCCTTCGATTGACAATAGGGGAGGGTAGGGATGGAGTGGCGGGGGTGGGCGGCGCGCTGGCGATAGGGTCAAGTGGCCTACAAATTTCTCCTTTGATTCTGATTAGGGGAGGGTGGAGGTGGAGCACCGGTGGGCGACAAGGCCGAGGGTGGGGGAGCGAGAGAGGAGAGAAAGGGGAAGAGCGGGTGTAGGGTTGAGATGGCGGACTAGAGGGGGGGTGAATAGTCCTTTCTAAAACTTAATCGCGCCGGCTAACCGAAACAAATGCGGAATTAAAACTATCGGTCTAGCCAAGACTACACCCCTCTATCTAAGTTCACAAGCATCTTATAAAGATCCTAAAGAGGCAACAAAGATGCCAGACTAGCTAGAGCTCACCTAATCAATTCTAGTGCAAGGTCACACAAACCTATGCACTAGTACTTCATACAACCAGGGGAGCTCCTACACAACTAGTGATACAAAAGCACAAAGCCACCTCAGCTCACTAGCAATGCTCAATAACAAGGCTGCACAAGCTAAATTATAGAGCGCAAAATACTTAGCTACATAAACTAAGCAATGTGACTAACAAGGTTACTAAAACCAAATTAGCCACGCAAGGAAGCTACTTCTATGCTACACAAGCAAGAAGGCAACTAGCAAGCTACTAAAGCTAAACTAGTCACAAGAGCAACTACACAAGCACAATGTGTGAAGTGTAAATACAAGCTTGTGTTGCACGGAATGCAAACCACCGAGAAGATAATAAAGACAATGTTGACACGGTGATTTTCTCTTGAGGTTCACTTGGTTGCCACCAAGCTACGTCCCCGTTGTGTCGACCGCTCACTTGGTGGTTCGGCGGCTAATTGGCATCACCCGCCAAGCCCGCACGTCGAGCACCACAACAACCTACCCCGAAAGTGAGGGTAGCTCAATGACACGCTCACCTAGAGTTGCTCTTCACGATCCCTGCGGGGTGAGCACAATCCCCCTCATAAATCCTCCTCCATAGCACCGCACAATCTTCTCGCGTGCTTCAACGGAGCCACAAGCCACCAAGCCGTCTAGGAGGTGGCAACTTCCTAGAGTAACAAGTACCACCGGCTTGCAACTTGAACACCTAGTGGCACTCGATGCAACCTCATGATGCAATCACACTAGAATTGCTCACTCACTCGATTGGATGATCATTGTCAAGCACAAGTGAGTTAGAGGGCTCTAAAGCACACCTACACAAGCCACCAAAGCTCAAGGGTGCTCAGCAACCGGCTAAGGTCGGCCAACACTTCTATTTATAGCCTCACGGGCTAAACTAGCCGTCACCCCTTCACTAGGCGTTTTTGGGCTGACCGGATGCGCCGGTCGCAATGACCGGATGCGCTGGCCCATCGTCCGGTCGCTCAAGCCCGAACACACCGCTGGCACGACCTGACGCTCGAGCCCTAGAGTCCGGTCACGAACAGAGAGCTCCGAGAGCCTCGATTCAATGACCTAACACGTCAGATGAACCATGACCGGACGCATGGCGGTGTCTGATCCTCACTGCATGCCAAGATCACCTCCAGCGCCTCACCACATCACCATACGTCACGGTCGACCGGACTCAGTCCCTGCGCGCCCGTTCGCGCCAACACGCCGTGCTTCAAAAGGTGACCGGACATGCCGGTGAAACCAGGGCCAGTGTCCGGTCCCAACTCCTTAGCTTTGGCCAGCCAGCGCGTCGTGGCTAAAATTCACCGGACGCGTAGGTCCTCCCGAGGCCTGCATCCGATCACCTCCAGGGACCACTTTTCACCTCCATTTCTTCACCGAGTTGATCCGCTTCAACTCCAACTTCTCCTTTGCAAATGTGCCAACACCACCATGTGTATAGCACCATGTGTATATGTGTTAGCATGTTCACAATCATTTTTAAGGAGTTAGCCACTCAACTTACCATGCTAGTCGATCCTAGCAACGATGCAAAGTTAGATCACTTGAGTGGTACTATATGACTGATATGCAAACAAGTTTGCCCCTCTTGATAGTACGACTATCTATCCTAAACCCGGTCATCAACTTCTCTACACACCTATGACCGGTGAAATGAAATGTCCTAGGTTATACCTTTGCCTTGCGTATTTCTTTCCATCTCCTCCAATGTCGATGCAACACATGCACCAATATGATCGACAATGATATGATCCACTCCATATCATCACATGACCATATTGGTTCATCGATCTTGACTTCACTTGCTCTTCACCGTTGCTTCGGTCCATCGACACCAAGTCATCACTCAACTTCCCTTCACACTTGCAACCGGTTCATCGAGCCAAGTCATGTCTTGATCTTCTCCACCTTGATCACATGACTCAATGTCATGTCTCATGTGCAATAAGCTCCTTTATCATCATATGTGTAAGCTTTGCAGCAACTCCAAGCCATCTTCACCGTCATGGCATATGTTGCTCATACACATACTTGTGGACTAATCACCTATGTATCACTCAAACACATATTAGTCCACCTAAGGTTGTCACTCAATTACCAAAATTAAACAAGGACCTTTCAATCTTCCCTTTTTTGGTAATTGATGACAACTCTACAAAGATATGGAAATTAAGCTCTTTTGGATTCATGTTGCTTGCCCAAGCAATTTTACAATGTGTAAATGATTTTGGACAAGTATCACAAACCTAAATTAGTAGTATTAGCTCCCCCTACATATGTACTAGAGTGTTTGGTTTGAAGCTCGCACATATGCATAGATTAGAATTGTGGGAGAGTAATTACTACCAAATGATGCTAAGGTGTATAGAGTAAACCTTTGAAGCGTGATACCAATCGGAGTTGCACTTTTAACACCATTCTTAGCACCATGAGTAGCTAGACAACAAAAATACTAGAAACCCTGTGAGATCAACATTATAAGCAAGATTCTAGTACCACGTGTAGAAATACAAGTCTAGCTACCAACCTATGCATGATAGTTATCAAATCATCAACCAAATTCTATAACTAGCATACACCACACAAGCATGCATATCAAATTTAAAAACTTATTCAATGCAAGCAAGCACATGAATGTGCACATATCAAATGCAATGAATCAAAGTTTATGAGCTTGCTCCCCCTACTTGTGTGCTTCTCATTGTCCAAGAATTTGATCCTTCTCATTTTCTTCAATGTTGCTCCCTCTTTGTCCATTGTCCATGTCCAAATCCCCAACTGTCATATCTTTATCTCAATTTCTCCCCCTTTGTCATCAATTTCCATAAAGGGTATGCCTCTTTTGATACAAAGGGGTTGGGGTAGATGGTTGACACTTGAATCTTCATTTTTTATGGACATCACCACACATGTTGGAATGATACCACTTGTATAGCTCTTGAGATACCACATATAGGATCATTGACCTTGATACCAATTGGTAGGGCACCTCCCCCTATGTCATAGCATGGGTCATTCACTTGATAAACTTAAGCTCTTGTAGGTGAGAGAACTTTCATCATTGATGATCACTTAAAATTGAGGATCACTTGTGGAACCACCGTCTTGTATGATTGATACCACGTGTAGAAATGTGATATCACTTGAAAGATTTTTCTAGTATGGAACCACTTGTTGGATTTGTCAATAAAATTATTTCTTGAACATTTGCTATCTTCATGAGTACCACTTGTAGGATATCACTTGTAGATTGATCTAGACACCACTTGTGAATTCTTGATAAACTATTTGAGTCTAGATACTACTTGAAACAAACAAACTAGATATCCATTTGCATTGTTGTTTTGTGCTTGTACTCTTATCACTATCATGAGCTTCTAAGTTGACTTGACCTAAATTGATTTGCCTAAGCTTTCAAGTCCGGTTTGATCCAATGACAAGCTTCTTCACACCTCTTGCAAAGGTTATCTTACCAATGTTATACTTGTCACTTGTTAGCAATCCAAAATAGATCAAGTACTTTGGGTTCACTAACTCATGAACAAACTCATACACATACCACTTGATCATTTAACCATTCAAGCAATAGTGGTAGGCTATGAATTTTAAAATTTTCATTTGTTATGCATGATCCTACAAGCATGTACTATATGCACTAATCGCATACTAGTAAGGGATGAAAATGATCATGCGCATTACAATGATACATTTGCTATCTAGGAGTAGAGGATAGTCATTAGTTTCCAATTAAGCTCTACAATAGCAATGTGAAGTCCAATTTAATAGCTTGGTGAAGACCAATCATCAATATAAAATCCATTCTTCACTCATACAAATTGAGAACCACTTATGATCAAGTGCACTATCTTATCGTGGTTGGCTTATTTTATCATCTATCAATGCTTACTTGAGAGAGCTACTTAGAATACCACTTGAAGTGCCATGACTAGCTCTGTTTTGGATGTTGCTTGCTTTTCTTGATCAACCCTTTTGATTGCTTCAACTAAGCATCTCAAATATTCCTTGGATCACCACTTCCATATTAGCCTTCTAAGTACCACATTTGGTTTACCTACACATAGGCGGCAAGCCCCTACACTAGGGAGAAGTGACCTCTCTCCAAACAACCATCCTTGATACTCACTTGAAATGACTTGATTGATTGATCCAAGTGATGGACTTAATTTGATGAGAAACCTTGAATCCTTCTTTAAGTTCTTTTCTTTCTACTTGTTTAAGTTCTTTTCTTTCTACCAAATGATCTCCAATAATCTCTAGAACTTAAACTTCATCTTTATTTTCATCTTGAGCTTGGTCTTGATCTTCAATTTGAGTACCAAATGTGTGTCAAATACACTTCACAATCAAATAGCATTGTACTCTTTGCTTGTCATGCTTGTATATCATCTCAAAACCAAACTTAGGTGCCTCAATCACTTATAAACATGTTTCCAACTTGAGGACCTTTCAATCAAAGTGACACTTTATCGATCCAATAGACATCACTTTTCTGGCAGATTCTGTACCCTTCAAAGAAATATCTATATATCCCAATGTACAAAAATCCAAATACCACGAAATTTGGTGGAGATGTGGTTTACTAAGTCATCTAGCAGCTGTAAAAAATTGAGATTAATTTGACTTCTAGATTGCTATCAGATTTCAATTTTTCCACCACTGCTATATGCTAAAAACTGCTTCACTATAGCTAACAAGATCTACTTCAAAACCTTAGCATCTCTTATCCAATTCTCATGAAATTTCTACAGAATATCATGCCATAAGTATAGAGCATGTACACCAATGTTCATGCCAATCCAATACGTTTTGATCACTCAAACATGGCTAAGATCACAGCTCACTCAGATTTTCAAATATAGGACAGATTTCAACTATTGAGCTATTCTTCATCAAATTAAACCAAACTTGAAATCAACTTGTTTGAATACTTTTACAAGACATATATCAATTCAATCCACTTACTAAAGTCATCTCACGAATTTATCCAACTCAAATCAATCCAAACTTGATTACTTAATCAATAAATCCATTCAAACATCTCATAGTAAGCAACATTATATATTTATCCAATTCAATTAACTCATATGCGCCCAAATGAAATGATCAACAAGAGATATACCTTGGTAGTTCATGATCATCCAATTTGCAAGCTTCAACTCAAATAGTTGCAAGCCAATAATTATAGCCAATAAATCACTACAACTAGATTTATATCACTTGTATGATGTAGCACATTTGGACTTCACTAACTTATCATGGCATTGGGATGATAATCATTACTCTTTAATACTTGGCTCAATCACATGATCTACAAGGTGAATACCACTTGAACCAAGCCTTCAATGCCGATGGTATCTATAAACATTCATCCACTTTTTGATGGTACCCAAACTAGTTTGGATTCTCTTAAGTTAGGTGCAACATACTTAGACAATGCATTAGTATGGGTAGCGGGATATTTTACAATAGCAACCATGAAGGTACCATCACCATTCTTTCTAAGCACAATATTATCATCAATTGAAATAGGCTTAGAATTATTACCTAGGAGACATGAATTGGCCATATGTCCCCTTTTCCGGCATGACTAGCAATTTCTCTTGGTTAGAGTCTTCTCTTCCTTGCTCTTGAATTGCTTCTCATTGCCTTGCCCCTCATGAGTTGCTTGAGCCTTTTCTCAAGCTTGGTAGGACACTTCGAGACAAAGTGTCCCATATCTTCACACTTGATGTGAGCATACACCTTCTTCTCATCTTGATTCTTGCTCATCATCTTGGCATCTTGAATAAGCATTGGATGTCTTGCTCTTTCACCCCTTCTTGTTTTCTTCTTCTTCTTCATCAAGTCACCACCATCTTCATGGTTAATCTTGATTTGAACTTGGGGCTTCTCTTCTTGCTCAACTTGTGGCTTTGGTTGAGGCTCTTCTTGTTGCTTCACCAATTGCTTGGTTGGGCACATTGAGGTGAGATGTCCCCAAGTACGGCACTTGAAGCACTTGACATGCTTTAGCATCTCTTCTTTTTTCAACTTAAGCTTCTCTTTATTGGGGCAACCATTTGCAAGATGTACTACTTCATGGCATTTGAAGCACATGAAATGAGATAGCCTCCTTTGTTCTTGCTTCTTCATCTTTCTTTCTCTTTTTCTTTCCCCCCTTGATCATGCTCTTGTTGAAGCCAATGCCACTCATATCACCATAGCTTCTTTTGTTGTTCAACATATGCTCGAAGGTGATTTTGGTGTTGTAGCACCTCTCTAACATGTTGCTCAATTTTTTCACTTCATTCTTGAGCTCATTGTTCTCCTTCAAAAGCTTAGTCTCACAAGACAAGGAAGTAGAACAAGCATCTATATGTGAAGAGCATGGCATTTCTAATAAATCATCACAAGAGGTGGATACATGCTTCTTCTCTACATCACAAGAGTTAGTCACATGTTGTAATTGATCACTTGACTCATGTGATGGGCTCTCATTCTTTTTAAGTTTCTTTGAAAAAGCTTTAATAAGAGAAGCATGTTGTTCTAATAATTCTTCATGAGACACAGAAGCTTCTCATGAGTCAATTTTAGCTCACCATGTGAAGATTTAAGAACATCAAGTAAGTGCTTATGTTCTTCACATGAGTTCTTTAGAAATGAGTTTTCATTTTCTAATTTCATTATTTTAGCTTTCTCATTTTCTAAAGACATGGTCATGCTAGCAAGTCTACTCATAAGCTCATCATATGAATCAACATGATCAACCACATTAGCATTAGATACCTTGGTGTCACTTTGTGACATGAAGCAATATGGTATGTAGGAGAGCTTGTAGTAGCAATGTCATCCGAGCATGATCCATCATCATAACCATCAAGTGTGCATGAGGTAACATCATCATTTGCATCACTTGTGGCATCATCAATCTTATCAAGTGAACTTGTAGTGGATCGATCATCATCATCACTTGACCATGAGGTGGAGCAATCTTCCACAATCACCAAGTTGTGGTCATGCTCAACACACTCATGCGCAACCTCATCCTTGGACCCATCCTCCTTCTTGAACTTGCCATCATCCCATGTGGAGGAGTCACCGAAGGTGTGCTTGATTGATTCCCACAATTCATGAGCGGTTCCTTTGTGGTTCACCTTGTAAAACAACTCAAAGCTCAAAGCATCCATTAGATATAAATAGGCATCGGCATCAAGTTCAAAGATAACCTTTTGAGCTTTGGTTAGATTTTTATGGTCCAAGACATGGGTGAGACCACTTGTGATAACCCACCAAAACTTAGGTCCCTTTACACGAATATGATCAATCATATGGTGTTTCCACCGTGCAAAGTGTGTGCCATAAAAAAAGTGTGTGTCACAATCATCTAGCCCACTAGACGCCATCCTCTCGGGTCAGTGAAGACCACAAATGAGAGACCAAGCTCTGATACCACGTGTAGCGTCGAGATGACGGACTAGAGGGGGTGAATAGTCCTTTCTAAAACTTAATCGCGCTGGCTAACCAAAATAAATGCAGAATTAAAACTATCGGTCTAGCCAATACTACACCCCTCTATTTGAGTTCACAAGCACCTTATAAAGATCCTAAAGAGGCAACAAAGGTGTCGAGCTAGCTAGAACTCACCTAATCAATTCTAGAGCAAGGTCACATAAACCTATGCACTAGTACTTTATACAACCAGGGGAGCTCCTACACAACTAGTGATGCAAAAGCACAAAGCCACCTAAGCTCACTAGCAATACTCAATAACAAGGCTACACAAGTCAAATTATAGAGCGCAAAATACTTAGCTACATAAACTAAGCAATGTGACTAATAAGGTTACTAAAACCAAATTAGCCACGCAAGGGAGCTACTTCTATGCTACACAAGCAAGAAGGCAACTAGCAAGCTACTAAAGCTAAACTAGTCACAAGAGCAACTACACAAGCACAATGTATGAAGTGTAAATACAAGCTTGTGTTACACGGATTGCAAACCATCAAGAAGATGATGAAGACAATGTTGACACGGTGATTTTCTCTCGAGGTTCACTTGGTTGCCACCAAGCTATGTCTCTGCTGTGTCGACCGCTCACTTGGTGGTTCAGCGGCTAATTGGCATCACCCGCCAAGCCCGTACGTCGAGCACCGCAATAATCTACCCCGAAAGTGAGGGTACCTCAATGACACACTCACCTAGAGTTGCTCTTTGTGATCCCTGCAAGGTGAGCACAATCCCTCTCACAAATCATCCTTCGGAGCACCGTACAATCTTATCGCGTGCTTCAATAGAGTCACAAGCCACCAAGCCGTCTAGGAGGTGGCAACTTCCAAGAGTAACAAGCACTACCGGCTTGCAACTCAAACACCTAGTGCCACTCGATGCAACCTCACGATGCAATCGCACTAGAATCGCTCACTCACTCGATTAGATGATCACTGTCAAGCACAAGTCAGTTAGAGGGCTCCAAAGCACATCTACACAAGCCACCAAGGCTCAAGGGTGCTCAGCAACCGGCCAAGGCCAGCCAACACTTCTATTTATATCCTCACAAGCTAAACTAGCCGTTGTCCCTTCACTGGGCATTTTTTGGGCTGACCGGATGCGTCGGTCGTAATGACCGGATGCGCCGGCCCAGCGTCCGATCGTGCTACGCCGTCCACGTGTCGCTCTACATTCAACCAGAGCCACCCGATCTCAACAGTAACTTTACGTGCCAACGTTCACAAGACGACCGGACGCACCACTAGCACGACCTGACGCTCGAGCCCTAGAGTCCGGTCACGAACAGAGAGCTCCCAGAGCCTCGATTCCATGACCTGACGCGTCAGATGAACCGCGACTGGAAGCACGGCGGTGTCCGATCCTCACTGCGCACCAAGATCTCCTCCAGCGCCTCACCACGTCACCATACGTTATGGTCGACCGGACTCAGCCCCTGCGCGTCCGTTCGCGCCAACACGCCGCCCTTCAAAAGGTGACCGGACGCGCCGGTGAAACCAGGGCCAGCGTCCGGTCCCAACTCCTTGCCTTCGTCTAGCCAGCGCGCCATGGCTAAAATTCACTGGATGCGCAGGTCCTCCCGAGGCCTGCGTCCGGTCACCTCTAGTGACTATTTTTCACCTCCATTTCTTCACCGAGTTGATCCGCTTCAACTCCAACTTCTCCTTCTTTGCAAATGTGCCAACACCACCATGTGTATGTGTGTTAGCATTTTCATAATCATTTTTATGGAGTTAGCCACTCAACTTACCACGCCAGTCAATCCTAGCAATGATGTAAAGTTAGATCACTCGAGTGGCACTATATGACCGATATACAAACAAGTTTGCCCCTCTTGATAGTACAGTCATCTATCCTAAATCCGAATCATCAACTTCTCTACACAACTATGACCGGTGAAATGAAATGTCCTAGGTTGTACCTTTGCCTTGCGCATTCCTTTCCATCTCCTCTAATGTCGATGCAACACATGCACCAACATGATCGACAATGATATGATCCACTCCATATCATCACGTGACCATATTGGTTCATTGATCTTGACTTCACTTGCTCTTCACCATTGCTTCGGTCCATCGGCGCCAAGTCATCAGTCAACTTGCCCTTCACACTTGCAACCGGTCCGTCGAGCCAAGTCATGTCTTGATCTTCTCCACCTTGATCACATGACTCGATGTCATCTCTCATGTACAATGAGCTCCTTCATCATCACATGTGTAAGCTTTGCAGCAACTCCGAGCCATCTTCACCGTCATGGCATATGTTGCTCACACACATGTACTTGTGGACTAATCACATGTGTATCACTCAAACACATATTAGTCCACCTAAGGTTGTCACTCAATTACCAAAACCAAACAAGTACCTTTCAGCGGGGTGGGGTGAGAGACGAAGCGGGTGGAGTGTGGTTTGCTCCCCTTGTTTTATATTATTTTATACTCCTTTATAAAATCATTATGAAGGACAAGCTTAGCGCAGTAGTGAGAAGCCTTCCCACTGAGCCAAAGGTCCTAGGTTTGACGTAGGCTCTATGCACAATGTAGGGATAAGGCTTGCCTCGGTTATTCTTTTCCCAGACCCCACTCATGTGGGAGCCGCTAGCATTGGGCCTATCCTTTTCATGAAATCATTATCCAAATCAAGGGAGCAAGGTGCATGGATTCATCACCTCGATGAAATGAATAATTCATCACTCGTTGCCTGATAAGAGCATCTCCAATAATATCTTAAAAAATGAGTCCTATTAGGTTTGAGAACCTTTCCAAAAACTATTAGGTATGAAAAAACACACTCCAAAAGTTTTTTTTTTCTGAAAAACAGACACGTCGTCGTTGTCGTACATGCCGACTTGCCACAACTTGCCGCCTTGGCCAGCCATCCCCAACACCCTAGCTCACAACGAAAACCTTCGAAACCGAATTTTCATTACCTGCTCTACATCCAAGTATTCTTAGATCTAAACATAGTGACTGCAGTTTTGGCGAACCTCCTACGCGGCGACGGCGGTGGCCAAGCCATGGCTGAACATCTCTATCATCATAACTCAATCACACACCATAAACTCCCAAATGGAATCTCCGTTGCCAACTCCTCATATCTGAAAATAGTGGTTGGATATCCAATTCTAATGAACCCTCCAGGTAGCGACAGTGGCAAGCAGTCGGTGATAAAGGGGAGTGCGAAGAAAAATGACAACAGCGTCAAGGCCGCCACCATGGAATATTATCATCCACATAGCACAAAGGGAGTGCACAGGAAAAAAAAAGAAAACAGCGCCAAGGCCGCCACCACCACCGATGGAATATGTATCATCCGCACAGCACGAGGAGATTGAGAGTCGAGCGCAATAAATTAGGAGTTAGGATAATTCAAGCGTGGTAGATTGGGAGTTTACGGATTAGGTGCACGATAAATTCGAAGCTAGAATAAGGCGTTGTTGGAATATGTTTTTATGCTCTAATAACCCTGCTTGTTGCGCCGTTCGGAGCACGGGCATTCTGGAAGAGTCAGATTCATTTTTCACAAGCATAATTCAAAATTCTCCAAAAATCCTTCAAAATTCTAGGCTGGAGCATGAAATTTAAAACCACACCAGAATGGAGTTTAAAAAGCTCCTGATATCGTCTCTTGGAGTTTTGAAAGCTCGTGATATCGTCTCTGAATTCCAAGTCCATGAGCATCCGTCGCATCATAAAACATCTAAGAAGATACAGTGCTTTATCAAAGAAGAAGATACAGTGCCAGACTGCCAGTCCAGACTGGGCGGCCGGCGGCGCATACTCGCAATCAAGGCATTCACCAGCCCACATCATTTCCACAAGAATAAGAGTAGCGATCACAATCCAACCATCCAATGGCATAGGAAGCCGCTACGGCCTATGAGACGGCACAAAATCTTAGGCGACCGGAGGCGACGCTTCATCCCACTGGCGACATTGTCCTCCCCTGCAGATTATTTGAGTTGAAGGGCAGGAACGCACAATTGCAGCTAAATACGAAAGAAGCAGCCATAATGCAGGCGGAACATGGCAGACAGAACTCTTACAACATGGTCTTTTTTTCTCCTCTGTTTTCGCTTGATGTAAAAAGGGTCTATGGGGAGTTAAAATGAAATGAAACAAGAACAGCATGAGCATGTCATCAGATGCGAGATCTAGACACACAAGCCACCACCACCGCAACCAGGAGGGGCTCGCTCCGCTACCTACGCGCAAGGGCAACGACAAACAACGAAAACACAGCCAAACTGGGTTTGCTGAGTCACATTACGGCCTGCGCCTGCCTTCTGCTTCAGCTTCGTACTTCTCTGCCCAGCTGTTCAAGCCGAAGATGCAACACCGAACCCAGGCAGGAGCCATCCACTCTTCTTCGCGTGCTCCACATAGGAAAGGAACTTCTCCCTGGCATCAGGAATGTCGAGAGCCAGGTCATCGAGCCCATCCCTGACCCTTGAGAACCCCTTGGTCATCTGGTTGATGGTTATGATCCCTTCACCAAAGCACTCCTGCAGCAGGCTTAGGGTCCTCTCATTCTTCTTCTCCATTGCCATCACGAGCGCCTTCTTGACAACTTCATGGTTGAAGAAAGACATACCCAGCTCACGGATGCAGTTGCATGCTTCCCCTAAATCACCTCCACTTTCGTACTCCTCCAGGAGCTTTGTTATCTTGTCCTTGGCATCCTCCACAGCCCATCCGGTTCCACCACCCCAGCACCTCAGAAGCCTCTCACCAGCATGACGAGCTGATGCAAGGGAGCGTGCCATGTTCAATGTTTCAGCCCCGCTGCAGTTTGGTGGAAGCTTGCTGCTAATCTCACCCAAGTTTAGAGGTGCAAGAACATCATCAATCACAGCCCTGGCTAGGAACAGTCCCAGCGCGTCTGAGGCATCCAATATATCCAGTGCAGTGTCTTCTGCAGATTCAAGGAGCATTATGAATCCCTTGGCGATGTCTTCAGACGAGAACAGCTCCATGCTTAATGAGGATAGAAGAACTGATGCCATCTCTTTCTCCCTGTTCTTGCGGTCCATAGCAATTGTTATGAGCTTCTTGATGAAGATTGGGTTATATTCTGGATAACCAAGCTCTTTGACACTATGGATAACCTCTGTTGTATCATCAGAGAGAAAGTATTCGTGTATTATAGAAACAGCCTCCCTCTTGTACCTTGCCAGCTTCTCATGTTCATCATCTTCAACGCTTCTGTTGACACCTGACTTCACATACGAAGAATCTAGCCATCCCTCAGAAATGGCTTTTGATACCAACAGCTGAAATTCAGACTTTGCAGATGGTATATCAAGAATGAGATCATCAAGACTCTCAGCAACCCGATAGAATCCTTTCATCATCTGACTAGAGCTTATTAAACATTCTTCAGATGCTTCCTTCAGAAGTTTGACAATAAGAGCTTCAGCAGCTGGACTCTCCATTCCAAGAGTAAGAGCTCGCTTCACCACCTCATGATGAAAAAAGGGCACTGCCAGCTCTCTAATGCACCTACAAGCCTCAGCTGTATCACCATTTCTAATGTATTCCTTTAGAAGATCAGCAATCCTCTTCTTCACCTCTTCTACCGTGATGCGAGTTGAACCACCCCATCGTTGCTCAATTAACTCTGCGTGGTGGGGTGCTGAAAGATAGCTTTTCTCTGCAATTTGTACAACCTGCATACCCTTTGAAGATCCTGAGAGACTCACTTTTGCCTTGCTAAGGAAAGCAGGTGGCAGAATGTCATCAACAACTGCACGTGCAATGAAAAGTGCGAGCACATCAACCACATCAGGTATGTCAACAGCCAGGTCATCAACAGCCTCTAATAGCAGCACAAAGCCCAGTCTGATTTGAGTTGAACTGACCACGTTGCCATAAAGATATGATAGAAGCACTGATGCCATCTCTTTCTCCTTGTCATGCCTGTCCATTGCTGTGGAAACAAGCTTCTTGACAAAGTAACGGTGGAAATCATCATAACCCAATTCTTTAAGATCAGAAGCAGCTAATTTCACATCACCATTGCTGAAATATTCCTCAATTAACGGGACAACAGCTTTCTTGTAGTCTTCTAGTGGGGTTGAAACAGGGGCTTCAACTAACTCATATGGTTCCTGAGTCACAAAAAGAGATCAACATCGATGTACATGTAAGGTTGCATACTAACCACTTAGACAAATAAAAGGCGATCTACAATAGTTTCTGAGATTGAACACTTGACACTCAATTGTTTGTAGCAGGGTGAAAGAATAAATGGGTCAAGACCATCAATAGTAATTACCTCACCACTGTCATAATTTGGATCATTTCGGTCAAGGCATGCCTCTGCGTCAGTATCAATTAGTTTGCCCCAAGTCCCTTTGCCACCAGCTCCATCTGCAATAGAAACCTCAGCAAGTCAATTAGGATACAGTAGAACATAGATATATTTCACATTTTTCTATCTTCAAAAGTTTGGAACATGGTAATACTAATCTTAGGTATAACTCACAATAGTATTTATTAAACTGTTGTAATCACATAGAGCCTAAGCCCAACTATGTGTGCACTTAGACCATAGGTAGTAAGTCAGCAATCTCATGCATAAAAAAAACTCCCAAGAACTAAACAACTGACACTCCATAGCATGCAACAGTATCAGAAGACACATAGGTTTTCACAATAGTATAGTCAAAATTACACATTGCACACTTGCATTTCATATCTTTGCGCAACACACATGGCAATTACATGTAATCAAAAGATAGTCGGCCACGTAGGCTGCATAACATTTGGCCATCCCTAATCTGATAAACTAGATCTAACACATAGATGGATCCTTTTATTGTTTCTTAAGTTGCAAGGGCTGCAATAAGAAGAATAAAGCTAAAGGAACATGAACCTCCAAAGCACACCTGACAACTGGTATTTTATAACAGTAAAAGTATGTCAATACATATCCTGCTTTCACATAAGAGATAACCATATGCATTCAGGGTAGACCTGGGAGCAAACATGCTTCTAAACATATCCCTAATACACCATGTGAATACAAAACAAATTAAGGAAACCATGACTGAAAGACAAAAAGGTAAGATCACATTCTAACCAAAGTTTCTAAACAAAAAAGGAAACGGTTGAAAGTAAGGCTATAACAGCACTGCAGACCATGTTTTGATGTGCATAGATAGCTGGCAGCACTATTGCAAAGCAATGCAATATTGTGTTCAGTGAAAACAAGAATTGACAATTAAATAATGGCAATAGAAGCACATGCTATAAGAGAAGGTATGGATTTTCCGCTCAGCCCACTTTCCAACATGCAGGTTGCGTGCACATATGCATAGACAAAGTCCAAATATCATGAGCTATAATTGCCAACTGAAAGGAATGGAACAATTCTGGATGAATAGGTTCAAGCTAAAGGATGCTCTACTGAACCCCAACTAGGAGTTCAGGACACAATTTGCAAAACAGGATGATAGGTGATTAATAAATAATAGGTTCAAGCTAAAGGATGCTCTACTGAACCCCAACTAGGAGTTCAGAACACAATTTGCAAAACAGGATGATAGGTGATTAATAAATAATAGGTTCAAGCTAAAGGATACTCTACTGAACCCCAACTAGGAGTTCAGGACACAATTTGCAAAACAGGATGATAGATGATTAATAAATAATAAACAAATGAAGTAGCCATACTTCATAAAACAAATCACATACAGCACGTCCTACATGGTACCCACAGGAGCTACTTGAAGTGGTCACTCGAATTAGCAGCTGGCTTGTGGAAGATAGTTCACATCAAACCCACCCACAGTACAATTCGGTGGTTCAATCAACTGAAAGCTGATTATCAGAACCAAGGGCACAATGTGCACCGTCAATTTTACGTTACCATATTTGACTTCAGAACAGTTTGTACGGTTACACAGATATACAACAAAAGAGTACGGTGGCGACAAAAATAGCTAAAAGGCTAGCGAATGAAGACAGAACAAACGTAGTACCTAAAATGAACTGACCTTTCGACAGAAATCAGTACACAGCCAAATATACAAATGTCATGGTCCAACTAAATCATTCCCTTATGGGTGGCTCAACCACCAGCTAATCCCCTATTGGCAGCTCAGACTAAGTTAACCCGCGCATGGAACACCATGAGGCACCATATACGCAAAGCTAACTGTCTAAAAAACAAGCATGCAGATATAGCACAGAATATTTAAAACAAAGTGCTTCTATACTTAACCAACCTAAAATAACAATTTCAGTTGGGCAGATAGATATAAGCAGCTAAAAAAGCATCCATGTTTCTACACAATAAATTGCATCGATGCTACATTTACGCTTTAATTATCATCTCCAAACCCAAGCTATGCAGTCTCAACACAACAAGAGCCCACCATCCATGGTGGCCCAATTTCACGAGCCACAGACACAGACTAGCAGGACACTAGAAATCCAGAGCTATAGGCAACAAGGAGACCCCACAAAAAACATATCCCTATCCCTAATAAACAAGGAGAGCTATATGAAGCAGAGCTGCCGAACCTACATTAGTAGCAACATAAGCAAAAGCATCATGACGCCACAATTAGCATTACACCCTAATCAACGCAAACAAGGCAGCAAATTAATAATAGCAGCACATCATTCGCACAAACCAGCCTATCCTATCCTAAACAAACAAGCAAGGTAGTAAACATAGCAGGCGTGAATAGATCGAGCAGGCAGCGCCACCTCACCTTTCTTCACCTTGATGGTCTTCCCGGAATGCGACCGGCGCACGTGCCTGGGCCCACCTCCCCCTCCCCCTCCGCCGCCGCCGCCCCTCCCGCCACCAGCAGCCGCGGCGGCCGCTGCGGCGGTGGCGCGCTTCTGCTCCAGCATCTGCTGCTCGTACTGCTGCAGCAGCGCGGAGGTGGTCCCTCCCGTGGGCGAGCGCGGGGAGGCGAGCGACTGCGTCTCCGCGTTCTGTACCGCGATCCGCAGCTTCTCCCGCTGGTCCTGGGTCAGGAACCCCCCGTCCTTCCTCGGCGACGTCATCCCTCCCAGCCCTCCTCCTCCTCCAGCACCCACCACCGTCGTCAGCACCTGCAGCAGAAACAACAACAACGTAGCAGCGGCACCGCTCGAGTGAGCGAAGCCGGAATGGGGGGAGGCGCGGTTTGAGCGAGGCGGAGGAGGATGAGGAGGAAGGGAGGGTTTCTCCCGTCCGTACCTAGGGTTTCGGCCGCGGATCGAGCCGGCGGCCCCGAACCCGTGCGCGAGATTTGTGTGCGAGCGTGGATAATTTTTTTCCACCTCTCTCTCTCCCCACTCTCCTGCTGCTGGTCTCCGGGTAGAGAGAGAGAAACGGGGACGGCGACGCGAGTGTGACGGGAAGGATAGGGAGGCGAGGCGTGGCGTGGCTTTATACGGAGGCGGCGTGGGCCCCATGCCGCGGACACGTCCCCGCACGTCATTGAGCCTGCCTTGTGGGTCTGCACGGCCCGCTGGTCTGGTCCGGGCCGGCCGGCCGTCGCGGATCCCTATCCCGGGTCGTCTCCACCTGGCGCTGTCCGCGCGGCTGGCCAACGCCTCACTGACACGTGGGTGGGACTGGCTCTGGGCCCCGCGAGTCGGTGACGGAGGAAGGGCGTTGGTGGGCCGCCGCCGCTGCCTCGGGACGTGCGGCGTTTGGACCGGGCCGGCGTGGGAGTTAGGGTTTTGCTGCTCGGAAGGGAACGATTGGGTCGAGGGGCGTTGAGGGGGATCGGGATCGTCTGTGGCGAACGGAACGGGGTCGGTGACTGTGGTGTGGTGTGGTGTGGACAGGCGGTGGCTGCCTGGCTGGGGGACACTTGGCGGGCTTTGATTGGTGGTGGTGCTGTGGATAATGCAAAGCAGGGGCGGATGAGAATGACGCGTACTCATAGGATTTAAGTCAAGGTTCAGTCATTACGCTTGACTAATAAGTCATGACTGAAGTAGTGTTGACTGATTTGTTGTGAAAGAAAAATAATATTTGTTGTTAAAAAAATACGGCTTATAAATTAAACGAACAGAGCGATCATCAAACAGCCTGTTCATTTTAGTTTATACGATCGTAGATTATAAACTATAACAATATTTTTCTCTTATACTAAACCAATCGATAGTCTGACTTATAATCCACGCTATCTCGCTCACGCCAAAATACGATCGGATTTAGATCGATTACCTGGAGCTGACAAACCCACGTGTCAGAGACTCACGGTTTTCCTTGGGCTGAGTGAGAGGAGCGCGCCCATCTTTTCGGCACACAATTTGTTGCAGTAGAAACGTTCCGTTTCGTGCGTTCAGCACACAGAAAAGGATCGATTCTGGTGACGGTTGTTCTTTTTTTTTAATATATAAGGATGACGATTGATTTAAAATATCATTTTATTTTGGACTTAGAGTGTTGACGGGGTAGCTCATTTGGCAAGACAAGTAAAGCCCTTTTTAACATGACTCATCTAAAACGGTTTTACCGGTGAAGCCAGAAAAACTGGTTTTTCTCGCTTCTAGTTCATTTTAATTTCGATTTACAAAATAGCTTCACGCCACAGTGTTTCGATTTACGCAAAATAGATAAAGCCAAAGCCGACATAAGCTGTGTCAAAAAGACCCTAAGTAGAACGAAGGTGGTTGGTTTGTTACGCTTGCCTTGAACTTATCCAAAACCAGGGGTCGCTTGTCGGCGACGGAAAGTGCTAGCGTTTCATCATCTTTCTTTTTTTTTTTTGAGAAAATTCATCATCTTTCATGGACAAGGCATATCTTGGCCGCTCTCTTTTGGATCAGCAGTTTGGCTCGACCCAAAACGTATACATATCGTTTTATTGGCTGCACCGTTATGTTCCAAGTATAATTAAGTTGATATCTACTCCGTATTACTTTTGAGGTGGACCTTTCGTCTTTGCTTTTACTCTGTATTTGTAATTGACCTAGTAGTTATGTAAATATTACAATTACATTGCATCGCAAACAAAGTATAGGTATGGTATGGGACGAAAACTGTCCAATTCAAAATGTTTTGGTGAATGAGCTAATGCATGGCAAGAGAAGAAGATAAAAACTTGGAATTGTAGCGTTTGTTAAGAGCGAAAGGCATCGGCGCATGACTAGTCTGATTCACCGTGAAATTCTCGCTATAGCTGAAAGAATGGTGTAACTTCATCTCATGACTGACTATCGCATAACATCGGCGCATCGCATCTGAATTCTGATGACCCAAAGTAACTAAACTGCTCCCTCTGACCGTTAATAAAACACCGATGCCATGATACGAAAGTAAGTTTCATCCTCGCGGGGTGCCTCCACGGGCTCGCCGTGGGTGAGGGTGAGGTCTCCACGGTTTGGTGGCGGCACGGACGACGTTGGCCAAGAAGCCCGGGCACAAGCGCGGACGGAGCGCGTGCGGGAGGAGGAGCCCTCGGTCGTCCACGACCGCGCGCCAGAGCATGCACACGCACGCCAGCATACATTTGGTGCTGGTGCCGTTGCGGCGCCAGGATCTAAGGGCTTGCTCGACATAGAAATATAGGGGGTTTCTGCAAATATACGTTGGATCTAAGGTTAAATAAATAGCATGGACCTGTAGTGAATCGTTTTAAAAGTTTATGATCCAAAAATACCGTTTCAAAGTTGATGAACGTAGATAACACCTCAACAAAAATTAATAGACCTCCGGTGCATTTTTTTTTAAAAATGCTGGTTCCATGGTAGCTGGAGAAAACCGTGACGCGTCTCACATGAATTCCTGGTTGCCAAGGCCAAACTTGGGGGCTGTTTAGTTCCACTTCACTTTGCCAAAATTTTCAAGATTCCCTGTCACATCAAATCTTTGGACGCATGCATGAAGCATTAAATATAAATAAAAAATAAAACTAATTACACAGTTTAGACGAAATCCACGAGACGAATCTTTTAAGCCTAATTAGACTATGATTGGACACTAATTGCCAAATAACAACAAAACGCTACAATGTCATTTCGCCAAAAAATTTGGCAACCAAACAAGGCCTTGGGGTGGTTGACATGAAGAACAGGAAAAATCATGGCAGAACTTTCCACAAGTGCTAGATCTTGTCACATTTATAGACTAGAGACCAAACTAGAATCATAATTAATGCCACAATGAACTCAAGTGGAACAAGCGGTAGCTTACCTATCTTCAGGTACTATGCTGTATTTTTTTTCTTTTCCACTCCACTTAAGAGAAACACATACTATTTCAATCTTAGAAAGATAAATTCAGTAGTTCAACTGGTTCATATAATTATTCTTCTATAATGATACAGAAAGATAGATAGCCTTGTTTGACTGGGGATAATAGTGTTAACAGTAGCTGATCCGGCACCTGAAGGGATCTATGGTTGTGGTGGTTTCTTCTGTATGGGCAGCAACCAGGCAAAGTAAGGCTTTTCGCAAAATGAAAAAAAAAACACTTTTGTGATCGCAACACACACTCGATTAACCAAAATGGTTAGCCAAATCGGTAGTAACCAGACTCAACCCAAAGCCTGGAATAAATGACTCTGTATTTCTCCATAAATCTAGCTAAACAAAATTCTGAGAACATGTGTCTAATGTGTCAAAAGAAAGAAGAACAAAGAAGCAGTCCAGTCATCGGCACAGCTCCACCAGCAGACAAGAACAACGCTTGCGATGGTATCGTGTCCAGAGCACCGCCAGATTTTTTTTTTTCAGTTTCTCCATGATCTGAGCTTCTGTTCTTGCCCTATTCATCATCACTGTTTTGTTTATTAGAAATATAAGCAAAGAAAACATCACTCTATATATAAAGCTATATGCATCATCCTGTGCTGAATCTGGATCACTGAAAACACTCATCAGTTAACCATCTCAAACAAGCAAGAATATCACCCAACCTTACCGGCTTGTTTTTTTTTTCTTTCTCAGATCAAAAAGGAAAAAGGAGGAGAACATCACATTAGAAGATACTATGAAAATCCAAAGGACAAAAATATATAGTGAACGATGGAACCAATATACGGCCCAGTAGTCCAGCCTCATTAGCCCACACCAGCAGACCACCTCACAAAAATTACCTATGCTGAATGATGATCCTCCTTTTGCAAACTAAGCACTGCACCTAAAGATCAAAACAACAACATCACAGTACCTTTTTAACATATAAGGAGACTAGAATCAGAGAGCAGAAGTAATGATGGGTAAATGGAATCAAACCAAAAGATACACCAAATTCCCAAAGATAAAACTATCACTCCTTCAGTTATTAGCTCCTGGGAAGGCAAATCAGTAAATACACCTGGATTAGACCATGGTCACACAATCTTCGAACTGTCTTCATATAAGAGTAACATATCCATAAGTAAACAGAAAGCAATATACGTTTTCAAGGTGCCATAACCCAATCAACAATTCCAAAAGCGAACCAGAAAGCCATGTCTTTCCTCGGCAATAACAGGCCAGCAACCACCAGTATGAGTTTATAAGACTTCTGTCCAAAGGCAACCAGAACTTGTCAATAGAAATTGTAGAAACATCCCAATTTAACGTAACTACACAGTTTCCCTAATAACCATGTGACACTAAGTAAACATTAGCTGACTTATAATGACTATGTAGGAAAAAGAGTTGCACAGCGCCACAGCCGTGGACAATCTGAATACTGGAAGTAGCAGGCCAACGACACCATAGTGGCATGGAAACCATTGTAAGCTGCAACACAAAATCGCATAGAATGGTCAGTGAATAACATACAAAAGGCAAAATATCATAGAACTAATGATGTGACAGTCAAAATATAAGATAGAGGAAGCAGAATACATCGATTGGGTAAGATGTGCGGTGAGCACAGCTAACAGTAACAAAATGAAATGACAGGCACCGTTTTGCCTCTTGTGCCCATACACCAGCAGCTAAATTTAACCTATGAATATGTAAACGATATCATCCATACCTGCTTCAAATAACTGAGTATTTTTTAGTTGGAGCAGATTTGGGTAGATTGGGAACCTGGTTGACACAATCCTCAAGGACACGTTTCAACTCTGCTTTTGCCTTCTTCACACAAGACTCTGAGTGGCCCTCGATAAACAGGCACAGTTTGCGCTCATTGGCACCAGCAACTTTTCCTTGAGCAATATATGTTCCCCTTATAGTGATAGCAACACCACCTTCCTGAATAGGACCCAGTGTGTCTTTGTGAGTGATCCTCCAGCGAGCATACTGTGGGAAATCATTAATCTCAAGCTCAGCCTCGTAGTGGTCAGGAACCGCATGGCGCTGTATCCGTGCCAAAGCCTCAAGAGCATGAAGCCTAGCTTCATCATTTGCGCTCGGATCACCCACCGCCTGCACGTCCAGGTCATCTCCTGCCTTATGTACCTCTTCCTCGTCAAAATCTGAATCTGACTTCTCCTCCTCATATCCATATTCCCTTGCCTGAGCCTTCTTTGTGGACTTCCGCGCTTCATCCTCTTCCTCATTGAACTTGAAACCGCTTCCACCATAACCAGTACCATGGGTCCGCTCTGTTCCCTGCTTCACCTTTGCCATAAACCGATCAGCTAAGGCTTTCAGGTCCTCTGGAACAGTCTGTTCAGAGAGCTCCAATGCCTTCACAAGGTCTGGTGCATACCGCTCCTCTTCGTCGGAAATAAAAGTCACAGCAGAGCCCTTCCTACCAGCACGGCCTGTTCGCCCAACACGATGAACATAGTCCTCATAGTGGTTAGGGACATCATAATTGACAACCAATTCAAGTTCTTTCACATCTAAACCCCTAGCAGCAACGCTAGTAGCAATCAGCAAGCTGCAGATATTGCTCTTGAAATCAGCAACAGTTGATTCACGATCAGCTTGGTCTTTACCACCATGTAGAGACAGGCACTGGTATCCATGCTGGAACAAGTTTTTAAGCAGAGAATCGCATTTATCTTGAGTGTGGACAAAAACAAGAATCTTCCCCTTATCACACCACTTCCCAAGCAACTCTAACAGCCTCAAGAACCTCTCACTTTCTGGTCGCACCTCGACTACTTGTGTGATGTCTCTATTCACCACACTCCTCCCACCCACCTGAATCTCAACGGGTTTGATCAGCACCTTGCGCGCCAGCATCTCTACCTGCCTTGGAAAAGTGGCTGAGAAAAGCACTGTCTGCCTATCTCGCCGAGTGTTTTGAATTATCCTAGTAATCTGAGGCTCAAAACCCATGTCGAACATTCTATCAGCTTCATCCATCACCAAGAATGTCACTCTCCGAAGGTTAGTGATTTTCCCATTGCTAGTACAGAGGATATCGATCATCCTTCCTGGTGTGCAAACGACAATTTCAGCACCTCGTTTCAGTTCACTGATCTGCTGGGCAACCCCTGAACCTCCATAGACAGCAACACAACTAATGCCAAGCATCTTAGAGAACTTCTTAATGTCCGAGTGTATCTGCACCACAAGCTCCCTTGTAGGAGCCACAATGAGCCCAACAGGACCATCTCCAGGAGCAACAGGTGGCTGGTCTTTGACATGCCTGAGCATCGGAAGGAGAAACGCAAGTGTTTTGCCAGATCCAGTTTTTGCAACACCAATGCAATCACGGCCACTCATGATGACCGGCAGCGCTTGCGCTTGTATAGGCATGGGTTTCTCGAAACCAAGCTTCTTGATGGTGTCAAGGAGCTTGCTAGTCTGCCCACTCTGTAACCATGTCTTAATTGGCTTGGGCACATCTTTCCCGTGCACCTTGAGCTCCAATTCCTTCCGGTAAATGGACACTTCCTCGGATGTCATCTCCCTGATGTCCTTCGCCTCTATGTAGAAATTCTTCCGGAACGGCTGGTAGTCAATCTTGGAATGGTCCACAACAGCCAGCTTCTCCACCTTTGTCTTCTTGACGCGCTTCATGAACTCCTCATCGTCCTCATCCTCCAATCCAGCAACACCATCACCATCATCGCCATAATCCGAGTCTGAGTCATCCCCTTGCATGATTCTCCCCATCGCCATCTTCAACCCTTTCTTACCCCCAGTACTGACAGCAACCTCCCTTACACCGTCCACTGATGCTGGATTGCTCTCCAGCTTAGCGACCTCCGGCAGCACCATGGTGTTCATGAACGCGTCAAGCGGGTCAATCTCTTCCTCCTCCACTTCCACATCAGTAGGGCCACTGGTAGCATTACCCCCATTGTCGCAATCAACATCCATGACACTGCTTCCGCCCAAATCCGTGCCATCCTCTTCCTCGTCAGACTCCTCGCCCTCCAAGTTCCACTTCTTCCCCGCCCCAGCACCGCAGCCCGCCTCGGCCTTGGGCCCGGTGGCACCCTGCTGCTCGCGGCGCTTCTCCTGCCAGTCCTTGACGCGGATGCGGCGGCGCTCCATCTCGTCGTCGAGCCACTGCTGCTCGGCCCCCATGCCCCTCTCCTGGTCCCTGGTAGTGGGCGCCGCCTCCGGCTCCCCGTCCCGGCGGCGGTGCTGCGAGGACACGCGGCGGTGCTTGCGGTCGCGGTCGCCGTCCTCGTCCTCCCCGTCCGCATCCCGCCGCCTCGGCCTCTCCCTATCTCTCCTCCCCTCGCGCCGCCGCGCCCGCTCCCTCTCCTCGCGGCCCCGGTCCCGATCGAAGTCCCTGTCGTCGCGACGGTAGCGGGAGGAGGAGAGCTCGTGGTGCCTGTCGCGGTGGTGGCGGGAGGAGGAGCGATCGCGGTCCCGGTCCCGGTCCAGGTCGCGGTCGTTATCATCGCCGGAGCCCATGGTGTCGGGCTGTCGGCGGCGGTCGGAAGGTTCGGGAAGCGAAACCCCAGGGACTAGGCGCCGGTCGACGTGTTCCCGAGTTTGGAGACGTGATATTTGTTTCGCGATTTATTAGCAGAAGATAATTGACCTGTTCGATTGATCTACTTTCAACGATATTTTTTTCTTATAATATTTAAGCATAAGCATCAGCATAAGTCAAATTTTAGTATAAAGGGTGAATTTTTGTTCTTATTATTATGGCGCTTTAGAGGACTGTACGAATCTATTTTCTTTTACACGATAATGCTGGGCCACGTGCGTTCGTCCCATTGGCATGCTGCGCTCGTCAGTCTGCCTCGCTGTTTTCTCCCATCGAGCACCTTACCCCATGGCGCTCGCTTGCTTTCTCCTCGCTCCCGCCTATCGCGCGCCCTACCCGCACAGCTCGCTCCTTGCTCCAGCTACGCGCCGCTCGCTCCCTCTCGTAGCGATAGCGAAAGCCGCTCGCCCCGACCGAGCTAAGGGACGGTGCTGGTGGTGTTGTAGTGGTTGCACTCGCGCACCGCCACTGGTGGTAGTGTTGGTGTTGCTCGCGCGTCACCAAATCCCACCCTGACGATCGGTCGATTCTGGTAGACATATCCCTCTCCTATGTTGCAAACGTATGTTTTAAGTGTTTTAGATATTTTAGAGGTACATTGTAATTATTTTATAAGGATGTTGTAAAAGTAGATTGGGATGTTGCAGATATTGAAGTGTTTCAAAGGTATGTTATAAGAGTTTGTTCAAAATGTTTCACCTGTTTTAAACGTATGTTGTAAGTATTTCGTCTAGATGTTATAAATGTTACGATTGATATGTTGAAAGTGTATGTTCCAAATGTTTCATCTGTTTATGTCATATATTGCAATTTGTTTCATGTGAGTGTTGCAAAATTAGATCTTGATGTAGGGTGGTCGAATGAGGAAGAGAGAGCTAACGTGGGAGCCATGGCGGCGTCGGCTGTAAGCTGGCAGCAGCGCTCCACCAGAGGACACGCAGGCATTTGTGGCCTTGGAGTGGGTACTCATAGTGCTGCTCCTGATCAACAGCCTACTCGCCTACGCCATCGCCGTCGCACGGGAGCCATCACGGCGTGGTGACGCTGGCGCGATGGACGCGCAGGGGATAGGACGAGGCACAACAGGTGCGTCGAATGGGAGCTGCGTCTGAATGTGGCCTAGGGCCGAACGTCCCGGCGCTATCCTTACCCTTTTTTATCAACAAATTAAAATAGAATAGCTTCTCAAGCGGAGTTCCTTGAAACCTGCTTTCATACCAGTGTCCAATCCTTCGAGTAAAAGTTCTATAGACACCTATTAGTTGGATTTGCCGATAATTACTCTATAGACACCTATTAGTTGGATTTGCCGATAATTGACCAGTCATTACCTAGGATATGAACTTAAAATTAATCCATCCATTAGTTTATATGTAGATGCACTAGAACTATTTTTAGCTATTCTTCTAAGTGATTTAAAGAAGCTAGGCTACAACAAAATGGCGCTCAGAGTCATCAACAATTCTAGTGCTACCCGTAGACAACCAAAGTCACGCCGATGATAGCCTATAGAGCTTAGCGTAGATTATTAGGCATAAAAGCATTTGCTCATATCATCGTATTTTGAATCCAATCATCAAACTAGAGCATGAAATAAAGAGAAACTTTATATCATTGTCCAAATTGAAGTTTCCCGAGCATCAGTTTTGAGTAGGGTGGTGGAGGCCGAGCTGTTTTCACGAATTCGTCACGACTCGAGAAGCTCCTACTCACTGGTGTAGTGTCAACGAGCGTCATCGTAAACTGAGGGAATCAAGGTGGATAACATATCGGGTGCTGCGTCTGAGGCAAATAGAAAGCATTTAGGGTGTCCCCAATGCACCGCGCTGGCCATTTAGGGTGTCTTATACTATTTAACTAGGAATATTACTAGAAAAAAATACCAGCAGAGGATGCTTTCCTTCGCAACCACGTCCTACGTGCCCTTACAAACAGGAGGTGGACTACAGAGGATTCAACGAGGCTATAAGAGTCACCCTCGCAAGCTACCACCGATCCGAAATGCAGGATGCATCCACAAGTAATCAGAGTCTAAGCACCATGCTTACACCACAATTACTACTTTACTCTTCTCGGATAAAGAATAAAGCACTCAAACAAGTTGTGAACCTGATGAATAATATAAACAAGAAGCTTACTTAAATCAGAAGTTGATTACCAGAAAAATCTCAGAGACAAGCTCAGATAGAACTTGGATCTGCCAAGGTACAAGCCGTAGAGAGAACACCGACACCTCCTCCAAACTCCCCCTCACTCTCTATCTCACTATTTCTATTTATAATATTAGATCTTATGAAGGAATAATCTTCTCTTGATAGCTGGCTCTGATTCTAAGGAGGAGAATATAAATTAGGGTTTTAGGATCTAATGAGGGAGGGGGGTAGGGGCTGCTATATATAGGCCAGAGGTAGAGTAGCGGCCAAGGAATCAAGGTGGAGTAAAGGGCAAGGACTCTAGGAGGAGTAGGGGCAAGGAATTACCACGTCATCGATCCGCGTCAACTCTCCCGACCACCGTTGGATGAACCGACCTAAAACCGCCTTAGAATCAACGGTGTAGATCGTAGGAAGAAGTATGCGGCGGCGGAGGGTGATCGGCCTCCCTAGTGGGCCGGGCGGCCCACTATGGTGTCAGGTGGGCTCCTCCTTCTGGTGGCGAGGCTTGGGCTCCGTCTTGAGTCGACTTTCATAGGTGTCGTGGGTAGAATTACTTGTTGTCGTCGGTTTGCTTGTTTGGAGTGTATGACAGTGGTTTCAGGAGATATTTTCTGGATAAATCCTCCTGCAGTCATGAAATCACCAAAGCTCGTGGAATTCATTAGTTTAAACTCCTAAACCTTCATTGGTGATTATATTTATACCCTTATACATGTTTAATTGACGTTTTATAATGGTTGTTAAGTACCGTCAACACTTAAGTAGAGGGTAAATATATAGATAGGAATTACACATAATGACACTCAGGGGATAGATCTATAAAGATAATGTAAACTAGTCAACTCGGGAGAACAACAGACGAGGTATATTCCTATGATATTCTTATTAAAGGATCAAAGTATATATATACCCGACTATAGCTAAGACTAACTCTACTTTTGTGCACTTCGGGACGCCGCTTTGACGGTAGAGCACCCACAATAGATAACTCTACTGACGCGACTACGGTCCTACAATTTAAAAACCTGCTCAATTCGGAGTAGACTATAAAGGATAGATAGGGCTGTCACCTCCCGCTGTTGCCACCCAACCAGAGAACAGGGTGCACTCACAGGCAGAGCATCGTTTAAGCACCATGCTTACATGAGACTCGGCTACTTAACCTAACCGATAAACTAGCAAGCTAAGCGCTCTATGAACCCGCACATAAAAGTGTTGATAACCTTTAACTAAGCAAGATATATATTCAAAGTAAGCATATCCATGTAGATAAGAATATGATAAATTGATAATAAGTCTTACAAGATGTAGAAGTGAAGATACAAGGCTTTGCCGAGCCTCAAAGACTAGATCTGAAACTTGAGCATGAGCCCAACTCGATCCTCACTCCCGAGCTACTAATCTACTATATTGGAGAGCTCAAGATCTAATCCTCCTAGTGTGTCTTGATCTGAATGAGAGATGTGAATTAGGGTTTTCAAGATGGCTCTAGGGAGGGGGTAGGGGCTGCTATATATAGGCCGAGGTAGATAGGGGGAAAGGAATCGAGGTGGAGTAGGGGGCAAGAAATTGCCACATCATCGATCTGCGCCAACTCCCTCGACCACCGTTGGATAAATCGACCTAAAACTGCCTTAAAATCAACGGTGTAGACGTAGGAAGGAGTATGAAGCGGCGGAGGGCAAGCGGGCTCCGTGGCAGGCCAGCCGGCCCACTTTCATGGCCGTTTGGCCCAAGCTTCAGCGTGGTGTCTTCTGAAACCTTCTAGAGTTGTCTTTCGCAGTTTTCGAGGGTTGAATCACTTGTTGTCGTCGGTTTGCTTGTTTGGAGTGTATGGCAGTGGTCTCGGGAGCTGTTTTCTAGATAAATCCTCCTGCATACAAATATTTACCAAAGCTCGTGGAATTTATTAGTTTTAACCCCTATACCTATGTTTGGTGATGGAATTAAGTACATATGCAGGATATGCTGACGATTTATAATTGGTGTTAACGACCGTCAACAGTGGGGTAGGTAGGATGGTGGTGCGATGACGAGTTGAGGCCGTGGTGAGTCAGGGCGGTGTAGGGAGAACCACAACGTCAGTGTAGTCGATCGGGGCGGCATCCTTCGCTCTGGCGACTCCGCCGGCGCTCCGGTGGCTCGAACCTCCTTTCTTCCCCTTCTCCTCCCTTCTCCTTGGCTTGGTGTGGTTTGTGGGTCGCCACAGAGTGGTGGCGGGGTATGGGAGAGGCGCTAGGGCACCGGAGGAGGGGTTCTTATAGCGGGGCAGTGGCCATGGTGCTCGGCGAACGACGGAGAGAGGTGGAAGGCCACATGTAGGGTGATCAGGGCGCCTGGGCTAGGGTTTTGGGGCGCACGAGGTGGTTGCGCGCCCGCTGGTGCTCCCAATTTGAATCCTGGCGGTCAAAAAGGTGGACGGGGGTGGCGTCATGGCGATGAGGCCACGGTGGCAACGTTAGCACGACACGACGCTGGCTGGGGTAGGCTGGCGAGCCACGGATCATGGACGTGGCTTCCATCCGTGCGTCGGTGCCCAACGGCTCGAGGCGCGGACGGCGGGGATGCAAGGCGTGGCCTCGGATGCTCTCGCCGGCGAGGTGCTCTGCCTCACAGGGGAAAAGCAGAGGAGGGTGCGTTGAAGGGGATGACAAGCGTGTCCCACCCATCAACTGCAGCGGGGAAAGGCGACAGCGTCACATCGCGATGCGGCGCGGGCTTGGGCAGTTTATGGGCCGCGCGGCTGAGCGCGCGAGTGTGGGTGCGGACGGGGAGCTGGGCCAACGGCGGTGGGTTGCGGGCACAGGTGGCTAGACCGCAGTGCTGGGTTGCCGCGGCTGCTGGGCTGCTTTCCCCTTTTCTAATTCTTTCGCCTTTTCTAATTCCTTTTCTATTATCTATTTCCATTCTATGCTATACCTTGGGCTCCTGCATGTATACATGTGTTGCCAAGCATGTACACATCCTTATGGGGTCCACTAGGGGTCAACTAGGGTATTAGGGTAAATGCCAAGGGTTGGCAACACACACAACATGTTTGTAAAAAGGTTTACTTGATTTTATTTCAATACATAAAATCAAGAAGAAGCAACTCACATGTTGTTTAATATGCAAATGCTCAAACATGCTAACTTGGGATCTACTTGTGCAACTACAAGGGTGGTTTTCTAGTATGCACACTCACAATGCATGGGTTTTGTTAGAAAAATTTTTAAGTTCGGATTTTTGGTTCTAGGAAAAACCCGGGTTGTTACAGCGGACCTTGGCAGCTTGCATCTTCTTCTTGCATTGCCCTGCTCTTCGGCTCTTTGCAAAGCTCCTCAAGTAGAAGCAAGGGGCATATCTCAAGGAAAAGCCCTTTAAATGCAGCGCCCATGTTGGTACCACACATGCGCCGAAGATCATGGTGTCATTGGCCTTCTTGTCACTGACACCAAAGATGTCACGACCAGCTAGTCCATGTGCGCTTGGTCAATCCATTACACTAGATCCAAGGGCAGGGACACTACAGCAGTGGATTTCAATGCCACCCGAGAGGATTGTGGGCGTGTGGGCATGGCTGGTATATGAAGCGGGAGGAGAAATACCTTGCATTGCCATCGAATCGAAACAGAAAAAAAGAAAGGAAGGAGTGTAAACAAGTCACATTGGTAAAATGGTTGATTGCTGGAGAACTCCTTGACATACACGTTGTGTTCCTTAAAAAGCACTCCTCGAGGAGGTATATGGCACTACCAAATACACGAATTTGGCCACTAGATTCGTGGAAAATAAGTTTCTACTACATGGATTTAGGGTCTTTGGGATCCTTAATTACTCCATGGAGCTGAATTTGGTGGAGCCTAGTAGTTCCAAAGAGGTGGAATAGACAAATTGATACCTCATCTTTCGTCTCATGTTCAATTTAGTCCTTCGACTCTCAAAATGGCCAAACTATTCCCTCAACTTTCGATTTTAGTTCAGTTTCAGTCCTTATGTTGATGTGGCGCTCCACGTTGTCAGTTCCGGTCAGCAAAACCTAGTGGTGACCATAGCTTTGGCTAGCCTAGCAGCCATGCAATGCATTAAAAGAAGTAATTTCACATGAAATTGCATTGGTTCTAGCTAGCCATGAAAGGGACATTAAAGAAGTTATTCAAATTTTCATTGGATCAATAGCATACTCCCTCCGTTCCAAAATAAATGTCGTTATGGTATTCGTGCCGGTCAAACTTTCTTAAGTTTGATTTGATTTGTAGAAAATATTAGCAACATTTATATCTCCAAACAAATTTATTATGAAAATAGATTCAACGATCTATCTAATGATACTAATTATGTTCGTACTATAAATATTAATGTTTTCTTGTATATTTGGTTAAAATTAAAAGTACTCCACTCCTCGGAAATCGAGAACAACACTTATTTTTAAGAACGGAGGGAGTATATTCTTTCTTTTGTCGCTACATCCTCCGTGCTCAATCCTCGTTTCATCTGAAATGCGTGTCCTAGCATAATGTTGTTCAAACAAAAAAGCAATGAACTTGATTGTGAAAGTATGCAGTAATTCTACCTACACTAGCAGTGCCAAATTCCAACACTTGCCTATTTATCAAAGCCGACACCAGCACATTTTCTCACTAGGGCTGACACCGTGGAGTGCCATGCGTCAGCACGAGGACGACTTTGGACAAAAAAAAAAACATAAGAGACTGCTTTGGCCAATTTGAAAGTCGAGGAACTAATAAATTGAGCCTGAGACGAAAGATCATAGACTAGTTTGACTATTCCGCCTTCCAAAGAAACCGACAGTACATATAAAGAAAAAAGTATAAATTGACCCATCAAGCTAAGAACATGTTGGCAATATCATATTTATTATCACTAGGCAATTAGGCAAATGATCACATTCATCCATAATACTAATTATTATTTGTTCTCTGATGTTAAAATGTAACAGCTTTGTCTGCTTCCTTTTTTTTTGGAGGATGAAGTGCGATCATACTTTCCATTATCTAAAAGGACTTATTAATTATTGCCGGTGCCGGTGCCGGCGCGCTTTCTTGTGCTCGGCAGCAATGGCTATGGCACTCATCTTCTGTGTTGTAGCACTGATCTTCTCGACAGCAGAAGCACATAGTGTCTCTACACAGGGGTCTTCTTTGGCAACCGCAAGGTTTGATCCTATCGCTCTCAGCTGGATTTACTGTGTGCTGAGCTGCACAGTAGTTATAGTAATTGTTACAAGACGAATAACGCATCAAGCATAGAGGCGGAGTAAATTTTTAGAAGAGCACAAGGGTCTCTTTATATATGTACTAGTAGAAAAATATCTTTCAAAATTCCAGAAAATTTGTATAGTTCAACAGATTTTATGATGTGCACTTACATCGTGAGAACCACGAAACATCCAAGGATAGAAGCATCACAACTACAGGAGCCATTCTTCCCTCTGCGTGTCCTGCAGCAATCACAATGTTGTGTTGTATATATAGATGGTGAAGATATTCTATATATTAGCAATAATTAATAACTCCTAGGCTTGTGATTAATAATCCTCCAAAATTACAAAATAGTTCGCATTAATTTCGATGCAGATATCTCTAGTAGAATATAAATGACTACATTCAGTAGACGCTACGAGTTTAGTCCTGATCAATTTTACGGTGATGTCCATTTGGATGATTACCATATTTTATTTCCAATTCATTGGCTAATAATGGCATTCTATCTTTTTTTTAGATAAAGGATAATGGCATTCTATCTATAACGAGTTAATGACAGCCACATAACCAAGTAACAAATTTGTATACATAAATAATGTCTCTCCATACTGCCGTAATCTTTGTGAAAACGGAAATGCTGGGAAGCACGCTCCGTCGGTGGGCCACAACGTCAGCCCAAGACCCCCCGCTCCTTCGTTTCTAAATAAAAAAAATTGATCACCTACGTACTCGTTCCTATCCGCTCGTCAGTGCCTCCAACATTCGGCTGTTGGCCCAGCCAGACGCCGCACGCGGCCACCTTCGAGGGGTAGTGCTCGGTTGCCGGCCCTGCCAGGCGCGGCGCGCGACCTCCTCCGAGTTGCGATGCTCGGCTGCCAACCCTGCCAGGCGCGGCGCGCGGCTGCCCACTTCTAGTCGCGCGGCAACCCTGCCAGGCGCGGCACGCGGCTGCCCACTTCTAGTCGTGCGGCTGCTGCCTCCCCGCCACGTCGCACGACTGATTCCTCCCTTCCACGTCGTGCAGCCGGCGCCGCTGGCTCGCCGCCTACAAGCATCGCCAGGCTGCTCACTCAAGTGAACTCCCGACAAGCCTCCATTCTCCCAAGCAGCTAGGAGATGTTGCGTAGAAAGCGCATGTTGCAAGCGTACGTTTTAATCGTTTCAGTTGTTTCATAGGTATGTTGCAATTGGTTCATATAAATATTGCAAAAGTAGATCGGGATACTGCACATATTGCAGTGGTTGTACACGTATATTGCAAGCATCTGTTGCAAATGTTTCATCTATTTTTTTAGACATACCTTGCATGTGTGTTTTGTTTTGGACGTTGCATATGTTTCACACATATATGTTGTAAGTGTTTTATCTGAATGTTGCATATGTTTTGCAATGGCTTTTTTCAAGTGTTTTCATGTGTTTTTTTTTGCAAGTGTTACAAAAGCATGTTTCTAGTGTTTTATCTGTCTTTATATGCATGTTGCAAAACGTTTTATCTGGATATTTTAAAAGAGAACTGGTGTTGCTGCTGGGGATTTACCTGCCGTAGCCGCCTGCTACGGGGCGCCGTCGAGCCGGCGCAGACGTCCAGGCGGGTGCGGAGGGGCGCAAGCGGTCCTCACGTGGGTTGAGCAGCGCGTGCGACCGAATAAACTTGAAGTATATACTCTACACAAAAAACTAGATGTGGACTGAAGAGCATTATTTTACGGAAAAAATTGGATGCGGATGGTACGGTCCTCACCCAGCGCGTGCTCGGCCTCCCGGCGTCCCTATCTCCTAGCAGCATGTGTGCGCTCGGCTCCAAGCGCTCATGCAAGCCGGGCCTCATCATGGTTCTTTTCGACGGGAGAGATTGGGATCACGAACGCCGCCATCACACAGCAACTAGGGGATCACGGCCGCCGATGTCACACATCAACAAGGGAGCACGATCGGAAGTGTCTGTTACGAAGAGGAGAGAAGCATCATCACACGGCAGCCTGCAGGTAGGTTTCCAACTGTGCGGCCATCAATTGCACTAGCAGTACCCATGGAGGTTAAGCCTGCCCTTAATGGTGATGCTATTGTTGATGCTCCAAACGGTGACGACCCTAAAACCAAAGTGAATTCCTCAGACATGCTGCAGGTACGTATAAATCTATAAATCTGTATGCATATGTACAGTCATATGGCTTTCTGCAAGATTTTTTTCAATGGTATAGTTGTCAGAACGTCTGAACAAGATTTTCTTTTTGAGGGAAACATCAATGAAATTACCATACCCATGTTGCCGTCCACTGTGATTGGATCGCCGTCCACATTGCCTGCGAGTACATCTCTGGAGTTACCGAAACCTGTGGCCCAACAAGCAGCTGAGGTATGGGATGTGAGTTTATTTGATGGGCATGAAAAAAATCGCATTATGAATTCAGTGTTATAGGCATGAAAAAAATCGCATTATGAATTCAGTGTTACGTAACTTTAATTTACAATGCATTGTACAATAGGTGGTTGATAAAATTGGACAAGCTTTGATCGTTCCTGAAGTTGGCTTTTGATTCCTATGCCGGTAAGGTTGGGTTCAGTTTAGAAAGACTGATTCAAAGCTCTGAGAAGACAAAACTATATATCAGAATTTGGAAAGTGTAGAAGGTTGTACTTGATCACAATCATTATCTTACTGGCCCAAATAAGTTGCACAAACTGAAGTTGCAACGGCGTAAGTCATCAGTTGATGCTAGCACAAATAATGCTTCAGAGTTTCAAAAAAAATAATGCTACACAAAATAGAGATAGAAGTGCTGATCCGAACCAATAATCCTAAGTCATCAATTTGACTCATTATTCTTTTTTCCTATTTTATTTACTTAGAGGACATTTTTTATGAATAATTTCGTATCCACTACACAGGACCTTGATGCTAGTGACAGTGGTGGAACTATTGCTATGTCAAACTTTACAAATGCTTCAACCATGCCTTCCCCGCTGGATGGATATGCTTCTGCCACAATGTCAGACATTACAAATCGTATGATTGAGCAATCTTCTGCCATATTTGTACCTTACATCTAAGGAGGATTTATAGATCTTTTACTTTGAGTTCAGCAAGATGCCGCAATGTCCTCGTCTGCTAGAAAGTTTTTTTTTTAAAAAAAACGAATTAGCCAGGAGAAGAGCTGTCGATTATATTAAAAAACAGATGAAGCCCAAACTAGGCAAAACAAACAAGTACCACTCCAGTTGATTGGATTGGGACATCAACACGCACCAAACTCACACTCAAGAAAAAGAAAGAAACAACTCTAATCCATCGGTATGGGACATCGACACGAGCCACACAAGGCCGAAAACTCAATTCAAAACACACGCACCACCGCCTCCAAACCACCACCAGCCGGTCACCACACTGTCTCGCCATCATTGCTGACGATAAAGACATCAGGATGAAAGCACTATCGTCACCACTTGCGCCATCATTGCTGACGATGTCCCACGTCGAGCAAGCCTACTGGCAAGCGGTGCTAGCCGTCGTACTCCGCTACATGCCGTGTAACTCTCCCGCAATCGGATCCGCTTGTGCCTCCTTTCAAAGATGTTGTCCCACACCGGAGTAGCCAGTACCAAGCAGGGCTACCCGTCGTAGTTCGCTGCAAGCAGCCAAACCAAAAGCGTGAGCAACCACCTCTGGAGCTCATCATGCCAAACCCGTCCACTGGGATCCATACAAGCACACCTTGCTTCCAGCAACCTAGCCGCCTCATCGAAGGTAGAAGTCTCCCATGTCCTCTAGCTGCCAGTCATCAGAACGCCTCCTAGCACCGGAACGGCCGCCGTTAAGCGAGACCACCCGCCGACAAACCATGCAGGTCCCCTCAGCAATGCAAAACTACCGGCCACCACCTCCCACGCCGACCTCCATGCCAACTTCGTATGTGCCTCCCACACTGGGCTCCTCGCCAACTTCTTGGGTGCAACTGGCGCATGGGCGCCCCACAAAAATTGTCACCCTCCACTGCCAAGAAGATGCAAAGCCGTCCAGTCGCTACGCCAACACCCTCTTCCTAGCCACCTTCTGACGCTGTTGACACTAGTACCCAACTCCTCGACTAGGTCTCCATCCCACCTCCACGGCCGTTGCCATAGATTGGTATAGCACGAGCTTCCAAAGCGACACTTCCAAGGAGGGGTGCGACGCCATCAGCACCGCCACCGCGTGACTAGAAAGTCAAGGTTTTTACACCTAGGAAGAATGCACCGCGCAAGGGAGGGGACCGATCGATGGAAACGGCATCCGAAGACGTCGCCGTCATCGACCCGAAAAGAGCATGGCTTTCGCCAGGGCCCCAAACCACCTGCACAGGCCACCTCATTGCCGTTACCAGGTGTGGCCTTGTCGACCATCACTACCTGCAACGACACCGCTGACGCGGAGACCGTGGCCGCTAGCCCAGGCGGCGAACGTCGTGCCACCGCCGCGCGGACTATCGGTGGGAGTGCCTCGTCGCCGTCGCGCGGCCCTCACGCGGGCATCGCTCGGCCCTCCACGCTACCGCCACGGCCCCTCCACGCCGCCACCGCGTGGCTCGCCGTGCCAGCCATGACGTGGACCTCCGTGCCGCTCCTCTGCAGTGCGCTGCGACTTGCCTCAACGCCGCCGTTGTGCGCCCCTCACGCGACTGCCACCATGTCAGGGATATGTGTAGGATGGACTGCCAGGTGGGGCCAGGCTGTCAGACAGAAGCAAAGGCAAGGCCAAGCCAGCACAAAGGGCCAGGATGGCAAGAGGAAGGGCATCGAACAACAGAATACCAAACATGTTACCTTCCTCTCAAATCCTCTCTTCACTGTTCATCTTCTTCCTCAAGTCTTTCCTCTCTGTCCTCCAGGTCTTCTAGATCCTTCTATTGCTGATTCCAACCTCCCTTTCCCCTGAGGTCCTGTACTTTCCTTGCCTGAATCAAGTTATGTGTGAACCAATCTAGTAGAGTTGCTAACACACCACGGGCCCTCCACACCGCCGACCTCCATGCCGCTCCTCTGCGCCCGCACGAGCTTCCGGCGGTGCGCTCAGTCGGCGGTGAGGTCGAGGAGGGCGGGGGGATCGGTCGTGGTGGCACGGGGCAGTGGTTCCACCCGTGCCGCCCCAAGAGGGACGAGGGCTCTGTGTCTGCTAGAAAGTTATATTTCCATGAAAATACGTAACCATGTTTTGTTGATTAATATTCCACTGGATACTGTTATGGTGACCTCTGCTGTTAACCTCCTTTTAGCATTCAGAGATGTCTCATGATTCTGTAAATCATCCAGATGCAAATGGACATTAAGCTAAGAACATGTTGGCAATCTCTTATTTATTATCACTAGACAAATGGACATTTACTGATCACATTCATCCATAATGCTAATTATTAATTGTCCTCTCCGATGTTAAAATGTAACAGCTTTGTCTGCTTCCCTTTTTTTTTCGAGGATGAAGTGCGTTCATACTTTCCACTATCTAAAAGGACGTATTATTAGTTATTGCCAGTGCCGGTGCCGGTGCCGGTGCGCTTTCTGGTGCTCGGCATGAGCAATTTCTGTTACATTGATCTTCTGATTTGTAGCATAGCCTTCCAGGTCCCGGGGCTTTAAGGCCTTGACAGCAGAAGCACTTATCGTCAAAATAGCAGGCGTATCGTTGGCAGTAGCACGGAGGTTCGACTGGATTTGCGTGTTGAGCTGCACAGTAGTTAATTGTTATATAAGATATGAATAACGCGTCAAGCATGGAGAGGGGTATAAATATTTAGAAGAGCTTGCACAAGGGTCTCTTTATATATATACTAGAAAATATCGTTCAAAATTCCAGAAAATTGGTATAGTTCAACATATTTTATGATGTGCACTTACATTGTGAGAGAACCACATGTGCACTTACATTGTGAGAGAACCACAAAGCATGCCAGGATAAGCATCACAACCAGAGTAGCCATTCTTCCCTCCATCACAGCAATCACGGTGTATATCTGGTGGAACTTCTGTGTGTAGGTATGTATGCCTGTCCTACAATAACATGCATACACATCATGCACAATGTTCTATATATAGATGGTGAAGATATTCTATACATAGAAATAATTAATAACTCCTAGGCTTGTGATTAATAATCCTCCAAAGTTACAACAAAATAGTTCGCATTAATTTCGATGCAGATATCTCTAGTGGAATATAAATTACTACATCTAGTAGACGCTATGAGTTTAGTCTGATCAATTTTACGCTGATGGCCATTGATGACTTCCATATATTATTTTCAAATTCCATGTCTAATAATAATGGCAGCTATTTATAACGAGTCAATGACAGCCACATTACCAAGTAACATAAATTTCTATACATAAATAGTGTCTCTACATACTGCGATATGATAACCCGGACTGCAGATTTCTGCTGCGTTGGGCTGATCCGCGGGCTAAAGAAAGAGAGAGTGCATAGCCTAATAAAGTGAAAGGATCAAGATACCCAAGAGAGAGGATGAATTGGGATAATTCTAAAATTCTTTGCGATAATTAAACCCTACACTTAGCCCACTTCACCCCTTGTGCCTAGAATGTGATTCTAATAATCTACCGCACAAAAGTTTAGCACCCTAAGTTCCAATCCTACTCTAGCATGACAATTCTAAGAAGACATGAATTGAATTGCACAAAAGTAAATGCTCAAAGTAAAGAGAGAAGGAACGTGGCGATGTTTTGCCGAGGTATCGGAGAGTCGCCACTTCCCACTAGTCCTCGTTGGAGCACCCGCGCAAGGGTGTAGCTCCCCCTTGATCTGCGCAAGGATCAAGTGCTCTCTACGGGTTGATTCTTTGACACTCCGTCGCGGTGAATCACCCACAACCGCTCACAACTTGAGTTGGATCATCCACAAGCTCCGTCGGATGATCATCAAACTCTCAATCATCACCAAGCCGTCTAGGTGATGGCGATCACCAAGAGTAACAAGCATGAACTCTCACTTGACCACAACAAGCCTAATGAGAAGGGTGGATGCACACTTGCTAATCTCCTTGCACTAATGAGGCATTAATCTTGGATTCTCAAATCTCAATCACCTCACTAGGCTCTTGCTCTCCAAAACACTCTCAAGAGTGTTTCCCAGCTGATCAAATGGGCAAGAGACCTCCCTTGGATGAATAGAGGAAGTATTTATACCCCCTCATTCAAAACGAACCGTTAGGACGTTGCGTCAACGTTCTACGGGGTGACCGGACGCTCCGGTCAAGGTGTCCGGACGCACTGATCAGTTCTCCTCGCCACAGAGTCGTTAAGTTGTGACCGGACTCTGACATGTGTCCGGTCAGCACTGACTGGACGCGTCTGGTCACGAAAACTACTCTCTGGACCCTTACTGATGTTGACCGGACGCTGGCGCCCAGAGTTCGGTCACTTTGCTATTCAGCGTCCGGTCAGTAACCGGAACCTAACCAGCATCCGGTTAGCACTGACTGAACGCGTCCGATCATGATTCTCCCTCTCTGAAACCTTACTGGAGTTGATCGGACTCTAGCACCCAGCGTCCGGTCACTTTTCACTCAGCGTTCGGTCACAACCAGACGACTTCTCCTTGATCAAATGAATCGACCAGGCTCTACTGCCAGCGTCCGGTCACAACCGGACCAGCGTCCGATCAGCATTTGACCCTCCATTCACTTACAACTCGAAATCACATGTGAATGAAGTTTGCTCCAATTGACCTTAGGGCTACTTAGGAGCTACCTAGTGCTAGATTTGATAAGTGTGCACCACACCTAACCCACTAGACTCACCTAGGTCAAGCTACTAGTCCATACCCCTCTTAATAGTATGGCCAAAGGAAAAATGAAGTCCTAAACTACTATAAGTGTCTATTCAATACCAAACGACATTTAGAACTAGTCCATCCTTAACCATGTCGTCCATCCTTTGAAAACAGAAACGATTTCCATCGTAGGGGCATGACAAATATGATTGCCCAATCAATTGCCATTACCATGACTTAACTTAATTATCTCTGCAAAACATATGTTAGTCATAGTAATCTCATATTGTCATTAATCACCAAAACCCAACTAGGGGACTAGATGCTTTCAATCTCCCTCTTTTTGGTGATTGGTGACAATACAACCTCGAGTATGTGAAAGAGATGAGATTTTCAATATGCTTGGTTCATATAAGCTTTTGACAATAAGAACAAAAGAGTTAGGCATGCTTATATGACCCAAGCCAACATGATGTACTCAATAGATATGAAATAAGCATGAGTACAAGAAATAAAGCTTATTTGAATCGGAGTAAAACGTGGAAGCAAACCAAATGAGCATAATGAAGTGACATGACATATATAAAAATCAAAGTAGAGAGCACACATGTCACATATCACATAAATAGCACACATATCACATAAATATCACAATCACACTTATGTAGTTCAATGCATGAAAGTAAACATGAATGCATAGTAATGTATCACACATAAAAGGCCAAACGTAAATAAATAAGTTCCCCCTAAACATATCGCTCCCCCTATATCTAATCATACTTGATCCCTCTCCCCCTTTGGTGTCAAGCACCAAAACCTAAGGGTCGGTCGGTGGGGCTAGAGCAGATGAGTTAGGCGCTGAGGTGTGGTGAGCGATCTAAAACTATGTAGCATCATCCTCTGACTTGGAGCTCTAAGCTATCTGACCCTCTGTCGCTAGAACTGAAGCTGAAGCGGTCTGGGTCAGATCTGGGACTGGTGCGGTCTGGGACTCTACAGGTATCACGGAAACAGGTGGCTCTAATGATGCAACATATGAAGTGAGCATCTCTATAGTCCCAGTGACTAGAGCAACGGTGGTAGGTATAGGAACATGTAGCTCTAGTAGTGTAGGCTGCCCTGTAAGCTCGCTGAATGTCACACCAAGGCTCCTGGAAACTAGGATATTAGTCATAAGCACTGAGGAGCTCTGAGCCGGTGTGAAGCCCATGATAATAGGTGTGAAGGAAGGACCCTAGGCTAGCACTGGAGAAGCAAACCACTAGGACAGCTGCTCTATCAGTGAAGCAAATTGTGTCACTGGCTGTCCCTGACTCTAAAGCCCACTAGGCTATAAAGCTAGAGTCACTGTAGTGGTGACAGGTTGGCCAAGCTAAGGTGTAAGTTGTGGCGGTGCAGACCCAATAATAGTAATGCCATGCTGCATAAAACTAAGTAACTGTTGCTGGATCAGGAGTTGCTGCTGATGCTGCTGTCTCTAGAACTCATCCTGCCTGGCCTGAACCTAAGCTAGAGCTGTTGCGGTCTCCTGGGCCTAGCGTGCCTGATCTTGCCTCATTCGCTTAAGAAAAGCAAGAAGAGCGGGGTCTGTCTATGGTGGCTGGGGTGTAGCTGAGCTGGAGCCATCGGCCTCACTGTCATGTCGTTGAGGAGGCATCTGAGGGATATCCTGGTAGTCATCATCTGAACTATCACTGGGGTCACTCTTGACCATACCCTCCTACTGAGCATCTAGCTGCTCTTCCTTTGTCGCTGCTACGCCCTTGATGATCTCATCCTGCTGGGCTACAGACTCTGGCACCTCTGGGCAATGGTGCGGCTGACTAGGTGTCCTCGCTGCACTATGGTGGAGCATCTGAGTCATGTTATATGGTGTAAACTCTATAATAGCTACTGTGTTCTCAGCCATAGTCTCTAGGGACTTCACTGTAACTGCCTTACGAATCAAAAATGTAATCTAGTGAGCATAAGGCAGCTAACGATGGCCTCTGAACCCCTCTATAAGAGTATCCTCCATCTCTGATAGTATGACATCCCAAATATCAAACATTGTCTGTTAGATCAGAGAGTTCACTAACCATAACTGAATGCGAGTCAATCCCTTGCGATAGCCCATCCTTGGAAGTAGGGTCCTCCTCATGATAGCATCAAGCAGCCTAGCTATAGGAGTAATATCCCTAGGTGTCCTGCTCGACCCCTCGCTAAAAGGCTCTATGAAGCAGGGTCGGACCAAGTCTGTGGGTGGCACAAGACCGCCGTGAGGGCGTCCAGGAGGCTCTATTTGATCATAGCAAACCTCATGCAAGCGAATAGGTGCCTCGGGAATCCTAAGAATCTCTCTGACCCTAAAGCTTATCAGCATGTAGTCATGGCCTCTAAATGCAAAGTGAATAAACCTATGGCCTGGGTCAATCCAAAGTGAAGCATAGAACTCACGGACCCATGATGGAACATATCTCCCAGTCCATCCAAGTAAGTCTATTAACCCTAGCAAGTAAGAGAGGTAAGGGTGGATCTACTCTCCTGCTACTGCAATAACTGACTCAATGGAGCAAACTCTCTGAGATCTGAAAGCCACACCACTGTTAAGATATACATTATAGAAATTCTCCTACAGTGGTGTATATAATCCCTCTGAAGCACGCTCATCCCTCCTCGACGGGAACCAGTCCTCAAACTACATGAACCTAAGCTGTTGCACCTGCTTGGCTGTAGCTGCCTTCAGATCAAGATGAGTCACTAGGGGCAGACCCTATGGTCTAGGAGGTGGACAAGAACCCCTTCACTATGTCTCTAGCCTCGATGTCACCTGAGCACGAGTACAACTAGAGCGTCATAACTGTGACTGAGGTGCCTACTTTGTCTCCTCGGCCTGCTCTGCCTCTTGAGTCTGCTCTGTCTGTTGGGTGCCCTCTGACTACTCTGCTGGCTGTGTCTACTGCTATGGCTCCCCCTGAGGCTGACTCTCCTCTAAAACAACCTACCGTCCTTCAAGCATGATAGTCCTAGCTAGACTACCATGACGATGCTCAACCTGCTCGACGACATCCCTCTAAGCTGGTGAAAGCTGGTCTGCAATGTGAACACCACTCCGGGCTCCTCCTCTCTCTGCATGCTCTACGGCGGCTACGGCTGCAACTGCTGCTGCTCTCTCAATATCAACATCTGCAAACTTGCACTTCTTTATCGTCAGCTTCTTTGCCTTGCCTTTCACCTCAATAGATAGGCAAGATGGAGGCCTTGGATCCTCATCACCTGGACCACCTCCGGCATTCTTCACACAAGCCATTGCTAGAGTTGAAGCGAACTACTATCACTGACAAGAATCAATTGCCAACTATCACTTCTGAGGCTTGGCCTCGATCCATACTCGCGAGCTTAGCCCTAAGTTAACTGACAACTACAAAAGTGACCTCAAAAACACTGACTCGCTGCATGATAGAATAGATCAGATATATGAATAATTACAATATACATCTAGAGATACGAAACCCTATGAAGCAAGCAATAGATACGAAATTAGAGGCAATGGCTTGCTACCTGACGAATCGGTGAACGAGGAGAAGAGGAACGAATCACGGGGAACCATGGGGTTGGTAATGGCTAGGGTTCCGACGATGTGGTGCGGTGGCCGAACAATGCAATGAAGGTGTGCGAGAAGCGGCTAGGTCAAATCAGCGTGGCATGGCAAGGTCGAGGCGGCTCTGGTGAGGCGGCACGGCGCTGTGCGACGAGATGGCATGGGTCCACGGGGCAGAGCAGCACGGCGGTGGAACATGGCTAGGGCACGGCGTGCAGCGTGGATGCAGCAAGGGAGGTGCTGCGTGGTGGTGCACAGTCAGGTGGCGTGGGCAGGCGATGGGCGGCATGGGCGCACGCAGACACGGCGACGAAGTTAGGGCATGGTGGCGCAATGCAGGTGGAACAGCACGGTGACGAGATTGGCGCGGGAGCGTGCGGCTAGGGCTCAGGCGAAGTCGGCATGAGCTAGATTGGTACGAGCTAGGTCAAATCGCGACGTGGTTATATGGTGGCCCCCGTGATGGATGAGAAAAGGAAATAGAACAGAGTATTAGACCCGCACAACTTCTACTGACTGGACGCTCCGGTGGCAACGACCGGACGTTGCCACCCAAAGTCCGGTCGACAACAGAGAGGTCCAATTCCCCTCAAATCATGACCGAACGTGTCCGGTTGTCCCTGACTGGACGTAGCCAGAGTCCGGTCGATCCTATATTCATCTTCTTTGCTTAATTGGACGTAGGGCCACCATCTGACCAGACGTAGGAAGAACACTATTTAAGCGTCCGATCACTCCTTTGCGCTTCTGTTCACCTCCTGTGAACTGACCGGATGCTGGACTCCAGAGTCTGGTGCAGCGTTCAGTCACTCTTTTTCAGCAAATCTTCAATGTTCCTTCATGCCGCCTATTCCCAATCAAGTCCCAACTTCAATAAGATCCAAATAAACACCAATTAGGACTGATGTGAGTGACCTCTCTCAAACCCTCAAATTTTTCAAAGTATTTTGCCTTAGGCTATAATTCTTTTTAAGAAAATAGGCAATAAAAGGGTGATTGAAGAGAAATGACAAAACAACATACATGCATATGCAATGCAATATTTGAAAGTAATTCTAGTTGTTTGTCAAGTTTGATCCAAGGTTAAGCTTCTTCCCACGCTTTTCGACGGTTATCTTAACTATGTTAGACAAGCCCTAAATGCATTAGTAAGAAGCAAACATGTTGTATATTACAATGCAATGCAAGGGACAACACAAGCTCATTTTCTAGTGAAGTTACTAAAATCAAGCACATTGAGCTTATTTCTCAACCGACAAAATATAACCTCATCTAGCGGTTTAGTGAAGATATCCGCTAATTGATCCTCGGTTCTTACACCTTCTAGTGAAATATCATTTTTAGCAACATGATCTCTAAGAAAGTGATGGCGGATATCTATGTGCTTGGTGCGAGAGTGTTGAACCGGATTATTAGCAAGCTTTACCACACTCTCATTGTCACATAAAAGAGGTACTTTTTCTAGAACTACACCATAGTCTAGCAAAGTTTGCTTCATGTAAAGTATTTGTGCACAACAAGCATCCGCAGCAATGTATTCCGCTTCGGCGGTGGACAAAGCTATACTATTTTGCTTGTTGAAGGACCAAGACACAAGTGATCTACCAAGCAAATGGCACCCTCCGGATGTGCTTTTCCTATCAACTTTACAACTGGCATAATCAGAATCGAAATAGCCAACTAATTCAAATCTAGCTCCTTTGGGATACCAAAGGCCAATGCTTGGTGTGTGTGCTTAAGGTACCTAAGGATTCTTTTAACGGCAACCAAATGAGCTTCCTTAGGATTAGCTTAAAATCTAGCACACATATACACACTAAACATGATGTCGGGCCTAGATGCGGTTAAATATAACAAGCTACCAATCATAGAGCGGTAGAGAGTTTGATCAACTGTTGTACCTTCCTCATCTAGGTTGAGATGTCCATTAGATGGCATTGGTGTCTTGATTGGCTTACATTCATCCATATTGAACCTCTTAAGAAGATCCTTGGTATACTTTTCTTGAGAGATGAAAATTCCTTCTCTCATTTGCTTGACTTGAAAACCAAGAAAGAATATAAGCTCTCCAATCATTGACATCTCGAACTCCTTCGACATCAATTCACCAAACTCTTTGCAATAATCTTCATTTGATGATCCAAAGATGATATCATCAACATATACTTGACAAATGAAGATTTCTCCGTCAAGCTTCTTGGTGAATAGTGTGGTGTCGACCTTCCTAATGGTGAAGCCCTTCTCAATGAGGAAATCCTGAAGACACTCATACCAAGCTCTTGGGGCTTGCTTAAGCCCATATAACACCTTGGACAACCTATAAACATGATTAGGATATCTAGGGTCTTCCAATCCAGGAGGTTGATCAACATAGACTAGTTCATTTATGAAGCCATTTAAAAATGCACTTTTAACATCCATTTGATATAATTTCATTTCATGATGTGATGCATATGCAAGGAGGATACGAATATCTTCAAGTCTTGCAACCGGTGCAAAGGTCTCTCTAAAATCCAACCCTTCAACTTGAGAAAACCCATTTACAACTAGTCTTGCCTTGTTCCTCACTGCAATGCCTTGATCATCTTGCTTGTTGTGGAACACCCACTTTGTTCTAATGACTCTTGCACCTTGTGGTCACTCTTCAAGAGTCCAAACTTCATTGCGAGTGAAGTTATTCAACTCTTCATGCATGGCATTGATCCAATCTGAATCTTGAAGAGCTTCTTCTACATTCTTAGGTTCAACACAAGAGACAAAAGAGTGATGTTCAATAAATGAAGCAAGCTTTTGAGATCAAGTTATTACACCCTTTGAAGGACTCCCTATGATGAGATCTTGTGGATGAGCTTGTAGTAGAGGTGAATTTCTTCTATCAACCACTTAAGGCGGAGGTTGTGGAGCATCAACATATTGTGCTTGTGCCACCATTTGATCATGAGAGACATGAGTATCTTCATTTTCTACTCTCCTATCTTTATCACCATCTTATGGCACATTTGATGAAGAAGGTGGATCAATCACTTGTACATCATCTTCATCATCTTTAGGCTTGATGTCTCCAACCGGAATGTTTTTCATGGCCTCCCTCAATGGTTCATCATCTACATTATCAAGATTCTCATGTGCTCTTTGGGAGCCGTTAGATTCATTAAATTCCACATCATATATTTCTTCAACCAAGCCGGTGGCATGATTAAATACTCGATATGCTTTGGGCTTTAATGAGTAACCAACAAGAAAGCCAATATCACAACATCTTTGAAACTTTCCTAGGTGTTGCCGCTTCTTGTAGATGTAGCATTTGCAACCAAACACCTGAAAGAATGAGACGTCTAGCTTCTTTCCATTAAGCAACTCATAAGGTGTCTTGCCAAAAAACTTTTGAAGGAATAGGCGGTTGGATGCATAACATGCGGTGTTGATAGCTTCCGCCCATAGAGCTTCGGGTGTGTTGTACTCATCAAGCATTGTTCTTGCTAGTGTAATTAGTGTTCGGTTCTTTCTCTCAACTACACCATTTTGTTGAGGAGTGTATGTTGCGGAAACCTCATGCTTGATTCCAACTTCATCACAATAAGCTTTAATGTTTGTGTTGTCAAACTCTTTTCCATTATCACTTCTAATCTTCTTGAGCTTCACTTCAAACTTATTTTATGCTCTCTTGGCAAACTTCTTGAAACATGAAGCAACCTTGGTCTTGTCATGAAGGAAGAATATCCATGTATATCTAGAGTAGTCATCAACAATTATAAGACAATAAAGATTTCCTCCCAAACTCTTATAAGTTGTTGGTCCAAATAAGTCCATATGAAGTAGCTCAAGCACTCTTGTTGTTGACATAAAAGCTTTTGTAGGATGAGTGTTTGCAACTTGTTTGCCGGCTTAACATGCACTACAAAGCTTGTCCTTCTCAAATTTCATATCCTTCAACCCTCTCACCAATTCGTTCTTCATAAGCTTCTTGAGTGAGCTCATCGCAACATGAGTAAGTCTTCTATGCCATAGCCACCCAAGTGATGTTTTGGTGAACAAGCATGTCTTCAAGTTAGCATCTTCAGAGATGAAATCCACTAGATATAGGTTGTTGTATCTAAATCCCTTGAATATAACTTGATCATCATCTTTCTTAGATATGACACTTCCTTCTTGGTAAACAAGCATTGGAAGCCAAGATCACACAATTGTCCAACGGATAGCAAGTTGAAACTCAAAGAAGCAACATATAGCATATTTGAGATTGAATGATCATTTGATATTGCCACTTTGAATTATCACCAAATGTAATTCTTTCTTGGCCATCTACTTCTTCATCTAGTGAGGTGAACATACGAGGATCACCGGTCATATGTTGAGTGCAACCACTATCAATTACCCAATAACTTCCACCGGTCTTGTAGTTCACCTACACACAAGAGATCAAGCTTGTTTAGGGACCCAAACTTGTTGAGAGCCCTTGACTTTCTCAACAAGTGACTTTGCAATCCAAATTTTCTTAGGCCTATTCTTGTTGGGAGGTCCTAAGAATATAACTTTCATTTTTTCATTAGAGTCCTTTCTAAGCATGTAATGAGCATTGAAAGCAAAGGGTCTAGCATGCTTGGGCAAGGGTTGTGGTGGTGGAGTTTGACACTCATGGGCAAAGTGACCTTCTTGTCCACACTCAAAACACCTCTTTGGCTTTGGCTTTGACTTGTGTTGTTGTTGGTGTTGAGCTTGAGCCTTCTTCTCTTGATGTGCCAAGTACCCAATACCACTTCTATCCATCTTCATGACGGTGTTCATAAGTAGCTCACTTTAAAGATGTTGACCTCTTGTGAATTTGCTCAACCTAGTCTTGAGATGTTCTTTTTCTAACTTGAGCTTCTTGTTCTCTTCTTTTAGCTCATCATGATTTTTCTCCTTCTTGAGCCTCTTGTTCTCTTCTTTAAGCTTCTCATTCTCAAGAGCTAGATCACTATCATGGTCAAGGTTCTCTATCACAATGGTGTTGGTGGTTGAAAGCTTCTCAAGATCTTTCTTTAGCTTCTCATTCTCATTCTTGATCTTGACATACTCATCATAGTTATCGGACTCAACCACTTGCTTGCCTTTGCTACTAGAACCTTGCTCAATGCTCTCAATAATCAAATCATCACATGATGTAGCTATATCAATCTTAACAACATGGTTAGTAGCATCATATGGCTCATTGGATAAAAACTCATGAGAGATAACAAGATTTTCATGATTGATCTTGAGATTTGTATATTCTTCTTTTAGCATTTTGTAGATAGTGATGAGCTCGTTATGTATCCCCTCAAGTTTATCATGTTTATGTTTAAGCTCTTTCTTAGAAGATTTGAGCTCCTTGAGTTTGGATGACATAGCATCATTTGTTTCTCTAAGCTCAACACTAGCCTTTTCTGCTATCACATTTAGCTAAAAGAGAATCATTCTTAAGTTCTAGCTTTTCATTCTTAGCTCTTGACTTTCTAATGATCTTAGTGTATTGATTTAGCAATTTAACAAGATCATCATATGAAGGTGATTCAAATTCATCATCATCACTATCACTATCATCATTGCAAGCATGTTCATCACCACTACTTTCATCATCATTTGATACCTTTCGTTCACCCTTGGCCATGAGGCATAGGCGTGTAGAGGATGATGGCGGTGGTGTCGGTGAAGATGATGAAGAGTCGATCACAATAGCGGCCACCTTCTCATTCTCACTATCATCATCGGATGAGCAACTTGATGAATCAATATCCGTGAGCCAATCACCGATGATGTATGCCTTGCCATTTTTCTTCTTCTTGTGGAAATCCTTCTTCTTGCCATCTTTCTTCTTGTATGGCTTTTTTTCTTCTTCTCATCTTCATCTTCATTACTTGAGTCATCTTTCTTGCCCTTTTACTTCTTATATTTGTCTTTCTTTGGCTTGGGGCATTGATGAGCTAGATGACCAAGTTCTCCACAATTATAGCAATCCATCTCAGAGATTGGCTTCCATCTATTGCTAGTGAAGAACTTGTTTTTCTTGCCATCAAACTTGACATAGTTTTTGTTGAGCTTCTTTAGCATCTTGGTGGTTATTCTCACCATGAGAGCAAGACTTGCATTATCAATTTCATCATCACTTGAGCTCTCATATTCAACTCTTGCTTTGCCCTTCTCTTGGCTAGCCTTGAATGCCAAGTCTTTGTCTTTCTTCTTGGTAGAGGAAGAGCCATCTTGTGGTGTGATGTGCATATACATCTCATGAGCGTTGATCTTTCCCAAGATTTGAGTTGGTGTAGCGGTGGAAAGATCACCTTGATGAAGCAAGGTCACAATATGTCCATATTTGTTAATGGAGAGGACACTCAAGATCTTTCTTACAATATCGGATGGTTGCATTTGTGTAAGTCCAAGCCCATTGACTTCCTCTACAAGAACATTTAAGCGTGAGTACATTTCATTTGCACTTTCTTTAGGAATAATCTCGAAAGAATTAAGCTTTTTCACGACAAGATGATAGCGTTCCTCACGCTCACTCTTAGTTCCCTCATGGAGCGCACAAATGTCTAATAATAGTGCATGGGCGTCCTTATGGTTCCTCACACGGTTAAACACATCTTTGTAAAGGCCTCTAAAGATGGTGTTTCTAGCCTTTGCATTCCATTTTTCATAATTTACTGTATCGCCTTGAAGATGTGCGGGATCCCTAGGTTTTGGGAAACCTTGAGAGGTGGCTCTAAGAATTCCAACATCTAGAGCTTCTAAATATGCCTCCATGTGGATTTTCCAATAAGGAAAATCATCTCTCTCAAAGATAGGAGGAGGTCCATCCCTGTGGGACATCTTTCACAAAGTGGTTAAGCCTAAATAAGTGAGCATGAGGCTCCAATACCAATTGAAAGGATCAAGATGCCCAAGAGGGGGGGGGGGGGTAAATTGAGCTAATTCTAAAATTCTTTGCGATAATTAAACTCTACACTTAGCCCACTTTACCCCTTGTGCCTAGAATGCGATTCTAATGATCTACCGCACAAAAGTTTAGCACCCTAAGTTCCAATCCTACCCTAGCATGGCAATTCTAAGAATGTAAAGACAAGAATTGAATTACTCAAAAGTAAATGCTCAAAGTAAAGAGGGGAGAAGGAACACAGTGATATTTTGCTGAGGTATTGGAGAGTCACCACTCCCCACTAGTCCTCATTGGAGTACCCATGCAAGGGTGTAGCTCTCCCTTGATCCATGCAAGGATCAAGTGCTCTCTACGGGTTGCTTCTTTGACACTCCGTCATGGTGAATCACCCACAACCGCTCACAACTTGAGTTGGGTCATCCACAAGCTCTACCAGATGATCACCAAACTCTCAATCACCACCAAGCCATCTAGGTGATGGCAATCACCAAAAGTAACAAGCATGAACTCTCACTTGACCACAACAAGCCTAATGAGAAGGGTGGATGCACACTTGCTACTCTCCTTGCACTAATGAGGTTAATCTTGGATTCTTAAATCTCAATCACCTCACTAGGCTCTTGCTCTCCAAAGCACTCTCAAGGGTGTTTCTTAGCTGATCAAATGGGGAAGAGACCTCCCTTGGATGAATAGAGTAAGTATTTATACCCCCTCATTCAAAACAAACCGTTAGGAGGTTGCGTCAGCGTTCTATGGGGTAACCGGATGCACTGGTCAGTTCTCCCCGCCACAGAGCCATTAGGTTGTGACCGAACTCTGACCTGCGCCCGGTCAGCACTGATCGGACGCGTCCGGTCACAAAAACTACTCTCTAGACCCTTACTGATGTTGATCGGACGCTGGCGCCCAGAGTCTAGTCACTTTGCTATTTAGCGTCCGGTCAGTAACCAGAACTTGACCAGCATCCGGTCAGCACTGACAGGACATGTCTGATCAGGATTCTCTCTCTCTGGAACCTTACTAGAGTTGACTAGGCTCTGGCACCCAATGTCCAATCACTTTTCACTCAACATCTGGTCGCAACTAGATGACTTTTCCTTGATTAAATGAACTGACCGGACTCTACTGCCAGCGTTCAGTCACAACCGAACCAGAGTCCGGTCAGCATTTGACCCTCCATTCACTTCTAACTCGAAATCACATATGAATGAAGTTTGCTCCAATTGATCTTATGACTACTAAGGAGCTACCTAGTGCTAGATTTGATAAGTGTGCACCACACCTAACCCACTAGACTCACTTAGGTCAAGCTACTAGTCTATATCCCCTTTAATAGTATGGCCAAAGGAAAAATGAAGTCCTAAACTACTCTAAGTGTCTATTCAACACCAAACGACACTTAGAACTAGTCCATCCTTAACCTTGTCATCCATCCTTTGAAAACTAAAATAATTTTCATCGTAGGGGCATGACAAATATGATTGCCCAATCAATTGCCATTACCATGACCTAACTTAATTGCCTCTGCAAAACATATGTTAGTCATAGTAATCTCATATTGTCATTAATCACCGAAACCCAACTAGGGGCCTAGATGCTTTCATGAAGAAACCTCAAGCCCATCAGGCCCACCAACTAGGGCCTTCTCTAAACGAAACAAGTTCACAAACTCTAATGCACGCCAGGTCGCGCTCTGCTCAAAGCGCGTGACATGGGCCGGCCCATGCGTGCACATCCTCGCGGGCCCATATTAGGGTTCCGACAATCGAAGATGAAGAAGACAGCGATGGCTTCTCTCTCTAGCCTCTTCCTCTCTTCTACTCCATTGCTGGCAATGCGCCTTCTCTTCTACTCCATCGCCGGGACCACACCTTCTCTTCTTCTCCATCTCTGGTGGGCATAGAATGGGGATCGAGGGGAGGTAGGCCGACCAAGCGATGGGGATGGCGGGAGGGCGACCTTTGAGTCCTGGCAGCAGCAGAGGTGGCCAAGCTAGGTTGGGGTGGGGGCACCCATGGCTGGACCTCGCCACAAAAGAAGAAGGGGGAGGGGAAGAAGGTGTCCACCATAGGCACGCTAGGGTTTCTTTGGAGCTCCACCGCGGCTGTAGTGCTCTGGTGAAACCTTAGCACACTGCGGCAGGGACAAGGATGAGGAGGAGGGTGGCACGAAGGGGCAGGGGAGAAAGGTGGGCAGTGCGACCGGCAGCGTGGTGGCCCATGGCCAAGGGCAGCGGGGAGAAGGCGGGGGTGGGGAAGGAGTACTACCGTCGATGGAGAAGAAGGCGTGGGGAGCGGGCATGCTGTGGAGAGATGGGTCATGCTCTCACGTTGCCCAAAGGTGTGACCCGTTGCACAATAACATCATCCAAACAAGTTGGGGTGGGTTCATTCTATCACATTTGTAGACTACTCTATTTCTACCCATCTTCACTGACTGGCACCACCAGTCCGAAGTACCACAACGTGAAGGTGGACATGGGCGACGATGACGTGAAGGGGGAGGAGCTCCTGCTATGGTTCAATAGGCAGGTGTCTCGTGTAGGTGTCACGGAGGAGATCAAGCGGCTGTGGAGACGTGGGACGAGCGCAAGCACAAGGCGTGGTTGACGGTGAGGAGGTACTACCGCAGGCATTCTTGATCAATATGTTTTGTCGATTCGTGCATGTAGTATAGTTTTTTTGTTGAGAGGAACCATGCATATAGTGTAGTTGGGAACTTGGGATGAATGATGTGGTCTCTCATTGTGTGTTCTTTGTCTTAGAATTTTACTGATTTTATTAATTTATGGTAGTTTAGCTTGTTAGGATGATCTCCACCAGTTGGCCCAACGGCCAATTGGACCCTTGATCTACGCCCTGATCGGGGGCGCTCAGCCGGTTCTCCTAGCTGATGGCCCCCCATCGTACAGCGTCATAAAAGGATGATGGGGGCTAGGGCACAAGATACGAGGTTCACCGTAGTCGCTAGTGTCCCACCAGTTTTCCTATCCCTAAGCCGATCTAGAGGGCACGCTGTAAGCGATGGGAAGCACCATCGCCTTCGTTGCCGCCACTAGACCGCGCCTGCACGGCTTCCCTGACTCCTACCCCAGTGGCCACGTCGCTGCGGAGCCATGGCCGTGACTGCGCTTGGCGACCCAAGTCTTCTATCTAAGCTAAGTATTTACCCACTGATCTATGCCTAAAGGTCCAGTAAAGTTTATCAATGGTATCAAGAGCCATGTTAACTAGGCATAGAACTAGCACTTGGAGTAGATCAGAACAAGAAAGTAGAAGGAGGGGATTCGATTTGTAGAAATGGATCAAAACCCTAACCCAAAACCCTTACCCTAACCCTAACCCTAGAAGGATGGATGGAGAGGGGAGGGACCTACTCGGTTTTATCGTCGTCGTCACCACCGCCATCGCGCGGGGAGAAACTCGCCGTCGCGCGGGCAGAACGGGACAAGCCACCGCTCGATGCTAGGTCGCCGGCGCACTCTGAAGAGGGGGCCCACGGTGGCGCCATACTTCCTCTTCTCCGGCAGCCTTGAGTCGTCGTTGCTTCTGTGTCTGGTGCGCTGCGGCGTAGAGAGAGAAAGGGGAAGAGGAAATGGAGGTAGGGTTCAAGAGAGAGCCGACCGTGAGAGGGTTTTGATCTCGCGCAAATGACGCCTGGCCGTCGGATCAAGATGGACGGCTCAGAGCGAATCAGGCTGAAAGCGGCCCAGGCGGGATTAGAGATTCCCAGTCTAGGCCTAAGTTGCGGCCTGGGCACGGGGGAACAGGCGCGCGCGCGTGGACACACAACAGAGATGGGCCATGGACTGTTTCACCAGGCCGGGCCGAATGAACAGTAAACACTGAGTTTTTGTTTTATTATTTTCAGAAGCAAATTTTGATAATTCTGTCTAGTTTAAATCTCTGTCAAAATTTGAACCAACAGGATAAATTTTCAGAGAGTAGATGAGTACAGTAAAATGCTTCTAAAAAGTAGATAAAGAATTTTCCATGTTTTCGCTGTAAAGTTTAATGTTTATTATCTTCTAATTAAATTCAAATCAACCGGAGAATTTAATATAAAGAGCAGTTATATTTATTCAGTAAATTATGATTATATTTATCCTCTAATTAAATTGGAACCAACGAAAAAAATTAAATTAGAAGAGTAGTCTGATTTGTTTATGATAAATTATGGTATTATTATTTTCTTACCAACGTTGATGATAATAATATTATAATGAGTTTAAAGTTGAAGTTTAAATCTCTGATAAATTTTACACCAATATGGTCAATTTTTCAAAGAGTAGACAAAGACCAAGAAATGCACCTGAACCAAAAGAATGTATTTTATTATCAAGTTTTCGTTGCATTGATGTTGATTATCTTCTAATTAAATTTGAACAAACGGGAGAATTTAATTTTAAAGAGTAGTTATATGTATTTCAAGTTAATTTATGAGTTTTTTGCATTAATTCTATTTTCTGCCCAATGATGATATAGAATTGATGTAGAAGCATCTTGTAAGTTTTATTTTTTAACCGAGATCACTCGACTGTCTGCCAACGGGCTGTAATGCTAGGGTATATGAATGAAAAGGCTTGAGTCAAGCCAGTTCAGGATAGTTTTTTTGTTAGTTTACTAATTTTCTGATTAAATTAGAATCAATGGGAAGACTTAATTGAAAAATGAAGTATAAGTGAATATTTTAGTCATCATGACTAATTTTTTCATTACGGTAATTTGTATATAGATTTATCCAGCATGGGGAGAAGTTTTGCATAGTACTTATGCTAGTCAATCCTGCATGGCGGGAGAAGTTTTGTGATGACTCATGTTTTTGTATCTCACATAGCAAGAGAAGTTTGGGTAGCTCTTATGCTATCCTAGTATTAACCATGGCACAATAGAAAATGCACCATCATGATCAATACTAATTAAAAGATAAGAAAAAGATGCAAGCGTGACTTGCAAAAGTACTACTAATGAAAGATCTCGTTGAGTTTTTGAAGTGAAATAAAGAGAGTGTACTTCTAAACGGATCAAGAAATAACTTTGTTTACATAACATAATCATGTGAATGAATTAAGTTATAAGTGTCTCATAATTCACAAGTTTTTTGAATAGTTCTTGAAATTATGGCAGTAAAGTTTATGCCATATTTCGAGGAGGAGAATATTAAGATCAATTAAAAAAATACTCTTCATTAAGAGTGAGATAAAAATCAATTAAGAAAGATACTCTTTATTAAGAGTGAGATAAAGATTAATTAAGATGAATGTGACCGTTGAAGGAGTACAACGGTCACAACAATGATACCCCTAAGCAGAAAATAGCTAAATTCCTGGACCTTTTAAAGTTTCGACAGGAAGATAACGTAGTCAGCCTCAAAGATGTTAAGGTGGTGCTTAAAGCACCATATGCGGTTTTAACAGATTAAACCTAAAATAAGATATTTGAAGATACACCATCTTTAAAAAAGATGAGAAGATCTGAGGGAGCATGGTATGCAGAGGTATGTAGAGACCTAAGACTTAAAGAGAAGAGGGACTGTGTGCCCACTCTAGTGACTCAGGAGCAACAAGTTTTTCAATATCTGTTGATGTTGTATGACTAATACAACACCTGTTGTTAGCTCTTCAAAGAAGATGAATAATATAAACAAGGATCTTGTAATACAGGAGCCTGTAGAATCAATTACCTCTTGGCAATGAAGAGCAACAACAGCCCCATATGAAAATACCAATAGCTGAGGCCCTAGAAGGTCTTAAAGAATTAGTAAACCAGTTTTTCTAATGACCATGAAGTCTATGTTAGTAAAAAAATTTAAATAGAGGGTGATCCCACCTTATTTGAAGAAGCTATGAGAAGCGTTTACTCGTTTAAATGGCAAGAAACTATGGAAGTTGAAATGAATTCGATGAATACCAACGATGTTTATGACTTAGAAGAAATTCCTAATGGAGCCAAAATAGTAGGTTATAAAAGGGTCTACAACACAAAACGTGACTCCAAAGAAAATGTAGAAAGATATAAAGTACAACTTATAGGAAAAGGCTTTATGCAAAAAGAATAAATAGATTACAATGAGAGTTTTCTCTCCAGTCTCATGCAAGGATTCTTTTAGAATCATAATGGTGTTTATGGCACATTACGATTTAGAGTTACATCAGATGGATGTAAAGATGACATTCCTCAATGGGGATTTGTATGAAAATGTTTACATGGCACAACCCAAAAGGTTTTATCGTGGAAGAAAAGAATATATGGGATGCCGCCTGTAGAAATTCATTTATAGGTTAAAAGTAAGTCTCTAGACAGTAGTATTTGAAGTTGATGAAATGATAAGAAAGTTTGGGTTTTAAAGAAAATAAGAAGGACAATAGCGTTTATGCGAAGTTCAAGAATGGAAAATTCATTTTCCACATCCTGTGAATAGATGACATTCTACTCACTAGTAGTGATGTTAATCTATCATTAGAGAAGAAGTTTTGTCCACAAGTTTCAATGTGAATGATCTTGGTGAAGTGTCATTGGTTCTAGGAATCAAAATTCACCGAGATATAAGAAAGTGGGGTATTAGGACTATCGCAAAGGTATACTTAGAAAAGATTCTAAAGAAATAAAGTATGCATGCGAGTAAACCTACGCCTGCTCCTATAGTCAAGGGTAATAGATTTGGGAACTTTAAGTATTTTAGGAACCGATATGAGATCGATCAAATAAACATGGTTTCATATGCTTCAGCTGTTGGAAGCTTGATGAGTGTACAAGTGCAAGTAAGAACTTACCCTGACATAGTTTACATATCCGGAATATTTTGGTAGAAGTCCAGTCTAGATATAGATCACTGGAATGGAGTTGAGAATGTCTTACAATTTTGTAAAGTATCATAGGCCTCATGCTGAGTAAGAAAGAACAAGTACTCTCAAATAGTTGATGGTACAAATGTTATGTCTTGACGAGATATGCACTAAAATCAACAGTAGTTGCAAACACTCGCAGTTGGAGTATTATTATGGAAAAGCTCCAAATAAACAGTTGTGGTGTCATCAGTGATGCATACCATAGTATAGCTTGACATAGGGTTTAAGAAACAGACAAAAGAAGGTTAAGGGAATTAGTACCCGGATTTAACAATGGTAGTCAACAGTAATAACCATTTAAAGTAGTTAACTCCTAAGACAACATGTCAAGTGTGCTGCCAAACACATTGACATTGAGTTATATGTTGTAAAGGACAAAATTCAGAATCATTTTGAAAGCATTGAGCATATGAGTACCAAGCAAGCACTTGTGGATCCGCTTATCAAAGACTAACCATCCAGTGCGTTCAGAGAACGCACAGTCGACATGGATTTATGGGAAAGCCTATGATTTTTGGATACTAAGGGCCTAGTTGAGAATCTATTTTAAAACAGAGAGGTGCATTGTAGCTGTTTAATCTAGTGGCTACTGACCGTGACGATGAGGCACGCTCTATGCACTGATCTGTGATGGAATGGGAAAAAAATAAAGTAAGTTGAGTTTAAGTCATAAGATTTGATTAAGGGGAGAATGTTAGGATGATCTCCGATAGTTGGCTCAATGGTCAATTGTACTCTTGATCCGCGCTCTGATCGGGGACGCTCAGTCGGTTCTCCTGGCTGATGAGCCCCCCGTCGCGCAGCGCCATAAGAGGACGGTTGGGGCTGGAGCACAAGATACGAGGTTAACTGCAGCCGCTAGCGCCCCACCGATTTTTCTATCCCTAAGCTGATCTAGAGAGCGCGATATAAGCGACGGGAAGCGCCATCGCCTTCGTCGCCGCCACTGGACCGCGTCTGCACGGCTTCCCCAACTCCAACCCCAGTGGCCACATCGCTGTGGCGCCATGGCCGCGACGGCGCTTGGCGACCCAAGTCTTCTATCTAAGCTAAGTATTTACCCACTGATCTACGCCTATAGGTCCAGTAAAATCTATGATATCTTAGTTTTAGACCAAACTGCAAGTTTTAGCGATTGATTTCATGTACGTATTCTATATGCAAGTTGTTGTGCATTAAGCACAAGATTAGGATGCTATATGTGATCGTATATCTGACAACAATAGTTTGATTGCCATATTCTTTAGACATTAACATGCCAAGTTGCCAACCAGTCTACCGCTGACATTCACGATACTGAAGGTGGGACACCTAGTTTTACTGACGTTAGCATCCCAGCCCCGATCATTTTCTTAATCGAAATATCTGTGCATGTGAAATGGTACATTCATATCCAGTTTTTTGTTTGGTATTTATGCGGCGGCGGAGGCACGATGACGCGTGGGACAAGCGCAAGACGCGGTCGGCGGCGAGGAGGTTCCGCCGGAGGTGCGTTCTTGATCGATATGTTTCGTCGATTCGTGCGCATGTATAGTATAGTTACTCCGCTTGAACAACAAGAGCTCCACCAAATCTATGGATTTGGCCACTGAATTTGCAGGTTTCACAGGTTTTGAGAGTTTCTACTACAAGGATTTTGCAGCTGAATTTGGTGAGGCTGAGACGAGTCCCAAAGGGCTCATAGAGCAGAGAAGCATAAATTATTCAGCCTGTTGGTGATCCTTTATTTTTTATTATTACTAGGCAATGGGCGATTTACTGTTCATATTCCTCCCTAATATTACTAATCGTCCTTGCCCATAACAAGAGGCTGGCGTGCCTTCTCATGCTCAGCAGCAATAATTTTTGCACCCATTCATTGTCTCGAAGCATAGCGTCTCCACCATGGTACCAACAGCAGAAGCAAGTATTGAACTTGCACCACACCGTATTGGGTAGCAGTTTGACGCAACCGCAATCTCCCCTGTCGCTCCCAACTGGATTTGTGTGTTGAGCTGCACAATAGTTAATTTTTTTTCCACACCGGTAAACCAAATTTCATTACCAAGGCAACGAAATTACAGAGACATAGTTCAGAGCCAAAGTACAACATGAACGAAATTAAAGAACTATCCAGACATATGATCACCAAGGGAACACATGCCTGAAACAACCAACACTACCAGCCAGAGTTTGAAAACGCCTCCTCAACATCGAGACGTACAGACAGAGCACCAACTAGAACCGAGACTAACATCCAAAGGCCGATCACAACGCCTAAACAACAAAAGCTCAAGCAACACCGCGAACAGCATGGGGTTTCTATCCAACGAAAGGCACCAGCTGATGCTCCTCTTGTGTGCGCTCCTGTAGGTCTTGCTTGTGGAAGTAGAGTGCTGTTTACTTCACCACTTCAGCGCCTTGGATCACCTGTTCCTTCAGGCCCTCCTTGAGAAGACCTGCCCAATACGTCAGAAAGGAGCAGATCAAACAGACAATCTCAGTAGGAGATTTCACCCTTTTGTTATCAAAGCAGACTGTGTTTCTTGTGCGCCAAATGGCCCAAATAACGGCAGCCAACCCAACTGCATGCAGATTGGGGGCTTGGGGAAGAATCTTATGAATCCAAAACCAGTATTGTTCCATACTATTCGGCCTGCAGACAGACCGAGTGAGCCAGCAGGCTCCAAACATATTTGGCCGTTGGGCACTCAAAGAATAAGTGTCTACCATTTTCATTCTCGGTACAAAAAGCACAAGAATTATTGCCTTTCCATTTACGTTTTACCAAATTATCCTTAGTGAGTATGACGTTTTGAGAAACAAGCCACATGAAAATCTTGATTTTCAATGGGAGTTTCGCTTTCCAGATCTTACTGAAATTAGGCCCATAATCCTGTCTACACAAGTATTTGTATGTTGACTTAACAGAGAACAAACCAGATTTTTCGTAGTCCCATTTAGCACGATCCTTATCAAAATTAGTGCCATACCGAAACACAATGTCATGCAGTCTTCTATACTGACACTGAAGGTCTTCATGCAGCCATCTCCTGAAAAAAGGTCTCCAATTTTTCAATTTCATGTATTCAACCGAGCAATCCTGCTCCACACTAATCTGATAAAGTTCAGGGAACTTGTCTGCTAAGGAGACAAGACCACACCATCTATCATGCCAAAAACTGGTAGACTTACCATTTCCTACCCTCATCGATCTCCCTTTCAGATAAACATGTCTAACCTTTAGTAAGTCATTCCACACAGGGGAATTCTTGGGGTTTTTAGCCAACAAACAGATCATCCCTTTCCTCATATATTTCTTCCTGACAATATCCTGCCAAATGCCCTCACCATTTTCAGCTTTCCACCACCATTTACATAACAAGCTAATATTCATTCTTCTCAAGTCTTTAATACCCAACCCACCCTTATTCTTAGGCTTAGTAATCTTGATCCATTTAATCAAATGATACTTTTTCTTCATGTTACCTCCCTGCCAGAAGAACTTTTTCCTAGCAGTGTCCATTTTATCAAGGACTGACACAGGCAGCCAAAACATAGACATAGCATATACTGGCAGGTTACTTAGGCACGAGTTAATCAGCACCAATATCCCCCCCAAACTCAAAGAGTTGCCTTTCCATCCATCTAGCTTTTTCATAATTTTTTCGCAAATGGGCAACCAGTCAGCTACATGTAGTCTGGAGCCAGCCACAGGGACTCCTAAATACTTAATAGGCCACTTGCCAGTTGCACAATTAAACATATTTGAGAATTCCAGACTTTTAGCTTCATCTTGGCTCACCATAATCACTTCACTTTTAGAGAAATTTATTTTAATCCCAGACATATCTTCATATAAGTACAGGAGAAGTTTAAGATAAGAAGCTTGTTCTTTATCATCCTGGATACACAAGATTGTATCATCGGCATATTGTAAAACTGCAACACCATTCTCAATATACTCAGGGACCAAGCCTTTTATTAAGTTGTTTCTTTGCGCAAGGGAAATCATTTTGGCCAGTGTGTCAGCAGCAATGTTGAACAAGAAAGGGGACAAAGGATCCCCCTGCCTGACCCCCCTACCAGACTTGAAATAACTACCAGTGGTGTTGTTCAATTTGACACTAACAGTGCCAGAGCTTATCACCAATTTAATCCAATCACACCATTTAACCCCAAAACCCCTTTGTTTAAGGCATTCATACAAATAGTCCCAATTAAGCTTGTCATAAGCTTTCTCAAAATCAAGCTTTAGACTCTAGTGTCATGCAAAATCTCATGAAGAGCTAAAATGCCATCCATAATATTTCTGTCTTTCAGGAAACCAGACTGACTTCTGTTAATAATCCAGTCCATGACCTTGTCTAATCTCAGCATTAAAGTTTTGGGAAAATTTTGTAAACAACATTTAACAGGCAAATAGGCCTGTATTGTTTAATAGTATTGGCTTCTTTAACTTTTGGCAAAAGAGTTATGATTCCATAATTGAATCTCCCAATATCCAGCTTCAAATTATAGAAGTCAGCAAAGAGTGCTACTAAATCTCCCCTAACAATCTCCCAGCATCGCTGGTAAAACTCAACAGGAAAATGGTCTGTCCCAGGAGCTGTATTTTTCTCCATAGAGAAGACAGACTCTTTAATTTCTAATTCAGAAAAAGGTTTCTCAAGCTCCTCATTATCCTGCAAAGAGACCATCTCAGAAGGGTCCCAACACCCAGGCTCCATATGGAATCCAGAAGGTGTAGAAGGACCAAAGAGATCTTTATAAAAATGGGTAGCATGGTCCTCTAGGGCACCATCACCCTCAATTACCTGATCATTATGTTTTAAGGAGAAGATGGTATTTTTCCTTTTCTTCCCATTAACCACCCTATGGAAGAAAGCAGTATTGCAATCTCCTTTCAAGAGCCAAGTGCTATTGGACCTCTTTTGCCAGTAACACTCTTCCTCCTCCATCAATCTTAAGAGTTCAGATTGTATAAAAGTTTTCCTATTCAATTTCTCAGCATCCAGAGTAGTCTCTTCCTCCAATTTCTCCATACTCTCTAACTCTTCTTTGAGAATGTTTTTATATTTCCTAGTATGCCCTTTCAGGCTTTTACCCCATCCTTTCAAGAACTTTTTAACTCTATCCATCTTGATACACCAGGTATCAATGGCAGATTTGGCCTTAACTTTTCTATTCCAGATTTCCCCCCACTTTAATTTTAAAATCAGCATGCAGCAGCCAAGATGTTTCAAAACAGAAGGGCCTAGAGCCAATTTGTTGGGAGAGGTCTGTCCTCACAATCAAAGGATTGTGGTCAGACATGTATCTAGGAATTTTCTTAAGATTGCATAAAGGAAATTCATTTTCCCAAGAACTAGAGATTAACACTCTGTCTAACTTCTCAAGAGTTGGATTTTTTCTGTTATTGCTCCAAGTATACTTGCCACCAGACAAAGGAAGCTCTCTAAGATCATAAGAGTTGATGATCAGGTTAAAAACAGAGGAAAAATTATTGTCATGAAACTTTTTGTTCTTATCAGAACTGAATCTCAGAATATTGAAATCACCACCAATAAGCACAGGATACTTGGCCTTAAAACAAAAACTAGAAAGCTCAGCAAGGAAACTATCCTTGAACTCATCCTGAGCTGGTCCATACACATTTTCCAGGGACCAGTTTTTCTTAAGGCTCTTATCAAAGACATTAGCAATTATTATAAAATCACCACTATCAAAGTTCTCAATATCAAACTTATCCTTTCTAGCCCCACTCAACGTCCCACCGGATTTTCCATTAGAGGGAGTCCAGAACCAGCTAAACTCCTTGTTATTATCAATTTTACGAAAAAAAATTCTCAGAATAAGACTTCTTCATTGTTTCCTGTATTCCAATGAAGTCAGCCTTATGATCCCAAATTAACTCCTTGATATCGGAGCTAAGACCCTTTTTAGCAACCCCTCTGCAATTCCAGATAATGCCTATCATTTGTACACTTTTTTAATTGTGTTTCTATCCCTGAGATTAAATCAAGGGCTAACCTTAGATTTATCTCCTTTAGAAACCACAGAAACATCAAGAGGATGCTTCTTATTGGTTTTAGAATTCTTTTTACCTTTTTTGGATGATCTACTTTTTCTCACACTAGATATAAGAACCAGGGGTTCCTCTTCAGAATCCTCAGACCCCCATTCCAGTATATTTTGATCTTCTAAGGGAAGATTTTCTTCTTCCAAGTTACTTTTTTGGTCAATAGGACCATTTGAGTGCTCAATCAATTTCATTCTTGCATTCTCAAGATCTTTCAGAATATCAATTTTTTCAAAAGATATGGATTCAGATTGAATCCCCATTTTGGTGGCCAAATCACTAATATGATGATTAGAGAGAACTGCAAAGGAGTTCTGGTGAATGGATAGAATACCTTCAACTTCCATTTCTTGCAGATTCTTGCTTGGAGCTTGCTCACCTATCTTCTGCTGATAGTTGCCATTGGCTCTGATTCTCTTGCTCTGCCTCACATCTTGCCATTTGGGCCATCCATCCTTGTCTTTATCTTGATCCTTTTCCTCCATAGCTTGCACATTCTTGGCTTGATTTTCCCAGGCATTAGTCTACTCAGCAGGCCCACTCATAATAGTAGTCTGACCCTCCTCAATCATCACCTCCAGCTGACTAGTTTCCTTTGGATAAATATTCTGATCACCACTGTTTTCTTGAAGACTGACCATGGTATTGTCATTACCACTGACAGTATCCACAGCCACCTCAGATAACTCAGCTTCTTGCTCATCTTCTTTCTGGATCAATTCCCAGTCAATATCCTGGTTTACTTTCTGATGTAACTCCTCTTGGCTAGACAGCTCAACTTCAGGCCCCCCTTGGTTCCCCTTAACAGGGCTCATAGAAATAGCTCTTTCCACAACTTCTTCTCCCTTGTCTTCCTGAAAGTGCAATCAAGCCCTAATTGTGGGTTTTTGTGATAATGACCACGCAATTAGAGGACTAATGAGATTTATCGAGATGACAAGTAGGGAATCTATAATCGAGGATGTTATACGAAACGGAGGTGCCCTCAATTACAAATGTCGATGGCTTCAAACTCAAAGGAGGTTTAAATTCTTTTATATTTTGAATTTGAGTATAGAAAAGGCCGTACTATAAAGGAGGACACAATGCTTGCACTAGCATGTGCTACCAAGTGCTCTATCTTACACCTACATCCTCGGTTACTCGGCCAAGACAGCTAGCACTTCACTCTTACCCTTGCTGTCTTGCCTGGTGCGGCAGTGCCGCACCTGGAGAGAGGCACTACCACTGAGCGGCACTGCCGCACTTGAGCCGCGGTAATGCCACGACTTAAGTGACCGTTGGGGGCTAAGGGGTATTTATACCTTTCCCCTTCCTCTCTAACGTCTCTCTTCTCTCTCTGAACCTTTTAGTTCACCCAAGAACAGAAAAGTGCTCATCTCTCTCTCCTCCATTATTGACCTTGAGATCCCAAGCTTCTACATTGATTTTCCCATCAATCCTTGAGAGCGAGCAGATCCAATGATTTCCAAAGCCTAAAGAACACTTAGTTCATGTTTTGGCCGGCGGTTGTGTTTGTTACTCTTGAAGCTTGGCTCCTAGCCGGCTAGAGCGTCACCCGTGGAGCTTGTCAACTTGTGTGGCAGTCCCGGGAGGTTTGTAACCATCTCTTATAGCTAGTAAACTCACTGTTCATCTCAAAAGTTAACTCTCTTGACTTAAGAACGAGGAAGGGTTGCAAAGCCCTAGCCTTAGTGGCAATCTCAACAACGTGGACTTAGGCAAATCTTGGTGACGAGCTAAACCACAGGATAAATCATTGTGTCACCTTGTGCTTCATTTACTTCACTTGCATTTCATATTGTTGTTGAGGTGATTTCTAGGGTTTGTGGCCGATCTACTTATGTGTGGTGTTCCTACCACTTATATCTCTCGATCTGTGAACCTCATACATGTAGGAAGTTAAGGAATTTCTTTGATCTAAGTTTCCATTCACTGATTTTGAACTGTGACTCAAAGTTGTCTGCAGGTGCGGCAGTGCTGATGTTCTAGCCCGGTAGTGCCGCTGTCCGATAGTGCCGCGCAGTCAGAGCGGCAGTGCCACGGGTGAAATTTGACATCTACTTGAGTTTTGTTTTAATAGGCATATTCACCCCGCTCTACGCTAACTAGAGATCCTACAAGTGGTATCGGAGCGGGTTACCTCATGTGCGCTTCACCGCGTGAGGTATGGAGCCCGAAGGAGGTACTAGTGGCATGAAGCCAGTGGACGTTGATCCAAAGCAAGTTGAGCTGCACAACACCGACAGCAGCGAGCTCAGTGTGTCCATAGCAAGCAACACCACGCTCCCATATCTTGTGGCCACCGATGCCGAAAGAGCTCTTAATGATGAAGAAAGAAGAAGGAAGGAAGCAAGAAAAGCAAAAAGAGAAGAAAGAGAGAAGAAGAAGAAGAAGGAGCAGCAAAGACTTGAAGACAAGAAGCGAAGAAAGGAAGAAAGAAAGCTCAAGAGAGAAGCAAGAAGAAAAAGAAGAGAAGCTAGGAAGAAGAAGTAATGACAACCAATGCATCATCAAGTGACATATCAAGTAGTTTCGAAGATGGAGATGATGATGAGTCCTACCAAGTGTCCAAGGATGGCAAGAAGGAGAAGAAGGGAAAGGGCAAAGTCGACAACAACAAATATGCTGTTGTATCCTTTAACTATTCTTCTATGCCTTTGACTAACCATGATCGGAGGTCTTTCATCAATGTACCCACGGGCAAGTTACCTCATTTTGATGGGACTAACTTTGCCAAGTAGAAGCACTTGATGAGAGCCTATCTTATATGTCTTCACTCTGGCATTTGGGAGATTGTGTGCAGTGGATTTGAGCCACCAGTTGATCCCAAGAACCCAACACTAGAAGAAATAAGAATCATTCACCTCAATGGTCAAGCCACAAGTGTGTTGCTTAGTACTTTGGATGGTGATGAGTACAATAGAGTGATTGGGGTTGATGTTGCCAAGCAAATATGGGACACTTTGCACCTTGCACATGAAGGGGTTGACAAAGTGAGAAAGACAAGAATTGATTTGTTGATGTCAAAACTCAACTAGTTTGTAATCTTGGATGGAGAAGGGCCACAAGAGATGTTTGATAGGTTGATGACAATAGTGGGCAAGATTAGAGGCTATGGTTGTGATGAGCTAGATGATTACAAAGTTGTCAAAATTATGTTGGAGGCTTATTCACCTAGAAATGAGATCGTAGTGACTCTAATTAGAGATAAGAAGTTTCAGTACTTCACATCAAATGATGTACTTGGGAGGATCTTGACCTTTGATATGCAAAGAGAAGAAGCAAATGATAGGAAGAAGCTTGGAGAGTTGTAAGCAAAGCTAGAAGGCATTAAGATCAAGGATGTAGCTCTCAAGGCCAACAAATCAAGCAACCAAGGCTCTACAAGCAAGCTTCAACTAGCAAGCCCAAAGCAATCAAGCAAGTTCAAGAGCAAGTAGAGACCACATCATCCTCAAGTGAAAGTGAAAATGATGATGATCAATATGAGAAGGTTGATGATGTTGCACTCTTTATGAAGAGGTTTCACAAGGGGCTAAAGAAGCAAGGCTACAACATAGTGAAGAGAAAGTTTCCCAACAACAAGAAGAGGACATGCTACAATTATGGTAGCACCAATCACTTTATTGCCAAGTGTCCATATGAGATCAAGGACAACAAATACAAGAAGGACAAGAAAGAGGACAAGGCCGACCATAGGAAGAGCAAGAAGTACATAGGAGAGGCTCACATTGGGCATGAATAGGACTCAACTAGAGAGAGCTCAAGTGGTGAGGATGAGAAGATTGCAACCGTAGCTATCCACAAGCCATCCTCTATACCAAGGCTTTTCAACAACATGTCCGATGATGGTGACTACTACTCCCCTCATATTTGTCTTATGGCAAAGGGTGAGAAGGTAAAATCCAAATCCAAGGCCAAACCTCCTCCACCCCCTAGTGATATCTCTAGTAGTGATATTAGTGATAGCTCTAGTGATGATGAATCTAATGATGAAGAAATAAACATGATAACTAAAATTTGGATGGAAAGACCAAATTGTTCATTACTAAACTAATGGAGGAGTTAGAGAGTGTCCGAACAGAGCTAGAATCTAGAGAGGAAACTCTTATTTAACATGAGGATCTCTACATTGCTAGCAAGGAAGCTCTTGCATTAGAGATAAATGAGGTGGAATCTTTGCGTAAGGCTTTGGCCAAAGAGCAAGAGGACCATGCTATCACAAAGAAAGCAAATAATGCACTCAAAAAAAAGTATTGTGACTTGGATGAAAAGCACAAAGAACTTGAGCTGCAATATGGCATTATTTGGGAAAGCAACCCACATCCCTCTAAGGTAAAGGAAGTCTCAACTCCCTCCACTAGTCAAGGTAGTGGAAAATGTTATAATCTTGATTTGAATGCATATTCCACTAACCTTACAAACATGGAGGCTATGAAAAAGAAGATTGCTAGGCTCAATGAAATCATTGGAAAAGGGTACATGGGTAAGTCCCAATCCAATGATAAGAAGAAGGATGAATCAAAAGGACCACAATTTAAGCAAGGACGACATCAATCAATCAAGCATGGACTTGACCACACAAAAGAAGCCAAGACAAATGGAAGAAGGATAGTGAATGGCTATGAGTGTGTGTAGTTTGAGAAGAAGGGCAGAATTGGTGTAGAGCAGCCTGCACAGACCGCGACAGTGTAGTGCCCTAGAGCGGCAGTGTCATGGTGAAGGGCGGCAGTGCCACGCCCCACAAAAATGAGAAGGTTACCAATTCTGTTCCTAATGAGACAAAGCCCAAGAAAAAGGTGTTCCAACAGAAATAGGTTTAGCAGAAGCCAAAGGAATTAGTGTGGGGCACTATGAATAAATATGCTTATCAACCAAGGGCCCATGCACCTCGACAAAACTTGACCTCATGCTTTATTTTGAAGAACAATAGCAGTGGAAAAGTGGTTGCTAAATATATTGGAAAGAAAACCAACATATATAGGAATACTTGTACTTGGGTTCCTAAGTTTCTTGTGACTAACATGCAAGGCCCCAAGTCTAGTTGGGGACCTAAATCTAGCAACTAAACTTGTTTTGCAGACATACTCCTCCAGTGGATCAAATTGGGTGCTTAATAGTGGATGTACAAATCATATGATCGGAGAAATAAGTATGTTCTCATCATGTTCCCCGATGACACATTCAAATTAAAATATTGTCTTTGGAGATAATTCAAAGGGGGATGTGATTGATCTCGGTAAAGTTGCTATAACCCTTGAGCTTTCAATTACAAATGTATTACATGTTGATTCGTTAAGTTATAATTTGTTGTCCATTTCTCAATTGTGTGACATAGGCTACAATTGTCTCTTTACGGATAAGAGTGTGGAAGTCTTTAGAAGGGAGGATTCCTCTATTGTCTTTATAGGTCGATTAAAGAATAAGTTTTACTTAGTTGATTTCAACAAAAGTAAAGCTAAGCTTAAGACTTGTTTAGTGGCAAAATCTAGCATGGGTTGGCTTTGGCATCGTCGACTAGCATATGTTGGGATGAGGAACTTGGCTAAACTTCTAAAAGATGAACACATCTTTAGACTAACAAATGTTCACTTTGAGAAAGATAGGGTTTGTAGTGCTTGTCAGGCCGGAAAGCAAGTTGGTGTGCCTCACCCACCAAAGAGCATCATGACCACCAAGCAACCATTGGAGCTAATACACATGGATCTCTTTGGATCGGTCGCCTACCTAAGTCTTGGGGGTAACAAATATGGTCTTATTATTGTTGATGACTATTCCCATTTCACTTGGGTATTATTCTTGTATGACAAGTGCCAAGTTCAAGAGAAGGTGAAGATATTTGTTAGAAGAGCTCAAAAGAAGTTCAGTCTCCCAATCAAGAAGGTAAGAAGTGACAATGAGGACCGAATTTAAGAACACTCAAGTTAAGGAGTTCCTTGATGAAGAGGGCATCAAGCATGAGTTTTCAACTCCATATACCCCTCAACAAAATGGTGTAGTAGAGAGGAAGAACCGAACACTCATTCACATGGCAAGGACAATGCTAGATGAGTACAAGACGCCAGACCTCTTTTAGTGTGACGCCGTCAACACCGCTTGCCATGCCATCAACCACCTCTACCTACATAAGAAGTTGAAGAAAACTTTATATGAGCTTCTAACCGGTAACAAACCTAAGGTGTCTTACTTTAGAGTGTTTGGGTGCAAGTGTTTCATACTTAACAAGAAACCCAAAACCTCTAAGTTTGCACCTAAAGTTGATGAAGGTTTTCTTCTTGGTTATGGATCAAATGAGCATGCCTATCGTGTCTTTAACAAAACCTCTGGGAGAGTTGAAATTGCAGTAGATGTGCCATTTGATGAATCTAATGGCTCTCAAGTAGAGCAAGTTGATTCAAGTATTGTAGGAAAGGAGGATCCTCCATGTGAAGCAATCAAGTAATTGGCTATTGGTGATATTAGACCACAATAAGATGAAGTCACTAAAGTGGAGATTCCTCAAGTTGTCGCTGCACCAATTTCCACTGACGCACCTGATGCTGAACAGCAGCAGACCCCTACTGCAACTTCAGTCTGCGGTAGTGCCATGCCTGAGAGTGGCAGTGCCACACCTGACCAGCCAGCAGCAACTGATTCAACTCCAGTTCACGGACAAAACCTACAGGCCATCTTTGAACAAGAAGAAGATGAACAAGGAGCAATTGAGCACCCAAAGCTCAAGCAAACCATTCAGCAGGATCACCCTGTTGACAACATACTTAGGAGTCTTCGAAAGGGGTATTGACTCATTCATATTTAGAATTTTTTTTATCAATATTACTCATTTATTTTCTCTTTGGAGCCTCTCAAGGTAGAAAAAGCACTTGAAGATGAAGATTGGGTGATGGCTATGCAAGAAGAGCTCAATAACTTTGAAAGGAATCAAGTGTGGACCTTGGTGGAGAGACCCAATGCCAATGTCATTGGCACCAAGTGGGTTTTTCGTAATAAGCAAGATGAGAATGAAGTGGTGACAAGGAACAAGGCAAGATTGGTTGCTCAAAGATTCACTCAAGTATAGGGCTTGGACTTTGAAGAAACATATGCACCGGTGGCAAGGCTTGAAGCAATCCGAATGCTTCTAGCCTATGCCGTTCATCATGACTTCAAGCTATATCAAATGGATGTCAATAGTGCATTCCTCAACGGCCCTATTCAAGAACATTGAGCAACCACCGGGTTTTGATGATCCCAAGTTCCCCAACCATGTCTATAAACTCCAAAAAGGCACTCTATGGGCTTAAGCAAGCACCAAGAGCATGGTATGAATGCCTTAAGGAATTCTTGCTCAAACAAGGCTTTGAAATAGGCAAAGTTGATCCTACCCTTTTCACTTGCAAAGTTAGTAAAGATATATTTATGTGCCAAATATATGTCGATGACATAATATTTGGTGGTACTAATCATACTTTTTGTGAGGAATTTAGTAGAAACATGACCAAGAGATTTGAGATGTCCATGATGGGTGAATTGAAGTTCTTCCTCGGATATCAAATCAAGCAAGTGAAGGATGAAACTTTCATTAGCCAAACGAAGTACACCCATGATATGCTCAAGAAGTTTGACATGGTGAATGCCAAACCTATCAAAACTCCCATGCCAATCAATGGACATCTTGATCTCAATGACAAAGGGAAAGTCGTGGATACCAAGGTATATCATTCTATGATTGGCTCTCTACTTTATTTGTGCGCATCTAGGCCCGATATTATGCTTAGTGTGTGCATGTGTGCTAGATTTCAAACTAACCGAAAAGAGTGTCACTTAGTGGCCGTTAAGAGAATCTTGAGATATTTAGTATACACTCCTAACCTTAGCTTGTGGTATCCTAAGGGCTCTAAGTTCGGTCTACTTGGGTATTCGGATTTCGATTACGCCGGTTGCAAGGTAGATCAAAAAAACACTTTGGGGACATGTCAATTCCTTGGACGGTCCCTAGTGTCTTGGAGCTCTAAAAAGTAAAATTTTGTAGCCCTTTCCACCACTAAGGCTGAATATATTACAGCCGGTGCATGTTGCGCTCAACTACTTTGGATGAGGCAAACCCTTCAAGATTTCGGATGTCGCTTTACCAAAATCACACTCTTGTGTGACAATGAAAGTGCTATAAAACTAGCAAACAATCCCATAAGCCACTCAAGAACCAAGCACATAGACAACCGACATCATTTCTTGAGAGACCACAAAGCCAAAGGAGATATCAAAATTCATCATGTGAGCACCAAAAAGCAACTAGCTAATATCTTCACTAAGCCTCTCGATGAATCAAGGTTTTGTGCTTTGCGTAGTGAGCTAAATATACTTAATTCTCATAACATGGTTTGAGATATAGCACAACTTTGATTGAACAACTAGCATGCCTAGGATAAAAGAATTGCAAAAGGTTTAAATATTGTGCTTCAAAATGATTTATCAAAAGGAACAAGTGCATTATGATCATTGTTTGTATTGATTATCTGCTGCTGATCATAGTGTGCTTGAGATATGTGTCCATATCCTATATATAGAGCTATTTAGCTAGTAGCTAAATCATGCTATTCTGGGGAGTGCGGCAGTGCCACGCCTGCCCTGCGGCAGTGCTGCATGTGGCAAGCAGCAGTGCCGCACTTTGAATTCCAATTGGAATTCGGCCCACAACAGCCAGTTACCATGGGGTCCAGTTCTTCCATCTTATCCCTCTAGCCCTGGGTAACTCCTTCTCTCTCCCTGTTTTCACCCCAACGCGCTGCCTCTCTTCCTCTCAGCCACGTGCGTCGCCTGCACCGTCACCGCGCCCTCTGGACGCGTCTCGGTAGTGCTACTGCTGCTGCCGGAGCTCCTCTATTTTGCCAGCCACCACTGAGGCTTGTAGGTGGAGCCATTTCATGCCTTTCCTCCCCAATCCATGAGAACCAAAGGTATAACCCTAGAACCATCCCGATCTATACAATGGAGATCTTAGGCTATGGGTATTGTTTTCTGGTAATAGTGTGGATGGATTGGAAGTTAGATTGATGATTAACTTGAATCGATATGGAGATTCATTGGTGGAGTGGAATCTACCCTTGTGGCTATACCACAGGCAGATGCGGCAATGCCACGGGCTGCAGTCTGATTCTCTCAAGTTTGTAGCCCCACTCAATCTGTGACTCTCGATATTGATTGGATTTAGTCACCAATCCCCATACTTTTGATTCACAACACTATCTTGCATACTATTATGCCTAGCTCCATATGTTGATAGAACTATATTTGCTGAGATTGTGTCATGGGCTAGAAGTTAGATTATGAGATAAGTTAGGTAAACAAGAAGGAGCAAGATGCAGTCCTAGAGAAACAGCTAGTGCGGCAGTGACACTCTTGTCATGGTAGTGCCACATGCCTAGGGATAGTGCAATACTAGCTGCTTTCCTCACTTGCACTTTGACTCTTCTTGATTACTTAACTTATTTTATAGGTTGACTTCTACACACCATTAAAGCAGTTTCTTATTTCGCTCTATCATTGTGCATAGATGGCCTTCGGAGGTGAAGATGACCAGAGGGAGAAGAGGAAAATGACCAAGCTACGAGACAAGGACCCTCCTCATCATGGTCTTGGGAGGATAGCTGGTGGCAGTAGTAGTGCAGTAGCTAGAGGAGCTGTAAGAGACAGGGGGACGAGGGATCAGATGATCTAGGAGGAGAACTCGGAGAGGGTTGGTCGCACCATTCCTCCTGGTGCTTGCCTAGACACTCCTTCTCACCTTGAGGAATTTGATAGAGATTATATAATAGAATATTCCGAGGAGGTGATTATGAGGCGTCCCAATGATACCCGTGCTCATCCCATGCTCAATTATGCGTGAAAGTAGAAGATGGTGGAAGAAGCCCGTGAGAACAATCCTTATGAGTAGCTAGAGGATTTGGGGGTGGACTACAGATTCTAGAATGAGTTTCATTCCAACTTCTATGCCTCGATGATCTTTAACTCAAAGAAGTCCAAGATTGTCAAGATGCAATATGTTGACTGGGAAGAGATCAAGGAGAAGAATGACCCTGAATTCAACAAAGTGATCAAGGCTTGTGAGCTTTTTGGCCTCACTAACATCATGAGCTTCTATTACAATTGGAATGAGGAAGTGTTAGCCTAGTTCTATGCTACCTTCTTCTATGACATCTATACCGATGAGATACACTAGATGACTGAGGGACAGCATTACTGTGTTTACTTTGTGACTTTTAGCCCAATCCTTGGTTTTGGTGAGGAGGAGCGAGGCTTCACTTATATCCATGATGAGCCTAGGGCAGAGATCCATGACATTGCATACATGTGGATTGATACGAGAGGAACTGATGGTCGGTTAGTGTCTTGCAAAGCTACTACTACATCTTGAACAACCTCATCAAGCACACCATCAATCCCAAGGATGGAGCAGCTTTAGATCTTAATGGCTATGTGAGGAATATGCTTGCTAGGTTTACTCCTGGAGGTGATAGGTTCAATGTTCCTCGCTTCATGTGGCGTGAGCTGAGGATTGCTATGGATGATGGGAGAAAGGGGCTGCCCTATGCCCCCTTATCTCATGTTCATGATTAAGAGGGTCATGGGCTACAAGTTTGACAAGAATAGTCTCCACACCATCTACAAGATTGAGAAGACCCAAGCCTTAGGTGCTAGCAAGGTAGTGAGATGCTCTCCTTCAGTTGAGGATGTGCCTGAGTCCTCCCTCTCTAGGTCCCACAAAGGTAAGAAGATGGAGAAGTTTGGGAAATGGATCAAGGCCATTTGCACTACTTGCACCTATGCAGCAAGGACCGCATATGAGGACTAGTTGAAAAACCATGAAGCCAACCAGGAGGCTAGAGAGCGAGCAGGGCTACCACCCCTTCCTCAAGCTAAGTCACCGCCAAAATTTGACAACCTTCCTAGCCTTTCCTAAATGGAGTCAGAGGATGAGGAGGAGGAAGAGCAGCAGGTGCAGCCGGACCTTGAGCCTCACATGACCTTGGCCTCGACCTTGTAGTCCTTGAGGAGGAGCATCAGACGCCAGCACCACACTTCGACCACCCATCACCAAGTGAGGGCGGTGGTATCCTCCAACGACAATGATGATGACGACGATGATGATGGCGATATTGGTGTGGTTGCCGATGGTAGTAGGGTTGCTGGTGGAGATGATGTCGATTGGGAGGGTATCAAGAAGATGAGGAGTGAGTTCATTGGCCTTTCTTAGTTTCTTCTCTTTTTGGTGTTTTATACCAAAGGGGGAGAAAATTAAATTAGAGGGGTCAACAACTTTTCGACACCATGGAGAGGTTGCTGCAGCAGGAGCTTCATGTTTTATCCGTTGAGAGTAGTCTTCATTAGGTGAGAGTTTAAGAGTCTCTCAAAACTCTATTTATGTAATAATGATACCTAAGTACTCTATGTGTATGGGATATTGACATGTATTGATCTATGATGTAGCTTGTCATATAACTATGCTAGAATGTACCTCTTTATATGTGTTACATACTATGTGGCGCTTGATTTCACCTGTGCTATTATAGCAAGTGCGCTAGTGCCGCACCTAGGCTCGACAGTGTCGCTCTATAACAGTGTTACGGCTATGGAGCGGCAATGCCGCACCTAGCTGTCACAGCTATCTTGTTGTGCATGAACTGTCATTTGCATCATGTTTATTTATCTGCCACAGTGTGCAGCACCCCATAGGAGCATGGATGTAGGGGGAGCCCCATCACTTTCACTAAAATGTGAATCTTGGCTTCTAATGCCAATTCGAGAATTCAATTCTCCATTCACACATTTAGGGGTAGGTGCTACATCCATGGCTCAAAAATCTCAGTTGTATTTCATATCTTTTGCAAGCTCTAATTGTGAGTTTTGGTGATAATGACCACATAGTTAGAAGACTAACGAGATTTATTAAGATGACAAGCAGGAAATCTATAATCAATGATGTTATACGAAACGGAGGTGCCCCAATTACAAATATTGATGGCTTCAAACTCAAAGGGTGTTTAAATTCTTTTATATTTTGAATATGAGTATAGGAAAAAACCGTACTATAAAGGGGGACACAATGCTTGAGCTAACATGAGCTACCAAGTGCTCTATCTTACAACTACATCCTTAATTACTCAGCCAAGATATCCAGCACTTCACTCTTTCCCTTGCTGTCTTGCCTAGTGTGGCAGTGCCACACCTAGAGAGAGACACTACCACACTTGAGCCATGGCACTACCATGGCTTAAGTGACCGTTGGGGGCTAGGGGGTATTTATACCTTTCCCCTTCATCTCCAACATCTCTCTTCTCTCTCTGAACTATTTAGTTCGCCCAACAATATAAAAGTGCTCATCTCTCTCTCCTCCATTAGTGACCTTGAGCTCCCAAGCTTCTCCATTGATCTTTCCATCAATCCTTGAGAGAAAAAGATGCCAAACTCGATTAGAGAGCAGATCCACTGATTCCCAAAGCCTAAAGAGCACTTGGTTCACGTTTTGGCCGGCGGTTGTGTTTGTTACTCTTGGAGCTTGGCTCCTAGCCGGCTAGAGCATTGCCCGTGGAGCTTGCTATTGGTATATTTAATGCACACAGATAAATCCATAAGCGCATAGATACCGCTGTAGCTTTTACCTGGAGGTATTCCAAGTATCGTATCCACAGGGAAACACGTGAGGTTAACTATGGTCCAACTTAACCCGAAGTAGCAACAAGACTTAAGAAAGTTGGGAGTGTAGAGGAGATCACTAAGGTGTTCTAGTTCTAATCTCGATAAGCTATGTCTTCTATTGTTCGACTGGGGATATTACTAAGGGAAACATAGACAGAGTATATTTCTTATAATAACTAAATCCTGCTAGTCCTACAAATGGGAGGTGGACTATAGAGGATTCAATGAGGCTATAAGAGTCACCCTCACAAGCTACCACCGATCTAGAATGTAGGGTACATCCACGAGTTACCCGAGTCTAAGCACCATGCTTACACTATAAATAATACTTTAACCTAAGGCCAATAGATTAAAGCACTCAAAAGAGACTCGCAAACTAGAAGAACAATATAAACATGTTACTTAAATCAGAAGTGGATTACCAGAGAAATCTTAGACGCAAGGTTGACTTCCACCAAGGTACAAGCCATAGAGAGAGCACCGATAGGTCGACATCTCCTCCAAACTCTTCCCTCACTCTCTATCTCTCTATTTCAAAAGACTAGATCCTATGGAGGTCTAATCTTCTCTTGATAGCTAGCTCTGATCCTCATGAGGAGAATATAAATTAGGATTTTAGGATCTCTGAGGATCTGATGAGGGAGGGGGCAGGGGCTAGTATATATAGCCCTGAGGGTCTAATGTGAGCCCTTGGATCAAACCGACTTAAGCAACGGCTTAGATGCATCCTCAAAGGTGGTGGGGAACTGACATATGAAGTAGGCTAATAGGTGGGGCCCATAGGGGCTGGGCGGCCCCACCTATAGGCTAGCCGGCCCCACATGGCAGTGGGTCGAGTCCCGCTTTAGTGATTTGCCTTCTGGACCCTTCTAGAGTCTTCCCACGTAGGTTCCGCAGCGGAATTCCATAATTTCCTTCAACAATTAGGTCCTCCTTGACGATTTTCTGGATAAACCTTGCTGAAAACACAGATTCACCAAAACTCATGGAATTTATTAGTTTAAACCTCTAAACCTTCATTGGTGATTATATTTATGTCCTTATCCATGTTTAATTGACGGTTTATAATGGTTATTAACTACCGTCACCAATTCCCCCAAGCATAACCTTTGCTAGTCCCTTAGCAAAACTAAACTTAGCAATAGATCAGGAGTTGCTACTATGCTTTCACACCTCAAAAGTACACAGGTGTTCAATCAAAAATTCTCCTCTAGAGTAGAATAAACTGATCTGACTTTCAAACTTACCCGTATTACCTTTAATCATAGGGCTTCTTAGCATTCACTTAGGTCTTGAGCAATTGAAAGACAAAACAATCAAGTCAAGCACTATGTCTCAAGTTCTTTGTTCAACCATTATTTTGGAGTTTTTATAGGTTTTTAAAAATAAAACTCAGAGATTCCATTATATGACACTCTCAAGTCTCTCAATATATGTAGTATTTGTGGATCCTCACCAAGACAATAAAAATGTTATGCCTTTTTCTTTTCCTACCACTAAGACTTTATGTGGAGTTCATAGGTAGGGAGAAAGTTAGGGCATACTTGCAATACATATATTGTAAGTTAGAAACAACTAATCCAAAGAGAGTTAAGTCATACAATCAAATCAAGATATGCATGTATGTGGATATATGGTGGATATATATGGTGGCTAACCTAATTCTACTATGCTCCTTGAAAACATATCTCCCTTTTTGAAACTTAGAAACATTTGCAAGAGAACAGGGGCTATCTTATTCATCTCTTTTTTTTCAGCCGAGCATCTGAGTACCCATTGTTTTAAATATCTTGAACACTTTTGTATCCATTTTTTCTCATCACCATTTTTTTCTTTTCTCTTTTTTTTATGAATAACTTTTGCATAGTCCCATGTCTCCTTTCTGCAACAAAACTTTGAGAGATATCAACAAGAACTTTGGAGCACTTATTTGGTGGATAAACCTATCAAGATTATTTTGGTGTTTTCTCTCAGTGTAGGAGTAAAACATTTTTGGGTGGATCTAGATGGAAGGCATGTTCTTGCGCCTACCCTCATTGTAGGAGTAGTGCATATTTTGGTGGTGTGTACGTGATCTTGATTTTAAGAGCATGACAAATATCTCTCTCATAAGGGTCGACAAGCTTGACAAACATCGCCACGCTGGACACACCGACGCCATGGTCTTCCCCAAGTTCTAATTCGTTCCCAACTCAGCTGCCACGTCGCCCTCGGATTCAGCAGACACGTCGTCACTGTCTCGGTCATAACTTCCTCATACGACATCAAAACGGGCCGTTCTTGGATGCGTTGGAAAGGGGACGACGACGCCATCATTTTGGATCTGGTCCCAGCTCCAGAAGGTCCGTGGATCATTCTGTGTGACCACAGCAAGGTGCTGCGTCACCTATTTGGGCCAACTTGGCCATGTATCGTGTTGGGCCTTAAGCCCAAGTTGTGGGCGCCCAACCCCTGGCCGTCCCCAACCCTAGGTCGAGTCTTAGACTATAAACACAGCCGCCGCCGCTACTACATAATGGGGTTTTGTTTAGAGTTTAGTTTTCCATCGAGAAACTGAATCGTTCATTGTAACTGTGGTGACAAATCCTTTTACAGTGATCCAGGGCCCCCGTTCTTGATCTCCTCCACTGTGTCGATTAGTCCTTTGGAACTGAGTTCTTGAATCCTCTATTGATATCCACATCATTCATATTTGCAATTTCAGATTGCGTGTTTTATCTTCTTGCTTGTGCTCTTCGATTCGCTTGCAGGAAAAGCCTTCTTGGCGAGGTCAATCAAGTTGTGCTTGGTTGATAACCAACAGAGCAGTGGTGTAATGGTTGCAGGGTTCGAATCGTGTCTGATTTGAAGTCGGATCGCCAACGTTGAGATCTCCACAAATCGAACTTATCGGCTACCTCTCGGAAGATCGGGCCTGTACGCATCAATTGGTATCAGATATTTTAGGTTTACCGCGAGGTATAATCTCGTTTGCCTTAGATTCATATTTGTTCATTACCTAGAGTCCACAAAAAGCCCAAAAATATTTCAATTTCCGCTGTCCTATCACCCTTTGTGCCTTTGCAATTTCGTTTCAGATTCGTGTTGTTGAGTTTGTGTCCGTGGTCGAGTCTTGTTGCTGGTTTAGGATTATGTTCGTGGTCGTAGTTCAATCGCCCGTTGCAGTGATTTTGTTTTCCGCCGCTATCCCATCCACCGTTCCCAAACAACAAGTCAAAGCCACCACATTACTCGACTTGCCCCGCTAGCCGCCTTGTGTAACTTCTCGCCGCCGCGCAAACCCTAGATAGGTTGCCAGCCGCTCTTATTTTGCCTGCATCGTAGCCCTCCTTACATCATCAGGCGAATACCTACTACTGTGATCGGTGTTAGAGTTTAGGGACGCTTTGCCCTAACTGCCGCCGCCGTGTTGTGCCTCCCGGAAAACATACCTTGAGATACCTTCGGTAAAACAGGCATAACTTTTCGCTCGTTTATTAGAAAAATCTGAAATTTTTTGTGCAGCTTCTTGACACCATTTGGACCCGACCCAAACTGGGCTTTGCCCTATTTGGTTTCATCAGAATTGCCAAAAAAATTCAGGAAAATATAGAAAAAAATTGTCAAAGTTTTTGCACGCTTTTCAGAGAACATGCTGAATTTCTGTAGACCACATCCCACCTCAGTTGTAGGTGCCAATTTTTGTGGTTGTATCTTTTGTGATCCTTGTTCAGAGAAAAGTATAAAAAAAATAGTAAAAAAAAAGTTTGTTTCCTACTAGTGCCTTTTGGAAAAATTCGGGAAAAATTCAGGAAAAAGGAGATATCTGGGCTATTTGCTTGTTCTGTGAGTTCTTTCGATCGTCCTTTGTTTTCACCTTGTTGCGCTACGTCTCGACATATCTTAGCCAGCACCTGTGATTTGTACTTTGGATCCAGATTGAACAATCGCTACTCTGCACTCGTTAATTGCTAATCCTTGCTATCATATTGTGTGCCTACCCATAGCTCCACATATTCTTCTGTTAGTACAGGTTCATCTTGTAACTGTTACCCACGCTCAACAACAGATTGCTTCGCCACTTTGGTTTTGCTCCTGTTTGGCGTTGGTAAGAATACAGGCAAGACGGTGGTAAGCTGCTTGTGATTTTGCATTCCACTTTCACCACCATCACCACCACTTGTTTCCTTTTAGTTGATAGGGATAATACTTTGGTGTTGTCTTTTTCTATCTTCTAACCATGGCAGGAACTCCGACGGACTTCAATGAGTGTGTGTCCAAGGGCGAGCTTGCAACGTTCATGACTGAACAACGCAATCTTATGACCGAGCTGACGCGCAACATGAACAATCTGGTCACCCGCATTGAACAGCTTGAGCAACGCCCTCCACCTTATCGTGCTGCTGATGAAGATGCGGATGCTTTTGGTGATGAAGATGCGTATGCTGACGGTGGTGCCCGTCGCCGCCTCAACTTCAATCGTCGCGGTATGGCAGGTAATAATCATGGTAATAATGATCCTTTTGCTAAAATTAAATTTAGTCTACCTCCTTTTGCTGGTAATGTTGATCTAGAGGCATATTTAGATTGGGAGCTTGCTGTTCAACAAAAAATTGATTCTCATAATGTTCCTGCTGAGCATAGAGTTAGACTTGCTACTAGTGAGTTTACTAATTTTGCTTTGTTCTGGTGGAGTGATCTTTGCAATGCCAATAATGCTGCTGCTGTGCCTCAAACTTGGAATGTTTTAAAGCAACGTATGAAATCTCGTTTTGTTCCTCCTTATTACCAACATGATTTACGTTTGAAACTACAAACTTTAAAACAAGGTGATAAAGGAGTAGAAGCATACTATCAAGAATTGCTTATTGGTTTAGCACGTTGTGGTATAAATGAAGATGATGATGATGCTAGTGCTAGATTTTTTTTGTGGTTTAAACCATGATATACAGAACATACTTGATTACAAAGAATGGCGCAATTTTTCTCAATTGTATCATCTTGCTATTAAGGCCGAACAAGAAGTACAGGGACGCAAACAACACCAGCCTTTCAGGTCTAACAATGGGAGGAATTTTCAGCAGCGTTCCGAGCCGGAGACGCCCAAGCTTCCTGTTGCACCACAGCCATCTACACCTCTATTTTCTTCTGGGGTAAGTAAATTATCTAATATGCAGTTTCCACAGCTGAAGAAAGGTGGCACTCTGGGTGCTTCTACTAGCTCCTCCTCGTCCAGCTCTAAAATCATTTGCCACCGATGCAAAGGCATGGGACATGTCATGAAGGAATGCCCCAGTCGTCGCGCTTTCATTGCTACCGAAGATGGATATGTAAGTACTAGTGATGTTGAAGATGATTTAGCCCTTGCTGCTAACATTGATGCAGATCCCATCGAGGGCGATCAAGACAAGGAGGCCATCACCATTGACTCCGTGGCTGCTGCCGCGGACTACCCTAGCCTTCTTGTGCAGCGTGTGTTGAGTACACGTGTGGGTCATGAAGAAGAGATGAAGATCCAACGCCACAATTTGTTTCACATGTATCTCATTGTGCAGGGTTGTCGTGTTCTCACTATCATTGATAGCGAGAGTTGCAACAACTTGGTGAGTTTAGATTTGGTTGACAAGCTTGGCTTGACCACACGACAACATTCGTATCCATATAAACTTCAATGGTTCAATAATAGTGGTAAGACTAAGGTAACTAAATCAGCACGCATTAGCTTTTTCACAGGCTCTTATCATGATACTGCTGATTTTGATGTTGTCCCTATGCAAGCTTGTTCCATTTTGTTAGGTCGCCCATGGGAATTTGATAATGATGCTTTACACCATGGTAGAACTAATACATACACTATCATACATAAGGACAAGAAAATTACATTGCTGCCTTTGTCTCCTACGGATATTATTAAACATGCTAATGAGATAAAAAATAAACCTCCAACAGACATTGCTAAAAATAATGGGATTAAGTTAAAAGGAGGTGCTTTTCTTGCTACAACTCCTGCTACTGCTGAGTTATGTGATAATCTTGATGCACCATGTTATACTATGTTTTGTCAACCTTTTATGTCTGGTGCATTGCCTGCTGTCACTAACCTTTTGCAGGAGTTCGCTGATGATGGGATGGAGTCGAGGACGACTCCAATTCTACAAGGAGGGGATGATGAGGACATCGCCAAGATGGAGTCGTCCATCGAGGATGACTCCAATTCGAGAAGGGGAGGATGATGAGGACATCGCCATGCTGGACACATCGACGCCATGGTCTTCCCCAAGTTCCAATTCGTTCCCAACTCAGCTGCCACGTCGCCCTCGGATTCAGCAGACACGTCGTCACTGTTTCGGTCATAACTTCCTCATACGACATTGAAACGGGCCGTTCTTGGATGCGTTGGAAAGGGGACGACGACGCCGTCGTTTTGGATCTGGTCCCAGCTCCAGAAGGTCCGTGGATCATTCTGTGTGACCACGGCAAGGTGCTGCGTCACCTATTTGGGCCAACTTGGCCATGTATCGTGTCGGGCCTTAAGCCCAAGTTGTGGGCGCCCAACCCCTAGCTGTCCCCAACCCTAGGTCGAGTCTTAGACTATAAACACAGCCACCGCCGCTGCTACACAATGGGGTTTTGTTTAGAGTTTAGTTTTCCATCGAGAAACTGAATCGTTCATTGTAACTGTGGTGACAAATCCTTTTACAGTGATCCAGGGCCCCCGTTCTTGATCTCCTCCACTGTGTCGATTAGTCCTTTGGAACCGAGTTCTTAAATCCTCTATTGATATCCACGTCATTCATATTTGCAATTTCAGATTGCGTGTTTTACCTTCTTGTTTGTGCTCTTCGATTCGCTTGCAGGAAAAGCCTTCTTAGCGAGGTCAATCAAGTTGTGCTTGGTTGATAACCAACGGAGCAGTGGTGTAACGGTTGCAGGGTTCGAATCGTGTCTGATTTGAAGCCGGATCGCCAATGTCGAGATCTCCACAAATCAAACTTATCGGCTACCTCTCGGAAGATCGGGCCTGTACGCATCACGACAAGCTTGACAAAACTCAATGCAAAAGCAAGCAGCATATATATGGAAGTTTTCCTAGCCTAAATAATATGTATGGCTCTGGTGGGAATCCAGGCTTTGTCATACAGGAACTCATCATGTAACATTTTTGTATTTTTCAAAAAGTAAATCTCCAGAACTTTAGTGTCAGTAGGAACAAGATAAACAGCAGCTCAGACCTTCTTATATCATATCCGTCAATTACCTAGACTTAGATAAAAAATTCGCTACCCACGAGTTTCAAGTTCGGAGTAAATCTTTATATCAAATTAGTTGTATCCAAAACTTGAGAGAACTCAAGGTTGAAAACTAGGTACTTAAAAGGAATTACAACAGAGCAACTATTTATCATTTCTATTTAAGAGATTATTCTGAGTTCTCTTTATTTTATTCAACTCTTAAAAACAGAAAACTAGACAAATACTTTTTATTTTGTTTTCATAATTTAAAATCACACCTTATTATTATTATATATATATAGCTAAGATAAATTTTTATTTTGTTTTAGTTTGTTATGCATCTTTTTATTTCTTTTGCAAATATGAAGCAAACTTAAAATAGTAGAAGCAAAAAGAGAAAGAAATACTTAGTTAGATACATGGAGGATGCTCCTCCCCCAAGCTGGATGTTGTCATGGTCTTTCTTATCTGTCCAGAAGTTGTGTTCCTCGCGTAGCAGGTGTAGCCATAGTTTGAAAGAATGTACTTTGGATGGATGGCGTTACTCTTGATCATTTTGCAAAATACGCCAACAAGAACACTAAAACTTGTGGCACATACTAGAATAAGGGGTTAGCGGTCAGCCATTCAGAGATTTGTTGTCCTTAGAGGTTTAGACAGATTTCTTAATTGACCAAGTTCTAACAGGATGTCTTTTTAATATTTTTGGATTTTCTTATTTATAGAAAGAAATATGTATATATGGTATTTTTATATATTTATGCCACCATAGTAAATATTCCTACGATCTTTTATACCCCATAGATTTATTCGCATGGGGCTTTAAGCTTTAATGATGCAATGATGTAATACAGTAATGAAAAACTTTTTATTATTTTTCTTTTCTAAATGCAATGCTAAAAAGTAAATATGAATAACTACCGATGTTACCTCATGGCCAGGGTTCAGATTTTTAAGTCTTCCAAACAGGACTCGGCTCGAGAAGAATTCTTTACCTTTTGGGTGCATCATCCGGTCTCAGCGATGGAGACCCAGATGACTGCATATCTTGTGACAGTGTCTCTAATGATGATGTTACCTTCTTTCGTCAAACCCGTCTTGGTTTTGAGTTTTTATTTTTGGTTTGATAGGTTCAGGACCTTCACTTGTAGAAATTGGAGAATCAATGACTCTCCCACACTCTACTTGAAGTGTGTCTTGCTAATACAGACAAGGTAGAGATCAAGTGCATGGGCTCTGTTGGTGGGAAAACATGAAAAGAACCAAAACTTTATTTATTCTTCTCTAGCCTTAGGCACACTTAACAAGATGAAGTTGATGTTGTGTGCTTTGTTCAATTATAATATGGGTGATAAGATCAAAAGGTTGAGAATGTAGTATTTAAGTTCATTTGGCAGAAAGGGTTGAATTACTTAACCCATGGAAGGATTGTCTATCTCTACATAATGTATCAATCTTTACATGATTATGACTATCATCTTCTAGAGTAAGATGCATAATGTTTTAGCTTATTTGGTTAAAACTATGAGATCAAGAAAGTGGTGCTAGGAACAATCTTAAAGAATAAGACATGTTGAGCTAATCAGGTTTGATTAGGTAAATTGTAACTCATATATATTTTGTTTCTTATTTATGTGCCTACCAGAATGAAGAAAAAACTTATTAAATAACGACCATTTACCTTAGGATGTTACCTTTGTCATTGGAGCATGATGTCACCATATGATGAAGGGTAGATGACTCATGATGGTCCTTCCCTTTGAAGTTTTCCTTGTTCGGCTAGTCTCGTAGCTTGAGCTGTTCATGAGCTTCTTACCTCCTAGATTCACCCTTCCTTTCTCATCCTTTTGTCATGCCATCTTTCTGCTCTTCGATCTTTTGTCACCTTGTTACACCTTCTGCCTCACTCATTGTTCTATGCAGTTCTTTCATCCATGATGAATGAGATGTGTCATCTTTACGCAATGTTATTGGAGTTCATCATGTCCCTTGCTCATCTTTGATTTGAATTCATCTCATGACTTACCCAAATTAAATTAAGAGTTTCCTACAGGGGTTAGTCCAACAAAATATCCAGTATCTACTAAAGCAATTTTTAGTTCAATAACCAAACTAGACTCCATGTCTAATTTGATTAAGGAAGGCATTTTAACCTAAGTAGATTGCTTAATTGAAAAAAAACCTTCGAAAGTATGTTGAGTACTTCCAAACTAAAACTTACTATGGCAAACAAAGGTAACATAAAAGCACTATAGAGATTTACTCAAATAAAGATGAAAGAGCATGATTATTATCTAGCAAATTGAGCATGGCTTAAAGGTAGAAACAACCAAGGTGGATTAGCAACATGGCATAAGATTTTTTAGAGAAGTTCATCCCCCACACTTGCATTTTTCAAGGTAAAAATCAAGTTTGGATGGATGTGATAAAATGTTGCATGGTGTTTGGTTGGACATACCTTGAGTCATCATCGTTCATCCTTTTTGCTTTACACCTGGAATGGTTAGTGACAATAATACCCGAAGAAATATTTTCACAATTATGTTTCTATGCTTATTTCACAAGGGCATCACAGCAAAAAGGGTAAAAGCTCATGTTATCTCCCAAAAGTGCTTGTTTAAGGACAGAAGCTTGTCCTTAGGAAACCCTTGAATTGTGTTTCTAATTGGTGAAGTGGTTTCTCCTCCAACACCAACCTTTGGGTACCTATCTCAAGTTTCATGCCTATGAGATTTGCAATATTTATGATAAACATATGCATCTACAACTACCCCTTCAAAGTCTTTATGAATAGAAAGTATAAGGGGGCTGAGGATCTCATGTGTGGCAATGTTGGAAAGACCAATTGGTTCAGGAGATTTCTCATATGAGCATGAATTTGATGAGGTGTTCATGAAATAACTTCCATGTTCGCTGATGAAATCTTCCTTTTCAATCTCCAAGGGTGTTTCTTTATGAATGTCTATAGGCGAAAACATTATCTCCATCATTTCATGCCTATGACATTCATTGGACATTTTATTGTCTAGGATTTCCCTTAGATTGGTAACTCTCGGGTTGATCTTGTCTAAAACCTCGGCCATCCATTCAATGACAACGGCACATAAGTTCTTAATATCCACCAGCCATTGTTGTTGCTCTTCTTGGTCTTCCTTATGGCTTTCATGATTCCTATGCTTTGGTCGTCTTAGTGGATTTCTAGGGTCATCATGAGACTGAGGAGAAAGAACATAGGAGGGATCATCAGGGTTAAGGATGGGTTCAGATGAGGCATCTAATGTGAGCATAGAAGGGGAGAAGATAGGATTGACTTCTAAATAGCTTGGCTCTCCTTCTATGGCATCACTAGACATGCCATCCTTGAATTATTCCAAATGTCCCATATGGAAATAAGGATGCTTCTTAAGAGATCCCTTCTTGAGAGGATTTGAATTATATTCGCTCGAAGGTCTCTTATGAAGATAAGAATTTAATGTTCTCCCAAAATTAGCACCAAGAAGGTCATCCTTAATTTCAATAGGGATTTCTAAAGGTGGAATTCCTTCTTCTCTCGGGGGATTTTGGGGTATTGATAGTTCAAGAGATAGCTAAATCCTGGGATTGGAGTGGTTGTGATTTAGCTATCAAAACTTTCTCTTCTTGTTCGGGAGGTGATTCATTCTCTTTCTCGATGAGTTCATTATGAATGCTAGTGCAAGGAGTGATTCCACTAATTCTATTAAGCATAGACCTTGCTTCACTAGCAGACAAATGAAGAAAAGCTCCTCTAGAGGCTGCATCAAGGGATTTCCTAGAATCCTTGCTAAGACCCATGTAAAAATGTTGAAAAGTATAGGGTCTTGAATGACAAGGTCTGGGCCAGTGAAGATGAGTTCATTGAAACGATCCCACGATGTACCAAGAGATTCTTCTTCTAGTTGTCTAAAATTTAGAACCTTTTTCCAAAGTCTAACCACTTTAGAGATTGGAAAGAAACATAAACAAAATTTAGAGCATAATATTTCCTAATCTTCTTGCATACTTCCTACAGTTTGACTATACCAATGTTTAGCTCTTCTCGTCAAAGAGAATAGAAACAACTTCCATCTTAAGGTCTTGTCAGACATGCCAGCGATACACAAGCATGCACAGGTCTGCTCAAACTCTCGTAGGTGTGAGTATGGGTTTTCATCGCCTTCTCCCGAGAAGGATTGATCCCAAATCAGTTTTATTAAACACAGGCGTAGCTCATAACTAGGTGTTAGGATAGGCTCTATAGATTTAGGTGGCCCAAAGCTTACGCTCGTGGGTTTAGTGTATTGATAGATAGGAGTAGAATTCATAATAGAATAGAAAAGAAAAGAATGAAGGAATAAAAAGATAAAAGAGTATGATATAAGATTAAGCTAGGTTCATAGTTAATTCAGCAACGGTTTCTCGGGCAACGGCTCTAGAAAGCTTGTTGATATATTTTTAACAGACACAGATAAATCTGCAAGCGCACGGATACCGCTGTAGCTTTTACTCAGAGGTATTCCAAGTATTGTATCCATAGGAAAACGTGTGAGGTTAACTACGGTCCAATTTAACCCAGAGTAGCAACAAGACTTAAGAAAGTCAGGAGTGTAGAGATCGCTAAGGTGTTCTAGTTCTAATCTCGATAAGCTATGTCATCTATTGTTCGACTAGGGATATTACTAAGAGAAACACAGATAGAGTATGCTTCCTATAATAACTAAATCCTACTAGTCCTACAAATGGGAGGTGGACTATAGAGGATTCAACGAGGTTATAAGAGTCACCCTTGTGAGCTACCACCGATCCAGAATGTAGGGTACATCCACGAGTTACTCAAGTCTAAGCACCACGCTTACACTACGAATAATACTTTAACCTAAGGCCAATAGATTAAAGCACTCAAAAGAGACTCGCAAACCAGAAGAACAATATAAACATGTTACTTACTTAAATCAAAAGTGGATTACCAGAGAAATCTCAGATGCAAGGTTGACTTCCACCAAGGTACAAGCCATAGAGAGAGCACCGATAGGCCAGCATCTCCTCCAAACTCTTCCCTCACTCTTTATCTCTCTATTTCTAAAGACTAGATCCTATGGAGATATAATCTTCTCTTGATAGCTAGCTCTGATCCTCATGAGGAGAATATAAATTAGAGTTTTAGGATCTCTAAGGATCTGATGAGGGAGGGAGGCAGGGGCTGGTATATATAGCCCTGAGGACCCAACATGAGCCCTTGGATCAAACCGACTTAAGCAACGGCTTAGATGCATCCTCAAAGGCGGTGGGGAACCAACATATGAAGTAGGCTGATAGGTGGGACCCATAGGGGCCGGGCGGCCCCACATAGCAGTGGGTCGAGCCCCGCTTCAGTGATTTGCCTTCTGAACCCTTCTAGAGTCTTCCCACGAAGGTACCATAATTTTCTTCGACGATTAGGTCCTCCTTGGCAGTTTTCTAGATAAATCCTACTGAAAACATAGATTCACCAAAGCTCATAGAATTTATTAGTTTAAACCCCTAAACCTTCATTGGTGATTACATTTAAGCCCTTATCCATGTTTAATTAACTGTTTATAATGGTTATTAACTACTGTCAACACTTGCCAACTTGTGTGGCAGCCCTGGGATGTTTATAACCATCTCTTGCAGCTAGTAAACTCACCCCTCATCTCAAGAGTTAACTCTCTTGACTTGAGAAGGAGGAAGGGTTGCAAAGCCCTAGCCTTAGTGGCAACCTCAACAACGTGGACTTAGGCAAGCCTTGGTGGTGAGCTGAACCACGGGATAAATTATTGTGTTACCTTGTGCTTCATTTACTTCACTTGCATTTCATATTGTTGTTGAGGTGGTTTCTAGGGTTCTTGGCCGATCTACTTGTGTGTGGTGTTCCTACCACTTCTAGTTCTTTATCTGTGAACCTCATACCTGCAGGAAGCTAAGGAATTTCTCTAATATAAGTTTTCATTCACTGATTTTGAATTGTGACTCAAAGTTGTCTGTAGGTGCGGCAGTGCCGCTGTTCTAGCCCGACAGTGCTGCTGTCCGGTAGTGCCGCACAGTCAGAGCGGTAGTGCCGCGTGTGAAATTTGATATCTACTTAAGTTTTGTTTTAACAGGCCTATTTACCCCCCTCTAGGCTAACCAGAGATCTTACACTTCCAGTATGGTAGGTAATTTCTTGGTGGACCCAGATTTTCCAACAATATCATCAAACTGGAAAATATCATCCTTCTTGTTCTCCAATAGATCCTTCTTGGCTTCAATGGTCACTAGGGGATCTTGTTTGTATTTCATGAAGTTTGACCCATATTCATTGATAATCACTTTCCTGAGCTCCATTGTGTCAAAGGACCCAAACCTCAGTTGTTCAGAACCAGGAACAACAAGATCTCCCATAAGTAAGCTTTCATCTTCACTGTCCTCCTCAGAACAAGATTGTTGCTGATGTACTATCCTAGAGCCATCACCAGAAACCTATTTCCCCTTGCTTGTACTAGTTCTTGCTGGGCCTAGCTTCAGAGGACTGGCTAGCCTACTTAGTCTGTTCCATCTTCTATTTCTTAGGAGATGGAAAGTCTTCCTTTGGCTGGTCTCTTTCATTTCTTATCCAGAAGAATTAGTATACCCATCCTATGGCACTTCTCTCTAGAAAAAGTAGTCATAAAAGTGAAAATCCAGAACCCCATCCACAGAAGTAGGTACTTTGGCAACATCCCTACAGCCAATTTTGACCCTGACAAAATCATTTTTGTTCAAGCTATCTCTATGAACTTCTAAGGGAAGCCCCACCTTTGAAGCAACCATACATACATTAGAGTAAGACCTCTTCTCAAAGGGAATGTTAGAAATTCTGAACCAAGCCACATCAAGGGGTCCCTTAGACCTAGTAATAGGATTCCATTTCTCAACCTTGATGACCACATCTAGTGTAGATCTCATTCTCATCTCAGTAAAATGAGCTAAGTCATCAATAGTATGGGAATTGGGAAACCTCATCTGATATTTGCCCTCTATAACTCTTTTAGCAAACCATCTCTAGGAGGAATTTGGACCAGCCTTCAGCTTGAATTCATTTTCAATTTGCCTAGCATTTGCCTGTCTAGAAGTGATAGTCACCAATGCAGTAGTAGACATGTCTTTTATCCCTTCCTCATTGTTGGTACTCTCAATGACATGAAAACCCTGACCATACGTAGATAAGCCATAGATAGGAGATATGAACTCCCAGGGCATCTTGGTTAAGCAAACTCTGGCCACATGTCCTTCCTTATGACACCTTGAACACACCACAAGACTAGGACAAATAGAAGCAATGTGACCCACTTTTCCGCACCTGGGATAGAACTGAGGTCTGTTAGGCTGCTCTCTAGGAGCTTCACCCCCGTTATCCCCCTCCTGAACGTTCTGATTATCATTCACCATAATTTGTGTGTTGTTGTTCATAGATATTTCAACTTCAGTGGACTCAGCCTTGTGATTTGGGTTCGATTCCTCTCTCTGTTCATCTTGAATCACTTGCTCATTATGGCGGAACTGGTTCCTATTATCATAGCCACAGCCACCACCTTGAAATCTACCACCACCTCTATCTCTATCGCGCGGAACCCAGCCTCGATTACCCTACCCTTGCCATCTAGGACCAACCCCCCCATTTCCCTCGAACCCTCGATTGAAACGATTCAGAGTAAATAGGTGCCGATCCATGTTCTTCCCAGGCTACGAAGGAGCCTGGAGAACCTGCGAAAATGATCGAGTATCACCGCCCAAAGTAGACCACCACCGGTTCACCGGAATTAGCGCCACGAAGGGGAACTAACTCCGATGAACTAAAACTCAGCTTATCCGAACTCGGAACAAAAATTTACCCACAAACCCCAACTTCGATGCTATGATTCCACAAGTGAACGAGACGAGCACTCAAATCAGCATCGGGGTGATCACGTACCTCGTGCGGAAGCCATGCCCTGGCCTCCTTCCGCCCCTCCGCCACGATTCGAGAGGAATCGCTAGGGTTTTCGCTTCCCCCAAACGAGACGGGAGAATGGGATGAGAAGGATGGGGAAGCAGAAAAGTGAGGGCTCGTGACCTCAAAAGGAGGCTGGAGGACCCCATCACCTCTCGGAATCCGCCACGGCCCGGAGGTCAGCGACTGCGAAGGAGTCAAGACATGGACCACATCGCGGAGCTCGGAGCCGACACTCCCCCCTGACTGTGCGCACGAGCCAGTTCCTGTAGCTTGCACTCGCGTCGCGGACCCTCCCCGCTCGCGCGTAGGGCTCGCTCCCGTGGCAGTAGTGCCCCCGCCATGGTTGGCGCCTGCGTCACCCGGGTCACCCGGGTCAAAAGGAAAGGGACGAGCCATTTCATCCTCACAATAGTTAATTATTCATTGTTATATATATATATATATATATATATATATATATATATATATATATATATATATATATATATATATATATATATATATATATATAGAACTACTATCCTGTAGCTGGCTACAGAATAACTTATTCTGTAGCCACTTTGAGTTATGATAATTACTATGTTAATTTACGAGATTATAGTAACTTCTTACTAAGTGGTTTAATATAACGTTATGGTAAATATCCCCATGTGTTATAGTAACCCAACTATCGTAAATATGTATTGACATTATGGTAAATTAGTATATAAAATTATAGTAAATGGAGGTGGCTACAGAATAACTTATTTTGTAGCCGGCTACTGAATAGCCTCTCCCTATATATATATATATATATATATATATATATATATATATGTGTGTGTGTGTGTGTGTGTGTACGCTAAGGGGGCGTTTGGTGTTTTAGTCGCTCCTAAAATTCATGTCACATCGAATATTTAGATATTAATAAGGAGCATTAAATATAGATTAATTATAAAACCAATTATATAGATGGAGGCTAATTTTCGAGACGAAATTTTTAAGTCTAATTAATCTATCATTAGCATATATTTACTGTAGCACCACCCTGCCAAATCATGGATCGATTAGGCTTAAAAGATTCGTCTCGTAAATTAGTCACAAGTTATGCAATTAGTTTCGTAATTAGTCTATATTTAATACTTCATACATGTGTCTAAATATTCCATATGACATAAATTTTAGAGTTCCTGCTGTAACAAACAGCCCCAAAATCTATCTGTCACTCGCGTGAAGATTGGCCGTGAAGATTGGCCGTTGCTCACTCAATCTTTCATCCGTCAGATCAGGCGCTGTCAACGCACGGGATGACATCGGTGAAGTCCAGCACGTTGTCAGCCAGCAAGGCCCATGCGCCTCGCGAGTGCCGTCGCCCAGAAAGCTGGAGCAAGCTTTCTCGTGCTCCACATCGATCAGCAGCAGGTAGTAGGCCGTAGGCATGCTGCTGCTCAGCCACCTCGGCTCCTGTGCCTAGCCCCTAGCACGTGTGTAGCCCCTGCATAGGTTTATTCTGTTATTAGGGGTAGATTACATCCTATTGAACTATATTTTACTGTCTGTTTAGGCGTAAATTCTGTATTTAGAGGGTGTTTGGTTCCATGGACTAAATTTTAGTCCATGTCACATCGGATGTTCGGATGCTATTTAGGAGAACTAAATATGAGTTAATTATAAAACTAATTACATAGATGGAGACTAATTTACGAGACGAATTTATTAAGCCTAATTAATTCATCATTAGCACATATTTACTGTAGCACCATATTGTCAAATCATGGACTAATTAGGCTTAAAAAATCCGTGTCGCAAATTAGCCACAATCTGTGTAATTAGTTATTTTTTCGTCTATATTTAATACTTCATGCATGTGTCCAAACATCCGATAGGACAGGGACTAAAATTTTCCTGTAGGAACCAAACACCCCCTTAATTGATGTAAATTAATTATTCATAAATAAGAATAATAAGAATTACTCGAACAATTATCTGATCATTTTTTGCTTTTTTTATTTTCTGTATATTTTATTTGGTTGAATTTGTATTTCTTTCTGTTACATTTGAATTTCTTTCAATTTGCTTTCCATAGAACTGATCTGATAATTTTTCTTTTATTTTTATTTGCAATTTGTATGTTTTATCTATTTTTTTCTTTTGAATTTATTCAATTTGCATTTCATAAAAATAATATGTTAAATTGTATTTTATCTGGTTCATTGGATTTGGATCTTGTGGTTTTTGCAAATCGGGTGATTGATGGCTTCAAATCACTCGATTCTGTCTTCTTTGCAAAATCAAGTGATTTTTAGCCCTGGCTCACTCGGGTGACCGAAGGCTATAAATCGCTTGAGTCTGCAGTAGACAGACCCGAGTGTAAGTTTTAGAGGAGCACAAGGGTCTCCGCTTCTATGTTGTACAATATTACTCACATTGTGAGAGAACTGCGAAACATCCAAGGATAAGCATAAGCATCACAACTATAGTAGCCATTCTTTCCTCCATCACAGCAATCACGGTGTATGTCTGACAAACACACACATCCCACGCAATGTTCTATTTATAGATGGTGAAAATAGCAAAATGGATATACCAAAAAAAATCAAAGCGACTTATAATTTGGAACGGAGGGAGTATATTTTAGTAATAATTAATAACTCCTAGGCTTGTAACTAATCCTCCGAAATTTCGAAATATATAGCATTAATTTCAATGCAGATATCTTTATTTGCAATTCCATGGCTAATAATGCCATTCTACTTTGCATTGCATATCACCACCAAACCATAATAAGAAGGTAATGAAGCCTTTGCAAAGTGGTTTGGATCCATGGGCTGATCCGTGTGGGCTAAAGAAAAAGAAAGGACATGGCCTAATGAACCTCAAGCCTATCAGGCCCACAAAGGCACCAATCAGGCCCTTCTAGCTTGCGGTGGGTTCGTCTTCCTTCGTTCTCTCGTGCAGTGCAGAGGCCTCTATTCCGATCCGTCTTCACCGGCCGGCACCACCACCACCATGGCCGCCGCCGCCTCCGTGCCCGTCTCGTCGTCGCGTCCGCCTCCCCTCCTCCAACGCCACCTTCGTTTCCTTACCGCGGCGGCCGCTCCCCGCCACCACCCTCGCCCTCTCCGCCCCCTCCCAGCTGTCGCTGGTGCCGGCGGCCAACCCCAAGTACCACAACGAGAAGGTGGACGCGGCCGACGAGGACGTGGAAGGGGAGGAGCTCCTGCGGCGGTTCAACTGGCAGGTGTCCCGCGCGGGCGTCATGGAGGAGATCAGGCGGAGGAGGAGGCACGAGGACGCGCGGGACAATCGCAAGCGCAAGGCCCGGTCGGCGGCGAGGAGGTTCCGCCGGAGGTGCGTTCTTGATCGATATGCTTTGTCGATTCGTGCGTACAGTATAGTTGCTTGGGTAGTTGGGATCAATGATGTAGTCTCTCTCATTCAGTCATTCTGTGTTTTCTGTCTTAGAATTTTAGATGCTATATAGTAAATGATATGATTGCTGATTTTATGACCTTTTAGCTTAGTTTTAGACCAAACTGCAAGTGTTAGTGACTGATTTTATGTACATATCCTATGTGCAAGTTGTTGTACATAGAGCACTACATTAGGATGCTATGTGATCGAATATCTGACAGCAATAGTTTGTTTGCCAAACTCATTAGGCATTAGCATGCCAAGTTGCCAACCATTCTACTGTTGACATTCATGATCCTCATGGTGGGACAGCTAGTTTTACAGACATTAGCATCCCAGCACCGATCTTTTTCTGAATGGAAATAGCTGTTCATGTGAAATGGTCCATTCAAGATCCTATTTTTGTTTTTGGTATTTAGGCTGTTTGTGTACCATCGTGATCATATTTTACACCGGTATAACTCTTGTTCACCTTTTGAAAAGCGGGGTGTTATTCTTGATCTTGAATACACGATTGTACATCCCTGGCATGTTCAACTACAAGGAAATGCCTGATCGAATACCCATTGTTGCAACATTCAGCAAGCTTTGTGCTGAATCTTGCAAAAATCTAGCATCAAGGGCATCTCCCCTTTCTGAAGACATGTTTGTTTTTTGCTATTCCAAAGTTTCAGCAAGTTTTATGCTGGATTTTGCAAAACCTAGCATCAAGGGCATCTCCCCTTTGTGAAGACATGTTTGTTTTTTGCCATTCCAAAGTTTCAGCAAGCTTTATGCTGAATTTTGCAAAATCTGACATCAATGACATTTCCCTTTGAAAGAGATAATTGTTTTTGGTCCTTTCAAAGTACATCCAGTTCATTTGAGTTGTAGCAACGATATAAGAAACTCCTGACTCCTGCTAACTGAACCCAATCACTCTGCTGCAGGCGATTCAAGGGCCCATTCCCTTTCAGTGATGATCAGGGGCCGAAGGAGCAGACCACTGATGAGGAGAATGACAACTGGGAGCTCCCCGCAGGAGAGTTGCCTTCTTACAGGTAGAGATAGTCAAGATATTGAAGCATGGTTTTTGTCTGCACTGCAGAAGAGTTTCAACACCTCTAGCTTCAGTTCTTCCTGTCAGTTGGTGGAAATTGAGTAGGTATTGCCAAATCGATTCTAGCCGATTGGCGGCCAAAGCACGGTATACTGATGTAAAGCTTTGTTCTGAGTGTGTTATGTCTCAGAGAGCAGCAGACCCTCCTGACTGTGCTGCAAATACTTGATCTTTTTCTGTATTTAGTTCTTGTGGATGGATGTACAATGGCTGGTGTATTCTCACAAGAATTCTGATGCTAACTTTTCTGGTGGGGGAAAAGATGAATTCTGATGCACTAGACATTGATTCGGTGATCTAGTACTCATTCAGAAAATTGTTATTTTGCGGCTGCAAAAATTGCCATGCCCGTCTTGGCCCAATCATGTTGGAAATTCAGTTTTGAATACGTTGCAATGAGGAATTATTGAACATGTTACATGTGCCAGAAGTGACCAAAAAGGACGCGAGGATGAGGATTGAGGAGATTTCAGGCGAAGAAAGGAGGAAAGCTCCTGTGTCCTGTCACCCTTCCCTGTCTACTTTCTTGGATCCAACGTGTACGTGTGCCTCGCTGCCTCGGCCCGACTCGCAAGCGCGTCAGGTGTGGTGTGACCCAAACCCAACTACACACACTTCTAGTCAGCGATTCAATTCGCGGTTTCGTTTCGGTGCCCCCCACCCACGCACCCAAAAAAAAAAAAAAAAAAAAAACTACCCACTCCGACACCACAATGCAGTTCGCGGTTTCGTTTCGGTGCCCGAGTATTTCCACACTTCTAGTCAAAAGTATTCGTCCAGCTATTAAGTTTTCCTCTCTTTCCATACCTAAAAAATCATCTTAGATGATTCAGGCCATGAGGTGGGAAGGGCTAGCATATGGACGTCCAGCCATAGGACTCGTCCGAACGCTGCTTCAGCACCTGCGCCCACATCGCATCCCATGCCCCCGCGCCCCGCAACCCATCCCACACCAACGCCTGCGTCCGAACGCATGCTGCACCCTCGATGACCCTCACCCCAACACTAATGCCAACGCCGAGGCGAGATGGAGGGTAGGGCCGGTTGGGGAGGGAGAGCAGAGGAGAGGGCGAGGCACGCCGCACTAGGTAGGAGCCGAAGCCCTACGGCAGCCTGCTGTCTGCCAGCTGAAAGGATCAAGATGCCCAAGAGGGAAGTGAATTGGGCTAATTCTAAATTCTCTTGCACTAATCAAATCCTACGGATAGCCCAATTAACCCCTTGTGCCTAGAAAAGTGTTTATATCAAACTAATGCATAACAACCTCGCAACCTATGTTCCAAACTTACTCTAGCAAGCAATTCTATGGATATAAAACAAGTATTGAATTGCTCAAATTAAATACTCAAAGTAAGTGCTCAAAGTAAATAGAGAGAGAAAGGAACGCGGCGATGTTTTGCCGAGGTATCGGAGAGTCGCCACTCCCCACTAGTCCTCGTTGGAGCACCCGCGCAAGGGTGTAGCTCCTCCTTGATCCGCGCAAGGATCAAGTGCTCTCTACGGGTTGATTTTTTGACACTCCGTCGCGGCGAATCACCCAAAGCCGCTCACAACTTGAGTTGGGTCACCCACAAGCTCCGTCGGGTGAACACCAAACTCCCGATCACCACCAAGCCGTCTAGGTGATGGCGATCACCAAGAGTAATAAGCACGAACTCTCACTTGACCACGCGAAGCCTAATGAGAAGATGGATGCACACTTTGCTACTCTTGATTTGCTAGTGAGGCTACTCTCTTGGATTCTCAAATCACAAACACCTCACTAGGACCTTGCTCTTCTTGGCACTCACAAACGTGTTTCTCAGCTGTTGGAATGAGCAAAAGTTACTCCACTCATGAGTGGAGCCTCTATTTATAAGGCAGCCTGAAAAACGAACCGTTATGAGCTTCTGCGGGATGACCGGACGCTCCGATCGTTTTGACCGGATGCTCCGGTCAGTTCAACCCGCGAACAGTTTTCAAATGATGACCGGACGCTGTCAGGGTCCGGTCAGTACCGACCGGACGCGTCCGGTCGCTCTTGGATGCTTACTGTAAACGACCGGACGCTAGATACTCAGGGTCCGGTCACCACTGACCGGACGCGTCCGGTCACTCTTTTCCAAGTCTGGACCCTTACTGGAGTCGACCGGACGCTAACCCTCAGCGTCCGGTCACATGACCTTCCAGCGTCCGGTCACTCCAGACTTATTCTTCACGGTCAAATGAACTGACCGGACCCTGCGGCCAGCGTCCGGTCGCACCGGAGCCAGCGTCCGGTCAGTGTTTGACCCTCCATTCACTTCCAACATTCGAACATATGTGAATGAAGTTTGCTCCATAGGATCTTGGACATTCATAGGAGCTACCTAGAGCTAGTTTAAACAAGTGTGCACCACACCTAACTCACTAGACTCAACTAGGTCAAGCTACCCGTTCATACCCCCCTTCATAGTATGGCCAAAGGAAAAACAAAGTCCTAAACTACTCTAAGTGTCTCTCCAACTCCAATCGACACTTAGAACTAGTTATCCTTAACCTTGTCGTCCATCCTTTGAAAACCAAAACGATTTCCATCGTAGGGGCATGACAACTTCGATTGCCTAATCGATCTCCATTACCATGACTTAACTTAATTGTCTCTGCAAAACACACGTTAGTCATAGTAATCTTGTATTGACATTAATCACCGAAATCCAACTAGGGGCCTAGATGCTTTCAATCTCCTCCTTTTTGGTGATTGATGACAATACTACCTCGAGTATGTTGTGGAGTGAGGTTTTTGACGGGCTTGGTTCATATAAGCTTTTGTCAATAAGAACAAAAGAGTTAGTCAAGCTTATATGACCCAAGCCAACACAATGTACTCAAAGGATATGAATTAAGCATGAGTACAAATAACAAAGCTCATTTGCTTCGAAGTATAAACGCGGAAGCAAAAGGCAAATGAGCATTACACAAGTGATATGACATATAGATAATGCAAAGTAGAAATCACACATGTCAAATATCACAATTACGTAGATAGCACTATCACATATATATAATAGTATGCATGAAAGTAAACACACGAATGCATAAGTAATAGTGTATCACACAAATAAAAACTCCAAATGTATATAATAAGCTAATACTAGATAACTAGCTCCCCCTAAAACTCGCTCCCCCTAAGTCTACATACTCAAACCCTCTCCCCCTTTGGCGTCAAACACCAAAACCTAAGGGTCGGTCGGCGGGGCTGCAGCGGACGAGTCGGGCGCTGAAGTACGTGGAGCAAGATGGAACTGGGCGCCATCATCATCGGACCCTGAGCTCTGAACTAACTGACCCTCTGAAGCAGGAAGTGTCGCTGAAGCGGTCTGGGTCTGAGCTGGGGCTGGTGCTACCTGTGAAGCTGCAAGTATGTCTGTCGTAGGATCTGACGAGACGATAGACGAGGGGAGCCTCTAAGTAGTCATGATAGCTAGAGCTGCTGCAGATGGACCGGTAGTATGCATGTGAGGTGGAGTAGGCATGCCGGTCAACTCGCTGAAAGATGCTCCAAGACTCCTGGAGACTGACGTGTCAGGCACGAATAGCGAGGAAGACTGCTCTGGTGAGAAACCCATGTGATAAGGAGTGAACTGCGGGGCTACACCAGGTGAGGCTAACCACTGGGACACCTGTACAGGAGGTGAAGTAAACTGAGCTGGAGGCTGTCCCTAACTCTGGAGCCCAATGGGCTGTACTGCTAGAGTCATCGAAGTGGTAGGAGGCTATGCAAGCTGGGGCGAAGTCTGTGGCAGTGGGATCCCAATGGCTGTCACTACATGCTGCATGAATCCCATGAGCTGCTGCTGCATAAGTAACTGCTGGTGCTGAAGGAGCTGCTGCTGCCGCTGAAACTCGTCCTGACGAGCCTGAAACTGTGCAAAGTTGGTAGCTGTCTCCTGTGCCTGTCGTGTCTGATCCTGCTGCATCCGCTCAAGAATAGCTATGAGAGCAGGGTCTGTCTGCGGAGCAGGTGGTGCAGAACTGGAGTTACCGGCCTCTGCATCATGTCTGCGTGGAGGCATCTGAGGTATAGGCTGGTAGTCATTGTCGGAGCTGTCACTATACTCGCTCAACTCCTGCTGTGCCTCTAGCTCCTCCTCCTCAGTGGCTGCAATCCCTCTGATGATCTCATCCTGCTGAGCTGCGGACTCTGGCACGTCAGGACGACGGCTAGGCTATCTGGGTGCTTGAGGAGTGGTGTGTCTGATCCTTTGTGATAGGTTGTAGGCTGGGAACTCTGTAGTGGCACCTGTATACTCATCCATCATGCCAGGGGGCTTATCAAGCACAACTCTGTGGATGAGGAACGTGATCCAGTGAGCATAGGGAAGCTACCTGCGACCCTTGAATCCCTCAGCTATAGTATCCTCCATCTCTGAAAGAAAGAGGTCCCAGATGTCAAATATTGTCATCTGCATGATGGCATTGAGAAGCCAGAGCTGTAAGCGAGTCAGGCCCTCCCTGTATCCCAACCTAGGAAGCAGTGTCCTCCTGATGATGGCCTCTAGTATCCTCACTGTAGGAGTCAAGTCACTGGGGTTCCTGCTCGACCCCTCTCCAAATGGCTCCTTGAAGCAATGCCGCACTAAATCTGTAGGGGGCACCTGCCCTCCATGAGGACGCCTGGGAGGCTCCTGCTGTCCATAGCAAACCTCATGCATCTTTACAGGCTGCTCCTGTAGTCTTAGTATCTCCCTGGCTCTGCCACTAGCCACTCTGTAGTCTTTGCCTTTGAAAGCAAAGTGAATGAATCTATGATGAGGATCGATGTAGAGCGAGGCATAAAACTGATGAACCCAAGAAGGTACATATATGCCCGTCCGTCCAATCAAATCTGTCAGTCCTGGCAAATATGACAAGTATTGCCGAATGCTCTCTCCGGCTGCTGCCACAATGGACTCTATCTGACAGACCCTCTATGATCTGAACACTACCTCACTGTTAAGATATGCATTGTAGAAATCCTCCTACAGTGGCGTGTAGAACCCCTCAACTGCTCTCTCATCTCTCCTCAGAGGAAACCAAACCTCAAACTCAACAAACCGTAGCTGTTGAACCTGCCTGGCTGTAGCGGCCCTCAAGTCGAGGTGAACCACTGGAGGTGGACCCTGAGGTCTGGGCAGAGGGTGTGAACCCCTACGCTGTGTAACTGGCCTCGGTGGAACTGTAGCACTGGTACGACTTGAGCGGCGTAGCTAAGGTGCCGGCTCGATCTCCTGACCCTCCTGAGTCTCCTGGGCTGGCTGAGGCTCTGCTGGTGGGGGCTGCTGCTGTGCTGACGGACCCTCCTCAATGGCAACCCGTCGTCCTACAAGCGTGGCAGTCCCAGCTAGACTACCGTGACGACGCTCAACATCCTCGATCACAGTTCTGACTGCGGGTGAAACTGGCTGATCTGCAATGACAACTCCGCTGTGGGTACCACCTCTCTCGGCACGCTCTGCGGCCTTCACAACAGCTGCTGCTCTCGCTGTCTCTACGTCGGGGTACTTTCGCTTCTTGGATGTTACCTGCTTGGTTGACTTGCCTTTAGATCTGGCTGGCTGGTGAGGCGGGGGCCTCCGATCATCATCACATGGGCCACCACCAACATTCTTGGTGCGAGCCATCTGAACTGATAAGATGGTGAACTGTCGCTAATGAAGATCAACTGTCAAACTGCCACTTTCGAGGCTTGGCCTCGATCCTTACTCGTGAGCTTGGCTCTGAGTTGACTGCCAACTGCTAGACGAAACACAACAGAACCGACTCGCTGCACGATAGAATAGATGGATATATAAATAAATACCATATGTCTAATAGACGCGAAACCCTAATAGAGAAAGCAATGTAGATGCGAATTTGAATCGTATGGCTTTCTACCTGACGATCCGCAAACCGAGAATAGATAAGATGTCACGCGGGGGATCCTCGGAACCGGGCTAGGGTTAGGGTAAATGTCCTTAATGTAATGGAGAATCAGAGACAACAAATCGATCTAGGTCACCAATGAATAGATCAAGATTGAAAAATAAAGCTTGCCTTACCAATCAAGGGGATGGTAAGGCTAGGGCACTTCGGCGTGAAGACCGGCAGCCTTGGCGATGGTGGAGCGGCGAGCTTAGGCACGAGGAGGCTGGAGCACGGCGTGGTGCTGAGCAGGCGCGGTGGCGCGTGGGATGGCGGCGCGTGGCTGCAACGGGCCGGTGGTGGCGCGCGAGGACGGGGCTCGTAGCTCGGCTAAGGGCTCGGCTAGAGCGCGGCTAACGAGCGGGGGCTGAGCGCGGTGGCGTGGCGAGGCAAGGGCACGGCGGCACGAGCGCGAGGTGACTGGCGTAGGTGGCGCGCGGCTAGGCTGCGGTGGTGGCTTGGGCTAGGTCACGGCGGGTTGAGGTCGAACAGGGGTACGGTCTTGCTGTTAAATAATTCCCCACACGCGACAGAAAAGGAATCGGAGAAAGGAGTCCTGAAAACGCGCGAGATCCACTGACCGGACGCTCCAGTGGTAGCGACCGGACGCTACCACCCAGCGTCCGGTCGATTCCAGAGAGGTCCAAAACCTCTGGAATCAGGACCGGACGCATCCGGTGGTCCATGACCGGATGCGGGCAGGGTCCGGTCAGTACTGCTAGTCCTTCCTTGATCGACCGGACGCTGAACCCTTCCTGACCGGACGCACAGACGCAGCGTCTGGTCACTCCTTCAGTAGCAGTTCACCTCCTGTGAACTGACCGGACGCTGGACAGCAGCGTCCGGTGCTCCTTTTCCAGCAAACCTTCAACCTTCCTTCGCGCTGCCTGTTCCCAATCAAGTCCCAACTTGAATAAGATCCAAATAAACACCAACTGGGACTGATGTGAGTGACCTCTCTCAAACCCTCATATTTTTCAAAATATTTTGCCTTATGCTATAATTCTTTTTAAGAAAATAGGCAACAAGAGGGCAAATGGAACAAAACGACAAAACAACATTCATGCATATGTAATACTTGTAAGTAAATCTAGTTGCTTGTCAAGTTTGATCCAAGGTTAAGCTTCTTCACACGCTTTTCGGCGGTTATCTTAACCATGTTAGACAAGCCCTATATGCATTGCCACAAATTAAACGTGTTGTATATTACAATGAATGCAAGGGACAACACAAGCTTAATTTTTAGTGAAGTTACTAAAATCAAGTACATTGAGCTCATTCCGCAATCTACAAAATGTAGCCTCATCTAGCGGTTTAGTGAAGATATCCGCTAATTGATCTTCGGATCTTACACCTTCTAGTGATATATCATTTTTAGCTACATGATCTCTTAGAAAGTGATGGCGGATATCTATATGCTTGGTGCGAGAGTGTTGAACCGAATTATTTGTAAGTTTTACCGCACTTTCATTGTCGCACAAAAGAAGTACTTTCTCTAGAACTACTCCATAGTCTAGTAAAGTTTGTTTCATGTATAATATTTGTGCACAACAAGCACCCGCGGCAATGTATTCTGCTTCGGCGGTGGACAAAGCCACACTATTTTGTTTCTTGGAGGACCAAGACACAAGTGATCTACCAAGCAAATGGCACCCTCCGGATGTACTCTTTCTATCAACTTTGCATCCGGCGTAATCCGAATCGGAATAGCCAATTAATTCAAATAAAGCTCCTTTGGGATACCAAAGACCAATGCTTGGCGTGTGCTTAAGATACCTAAGGATTCTTTTTACGGCAATTAAATGTGTTTCCTTAGGACTAGCTTGAAACCTAGCACACATACACACACTAAATATGATGTCGGGCCTAGATGCGGTTAAATATAACAAGCTACCAATCATAGAACGGTAGAGAGTTTAATCAACCGAGTTACCTCCCTCATCTAGGTCGAGATATCCATTGGTAGGCATTGGGGTCTTGATTGGCTTACATTCATCCATCTTGAATCTCTTGAGAAGATCTTTTGTGTATTCTATTTAGAGATGAAGATGCCTTCTTTCATTTGCTTGACTTGAAAACCAAGAAAGAATGTAAGCTCACCAATCATTGACATCTTAAACTCCTTAGACATCAATTCACCAAATTCTTTGCATGAGTCTTCATTTGATGATCCAAAGATGATATCATCAACATATACTTGACAAATGAAGATATGCCCATCAAGCTTCTTGGTGAATAGTGTGGTGTCGACCTTCCCAATGGTGAAGCCCTTCTCAATAAGAAAATCCTGAAGGCGCTCATACCAAGCTCTTGGGGCTTGCTTAAGCCCATATAGTGCCTTGGATAACCTATAAACATGATTAGGATATCTAGGGTCTTCAAACCCGGGAGGTTGATCAACATAGACTAGTTCATTAATAAAGTCATTTAAGAATGCATTTTTCACATCCATTTGATATAGTGAGCCGTGACGAGCGAAGTGTGTGGGGAGTTGGGGGGTAAGCCTGGGCACAAAAAACTGAGAACCGAGAACCGAACCGAAACCGAAATATTCGGTCCCAGGTTCGGTTCCAGGTTCCCAGGAACCAAAATTATTACGGTTAATTCGGCTCCAGCACTCGGTTAACCGAATTGACCTGAAATAACCGAACTAAGCTGTTGGACCTCTTGTTTTTTACTGCAGGCTTGAATATTGCTCTATACTTGAATATTTGAGAGAACAATAATATATATGTGTTGTACTATTGTTTTATGCTGCATTGCTGTTTAAATTGTCCTTTTTGACTGTATAAAAATGAGGCAAAATGCTGCCGAAATTCGCAATTGAATGGGTTGTTTCTTGGTTCCTAAAAAATTCGGTTCCATCGGTTAGAACTGAAACCGAACCGAATTAACCGAAACCAAAATTCCTCGGTTCTGCATTTTCAAAGTAACCGATCGGTCCCTTCTTCTCAGGTAACCGAATTAGCTGAAGAACCGAAGAACCGAACCGATCGGTTTCGATTAACCGAACGCCCAGATTGAGTTGGGGGGGTTTCTGTCGGCTGTCGCTGTGTAGAGATGGACGAGAGTGCGTAGATGGAGCAGACCCATAGCCTGTTGGGCCCAGTAGCTGCGCAGGCCCAAAAACGGGGCGTTCGGATGGACACGCCTAGACGGATGTCCTCAGCAGGGCATTAGAGAGAAAAAAATGACATAACAAACCTCCCAAAGAGTTTTATGATGACTTGTGCCTTGCTTGAACCACTGATAAGAAGGCATCCGCCTTAGCTGAATTCCCAAGTTGAAATTGGCGTAACGAGAAGTCGAGAACCAGGGTTATCGAAGCCAGGAATAAAGGATTGCAGAGGTTATGTGGTTTAGGAAGCTTGCATAAGTGATGTTTCGTATGTAGCTCTTTTACACGCATTGCCTGTTGCCGATTGCTTGCAAGAAATCTGGAGAAATTACCCATGTTCCATGAAATGTACTGTCTTCTGTATAGAAGGCTGGCTATTATGCTTTAATGTATTCTAGTGTCCACCGATGGAAAAGGTATCGTCCTATAGGATACCTAAAATGAATACACATATGTGAGCTAAACTGTTAGGTCGCAGTTCATAAGAGTGGGGTACTCTTTGGAAAGCTCATGAGAAGATCGAGGAGCAAGACCTTTAAAAGCTCCGTTTGGACTTGGCGTTCTTGCAGCCTAGTACCAGTTGGATCTTCAAGAGAAATCTGACACCAAAAAGCTATGAATTCAAGGCTTAGTCCATTCACAAGCTGCTGGAAGATGGACCTGGTTGATCTAGGTGTAAGTTCAACCCGTACGGGACTTATACTGAAAATCAAGTATATATAAAGAATGTTCAGTACAGCAGCTTTGGAATTGGTGGAGGATTATTGGATTTAGGCCCATGTTTGGCCTAATCTAAAAATTCCAAAGCATGCACAACCTATAGTCCCATATTGCTAATTCAAGGAGAGGTTGCCTTGCTTAAATATGGGAGTCTCCTCTCTATGCAAAATAGGTGAAAATGAGAGAGAATGAGACTGTTGCTACATGCACGCGCAGCTCGCGCGCATTTTTCACGTGAAAAATCGCGTGACTTGTGACTTGCGACGAGCGCGACGCGTACGTGTACAGCAGGCTATTATTTGTGCAGTTTCTATTTTTTATGCTGAGCGTAATGGCACTTCAATGTGATTGAAACTGCCGTTTTAAACAGTAATAAGGTGTGTTAGTTTCTGCTGTTTGATTGCAGCATTTTCTGTCATTAAATTGGGCAGTTTTTACTGCTTGATGAAGGGAATTGATGCACTATGAAGGCCTATAAAACCAGGAGACGTCCTGGTTGAAGGGCACGGATTTACACGCTCACCTTCCCACTCGCTGTGCTGAGCTTCTCGCTGCTGCGCCTGGTCGACCTTTGAGTTCGGCGTGCACCGGACTTGAAGAGAGCGGGATCTCCGAAACCACTGCCGCGAGACTCCTGCATGGGGCGGCAATCAGGTTTTTGGGCAGCGTCTACACGCGACCGCTTGGTGATCTGCAACATCTACTTCAACACGTTCGACTACGTTTTGCGCGGGATCATTAAGTAATTTCCTTGCGCAATCCTGTTCTAGTCAGTATGTTGCCTGTTTACTTATGTTATGTGCTTGCATCATTTTTTATCTATGAGTTTTTCCTCCAAACAAAATCTGGAATGTATATTAGGCACTTATTTCCGACACCAGGTGGACACCAGGACGTTCGCGGCGCACAGGGGTGTGCTCATGGCCCGATCACCGGTGTTCCACGCCGAGCTCTCCCTCTCCAGCAGCCTGAAGACGACGACCAACAACAACAACGGCGCAGCAGTCACTGTAGTACAGATCGATGACATGGAGGCGCAGGACTTCGAGGCGTTTCTCCACTACATGTACACCGACTCGTTGCCGCCAGAGAAGGCGGCGGCGATGCTCCCGGACCTGGTCGCGGCGGCGAATAGGTATCAAATGGAAAGGCTGAGGCTGGTTTGTGAAGACAGGCTATCCAAGCTTGTGGATGTGACAACAGTGGCGGTCATCCTGGCGTTCGCCGTGGAGCACCATTGCCTTGGGCTTAAGGAGGCCTGCCTGAGATTCCTCGAGGATCCAGCAAATCTCAGAGAGTTCGTCAAGACCGACGGCCTCGAGCATCTGAGCACAAGCTGCCCGTCTGTTTTGAAGGACATGATTACCAAGCTTACTGCAGCCCAGGAGCCGTGTTCCTATCGTAGCGACGACGACTCTCTCTATGGCATCTCATCCAATTAATGGCCATATATACTATGTAAATAGTCAAGAAATGTTAACATAATAAATTATTAAAACGATGATCTTATAAGGTAATTAAGCATTAATGTACATGTTTAACTTTAAGCCAAATATTAACAATTGAATCAGACACTTGCCGCAGCTGTCTAAAGAGAAAGAGAGAATATCACTAGAAGAGGGCAGCAACTTTGGCAATGGAATTCTTCAACAAGTTTAGATGGAAAATTTAGAATAGAATAGAGGCCTAAGCCTTGTCTCTTGTTTTCGTAAGTTAACTTTGTTTATTATTCTTCAAGTGGAATTTGGACTAAGGACTGTGGCTCTGTGTTGTTTGATTGTACTCGTTCATTCCTGTTGGAATCCAGAAAATTTGTATTCCTTAATTAATAAATTAACAATTGAATCAACGATAATGTTAGGATGAGGACGTCCGGACGAACAGACTCCGACCCACGCCACCCCGTCTGCGCCTGTCCCTGGACCCGACCTGCCCACGCCTTTACCCCGGTCCTGACATGCCTATGCCCTCATGCGTGCCTTATCAGCCACTACTCCTCTCTCAAGCCTCCAACGCTACTCCCTCCCTCCTTCCCTCTATGCGGTGTGGGCGAGCGTCTTGGCACGGCAGCGCAGTGACCTCGGCGTGAGCAGCAGCCTCGGCGTGAGCGGGCCTCGATGAGGAGGCCCGAGCGGCCCTCGACATGGAGGCACAACAGCGGCGGCGGCCCCGGTCACCAGCAGAGCAGCGTGGCAGGGCCAACATGAGGGGCTCCCCGGCGGATCTGGCTCCCTCTCCGAGTCGTGCGGGCGTTGCCTCCTTGCCGCATCCTCCATGTCGCGTCGCGCAGCCGCCGCCGCTGGGCCACTGGGTCCAGTGAACTCCACATGCCGACGAGTCTCCATTCTCCCAAGTAGCATAGAGATGTTACGCTACGCTGAAAGCGCATGCTGCAAGCGTATGTTTCAATTGTTTCAGAGATATATTACAAGTGCTCCATATGGATGTTGTAAAAGTAGATCGGGATGTTGCACATGATGCATATGTTGCAAGTGTTTCTGATGAATGTTCCAAGCGTTTGTTAAAAAAAAATTATCTGTTTTGGACGTGTGTTTGCAAGCATTTTGATATGGATGTTGCATATATTTCACACACATGTTACAAGAGTATGTTCTAAATATTTCAGTCTTATGCTCTAGCAAGTGTTTCCATGTTGCAAGTTGTAAGGGTTTATCTGGAAGTTGCATATGTTGCAATGGCTATACACATATGTTACAAGTGTATGTTTCAAATATTTCAACTGGATATTGTGTATGTTGCAGTGCCTATACACATATGTTGCAAGCATATGTTTTTAAATGTTTTAGACGTATATTACAGCAAGTGCTTCATGTTGCAAGTGTTTTATTAGTAGACACGGGAAACGAGCACTGGCAGAGGTGGTACCTGCGCATGCATGCACAGCAGCGTGGCATGCGTAGGCGCACAACAGCAGCAGCAGGCGCATGCGGGTGCGTGCAATAGGCGGGTGCAGGCAGCAGTAGCATGCGCAGCAGCAGCAGCACATGTGGGCGGGGGCAGGCAGCGGTAGCAGCAGGCGCATACGGACGCGTGCAGCAGGTAGGGCAGGCATCAACCACTACAAGAAATACCCTTATACATGACGGTTCACCGGTGACCTTCTGAGAAATCATCATAGAATGTTGTTATTTGTGACGGATTGTTTCTAAGGTGCTAAATCTATGATGACTTGTTAACATATCGTCATGGTTTGACGTCACAGACCCATTGCACACTTTGTGTCTAAATTTTCGTCGCTCCGCACCATATAGTTTCGCACGCCGCGCGGCAACAAACCTCAAAACCGTCCCTGCCTCTAAAAATTTCTCAATCTTATCCTCTCTTCCACCACATCTCCCTTATCCTCTAGTTCTCCCACGCACGAACAGGATGGTTTCAGGCGGCGGCACATCCACGCAGGCTCGCTGCTCCTGGCTCCCCAATCCCAAATCTCGCCTCTTCGTTCTTCAGCCTAGGCGAGCGACGGCGGCAGGGGGCGGCGCTCCACACCCGGCGAGATGAAGCAGGGCGGGTGCCGAGGACGCGGCCTGCGGCCACGCGAGACTGCTGTGGCCCTGGGGCTCCTTATGGCTATCGAATCTATAGGGCAGCGGTGGCCGCTGACCAGCACGCTGGTTCGTCGCCTCGCCCGCCGAGACGGAATGGGATGTCATGACCCGCTGATAACGCCGGGGCGTGGCATCAGCGGCGAACAGGCGCCCGGCATGGAGCCGTCCCTGTCACCATCTGCAGTGTCGGCGGAACCCGCATAAAGGAGAAGAAAGGCCCGGCGGTCCTGGAAGCCTTCCTCTCCTTGACTCTTCTCTCTCTTTCTCTCTGTGTAACCTGCTCTTCCCCTTCGTCTATAAGAGGGGAAGCAGGACGCCCCAGGAGGGAGGACGGCGGTTGACCGCACTACACGGCTGTAGACATCAAAACACACACCCTAACACGCCTTAGGAGCACACGCACATCAGAGACTTGGAACATGTCCCTCTCTCGCTCGTTTGTAACCCCAACTACAAACTTTCAGTGCTAGTAACACGAGTAGCAGCGACGAACTGGACGTAGGGACTTTCTACCCGAACCAGTATGAACATCGTGTCTTCTAAGCATACCATCCGAGCCAGACGCGCAATAACTCGAAACACCGACACCGTGCATGTGAAATGGTCCTATTTTTGTCTTTGGTATTTTAGTCTGTTTGCAGATCATCATCATATATTGTGGTCATCTTAGAACTCTTTGATCGCTTTTTTGAAAAGCGGGGTGTTATTCTTGATCATGAATACATGAGTGTGCATGTCCCTGGCATGTCAAAGTGCAAGGAAATGCCTAATCAAATCCCCCATTGTGGGAAAGTTCAGCAAGCTTTATACTGAATTACTATTATTATTATTATGTGAAATCTATCATCATTCATCAAGGACATCTCTCCTTTCTGGGGAGATCATTGTTTTTGGCAATTTCAAAGTTCCTCAAGAGTTCAATTGCGCTGTAGCAACAACATAGAAAATACTCCGACTGACCCCTGAGCGGTCGTTCCACTGCAGGCGCTTCAAGGGCTCATATCCTCTCAACGATAACCAGGGGCTGAAGGAGCAGGCCTCTGATGATGATGAGAACGACAACTGGGAGCTCCCTGTAGGAGAGTTGCCTTCTTACAGGTAGAGATTGTCGAGAAATTGAAGCATGGTTTTGTCTGACAAGAGTTTCGAAGCCTGAATCTTCAGTTCGTCCTGTCAGTTAGAGGAAATTGAGTAGGTGTTGCCAAATCGTTTGTAGCCGATTGGCGACCAAAGCACGGTAAAGATGTAAAGCTTTGTTCTGAATGTTAGTATGTCTCTAGAGCAGACCCTCCTGACTGTGCTGCAACAGCAAATACTTGATCTGTATTCAGTTGCTGTGGATGGATGTACTGGCTAGGGAAAGAGAGACTGAATGTCTGGTGTGTTCTCCCAAGAATTCTGATGCTAATTTTCCTGGTATGGAAAAGATGAGTTCTGATGCAGTAGACACTTGGTTTGGTGATCAGCTCAGAAAAACTGTTCCTTTGCAGCTGCTAAATTGCCATACCGGTCTTGGCCCAATCATGTTGCAAATTCAGTTTTGAATACGTTACAATGAGGAATTATTGAACATGTGCCAGAAGTGACCAAAAACGACGTGGAGAAAACGATGAGGAGATTTCAGACGAAGAAAGGAGAAGAGTGGAGGAAAAGCTCGTGGCCGTGGCGTCACCTCCTCCTGTCTGCATGCCCATTTAATTTGCCACGTTATATTCCGGGTTCCGGCGTTATTCGGCGTATGATTGGGGTTCGCTTTTCTGATTTCTCCTCGACTTTTTTTTCTTTTTTTTGATTTTTTTTTCATAGAGCTCGAGAGCTACACAGCACAGCAACGGAATGTGCAAAGTGTTCCTACCGGAAGGAACGCAGCATTCGGCTATCTCTGGACCCACCAGCCCAGTCTTCTCTTTTATTTACCTTCGTATGTATAATTGGCGCTTTAATGAAAAACCGATAAAACCTCTCAAACTTTGATCACTCGTCTGTACTCTGTCCGTCCTAAAATAACTCTCTATCTCGTATCATGTACTCTCTCTGTCATAAAATAAGTCTTCATTTCGTATTTTGAGAAGTCAAATAATCTCGACATTAACCAAATATATACAAAACAATATTAATATTTGTGATACCAAATAAGCATTATTAGATTAATTGCGTCATACATCCAATCCTTATCCAACTTCCACTCAATCATCTCCATAAGAGTTTTTATAGTAAACCTATTTGAAGATAAAAATGTTTGATCTTATTTTTTATAATCCTGATCAAAGTTGAGATTAGTTGACTCCTTGTATTGCGAGAGGGAGGAGTATGTTTTCAAAATAACTATATTTATTTTACAAAAAACAAAAAAATGTGTGTATTTATCTCGAAAGCTACTTCCCATAATGTTGTTTTTGTTTACCAAGAAGGTAGTTTTATAAAAAAAACTCGATGCAGTACCTTTCTAAATTACATGTGAAAAAGATAAACTATTTGATCCAGATTCTTACATCTTCCTTTTCCTTAGTGGCTTTGCTCGATGCAACCAATGAACATGGCCATGTTGAACACCGAAGCCAGAGTGCTTATACCAAACTCAATGATCATCAATCCTAAAATATTGGACATGTTACAAGATCCAACGTTTTGGAATCAATCCAAAACGTATATGAAGTGGTGAAAGAACATCAACAATTGACTCGTTAGGTACAGTATAGGCCGCAGATTCATCACTTCTAATCCTTGATTTGTCATGTTTGATGCCTGATTTCCACTCTGCAACCCTTGACGATACGGTTGATGACTCAGTTACTGTCCTTATAGGGAGTGCCCAGGAGCACCCCTCGCGTTTAGATAAATTGAGCTTTGCGGAGGAAATCGATGCCTGCAACAACGACCTCATCGTGGCCATCCTCGAAGTCATTGCAGGTAGCAAGCTGAAAGCATCTAGGCCCCTAGTTGGATTTCGGTGATTAATGACAATACGTGATTACTGTGACTAACGTGTGTTTTGCAGAGGCAATTAAGTTAGGTCACGGTAATGGAGATCGATTGGGCTATCATGGTGGTCATGCCCCTACGATGGAAATTGTTTCGATTTTCAAAGGATGGACGACAAGATTAAGGATGAACTAGTTCTAAGTGTCGATTGGAGTTGAAAAGACACTTAGAGTAGTTTAGGACTTTGTTTTTCCTTTGGCCGCACTATTAAGGGGGGTATGGACGCATAGCTTGACCTAGGTGAGTCTAGTGGGTTAGGTGTGGTGCACACTTGCTAAATCTAGCACTAGGTAGCTCCTAAAAAGCCCTTAGATCCATTGGAGCAAACTTTATTCACATATGATCGAGAGTTGGAAGTGAATGGAGGGTCAAATGCTGACCGAACGCTGGCTCCGGTGTGACCGGACACTGGCTCAGAGTCCGGTCAGTTCATTTGATCAAGGTGAAATCGTCTGGTGCGACCGGACGCTGAGAGGTGAAGTGATCGGACGCTGGGTCCCAGCGTCCGGTCGACTCCAGTAAGGTTCCAGAGAGGGAAAATCACGACCGAACGCGTCCGGACACCACTTAAACATTGGAGTTCAGGGAGAACTGATCGGAGCGTCCGGTCAACATGATCGGAGCGTCCAGTCACCCCACAGAGGCACATAACGGTTTGTTTTTCAGCCATGATTATAAATACTTCATCCATTCGTGTGAGGGCGTACTTTTGCTCATTCCAATAGCTGAGAAACACCTTTGAGAGTGCCAAGAAGAGCAAGGTCCTAGTGAGGCGATTGGGATTTGAGAATCCCAAAGAGAGCCCTCATTAGTGAGATCAAGAGTAACAAAGTGTGCATCCACCCTTCTCATTAGGCTTGTCATGGTCAAGTGAGAGTTCATGTTTGTTACTCTTGGTGATCGCCATCACCTAGATGGCCTGGTGATGATTGGGAGCTTGGTGATCATCCGAAGGAGCTTGTGGATGACTCAACTCAAGTTGTGAGCGGTTGTGGGTGATTCACCACGACAGAGTGTCAAAGAATCAACCCGTAGAGAGCACTTGATCCTTGCGCGGATCAAGGGGGAGCTACACCCTTGCGCGGGTGCTCCAACGAGGACTAGTGGGGAGTGACGACTCTCCGATACCTCGGCAAAACATTGCCGCGTTCCTCCTTCTCTCTTTACTTTGAACATTTACTTTGAGCAATTCAATTCTTGTCATTTACATTCATAGAATTGCCATGCTAGAGTAGGATTGGAACATAGGTTGCTAAACTTTTGTGTGATAGATCAATAGAAACACTTTCTAGGCATAAGGGGTTAATTGGGCTAACCGTAGGACTTAAATATTGCAAAGAAATTTAGAATTAGCCCAATCCACCCCCTCCTCTTGGGCATATTGATCCTTTCAACTGGTATCAGAGCCTTGTGCTCATGTTTTTAGGCTTAACCGCCTAGAGAAAGATGTCTCACGGGGATATACCTCCTCCTATCTTTGAGGGAGATGATTTTCCATATTGGAAAATCCATATAGAGACGTATCTAGAAGCTCTAGATGTTCGAATACTTAGAGCCGCCTCACAAGGCTTCCCAAAACATCGGGATGCTACACACCTACAAGGCGATAAGGTGAATTACAAAAAATGGAATGCAAAGGCTCAAAACACCATCTTTAAAGGTCTTTGCAAAGATGTGTTTAACCGGGTGATCAACCACAAAGATGCCCATGCACTATGGTCGGATGTTTGTGCGCTCCATGAGGGAACAAAGAGTGAGCGTGAGGAACACTATCATCTTGTCATGAAAAAGCTTAACTCTTTTGAGATGCTTCCTAAAGAATGTGCTAATGAGATGTACTAATGTTTGAATGTTCTTGTAGAGGAAGTCAATGGGCTTGAACTCACTCAAATGCAACCATCCGATGTTGTAAGAAAGATCTTGAGTGTCCTCCCCATTGACAAATATGGGCATATTATGATCGTGCTTCATCAAGGTGATCTTTCCACCGCTACACCAACACAAATCTTGGGAAAGATCAACGCTCATGAGATGTACATGTACATCACGCCTCAAAATGGCTCATCCTCTACACAGAAGAAAGAAAAAGATTTAGCATTCAAAGCTAGCCAAGAGAAGGGCAAAGCAAGGCTTGAGTATGAGAGCTCAAGTGATGATGAAATTGATGATGCAAGTCTTGCTCTCATGGTGAAAAGAACCACCAAGATGCTAAAGAAGCTCAACAAGAGTGGCATCAAGTTCAATGGCAAGAAGAAGAAGTTCTTCACAAGCTCTAGAAGTAAGCCAGTCTCGGAGATGGATTGCTACAATTGTGGAGAACTTGGTCATCTAGCACATCAATACACAAAGCCTAAGAAAGACAAGTACAAGAACAAGTATAAGGGCAAGAAAGATGACTCAAGCAATAAAGAAGAAGATGAGAAGAAGAAAAACAAGCCATACAAGAAGAGAGATGGAAAGAAGGACTTCCACAAGAAGAAGAAAAGTGGAAAGGCATACATCGTCGGTGATTGGCTCACGGACATTGATTCATCAAGTTGCTCATCCGATGATGATAGTGATAATGAGAAGGTGGCCGCCATTGTGATTGACTCCTCATCATCTTCACCAACACCACCGCTATCATCCTCTACACACCTATGCCTTATGGCTAAGGGTGAACGAAAGGTAACAAATGATGACGATAGTAGTAGTGATGATCATGCTAACAATGATGATTGTGATAGTGATAGTGATGATGATGAATTTGAATCATCTTCATATGATGAACTTGTCAAATTGCTAAACAAATATACTAGAATCATTAGAAAGACTAGAGCTAAGAATGACAAGCTAGAAGCTAAGAACGATTCTCTTTTAGCTAAATGTGATGTAACCGAAAAGGCTAGTGTTGAGCTTAGAGAAGCAAATGATGCTATATCATCCAAACTTAAGGAGCTCAAATCTTCTAAGAAAGAGCTTAAAGAAAAACATGATAAACTTGAGAGGATACACAATGAGCTCATCATTAGCCACAACAAGCTAAAAGAAGATTATACTACTCATAAGATTAATCATGATAATCTTGTCATTGCTCAAGAATTTCTATCCAACGAGCCACATAATTCTACTAACAATGTTGTTAAGATTGATATAGCTACATCATGTGATGATTTGATCATTGAGAGCATTGAGCAAAGTTCTAGTAGCAAGGGCAAGCAAGTGGTTGAGGCCGATGATTATGATGAGTTTGTCAAGCTCAAGAACGACAATAAAAAACTCAAGAAAGATCTTGAAGAGATCAAAAGCCACAACACTATAGTGCTTGAAACTCGTGATCATGATGGTGACTTGATTCTTGAGAATGAGAAACTCAAAGAAGAGAACAAGAAGCTCAAGGAAGAGAAAAATAATGATGCTCTCAAGGAAGAGAACAAGAAGCTCAAGTTGGAGAAAGAGCATCTCAAGATTGGATTGAGCAAGTTCACAAGAGGCAAGCATCTTCAAAGTGAGCTACTAATGAACAATGTCATGAAGATGGATAGAAGTGGCATTGGGTACATGGCAAACAAAGAGAAGAAGGCTCAAGCTCAACAATAACAAAAGCCAAAGCCAAAGAAGTGTTTTGAGTGTGTACAAGAAGGTCACTTTGCCCATGAGTGCAAAACTCCACCACAACCCTTGCCCAAGCATGCTAGACCTTTTTCCTTCAATGCTCATTACATGCTTAGAAAGGATTCTAGTGAAAAGATGAAAGTCATGTTCTTAGGACCTCTAAACAAGAATAGGTCTAAGAAAATTTGGGTTGCAAAGTCACTTGTTGAGAAGGTGAAGGGCCCTCAATAAGTTTGAGTTCCTAAAGCTTGATCTCTTGTGTGTAGGTGAACTACAAGACCGGTGGAAGTCATTGTGTTATTGATAGTGGTTGCACACAACATATGACCGATGATCCTCGTATGTTCACCTCACTAGATGAAGAAGTAGATGGACAAGAAAGAATCACATTTGGAAATAATTCAAAGGGCAAGGTTAAAGGATTAGGCAAAGTAGCAATATTAAATGATCATTCTATCTCAAATGTGCTCTATGTTGCTTCATTGAGCTTCAACTTGCTATCCATTGGACAATTGTGTGATCTTGGCTTCCAATGCTTGTTCATCGAGAAGGAAGTTGTTGTATCTAAGAAGGATGATGATCAAGTAATATTCAAAGGATTTAGATACAACTACCTATATTTAGTGGATTTCATCTCTAAAGATGCTAACTTGAAGACATACCTAGTCACCAAAACAACACTTGGGTGGCTATGGCATAGAAGACTTGCTCATATTGGGATGAGCTCACTCAAAAAGCTAATGAAGAATGATTTGGTGAGAGGGTTGAAGGATGTGAAGTTTGAGAAGGACAAGCTTTGTAGTGCATGTCAATCCGGTAACCAGGTTGCAAATACTCATCCAACAAAAGCTTTCATGTCAACCACAAGAGTGCTAGAACTCCTTCACATGGACTTATTTGGACCAACAACATACAAGAGTTTGGGAGGAAATCTTTATTGTCTTATGATTGTTGATGACTATTCAAGATACACATGGGTATTCTTCCTTCATGACAAATCCGAAGTTACATCTTGCTTCAAGAAATTTGCCAAGAGAGCATAAAATGAATTTCAAGTGACAATGAGAAAGAATTTGACAACACAAACATTGAAGCCTATTGTGATAAAGTTGGGATCAAGCATGAGGTCTCTGCAACATATACTCCTCAACAAAATGGTGCAGTTGAGAGAAAGAACCGAACATTGATCACTCTTGCAAGAACAATGCTAGATGAGTACAATACCTCCGAAGCTCTATGGGCGGAAGCTATCAACACCACATGCTATGCATCCAACCGCCTATTCCTTCAAAAGTTCCTTGGCAAGACACCGTATGAGTTGCTCAATGGAAAGAAGCCAGACGTCTTCTTCTTTAGGGTGTTTGGTTGCAAATGCTATATCTATAAGAAGCGGCAACACCTAGGAAAGTTTTAAAGACGTTGTGATATTGGTTTTCTTGTTGGTTACTTATCAAAGTTCAAAGCATATAGAGTATTTAATTATGCCACCGGCTTGGTTGAAGAAACATATGATGTGGAATTTGATGAATCTAACGGCTCCCAAGGAGCACATGAGAATCTTGATGATATAGGTGATGAACCATTAAGGGAGGCTTTGAAGAACATTTTGGTTCGAGACATCAAGCCTAAAGATGATGTACAAGTGATTGATCCACCTTCTTCATCAAGTGTGCCACAAGATGGTGATAAAGATGGGAGAGTAGAAAATGAAGACACTCATGTCTCCCATGATCAAATGGTGGTATAAGCACAAGATGTTGATGCTCCACAACCTCTCCCTCAAGTGGTCAATAGAAGAAACACACCTCTACTACAAGATCATCCACAAGAGCTCATCATAGGGAGTCCATCAAAGGGTGTAATGACTCACTCACAAAAATTTGTTTCATTTATTGTACATCGATCTTTTGTCTCTTATTTTGAGCATACTAAGGTAGAAGAAGCTCTTCCAGATCCGGATTGGATAAATGCTATGCATGAAGAGTTGAACAACTTTACCCGCAATGAAGTTTGGACTCTTGAAGAGCGGCCAAAAGGTGCAAGAGTCATTGGAACAAAGTGGGTATTCTGCAATAAGCAAGATGATCAAGGCATAGTTGTGAGAAACAAGGCAAGACTAGTTGCAAAGAGGTTCTCTCAAGTTGAAGGTTTGGATTTTGGAGAGACCTTTGCACCGGTTGCAAGACTAGAAGCCATTCGTATCCTCCTTGCATATGCATCACATCATGACATGAAACTATATCAAATGGATGTGAAAAGTGCATTTTTAAATGGCTTTATTAATGAACTAGTCTATGTTGATCAACCTCCCGGGTTTGAAGACCCTAGATATCCTAATCATGTTTATAGGATATCAAAGGCGTTATATGGGCTTAAGCAAGCCCCACGAGCTTGGTATGAGCGCCTTCGGGACTTCCTCATTGAGAAGGGCTTCACTATTGGGAAGGTCGACACTATACTATTCACCAAGAAGCTTGATGGGCACATCTTCATTTGTCAAGTGTATGTTGATGATATCATCTTTGGATCATCAAATGAAGATTCTTGCAAAGAGTTTGGTGAATTGATATCGAAGGAGTTCGAGATGTCAATGATTAGAGAGCTTATATTCTTTCTTGGTTTTCAAGTCAAGCAAATGAGAGAAGGGATTTTCATCTCTCAAAAGAAATATACAAATGATCTTCTCAAGAGATTCAAGATGGATGAATATAAGCCAATCAAGACACCAATGCCAACTAATAAACATCTCGACCTAGATGAGGGAGGTAACACGGTTGATCAAACTCTCTACCGCTCTATGATTGGTAGCTTGTTATATTTAACCACATCTAGGCCCGACATCATGTTTAGTGTGTGTATGCGTGCTAGATTTCAAGCTAATCCTAAGGAAACTCATTTGATTGCCGTTAAAAGAATCCTTAGTTATCTTAAGCACACACCAAGCATTGGCCTTTGGTATCCCAAAGGAGCTATATTTGAATTAGTTGGCTATTCCGATTCAGATTATGCTAGTTGCAAAGTTGATAGAAAAAGCATATCTGGAGGGTGCCATTTGCTTGGTAGATCACTTGTGTCTTGGTCCTCCAAGAAACAAAATAGTATGGCTTTGTCCACCGTCGAAGCGGAATACATTACCACGGGTGCTTATTGTGCATAAATTCTTTATATGAAACAAACTTTGCTAGACTATGGTGTAGTTCTAGAAAAAGTACCTCTTTTGTGCGATAATGAAAGTGTCGTAAAACTTGCAAATAATCCGGTTCAACACTTTCGCACCAAGCACATAGATATCCGCCATTACTTTCTTAGAGAGCATGTTGCAAAGAATGATATTTCATTAGAAGGTGTAAGGACCGATGATCAATTGGAGGATATCTTCACTAAACCGTTAGATGAGGTGACTTTTTGTCGATTGCGGAATGAGCTCAATGTTCTTGATTTTAGCAACTTCTCTAGAAAATGAGCTTGTGTTGTCCTTCGCATTGCATTGTAATATACAACATGTTTAATGTTTGGTAATGCATATAGGGCTTGTCTAACATGGTTAAGATAACCGCCGAAAAGCGTGTGAAGAAGCTTAACCTTGGATCAAACTTGTCAAGCAACTAGATTTACTTTCAAGTATTGCATTGCATATGCATGAATGTTGCTTTGTCGTTTATCTTTAATTGCCCTCTTATTGCTTATTTTCTTAAAAAGAATTATAGCCTAAGGCAAAATATTTTAAAAATTTTGAGGGTTTGAGAGGTCACTCACATTAGTTCTAATTGGTGTTTATTTGGATCTTATTGGAGTTGGGACTTGATTAGGAACAGGTAGCACGAAGGACTTTGAAGATTTACTAAAAAAAGAGTGACTGGACGCTACATCGGACTCTAAAGTCCAGCGTCCGGTCAGTTCACAGGAGGTGAACTGCTGCTGAGAAGGAGTGACCGGACGCTGAAACAGTGCTTTCCCAATGTTCAGTCAGATGGCAATCCAGTGTCCGATCAAGCGAAGAAGACGAAGTCAGGATCGACCGAACTCTGGCTGTGTCCGGTCGCGATTCCAAGGGTTTTGGACCTCTCTGGAATCGACCGAACGCTGAGTGGCAGCGTCTGGTCGCTGCCATCGGAGCGTTCGGTTAGTAGAAAACGTACGGGATCCGGTTTCTTCTCTGTTTCCTTATCCATTCCATCGAGGGACCCCATATAACTGCAGTGCCGCACCGTGTTTAACCTAATCTGCTACGCCGACTTCGCCGTACTCGAGCTCACCTTTGCCCATGCCCTAGCTCCACACCACCACAGCGCCGCCCTGCTCCCGCTGCTCACGCCACCTGCACGCGCCGCTAGCCCGTGCCTACGCACCGCCACACCCTGCCTGCACTGCCGCGCCCATGCCAGCCCGTGCCTACATGCCGCCGTACCCTACCTGCACTGCCGCCGCCCGCGCCATGCTCCTGTGCCGCCACCCGAGCTATGCTCCTGTGCCACCATGCCACACCACGCTGTCTCGAGCCCACGCGCCGCCGTAGCTACGCCACCCATGCTCCCACTACCCACGCCACCTACAAGCGCCGCTAGCCCACACTGCTCCACATGCCGCCAAGGTCCCACAGCAGCAGCGCCGCTTTACCAGCACTGCCCCCATGCACCAGTGCCGACGCCATGCTTTCTGCTCCCATGCCCTAGCTCCAGCGCCCGCGCCCACGCTCGTGCCCTCACTACATTGCTCAGTCGCCAAATTTCATTGTAACCCTAACCCTAGACGTTCAGTTGCCGAACCGGTGGTTCTCCGATTCATTCCTCTTCTCGTCGATTCACCGATTCATAAGGTAGCAAGCCCTCATTTCCAAATTCATATCCATTGCTTGCTTTCTTAGGATTTCATATCTCTAGATATATTGTATTTATTTGTATATCCTATCTATTGTATCGTGCAGCGAGTCAGTGCCATTGTGGTCCCATTGGCAGTTGTTAGTTAACTCAGGGCTAAGCTCGCGAGTACTGATCGAGGCCAAGCCTCGGAAGTGATAATTGATAGTTGATTCTTGTTAGGGCAGTTGTTCTTTATAGCTTCATTAGATGGCTCATGTCAAGAATGTCGGAGGAGGTCCCGATGATGAGGATCTGAGGCCCCCGCCTCGCCAGCCTATAGATACAAAAGGCAAAGCGACAAAGAAGCTAGCAATAAGGAAGCACAAGTACCCTGATGCAGATACAGCGAGAGCAGCCGTAGTTGTAGAGGCCGCAGAGTGCGCAGAGAGAGGAGGTGCTTGGAGTGGGTTGTTATTGTAGATCAGCTCTCTCCATCTACGAGGGCTGCACTTGAGCAGGTTGAGCGCTATCATGGTGGTCCAGCTAGGACTGTCATGGTTGGAGGGCGATGTGCTGCTATTGATGAGAGTCAGTCTTAGGGGGAGTCACAGCAGCAGCCACAGCCAGCAGAGCAGACTCAGGAGGGAGAGCAGGCCAAGGAAATAGAGCAGGCACCTCAGCCACTGTTTCACCGCTCTGGTCGTACCCGTGCTCCAGTCACACCAAGGTCAGAGACATAGTGGAGGGGTTCTCGTCCACCGCCTAGACCACAAGGTCCACCTCCTATGACTCACTTGGATTTGAGGGCCACCATAGCCAAGCAGGTTCAGCAACTTAGATTTGTGGACTTTGAGCAGTGGTTTCCACCGAGGAGGGATGAGCGTGCTTCAAAGGGTTTCTACACACCTCTGCAGGAAGATTTTTATAATGCATATCTTAATAGTGGGGCAGTATTTAGATCTCAGAGGGTGTGTAACATTGAGACCATTGTAGCAGCAGCTGGAGAGCATATTCGCCCTTACCAAGCTTACCTGCCAGGGCTGACAGATTTACTTGGATGGACAAGCTTATATGTTCCATCTTGGGTCCGTTAGTTCTATGCTACACTCTGGATTGACCTGCAGCACAGATTTATACATTTTGCATTTAGAGGTAGAGATTATAGGCTGACGAGCACAAGGGTCAGAGAGATACTCAGACTTTAGGAGCAGCCCATCCGGCTATATGAGGTTTGCTATGAACAAACAGCATCTCCCAGATGCCCTCATGGCGGTTTTGTGCCCCCTACAGATCTAGTCCGCTAGTGTTTCACAGAGCCTTTTGATGAGGGGTCGAGCAGGACACCCAGTGATCTCACTCCTACTAGTAGAGTGCTTGATGCCATTATGAGGAGGACACTGCTTCCGAGGATGGGGTATCATGAGGGCTTGACTCGCATACAGCTATGGCTACTGAACTCTTTGATGTAGCAGACTGTGTTTGACATTTGGGATCTCCTTCTATCAGAGATGGAGGATACTATTGCAGAGCGGTTTAGGGGGCACAAGCAGCTGTCATATGCTCATTGGATTACATTCCTAATCCATAGGGCAGTTACTGTGAGGCCACCAAAGATGCTGGTAGAGTATAGTGGTGCTACTATAGAGTTCCCTGCATAGAACATGACTTAGATGATCCATCATAGTGCAGTGAGGACACCCAACCAGCCGAGCCGACGTCCAGAGGTGCCAGAGACTATAGCTCAATAGGATGAGACCATCAGGGGCATAGCAGCTATAGAGGAGGAGGAGCTTGATGCTCAGTAGAAGGATATTGTCATGAGCGACCCCAGTGACAGCTCAGATGATGACTATCAGCCTATTCCTTAGATGCCTACACGATGACATGACCATGAGGCCAGTAGCTCCAGTTTAGCTCCACCTGCACCGTAGACAGACCCCGCTCTACTTGCCATACTTGAGTAGATGAGGTAGGATCAGGCTCGCCAGGCTCAGGAGACAACTACCACATTTGCACAATTCCAAACTAGGTAGGATGAGTTCCAGCGATAGCAGCAGGCGATCCAGCAGCAGCAGCATGCTATACAGCAGCAGTAGCAGTAGGCCATGCATCAACAATAGCTTCTCATGCAGCAGCAGCTACTTAGGTTTATGCAGCATGTTGTGACAGCTATTGGGGCTCCATCGCCACAGCCTTCGCCCCAGCTTGGTCAGCCTGCCACCACTTCTATGACTCTAGCTTTACAGCCCAGTAGGCTTTAGAGTCAGGGACCGCTAGTGCCATAGTTTCCTTCACCTATAGAGCAGGTGTCCTAGTGGTTTGCTTCGCCAGCCCCAGCCCCGTAGTTCACTCCTCTTCATATGGGCTTTACTCTGCCTCAGAGTTCATCAGTGCTCACCCTAGTTTCCAAGAGCCTTGGTGCTTCATTCAGTGAGTTGACAGGGTAGCCTACTCCGCCAGAGCTACATATCCCAGGTCCTTCCATAGTTGCACCTATTATCGGGACTACAGAGACGCTCCCTTTGTCAGTTGCATCATCAGAGCAGGCAGCGCTAGTTATAGATCTGACCAGACCGCTTCAGCATCGCTTCTAGCTATAGAGGGTCAAACTGCTCAGAGCTCAGGATCAGATGATGATGGCACATAGTTCCAGCTCGCTCCTCGTACCTCAGCGCCTGACTCATCCGCTATAGCCCTATCGACCGACCCTTAGGTTTTGGTGTTTGACTCCAAAGGGGAAGAGGGATCGAGTATGTTAGCCTTAGGGGGAGCGATACTTTTAGGAGGAGTCTATCTATTAGCTTATAGATTATCTATTACATTTGGCTTTTTATGTGTGATACACTATTATGCATTTATGTGTGTTTACTTTTATATATCAAACTATATTTATGTGATAGTGATATCTACGTGATCGTGATATTTGACATGTGTGCTCTCTACTTTGAATCTTTTATATGTCATATCACTTGTGTTATGCTCATTTGCTTTGCTTCTACTTTTTACTCCGATGCAAATGAGATTTATTACTTGTACTCATGCTTATTTCATATCTTTTGAGTACATCATGTTGCCTTGGGTCATATAAGCTTGCCTAATTCTTTTGTTCTTATTGCTAAAAGCTTATATGATCTAAGCATGTTAAAAACCTCAACTCTTTCACATACTCGAGGTAGTATTATCATCAATCAGCAAAAAGGGAGAGATTGAAAGCATCTAGGCCCCTAGTTGGATTTCGGTGATTAATGACAATACATGATTACTGTGACTAACATGTGTTTTGCAGAGGCAATTAAGTTAGGTCATGTTAATGGAGATCGATTGGGCTATCATGGTGGTCATGCCCCTACGATGGAAATTGTTTTGATTTTCAAAGGATGGACGACAAGGTTAAGGATGGACTAGTTCTATTGATTTTCAAAGGATGGACGATAAGGTTAAGGATGGACTAGTTCTAAGTGTCGATTGGAGTTGAAGAGACACTTAGAGTAGTTTAAGACTTGATTTTTCCTTTGGCCATACTATTAAGGGGGGTATGGATGGGTAGCTTGACCTATGTGAGTCTAGTGGGTTAGGTGTGGTGCACACTTGCTAAATCTAGCACTAGGTAGCTCCTAAAAAGCCCTTAGACCTATTGAAGCAAACTTCATTCATATATGACCGATTAGTTCATTTGATCAAAGTGAAATCGTCTGGTGCGACCGGACGCTGAGAGGTGAAGTGACCAGACGCTGGGTCCCAGCGTCCGATCGACTCCAGTAAGGTTCCAGAGAGGGAAAATCATGACCGAACGCTGTCCAGCGTCCGGTCACTACTTAAACATTGGAGTTCGGGGAGAACTGACCGGAGCGCCCGGTCACCCCGCAGAGGCACATAACGGTTCGTTTTTCAGCCATGGTTATAAATACTTCCTCCATTCGTGTGTGGGAGTACTTTTGCTTATTCCAACAGCTGAGAAACACCTTTAAGAGTGTCAATAAGAGCAAGGTCTTAGTGAGATGATTGAGATTTGAGAATCACAAAGAGAGCCCTCATTAGTGAGATCAAGAGTAGCAAAGTGTGCATCCACCCTTCTCATTAGGCTTGTCGTGGTCAAGTGAGAGTTCGTGCTTGTTACTCTTGATGATCACCATCACCTAGACGGCTTAATGGTGATTGGGAGCTTAGTGATCATCCGACGAAGCTTGTGGATGACCCAACTCAAGTTGTGAGCGGTTGTGGGTGATTCACCGTGATGGAGTGTCAAAGAATTAACCCATAGAGAGCACTTAATCCTTACGCGGATCAAGAGGGAGCTACACCCTTGCGCGGGTGCTGCAACGAGGACTAGTGGGGAGTGGCGACTCTCCGATACCTCGGCAAAACATCGCCGCGTTCCTCCTCTCTTTACTTTGAGCATTTACTTTGAGCAATTCAATTCTTGTCATTTACATTCATAGAATTGTCATGCTAGAGTAGGATTGAAACATAGGTTGCTAAACTTTTGTGCGATAGATCAATAGAAATACTTTCTAGGCACAAGGGGTTAATTGGGCTAACCGTATGACTTAATTATTGCAAAGAAATTTAGAATTAGCCCAATTCACCCCCCTCTTGGACATCTTGATCCTTTCACAAGCTCCTGACTAAAATCATCTGCCGTCAGTAGATTTATTTAGACTAAATCTAATCAAATTAGATCTAGTAAATGAGAGATGGATCCTCTCTCCTTGTCACCGGCGGATTCTCTAGAGAGAAAGAAGAGAGAACCTAAGCGGCGGCAAGAAGACCCTGAAAGGGGTGACGGGGCAGGGACGACTGGTCAATGTCGTGTTTATTTGGTATTATAACTACATTCAAATGAGTAATCAATGATGATAAAAAATCAAAATCCAGAGGGCATAACAAGAACACACGTGTCATGATTCCTTTTCTCGAAAATGGCCATCCGAGCCAAATTGTACGTCTTGCACAAGACATATCGAGCCTCTAATGCAGGGTATCCCTAAATTGTAGATTTGGAAATCGATACATAGCTCCTGGTTAAAGGGCACGCATTCACACACTCATCTTCCCACTCACCGTGCTGAGCTTCTCGCTGCTGCGCCTCGTCGACCTTTGAGTTCGGCGTGCACCGGACTTGAAGAGAGCGGGATCTCCGAAACCACTGCCGCGAGACTCCTGCACGGGGCGGCAATCAGGTTTTTGGGCAGCGTCTACACGCGACCGCTTGGTGATCTGCAATATCTACTTCAACACGTTCGACTACGTTCTGCGCGGGATTATTGAGTAATTTCCTTGCGTAATCCTGTTCTAGTCAGTATATTGACTGTTTACTTGTGTTATATGCTTGCATCATTTTTTATCTATGAGTTTTTCCTCCAAATAAAATCTGGAATGTATTTTAGGCACATATTTCCAACACTCGCTGTATATCGAGATTGTGCTCTAGATAAAAGGTCAAAGTATATATCTAGAAAAGTCAAAATTACTTCTAGGGTGTGTTTAGTTATCTCATAATCCAAATTTTGGCACTATACAAAAAGAAGATTTTCCGTCACATCAAACTTGCGGTACATGCATGGAGTACTAAATGTTGACGAAATCAAAAACTAATTACACAGTTTGGTTGTACTTTGCGAGACGAACGTTTTGAGCCTAATTAGTCAACGATTGGACAATTATTACCAAATACAAACGAAATGCTACAGTGTGATACATGAATTTCGGCGGCGCCATGTTTGGGCAACTAAACGAGGGCCTAAATGGAAACACAAAGGAAGTACTGTAGTAATTTTTATCTGACGCACGCTAGTCAGGCGAGGCACCAACAACAAGTCGCCGGCAGCCCGGCATCCAGCACTTCTCGGATCCAATGACGGCCGCCATCTGATCTGGTCAGCAGGTCATTACTCTCTTGGATCCAACGTGCGCCTCGGGCCTCGCCACGACTTGCATGCCATTGCCATCGGCGACTCGGTGCTCTGCTCGATCAGCTGGTCCTCGGTGGTGTGCTATGGTGTGACCCATACCCACACCGGAATGCAATTTGCGGTCTCGTTTCGATGCCAGCTACTACTAAACTTTTCCTTTTTTTTTTCTTTTCTGTACGTACAAAAAAATCATTTTTAGACGATTCAGGCCACGAGGTTGTCAGCGACTCGCAAGCAGCAATCGATGGTACTGAAATGAGTACCAGATGCTTCCGACTCAACTTCCAAAAAGTTGCTACAGTATCTGTCACATCGAATATTTGCGGCCCGTGCATGGAGCATTAAATGTAGACGAAAAGAAAAACTAATTGCACAGTTTGGTGGAAAATTGTGAGACGAACATTTTAAGCCTAATTAGTTCATGTTTGAACACTATTTGCCAAATAAAAACGAACGTGCTACAGTAGCCCCAAAATCCAAATTCCTCCCACTAAACCCAGCCTTTGTCAGACAGGAAGAATCCATGTGCAGATCTGGCTGCAGATACCCGCGTCAAAAGAGCTGCAATATGCAGGAGGAAGAAGCCAGTGAAAGGACACACGGATCTGCAGCAGTTCTGCCTGCCCCGTATCATGAACACAGGCCTGTCCAGTTGTACGATGTGCTCCTTATGTAAAAGAATGCAATTAACGCTTTTTAAAAAGTCAAACCATTTAAATTTTGACTAAAGTTATATAAAAAAGTATTAATATTTATGATACAAAATAAATATAGTTATAGAATATATTTTTATAATAATTTTATTTGGATACGTAAATGCTAATACCATAAAGTATAAACTTAGTCAAAGTAAAGCTAATTTAACTAACACAGATTTCATGATTGCAATTTTTTTTTTTGACGGAGGGAGTACAACGCTAGGAGGGGCCGGCCGCTCTGCATCCCAGCCAGCAATGTCTCATGATCCCTCCAACATGCAGAGATACTATGCAGCTGGGCTGGCTGTGGCACATTGCAACAGAAGCTGAGCTAATCAAGCACAGTTGAAAGATTTTAAGGTTTGAATAGTGGAGGAGCATTTTCAGAAGTTGTTATGGCATGATGTGCCATGCCAGAGGCTGAGGGACAACGAAAGGTGTGCCAGCCTACAATTCAGGCCTCCTGTCCAACGCAAGAACCTTCCAAGCCTCCAACCAGGCAAAAGTACCCGGTTATCATGGCAGCTCATGTGTCTACCTCTACAGACAAACATACATGCATTTTATTGTATCATTCACCATTATTTTTCATCCATGCATGTGGACGTTATTTTATTTTCAGCCCTAGTATATATATAAATACTGTTCTGACGTGGTACCAAACTGCAGCTCAGATTTGTAGTTTACTCTACAAGCCACGCTCACCTGTTTCGGCGCCATCTTCAGATGGCAATATCACCAGAAGGCACCACCAACCCGGTGCACTGCACACACTTGTGCCAGCTTTTGTATTGTGGCCCATAGTTTTCCTTGATTACTACAGATAAACTAGCATCAGGAACAAGGGGTGGGTCTCAGAATAGGATACTGCAAAGGCTGTGCCTGTTTGCTTCCCCTTGCTTTTGACTCCAGTATGATAAGCCTGTCCCTGATAAACCTAGGAATAGTGGTACAAAAAAGGAACTGGGACCTTGATCCAGTCCAGGCAATGCCACCCTGTCATCGGACTTTAGATGATAAAGTAAAGATCAATGCTGCACCAAAATAGAAGACTAGGTTTTATCTAGCCTCATAGCCTGTGCTTATCTAACATCTCTGTGTCAGGTTTTGTGGGCTAACGGTTGAAAGCTCAGTGACCAAAGATGGGGAAGAAAACAATGGTTATGAGAGTGATCTGGAGGTTGGTCTGGTTCTTTCCTTTTCCTTCTAAACATGCTGATTTGATGCAAGAGGATGCTTTTCCCAGCGCTACAAGTTACAGATAAAGATGCTGAACATAAAGTTGCCATTATGTAAATGTAAAGTGAAAAAACAGCAAAAGCACAATGTTCTGTGTGGTTTTTCACTGAGGGGACAAATATTCTTTCAGGATCAGGACCACTACTACAGCAAGGTGCAAGGAAGGTGCACCATCCTTTTCTTCATCACAAACTACAAGCTTGTTCTTACAGAATTCAGTGTAGTTTCCTCCAGAAAAAAAAAAGTTCACAATCGCAGAGTTGGTGACAATATCTATTGAGGTATGAGAGCATTCGGCAATGTAAAAAATCAGAAGAAGAAAGAAAGTCAAGTAGTCATCCTATTCATTCCCTCTTTCATCAAGAAAACTTACAGTGAACGTGCTACCTATCTTTATCTACATCCTACAAAAGAATCCTTTCCTTAGATATGTAAAAAAAAAATGGATGGCTCTACGAGAAATAAGAACAGGAAAAGAAAACCTGAAGGCTAAATTTACCAAAGAGCAAATCACTCTTCTACCTAACTCTTTTTTGTGTTTCTTTCCCTGTCTGTGTATACCCATGATCTACCATGGATCAAATACAATGTTTACCCATGATCTACCATGGAAGACTTCCAGTGGCTGGATCTGTGAATGCTTTATGCACAAAATCTTTAAGACCGGTATCAAATACTTCACAGAACCGACGTGGCCAATCCTCTGGTTCCACCGGCTTAGTCCCCAATCCTGGTGCCCTGTCCCTGGATCCAACGTTCTCCTCGTCCTTCCAATCAGCAACATAGGTCGCTACACGCCCAGAAAACTTATCCTTGAACACCTCCCAAACTTGATACTTGTAATGGTTGATGAGCATCGTACCCTGACCAATGTTCACATACCTCACCCCTTCTTTCAGATGGAAGTGGTGCACCACATTGATGAGTGATGGGTTTAGTGTGTCCGGCCTGACAATTGACTTGTGGCGCTCCGGTGCAGCAAGCCTGCAGGTGTAACCTGTTGTAACGCCTTTCTTGGGAATTTTAGTCCGACCTGAGGGACCAAAGCTGTGGCATGCCGTCCTGAGCTCGCCGATCCGTGGCCTGTTTGAGTAGTTCTGGAGAATATTTGGAAGAGTCTGGTTGCCAGGGAAGTGCAAGAACTCGTCGATGTCGATGAACCCCACCCACTCACAGTTCTCTCGGGCCCTGAGAGCACAATGTGCAAAACCAGCCTCCTGAGACTTCATCCATGGCCACAGATGGCGTGTCACATTGTACCTTGATTGATCCATGGTACCGAGGACCTGCTCAGTGTCATCATCACTGTTGTTGTCGTAGATGAACCACCGCTCCACACCGATATGCGAGTGGTAGATGATCCATTCTCGGAGGAACCTTGCCTGGTTGCGAAGCATGGTGCATACACACATTGAATGTGCCTTTTGCCGCCGATGTCTGTTATACCGAGGAAGTGGCTCAGGTTCAGCTATTGATGGCAGCGTAGAGTCCCTCTGGCCTTTCGTCCTGATGGAGACCAACATAGGCTTGTCATCACTGTCTCCATTGCGATTGGGATTAGTTGTCATCCTGAGATACCGGCGAATGCGAACTGGTGTCACACACCGGAAAATCTCTTGTGCAGCCGAAATCACAGGGGATGTGAGCACATGCTTTGGCTTTGACAGGTCACGGCCAAAGACGCACTGATACCTCGATGACACACCCAGACGGCCTGGCCGGAGGTTCATCCCCTTGGCGAACACAATGGTGGAGTTGTCCCTGCTGTCAACAAGTGCAGTATACACAAGCCTGTCCCATTGTAGCGGCGCCACCGGGGGTGACAGGGACAGGGACAGAGAGACATCCACACCAGATGGCTCGGCAGGGCAATGGACGAGGCTGGGTCCATCTGGCAAGGAGGCGGCCGAGAGGGGTGGTCGGCGCAGCTCCGAGGAGTTGGCAGGGGAGTACAAGCACTCAAACCGCTCAGTAGCTGGCAGCGACGACCCGTCCTTGAGGATCAGGAGAACACGATCCGGGAAGGCAACCGCGTGCTGGATTTGGACTGACGGCAACACGGTGTCAGCGCTGCTGCCAGTTTCCTGCGCTCTGGCATCAGAGGAAATGGCGTTCAGGGTCGCCGACGGCCACGCGGTCCTGAGCACCGGCCGGAATGATGCTGCATCAGTGAGAAGAACATCAGCACCTCGTGTAGAGAAGAAACAAACCAAGCGGATTCAGCATGCTTGAATTCAGAAACACCAACAAACACATTCTTCATGTGATGGTGTGAGCTTTTCCTGTTCTAGTAAAAATCAGTCAAAAGCAAACGCCATCACTAGTATAATGTATTCACTTGCTAACGTTCCAACCCAGGTGCCACTGGCGCGTTTCCAATGAAATAATTAACTAACGGACAGAATCCAAGGAGAAAAATTGCAATTTTCCCGGGAGTTGTAAGACCCCTCAGATCTACCGCAACGCCCCCACAAAAAAAAGGAACCGACTTTTTCCTCACCTTCCCAACAACGAACACCAAACACATACCAAAATTGTATCTAAAAATGAGAACTTTCTCCCCCCAAATCATTGTTAATCCCACCACGCTCGAAGCACACGATTCTCGTGACAGTACAATTCCGGCGACCCACCTAAACCCCACCTAAGATCCAATAATTCACGCCAGGAGAAGGCAGACAATCCAGTGAGGAGGCAAATGGGGAAGGAAAGCTCACCTCCAATGACGTGCACGCCGCCGAGGACGACTACGCCAGCGCACAGGAACGCGAAGAGCGCCGCGAAGACACGCCGCTGTGGCGCCGCCGCCGCCGCCGACGGCGACCGGTGGCCCCTGGCTGCAGGGGAACCCCCGCCGCCGCCGCCACTTCCTGCCGCTACAGTAACCTTACAGCTCCCGAGCCTGCTCAGCTTCCTCTCCTTCGCCGACATCGCCATCGCCGGCGCCGGTCACAACCGCCGCTCCCGGTCCGGCAGCAGCCCAGATCCCCAAGCGGCGGCGGCAGCGAGCCTCACAGGCCACACCATCCGCAAACGCGCTACGGGGAGTCGTGGAGCATCGGCGCCCCGCCAATATCTCGACGGGTGGTTGCCGTGGACGAGGAAGAGGAAGAGGAAGAGGAAGAGGAAGAGGCGAAGCGAAGCGGCGGCCGGCGAATCCGAAGCGGTGGTTGCGTTCTGGCTGTGCTTTGCCGACCGACTCCTGCTGCTGCAGTGTCTGCTGGGCAACCGGCGCGTTTATAGCCGCGGCCACGCCTCTGACCGGTGGGCCAGCACGTCCCTCCTGGGCCCACGCGTCGGTGGGGTGAGGCCGGCCGCGAAGCGCGGTCGTGCGGCGCGTGGCTGCCTGGCTGGGAATGTCGTGTGGGCCCGTTGGGACAGTGCGCCAGTGACAGGTGGGGTCGGTTCTAACGGCACGGGACGTCGGGCCAATGGAGCGGCGGGTTCGCTGGGGTGGTTATTTCATTGGGACGTGCTGTATGACAGTGGGGTCAACATGTATGGGTCCACCATGTCAGTTGCTGAAGTGGGGATGGGTGTTGGTGTCATGTGATTTGGATGGAACAGCAATAATTGGTGTGCACATGGGGGAAAGGTGTTATTCTGTAAATTCTGCCTGTCCATTGGGGGAATTTATCTACTCATGAATATAACTAGTAATATATATAACAGCAAGGTTTTCTTTTCATTCCCATTCACTTTGTTGCTCTGCTTTAATGCAATTAGAGAGTAGAGACAAGAAACAATAATGGAAGAATAAAAAAAAGGCAGATTTGGCAGGGCATGGAAAGAGAATGCTAGCAAAGCATGAATATATTTCCCAAAAAAACGCAAATTGCATGAATATATATTATTATATATATCTGATTCATGTATCTGAATTTTTTAATGCAAAATAAGTACCTGGTTTCACAGCATGTTTTTGAACTTTAGATCCTCACAAAATTACTGGACACCTATTTTACCATTTAATTTGAGAATGTCAGGTTTAGTTTGTAGCAGTGTTCTACTTCTGTATCAGTTGATGGCTAATTCGCTTTCATTATATATTTTCGATATGCATATACATATGCATGAATGTGTCATGTTTTTAACTTTTTATTGGCTACTACATCGGAGGAGCATCTCGATGAGGAAAGTTGGTACGTGTTAGATTTGTGGTCACAAGAATTCTTCATTCGGACCATATTATGGCCCTACTTGATTGAAATGTTTTTTGGCATTTTCATAAGCACGTGAAACCTTTGGTACCTTTCCTCTTCATGCCAAAAGCTAGTATCTGATTGTAATTCCATTGAATTCGAGTTAGTCAAATTAGTGTATCAGATTAATTCACATCTCATAGCTAAGGGGCGGAGCTGGGCTATCTGGCAACAATGGAATTTTCACATCCAAGAGTTAACTTACTTCGAGACGGAACAAGACAAATAATCATACTTATTAGTACAGCAATGCCTTTTTATTCTAGATCCACCCCAGAATTCCGCTCTTAAATATTTTTAATTTGAAATATAAATGTTTGTAGCTGTTTTAAAGGCATTAAATAAGCAGATCCCCATACTGCTACATCAAAGAGAGAAATATAAATTTGCCCTTTGGGTTGATCTAGGAATCTTGACACTGTAGCTTAGTATACCCTACCTCAAAGGGCAGGGAAGTCAAATGTGGTCCACTAAAGGTTACATACTGTGATGATACTGATCTCTGCCTTAATCCCGGTTAACAAGTTGTATGAGAGAGAGAGAGAGAGAGAGAGAGAGAGAGAGAGGTAGTAGAAACCTGCATCCAACCAATCTGGAGGACATACAGAAAAGCTATCATAATGAAAGACGACACTTGTCCTGGTAATACTTTATTGGCTGTCCTGCTGTTCCTGCCTTTGCCTTTCTGTACAATTTTCCTCTTCAGCTACTGTGAAGCAGCACATAATAACTAAAAAAGGTTTCAGATAATCCGGCCATTGGTTGGCTATTGATGCTAGGGCTACTACCAGTTCTGTAAAAGTGGTTGTCCGTATGGATTATTGGCATTAACATCTTACGAAGAAAGATTAAAGGTCAGATAGCAGCAGTTTAGGATTTGGTTATGTTTACCTTGAGGCTTCAGCATTTGACACCATTGAAATGGATCACGCCGTGTAGATGAAAACTTTTATCTAAGGCCTGAGTTGCAGGAAGCAGAATGCCTGGAATGAAATACAAAAGGCACGGCAAGGATATTTCTGGTCGGAGTTTGTTAGAAAGCATAACTGTCCTTCAGAACCTTTTTTCTGGACATGCACTACTCATGAATCGTGATAGAGAATATCACAACAGAGCAGCACATGGTCTCTTGGTTGCGCTGTGTGTATAAAAGGGCAGCAGCATCATAAGCTCGAAGCATCGCAACCCAAACATTTCATTAGCTAGCTCTGAAGGTAAGAGTTGTAGGAAACTGAACTCTGCCTGTCTTCAATTCCGTGACAGACAGTTTCAGGAGTTCAGTTTTCTCCAACATCTTATCTTCAGCGCCTGTATCAGTAGCCATTGCGAAATCAAGTAGCTAGGCTAGGGTGAGAACCATGAGCTGAAGCTTTGGCAATTGAATTTGAGAATTGGATGGAACCAAATCTGATTGCGAAAGCAAAGACGAGACTTGGTTTCCTCCAATATCTCATGTTCAGTTGATCTGATGATGTGTAGGTGCACTGGTCCAGTGCAGTAAGACACTTCTCTGAAGAATTTGGAAGCTGAAGGTGAGTGTTGGCGGCAACCAAATCTCCTGCTCCATGCACAGCGCAAGATTTGGTTTCCTCCAATGTCTCATCTTCAACTATCCCAAATAAATGCAACTTTGGAGGCGTTTTCAGGATTATTGTTACCCTTCACGAGTGACCAAATACAGCATTTCCAGTTAACCAAAGAGTGAGCTCTTTGCATCCATTTGGGGTCTTGGGGGAAAGGATTTCAGATTGGACTGAACCTCTAAACATTTCCAAATTCATTATTGACAATGTCATATCGTGGTTTCAGATTGGACTGAACCTTCTCTGAAACCAGTTCAGTGTCGCACTTATTTCCCTAGCCTGATAAAATACTTGACAGAAAGTGTGTCCTCTAGCAAAACCAGCTTCTCTCAGTGAAAGTTCAGTCAAGGGGGCCATCATTTATTTGTTATGAAGTAAATCCAATAAATTTCGTATAAAAATGCAACGAGTATATTGCACCGTAGATCCTTAAACTTTCTAGGGATTCCATTTACGTCCTCAAACTAAAAATGTTACCATCTAGGTCCTTGATCTATCTGTTTTGTGCAACAAGGGCCCAAAACACGCCACACGTGCACTAGAAGCTGACGTGGACATGCCACCGTGGAGCCCAAGGTGAAGGCCTTTGCGACACTGCTCGGGGACCTGCAGGACGTGCTCCGGGGACCTGCAGGTGCCCGGGGACCTGTGCACAGGACGCGTTCCGTGGCTTCGCGGCTCTACGCCATGCACGGCACCGGCGCAGCGCCGCTGCTGTGGAGGGTCAAGCGCCTGCTCAACACGTCGGGCCCGAGAGGCAGCTCATGGAGGCCATCAAGCTCGTCGACGTGTGTCCTTATCGGGGCAGTCGGGCCTGCTGGTCATGCAGACCATGTACAGCAGCAACGGCTGGGACGTACGCCTGCTGGGCCTGGGTCGCCGACGCCGACGCCGACGAGGGTCGCGAGGTCGTCATCCACAACCCTGGGGACTTCGAGGAGGGCCCGTACATATCATCCTGGGGACCAACTACCAAGTGAGGCGTGCTGATCCCGTCGCGCGTGGTGGACGACCATCTCGCCGCTGCCGGGGTGGACGGTGGAGTCGCTCAAGGCCATCAAGTACATCGACGGCGACAGCTAGCTTCGCGGTGCCGCGGGGTCGGCACGCCGTGGAGCTGCTGGCCGGGAGGGAGAGCGCCATCGCGCAGGTGATCCGCACCGTTCCGGGGCGGCATACGTACGTGCTGTCCTTCAGGTGGGGGACGCCAGCAACGGCTCCCGCGGCTCGCTCATGGTGTAAGCCTACGCGCGGCCGGAGTAGTCCGCAAACTTCTAGAAGCCTTGGCCATGTACATACGGCCGGCCGGTTACTGGCTTAAAGGGAAAGAAGCTAGCAACAGCCAACAAGTCTATGGGATTGTACACGACAGGGCCATGCATGCACGTAAGCGTGTTCACGACATGCTAAATGGAAGAAGCTAGCAAGTGCAGCATTCATGCACATGTATACGACCGGAGCTGGTTGCGGTAGGGGCGAAGCTGCATGTACGGTGGGGGTGCCGATGCACCCACAACAAAAACAAAACTAAGTGCTAATTATGTTAGATTCACCATATGTGCACCCCCCTCAGCCTAGGACCATGCACCACCCCCACAGTCCGACGTGGAAGCATGAAAGCTCGAGCAAACCAATACCAATACCAAACGACACATAAATTTATAATTATTGTTTTCTTGCTAATCGCCTCTGTCCTAGGAATAGATATATATAGGTGTTTAGACTTGTATTGCAAGATTTTTTTCCAGTTGGGGTATGGATATAGGCTGGATACCAAGTAGACCCATTTTTCATTATTTCATAATTAGGAGCTCCTATTGTATATAGGTTTCATTTGTCAAACTGTAGGCTTCTATAAGAGTCTAGGAATTAAAATTAGTTGACCATAGTAGTATGCCATTTAAATTACTAATGTCATATAATTAAGTGTCAAATACTCGATAGCATCTAATTTCGTATAATCAATCTCTACAAAGATCTGAGTGATTTCCTATGTTGAATCTATGCACAGATTTGAGATAAATGTTTATGTAGGCTTACGAAACCTAGTATATATTTATTGATTTTGCAATATATAAATAAATTTGTGTAGAAGCATGTATATTGTCTTAGAAAAATTGAATTTACCACGTAAAATTTGCAAATCAATGTTAAAACCCTATTTGGTGGAGCTCCGACCAACTCCTTCATTCGTTATAGTAATAACATTTTTATCTCTTTTATAAAAATGAACTAAGAGTTCATCAAACCAGGATTTTTAGCTTCACCAGCTCCAACTCCTGCATTATTGTAAGGAGGCGCAACCTTTTAGAGGCGTGATTGTAAGAAGCCGCATCTTTTTAGAGACGTGATTGGAAGGAGCCATCGTCAAACCAGGATTTTTAGCTTCACCAGCTCTAGCTCCTGCATTATTGTAAGGAGGCGTAGTTTTTTAGAGGCATGATTGTAAGAAGCCGTAGCTTTTTAGAGGCGTGATTGGAAGGAGCCACAACATTTTAGAGGCGTGTCGAACGGGTCAGTAGTGAAGTGTTGCACCCCCTTGTTTGAGCTCTAGCTTCGCCACTGGGTATGTACGTGCATGCGCCCAGTTCTGTCGAAGCCGGAGGAGCCGCGCACGCCGCGCGTCGGAGAGTCGCCCGAAGCCGGAAGAGCCGCCGGCCGCCGGAGAGTCACACGGAGCTGGAGGAGGACGCCGCGATTGGAGATGTACCCGTCGCCGGTCGCAGAGCACAAGATGCAAAGGCGAAGACGAAGGCGAGAGCGTAGCTGTGTGACGCGGCTGCCGTACGTGCGCGTGGAGGAATGGAGGCAGACGTACATACACATGAAGACCGGACGTCGGATGAACCAGGTTCCAGACGTGGCTGCTGTACGCGCGCAAAGACCGGAGGCCAAAGCCGGCGTGCATGCATCATGCATGCACCTGTGCCCAGCACGCATGCATGCGTGTGTGCGTTTGAAGATGCATGCAAGTAAGATCCACGGTGGCATGTCCACGTCAGCTCCTGACGCACGCGTGGCATGTTTGGACCATTGGTGCACGAGACAGAGAGAAACAGGACCGTAACATTTTTAGTTCAATGACCTAGATGTGAATCCACCAAAAGTTTAAGGACCTACGTTGCAATTTGCTAAAATGCAACTATTTTCAAGGGTGCTTCTGCTTGCAGTAGAACCCAACATCTGAATATGGCTGTTGGGATCATTTTAAGACCATTCATGATATGAATATACAGCCTCTTCGGGAGGCCGTAAACGATCGTGGATTATTTACTACTGGCTAGTTTGGTGTGAGAGAAAAACACTGTTCTTGGCTGAAAATTTACGATTGTTTATGAGCAAGCAAGCAGGCTGATAGTATCAATGAAAGAATCCACATGCATCTCAAATAGTTGTATATACAAAGCATTTCGCAGAGAGCCTAGCTATGATCACAATGTCTCTCCTCGTCCCGACTTTCGTGGCTCTCTCCCTCAGCTTCACCGTCGTCGCCGACCATGGAGGCACCCTGCCGCGAGGCTTGCGGGGGCGTCGGTGGCTAGTGAACACATGTACGCCTACTATGCGCCGCGTGGCATGGCCCAGGCGTGGTACTTCCTCGGGAACGCGCCGCTCGACGTCGTCGGAGGCACGAAGTGGTCAACAGGCCCAACAAAAATACACCGAGAAAGACTAACCAGGCTACGAAGGCCCAACAACATTACTAATCAATTTGAGCCCAACTGAATATGGATAATCCATGAGACCCAACTACTGTTTCTCCAAAAAAAAATGGTTCCAAGTCCAACCAAATTGTGGGACGTCCTATTTTTTTTTCTGTAAGTATACGTCAAATTGTGATCATGCGGCCCATTTCCCTATTTTGTTTTCTCTTTTCTTCTTCTTCTTTTGTGACAAAAGAAGAATTATATTAGATAATAGCTAGATACATCGACATGTTACAAGCACTCTGGATTACACAAATATCCCGAAACTGATTTTCATCTAAATTGTACCCACGTTGTGAATAGTTCCAAATCTCAAAACCAAACATGTACGTCGTTTTGCAGTATGGATGACCGCACAGGCAAACACTCGGCAAAAAGCCTGAGAACAGATGTCCAACAAACAACGCCCAACATTTATGTAGGCGGAGTTGAGAAACTTCTTTTTGGTGTCTTCCTTCTTCTTTCTGCCATCGAAGAATAAGGAAGACTGATCTGAAACTTCTTCAGCCTGTTCGCTTGGTCGTATTTGGCTTATAAGCCATGGCTTATCAGCCAACGAACAGTTTTTTTCTCTTACACCAAACCAGCCAACAATACTTTCAGTCATGGCTTATAAGCCAAATCAGCCCAAACGAACAGGGCGATTATCCCTAGTCCTTCGTCGTGGCCAGATCTGACCCCGATAAAACAAAGAAGCATTTCTCTTATTTTTTATTTTATTTCATGTTTTTCCTTTTAAGCCTCTTGCTTATAGTTTTTCTCAGGTACGTAATATCCATATCATTGATATTTATTTCTTATAACAGAATATACATAAGCATGTAATTGATTGCTCCATTGATGAAAATATACTTTTCATATTTTATATTTTAAAAAAAATTAGCAGTGACTTTTTTGTGTTATGTTTTTATTGTTCTAGTAGGTGGTACACTTTGGATAGTTCACGGGTCATAGGGTAAAATTTGAATACTCCATAGCATATTTGATTGTTCGTTGTGAAAATACATTATTCTATGGTATATTTTGAATTGTTTTCAGCTATGAAAAATACTGTTTTGTGATATACTTTGGATTGTCACTGCAATCTATAGTGAAAAACTTATTGGTGCATCATGGTATATTATGTAGAAAAACTCATTGTTTTATGGTATATTTTGGTTGTTTCAATTATTGAATTAATCCTACTATTCTATATTATATTCAATTGTTGCAATTGCTGAAAAATCATTATTGTTGCATAGTATACTTTGGTCTAATTCTAGCAATGAATTTTTCTTGCTCTGTTGCACATCTTATATTGTTCTAGCAGTGAATCATACTCAACAATGAAACTGTGGATTGAACAAAAAAAAATATGTGAAGAAAAAAATAGAGGGAAATATCGATAGAAAAAAAGAAGAAAAATATCATAAAAACTAGGTCACGTCCAATTGGGCAGGCGCGCGCTCTTGTCATTTGAAGAAAAGAGGAGGAATCGTCCCCAAAGCAATACACCAGTAGCTGCAACGCAGAAGCTTCCACACTTTTTTTTTATAGATTTGTTATATTCGAGGTTTATTCATAATTGTACCTAAAAACTAAATTATGCATCTGAGTTTAGAGTAATGCAACCTCGTACAGGCCCTCTTTGGAAGAGCTTCTGAAGAAGTTTGAGCTTTGATTTTTCTAGTTTTTTTAGGTAAAGTCCTACCAATAAATACTATTTTATCTGTTTTAAATTATAAGACATTTTGATTTTTCTAAATATATAGTTCTTTATATGCACTTAGATATACACTATGTCTAGATATATAATAAAAAACAATTTATATAGAAAAGCCTAAATGTCTCGTAATTTGAAACGGAGTGAGTAACTTATAAAAGGGCTCTACGAGGGAAGGTGCAGATGGAAGAACTGGTTTGTTTTTAGTAAAATGTTCTCTTGGAGATGGCAACACTGCGTTTGTCATCAGTAAGTACTCGCCGAACATGTGCCATATGTTTTTAGTGGAAAAGAAGGAACATGCTTACATGCATGTGTCATGTGCACATGTAAAACAAATCCTGCAGATTGTTGAATGTTGAGATCGCACACACTTGCTATTAACTACTGCGGTATGTAACATGCATGCAGAGAGTGCAGTTTAACGAAATGATGCAGCCGGAAGCCGCTCATCTTCTCCGTTTCCGAATCTTGCATTGCAGGTTGCAGCTATGGAAGACTTGCTCTACTACTCCCTCACCATAGCCGTCTGCCTCGCTGCGATCCCCATCCTCTCCTCCCTCCGTTCGGCGGTGACTGGTCACCAAAAAACCGCCGTCCGCTGCCTCTGCTTCCGCCCGGCCCACCACCGCTGCTGTCGCTAGTCACCCCGCTCCTCTTCCTCGGCCGAACCAACTTTGCCATCGAGCGAGTCATCCGCGCCGCCCGGTCCCGGTACGGCCCGGTGTTCACGCTCCACCTGCTTCCCGTCCCGCTCGGCCATCTTCATCGCCGACCGCGCCGTGGCGCACCGCGCGCTGGTGCAGCGCGGCGCGGCGTTCGCGGACCGGCCGCCGCCCAGCGTCCCGTCCCGGGTCTTCTCCAGCGGCGGGCAGCACAGCATCACCTCCGGCAGCGTACGGCCCGCTCTGGCGCGCTCTCCGGCGCAACCTCACGGGCGGAGCGTTCCACCCGTCGCGCCTGAGCCGGTACGCTGGCGCGCGCCGCCGCGCCGCGGCGGGGCTCGTCGACGCTGTCGCGGCTCAGATGGACCGCGACGGGGTCGTCGTCATCGAGGGGCTCCTGCACCGGGCCATGTTCAACGTGCTGGTTACGATGTGCTTCGGCGAGGGGATCGCTGACGACGACGACGCCGTCGTCGCGTCCGTCGAGGCGCTGCAGAGGGAGTTCGTGACGTCGGCCATCGGATTCCAGGTCTTCGGCAGTCTGCCCCGCGGTCACCTAAGGTCCTGTTCCGGCGCCGGTGGAAGAGGATGCTGTCCTTACGGCGCCGGCAGGAGGAGCTGTTCGTCCCCCTGATACGAGCGAGCCGCGCGCGGCGGGACGCCACCCCCGGCGACAGCAGCGCTGTTGCCGTGGACACGTACGTCGACTCGCTCCTCGGCCTCCGCATCCCCGAAGACGGCGGCAGGCGTCAGGAACCTCACGGAGGGCGAAATGGTGAGCCTGTGCTCCGAGTTCCTGGTCGCCGGCACGGACTCCACGGCCTGCCGTGGTGCAGTGGATCATGGCGAACCTCGTGGCGCAGCCGGAGATCCAAGCGAGGCTCGGGGCCGAGATCCACCGGGTCGCCGCCGGCGTGCGCGTCGTCCACATCCAGGAGGACGACCTGCCGCGGATGCCGTACCTCGGTGCCGTCGTGCTGGAGGGGCTCCGGCGCCACCCACCGGGCCACTTCGTGCTACCGCACGCCGTCGCCGCGACGGACGTCGTCGAGGACGGCTACGCGACGCTCGAAGGCTTCCGCGTGCCGAGGCACGCGTCGGTGAACTTCACGGTGGCCGGGATGGGGCTCGACGAGGCGGTGTGGAGGGACGCGAGGCGGTTCCGGCCGGAACGGTTCCTGCCCGGCGGCGAGGGCGCGGGCGTCGACCTCACGGGGGCAAAGGAGATCAACATGATGCCGTTCGGCGCCGGGCGGCGGATCTGCCCCGGGATGGCGCTGGCGCTGCTGCACCTGGAGTTCTTCGTGGCCAGCCTTGTCGCCGAGTTCGAGTGGCTCCAGGTGGCCGGCTGAGCCGGTGGAGTTTGCCGAGAAGCAGGAGTTGTCCGTCGTGATGCGGCGGCCAGCTCCGTGCCAGCGTCGTCCGGTGCACAAGGAACGTCAGCTGCTGAGGCAACCTGACACGGCCGGGTCATCCAACTTGTTTCTGCATTTTTGTGTGTGCGTGTTTGTTTCTTTTCTCAATTTTGAATGAAGAAGATGACAGCTGGGGTCCACCTGTCGGTGAGATAGAAGGAAAACCATTAGAAAGAGAGAATGGGATTTAGAAAGGTTGTAGGAAACATAGAAGATATAGAGAGGATATATTATTGGGATGCCTCTCCAAGTGGTGAAGAAAGAAAAGATCTTTACATTTCATGAAGAAACAAAGAAAATATTAATTTATCATTTTAAAATTGTGATAGGGATCAGAGGAGCTTGAGGTTATATTATGTTTTCTATTCAGCATCAAAACCGTTTTGGGACATATATCAGGTTGATAAAAATCTATAGTTAACCTGATTACAGTAAGCAGAGGTACCAGAAATGCAAAAGGCATGTCAAGGTTAGAAAGCATAGCTTGCTTCTCTGAACTTTTTTTTTCTCTGGATATGGACAACTCATGACAGGGAATAACAGAATGGACCAACACAGGATCTTCAGGGCTGAGCTGGTGTACAAAAGGGCAGCACCATAAGTTTGAAGCACTGCAAACCAAGCAGATGAGGTAGCTCGTTCTGAAGCACTGCAAACCAAGCAGATGAGGTAAGCCTGTTCGGTTGGCTTGTTCGTATCGTTGCTGGTTCGTGAAGAAGTACTGCTGGCTGGTTTGTGTGAGAGAAAAATACTGTTCCGGCTGGAAAATTTACGATCGTTTACGACAAGCCACAGCCAAACGAACAGCCAAAAGAGTTCTCGGGGGACTGAAATCTTCCTTGTCTTCTGCTACTGTCTCAGGAGTTCAGTTTTCTCAGACATCTCATCTTCAGTGACTCTAACAGTAGCAATTGCAAAGCAAATAGCATCAAGGTTCAGGACCCAACCTTGGCAGTTGAACTTGAGAAATCGACAAGACTTGGTTTCTTCCAATGTCTCACGTTCAGTTGATCATATCATGCGTGGTTCAGGTATGTAGTGCAGCTGCCAGCTGGACTGAACTTCTTGGAAGAATTTGGAAGCTGAAGATGAGTCAGTGAGAGGAGGGAACTAAGGGGGTGTTTGGTTTCCTGGACTAAATTTTAGTCCATGTCACATCGGACGTTCGGATGCTATTTAGGAGAACTAAATATGAGTTAATTATAAGATGGAGGCTAATTTACGAGACGAATTTATTAAGCCTAATTAATCCGCCATTAGCACATATTTACTGTAGCACAACATTGTCAAATCATGGACTAATTAGGCTTAAAAAATTCGTCTCGCAAATTAGCCACAATCTGTGCAATTAGTTATTTTTTTCGTCTATATTTAATACTTCATGCATGTGTCCAAACATCCGATGGGACAGGGACTAAAATTTTCAAACACCCCCTAAATCTCTAGTTGCAGACGATTTGGTTTCCTCCAGTGTTTCATTTTCAACTGTCCAGATCATGCAACTCTGGAGGCGTTTCAGAGTTATGCTTCATGAGTGCGCACACACATTTTTTTCAGTAAAGCGAGGAGTGGAACCCTTAGCGTCAATCTGGAAGTAGAATAATTTAGATACCGTCTGACATTTGGACATACTTCAAAGAAAGAGTGCAATCTAGCCATATATCAGACACATGATGTATGTACACTTAGAGCTCTGGAAATAGTTAGGCATGAAGTAGTGGCTGCGTATGTTACTATGTTAAGAGATGAGCATATTAATGGGTAAAAGTTATGGTGATAAAACGTGTAGAACCATTGCAACTTAAGAATGGAAACATATTACTCTTGTATTTGTATTTTTATTAGGCAACATCATTACAATTCACCCAAACGAAACCCAAACCTATCATGATGTAAGCTCAACATTCAGTTCATGATACCAAATTTTGATAAAAACAGCCAGCAACCAGCGCCTCATTCCAAATTTCTGTATACATCGAAGGAAGCAAAAGACATGTACACCCAGATTACATTACCCAGATTACATATTATCACAAGAGCACTGGTATTCATACATAAAGAATATTACATTTCAGCAAAATCACCATCAGCAAGCAAGAGCACGACTTCTTGCTTGTCTTTCAAGTGCTCCTAACCGTCCTAGGATTAGGACACTGACCTGCAGACTACACAATAAGATGTGGCGTGAACATCTCACGAAAGCCAGAAAAGACCATTTTACCTCCTTTCCTTTGTCCTCTGATGATGAAACCGATACTGTCATCAGTGGATCACACAACAGACAGAACCCGAGGTTCTGTTGAAGCTTCACAGCCCATCATGTACCTCGTATTTACATGTCGGCCTGTAAAATGTTCAGTAACAAGTAACACGAGGAAAGCAGCCATCCATGGGCACTTACATCAGCATTTACTTGATCCTGCCAGAAAGAGCTAGCTGCTCATATGCAGTCAGCAAGGCTAGATAGCTAGAGGAACTCTGCTGATGAGCTACAGCCTCAGGAAGACGTGCTACTTCACTGAGGAGACTTTGACGAGGCAAGTTCTTCTAGGCGCTTCCATCTAGCCTCACGTTTTGACCTCACACCAGCTTCTTGTGCTTCCTCTTCCTCAAACTTCTTGCGACACTCCTCAAACAGTGTGGGGTCATGGTCCATGAATATTTTGCGAACATTTAGACTCAAGCTTTGAACTGCCTGATTCCAGTGGCCTTTTGTATTTCGTTCTAACGCTGGAAAGATTATGGGCAGTATAACCTTACTGTTCTGTTTGATCAAACCCTCAATATGATCGTTGTTCCATAGAAAGAGAGCTCTCTCTGCCACCTGTGGAACAAAAGAAGAAATTATATAATGTTAGCTTCAGTAGCAAACAGTTGGATGGAATCACAACAAGACAACTCTTGCTTTATGACTGATTCTGGGAAAGCACCGAATATTTCATCAGGTAAAAGACCATGGAACAGATGGTCGTTCTCAACCATGAGAAATAATGCTCCATGAGTTGAACATGATTTTCTGTGGTCATTGGTCAAGGAATCAACTGCTCATGCCTTCTGGAAAATCTTGAAACAAGGAAACTAGCCATAACCACTTATTTCCTCAACTACCTCACTCAGGCAAGAAAAGTCATTTATTAGGAAGACGTGAATTGGCATGCTCCATAACAGCAATACGGTTTCATCAATCTAACAAATTGGGTGCACTGAGATAATATTGGAATGAAACTAAGTTTGTAACTATTCTGTGTTTTGGCAGCCTACTTGGAAACCATACAATGCTACTGAACAGTAAAAATGAGAAGCATGTAAGTCACCATTTTCAATAGGTCAAGCAAATTGTTTGACACTAACAGTCTTACAGAGATGCGATAGAGTGGTATGAAATTGAATTATGACTTGACAAGAAGATTAGTTTTCATATAGCAAACTGGACTTCTTTCAGCAGGACCAATTTTTTAAAGTACTATTTTCTCATCAATCAATTCCCAAGCTTCTTCAAATCACATAAGTACAATTCTCAAGATATTTGAAGAGAGACTAATTCTGTGATTATGGTATCGAATTCAAACAAGTACAAAGGAAGGTTTAAATACCAGTTAGAACTAACTCTACACGGAACAAATAGAACAACAACGGTCCAATTACAACTTGATTAGAAGAAAAATAACTATTGGGTTCTGGAGTAAAAAAAAAAGAAAAGAAATGGGCACTGGACAAAGTTCCCACACTACTAATATTCCATCATGTGGAAGTGGCACCTAGTAAAAGGCTCAAGGTCAATATGACTATTGACGTATCAACATCAACAGAATAGTATGCACTTTACACATATCGCTTGCTACAGCTTAGTTGACTTGCACTTATAAATGAATAAATGATAGAGTCATGTCCCAAGCAATAAGCCAGAAATCAATGATGATTTGAAGATGAGAACTTCCATGAGCTATTAACAAGCACATATTCTATTTCTATGGTATAATTGGCGGTCTGCTATATTATATCACTTCTTACCTGAAAGTGAGAACTGCTTAAACAGTGGGCAATTTGACGAAAAAGTTGCACCATACACCTCTGGAACTCTGCTGGCTGTGTAGCTTCCAGCACCTCCTCTAACTCACCCAAAAACATCACCTCCTTTGAGCTATTTGTGATGGGCCAATACTTGAGTAAACCCCTTATGACAGTATCAACAAGCTTGCAATCCTTCTCAACAAACTGAGTGACACAGTACGACAGTTGCTGATGGTACATGGCAACACACTTTGGTTTGTGGAGCGGAATCAGTGCTCGGACCAAAAACAATTTGTGCTCTTCCTTGAGCGGCAAAGCAAAACCATTAATTATACTACCCAAAATCTCTAACAGCTCTGCAATACCATTATGCTTCTCTGTCTCAAATATAAACCTGTAGAAGATATTATTAATCGCCTTCCTGATGAACGGACGGTGCACCATGAACTTGCCATATATCCTGTGAAGAATCGTCTTCAAGTACTCCCTCTCCCTAGGATCCTCTGAGTCAAAGAGATCAAGAAGCCTGATAATGAAGCCGTGGTCAATGTATCTCTTGGCCAGCTTTGCATCCGTCTCTGGAGACTGAATAAACCTCAAGAACAGCTCATACACAATCTGCAGGTGCGGCCACGCCGGGTCCATGACGGACTCTTCCTCCTCCATATCGAATGACTCGAGCACCTTGTTCTCTCTCGGGGCAGGGGTCGGCACCCTGAACAGATTCACAGACACCATCCTGATGACCTCCTGCACGACGGGCTCCGGGAACTTGCCCGTGGCGGAGGTGATGTAATCCACCAGCTCAAGCAGCGTCTGCCTCTTGACCTCCTTCTCCCGCACGTCCTTGGTCGGGTCCGCGAAGTCAAACACCACGCAGCACATGGCCAGCTTCCTGAGGAACAGGCCGGGCTTCTCGGACGCCGGCACGTCCCTGAAGCTCGGCAGCGCCTCGTACCCTGCTGACGAGGCCGCGAACCCGTTGCTGACTGCCGCTGGCACCGAGGCCGGCGCCCCTGCCCGCGTAGCTCTGGCCTGGATTTGTGGCCGTGGGGCCGTAATTGCTGGGATTGACGAGCCTGCTGGACATGGTCAAATTGGTGGTGGTTCTCGCATCAGACGTCGGGCTGAGCAGCGACGGGCCCGCTCCAGCCAGCTCCTTCTCGCCGGACTTGGCCGGCTTCTCCTTCTTGGGAAGCCGGCCGAGGATTTGCTTAATCATGACGGATTGTAATAAGCGTCCCCGATCAAAACCGCGCTAAAGAAATCTCCCCAAATCCATAATCCCTTCGCCACCTGAACAAATAGAACACCGTCAGAAACCGAAACGAAAATCTGCCCGCACACACAAACACAAGCAAAATTGGGGGAGAAACCCGCACCTGGGGACCAAATCGACGCCTCCGGAGGCGAATCCGCGATCGTCGCCCTCGAAAAATCGCGCCTTCCGACGAGAAAACACGATCAGGCGCAGAAATAAAGGGGCACACCGCGGCGGAGTCAAAAAGGAAAAGGGGGCGGGGGAGCGAAAGCAAAAGGGCGAAAAAAATTGTGGCTTTGGCACGAATTTCCGCCGGGAGTGGCCCGGGGGCGCTGCGAGAGCCCGCGAATTGGGCGGATTTGTTGGTGCAGGAAGCTGCTGGGGATTGGGGTGGAACACGCGTAGGCGCTGGTGCGGTCTCTTCCCGGCAGCCGGTGCAGGCGCAGTGGAGGAGGGGGAGACGGACGATGGGGAGGGGGAGGCACAGTAGGTGGTGGGCGAGAGCCAAATCGGGCGAGGAAATTAAAGACGACGGCGAGGTCCTTTTTGGACCAAATCCAAATTTCGTCCTTGAGAGAGTGAGAAACGGATAGGCTCCGTCGGCCGTAAATATTCTTTGGCGTACGTGTTTTGCGATGCACACCCCGCGCTGAAGAATTCCCCCCCTCCACGTTCATTGGTGCCACGAAATTTATTCTCCATTTTCTCCTGCATAGTTGCTCGTATCTTCTTCTTTTGTTTTTATTGTTGCAAATCTTCTCAATCAAAGTGTCGAGACGAGGTGACAGCAGAGTTTATACGTCTTTTAAACATGTGTTTAATCTGCCAGGATTTGTTCGATATAGATGCTTAGGTCCTTTTGATCCACCCAGCCAGCTAACGAGCTAAATAGCTACGTAATTGTTAGCTGGGTGCTAAGTAAGGCATTAGCTAGTTTATTAACTCTTAGCTGTGAGCAAATTATTAGCTTGGTTGCAGCTAAAACATTATTAGCTAGCTTATTAGCTCAGGATCTAGATGGATCTTCAGCTAATTTTTACCAGCTACCTATTAGTTACAGGATCCAGAAAGACCATTAATACTGGGAGTATATATCATTGTATTCCTAGTGTCGTAAAAGGAATGTAATCTTCACATTCAAGCAGTCAAACAATTTTAAATTTGACTAATCCTATATAAAAACTATTGACATTTAACATATCATTAAATTAATTTAATCATATAATATGTTTTTATAGAAACTTATTTAGAGACATAATTATTAACACTGTTTATATATAAATATAGTTAAACTTTTAAAAAAGTAATTTGGTCCATATCAAGAACGTCATTATTGTTTTTTTATAGAGGGAGTAATATTTTTTTTGACATGACAAGATGCCAAGATTTTGTTGAACACAAATGCCTTGATTTGGTGATTTTTTACGAAGAGACTAGCATCCGGATGTTCAGACGTCTGCGCCTCTTACTCGCTCGTTTTTAACAATGATACCCTCAGGGCGCTTATGGATGCAGCTTCGTGCTCCGCTTCGCCTCGTGCTCTACGCCTGTTGCCTGCCCATGGATGCAGCTTCGTGCTTGCGCTGCCATGCCCATGGATACAGCTTTGTACTCCGCGCCTGCTGCTGTGCCCGCTTCACTTCGTGTAGCACACGCGGGGACTGCCTGCGCCCTGAGGGGACCACCTTCGCCTGTGTCCCCTTGCCGTGCCTACTGATGAAACACTTGCAACATAAAAGCATTTGCTGCAACATATGTCAGAAACAGATGAAATATTTATAACATACTCTTACAACATATGTGTATGGGCATTGCAACATATGCAACATCCAGATAAAAACACTTCCAACATACGTTTGAAACAACTGAAACATTTGAAATAAATATTTGCAACATACGTGCAGTAGCCAGTGCAACATATGCAACATCCAGTAAAACACTTGCAACATACGTTTGAAACAACTGCAATATTCGAAAGATACACTTGCAACATACGTGTATAGTCATTGCAACATATGTAACACCAGATCTACTTTTACAGCATCAAGTTCAAACATATGCAACATACTCCCTCCGTATAGCTTTTAGATGTCCGTCCTGCGCAAATCCGTTAGTTGGGCAAAGGAAGTCGTGCTTGCATGCGCTGTTTTGGACTGCAATGCCCCTGCTGCTTCGCACGCCACGCCACCCGTTCAAGTGCTCATTTAATCACCGCGCGCATTTAATCACCGTTCAAGTACTAGCAACGCCATGCAAAATTGGGAACGCAGCAAAAAAAAGCGCTCGCGAGGACTCAAACCTGAGACCTCCAGTCTCGACTGCCTCGGGAGACGCTGCAACAACCAATCGAGGCGAATTCTTTTCGTGTCCACGACACACTCGCAACCCTATTTAATAAGGGCAAATAGGGAAAACTTCACCCTAATTAATCACTCCTTGGTATGCACAATCATGTACTAAACGACATCTAAAAGCTATACGGAGAGAGTACATCTAAAACGCATAAAACATACCGTTGAAACATGTGCTTATCTACTTGATGTCCCCAATGGACGCTTATTGATGCGGAGCTTGACACCGGCACGAGCTCGATGCCACGGCGCGGAGGTTAGACCTCGGCTGTGCCTAGTGCGAGTTCAGACGAGAGGCGCGAGGTGCGGCAGGGCGCAGGCACGAGGCACGAGATGGAAGCAGCGCTCGGCACCAGGCGTGGGCGACTCATTCATATAGCTACGATTTAAAAACGAAAATGGCTTGCATATATAAAGAATAGCATGTCCCTTCATTCGTGGTACACCAGCGGGGTACCCAAAGGAAAAGGAACATCAGGCACAAAAAGAAACGCTAATGGAAACTCATGTAGAGAATCATAGTTGGATTAAAAAACAGAAACCAATGGTGCCCCACTGAGCCCAGCCGACGCGGTCACGCGGGCGGTAGACTCGTGGCAGAGTGGCAGGTCCAACTAGCACCGGCATGGAATTGACCGGCGGGTAGTACTCGTAATGGGTCCGGTCAGTCACCCGTTTCAGGATTTGTCAAATCCCAAATCCAATCCCGTGGTCTTCGCCACGAGCACGAGAGACCAAATGATGAGCAACAGTTCATACCCCCCCCCCCCCCCCCCCACACACACACACAAAAAAAAAAAACGTCACCAGAATTCTCTCCCGGTCAAAGGAACACCGTACCGTCTGTTAGTTCCTGAAGATTTGTCAGGCAGGCAGGCTTTGTTTGACACAATTCATTCATCGTCATCACAGAAACAAAAAACAAAAACACAAAAAGAAAATGTATTGGATAATGGACGGATGGCGAACAGTGAGTGATTATCACCGCGAGCGACAGCATGTTTGTTTGGCTGTGGCTTGTCGTAAACGATCGTAAATTTTCAGCCGGAACAGTATTTTTCTCTCACACAAACCAGCCAGCAATACTTCTTCACGAACCAGCAACGATATGAACCAGCCAACCGAACAGTCTGTGAGACAGCGAGTGGGGGAAATTGGGGAAAAAAAGTGGCGGAAAGCGGGTTAGCCAGCTGAGCTGCCTCTGCTGCCTGTCACTGTTGACAGCCCAGAAGCAAGCAAGCGAGTGCTGCTTCCAGCTAACCACTTACAAATGGGATGAACAGACGTCGCGTTCAGCTTCAGGATCAGGGCAGTGGCAATGGGGGCAATGCGATAAAGGATAAAGCAAAGGCGTAGTAGGCTGCTGACCTGCTGCTGTGTCCAGTGTCGTCCAACTGCTTGTGCAAGCAACACTTACCTAATCCATCTCGCTTTACTCTATCTCTACTAGCAAATTTCAGTCGAAATTGGTCGCTGGAAACTGAAACAAAGGCGTCATCGGAAATGAAACGGCAGGAAAAAGTTAGTGAGCAAGCATCGGAGTCCACGCAAAGCGTTTTTGTTTTGTTTCTTCTCATATAAAAAAGGTTGTTGGCGTAGATGTCTGTTCAGAACTTGTATTTGTTTTGGCCCAATGGTTGATGTAAAAAATGTCTCGTTTCCATGAAGGGTGTCTATGTCTACCTATGCAAAGTTGAGAATGAGAACAGACAAAAAGAAAAAAAAAATGAAACTTTGAGAACGAAATGCTCTTCGGACGCGTTAGGCCTAGTGGGCCACCATTGACCGTGGGCCTAGTCGAGTTGGGCTGAACTCTCATGGGCCTTTGAGGAGTTGGGCTGAACTCTCATGGGCCTTTGAGAAGTTGGGCTCCTCGCTTTTTTGTTCGGGTTTCGTCCAGTAGTTCGTTGGGCTGAAGTCTCATGGGCTTTGAGAAGTTGGGCTCCTCGTTTTTTTGTTCGGGTTTCGTCCAGTAGTCAGTTGGGCTGAAGTCTCATGGGCTTTGAGAAGTTGGGCTCCTCGCTTTTTTGTTCGGGTTCCGTCCAGTTGTCCATACGGACCGATTGTAGCCCATTCCAAATATTTTTACTACTCAGACTCAGTTTTTTTTAAGGCCCAGTGACTAAAAAAGGCCCAAGGCAACGTACCGGAGATGTCTCTGCTCAGAACACATTTAATATCTCAGTTGCATTGCATAGGGATTACACGAGTGTAGGAGTCGCATTGATTGATATAATAATATAAGGTGGTATATATATGTGAAGCCGCTGGGTCTACGCACTGCCATTCTGATGACCTTTCTTGGCTTTCAAGAGCATTCGATCTAGTACTTCTGGCAGTATTGCAATAAGTTAGAAATTTAGAAGGACCATGTCTGTCTCTCTCTGTATGTTTTTTCTACTTACAAAAACCGAGATTCCAAGATGATGCATAGCCTCCCAGGAGCTAGTACTCATCATTACCATGTAGGAAAGTCAAGAATGGAAATTTTTTGTGATGTTTTATTCTGAAAATGTTGATTTAGTCTCTATATATTTGTAAACAAGTTTTTCCTCCTATGCATCAGCATCACAAGAAGAATGGTTTGTTTTCAGCACAAACTGCATACAAGTTTTTTTGAGGACTCAAACTGCATACAAGTTGGTGATGCACCTAGGAGATCAATACAAGCACGTGCCGGGTTGTTTTGGATGTTATCATATTCACGTCAATCCACATATGTTGGGGTGGGATTGTGGTGGAATTTAGTTCAAAGTTCTGTTCCAATCCACCCCAACATATGTAGATTTATGTGAATCCGACTACATCTAAACAAGGTTATATGTGTGCTCACCCTCGTGAAGAGATCAAGATCGATGTGGAGCTTAGTTTGGAAGCTTCATCATATACCTCACAAGATCAGAATATCTGTGTGGAAATGAATCAATGAAGTGCTGCCGAGCCGGCAAAGCATAATAAATAGACAAGGAAATTGGAAACCACAGATATATGTTCTATGTGAGCTGCAACGTGTTTGAACACCATGCTGTAATTTGTTGCCCTCATGCAGAAGCTCTTCGAAGGGGAATAGAGAAAAATATATGGATGCTACCTGAAGAAAGCCAACTAAAGAACGTGAAACCTGAATGGTTGTTCATCCTGCTACCTTTGCTACAGTACATCTCAGGTAGCATCTTCCTTATTCCCCTTCTTTTCTTTCCCCCTTCCTGCTACATCTCAGTCCTGTACCTGGTGGAAAAACAATTGAGAGTTGAGACAGGATAAATGCCCTAGCGTTGCTTTCTAACTTTGTCAGTAGTGATTACCAAGCAATTGGTTTATCCACTCCACTTAAAGGATGGTAAGCCAGTCTGCTTTTATCAAACGACACGGTTTTGTATATGTTGGGTGTTGGTTGCATTCATCCGGACCCCTGCTAGACCGGCAATTGATTCAAAAGGCACGATTAGTGTTGGTTTCTTGCCAAAACCACTAATGTTTGACGCGCTTTTTTGACCTCATATATAGTTATATCACTTGTTATGGCAGCACTTTTGACAAACATTGCTGTCACTACGGGAGAAACAAAATTTGCTGAGTGCCGCATGCTTTGCTGAGTGTCGAAAATAGGGCACTCGGCAAAGCCACTCTTTGCTAAGTGTTGCACTCGGCAAAGAATTGCACTCGGCAAAGAATTACACTCGGCAAAGGGTGGCTTTGCCGAGTGCCGCAGCGTGCCCGACACTCGGCAAAGGCACTCTTTGCCGAGCGCAACACTCGGCAAAATGCCCGTCAGTTGCCCGCCTACCCCACCCACGCCGTTACCATCTTTAAAAAAAAAATGTTTATCGAGCGCTTAACCTGACACTCAGCAAAGAGACCCTTTGTTGAGTGCTGCGGCCTAGCACTCGGCAAAGGCCCTCTTTGCCAAGTGTTAGGCATGGCACTCGGCAAAGTATTTTTGTTTTTTTTTGAATTTTGATTTCAAAATTTTTTTGTAGACCTTATCTATTGTTTACAAGCACATGTTAAAATTTGGGACCTTTTTATAACTTTTCGCTATATTTCTTGAATTAATTTTGTTTACTTGCATTTTTTCGAAAAAGTAAATTTGAATTGCATGTGCATGAAATAATGAAATGTAGCCATTCAAAAAATGATAGTCATGTTGTAGAGTGTATTTTGAGGCCGTATGCAGGAACTCACCCAAAATTTTGAACGCCTTGTTCGCCAAACATGACGACCCGCTTGTGGTCGGAGTGTATTTAAATTATAGAAAATGCAAACGAAGTCCGAAATTCACGAAACTTGTCGAGGTGTCGTGTGATCGCATGTGGAGGCTATGATAAAAATTTGAGAAGGTTTCGAGCAAGTTGCAACGTCGGATGCCTAAAACCCAGACATCTCCACATGCGACGTCGTCATGTTTGGCGAACAAGATGTTGGGTCCCACCCTTGACGTCGTAATGCCTCCAAACCGTAGATCGAGTCCAAACCCTAAAATGGAGATTTTGGAGACAAAGAGACAAACACATACAAGTGATCTCAAGCAAACACAACAACAACAAGCACGCGGGACACAAGAATTTATCCCGAGGTTCGGCAACCCCACAAAGGAGCTCCTACGTCCTCGTTGTTGAGGTGACCACCAAGGTCGGAGTCTTTTTCACCTCCTTGCCTCTCTCAAAGCGACCACAAAGGTCACTTGAGCTTTCCACTAAGAAATCAAAGGGTGATACAAACTTCTCAAGGCTCTTCCACAAGATGGAAGCTCTTGGGCAAAGCCTAGCCGGCTAGGGGCAAAGCCCCAAGAGTAATAGACGCAAAATCAACCGGCTTGACGAAGAAATCAAGTGCTCAAGTTTTCCAAAGTGATGCTCTCACTTAATCCACTCTCCTTTCACTCAAACCCTAAGGGAATCGAAGATTAGAGCAAAGGAGGAAGGAGAGGGGTGCTTTAGTTGCTTGGGAGCTGTTCAGCACGAAGTGAGTCAACTGTGAAATTAGTCTGTAACGGTTAGAAGTGAAGAGAGGAGTATTTATACTCCAAGTAAAAATCCAACCATTCAGATCTACGTCGGAAGTCCCGACACAGATCTCAGGACTTCCGACGTTAATAGAAAACACTGTACACAAAGAGTCGGAAGTCAGCGCATGCAAGTTAGTGTCGAAACTCCCAGCAAACGTCGGGACTTCCAATGGTCGAAACTCCCGACGTTCGTCGGGACTTCTGACGCACACAGTTAAACAAACAGTCAGCAGTACTGATGCCGGGACTCCCGACTTGGGTCAGGTCAGTGTCGGAACTCCCGACAAACGTCGGGACTTTCGACGGTCGGAACTCCCGGTGAATGTCGGGACTTTCGACGCGCATAGACAGCAAGCAGTCAGAAGCATAGGTGTCGGGACTCCTGGCTTAGGTCGGAACTTCCGACTGTTGAGAGTTCCGACTTACGTCGGGACTTTCGATACCGAAAGTCACAGAAAATTATTCTATGTGCTCGTGAAGTGCTAGAGTGACTCTCTTTTGATTTTATTTAAATGCTTGAGCACTCTATCTTCCTCAGACCAACTAAACTTGCATCCCTCTTTATAGTGCGTCGGATCCTAAACCCAAAAACAAAATTAAAACCTTTGGAGATCGTTTTGAGTTCGTCCGCCTTTACAACTTCAAGAATTGAGGGATACCATTTCATTTTTATCAACTCTTTAAATCTTTCATGGGACTAATAGCTACAACATATCTCATTAAGATCACATTAGTCCCTAATTTGGATGTCATCAATACACCAAAACCCACTTAGGGGGTAAATGCACTTTCAATCTCCCCCTTTTTGGTAATTGATGACAACCAACTTAGGCTTTTATAAGAATGAAAGAATTTAAAGCTTTTGAACTCCAAAATTTATGAAGAGCTCCCCCTTGATGTATGCATGAATTTGAATATCAACTAGAATCACTTATACATGATTTGCATACCTCAAGACAAAAGCTCCCCCTAAATTTTGCAATCTGTGGGGTGCAACAAGTGTGTGTGAACAAATAAGTATTGGTGAAAAGAGATGTAATATGACATGTTATTTCAACCAACAAGTAAAAAGAAGTATGATGGCCAAGATTTCAAAGTAGAAACTTGAAGGAACACATGGCCATACAAAAAAACATTCATCATGACAAGTAGAGATAAGCACAAGCAAATAAGATACATTAAAACATTACTTATCCTACAATCATCCATCACACACATATAAATAGATAGTTGTCCATCACACGGTTGCCACCACATAACATAGTTCATACATGCTAAAGGTTTTAAAGTTCCAAAACCATAAAGACCAACTAATTTATTTACAATAAATCAAAGCCTAACACTCCCCCTTTGTCAACAAGTGCCAAAAGGGGTAGGCCGCATGAGAAACCAACTACTCATCGTCGGAGTCATCATCTTCGCCTTGATCACCTTCCTCACCATCATCGTCGTCTTCATCATCTTCTTCCTCTTGATATTCCTCATCCTCTTCAGTTGCTTTCCCCTTACCATGCGGGCGAGAAGAAGCATCATCTTCGTACGCCGCACAAGCCTCATCATATAAAGCCAACGGATCACGAGGAGGCACAAATGGCGGCGGAGGAGAAGATACAATGCCTGCTTGCTGTTCCAACCGATATAGCCTCTCTTGCATGTCGTGCTCACTCTGAGCACTAGCACAACACTGTCCAAACATGTAAGTCATTAGAAACTTGAACTTGCTGGGCTTCTTTCCGGAGGAGGATGAAGAAAGGGGCTCGTCACTAGATGAGTGAGCAGCAGTAGCAGTAGTGGTGGCAGCACCACGGCGAGAGCGAGAACTCGAAGGACCTTTCCCTCTAGCTTGGGCTGCCTCAGCTTGTTCTTTTAGTTCTCGAGCAGTAATGATAGAGGTCTTGTTGGATATCTTGAGGAGCTTATGCTCAGAGTCATAGGGAAAACAGATGCCGGATACATGCTCTATGATATGCATGATGTATGGTGCATAGGGAAGATGCTTTACCGGATCCTCAATAGCATCATGGATCTTGTTCCAAATGTATCTGCTGATGGAAAATTTCTAGAACTCATCTCCAAATTGCTGAAGCACCTTCTGTGAATCATCTCGAAGGTAGGTGGAGTCACCGACCTTGGGATACAAGATCTGTCTCAAGATGTTGTTCAGAACATAATAGTATGACTTCAGAAATGCGGTCTGTCCATCAGCTCTGTGGCCCTCAAGATACATGTGTTGATATTCCTCCAAAGCAAGATCCTCATACTCAGTCAACTCATTGGCATTCCAGTCGCTGTGACCCAAACCTAGAAGACGAGAGAAATTGACGAAGTCCACCTTATAGTACTTGCCTTCAGTGGTCTAGTGAATAATGTCCACAGCACCGGTCTGGTCTCTCTCATGATGATAAGAAGTATAAAACTGACAAATCAGCTCGTTGTTCCAATTCTTTTGAAACTGTAGCAGGTAGGACAGCCCCATTGATTGTATATCCCAAACCATCTGCTCCAGTTCAGGTTCCTTGTACTTGCCAAGAGAATACGCATCAATGCACTTCATCTGAAGGACCGGTGGCTCCTTCTTCTTCAAAAACTTCTGATAAAGAATGGAATCATAGAAATCATAATGGAAGGGGTGCCAGAAATAGTACTCAAGACGGAGATCTTTCTCATCCTCTGCATACAATTTCCTTCCTCTGTTGTACCGAATGTCCTTGACTCGGTGACGATAATGCACTAGAAGGGGAGGAGTCCATCCACCAGCCGGATTCGGAGCCATGGAGGGCTCCCTCATGATCGGCGACACACCGGTGAATGGAACAAGCTGAAATGTCCCCGACAGACCTCAAGGTGGGGTGCGAAGCGGTGGAACAGCAAGGGTGTGTCCGGCATGGTCCAATGCTTCCTCTTCTTCATCAACCATCGGCTCAGCCCTAATAGGAGCAGGAGCAGGAGGAGGGGCAGGAGCAGGAGGAGGAGCGGCAACCGATGACCCCTGGTCACCATGGCCACGGCCATGGGAACCACCAGCACCACCATGCGAGTAAGATGCCTTAGTGTGGCCAGGCAGCTTGGGAACAGTGGCATAATCTTGAGTCTTCTTGGAACGCTTTTCCCGATGGCGCGAGGGACTGCTACCACCTTCCATGACTGCGTAGAACACAAAAAGGAACTAAGAAACAATACAAGGAGAGGTGAACAAACATTGAGAAGTGAAGAAATAGGAATGGAGTGGTCACCATAGGGTCGGTAGTCCTAGCAAAAGTCAGGACTTCCGACAGCCGGGAGTTCCGGCGTATGTCGGGACTTTCGACGGTCGGAACTCCTGACGGTCACCGGGACTTCCGACACACACGGTGACCATCCCATTCATGGGGCTTCAAATCATGACACACATCCAAACAAGGGAGATAGAGGAGTAGAGAGGAAGGAAGAACAGAGGTAAAACATAAGGTACATTGGATTTAGGGTTAGAACACCATGGTAGTACCTTGAAACGAGAATGGAAGAGATGAAAAGAAACGAATCGCAGTCGTCGATGAACAAATCCATGGGCACAATCTCCACCACCCATTGGTTCTTCACCACACCAATCACAAGGTCAGCATGATCTGAAGAAGAACGAGGGCACGAGCGGTGGAAGGGGGTAGGGCGGTCGGCACTATCGGCAAGGCCTCCGACGGCGCAAGAATGGGGAATGGAGGCCGGAGCAGGAGGTAGGGCGGCAGTGGGGGGGGGGGGGAGGGCGTGATGGGGCGGCACGAGGAGGAGCCAAGGTGGCGTTGGCGTCGGGAGGAGAGGAGGGAGGAAGAGAATCGCAGTAAAAAAATGATGGGGCCGGTTATAAAGGAGTTGGGTAACGGATTTGGCACGGTCAGATCTGCGTCGGAACTCCTGGCGCGAGCCAAGACTCCTGGTCGTCGGGACTTCTGACGAATGTCTGGACTTCCGATGCAGGGAAATAGAAAAACACCTTAACCTGCACTCGCTCTATCATGTGGGTCAAAAATATGATGGACATTAATATTTTCATAGGTGACTAGATTTCATTCATCCAATACAAAACAATAGTCACTCATGAAAATTACAAAATAGATTTTGAAAGTGGCACACAATGTTTTCACAATTCTTTTCTCCTAACTAGATCAAACAAAATGTGTGTACAAGGGATCAAGCCATGTTACGAGAATCAATGATATTTAGTTCACTCCTCAAAGCACAAAATCTTGACTCATCTAGGGGCTTTGTGAAGATATCGGCTAATTATTTTTCGGTGCTCACATGATGAATGTCGATATCTCCTTTGGCTTCATGGTCTCTCAAAAAATGATGCCAGATGTCTATGTGCTTTGTTCGAGAGTGGTTTACGGGGTTGTTTGCCAACTTAATGGCACTCTCGTTGTCACACAAAAGTAGAATCTTGGTTAACTCACATCCAAAGTCCTTTAGTGTTTGCTTCATCCAAAGTAGTTGGGCACAACAGGCGCCGGCTGCCACATACTCGGCTTCGGCAGTGGACAAAGCAACGGAATTTTGCTTTTTAGATCTCCAAGACACCAAGGAACGACCAATAAATTGGCAAGTTTTGGTAGTACTCTTTCGGGTTACTTTGCAACTGGCATAATCCGAATTGGAATAACCAAGTAACTCAAAAGTGGAGCCCTTAGGATACCACAAGCCAAGATTAGGAGTGTGCACTAAATACCGAAAAATTCTCTTAACGGCCATCAAATGACATTCTTTCGGATTAGCTTGAAATCTTGCACACATGCACACGCTAAGCATAATATCGGGCCTAGATGCACAAAGGTAAAGGAGTGATCCAAGCATAGAGCGATATACCTTTTGATCGACGTCCTTTCCTCCTTGATCAAGATCAAGATGTCCATTGGTTGGCATGGGTGTCTTGATGGGCTTGGCCTTGTCCAAGTTAAACTTGTTCAACATGTCATTGGTGTACTTGGTTTGACTTATGAACGTGCCATCCTTGAGTTACTTGATTTGAAATCCAAGATAGAACTTCAACTCTCCCATCATAGACATCTCGAACCTATTTGCCATAATCCTACTAAATTCCTCACAAAAAGCCACATTAGTACTACCAAATATTATGTCATCGACATATATTTGGCAAACAAAGATATCATTATTGACTTTGTGAGTAAACAAAGTAGCATCGGCCTTTCCTATCTCAAAACCTTGTTTGAGTAGGAAATCCTTTAAACAATCATACCAAGCTCTAGGGGCTTGTTTGAGCCCATAGAGCGCCTTGTCGAGCTTGTAGACGTGGTTTGGATACTTGGGGTCTTCAAAGCCCGGTGGTTGCTCTACATACACCTCAGATAGGGGGCCATTGAGAAATGCACTCTTCACGTCCATTTGATATAACTTGAAATCATGATGGGCAGCATAGGCAAGTAGAATACGAATTGATTCTAGTCTAGCCACCGGTGCATAGGTCTCCCCAAAATCCAAGCCTTCAATTTGAGTGAATCCTTGAGCCACCAACCTTGCCTTGTTCCTTGTTACCACGCCATGCTCATCTTGCTTGTTGCGGAAAACCCACTTGGTTCCAATCACATTTTGCTTGGGTCTTTCCACCAAGGACCAGACTTCATTCCAAGTGAAGTTATTCAACTCCTCTTGCATGGCTATCATCCAATCCGGATCATCAAGTGCCTCTTCCACCCTATGAGGTTCCAAAGGAGAAACAAATGAGTAATATTCACAAAAACTTGCTAAATGGGAACATGTAGTTACCCCTCGTCGAATGCTCCCTAATATGTTATCAACGGGATGATCCCGTTGAATGGATTGATGCACTCTAGGATGTGGCACTTGAGTTGATCTTTGGATAGGGCCATCATCATCATCATCATGGTCATGATCGATTGGAAGATCACAATCATGAGCTTGTGGAGGGTTGACCTCACTACTTTCTCCATTGTTGAGTTGTGGTTGAGCTCGCTCATTGTTGACACCATCTTCATGAGAATGACCTTGTGCTTCTTTTGATCTCCCATCTTGACTATCTCTTGTTACGGAAGCTTCACCATGTTCATTTGATGAAACATGATGAATGGTTGGATCAAGATCATCATGCACAACATGGTCTTCATTCAATGGGCTTTACTTCACCAATAGCAAGCTTCTTGATTGCTTCATGTGGGGCTTCCTCATTACCTACATTCTCAACATTGACTTGCTCTTTTTGAGAGCCGTCGGTTTCATCAAAAGTCACGTCTACCACAATTTCAATCAAACCGGTGGTTTTATTGAAAACACAATATCCATGTTCGTTAGTACCATAACCAAGCATGAAACCTTCATCAACCTTTGGTGCAAACTTAGAACTTTTGGATTTCTTGTTAAGTATGAAACACTTGGATCCAAAAACTCTAAAGTAGTGCACCTTAGGCTTTTTACCGATTAGAAGTTCGTAGGCGGTCTTTTCTCTTATCTTGTGAAGATATAAGCGGTTGATGGCATGACATGGCGTGTTGACCGCTTCCGCCCAATAGTTGGTTGGAGTCTTGTACTCATCCAACATTGCTCTTGCGGCTTCTATGAGCATTCAGTTCTTCCTCTCCACAACACCATTTTGTTGTGGAGTGTATGGAACCAAAAACTCATGCTTGATTCCTTCATCAAGAAACTCTTCAATGTTGGTGTTCTTGAACTCCGTCCTGTTGTCACTTCTAACTCTTTTGATTTTGACATCAAACTCATTTTGGGCTCTTTTACAAACTTCTTGAAGATTCCTTGGACTTCACTCTTTTCATGCAAAAAGAATACCCAAGTGAAATGAGAATAATCATCAACAATTATAAAACCATATTTGTTACCACCAATGCTTATATAAGTGACGGGTCCAAATATGTCCATGTGAAGCAACTCCAATGGCCTTTCGGTTGTCACAACATTCTTGACAGGATGTTTAGCTCCAACTTGTTTTCCCGCTTGGCATGCGCTATAAATCCTATCTTTCTCAAAACAAACATTTGTTAGTCCAAGGATGTGTTCACCTTTTTGAAGTTTGGCCAAGTTCCTCATCCCAACATGGGCAAGTCGGCGATGCCATAACCAACCCATGCTAGATTTTGCCATTAAACAAGTCTCGGGATTTACTCTATTTGATGTGAAATCAACTAGATAGAGTTTCCCCTTTAAATGACCCGTAAATGCAATAGAGGAATCCTCCCTTCTATAGACTTTCACACCCTTATCCGTAAAGAGACAATTGTAACCCATCTCACAAAGTTGTGAAACGGACAACAATTTGTATCTCAATGAATTCACAAGTAACATTAGAAATGGAATCATCATTTGATATTGCAATCTTACCCAAACCGAGTACTTCACCTTTTCCATTGTCACCAAACACAATATTTCCACTTTGATCATGACTTGGTTGGAATGATGTGAACATGTCCTTCTCTCTGGTCATATGATTGGTGCATCCACTATCCAACACCCAACTTGTTCCACCGGAGGAATATTCCTACAAAAACAAATTAAGCTTTTGTTTTAGGTACCCAAAAAGATTTGGGTCCTAGAGGGTTAGTCACATAAAACTTGGGCACCCAAATACTCCTCGTAATTTCCTTTCTCTTTTGGGCACCAACATACTTAACCACAATCTTGCCATCCTTGCCCCAACAACACATATAGTCACTAGCATAGCACCGTGGAAGTGGTGCTTGTGGCTTGAAGACATCGGATTGCTTTGTCTTGATTGTCTTGGTATTTGTAGGTTGGATCTTTGGAATGTATACCTTGTTGTTGGCCTTGCATATAAGCTCATCAAGAGCAACACCCTTGTTGAACTTCACACAAGGCACACCATTTATTATATTCCTTCCATTGGCCTTTCCATCATACCTATTGTAGCCAATGCCTTCCTTGATTGATGGGTGCCTTGATGACTTGTATATAGTCTTGTTAGATTGTTCTTGACACTTACACCCATTCTTCAATATTATCTCCAACCTATGAATCTCCTTGTTTTTCTTCTCTAACTCAACAAGGTTAGTTGCATATGCATTTACATCAAATTTATAGCATCTTTTACAACCATTACTAGTGGAGACATTAGAGACTTCAGTTGCCTTAGGAGAAGTTGAAGTACTAACCCAAAGAGTACTATAGTTTAGCTCAAGATTTTGATATTTTTCTTTCAAGCTTGTGAGGCTTTCTTGAGTTATACTCTTTTTATTCTTAAGGCTAGCTATTTGATCATTAACCGAGGAATGTTCCTTAGTCAATTTCCCAATTGAGTCATTGGCTAAAGACAATTCCACGGTTAACTTCTCAACCTTCATCTTTTCCTCGGCGATAGATGCTTCAAGTGCAAGGTTTTTCTCTCTCTCTTAAGTAATTATATCTCCTTGCAACTCTAAGCATCTATCCCTCTTCTCTAGTTTCTTCATTAGCATTTTTATTTTAGTGAAGGCCTTTTTACCAAATTTCTTTATCATAGTTGCTTCAATTTCTTCTATGTTATCATCACAACTATCATACTCATCACTAGAGGAAATGGGTATAGTATGTACTTTCTCCCCTTTTGCCATGAGACAAGTTGGGGTGTAGTAGTCATTGTCGATGAGGTTGGAGAAGAGCCTCGGTGGTGAAGATAGGTTGGAGAAGAGCTTTGGTGGTGAAGTTGAGTCGGGGAAGATCATGGTCGGTGAAGAAGAGTGGTGGATGGTGATGTTTGCGGCTCCCTTCTTCTTCTCATCTTCACTTGAGTTACTATCACTTGACTCCCATTCTTCCCCAAGATGAGCTTCACCTCTCTTCTTGCCTTTGTTCTTCTTATCTTCATCCTTGTCATGCTTGTGCTTCTTTTTCTTATTAGGACAATTGGCTATGAAGTGACCAACTTGACCACATCCATAGCAAAATCTCTTTTTGAACCTTCTCTTACCATCACCATAGGTCTTGCGGTTGCTTTTCTTCTTCATAAACTTTCTAAGATTTCTAATCACAAATGCAACCTCCGCATCAGAATCTTCTTCTCCACTTGAGGAATCATCCTTCACTTTCTTCTTCTTTTCTTGACTTGAACCTTGACCTTCATGTTGTTGAGTTGCTTTAAGGGCGGCACTCTTGTTGAATCCCATTGCATTAGGATTTTGATTGTGAGCATTGATTGCATCTTCATCTAGACACTCATGATGCTTGAGCTTTGAAAGAACTTCTTGAGGTGTCATCTCATCATAACCGGGCCTTTCCATGATCACGGATGCTAGCATGTTGTTCTTGGCTCTATAGGTTCTCAACATCTTTATAGCAACTTTGTTGTCATCCCATTCGTTGCTACCAAGAGCTCTTATGCGGTTGACCAATGCCATAAGCCTATCAAACATGGATTGTGTTATTTCATTTTGCAAGAATACAAATCTTTCCAATTCACCATGAAGTAACTCTGTGTTGCCTTTTCTCACACTTATATCTCCTTCAAATGATACTTTCAAAGTATCCCAAATTTGCTTTGCACTTTCCATTCCATTCACTTTTCTAAACTCATCCGAAGCTAGGCTTGACACAAGCAATGCTATGGCTTGTGCATTTTGATGGAGGTTGTGCACTTCTTCTGGAGTTATCTCTCTATCTTCATCGGTAGGAATCATCACACCAACATCCACAACTTCCCAAAGTCTTGCGGCTATTAGGTGCATCTTCATCTTGTAAGACCAATCGGTGTATCTTGTTCCATCAAAGTGAGGTGGCTTGCCAATATTGATGGACGGAGTATGTAGTGTTGAACCTTTCATGATTTGTCCATAGTCAAAACTCATGTGTGAATATATTCCTTTTCCATGAGCATGCTCACCGGCTCCAATATCACTAGCAGCATCTTTGTTTGCTTCATTCTTGTCACTAATATCATTCTTGCTACTTATTGCATCATCAACCTTCTTGCTCAATTCTTCCTTCAACTTGCTCATCTCATCTTGCATCTTTTTCATTTCATCTTGAAAGAGCTTGACTTGAGCACTCATCAACTCTTCATCTATTTTCTTGGCCATTTCGACGGCAGCGGCTTGCATCTTGTCGGTCTCCGACATTGTTTCTTCTCACGTGGTGAAACGCAAAGAGAAGACCTTGCTCTGATACCAATTGAAAGAATCTAACAATGCCTAGAGGGGGGGGGGGTGAATAGGCATATCTAAAAATTTACTGCAAATGCTAAGTTCAAATCTGTCAGCCACTGTTGGAAGTCCCGACGTTTGGGTCAGAACTCCTGATGTTGTCAGAAGTTTCGACGCAAACGTCAACAGTTCCGACGCCTATGTGAACTACAAAAGCAGTGCCAAATTTAACTTTGCGGATAAATAATCTTATAACCTCACTTCCTAGTGGTTTGGTGAAGATGTTGGGTCACTCCCTTGACGCCGTAATGCCTCCAAACCATAGATCGAGTCCAAACCCTAAAATGGAGATTTTGGAGACAAAGAGACAAACACATACAAGTGATCTCAAGCAAACATAACAACAAGAAGCACGCGGGACACAAGAATTTATCCTGAGGTTCGGCAACCCCATAAAGGAGCTCCTACGTCCTTGTTGAGGTGACCACCAAGGTCAGAGTCTTTTCTACCTCCTTGCCTCTCTTAAAGCGACCACAAAGGTCACTTGAGCTTTCCACTAAGAAATCAAAGGGTGATACAAACTTCCCAAGGCTCTTCCACAAGATGGAAGCTCTTGGGCAACGCCTTGCCGACTAGGGGCAAACCCCCAAGAGTAATAGACACAAAATCAACTGGCTTGACGAAGAAATCAAGTGCTCAAGCTTTCCAAAGTGATGCTCTCACTTAATCCACTCTCCTTTCACTCAAACCCTAAGGGAATCGAAGATTAGAGCAAAGGAGGAAGGAAAGAGGTGCTTTAGTTGCTTGGGAGCTATTCAGCACGAAGTGAGTCAACTGTGAAATTAGTCCATAACGGTTAGAAGTGAAGAGAGGAGTATTTATACTCCAAGTGAAAATCCAACCGTTCAGATCTACGTCGGAAGTCCCGACGTAGATCTCGGGACTTTCGATGTTAATAGAAAACACTATACACAAAGAGTCGGAAGTCAGCGCGTGCAAGTTAGTGTCGAAACTCTCGATGTTCGTCGGGACTTCCGATGCGCACAATTGAACAAACAGTCAGCAGTACTGATGCCGGGACTCCCGGCTTGGGCCAGGTCAGTGTCGGAACTCCCAATGAACGTCGGGACTTCCGACGGTCGGAACTCTCAGTGAACGTCGGGACTTCCGACGCGCACAGATAGCGAGTAGTCAGAAGCACAGGTGTTGGGACTCCTGGCTTAGGTCAAGACTTCCGACTGTCGGGAGTTCCGACTTACGTCAGGACTTCCAACACCGAAAGTCACAGAAAATTATTCTATGTGCTCGTGAAGTGCTAGAGTGACTCTCTTTTGATTTTATTTAAATGCTTAAGCACTCTATCTTCCTTAGACCAACTAAACTTGCATCCCTCTTTATAGTGCGGCGGATCCTAAACTCAAAAACAAAATTAAAACCTTTGGAGATCGTTTTGAGTTCGTCCGCCTTTACAACTTCAAGAATTGAGGGATACCATTTCATCTTTATCAACTCTTTGAATCTTTCATGGGACTAATAGCTGCAACATATCTCATTAAGATCACATTAGTCCCTAATTTGGATGTCATCAATACACCAAAACCCACTTAGGGGGCAAATGCACTTTCACCCGCCCATGCCGCCGCGCCCCACGCCGCCCGGCCTCGTCGCCCTAGCTCACGCCACCATGCCCCACGTTGCCCCTCGGCAGCTGGCCCCGCCCCCCCGCGCCCTCCGGCCCCCACCCCCATGCCGCCCTGGCCCGTGCTGCCGCCCCAGCGATGCCCTGGCCCCACACCGCCCCTGCCCCTGGCTCGGCCGTCCCTGCAGAGAGGAGGAGCCCGGCCGTGGTGCCCTACCCCTGGCCTGACCGTCCCTACAGAGAGGAGGAGGAGGGGAGAAAGAGAAGGGGAGGAGGAGAAGGGAGGTGGGAGGAGAAGGAGAAGGAGAAGGAAGAAGGAGAAGGGAGGAGAAGGAGAAGGGAGGAGGAAGAAGGAAAAGGGAGGAGGAGGAGGAAGAAGAAGAAGGAGAAGGGAGGAAGGAGGAAGAAGAAGAAGAAGAAGGAGGAAGAAGAAGGAGAAGGGGGGAGGAGGAGATGGACCTTGGTCCGACGACCGTTCATGCCGTTCGTCGATGACGTTCGTCCACTCTGTCGTCCCCGCACATCGCCGTTCGTCCACGCCGTTGTCCTCGTCCCTCGCCAAAGAAAAGGTAAAGGCTCTGGGGGTGTTGGCCTTGGTGCCATTTATGTGTTGACGGCCTTCATGTCGGGTTTGTGTATGTGTGGGCCATTGTGCCCCAAATGTGGACGTCGGCCATCGTGCCGGCTTTTTCTTGCAGGTTTTGGAAACCTCCCCATATAGGGGAGGTTCTACTGAATTTTTCAAGTAATAGTGATGTGTTTCTTCTTTTGCAGAGCAGGAGCTGTCGGAGGGGACCCGGAGCACCTCGACGATCCCAATCGTCTTCGTCGGCGCTGCGGTCGTGCCTGCACTGCTTTGTCTCGCCACTGCACCGACTTGCCACTGCGTCGCTAGCCTTTCTCCACCGCCACCCTAGGTATAATTGACCTCTCTTGCTTATAGTTGTCGTACATAACCCAGTTAGGCGTCTCCCATCCGAAACAGATACGGTTGGAGGTATGTGGATCTTTGCATATCTATGACCGTATCTGTTTCGGATTATCTATGTTTTTTGGACAGTCCGCGAATGCGTAGATGGGTTAGTTTCCATGTTCTGCTCGGATCCGAGATGGAGTTTCGGCACCACCTTCCTGTTGTTCTTCGGATACACACTCTCCCTTCTAGGATGTGTGTCAGGAGTTTCGGCACCACCTTCCTGTTGTTCCTGCGTGGAGGTGCTGCCAAAATTCTATCTCGGATCGGAGTAGAGCATGGAAACTAACCTCATCTACGCATCTGCGGGTGGGATTAGGACATATCCTCACCTATTAGACAGCAGGCACACCATGCAGATGCAACTGATGGTTATATTACTCCGTTATGTGTATATGATATTGCTCCGTTATGTGTATATGCTAGAGGATGGAGAACCATGAGTGGATGTACATGGGACACCCAAGTTAGGATCAAATCACCCGTGAATGGATGGATAAGACTGAGAAATTCTTGGACCATGCATTTAAGGAAGCTAAGGGAGCGAGAGACACGTTCTGTCCCTGCAGCGATTGTGAAAACAAGAAAAGAAAAACAAGGGAAGTCATGATGAAGCATCTTTGCAAGTTTGGATTTATGCCAAACTATACCCGGTGGGTGTACCATGGTGAAGCCTATCGTCCTAGAGAGGAGGTCGTGAGACGACGCTTGGAGGCATTTGATGGTGATGGTGGGGTAGAAGCATGGTTAGGTGACTATGAGGATGCGATGTTCGCTGAAAGACCTCCGGAGGTCAAGCAGGAGGATGAGGAGGAGGAGCCAGAGCCAAGCGCTAAGGCGTTCTTGGCCATGTTGGAATCAGCACAGAAGTTCCTACATGAGAAGACAACGGTTTCTCAACTGGATGCCATTGGGCGCCTACTAGGGTTGAAGTCCCAGCACAACATGACTTGAGCCTACTTCGATGCTATGATGGCAATTATTGGGGATTTGCTTCCGGAGGGTCATCATCTGCCGAGCAGCTTGTACGAGTCAACGAGACTCCTTCGGGCACTGAAGATGCCGTATGAGCAGATATATTGTTGTCCGAAGGGGTGCGTCCTATTTAGGAAAGATCACAAGGATGCAAAGTACTATCCAAAGTGTAAATCCTCTAGGTATGTGGAGGTAGACAAAGGTGATGGCGAGAAGGAGCAGAATGAGGGGATCCCCATGAAAGTCCTACGATACCTTCCGATCATACTGAGGCTCCAACAACTATTCATGTCCGAGGAGTCCGCGAAATAGATGACATGGCACAAGAATGGCATTTGATACAATCCTAACAAGATGGTACATCTAGCAGATGGTGAAGCATGGATTAGCTTTAATGGCAACCATCATGGCAAAGATGAAGAGGCCCGTAATGTACGTATTGCACTGGCAATGGATGGGTTCAATCCTTATGGAATGATGTCGGCCCCATACACTTGTTGGCCCGTGTTTGCTATCCCCCTCAATCTCCCCCCTGGGGCCCTACTTCAACGGCAAAACATATTCTTGACGTTGATAATTCCTGGACACCCGGGAAACAAAATGGGTGTGTACATGGAGCCGGTTTATGATGAATTGATCAAGGTTTGGAATGAAGGCATATGGACTTATGACCGAGCTACAAAGAAGAACTTCAAAATGTATGTTTGGTACTTGTACTCCATGCATGACTTCCTGGTGTATGGGATATTCGCTGGCTGGTGTGTCCACGGGAAGTTTCCATGCCCGGTATGCAAGGCAGCTCTACAGTTCATTTGGTTGAAGAAGGGTGGCAAGTTCTCGTCGTTCGACAAGCATCGGCAGTTCCTCCCTCTTGACCATCCATTCAGAGAAGACACCAAGAACTTCATGAAAGGTGTCACGGTGACCGACCCTGCACCTTAGAAGATGACTGGTGGCCAGGTTCATGCTCAGATAGATGCTCTCGTGGTCTCGGCGTAGAAAGATAATCCAAAGAAGGGTAAAAGAAAGAAAGTTAATCCAAAGAAAGATAATCCAAACAAAGATCGCTTTGTGGGCTATGGTGTGGACCATATGTGGACTCATAAGTCAGGATTGGAGAGGCTTCCCTATTTTGATGACCTTCTCCTTCCACATAACATAGATGTAATGCACACTGAGAAGAATGTCACCGAAGCACTTTGGGCAACACTCATGGACATTCCTGACAAGACAAAGGACAACCATAAGGCTAGAGTAGACATGGCAACACTATGCGACAGACCAAAGCTATAGATGTTGCCTCCAAGAGACGACAAACCATGGAAAAGGCCTAAGGCCGATTACGTCTTGGAAAAGAAGCACAGGACGAAAGTGATACAATGGATGCAGACGTTTTTCTTGCAGGTTTTGGAAACCTCCCCATGCAGGGGAGGTGCTGCCGAAATTTTCAACTTTTCTTTAAACTGCTTACATTTTTATCTTGTCACTCACGTGTAATCTCTTCTCTTTTGTGCAGCATCAATCGGGGGCGGCGTCGAACCATCTCGGAGGGTCGCCGGCATCGCAAGTTGGGGCGTCGCAACCCTCACATTCACCGTGAGCCGCTTCCGGAGTCGGTTTTATGCAGGCATGCCTTTATGCATTGAACTTGTGAACTTTGAACTTGTGATTTGTAATATATTGTGGATTTCGGACATAATTGGTCATTTGTGATATATATATGTGGTTTCTGATATATTGTGTTGAATTGTGGTTTCTAATATATATATATATGCACTGTTGTTTACATGGAAAAGCAAAAAACAATTTTTTTTTGCTGTGGCTTTGCCGAGTGCAATGACCATTGCACTCGGCAAAGCTAGGAAAATAGCAGCAACAATTTTTCAGATTTGCCGAGTGCAATGGCCATTGCACTCGGCAAAGAAAATTTAAAAAAAATAAATAAAAAATGCTTTGCCGAGTGCCTTGGCAGTGGCACTCGGCAAAGAAAATTTTAAAAAAATAAAAACAGGCTTTGCCGAGTGCCTCGGCGCTATGGCACTCGGCAAAGAATTTTGAAAAAAAAGAAAATTCTTTGCCGAGTGTTGCACTCGGCAAAAAAATTAAAAAAAATTTAAGACGGCGTGAGCCGTCGGCCAACGGCCATCAATCCTTTGCCGAGTGCCAGCTTGACACTCGGCAAAGCCTTTGCCGAGTGCCCGAGATTTGGCACTAGGCAAAGCAGGCTTTACCGTGAAAAGGTTCGACGGAGCCTCTTTGACGAGTGTTGCACTCGGCAAAGGATTTGCCGAGTGCATGGGGCACTCGGCAAAGCGTGTGGCTGCTGTAGTGTGTAGATTATCGAAAAATATTTGTCATTGGCTGACATCGCTATCCGTTAGCAAACCTTTTTCATTACCGGCTGTTGAGGAGGTTAGCTTGGTTTGGCATCCCCATCATCGTGTATTTAATTTCGCATGACTTTGAATGAATGTTTTTACGTTTGACTTGCGATGACTGAAGAAGTGCTGTGGAGTATTTTGGGGAGTTTGCCGGGTGTGAAGCCTCAGATTTGCTTTGCGAGAAGCATTGGCGAGATGATGACGAAGATAACCGAAGCGAAGAAACATATCGATCAGCCAGTCTAATGTGGCAATCGGAGACCAGCTACACGTAGGACATCAGAAACCTCATGGGAGAGGAAGAAGTGTAATGTGGCAGTTTGCTAGTGGAGACGCACGTAGTCAAACAAATTTTGAAGGAATTTCAAATGATAGCATCTTAAACCACATATCCAATTTACAATTAGTTTGCATTGGAATATTCCTCACATTTTTATACCAACAGAGATGTAATAAGATCTCATATCCTAGAATTATTTTTGTCACGTAAAAGCATGCTACATCTAATAGGGTTCAAATGTTACAGCTAGATTGCCACGTGTTTATCTGGTGTAGTCATGTTAGTTAGCAGCGTCACGTGTCAGGTTAGTCACGTCAGTTAGTGGTTAAATCATGTTAGCTAAATTAGTTGTTAGTAGAATATTATTAGATCTAAAAGCAAATATTCCCCTATTTATATATAGAAATTTATATAACTTTTTTATTATGGTTGGGGAGGCGTCAGGAAGCGTTAGCTGTGTTAATGATTGATGGGCCCATACAAGGAAAGGCGTTGAGAGGCGTCAATGAGGGAGGCGTCGAGATGCATTGGATGTGTCTATGGTCGGTGGGCCCATATGCGCCGTAACGTCTCCCAACGCATCCAAAGTTGAGAGGATTAAGACTTCAAATAAAAAAGTGACAATTTTTTTTTCGTAGTTATTTATTTTAATCAAGGATAAAACGGTGAATCCATAATTATAAAAATAATGTTTTGAGTCGATGAATGGGTGCTGCCGCCGGAGGCCAGACATGAGTTCTGCCGAATGTCGATGGTGTAGCGTTGGTGCTTCTCGTCCTCGCTCGGGCTGAAAACGCTAGCATGCAGCAGCGTCACGCCCCATCGCGTCGCCATGTCGCCACACTGTGGCCATCGTCGACTTGTACGCGCTGAGGACGCTCGGTTGCAGGGGATCTACGCGGGATGTGGCCGTCCGCCGGCACCCATTAGATACGGCTTCGATTTCCACTGTGTACAGCAGACGAAAGGCATGTGAAGCTTAATCAATAGGGAGCCTGGAGAAATATATGGTTGCTGCTAGCTTGATCTCCATTGGTTGCACAGGAATAGGACGACACATAGGAGTAGATTCATTTAAGAAAGCAAAGCCACAAGGACGAAATAGTACTCATTTTCCTGACTACTGTAATTACTTCAGGTTGATAACCTATTCAAAACATACTAGCCGAAATAGCAAGTTCAGTGCCAAATTTCATTTTGCAATCAATTCAATGGTGCCGAGGAGGAGGGAGGAGCGACGGGCTCCGTGTCGGCGACGATTGAGGGGGAGGGCAGGCCGGCGCCGTGCGAGGTTGAGGGAGAGAGCAGTGCAAGCAGGGCTATCGGCGCGACACCGTACGAGGGCGGCAGCACCGGCTAGAGCGAGGGAGAGAGTAGGGCGGTGGCGGCGGCCTAGGGTGAGTGAGAGAGTGAGGTGCGTGTGGTTTGGAGGGAAGGGGATTCGCATCGACCATATTGCCCTTGATGAATAAAAATCAACAAAAACAACTATTTTAGGTAGGCATCAGAAAGCGTTAGGAAGCATTTCCAACTATTGTAAAAGGGCTCAAATTTATAAATGAAGACAGGTATGGCCGCAGGAGCTTCTTAGGAAGAAGTACGTAAAAAATAAAATCATTGGTGAAGTCTACTAAAACCAGGAGAATCACATTTGATTCGGCCATATAAAGGTTAAAGACCACTTCCTGGATCTTCCAAGATTCAATCTTCGCAGTGGCAATCAGATTAGGTTCTAGGAGCACAAATGGTTAGGAAACTATACTCTCAAAGAACAATATCCTTCCTTATTTAATATTACAAAGAGAAAACACATTTCATTGGCTCATGCACTTGGCCATACACCTATTAATATAACCTTTCAAAATGGCTTTGGCGGGGGATAAACTACTTAGGTGGAACGACTTGGTTGCAAAAGTTTTATTTGTGCAGTTGGATGACCAACACGACTACATCAAATGGTCTCCCACTAACAAAGAAATTCCATGGTTCAATCAATGCACAAACACCTGGTAAATCAAGCTTTACCTTTAAATAAATCTCCTAAGTTTAAATTGACCCTAAAGATTTAAAATCTTCATTTGGTTCTTATTAAAAGGGGTCATTACCACAAAAGATAATTTCCTAAAGCTTAACTGGAATGAAGATGGAAATTGTTGTTTTTGTAATAACAGAGAAACCATCCAATATCTGTTTTCAATTGTTATGCTGCAAGATTTATTTTGGAGAGTCGTTTTTGGTTTTAAAACACCCAATAACATGGTAGATTTTTTCTGGAAGTTTGACTTCAACAAAAAGACCCCAAAATGAGATCTCAAGTTCGTTTGGGAGCAAGTGCAATTTTTTTTATCTATTCGATCAAGTAGAAACAATGTGGTCTTTGAGAAGAAAAGACTATTATTATTTGCTGGTTATTTTTTTGGTAAAATACTATACTGTTCTCTAAAAGAAGTTCGAAAGACTAAATTTTAAGTGGGCATAGAGCTAGAGACGACGGTATTAGAAATCTTCGCCAAAAGTACATCGTCTCTATCATCTAGATTTTTAAGAGCTCAATATAAATAGTCCGGAGTTGGAACTGTAATAAGAAAATGGTTGTATGCACCACTCATGCAGAGGCTGGAAGTAAATTTCTTTTTCTAAAAAGTCATCTATTTATCCTATTTACCCAATTTAAATAATATTTAAATTAATTCTATTATCTCATGGATAATAGCTCATCCTAACTGTTTAGATCAAACTAAATGAATAGTCCGCAAATCGATTTCAGAGTAACTTAGAAATTCCCTAGATATATTTAAAAAAAAGACGTACCCAGTGCAGAGAGCTCCCGCTCTGTGCGGGGTCTGGGGAAAGGTGTCAGTGGCAAGTCTTACCCTCGCCTGTGCAATGCGAGGAGACCGCGACTCGAACCTAGGACCTTCCGGTCACAGGCGGTAAGACTCTACCGCTTGCACCAGGCCTATTTTGATGTGAAAAAATAGTGACATAACTACTGGATTCAGGCGCTTTGCCGGGTGCCGAATGCACCCGGCAAAGGCTACTTTGCACTCGGCAAAGAGCCTACGGCAAAAAGTTAGTCGGCAAAGATTTCTTTGCCGGGTGCTTTTTATCGGGCACCCGACAAAGACTTTGCCGAGTGCAAACCCGGCACCCGGCAAAGAAAAGTGGTCGTTACGGCGCCGGCTCCGTCATCCCATGCTTTGCCGGGTGCCATGTCAGAGGCACCCGGCAAATATTTTTTTAATTTTTTTTTCAAATTTTCTTTGCCGGGTGCCATGCCGGGGAGGCACCCGGCAAAGATTTTTTTATTTTTTTATAATTTCTTTGCCGGGTGTCGCACCGTAGGGGCACCCGGCAAAGAGTTTTTTATTTTTTTTCATAATTTCTTTGCCGGGTGCCAGGTCATGGGGCACCCGGCAAAGAATTTTTTTTAAAAAAACTTTGCCGGGTGCCCTGGCCCTGGCACTCGGCAAAGCTGGGAATTCCTTTCAGAATTCCCAGCTTTGCCGAGTGCCAGGGCCAGGGCACCCGGCAAAGCCTCAAAAATTAATTTTTTTATTTTGTTTTTTGATTCTATAATCACAAACACAGCATATAAAAGATATATATCACATCTGAAGCATCACAAAGACAATATAGCACATATATATCACATCCATCTCATCACAAACTCAATCCCACACATATATATCACATCGCGAATACAATACCTCACATACACGACATCACAAACATAATAGGTCCAATTACCATCGAAACAAGTCGATAGTGGATCACAGTGCATCACATGTCCATCAAGCGGTGAAAAAGATACGCAAACTAAAGGTGGGGAGGAAACTGAGTGCCTGGTGAAGGAAACTCGGCACCGCCTGCTTGCGCCTGAGATGGGTTATTCGAACCCGCCAACGGAGGCTGCATAAAGGACAAGAGATTCAGGCGCTTAGAGTGGGTCATCTAATGAAAGCACTAGTCGAAGCAATATGGATTCATACTCACTGGACTAGCTACAACTGGCGGCGGCGCTGGAGCGAACATCGGCACAGGTACACCGTTCACTTGCCCAAAGTTCTGCAGGAACATCGTAATCTCCGCCAGCTGCTTGGCCTGTCTCTCCCGCTCGGCCCGCTCGGCTTGTCTTTCCCGCTCGGCCACCTCGGTCCTCGCCGGCAGGTCCCGTAGCTCCTGAGCCATCCTCTCGTTCTCGGCCTGCAATATTTCAATCGAATGTTTTAGTAATGTAAAGGTAACTAAGTTATGTAAAGATCAATGTACGAAGAGTTAAACTGGACTAACCTGGAGTGCGTCGACCTGCTGCTGTGAAGGGGATGACCGTTGGCGTATGGCTGGGCCTCTGCTCGGGGTACTTGCTCGGATCTGGGAGAGGGAGGGAACAGATATGGACTCGAGGGTGCCATCGCCAAGCTAGTACCGCCCATGCTTCTTGCCCTGTCCGATCCTCATGACAGTCGTGCCATCAATGTCGTCGGTGCTCGGATCCCAGTCTAGCCCCTGGACCGACCTTGCCTCCGACGCGTAGGAGCTGATGCAGGTGTGAGCGCTCGGGTTGCTGTACGACTCGGGTGGGTCATCCGGGTTGAAGGTGACAGCGGAAGTCGCCTTTCCCTTGTGGGCCAGTCCATACGCCATGAACGTGGACAAAGGCTGGCCACCATGCGATGCCGACTGCGAGAAAGACAACAAGATGATTAGAAGAAACATGCAGAATGGAGCGTCAGAATACTAAAAATGAATTCACGTACCCAAGCTTGCTTGTATGCGCCGAGGCTACGGCTGCCTTGGTGGTGTGTGGGGCCTGTCGCCTGCAAAGCCCGCTCCCGGTGGGCTTCGTGTTCCTGGATATAACCCTCTGTGAACCACCTGTTCACGATCATCTCCCAGCAGTCGACAAAGGACTCGCACCACCATGGAATCATCTACATGTCATAAAGAATTTGAGATGTAAGACGACCAAATAAAAGCTACTTAATCTCAAAACGAATCAGTATTATTCTTCTTCATTTACCTCAAGGAACTGTTCCCGGGTCAGAGGCATCTGTCTTGCCTGTGTCTTGCTGACTTTCTGACCAAGTCGCGTGACGTAGTACTTGATGATGCAAGTGAGGCGCTCCTCGTAGTGCATGTCACTGATGCGTTTCCTGGCACTTTTCACCAAGTTCTTCTCCGCCCTCTCCTCCTATCCCTCTTCACACCTGAAAAAAGTCTATAGACAGACACAATGTATCAATTCATTATGTCAAAAAGTGTCAAATGAATGCGATGTATTGATCAAAGTTGTGCGAATGAGACTTACCCAGAACTCTCTCCTGACCCGCTCCTGCTTGTCTTCATAATCTACGTTGGGGGCAGATTTGTAGTGGTCCCACGATTTGGCCGGCCCCACAGTCCCCTTGTGCGTGAAAATGCCGGGGTAATAGTGCCTGCACACAAGCCCCAAGATGTGGTTGGGGTTGCGTGAGTCACCAGGCGACACAACCTCCCAGTGCCTGCACAAGTCATTAACAAACATTATTAGTTTCTCTGATATTTTCAACAGGTTATATGAAGTAGCTGTGATTAAATCTAAAGTTAGTTACCTGTCCCCCTAGGGGTGGATCACTGGGCGTAGGGGAGGAAGCGGAGGCCCAGGGAGTTTTGAGGGACCTCGCAAGTAGGGGCTAGCCGCAGCAGAGGTAGTGGAACTACTTCCGGCCTCGCCGCCCTCCTGTGCCTCTCCCTCGCTGTCCGTCGCCTGAACCTCATCCATCGCCAGAACCTGCTCGTCCTCCGAGGAGTCCGTGGTACGGCGCTCCTCCTCTGGCACGTCACGCGGCCTGACTAGAGGAGGCCGGCCCCTCCTGCTGCCGCTCCCGCTGCCGCTACTCCTGGCCCTCTGTCTCCTCCCGTCTGATGCGTTCTCTCCAGCATCTGCGTCCTCACGTGCCCTTTGATCAACTCATCAATCACAGGCTCCATGAACACACCCATCTTACTCCCTGGGTGCTCGGGAATTATCAATGTCAAGATCACGTTATGTCATTGAAAGGCGACGCTAGGGGGGAGATTGAGGGGGATAAGAAACACAGGCCAACATGTGTAAGGGGCAGACATCATGCCATAAGGATTAAACCCATCTGTTGCCAGCGCGACACGTACATTACGAGCCTCATCGGATTTCAAACGATGCTTGTCATTAAAGCTGGTCCATGCTTCACCATCAGATGGATGCACCATCTTGTCAGGATGGTAGCGTTTGCCATTCTTGTGCCACGTCATTTGTTTCGCGGTTTCCTCGGTCATGAATAGCCTTTGAATCCTCGGCACGAAGGGAAGGTGCTGTAGGACTCGGGCGGGTATCTTAAGCTAGGTCTTCTGGCCACCACCATCACCAGACTTGACCTCCAGGAACCTGGAGGCTTACACTTCGGACAGTACTTTACCTCCTTGACTTCTTCCTAAAATAGGACACACCCGTTCGGACAAGCATATATCTGCTCATATGGCATCTTCAGTGCTTTAAGGAGCTTGTGTGCCTCGTGCATGGTCTTTGGCAACACGTGGTTTTTTGGAAGCAGGGTGCCAACCACGACCAACACCTTATCGAAGCCTTCTCGACTCTAGTTTAAATTGGACTTCAACCCCATCAAGCGACTTATGGCATCTAGCTAGGAGACCTCAGAATGAGTGTGAAGGGGTTTCTGTGCCGAGTCCATCATGTACTTGAACGCATCTACGGCTGCCTGCATCTCTGCCTCCTCACGTCCTTCAGCAAACTGTGCTTGGTGAACGTCATCTACCATGTCTGCTACCCCGGCATCAGCATCGAAAGCCTCGACGCGTTGTCTCACCACCTCCTCTCTCATACGACCGGCTTCACCATGGTGGACCCACCGGGTGTAGTTCGGCATAAACCCATTCTTGTGCAGATGTGTACCCATGAGTTCCTTGTCTAGCATTCTCCTGTTACCACACTTGCTGCAGGGACACAAAGCCATTTTTGGGAATTTTGCGGCCTTGCCAAATGCACGATTCAAGAAATGATCAGTCTTCTGCATCCATTCATAGCTGGCATCACCCTGACTTGTCCGGCCCGTGTACATCCACTGACGGTCCTCCATCCTCTAGCATATATAACATCACCACAGGTGACCATCAATTGCATCTATGCGGTGTCCCTACTCTCTAATAGGTGAGGATAGGTCCTAATCCCACCCACGGATGCGTAGATGAGGTTAGTTTCCATGCTCCGCTCCTATCCGAGACGGAATTTTGGCAGCACCTCCCCGCCGTTCTCCCGATACACGTCCTGCAAGGGAGAGTGTGTATCCGGAGAACAACGGAGAGGTGATGCCGAAACACCATCTCGAACCAGAGCGGAGCATGAAAACTAACCTCAACTACGCATCCGCGGGCTGTCCAAAAAGCGTGGACAATCCGAAATAGATACGGACGTAGATATGCAAAGGTCCTCATATCTCTGACCGTATCTCTTTCGAACGGGAGACACCTAACTAGGTTACATGACCAAAGACCACATACGGATAGAGGGGTTATACCTAGGGTGGTGGTGAGGTCCGGGTAGCGGGGCGGTGGAGAGTCAGTGTAGTGGCGAGTCGACGCGGTGCAGGAAGACCCACAGCGCCGACGAAGACGATCAGGGTCGCCGAGTCCCTCCCACAGGTCCTCCTCCTGCAAAAAAGGGCAAAAATGGTTAGTGTCGACTCAAAATTTCGGCAGCACCTCCCCTGCACGGGGAGGTTCCCAAAACCTGCAAAAAACATGGCACGAAGGCCAACAACCACATATATACCAAACATGGCACGAAGGCCAACAACCACATATATACCAAACATGGACACGAAGGCCAACAACCACCAATATATCAAGAGGAGCCATGTACTTTAGTTCTCTTTTCATGCACATAAAAGTATTGAAGTAGTACAACAACAATTACTACTAACCCTACAACAACTACTAACACTACTACTAACAACTACTTAACTACTAACAATGCTAATAGTAAGAACTACTTAACTATTAACAACTACTACTACTAACCACTACTACTTACTAACTACTACTATTTACTAACCCTACAACTAACACTACTAACTACTACAACTAACACTACAACTAAAACTACTAACTACTACTACTAACACTACAACTAACTACTACTAACACTACTAACTACTACTACTACTAACACTACAAGGGTAGGGCTTACCTTGGCGGCAAGAACGGCAAGAGCGAGGGCCGGCGATGATGGCGGGGATGACCGCAGCAGCGCGAGGATCAACGGCCGTTCGGGTCGGCACCTTCCTCTTCTTCCTCCTCCCCCTTCTCTTTCTTCCTCTTCTTCCTCCACCCCTTCTCTTTTTTCCTCTTCCTCCTCCCCCTTTCTTTTCTTCTTCCTTCCTCCTCCCTTCTTCCACCTACCTCCTCTACTGCTGGTCGGCGGGCGGGAGGAGCCCGGCGGCCGGACCACGGGCAGTCGGCCTCATCAGGGGACGGCCGGCTGAGGTGGGCTGCGTGGCCTCCAGCGGCCGGTGAGGCTGGGGCGCTGGGGCCCAGGCAGGAGCGCCGGCCGAGCGCCGGGGTCATCGAGGCGGGGCCGCGGCCGCCGGATCCGGGCGGGAGCGCCGGCCGGCCGCCGGACACTGAGAAGAATGTCACCGAAGCACTTTGGGCAACACTCATGGACATTCCTGACAAGACAAAGGACAACCATAAGGCTAGAGTAGACATGGCAACACTATGCGACAGACCAAAGCTATAGATGTTGCCTCCAAGAGACGACAAACCATGGAAAAGGCCTAAGGCCGATTACGTCTTGGAAAAGAAGCACAGGACGAAAGTGATACAATGGATGCAGACGTTTTTCTTGCAGGTTTTGGAAACCTCCCCATGCAGGGGAGGTGCTGCCGAAATTTTCAACTTTTCTTTAAACTGCTTACATTTTTATCTTGTCACTCACGTGTAATCTCTTCTCTTTTGTGCAGCATCAATCGGGGGCGGCGTCGAACCATCTCGGAGGGTCGCCGGCATCGCAAGTTGGGGCGTCGCAACCCTCACATTCACCGTGAGCCGCTTCCGGAGTCGGTTTTATGCAGGCATGCCTTTATGCATTGAACTTGTGAACTTTGAACTTGTGATTTGTAATATATTGTGGATTTCGGACATAATTGGTCATTTGTGATATATATATGTGGTTTCTGATATATTGTGTTGAATTGTGGTTTCTAATATATATATATATGCACTGTTGTTTACATGGAAAAGCAAAAAACAATTTTTTTTTGCTGTGGCTTTGCCGAGTGCAATGACCATTGCACTCGGCAAAGCTAGGAAAATAGCAGCAACAATTTTTCAGATTTGCCGAGTGCAATGGCCATTGCACTCGGCAAAGAAAATTTAAAAAAAATAAATAAAAAATGCTTTGCCGAGTGCCTTGGCAGTGGCACTCGGCAAAGAAAATTTTAAAAAAATAAAAACAGGCTTTGCCGAGTGCCTCGGCGCTATGGCACTCGGCAAAGAATTTTGAAAAAAAAGAAAATTCTTTGCCGAGTGTTGCACTCGGCAAAAAAATTAAAAAAAATTTAAGACGGCGTGAGCCGTCGGCCAACGGCCATCAATCCTTTGCCGAGTGCCAGCTTGACACTCGGCAAAGCCTTTGCCGAGTGCCCGAGATTTGGCACTAGGCAAAGCAGGCTTTACCGTGAAAAGGTTCGACGGAGCCTCTTTGACGAGTGTTGCACTCGGCAAAGGATTTGCCGAGTGCATGGGGCACTCGGCAAAGCGTGTGGCTGCTGTAGTGTGTAGATTATCGAAAAATATTTGTCATTGGCTGACATCGCTATCCGTTAGCAAACCTTTTTCATTACCGGCTGTTGAGGAGGTTAGCTTGGTTTGGCATCCCCATCATCGTGTATTTAATTTCGCATGACTTTGAATGAATGTTTTTACGTTTGACTTGCGATGACTGAAGAAGTGCTGTGGAGTATTTTGGGGAGTTTGCCGGGTGTGAAGCCTCAGATTTGCTTTGCGAGAAGCATTGGCGAGATGATGACGAAGATAACCGAAGCGAAGAAACATATCGATCAGCCAGTCTAATGTGGCAATCGGAGACCAGCTACACGTAGGACATCAGAAACCTCATGGGAGAGGAAGAAGTGTAATGTGGCAGTTTGCTAGTGGAGACGCACGTAGTCAAACAAATTTTGAAGGAATTTCAAATGATAGCATCTTAAACCACATATCCAATTTACAATTAGTTTGCATTGGAATATTCCTCACATTTTTATACCAACAGAGATGTAATAAGATCTCATATCCTAGAATTATTTTTGTCACGTAAAAGCATGCTACATCTAATAGGGTTCAAATGTTACAGCTAGATTGCCACGTGTTTATCTGGTGTAGTCATGTTAGTTAGCAGCGTCACGTGTCAGGTTAGTCACGTCAGTTAGTGGTTAAATCATGTTAGCTAAATTAGTTGTTAGTAGAATATTATTAGATCTAAAAGCAAATATTCCCCTATTTATATATAGAAATTTATATAACTTTTTTATTATGGTTGGGGAGGCGTCAGGAAGCGTTAGCTGTGTTAATGATTGATGGGCCCATACAAGGAAAGGCGTTGAGAGGCGTCAATGAGGGAGGCGTCGAGATGCATTGGATGTGTCTATGGTCGGTGGGCCCATATGCGCCGTAACGTCTCCCAACGCATCCAAAGTTGAGAGGATTAAGACTTCAAATAAAAAAGTGACAATTTTTTTTTCGTAGTTATTTATTTTAATCAAGGATAAAACGGTGAATCCATAATTATAAAAATAATGTTTTGAGTCGATGAATGGGTGCTGCCGCCGGAGGCCAGACATGAGTTCTGCCGAATGTCGATGGTGTAGCGTTGGTGCTTCTCGTCCTCGCTCGGGCTGAAAACGCTAGCATGCAGCAGCGTCACGCCCCATCGCGTCGCCATGTCGCCACACTGTGGCCATCGTCGACTTGTACGCGCTGAGGACGCTCGGTTGCAGGGGATCTACGCGGGATGTGGCCGTCCGCCGGCACCCATTAGATACGGCTTCGATTTCCACTGTGTACAGCAGACGAAAGGCATGTGAAGCTTAATCAATAGGGAGCCTGGAGAAATATATGGTTGCTGCTAGCTTGATCTCCATTGGTTGCACAGGAATAGGACGACACATAGGAGTAGATTCATTTAAGAAAGCAAAGCCACAAGGACGAAATAGTACTCATTTTCCTGACTACTGTAATTACTTCAGGTTGATAACCTATTCAAAACATACTAGCCGAAATAGCAAGTTCAGTGCCAAATTTCATTTTGCAATCAATTCAATGGTGCCGAGGAGGAGGGAGGAGCGACGGGCTCCGTGTCGGCGACGATTGAGGGGGAGGGCAGGCCGGCGCCGTGCGAGGTTGAGGGAGAGAGCAGTGCAAGCAGGGCTATCGGCGCGACACCGTACGAGGGCGGCAGCACCGGCTAGAGCGAGGGAGAGAGTAGGGCGGTGGCGGCGGCCTAGGGTGAGTGAGAGAGTGAGGTGCGTGTGGTTTGGAGGGAAGGGGATTCGCATCGACCATATTGCCCTTGATGAATAAAAATCAACAAAAACAACTATTTTAGGTAGGCATCAGAAAGCGTTAGGAAGCATTTCCAACTATTGTAAAAGGGCTCAAATTTATAAATGAAGACAGGTATGGCCGCAGGAGCTTCTTAGGAAGAAGTACGTAAAAAATAAAATCATTGGTGAAGTCTACTAAAACCAGGAGAATCACATTTGATTCGGCCATATAAAGGTTAAAGACCACTTCCTGGATCTTCCAAGATTCAATCTTCGCAGTGGCAATCAGATTAGGTTCTAGGAGCACAAATGGTTAGGAAACTATACTCTCAAAGAACAATATCCTTCCTTATTTAATATTACAAAGAGAAAACACATTTCATTGGCTCATGCACTTGGCCATACACCTATTAATATAACCTTTCAAAATGGCTTTGGCGGGGGATAAACTACTTAGGTGGAACGACTTGGTTGCAAAAGTTTTATTTGTGCAGTTGGATGACCAACACGACTACATCAAATGGTCTCCCACTAACAAAGAAATTCCATGGTTCAATCAATGCACAAACACCTGGTAAATCAAGCTTTACCTTTAAATAAATCTCCTAAGTTTAAATTGACCCTAAAGATTTAAAATCTTCATTTGGTTCTTATTAAAAGGGGTCATTACCACAAAAGATAATTTCCTAAAGCTTAACTGGAATGAAGATGGAAATTGTTGTTTTTGTAATAACAGAGAAACCATCCAATATCTGTTTTCAATTGTTATGCTGCAAGATTTATTTTGGAGAGTCGTTTTTGGTTTTAAAACACCCAATAACATGGTAGATTTTTTCTGGAAGTTTGACTTCAACAAAAAGACCCCAAAATGAGATCTCAAGTTCGTTTGGGAGCAAGTGCAATTTTTTTTATCTATTCGATCAAGTAGAAACAATGTGGTCTTTGAGAAGAAAAGACTATTATTATTTGCTGGTTATTTTTTTTGGTAAAATACTATACTGTTCTCTAAAAGAAGTTCGAAAGACTAAATTTTAAGTGGGCATAGAGCTAGAGACGACGGTATTAGAAATCTTCGCCAAAAGTACATCGTCTCTATCATCTAGATTTTTAAGAGCTCAATATAAATAGTCCGGAGTTGGAACTGTAATAAGAAAATGGTTGTATGCACCACTCATGCAGAGGCTGGAAGTAAATTTCTTTTTCTAAAAAGTCATCTATTTATCCTATTTACCCAATTTAAATAATATTTAAATTAATTCTATTATCTCATGGATAATAGCTCATCCTAACTGTTTAGATCAAACTAAATGAATAGTCCGCAAATCGATTTCAGAGTAACTTAGAAATTCCCTAGATATATTTAAAAAAAAGACGTACCCAGTGCAGAGAGCTCCCGCTCTGTGCGGGGTCTGGGGAAAGGTGTCAGTGGCAAGTCTTACCCTCGCCTGTGCAATGCGAGGAGACCGCGACTCGAACCTAGGACCTTCCGGTCACAGGCGGTAAGACTCTACCGCTTGCACCAGGCCTATTTTGATGTGAAAAAATAGTGACATAACTACTGGATTCAGGCGCTTTGCCGGGTGCCGAATGCACCCGGCAAAGGCTACTTTGCACTCGGCAAAGAGCCTACGGCAAAAAGTTAGTCGGCAAAGATTTCTTTGCCGGGTGCTTTTTATCGGGCACCCGACAAAGACTTTGCCGAGTGCAAACCCGGCACCCGGCAAAGAAAAGTGGTCGTTACGGCGCCGGCTCCGTCATCCCATGCTTTGCCGGGTGCCATGTCAGAGGCACCCGGCAAATATTTTTTTAATTTTTTTTTCAAATTTTCTTTGCCGGGTGCCATGCCGGGGAGGCACCCGGCAAAGATTTTTTTATTTTTTTATAATTTCTTTGCCGGGTGTCGCACCGTAGGGGCACCCGGCAAAGAGTTTTTTATTTTTTTTCATAATTTCTTTGCCGGGTGCCAGGTCATGGGGCACCCGGCAAAGAATTTTTTTTAAAAAAACTTTGCCGGGTGCCCTGGCCCTGGCACTCGGCAAAGCTGGGAATTCCTTTCAGAATTCCCAGCTTTGCCGAGTGCCAGGGCCAGGGCACCCGGCAAAGCCTCAAAAATTAATTTTTTTATTTTGTTTTTTGATTCTATAATCACAAACACAGCATATAAAAGATATATATCACATCTGAAGCATCACAAAGACAATATAGCACATATATATCACATCCATCTCATCACAAACTCAATCCCACACATATATATCACATCGCGAATACAATACCTCACATACACGACATCACAAACATAATAGGTCCAATTACCATCGAAACAAGTCGATAGTGGATCACAGTGCATCACATGTCCATCAAGCGGTGAAAAAGATACGCAAACTAAAGGTGGGGAGGAAACTGAGTGCCTGGTGAAGGAAACTCGGCACCGCCTGCTTGCGCCTGAGATGGGTTATTCGAACCCGCCAACGGAGGCTGCATAAAGGACAAGAGATTCAGGCGCTTAGAGTGGGTCATCTAATGAAAGCACTAGTCGAAGCAATATGGATTCATACTCACTGGACTAGCTACAACTGGCGGCGGCGCTGGAGCGAACATCGGCACAGGTACACCGTTCACTTGCCCAAAGTTCTGCAGGAACATCGTAATCTCCGCCAGCTGCTTGGCCTGTCTCTCCCGCTCGGCCCGCTCGGCTTGTCTTTCCCGCTCGGCCACCTCGGTCCTCGCCGGCAGGTCCCGTAGCTCCTGAGCCATCCTCTCGTTCTCGGCCTGCAATATTTCAATCGAATGTTTTAGTAATGTAAAGGTAACTAAGTTATGTAAAGATCAATGTACGAAGAGTTAAACTGGACTAACCTGGAGTGCGTCGACCTGCTGCTGTGAAGGGGATGACCGTTGGCGTATGGCTGGGCCTCTGCTCGGGGTACTTGCTCGGATCTGGGAGAGGGAGGGAACAGATATGGACTCGAGGGTGCCATCGCCAAGCTAGTACCGCCCATGCTTCTTGCCCTGTCCGATCCTCATGACAGTCGTGCCATCAATGTCGTCGGTGCTCGGATCCCAGTCTAGCCCCTGGACCGACCTTGCCTCCGACGCGTAGGAGCTGATGCAGGTGTGAGCGCTCGGGTTGCTGTACGACTCGGGTGGGTCATCCGGGTTGAAGGTGACAGCGGAAGTCGCCTTTCCCTTGTGGGCCAGTCCATACGCCATGAACGTGGACAAAGGCTGGCCACCATGCGATGCCGACTGCGAGAAAGACAACAAGATGATTAGAAGAAACATGCAGAATGGAGCGTCAGAATACTAAAAATGAATTCACGTACCCAAGCTTGCTTGTATGCGCCGAGGCTACGGCTGCCTTGGTGGTGTGTGGGGCCTGTCGCCTGCAAAGCCCGCTCCCGGTGGGCTTCGTGTTCCTGGATATAACCCTCTGTGAACCACCTGTTCACGATCATCTCCCAGCAGTCGACAAAGGACTCGCACCACCATGGAATCATCTACATGTCATAAAGAATTTGAGATGTAAGACGACCAAATAAAAGCTACTTAATCTCAAAACGAATCAGTATTATTCTTCTTCATTTACCTCAAGGAACTGTTCCCGGGTCAGAGGCATCTGTCTTGCCTGTGTCTTGCTGACTTTCTGACCAAGTCGCGTGACGTAGTACTTGATGATGCAAGTGAGGCGCTCCTCGTAGTGCATGTCACTGATGCGTTTCCTGGCACTTTTCACCAAGTTCTTCTCCGCCCTCTCCTCCTATCCCTCTTCACACCTGAAAAAAGTCTATAGACAGACACAATGTATCAATTCATTATGTCAAAAAGTGTCAAATGAATGCGATGTATTGATCAAAGTTGTGCGAATGAGACTTACCCAGAACTCTCTCCTGACCCGCTCCTGCTTGTCTTCATAATCTACGTTGGGGGCAGATTTGTAGTGGTCCCACGATTTGGCCGGCCCCACAGTCCCCTTGTGCGTGAAAATGCCGGGGTAATAGTGCCTGCACACAAGCCCCAAGATGTGGTTGGGGTTGCGTGAGTCACCAGGCGACACAACCTCCCAGTGCCTGCACAAGTCATTAACAAACATTATTAGTTTCTCTGATAATTTTCAACAGGTTATATGAAGTAGCTGTGATTAAATCTAAAGTTAGTTACCTGTCCCCCTAGGGGTGGATCACTGGGCGTAGGGGAGGAAGCGGAGGCCCAGGGAGTTTTGAGGGACCTCGCAAGTAGGGGCTAGCCGCAGCAGAGGTAGTGGAACTACTTCCGGCCTCGCCGCCCTCCTGTGCCTCTCCCTCGCTGTCCGTCGCCTGAACCTCATCCATCGCCAGAACCTGCTCGTCCTCCGAGGAGTCCGTGGTACGGCGCTCCTCCTCTGGCACGTCACGCGGCCTGACTAGAGGAGGCCGGCCCCTCCTGCTGCCGCTCCCGCTGCCGCTACTCCTGGCCCTCTGTCTCCTCCCGTCTGATGCGTTCTCTCCAGCATCTGCGTCCTCACGTGCCCTTTGATCAACTCATCAATCACAGGCTCCATGAACACACCCATCTTACTCCCTGGGTGCTCGGGAATTATCAATGTCAAGATCACGTTATGTCATTGAAAGGCGACGCTAGGGGGGAGATTGAGGGGGATAAGAAACACAGGCCAACATGTGTAAGGGGCAGACATCATGCCATAAGGATTAAACCCATCTGTTGCCAGCGCGACACGTACATTACGAGCCTCATCGGATTTCAAACGATGCTTGTCATTAAAGCTGGTCCATGCTTCACCATCAGATGGATGCACCATCTTGTCAGGATGGTAGCGTTTGCCATTCTTGTGCCACGTCATTTGTTTCGCGGTTTCCTCGGTCATGAATAGCCTTTGAATCCTCGGCACGAAGGGAAGGTGCTGTAGGACTCGGGCGGGTATCTTAAGCTAGGTCTTCTGGCCACCACCATCACCAGACTTGACCTCCAGGAACCTGGAGGCTTTACACTTCGGACAGTACTTTACCTCCTTGACTTCTTCCTAAAATAGGACACACCCGTTCGGACAAGCATATATCTGCTCATATGGCATCTTCAGTGCTTTAAGGAGCTTGTGTGCCTCGTGCATGGTCTTTGGCAACACGTGGTTTTTTGGAAGCAGGGTGCCAACCACGACCAACACCTTATCGAAGCCTTCTCGACTCTAGTTTAAATTGGACTTCAACCCCATCAAGCGACTTATGGCATCTAGCTAGGAGACCTCAGAATGAGTGTGAAGGGGTTTCTGTGCCGAGTCCATCATGTACTTGAACGCATCTACGGCTGCCTGCATCTCTGCCTCCTCACGTCCTTCAGCAAACTGTGCTTGGTGAACGTCATCTACCATGTCTGCTACCCCGGCATCAGCATCGAAAGCCTCGACGCGTTGTCTCACCACCTCCTCTCTCATACGACCGGCTTCACCATGGTGGACCCACCGGGTGTAGTTCGGCATAAACCCATTCTTGTGCAGATGTGTACCCATGAGTTCCTTGTCTAGCATTCTCCTGTTACCACACTTGCTGCAGGGACACAAAGCCATTTTTGGGAATTTTGCGGCCTTGCCAAATGCACGATTCAAGAAATGATCAGTCTTCTGCATCCATTCATAGCTGGCATCACCCTGACTTGTCCGGCCCGTGTACATCCACTGACGGTCCTCCATCCTCTAGCATATATAACATCACCACAGGTGACCATCAATTGCATCTATGCGGTGTCCCTACTCTCTAATAGGTGAGGATAGGTCCTAATCCCACCCACGGATGCGTAGATGAGGTTAGTTTCCATGCTCCGCTCCTATCCGAGACGGAATTTTGGCAGCACCTCCCCGCCGTTCTCCCGATACACGTCCTGCAAGGGAGAGTGTGTATCCGGAGAACAACGGAGAGGTGATGCCGAAACACCATCTCGAACCAGAGCGGAGCATGAAAACTAACCTCAACTACGCATCCGCGGGCTGTCCAAAAAGCGTGGACAATCCGAAATAGATACGGACGTAGATATGCAAAGGTCCTCATATCTCTGACCGTATCTCTTTCGAACGGGAGACACCTAACTAGGTTACATGACCAAAGACCACATACGGATAGAGGGGTTATACCTAGGGTGGTGGTGAGGTCCGGGTAGCGGGGCGGTGGAGAGTCAGTGTAGTGGCGAGTCGACGCGGTGCAGGAAGACCCACAGCGCCGACGAAGACGATCAGGGTCGCCGAGTCCCTCCCACAGGTCCTCCTCCTGCAAAAAAGGGCAAAAATGGTTAGTGTCGACTCAAAATTTCGGCAGCACCTCCCCTGCACGGGGAGGTTCCCAAAACCTGCAAAAAACATGGCACGAAGGCCAACAACCACATATATACCAAACATGGCACGAAGGCCAACAACCACATATATACCAAACATGGACACGAAGGCCAACAACCACCAATATATCAAGAGGAGCCATGTACTTTAGTTCTCTTTTCATGCACATAAAAGTATTGAAGTAGTACAACAACAATTACTACTAACCCTACAACAACTACTAACACTACTACTAACAACTACTTAACTACTAACAATGCTAATAGTAAGAACTACTTAACTATTAACAACTACTACTACTAACCACTACTACTTACTAACTACTACTATTTACTAACCCTACAACTAACACTACTAACTACTACAACTAACACTACAACTAAAACTACTAACTACTACTACTAACACTACAACTAACTACTACTAACACTACTAACTACTACTACTACTAACACTACAAGGGTAGGGCTTACCTTGGCGGCAAGAACGGCAAGAGCGAGGGCCGGCGATGATGGCGGGGATGACCGCAGCAGCGCGAGGATCAACGGCCGGTCGGGTCGGCACCTTCCTCTTCTTCCTCCTCCCCCTTCTCTTTCTTCCTCTTCTTCCTCCACCCCTTCTCTTTTTTCCTCTTCCTCCTCCCCCTTCTTTTTCTTCTTCCTTCCTCCTCCCTTCTTCCACCTACCTCCTCTACTGCTGGTCGGCGGCGGGAGGAGCCCGGCGGCCGGACCACGGGCAGTCGGCCTCATCGGGGACGGCCGGCGAGGTGGGGCTGCGTGGCCGCCGCGGCCGGTGAGGCTGGGGCGCTGGGGCCAGGCAGGAGCGCCGGCCGAGCGCCGCCGGGGTCATCGAGGCGGGGCCGCGGCCGCCGGATCCGGGCGGGAGCGCCGGCCGGCCGCCGGGGCGAGCGCCACAGGGCGTGGGCACGGCTCGCGCGGGAGCTGGGCCGCCGGTGCCGGTGCCGTGGGGTCGTCGGGACTGGGCGACAGAGCAAGGCGCGGGCGAGGCGCGGGCGCGGCGAAGCGCGGCGGCGGTGGCGGCGGAGCGCAGGCGTGGGGTCGAACCGTCTGCTGGAATAGGTTAGGGTTGGGACGTGGGCCGGCCTTTTTAGTCATGGGCCTTTGCCGGGTGCCAGGTGATGACGGCACCCGGCAAAGAATTTTTTTTTAAATTTCTTTGCCGGGTGCCCCATGACCTGGCACCCGGCAAATTTTGTTTTTGTTTTTTTTGACCCCATTTTTTTGTGGGGACTTGCTACAGTAAATATATCCATATTTCAAAATTTGGGACAATTATGAGTTTTTAACTATATTTCCTTAATTTTTTCTGTTTCATTGAATTTTTCTGACTATTCCAAATTTGAACTGCAGGTATATGAAATAATGGAATTTGGTCATTCAAAAAATAGTATTAATGATATTTAGGCTATGTCGGGGCCGTATGCAGGAAGTGGCATGAAATGTCGCGCATCATGTTGTCGTAACATGACGATGTACTTGCGGGGGAAGTTTATTTAAATTATATAAAATCCAAACGATGTCCGAAAATCATGAAACTTGTCGATGTGTCTTGTTATCACATGTGGAGGCCCTGGTAAAAAATTAAGAAAGTTTCGAGCAAGTTGCGACGTCGGCTGCCTAAAACCTAGACATCTCCACATATGGGTTTTAGGCAGCCAACGTCGTAACTTGCTCGAAACTTTCTTAATTTTTTATCAGGGCCTCCACATGTGATAACAAGACACATCGACAAGTTTCATGATTTTCGGACATCGTTTGGATTTTATATAATTTAAATAAACTTCCCCCGCGAGTACATCATCATGTTACGACAACATGATGCGCGACATTTCATGCCACTTCCCGCATACGGCCCCGACATAGCCTAAATATCATGAATACTATTTTTTGAATGACCAAATTCCATTATTTCATGTACCTGCAGTTCAAATTTGGAATAGTCGGAAAATTCAATGAAACGGAAAAAATTAAGGAAATATAGTTAAAAACTCATAATTGTCCCAAATTTTGAAATAGGGATAATTTACTATAGCAAGTCCCCACAAAAAAATGGGGTAAAAAAAACAAAAAACAAAAAATAATTTGCCGGGTGCCACCCCGGGCACCCGGCAAAGAAGCCTTTGCCGGGTGCCAGGTCATGGGGCACCCGGCAAAGAAATTAAAAAAAAAAAATTTTTTTGCCGGGTGCCTAACGGCGTGGCACCCGGCAAAGGCTGACGACAGCTGGCCGCCGTCAAGCCGGCCACCTTTGCCGGCGGCCATATTTTGCCGAGTGGCCGGCACCCGGCAAAGACCAATTTTTGCTGACGGCTGGAATTTGCCGAGTGCCCGGCACCCGGCAAAGGCTGCTTTGCCGGAGGCCTTTCTTTGTCGGGTGCCGCCAGGCCTGGCACCCGACAAAAAATTCCTTTGCCGGATGCCCGATAAAAAGCACCCGGCACATTTTTTTCTCCCGGCAAATCAGCCGTTCCCTGTTGTGATATGAACCCACATGTGTCATCTTCATATTGGCATGTTTGAAATAATAATCCAAACTCCGTTTAGTCTACAGATAGATTTTGGAACTAGGTAGTCAATATTTCTTTGGCCATGACCCAAGCATCTTCTCTTTTTCCTCGTTTTGGCTTTGCCCCAATTTATCATTGCAAAATTTTAGTTTGGCTTGCTAGTGCCACAAACTAATTAAACACGCCTTTTTTGCTTGTCCTTGGCCACTCGTCTATTTAATGTTGCTGCCAAACCTAGCTCTCGCACTCTCATAAGCACAGAGCACATTCTCTAGCCATTCAAGTCAGCACGCACAACCTTCAGAAACCATGTTTCGCTGTCATCCTCTTCCCAGCTACTACCTTCTCCTGGTTACCATCGTCATCCTCCTCCTCGCTAGCAGCGGGCGTGGAGTATGCCAATGCCACAAAGATCAAAGTGCTGCCCTACTACGCCTGAAAGCCAGCTTCAGCTTCAACGTCCTATCTGTAGAAAAAATACTTTCGTCATGGAAGGTAGATACCAACTGCTGCACGTGGAATCGTGTAACATGTGACGGCACGTCAGGCGTCGTCACTGCTCTCGACCTCTCTGGTCTCGGCATGTCGGGTAACCTCAGTTCATCAGGCATCTTTGAACTAACCTCGCTCCGCTTCCTTAGCCTTGCTTACAACTCCTTTGATACAAGTCCATGGCCAAGTCCAGGATTTGAGTTGCTCACGGACCTCGAGTACCTTGACCTCTCAGAATCCGGCTTGTCCGGCAATTTGCACATCGAGAAAGGTCAACTTTCCAATTTAGTCACTTTAATCCTATGTGGCCTTGATCTAAAAAGTTTCAACCTCGAGACGTTGATTGACAGCCTTGGCAGTCTCCAAAATTTATATCTTTGTGATGTCAATATTTCGGCCCGTCCAACCAATTCGACACATGTCACTTCTGCCAATAAAACGACGTCAGGTCTCAGAGAGCTAAGCATGGCGTCGTGCACAATCACTGGCGGCCGTGTTGATACTCTTCTATCTCGTTCTAAGCTTTCCAATTTAGTCATGCTAGAACTCGTAAACTTTGATCTTAAAGATTTGAGCCTCCATAACTTGATTGGTAGCCTTGTAAGTCTCCAAAGTCTATATTTTGAAAATGTAAATATTTCCGCCAGTCCAACTGATGTGGCGCATGACTATTCAGCCAATACAACGTCGGGTCTCAAAGAGCTAATCATTGACTCGTGCACGATCGCTAGTGGTCGTTTGGATACTCTTCTTACTAAGCTCCCATTTCTTTCCAACTTGGTCGTGCGACGCCTCTCACAACTTGATCTTAAAAATTTGACGAGCCTTGATGCCTTGATTGACAACCTTGGCAGTCTACAAAAGTTGTATCTTGGTGATGTCATCATTGATGCAAGTCCTACCAGGTTGGTACATCATTCTCCTTCTACCAATACATCACCAAGTCTGCAAGAGCTAACCATGGAACATTGTATGATCATTGGCCATATTGATATTGCTCTTGCTAAGTTCCGATTTCTTTCCAAGTTGATCCTTGATGGCACACAATTTAGTGGCCCTGCTCCTGTGCCAGAACGTTTCAAGGAGTTCTCATTGCTCACAATTCTTAGTCTCCAAAGCTGTGGGCTGACTGGCACCTTCCCTCCATGGATATTTCATATCAAAAGCTTGGTAGTGCTGGATGTATCAGGGAATGAGAATCTATGTGGAGAGTTGCCAGAGTTCATAAACGGCAGCGCATTCCAGGTTTTGAAGCTTAGTGGAACCAAGTTTTCAGGAAAAATACCAATATCTATTGGTAACCTCCGAAACCTGGTAGAGTTGGACTTTTCTAATTGCCAATTCCATGGCCAAATCCCACCCTTCACTCAATGGCCAATGATTTCATCGATTGACTTATCAGGTAACAACCTAAATGGTTCATTACCCTATGATGGCTACCTCGCTCTACATAACCTAACCAATGTTGTTCTTTGTAACAACTCGATAAGTGGTGTCATACCTGCATCTTTGTTTTCCAACCCTTCTTTGGAGTATTTAGATCTCTCACGAAACAGTTTCACTGGAAATTTTCTATTGTATCCCAACATATCTTTTAAGTTGGCAACACCAACACTTGATGTTAGCAATAACAAACTGGAAGGACCAGTCCCAAAACTGTTGTCGGAGTTTGTAGGACTGCAAGTGTTGGATCTTTCGTCAAACAATCTCACTGGAATTGTGGATCTAAGTTTCATGAAGAATATTAAGGACCTTTATCATCTATCGCTATCCTATAATAAGTTGTCTGTCGTCGTAGAGGAACATGGCAATCACTCCTACACAGAATATCCAGAAATACACTATCTGGGGTTGGCATCATGTAACATATCATATGTTCCTAAATTCTTAATGAAATATCGTTGTATTAACTATTTGGACCTTTCACATAACAATATTGGTGGACACATACCCGATTGGATATGGGGAATTGCAGCAGATTCTGAAAATGACCAATGCCTTGATCTCTCTCATAATTTATTTACTAGCATTGCTACAGATTTATCAAATACTACATTTTCAGATATTGATCTCCATTCCAACATGATTGAGGGAGCAGTCCCACTACCACCACCAGGCATTTACCAGTTGGACTACTCCAATAACCATTTGAATTCTTCTATCATGCTCGAGTTTTGGTCACGCATTAGCTCCAGCACCCTGTTCCTGTCATTGGCAAACAATAGCCTTATTGGAGAAATTCCCCATTTGATATGCAGTACAACTTATATCATCGAAGTTCTAGACCTTTCTTTTAACAACTTCAGTGGATTAATACCACCCTGTTTGTTGAAAGATAAGGAGTGGCTTCAGGTGCTGAACTTAAGAGGTAACAATTTCAATGGATCCTTGCCTCAAGACATCAATGAGAATTGTGCACTTCAAATAATAGATCTCAATGGCAACAAGTTGGAGGGAAAATTGCCGGTGTCTATGATCAATTGTCACATGCTTCAAGTCCTAGACGTTGGAAACAACCTGATAATGGATACTTATCCAGAGTGGCTGGGAGTTCTTCCTTTGTTGGTGCTTGTTCTGAGGTCAAACAAATTTCATGGTCCCATCGATTACTCTAGGATGAACAAACTGCTGGTTCTGGACCTTTCTTCAAACTCTTTTAACGGCAGCATACCTACGCAATTCCTCGAGCAATTCAAAGCTATGATGGTGGTTTCTTCAGGAGCTCCCAGCATGTATGTCACAATTATCAGACCATTAGAAATAGGAGTTCCTTCAATTTACAATCCATACTACAGTGGATCGATCACGGTCACACTCAAGGGGCGAGAAAGAACTCTGGTGCATATCTTTCAGCATTCATGTCCATTGACCTCTCAAACAACAACTTTGAGGGTATCATTCCCGACGAGATCGGCGACCTGAAGCTTCTCAAGGAGATCAACCTGTCCAGGAACTCCTTCACCGGCAGGATCCCTCGCCGGATTGCAAACATGCAGCAGCTGGAATCACTTGATCTCTCCGACAACAATCTCTCCGGGGAGATCCCTCCTGCAATGGCACAGATGTCGTTCCTCGAGGTGCTCAACCTCTCCTACAACCGCCTGTCAGGGCCTATACCACAATCCGGCCAGTTCTTGACGTTCCCAGATTCATCATTTCTGGGGAACAACGGGCTGTGTGGGAAGCCACTGCCACGCCTGTGCAAGACGAATGATGGGCCACCAGCTGCTGCTACAGAGGGCTCTTCTAAAGAGCTGGGTTGGGAAATCTTGTCAGTTGAGGCAGGGGTCGTTTCCGGCTTGGCTATCGTGGTTACAACCACGCTGCTGTGGGGCAACGGGAGGAGGTGGCTATACTGGCACGTGGACAAGTCTCTGCTGTATGTTCTTCAGCCATGGATCCGCAGCCGTCGCCACTGAAATGAATTCTGTGTATGCTAGTGTTTGTATACCTTAATGTGCTCCCACTGGATGGTATCGTAGTATGTATATTTCAGGCTTGGAAAATAAACTTATGTGGTGCTTCTGCATATTTAGATATTGTCTTTTAGCCAAAGAGGAAATTTGGTGTCATCTGGAACTTTGATATCTACTACCGTACTATATGATGTTTATTCTATATGATTTATTAGGAAGTGAAACTCTGTTTTGCCAGGAAAAAGAACGGCAACAGAAAACAAGAGCTACTGAAAAGTTAGCAACGCTTCCTTGCTGATTTACTAAATGAACAACATAGCATATATGTATTTAATACCAGTCACTGCCAAACGTAGATACGGTCACAATACCATAGCTGCCTTCTAATGAGCTACTAAAAACACCCTAATTTACATCATCGGTAAGTCAATCAAATCCTACTAGTTACCCACAAAGCAAAACAATATAAGTACAAAAGCACCAAGTCTTTTTTTCCCCCCGAATACCAGAGACAAGCCCCTGTCCATTGCATTCCATCAGGACATAATTTTCAGTGCTCATAAGTCTTTTGACATGCTTCCATCGGTCATATACTATTTAATCCTACTGTAAACCAGTGGTGGATCCAGGATTAGAACCCAGGGTATGCCTAGCCGAAAATTCTAATACACAATACGGTGTAATGCATCACAATTTTTGGTAAACGGTTCGATTGTAACAAAATTTTCTAACCAGTTCTGTATATAAGTAGGAAAAAAAAAACTGCTCCATGCCGCAACTTCCTAACAAAACACAGACAAGAAGCACAAATTAGGATATGACTTCATGCTAAGGTAGTAAGCTACGCAAATGAGCAGATCCCTAACACTCAAATATCGAATCAGAGACCAATTTAACATATGCACAATCCACAGTTTCAGAATCCCTAAATGACAGGCAGGCACTTTGACTTTTGGTTACGGACTCACCAGGGTCCGGCCTGCCAGGGGGTCGTCCACGGCCTGTCGGGATGCGCCTGCGCTGGAGGCGTGTTGCCGTCGTGTTGGGTCGGCCGGAGCAGTCAGGCGGGGGCGCGGGGCCGGCTCCTCTGCTTGCCTGTTACCGGGCGACTGGACTGCTAGCCGACTGATTGCCCACTGGAGTCTTGTCGGCTACTGGAATGCCGATTGGTCATATCGGCTCATCGTAGGCCGACAGTACGCCACAACACCGGTAGCTTCCGAACTGACTTGCCTTTTTTTTCAGCTCATCCAATTAATTTGCACACTGACTTGTTTATCTTGTTGCCAGTAATCCAAATACCAAGAGGCATATTCCACGGGTATGCTGAGTCGTCTGATTGTTTGGCTTCAAAAATATGCCAAACTAAAGATTTGGCAAACCATGGTTTTAGCTGTTACTCCCTTCATTCCAAATTACAAATCATTCGAAAAATATTGGAGAGTCAAAGGATCTCAAGTTTGACCAAAATTATAGAGAGAATTATAAAGATTTTTTTAGATCAAATAGGTATACTATAAAACTATAATTGATGAAGAATCTAATGATACTTAGTTGGCATCATAAATGTTATTATCTTATCATATAAATTTGGTCAAACTTAAGATGCTTTGGCTCTCCAAATTTTTTGAAATGATTATAATTTTGTAACGGAGAAAGTATTTAGTTTGGTACCAAAACTTGCCAACCTCTTAAATTGGGCTTGCCAAATCTATGGCAATTTTTTTTATCTAACTTTGGCTTGCCAAATCTTTGACAAGGAAATTTTAGTCGCAAAACAAGCAGGCCTGCTATTCTAATATTATGTACTTCATCTGTCCCATAAAAAAAATTAATCTCGCTTTTTAAAAAGTCAAACATTTTTAACCTTGACGGAATATATGTAAAAAATATTAACATTTATGGTACATAATTAGTATCATTGAATATATTTTTAGGTGTTTATGGTTACCACTAAACAAAGCAGCTCACCACGTACCATTTACCATTTTGTAATTTTCTAGATTTATTAAAAGATTTAATGGTTCACATTAGCCATTACGGTGTCCGGACATATATAGTGACGGTCTCCCGTTACTCGCTACGAAAAAATGTAACTATAAGATCTATGTAGGTCAAATTAGCTTAAGTTTAACTAAATTTATAGTAAATTATATTAACATTTATATCTCCAAACAAATTTATTATAAAAATATATTCTATAATTAATCAAATAATATTTATTTTGCATAATAACTAATACTTTTTTATATAACTTTAATTAAAGTTAAGACCGTTTGACTTAAAAAAAACAAGAATTCCTACTTTTTATGGACGGGGGAGTATAACATATGTGAAATATGTGCAAAAGGTTACAAATACATAGATTTTTAACCGATCTGTGTAACCCATATACACACCTAGTACACGGCTGGATCAAGCGACACGAAGGTGCGCTGGATCCTGCCACGAGGACTCTGATGTCAGTAGATCGCCGTCTATCCTAGCTACCCTCCAGGCCTTTCGCTTAGCCTAGGACTTGGTCAGCTCCACTGCTCCTGGACGTGTAAAGTGTTCTCTGGATGCGCTCCCATGGTTAATTAGTCACACCAATTTATTTAGCATGACTGTAGTAACGAGTCGCGCTACAACCTTTGGCGTGACTAAAATGCTAGTTACTAAAATTGTAGTTTATGACCTGCTCTTTTTAAAATATTAGTTTTTTTATATCAATAGATATTAATCATTTGCAATGTTTTAAATTTCCCTATATCATAAAATGAATATGAATACATATATCAATATTGAATTTTTATTGGATACAAATTCTTGCAAATTGAAACACTCGATGTCCAATTCCGTCACTACTCAACTCTCGTCTCTTTGCTGGATTCCAACGGAGGCATCTAAATGCCAAAAGCACATGCAACCGCCTGCACTAGTAAATGCAAAGGTAAAGAAATAAACCAACATTGTAAGTGTAATTGGGATTAAAGAAATTATTGGACCGCTGAGTACCTGCTGTGACACAGCCTGAGCCTGAGGCTTATCGGCCACAGGACGGCCAACAGACCTGTTCGATAGCTAGTCGGCCTTTGGGATGCCGATATGCCTGTCGGCACAGATAACTTTAACGTGGCCATTCTCAGATTTATCTGGCGCTACTAATCGGCATCCAAGCTACCGATATGCTCATATCGGCCGACCAATAGCCGATAAGTGTCCAATCGGCTTTCCAAGTGCCGATAGGTACTTATTCTTGCAAATTCTTCGTAACACCATCTAGATTTGTAATCTGTACCTAATAATAAAGAATAAAATTTCTCTCCACACATTTTTTTTTTGGTCCAGCTCCCTCTAACTTATATATATTAAGGATGGCAACGGATCGGGTTTGGGGCGGATATCCGCGGGTTTCGGGTTCTGCGGGTTCGGGTTTGGGGATGGTTTTTCACCCACGGTTTTCGGGTTCGGGGCCCCGAAACCAATCGGGTTCAGTTTCGGGTTTGGTTTTCCACCCGTGGATATCCAATGGATATCCGAAATAAATCATTTGGAATTAAAACTCATGTTTTATAATATATTAATAATAATTTGTTTACTTAGATTACTAAATTTATTTAAAGTTGACTCATGAAAATATTTATTATTTGTTGCCTCTTGTTTATACATGTGAATATGTGTATATATATCCGCGGGTTTCGGGTATCCATTCGGGTTTCGGGTATCCGCGGGTTTGATTTTGGTGATGGATTTCCACCCGAATCGGTTTTCGGGGCGGATTCGGGTTTCGATTTCGGGTTTCGGTTTTGGGTGCATGAAGACTCCACCCGATCCAAACCCGACCCGTTGCCATCCTTAATATATATAACCCATGCTCATACGAGTTAGAATAGCTCTCGTCTAGCGCGATACGGAGATAGTTTCCGATTCTTCTTTTATCAACGGTGGATTCAATTTGTTACAATTGAACTGTTTTCCAACTCCATGACGGTTTTCAATTTCTCTTTTCTGATTTTTCCGCAATGGTACAGTTCCATGATTTCTGATTTGTTTTCGTTTTCTGTTTTTTTTTCATCAGCAAGTTTTGTTTTTCGATGCGTGGCCACATTTGCATTCAACAAAGATATCAACTCTCCAAATCCAACACGCGATCAGGTTTGCAAACTAAAACTAGCACAATCTGGGTATATACTCCGTAGAGTTTAAAAACACAAGTCATGGGTAATTTTTCTCTGCATCGTTTTTTTTCATGACCATTCCTGTCTTCTTTCGGTTTTTTCTGGAGTATCTTATTTTTTCCTATATATAAACATCAAAAATAAAAATAAGTAATAAATCTGATATTATAGATTTTTTTAACTCTTGACTAGCTAATTCACAAATATACAAATATTCTCAGCACTAAACCATTGGTGCACTTTTGATTAGAGATAAAACTTATTTTAATTATTAGAACATGGATCAACGTAGGAGTTTGTCGTTATTTTCTTTTTCTTTTTTATTTTGCATGCAAGTCAAATCCGACTCTTAGACTTCTTATTAAGTCGGCTACTTCCGTACTTCTTCACTCCCATCGTTCCTTCTACAGGAAAACATAGCATGGACAAAAAAAAGGACACAAGGAAAAGGGAAACTGATCATGAAAAAAAACAAAAAATCATACGCGCAGAAAAACAAAGGAAATAAAAAAAGAAACCATGATAGACACGGTACCATGACTCTAATGGACGAAAAACCAACGTGGAAAAAACAAGACTTTGTTTTGTTTTCGGATCCATGAAAAATAAAATTGAAACTTGGTAAGAAAAATAAAAGAGCCTATAAACTCTTTGTTGTTTTTTTTAATATTAGGATAAGACATAAGATTAGGGTAATTTCTATTTTTATCCTTTTCTATGCATGATCATCATAAAATAAATTATAGCCATTAAAATTTATGAAAAAAGTAAAATATAAATAGATATATAATATTTTTGTCCTTATTTTCTATCAAAGTATGATAATTTTTTCTTCCTCCGTTGCAACACACGGACATATTTGCTGGTTACTTATTAAAATAATATTATTTGAAAAGAAAATCTCCTCTCGACTCGTGCGAACGGGCGAGCAGGGGATTTTTTTTTGAGAAAACTGGGTTGCATTTTATTGATTCATATAAAATATTACATATACATCCTTACAAAGACACCCCTGAATAAAATAAAAATTACATCCTGGTCCTTGCAAAGATCTCCCGGTCGTCTTCGTCGCCAGAGAACGGAGCCACCACTCGACGTTGAAACGAACGCTGAGCTTGCAGCTTGAAGCCGAATCCCACCACAACGAAGAAGCTTCCAAAGAAGCAACATACGGTTTTGAAGCTACATCAATCGGCACATAAAAAGATGTGCACCTTAAACGCTGAACGCCCGAGCAAATGATGGCCAACGGCCATATCCTCGCCAAGAGTACGGGATCGGACGCCACAAGCACCGCCGGTGACCCCGAAACACCCAGCGACAAAGCAACCCTAGGGGAAAGCAACCAACCCGATTTTTCGAGTATAGAAAAGACAAATCCCATAGAACCATCTCCGGAGAAGGCTTCGACACCTCCATCGTCACCGGAAACCTCCTGTAGGGACAAAAGAACCGGCCGGCAATAGAAAGCCACCGGGACCAACACCACGTACCTCATCTTGTCCGTACGAAGAACCACGCCGGAGGTCGTCAGAGACCAAGTTGAAGCCGCCGCTGAAGAAGGGTACGGGATAAATCTACCTAGATATAAGCTAATAGGGGAGAGTATGTACACCGGCCATCGATCCCGCGACTCCTCTCCACCTCCGGCGCCGGAGCGGCCACCTGAGGCGAGGAGGAGGCGGGGAAATGGACGCCGGGATCCAAATCGCCTCGCTTTCGCCTGTAGCAGAGGGGAAAGAAAGGTCGAGAAGGAGTGAGACGGGGGAGACTGGAATTGCGAGCAGGGGATGCGCGGTTGTCTCCGGTCTGTTCCCTTGGCCCTTTTTAGCGACTGAGCCCAATTGATCAGAGGCCCATGTCACACTTTGGTCCAACTCTATCGAGCCGAATCAAACCTGTGACCCAACCCAAAGCTGCTGTTGTCCGCCCGGCCGTCCTCCATAGCAAGAAACCATGGCGTCCTTGTGCCGCTCCGCCGCCGCCGCCACGAGGTCAGCGGCGCTCCGGTCGAGACCCCCGATGGCGAGGCCGTTCCTGGCGGCGACGTCTCCTGTCGCGCCGCCACGCATCCGCAGGTCGCGCACAACGCCCCCCTGAATCCCCTGTCTTGTGACTCTTGTCTCGCCATTTAGCTGTGCCTTCGCTCCAAGTGACACTGGAAGCCTGAAAATGTGTGTGCTTTTGTTCTTCCTTCCTGTTTCAGGCCCCTCGTAGCGGCGGCGCTGGCGAGTTTGGAGTCGCTCATGCCGCTGCACAGCGCGGTGGCCGCCGCGCGGCTGCGGTCCTGCATCGCCGCTGGCTCCGCATGCTGGAGCTGCCTCTCACAAGGTGAACCACTGAACCCTTAGCGTCCTTCTTTTCTGTATTTTTGCAATTGGATGGGCAAATCCTCGTTGGTTAGTGGTGTTTCTGTTGTTGGTTCTGTAATTCCCAAGGCTGAGTAGTTCTACTTTGTTTTTGAGAACTGAAATGTGTTGCATCTGTTGTCTGACATGTTCATGAGATGTGGTATTGCATTTCTTAACGGATTTTGTAAATTTTATTTATTCCATGTATCTAGTTAGGATGTAAAAGTCTAGGCATCACATTACTCTCGGAGGCTTCTATACGAAATCACTGGATTTAGTGAATCCGTCTAATTTTCTTTGTTAGCTTTGGAGAGCATCATGTTGCTTGCTGGCTAGTAGTAAATTAAAAGTTTAGAAGAACCTGTGCTCATCTATGTGTGATTGCACACCTACTTTACTCTAAGAAACAACGGCAACTTGTGTTTATCTGCTAGTAGGGAATTGAAGAATGATATTGATAGGACTAGATGCCCTACCGGTGTTACTGCGTAGGTTATAGGGGTGGAAGAGAGGAGGACGTGGTCTGTACTCTCGACGCCGGCGAGGGGCCGTGGAGGTGAGAGCGCGGCGGCTGCTGCTGCAGCCCTAGAATTCCCGCGGGGCTACAGTAGCGGCGGCACTGTTCACGCGAGACACAGCAGGAGGCGGCTAGGGTTAGGAAATCCCGGCTCCCTTCAGGAAGCCGGAAACAATTCTTGTTTCTGCTTGATTATAACTGATACATGGTTCTCTTTTTATAGAGATGACTGACTTGACCCATAAGAAAATATCCTAACCGAATCAATCTAACATATCTCTTTCCTAACAAACCAAACCAATCTAATCTATAGTACCGCGTGGCCCCTGGGCTGGCTCCACTTGCCATAACATGGGCCTACGCCTTGTATAATGGGTGCCGGTCATAACATCTCTCCCCGCCTGCGCAAACAGCTCGTCCTCGAGCTGGAAGGCAGGGTAGAGGGTGCGGAACTCGTCGACAAGGGACTGTGCCGTGCGGTGGGAGCCCTGTGGGCTCGTCGAAGACTGCGCTCTGCTGCTGCAGCAACAAGTCCATCAGCGGCTGCTGGGCGTCGGCGGAGAGTGCGGCGAGGTGCTGCTGTGGGGCTGCCGCGTCGAGGCTGCGCACGCCCTGCCAAAGGACGCGTCTGCCCTCACACCAGAAGGACAGCGTCATGGCCTCGAAATCCCACAAGATGGGACCCAAGGTCCGTAGGTAGTCGACGCCGAGGATGAAGTCGAAACAGCCCAAGTCTAATCCGACGCACGTGATGGAAAAGGACTCCGAGCCGATGCGGATGGGCACGTGGCGAGCAATGCCCTCGGAAGGGAGCCGTCGCCGTCGGCCACGGTGACACGGAGCTGCTCACCACCCGTCGGGGCGAGCCGTAGGCGGCGCATCGTCGCGCCATGGAGGAAGTTGTGCGTGGAGCCGGTGTCGAGTAGCGCCAACAGCCGCTCCCCTTTAACCATCACCGGGAGTAGCATCGTATCGTCCGTGCGCATCCCTGCAAGTGCGTGTAGAGAGACCACGAAAGCATTAGCGGCCGCAGGCTCCTAGGCGTCCGGAGCCGCGGGGTTGGCGACGTCATCCATCGCCACGGCATCCCCCAGCCCGTCATCGATGTAGTCGTCCGATTCGAGGTAGAAGAGCCGTGGGCACACGTGGCCGCAGACATAGGGCTCATCACAGTTGAAGCAAAGCCCTTGTCGACGCTGCTCCAGTTGCTTGTCCGGCGTGAGGCGGCGGAACTGGCGCACCGGGGGCGCCTCGTTCGCCGCTGCTGGTCCACCCCCTAAGGGCATAGGGGCTCCAGCTGGAGGAGCACCCGCGCCTGGCACGCGCGGGGGAAGGCTAGGCCGCTGAGGAGGTCGGGCGCTCTGCTGCAGAGGCGCAGGAGGCATGGCCGCCGCGCGACGCTCGAATGCCCGGGCCAAATACATGGCGTTCTGAAGGTCGGGTGGATCCCGCATCTCAACGTCGACCTTGATGTGCTCGGGGAGGCCACCCACGAACAGTTCCGCCTTCTGGCGAGGATTGAGGTCGCGAGCATGGCAGAGCACGGCATTATAGCGGCCGATGACTGGAAGGGTAGCCGGGCGAGCTCGGCCAGCCGCGTGCCGTGCATTGGGGGGCCAAAACGGAGCTGGCACAGGTCGCGGAAGCGTTCCCAGGTCGACATGCCTTCATCTTGTTCCAGCGCATATTACCAAGTTTGAGCAGCACCGCGAAGGTGGTACGAAGCTAGCCATGTGCGATCCGAAGCCAATGTTCGTTGGCCGCGGAAAAACTGCTCGTAGTGGTTAAGCCAATTGAGCGGATCAACAGCGCCGTCGAACGTCGGGAACTCCAGCTTGTAAAATTTGGGAGGGGCATGGGCGCCGTTGGGAGCAGCGGCAGACGAGTCCTCCGCGGATAGGGCGCCGCCGGAGTACCCGCCTCCACCGTAGACGAGGGTACCGTCCGCCCCTCCATAGACGATGCCGCTGGTCGGGGGCGGCTGGTGCGCCCCGGAGGACGCCGCGACCGCGGCTGCCGACGGTGTAGGGGTTGTGGCCATCGTGTAGATGGGCGGAGTCGTCGAGCCCATCGCCCACGACGGGATGGGAGACGGCGAGGCCGGCCACCGCAGCAAGTGGAGGGGCACCCCCGCCCCGCTGGTCTGGGGCATGCCGTAGGGGAAGATCGCCTGCGGCTGCGACGGCTGTGGAGGTGGTGGTGGTGCCGGCTGTTGTGGAGGGGGAGGTGGTGGGATGAGGGCGGCCAGGGTCGCCTGCATGGCCGCCATGCCGCGGGCAATCGCAGCCACGTCGGCGGCCAAAGATTCCAACGTCAGGGGCGCTCCCGAGGATGCGGACGACAACCCCGACGCGGCCGACGGCGCTGGCACTGATGGTAGGGACAGGGAGGCGGAGGTGGACGGCGGCTGCGTGGATGTGGATGGAGGACCTGACATCTCTGATACCAGGCTGATAGGACTAGATGCCCACCGGTGTTACTGCGTAGGTTATAGGGGTGGAAGAGAGGAGGACGTGGTCTATACTCTCGACGCCGGCGAGGGGCCGTGGCGGCGAGAGCGCAGCGGCGGCTGCTGCAGCCCTAGAATTCCCACGGCGCTACAGTAGCGGCGGCACTGTTCACGCGAGACACAGCAGGAGGCGCCTAGGGTAAGGAAATCCCGGCTCCCTTCGGGAAGCCGGAAACAATTCTTGTTTCTGCTTGATTATAACTGATAAAGGGTTCTCTTTTTATAGAGATGACTGACTTGACCCCTAAAGAAATATCCTAACCAAATCAATCTAACATATTTCTTTCCTAACAAACCAAACCAATCTAATCTTCATATGCTACAGTACAATTCTTGTTTTTGCTTGATTATAACTGATAAAGGGTTCTCTTTTTATAGAGATGACTGACTTGACCCTTAAGGAAATATCCTAACCGAATCAATCTAAAATATCTATTTCCTAACAAACAAACCAATCTAATCTTCGCGTGCTACAATACCGCGTGCTACAGTACCGTGTGGCCCCTGGGCCAGCTCCACTTGCCATAACATGGGCCTACGCCTTGTATAATGGGTGCCGGTCATAACAGATATATACCGTGATGCCTATAGCAATTACTTGTTTTAATTGTTTTTCTCTTTATAAGACATTTTTTTTGCCTAAAATTCTGTGCATATTCTAAAATTCTTAAGGCTGCACCGCTTCAATTGTACTTTTGGTGGTGCATTCCTGTGTTGATATAGACTATTTAGGTTGGACAATTGATGTAGGGACTGCTGTAGAAAACAATATTGTTTCAATCACGTACCGAGTAGTTGTTATCTTGTATTGTCAACAAACCAACATCATTCTAATTACTGTTTTGCTATCACCCTGATAGGTTTGACCAAGCGCATCTGACCATGTCTAGGGACAAAATGCTAAAGAGAATGGCTCATGCGCTACTGCATCATGATTTAATGTTTCAATGTCTTTGAGTTATTCTGTAAGGATTAGCTGACTGTTTAAATCTGATTCCATCATTCGATGGAGTAACAGTGATGTGTTCCAGATCCTTAAAATTTTTGGTGATTATGTATTGGTTATCTTTGTTGCAATCTGACCACTATGTCACTGAATTCTTATGTGGGATGTTCTTAACTGTGCTATCGGTACCAAATCTATTGTCAAATAAATATGACATAAACTGCATTTTTGAAGAACCGATGCACATGAGAACTTTGTATGATCCTTACAATTTCCAAAGGAGGGGTGTACTTTAGATCAGATATTGTCATTTTCTGTTGAGTTTTCTTTTGACGTCTTGCATCCAAATTCCTGTATTTCTGCCCACCATATGAATGTGCTTATTACGTTCTGCCCTGCTGTATTCTTAAGATGTGGCATTTAACAAACAGTGACTTCCCGTTTGCGCTTGATTTTTGCCCACCGTACCAGTGTGCTTATATTTTCAAACATTTGACACTAAAGTATCCTCCTGATTATGACCAAGGCTCCTCAACTTGGGCATTTTCTGATTGTGCTTTCTTCTTTTGTTTGCAAACAATATAATAGATTTTGCTCTACCTCGGTAATGAAGGCTGAAGAAGACGACCAGTTCAAACAACACCGTCAAGTTCCAATCCATCCCCTTAAATTTGATGCACCGAAGTTCCCAAAGTACTTGGCTGCCATCAGTTCTAAAGGACGTTAGTGCTTTTGGTGTGATGATGGTTCTAGGCATGGTTCATGTAGATTTAAATATTTTGATCTTGGTGCTTACCACAAACCTTCTAGATATCTTAGGCGTAACACACAAACTATTGGTTATATATATGTATGTCTCCTGCGCATGTTCACCATTTTAATATGTAACCAAATGCATTATGAAACAAGGAACAATCAGTTTGCATAGTCTCATGTACTCTTGAGCTATAAGTTGGGTTGTACAATGGACCAAACACACATGTGAGCTATGCCAGATGTTACTTGTTAGGCTAGGCATAGGCTGGATTTTCAGGCTTGTGCCAACACAAGGAGGCAAGCAGTGGATGCCATCGGCCCCGTTCGCTGGTCTGAAACTGGCTGAAAAACACTGTTCCGGCTGAATTGTTGTGAGAGAAAAATACCGTTCCGGCTGAAAAAAGAAGCCGAACAAGCTGAATATGGGGTAAGCTGAACAGAGCCTTCCGTTGCAACGTATAGACATATTTCTTCCATTGTCGTCGAAGAATAGACCACAGAACCGGCAGCGAGCTCTGCTCAAGGCGAGTCTGTGTCTCGATCTATCCCCTTCCTTCTTTCTCCTTCAAACTACTGTCTCATGTTCTCAGGACAATCTAGAGTGTTCTAGAAACTCGATTTGTGCTGCTGTATTATGATTTGTGAGTCGATTCGATCTGGGTTCGTGACACATAGCTAGTGTTGATGCTTGGTAACAAAGGCGAATCTATTAGAGCTGCTGGGTGTTATTTATAGAAGGAATGGGATGTGTGTGTGTGTGGCGTGGCTGCTTGTCGCTGTTGACTGCACTACACGCGATGATGACATATATATATATATATATATACATATATATATACACACATATATATATACACATACACACACACACACACACACACACACACACACACATATATATATATATATATATATATATATATATATATATATATATATATATATATAGAACTACTACTATAGCTGGCTACAAAATAATTTATTTTGTAGCCACACTTTGAGTTACGATAATTACTATGTTAATTTACGAGATTATAGTAACTCCTTACTAAGTGGTTTACTATAATGTCATGGTAAATATCTCCATGTGTTATAGTAACCCAACTATCGTAAATGTGTATTGACATTATCATAAATTAGTATATAAAATTATCGTAAATAGAGGTGACTACAGAATAACTTATTTTGTAGCTGACTATTGAATATATATATATATATATATATATATATATATATATATATATATATATATATATATATATATATATATATATATATATATATATATATATATATATATATATAGGGAGAGGCTATTCAGTAGCCGGCTACAAAATAAGTTATTCTGTAGCCACCTCCATTTACTATAATTTTATATACTAATTTATCATAATATAAATACATATTTACGATAGTTGGGTTACTATAACACATGGGGATATTTACCATAACGTTATATTAAACCACTTAGTAAGGAGTTACTATAATCTCGTAAAATAACATAGTAATTATCGTAACTCAAAGTGGCTACAGAATAAGTTATTCTGTAGCCAGCTACAGGATAGTAGTTCTATATATATATATATATATATATATATATATATATATATATATATATATATATATATATATATATATTCAGACTACCAGAGTTAACTGTGCAGTGCGTCATTATGATTTTCGGGGTTCAGTCATAGGAAAAATGACGCTGCAACGGTTAAAAAATTCGGACCAGAATTCGTGAACTTCGGTGTTTTTGGCGATGACTGATTTTGGTTACATATCCCAGCATTTTTTGGTACCGAATAAGGTTTGCCTCAATAAAAATATACAAGTCAGCATTTAGCTTGCAGTGCAAAACTCTCACCAACACCTCGTCGAAGAATAAAAAAAACTCAGACCTGCACGGTGTGAGCCACCACCTGGGCATTGCTGTAAGAGAGAAGACCTTCTCACACAGGCCGAAAAAAACCCATGAATCCCTGCCCCACCCTGACACAGGGGTACCGTTGCACTGTGAGAACCGGGCTGGGCCTTTTGACCTGTGCTTTGGCCGTTCGTCGAAGAATCAAATCTCTTATCGTTCTTTTTTTCTTAATATTTGAGCACCAAAAATATTATTTTATTTCCTTGGACTGAAATTTGGGACCGGAAATTTGAAAACCTGGTTACAATAAACAAATCGGCAATAGCCATACAGAAAATCAGAAATAGCAGACATTATTACAACAATCAGGAGAGAGAAAATAGTCTACTGAATCATGTTTCTTCTTCTTCGTCCTCCTCCTTGGAATAACCACATTGCTCTTTGGACTTCCTTCGCGCAAAAGGTTCTCCAATAACTAAAAATAACTTGCTTACAAAGATATTGATTAAGGTTTGGAAGAGGATATACAAAGCCATTCAAAAACTTTCTGACTCGACATATCCCACTTCACATCTTATTCTTCGAGAGTTGCTTGAAGTGGGGAATGTTTGCGATCTCAACAAAATGCTGCTAGAGGAAGAGTTGAAGATCTTCACAAGCAACTCGGTTGGTTTTGCTATGACCAACATGTAGCAGATGTTTTTAAAGGCAACAACTGCGTCTCTGTTCTTCAAGAGGCAGGAGAACTTCTAGACGAAGCGGTTAAAAAATCATGCGGAATCTGGTCTATACCACAGGTTAAAAAATCATACGGAATCTGGTCTGTACCACATTTACTTGACCCCAGGTACAAAGCCAGGTACTCTACGCGGCTTTTCGAGGACCTGTTCGGCAAGGATTATGATTCTTATCTCTCCAAGGCACAAGAAGATCTTAGGGAGCTGTGCACCGCATATACTGAAGATCACCTCGCCTGCGCAATGGACGTTGACGGCGCTGATCCATCTCAACAAGCAGCATCTGATTTGCACCGCTGGCCAGACGCCCGGACTGAGGTGAATCATTACCTGAACGCTAGGCTCGTGTCAATGAAAAGAAATTTTGTCAGCAGCACACCTGATGCCACTGCCGGTGATACCGTTGATGGACCGGGACTTGGTTTTCCTTCGCCGAGGCCCAAGAGGCAGACGTGGCCCAACTCCAGGGTGCTCGGGCCCATGTGGCAAGTTTAGCGTGTATATGAGCCAAAGTGCCGGATTGGAGGAGGATAGCACAGAAGTAACTGAATACTCTTTTCTGTAATAGAAGAACTTAGCATACATTACTTGTTCTTCTTCTTCATCAAGCATACAATTCGTAGTTTAGTCTCACAATTGGTATCAGACTAGGCCGATCTGGATTCCACGCCACCGCAGTCGCACGACCACTTCACCCGGCTCCGCCGCGCTCAGGGTGCCATGGATCCCAACCTGAAAATGGTCCTCGACGAGCTCAATCGCCGGTTCGACGAACAAGATGCGAAGTGGGAGCGGCGCTTCTCCGATCTGGATCGCGACCGCGCCGCCCACGACTCGGCGGTCGACGGCCGCCTCGCCACCCTAGAGGCTGCCTGCTCCGACTTGGACTCGATCCGGCTCGCCAACTCCACCGACGTCCGCGACAGCCGCGTCACGGCGCTGGAGGTGGCGGCTTCGGCCCTCGGGACTTGGCGGCCGGCGGTCGAAGCGCTCGTGGACGATCTCCGCCTCGAGGTGAAGCGCATCTCCGACCACTGGGACCACACGCAGGGCGCCTCGTCCACTCTCCCGCTCGGCCCCTTCCCGTCCCCGTCGTCGGCACCCGCGCGGCCAGTTCCCGGCTCGCCCACCGAGGGAACCAACGGGCTCAGCTCTCCATCGATTCCACGGGATACTGGATCCGGGGTCGTCACGACCTGGAGCCATATCCCGGCCAATGGTACGACGTCCACTCCTCTTCCTCCTACGCCTTCTTCGTCTGTTGTCACCTTGGATCGTCCTCCTCCCGTTATCGTACCACCTCGCCCCCCAATTTGGCCGGTTCAGCCCACTTTTCACCCTCCTTTTCCGCCACCAGTCATTTTTCCCCCACCTCCGCCAAATCCACCTAGCTTTCATCCGCCGTGTTCCAATTCGCTGAGTTCTCATCCCACCAATTCCATTCACCCTCAATTTTCTTCTCCCCTTCCGGTTCCCCCCAATTTTGCCCAATTCCATCCACACCACCCAAATATTACTTCTCCACTTCCGCCTCCTCCCATTTTTTCCATTCCTTCAGTTTCAACAGTTTTTCCACCACATCATACTATTCCTTCCAATTTCGCTCACCACAAGCCAGCCGACCCTTATTCTCCATCCTCTGTGTTAGGTCGCCTTCCTAAGCTTCCTTTCCCCAAGTTTGACGGTGACAATCCCCGCTTGTGGCGTCGTCGCTGTGAGAAGTATTTCGCTATGTATGGTGTGGAGGAGTTTATGTGGATTAGCGTGTCTGAACACTATCTAGAAGGCCCTGCAGCACGCTGGTTCCAATCCATCGAGTCCCAACTTCGTTCAGCAACTTGGTCTACCTTCTGTCAATTGTTGCATGATCGTTTCGATCGTGACCAACATGAGCTGTTGATCCGTAAGCTGTTTTCCATCAAACAGCTTACCTCTGTCTCTGATTATGTCACACGTTTTACTGAACTCGTGGATCAACTGTCTGCCTATTCCAATTCTACAAATCCTGTCTATTACACCATGCGCTTTATCGATGGGTTGTTTCCCGAGATTAAAGCCGTTGTGTTGGTTCAGCGTCCGCAAAACCTCGATGCTACTTGTGTTCTGGCATTGTTGCAGGAGGAGGCAGGGGTTCCAGCTCCGACCAGACAGCCTCGTTCGGGTGATTGGTATACGACATCCAAATTCCAGCATTCTCCCCGGACGCCATTGCCTCTTCCTCCGCCACCCCGTGCTGACAAGGGACCAGCCCCTGCTACTGGTCCTACGGTGGCGGCTCCTACAGTCAAGCAGTCTTCCAATGCTGATCCCAAGCTTCAGGCCGTCAAAGCTTATCGGAGGGCTTTGGGTCTTTGTTACAAATGTGGTGCCAAGTGGAGTAAAGACCATACATGCCATCCTGAGGTGTTACTTGCCGTGGAAGCTCTTTGGGACTCGTTTGATTCCTCAGAAGCTAACTGTTCTGAAATTCTGGAGAAGCCGGTACCCGAGCAGTTGTTTGTGGCCATTTCCAAAGCTGCTGCTCTTGGTGCTTCTGCGGCCCGTACTATTCGGTTTGCTGGGACAGTCGGTGGGCATCCAGCTTTAATATTGATTGACTCTGGTAGCTCATCATCTTTTCTCAGTGAATCCTTGGCAGCCCAATTGTCGTCAGCAGTGATCACTCCGCAGTCCACTCAAGTGCAAGTTGCTGGTGGTGGCCTGTTGCTGAGCTCCGGCATCCTCCGCAATGTGCCGTGGACACTGGACACATGCACATTCATTTCTGATTTCAGAATACTTCCATTGTCAACCTTTGATGCTATTGTGGGTATGGACTGGCTGGCTGCCTTCAGCCCAATGCATGTTCACTGGCAACAGAAGTGGTTTTTCTATTCCCTATCATGGTGCTTCTGTGCTGTTGCAAGGTCTGGATGAGGAGGAGTGCCCCGGTCAGTTGCTTCTTCAGCTGTGCTCGGTTCCAGATTCTAGTGCTGCATCTTCCTCTGCTGCTCAGGAACTGCCAGTGGAAATCCAAGCTCTGGTTGATTCCTTTCCTGATTTGTTCTCTCCACCAGTGGAGTTGCCGCCTTCACGAGCATGTAACCACTCTATCCCGCTGTTGCCCGGTGCTAGTCCTGTGTACATCCGCCCGTACAGATACCCACCGAGCCTCAAAGATGAAATTGAGCGACAGGTCAATGAGATGCTTTCTCAAGGAATCATACAGCCAAGCTCTAGTTCCTTCTCTTCGCCCGTGCTGTTGGTCAAGAAGAAGGATCGCTCGTACCGGTTCTGTGTCGACTTTCGGCACCTCAATGCTCTCACCGCGAAGTCCAAGTTTCCAGTGCTAGTGTTTGAGGAATTGATGGATGAGTTAGCTCATGCCAGTTGGTTCACTAATCTGGATCTTCGTGCGGGGTTCCATCAGATTTTGCTTCAACCGGGTGAAGAGCACAAGACCGCATTTCAGACCCATCTCGGTCAGTATGAATTCAGAGTTATGGCCTTCGGTTTAACTGGAGCTCCAGGAACCTTTCAAGGTGCTATGAATGTGACATTGGCTCCTGGGCTTCGCCGCTTTGTGATAGTCTTTTTTGATGATATTTTGATCTACAGCCGTTCCTATGAAGCCCATGTACAACATGTTGCTCTAGTTTTTCAGTGGCTGGCCGCAGAGAACTGGAAGATTAAGCTTTCCAAGTGCAAGTTTGCTCAAAGGCAAGTCTCTTACTTGGGCCATGTGATCAGCAGCTCCGGTTTGTCCACCGATCCGGCCAAGGTTCAGGCCATCCAGGATTGGCCGCCACCAACTTCCGTCCGTGATCTTCGCGGATTCCTTGGATTGGCCGGATATTATCGGAAGTTCGTCCGTAATTTTGGGATCATTGCCAAGCCACTGACGGATTTGCTCAAAAAGGATGCCCTCTTTGTATGGACTTCCATTCATGAGTCTGCCTTTCTGACACTTAAGACAACACTATCCTCAGCTCCAGTGTTGGCCTTACCTGATTTCTCCATCCCTTTTGAGATTGAAACTGATGCTTCTGGAGTGGGTGTGGGAGCGGTTCTACAGCAGCGAGGACATCCTTTGGCTTATATCAGTAAGGCCTTGGGGCCTCGCAATCAGGGTCTGTCTGTCTATGAAAAAGAGTATTTGGCAATTCTTATGGCTATGGATGCTTGGCGACATTACCTGCTGCAGTCTGAGTTTATCTTGCACACTGACCAGAAGAGTCTCATTCACCTCAATGAACAACGACTACACACGCCCTGGCAACAAAAGGTCTTTACCTGATTGTTGGGGCTTCGCTATAAGATTGTCTATCGTCGGGGTGAGGAGAATACTGTTGCAGATGCCTTGTCCCGACGACCACATCCCGAAATTCTGTTGGCCTTGTCTTCTCCCACACATGATTGGTTGGCTTCCTTGCAACAGTGGTATACTACAGACTCAGAAGCCACAGCTTTGCTTGCTCAGTTAGCTGTTGATTCTACGGCTCGACCTCATTTCAGTTTGCGCCAGGGTGTTATCTTATACAAAGGCCGCATTTGGCTGGGCTCAAATTCCGCCTTGCAGATCACGGTCACCTCAGCCCTCCATGATAGCGCTGTGGGTGGTCATTCCGGCTTCCCGGTGACTTTTGCCAAGGTCCGTCAGCTCTTTTATTGGCATGGTATGCGGGCTGCCATTCGTCAGTATGTGCAGTCTTGTGCTGTCTGTGCCCAAGCTAAGCCTGATCGCAGCAGTTATCCGGGTCTCCTCCAACCTCTTCTTGTACCCAAGGCATCCTGGGAGGTGATCTCAATGGATTTTGTAGAAGGGTTGCCACTATCTGGTGCTGTCAATGCTATCATGGTGGTTGTTGACAAGTTCTCTAAGTTTGCCCATTTCATTGCTTTGCGCCACCCGCTGTCTGCTGCATCTGTGGCTCGGGCCTTCCTGGACAATGTCTATAAGTTACACGGTTTACCACTGGCCATTATCTCGGATCGGGACCGGCTGTTCACCAGTAAGTTTTGGCAATTGCTCTTCAAGCTGGCAGGTACCGATCTTCGAATGAGCTCCGCATATCATCCCCAAACGGATGGACAAACTGAACGTGTGAATCAGTGCATGGAGACTTTCCTTCGCTGTTTTGTTCATTCATGTCCTCGGCAATGGTCTCAGTGGCTCTCCGTGGCTGAGTTTTGGTATAATACCTCATTTCACTCCGCTTTGGGTCGCTCTCCATTTGAAGTGTTATATGGCTTTCCACCACGGCTGTTGGGACTGGATCTTTCTGCTGCAGCTCCAGTTCCTGAACTTCAGCAGTGGCTGACTGACAGAGCTCTCATACAGCGCTTGGTTCAGCAGCACCTTCATCGCGCTCAGCACCGTATGAAACGCCAGGCTGACAAGCATCGCACTGAGCGCTCCTTCAATATTGGTGATTGGATCTTTCTTAAGCTTCAGCCTTATGTCCAATCCTCTGTCGCTGCTCGTTCCAACAACAAGTTGTCCTTCAAGTTCTTCGGCCCCTTTCGTATCCTCAAACAAGTTGGGAAGGTTGCATACCACCTGGACTTGCCGGAGTCTGCTGCGGTCCATCCAGTGTTCCATGTGTCCTTGCTCAAGCGCTCTCCAGGTTCACAACCGGTTAGTCCATCCATTCCTTCTTCCCTGACTGAATTCCAGGTGCCTGAGAAACTGTTGCAGTGGCGTTGGACATCGGGTGAGAGACCAATTCATCAAGTCCTTGTCAAGTGGTCCCACATGCCGGGTTCTCTAGCTACCTGGGAATCTGTTGAAGATCTGCGGCGCCAGTTTCCCAGATCTCTGGCGTGGGGACACGCCGGCACTCAAGGAAGGGGGATTGTCAGCAGCACACCTGATGCCACTGCCGGTGATACCGCTGATGGACCGGGACTTGGTTTTCCTTCGCCGAGGCCCAAGAGGCAGACGCGGCCCAACTCCAGGGTGCTCGGGCCCATGTGGCAAGTTTAGCGTGTATATGAGCCAAAGTGCCGGATTGGAGGAGGATAGCACAGAAGTAACTGAATACTCTTTTCTGTAATAGAAGAACTTAGCATACATTACTTGTTCTTCTTCTTCATCAAGCATACAATTCGTAGTTTAGTCTCACAAATTTTGATATCCTGAAATGGTGGTGCAAGAAGAGCAGAAAGTACCCAATGTTGGCTGAGGTAGCGAGGGATGTCCTGGCCATGCCAACATGCAGTAAGCTTTCTTCTGACCAAATCACCCAAGTCAAGCCCAAAGTGAAGGAACTCTCACATTTTCAAACAGTTCTTCGTTACACTCCTTTAATTCTCTGTCTATTGCTGTAGTGAAATTTGAATTAGGAAGAAGGCGTCGTGCAACGTTGTGAAGCACATTGTCCACATAGGTGGAGGTGGTGCACCCCTTTGGATAGGGATTCGGGTTCCATATGTCGTCTATGTGTTTCTTCAGCTGAGAGTGAAAATTGTCATATGTCACTACCACAAGTGGCATATTATAAGAACCTGCACGTGCCAAAAGCCGCTCATTATGCTTGTCGATACGAACGCTTGCATAAGAAATATTATAGTCGAAAGCGGTAGCCTTGTAAGCATCAAGGACCAACTTGTGAAGCTTCCACTGATCATCAATGAACTGGCACGCTATGTACATGACTTCCCCTTTCTCGATGGTTTTAGCTTTACCCACTGCATAACTGACCCTCCTATCATGAGCCTTGGACAAGTGATCCTTCCTTGCTTGGAGAAAGATACCACGACACGTCTTTTCTATGTTGTCGCGCGAGGACATGCTGAATTCAGGGTTTATGCTTCGAAGGAAGCTCCTAAAGAAGTCGTCCTCGACGAGCGAGACATCATATCCACGCAATGCGATCATCTGGTAGAGGTTTGTCCTTGCTTTGTCCAAGTCAGTCTGCTCCTGTGGCTGTGCCAGTGGCGGTGAGGGTTGCAGCTGATGTTTTTTTTTTATAAAGAAAGCTTTTATTAGATTCTCAAAGCATTACATTATATTGATATGGAGTACAAGGTCTTGAAAACATACTTCCGGTCGCGGTGAGGGCTGCTGCTGTTGCTGTGCCGTTGCCGGTGAGGGTTGCTGCTGATGTTTTTTTTTATAAAGAAAGCTTTTATTAGATTCTCAAAGCATTACATTATGTTGATACGGAGTACAAGGTCTTGAAAACATACTTCCGGTCGCGGTGAGGGCTGCTGCTGTTGCTGTGCCGTTGCCGGTGAGGGTTGCTGCTGATGTTTTTTTTTTATAAAGAAAGCTTTTATTAGATTCTCAAAGCATTACATTATGTTGATACGGAGTACAAAGGTCTTGAAAACATACTTCCAGTCGCGGTGAGGGCTGCTGCTGTGGCGGCGAGGGTTGCTGCTGATGTTTTTTTTATAAAGAAAGCTTTTATCAGATTCTCAAAGCATTACGTTAAGATGATACGGAGTACAATGCAAGGTCTTGAAAACATACTTCTGGTGGCGGTGAGGGCTGCCGCTGTGGCTGTGCCGGTGCCGGTGAGGGTTGCTGCTGTGGCGGTGGTGGATAAGGTGGTGACCGGGGCTCCTGCTGCTGTGACGGTGGCGGAGAAGGTGGCAACTGGGGCTGCTGCTGCTGTGACGGTGGCGACGGGGGCCTCGGACCCGGGCATACCTTGGTATGCTTTCTCAGGCTTGATGTTCCATGAGTTGCAATCAATGCCTTTTTGCAATCGTTGCACACTGCCTTGCCATCGTCACCTGTGACAGGGGTGAAGTGTTCCCACACCTCGGACGGCCGTTTCTTCCACCTGCCTCCCCGTCGTTGTGTTTGGTTTCTCTGCGCTTGGCTGCTCACCTCATCTGGCTCTGCCATTTGTGTCTGACGAACACAAGAGAGCAAATGTTGAAACGAATAGCGGAAGGCCAAGCTTGCTTTGCTGTATATATAGTATGAGATATGCTGAGCAGTATCACTGGCAGATAAGCACTACACGAGATTTGCTAACAGCCGAAAACTAATGCTACTACCAGGCTACTACTTCACTAGGATCGAAGAAATTCTCAGCATGCATTTGATGATCAAAGGAGTGCAGAGAACCGATCTATGTCAATGTCAATGGAAAAACAAAGAGAGAGACAAACAGAAGAACGTAGTACTAAGTACCAAACGTGTCGGATCCAGCCAGCCTTTTCAGTCAAGGGGAAAAAGCATTGACAATTGCCGACGGGAAGACGCTGGCTTTTGAAAGGTGAGATCTCGCTGGAACAGATTCATGGCCTGTTTGGTTCCATGTTTTGAAATACAGTGGCACCAACATGGATCCACTTCGGTCTCGTTTAGATCCACCCAACTAACTATATATTAGTTGTATTAGCTAGGAGAAACCAATTGATAAATAATTGTTAGTTGGGTGCTAGGTAACAAGACATTAGATGGATTATTAGATGAGCATCCGAAACCTTAATTAATTTTTAACAGCTAACTATTAGCTGGACGTAGGGTCAAACATGTCCTTAGTTGATCCGCTTTTTATACATATGACATATGATCAGATAATTGGTTCATAAAGCAAGAGTGATAAATTGATTTGGTACCAAAGCCTCTTGGTGTTAATACTATACTTTTTTTTAAGAAGGGAGGAGACAAAATGTCAAATGAAACAAAACTATCCAGGCTAACAGACTATGAAAAATAACGTAGCCTCAGGGGATGATTGGGAAACTTACAAGGCGACGAAACACCTAGCACGCAGCTGCAGACGCGGAGGCGGAGCTCCGGATAACAAAGCAGATCTCAGCGAGGCGCGTCGTCTGGTCTTGTCAATGGCAAAATGCGATGCCAAATTGGAGTGATAGGCAAGGCAACGGCGAAGGCACCATATATATAGGGCAGCGACGGCTTCTAGAATGTTGCAGTCTATTACTTCTATATACAGTCTATACATCTGTCCATATGCTCGCCATTGCTTCCTACTCCGTAGTAGTATTTCGTAGTGGTTCAACTGTTCAAACAACCACGTTTTCTCAATTGCATACTGTCGTCCTGTTCACTTTTCGAGCTGGGGAAGGGGCGCCCGCGGGTCGCTCCAACCCTAGCCCTGAAGGGCCCCACCCCGCCGCCGCCGCGCCTCGGCCGCCTCTCCGGCTCCGGCGCCGGCCCCTCCTCCTCCCCCTCCCCCTCCTCTTTCCCCACCACGACCAAATTTGGATACGCCGGCCACCTCACCCCAAACCCAACCTTGACAAGCTTGCCCACCACGCCGCCGCCGCCAGCAGCATCTTCGGCTCCGACGTCCACACCATCCCCGGCCGCTTCCCCTTCACCTACCCCTCCTCCTTCCCCCCTGCGTCCATCCTCCTCAGCTCTATGTGGGGACGCCCGCCCTTGCCGCAACTCCTCCCCGTCGAGGCCGCCGCCGGCTGCCGCGCCCCGAAACGGCGGCCAGCTCCACCTCCCCTCCCCCCTCCTTCCCCCAGCGCGACCCCCTCCTCCGCGGCGCTGCCCTGGCGACAAAGCCCCCGTAGGGGATGGGCAGTCGACGTGCCGTGCCGACCGCGCTCCGCAGGAGCTGGGGTCGACGGGCGGGACGCCTCCACCGAGCACCATGCAGTCAACGATGCACGCTGGCGAAGGGAGCACCTACGTCAGAACTCCGGCCGCCGTCGATCTGCTCACATCCGAGCAGCCCGAGTCCAAGGCCGGTTCTTTTGGACCTGTGGGCACCCCGGAGGTCACCGCGGCGCCCGCTGCCAGCTCACTCTCGTCGGCCGTGGCCCCGTTCTACCCAAGCGGCTCACCGAGAGGGCGTTCTGAGCGTAGTCGGTGGGCGGATGATGCCGGCAGCGAGGAATCCGATGACGAGTGTGGCAGAACTGCCTAATCTGATGCCTCCCAGGAGTACTCGTCTTCTATTAGATACTAAGTACTCAAGGGAGGACACCAAATTACACGGTCCCATCGAGCACACCCCAGGGAAGAACCCGAAAATCCATATTTTTCGAGCAGGATCACAAATGAGGGAATAAAGCTTACATCATTATTAGCCATTTCTTACCTCACTTTTCATGCAATATCAGAGTATAATATTTATTATTATAACAGTGGAATATAATCATGTTATCAGAGTTATGAATAATTTAATTGAACAGCGGAATATAAACATGTGAACAGAGTTACAACGGAATTAAACATCTATTTATGACATGATGAAGTATTGATATATAAACTACGACAATAGATTATAAAGCTTCCATTTATAAAAACATTTAGTGAGCGTTAAAAGTTAAACTATGATCGCTGCGTAAAGGAATCCTCTCTGAGCCCACCGGGAGGAATCCGCACACAAGGGTCAGCTCTAGCATCCGCTTGTCACCTACAACAGGGGGAAATAAAACCCTGAATACTCAATTGTACTCAACAAGACTTACCCGAAAGGAGATGTAACACCCTAGGTGTTTGGCTCCCACAAAATTGCATTTTATTTCATAAACATGTGCATCATCCATCTCATCATGCCATTGTTACTGAAACATGTATATGCAACATTCTCAATTATGTTTGTTTCATACTTGATTGCTTGTGAATGGTAGTTAGTGCAACATGTGAATGCAACATGAGTTTCTCATACCTTGTAACATGGCAACATGGTAGTAATATGACAAGTTTAAAATTGCAACAAAGTCATGAAACATGTGAAACATGGATTTGCAACATTAGGGTAATTTGAGTGTTTTATTGTTTTATCACATGTGATACTTAGAAGTTGGTGTAGCACTTGTGTAGAGTGGTTAATTATGGTCTAATACACCTTAACTACACTTAGGGTAATTGATGGGACATTGTTCATGTGGATCAAAATGACTAAATTGCCCTCTAGGTGGAGGTTTGACTATAGGATGACCTATAGAGTGACTTTGTTTGACTGATTAAAAAGTCCAACCTAGAGACCTTGCATGGATGTGCACCCTTTACCAAAGTTGTAGCCAATTTATCAAGGAACAAAAGTCTCAATATGACCAGTTCTACTTTGATTGCTGCAAGTATTGCCTTCTCCCGGCTGGGGATGAAGACTAGACCGTTGGGCGCGGTCTCTCCTAGTTCTCGTACCTAAAGATGCTTTTGGTGGGACATGACTAAGATCTAGCAATGTATTTGAAACTATGAAGTTATGTACTAAACTATGTTGCTTCCGCAAATTTGAACTTGGTTTGTAATATTTTATTTGAACTCTGATGGATGTAATCCGAATGCCACTTGTGAAATGTTGTAACGAATGATGTGTTGTGTTGAATCACTACGGTCTTGGTTTGTATGTCGGGAGTTGTTTGAAATCCTTCGTGATTTTTGGACTACCGGGATTATGGGAGCTTAAGTACAGGAATTTGATCACTTCGGTGATTGTTTTTGTACTTACGTTCTTATAATTTGGTCGGTTTTGTTACAGCTGGTATCAGAGCAAGATTCGACACTAAACATGTCATTTGTGTATTTAAAACAAAAGTATTTGTGAAAATTCTAAATTAAATACTAAGTGTTGCCAGTGGTCATATCCTTTATGCCTAAATAAGGACTCCTAGGTGGCTTATTAAAGTACTAACTTGGGGGTTCCTACTTGTTTCTGTTTCGTTGTCCATACGGCGTGCTATTGTATGGATGCCATCCGCTTGGGTGGTAATGTATGGATCAAAATACCTCTACGCTCTGGTAAGTGGGAGTTGTGAGAGCATGACCGTCCAACCGTCGGTTTAGGGGAGAGTAGTTGTGGTTGCTCGCATACTTACATGTTCGATCATGTATCTATGAGAGTACTTAAGTGTGGGTATCTCTGTCGGGTAGCTGTGATACTAGAGTATATACATCGGGGATGTATGTATGAAAGTATTTAGTTTACTGCTTACTTTACATGCCTTTTTGGGAAATTATTGGGCTGAAATGAAATTTGCTGCAGGTACACTAACAACGTATCGTTGTAGATCGACTAGCTACCGTATACGAGAGAACGTATGTATGCCACCGTATATTTCGCTAGCCTTTAAATTTTTCTAGGTTTGTGAGGACGTACGGATCATGCATGCATCATGTTCAAGCATACATGGCATTCTTGCATTACTCCCTCCTTTAAAATTTGATGGTCTCGACTAATTAAATTTCGTATCCCTTAAATGATTCTCCCCTTATGTTGCAACTTTTTGCTACAGATGGCGCGCACGAAATGCACTGCTCGCAAGTCCACCGGAGGTAGGGCGCCTCATCACCAGTTAGCTCCTCATGAGCCCTGTCCGGAGCCTACTGAGGAGGAAAGGCTAAGGGCAGAGCTGGCCTGGGTGACTGCTGAGAGGAGTGCGGCTCAGCAACGTTTGGAGCAAATAACGCAGGAACAGGATCAAGAGACCCTGGAGGTTCAGAAGTTGACAATTGCTCACCACAACTGTGAACGTATGTTGATTCACGTGCTGAACCAGTGGAATGAAGCCTGGAACGAAGAGAATGCGTTGAGAGCACGACAGGTTGAGCTGGAGCAGCAGTTGGCAGCTGCAGAAGAGTACAATGACCATCTCCATGAGGAGGTTCACCTATTACACAATCAGCTTCACCCTCTCCTGCCCCCTGATGATGAGAATGACAATGAGGATGAGATGGGCTCTGGTGTCATCATGGCTGAAGATGATGATGACATTGAGGTTAATGGACCTGAGGACGTTCCACCTGAAGAGGAGGAAGATGGGGAGCTAGAACCTGCTAGTGATGAAGATGGAGGAGAGATCTTCGACACTGACTCCGAGGATGATGCGTAGTTTAGCTTACTACTTAGCTAATGCGCTAGAGCTAGTCTTTTGTTGATCCTCATGCATGAACGAGTAGCTTTGTAATAAGTTAATCTTTGGGATGTAATATCGAACCCTATGTTATCTTTGATGTACGTTTGGAACCTCTATGACTTGGATGTAACCTATCAAACATGTGATGCTCCGCGTATGTGAGCCTTTGATAAATTCCGTCTATGCGGTCTATAGATCTCGTTGTTGGTTTAGTTCATTGCATTAATGTGTCAATTGATGCGCTTGATGAGTTGTGTGATTGTGATGGATGATTGTGCCTCTGTTGATTGTATAAATTTATTCTCTCCAATGGAATCAGTTTGGCATAATTATACAATTCATCTACAAAATTTTCCACATCGTCAGTGCTCATTGGCTATACATTTTGTAGATGGCTTATAATCTTCGTCGCGGTCGTAGCCTTGGAGATGAGGAACAACCACCTCCTCCACCACCGCCCACACCAGCTGAGCTAATGCAGACAGTCGTCGAAAGTCAGCGCATGCTAGCTGAGGCTATGCGCCAACTGGCTAACCGTGATGATCGACATGTCCGCCAGGGACCCGAGCCAAACCAGTATAGCAGCTTTAAGGACTTCATAGACACAAAGCCTCCTATCTTTAGAGAGGCAGAAGAACCATTACAAGCTGATGAATGGTTGAGTACGATAGAGCAAAGGTTTGGATTGCTCAGATTGACAGAAGGTATGAAGGCCTCGTATGCAGGACACCAGCTCCAAGGCCCTACAGGCATCTGGTGGAACCATCACAGGACCACCTTCCCTGCAAACATCGAGGTGGTTTGGGACCAGTTCCAGGAAGCTTTCAGGGGACATTTTATCCCTCCTGGTCTCATGGCAATCAAACATACCGAGTTCATGAAGCTAACTCAAGGCAACAAGAGTCTTAATGAATACCTCCAGGCATTTAACAACCTAGCGAGGTATGCTCCTGAGTTTGTTGATACTGATGCTAAAAAGATAGCTAGTTTCAAGAGGGGACTTTCCCCTAAACTAATGAAGTCTAAGTCTATGGGCAACTGTAAGTGTGTCACCTTCAATGAGTTTGTCAGTGACACCCTGACTCAGGAGAATAATGATAAGGTATATGCTGCTTCCAAGACCCGTAAAAGAAACTTTGAGGCAGGTGCTTCTCAGTCTAAGGCACTAGTGGTATCCAAAACCCAATATCGTCCACCTAATGCTAATGTCCGGTACCGCCCACCTCAGAAGAAGAATCAAGCAAAAACTGGTTTCCGCAAGGGGTACATAGTTTCCTTGCCAAAGAATACCTCTGGGCAGGGCAGCTCCAATGTCCCACCAGCTAACAGGCCGTGCTGGAACTGTAACAAGCCTGGTCACTGGGCTAATAATTGTCCCTATCCTCCCAAGCAGAATGCTCAGGGAAACATCCGTCAGGGGCGTGTTCACTACACTACTGTGGAGGAAATTCCTGCTGGTGAAGTGGTCACCGCTGGTAAGTTTCTTGTTAATGATCACCCTGCAGTTGTGCTCTTTGATTCGGGTGCTTCACATTCCTTTGTGAGTTCTACTTTTGCATCTGAGCATAATATGAATGTGATTACAATTGTCAAGGGTGGTTATTGTATTAGTGCTGCTGGAAATAATATCATGACTAACCAAGTAGTTAAAGATGTAAAGATTGAGATTGGGGATCGAGAGTTCCTTGCGGATCTTGTAGTTCTGCCGGGGGTAGGAATCGATGTAATCCTAGGGATGAAGTGGATGAGCGGGAATGGAGTGTTGATCGATACATCAACCCGTGTGGTAATGTTGAGAGATCCTGTGGATAAGGGTTTTCTAGTGCAGTTGCCTCGTGATATCGCTATCCACAATACAACCAATGCTACCCTAGCCAAAGCTATTGATGATATATCGGTTGTCTGTGAGTTTCCAGATGTCTTCCCTAATGACTTTCCTGGATTACCTCCGGACCGTGAAGTAGAATTCAAGATAGAACTCATTCCGGGTACGGCTCCTATTTCTCAAAGGCCCTATAGAATGCCACCCAATGAGTTGGCTGAGCTGAAGATTCAGTTGAATGAGCTATTAAAGAAAGGTTTGATTCGGCCTTGTTCTTCTCCTTAGGGTTGTCCGGCTATCTTTGTGAAGAAGAAGGATGAGTCTCTGCGCATGTGCGTGGATTATCGCCCCCTTAATGCTGTTACTATCAAGAACAAATACCCTCTTCCTCGCATCAATATTCTGTTTGATCAACTCTCCAAAGCTAAGGTATTCTCCAAGATCGATTTGAGGTCTGGCTACCATCAGATCAAAATTCGTCCTGAAGATATACCTAAGACAACTTTCTCTACTCGTTATGGCTTGTTCGAATATCTTGTCATGTCCTTTGGGTTGACAAATGCTCCGGCATACTTTATGTACCTGATCAATTCGGTATTCATGCCGAAATTGGACAAGTTTGTCGTCATGTTCATTGATGATATCCTTGTATATTCTCAGAATGAAGAAGAGCATGCTGAACATCTGAGAATTGTTTTAACTCGATTACGTGACAACCAGCTTTATGCTAAGTTCAGCAAGTGCGAATTCTGGTTGAACAAGGTACCTTTTCTAGGTCATGTGTTATCTGGAGATGGAATTTCGGTTGACCCTACTAAGGTGCAAGAAGTCCTAGATTGGAAGGCACCTACTACGGTCATAGAAGTCCGAAGTTTCCTAGGTTTGGCTGGCTATTATCGTCGATTCATCCTGGATTTCTCAAAAATCGCTAAGCCCATGACTCGACTACTTCAAAAGGATGAGAAGTTTGTGTGGACTCCAAAGTGTGAAGAGGCTTTCCACACTTTGCGGACCTTACTAACTTCTGCTCTTGTATTGGCACAACCTGACATCGAGAAGCCTTTTGATGTCTATTGTGATGCATGTGGCACCAGTTTGGGGTGTGTTCTTATGCAGGAGGGCTGAGTCATTGCTTATGCTTCGCGCCAGCTTCGAAAGCATGAAATCAATTATCCTACCCATGACTTAGAGCTAGCCGTGGTTGTTCATGCCCTGAAGATTTGGAGACATTACTTGCTAGGTAATGTGTGCAACATCTATACTGACCATAAAAGTCTCAAGTACATCTTTACTCAACCCGAGTTGAACATGCGTCAACGACGATGGTTAGAATTAATCAAAGACTACAACCTTCAAGTGCACTACCATCCTGGCAAGGCAAATGTGGTTGCTGATGCCTTAAGCAGAAAGGCCCATTGCAATTCCTTAGTTAGTGAAGACTTTCATCTGGCACACCTCCTTCATCCTATAGTACTCCACAATATCACTGTGGATTGCTCTCTTAGAAGTCGAATTATCGAACTCCAGAAGACTGATGTGGGTGTGTTTCACATCAAGCGGAAGATGAAAGAGCAAGAGACCAAGCACTTTAGGGTCGATGACAAAGGAATTCTTTGGTTTAATGATAGGCTTGTAGTACCCAAAGACAAAGAACTTAGAAATCAAATTATGGCTGAAGCCCATTCTTCTAGATTGTCCATCCATCCTGGTAGCAGTAAAATGTATCAAGATATCAAGCCGTATTATTAGTGGACCAAGATGAAGAAAGAAATCGCAGCCTATGTGGCAAGGTGTGATAACTATTGCAGAGTCAAGGCTATTCACATGAAGCCCAGGTTATTGCAGCCACTCTCTATTCCTAGCTGGAAGTGGGAAGAAATTGTTATAGATTTCATTGTTGGGTTACCCACTACTAAAAAGGGTTGTGATTCTATCTGGGTTATCGTAGATCGTCTAACCAAATCCACTCACTTTATTCCGGTCAAGTCTACCTATCACCCTCATAATTATGCTGATATTTATTTTCAACAAGTGGTACGTCTCCATGGTGTACCCAAATCCATTGTTTCAGATAGAGGACCGCAATTCACGGCTCGCTTTTGGGAATGCTTACATCAGAATCTTGGCACTCATCTAATCCGCAGTTCTGCCTATCATCCGCAAACATCAGGGCAGACTGAGCGTGTTAATCAAATTCTTGAAGACATGCTTAGAGCTTGTCTTATCTCTTGCAAAGGCTCTTGGGAGGAATGGTTGCCTCTCGCTGAATTCTCTTATAACAATAGTTATCAAGAGAGTATCAAGATGGCTCCTTTTGAAGCGCTATATGGCCGCAAGTGTAGGACTCCTTTAAACTGGGTAGAACCCGGAGAAAGAAGATTCTATGGTATTGATTTTGTAAAAGAAGCCGAAGAGCAAGTCCGAACTATATAGAAGAATATGACTGCCGCTCAGGCTAGACAAAAGAGCTATGCTGATAAGAGAAGAAAACCTATTGAGTTTGAAGTAGGTGACCATGTTTATCTGAAGGTATCCTCTATGAGAGGAGTAAAACGTTTTGGAATCAAAAGGAAGCTTGAGCCTCGATATGTTGGACCTTACCGAATTATCGAGAAAAGTGGAAGAGTAGCCTATAAACTTGATCTACCACGTGAAATGGGAGCTATATTCCCGGTATTCCATGTGTCTCAGCTGAAGAAGTGTCTCCGTATTCTCGAGGAAAGAGTAGCAACGAGGAGAATCGAATTGAAATCTGATCTTTCTTATGAGGCGAAGCTCATGCAGGTTCTGGATACTCAAGAAAGGGTGACTCATAGGCGAGTAGTTAAGTTATACAAGGTAGTTTGGAATAATCATAGTGATCGGGATGCAACATGGGAGCGGGAAGATTATCTAAAAGAAAATCATCCGACTTTCTATACTAAATGGTATGCTTTCCAAATCTCGGGATGAGATTTTTCTAAGGGGGGAAGGATGTAACACCCTAGGTGTTTGGCTCCCACAAAATTGCATTTCATTTCATAAATATGTGCATCATCCATCTCATCATGCCATTGTTACTGAAACATGTATATGCAACATTCTCAATTATGTTTGTTTCATACTTGATTGCTTGTGAATGGTAGTTAGTGCAACATGTGAATGCAACATGAGTTTCTCATACCTTGTAACATGGCAACATGGTAGTAATATGACAAGTTTAAAATTGCAACAAAGTCATGAAACATGTGAAACATGGATTTGCAACATTAGGGTAATTTGAGTGTTTTGTTGTTTTATCACATGTGATACTTAGAAGTTGGTGTAGCACTTGTGTAGAGTGGTTAATTATGGTCTAATACACCTTAACTACACTTAGGGTAATTGATGGGACATTGTTCATGTGGACCAAAATGACTAAATTGCCCTCTAGGTGGAGGTTTGACTATAGGATGACCTATAGAGTGACTCTGTTTGACTGATTAAAAAGTCCAACCTAGAGACCTTGCATGGATGTGCACCCTTTACCAAAGTTGTAGCCAATTTATCAAGGAACAAAAGTCTCAATATGACCAGTTCTACTTTGGTTGCTGCAAGTATTGCCTTCTCCCGGCTGGGGATGAAGACTAGACCATTGGGCGCGGTCTCTCCTAGTTCTCGTACCTGAAGATGCTTTTGGTGGGACATGACTAAGATCTAGCAATGTATTTGAAACTATGAAGTTATGTACTAAACTATGTTGCTTCCACAAATTTGAACTTGGTTTGTAATATTTTATTTGAACTCTGATGGATGTAATCCGAATGCCACTTGTGAAATGTTGTAACGAATGATGTGTTGTGTTGAATCACTACGGTCTTGGTTTGTATGTCGGGAGTTGTTTGAAATCCTTCATGATTTCCAAACTACCGGGATTATGGGAGCTTAAGTACAGGAATTTGATCACTTCGGTGATTGTTTTTGTACTTACGTTCTTATAATTTGGTCGGTTCTGTTATAGGAGAAAAGAAAAGACTCTAAGGATATGCAAGGCTATCTGGCTTGTGGGTTTATTGCATCTGCAGGAGTATTACTAAATGTGCGTCCTTATATTCAATTTTATTAGCAGTCATCATTAGTTCATTAACTAACCATTCTATGTAAGAACATGTGTTACTTTTAAGCAGGTGATAAGCAATCAGAATCATTTTACCATCTTTCATCTTTCAGTTCTTACTACGGTGCTAGATTGTAGACAAGTCGTACTGATACGGTGGCGATTCACGAATCAATGTGTCCAGCTGGGTACCCCGAAATACACGCCCCCCGTTTGTATCCCAAGCACAAGCAGGACCAACCCACTACCCTCCTGTCACGGGGTCTAGGTCCCCGTCCAAATTTTGATTCCAAGCCCCCGCTCCTGAGTCCCAGACAAATGCGGTGATAGGACCTCCACACAAAAATCACCCTGAAAGTCAGTCTGGAAAGAGCCAGAACCCATGATAAGAGAGCAACAAGTCTTCCCTGCGCCCATACACAAGTATGCGCTCGGGATAAGAAGTCTGTGACTTGCCTAGAGTCCAATGCAACGGCCGGTCCTTAACCGACACAGACAGGGAAACAGTGTAACCAAGCTATGCTCCATTGGCCGCAGGACACAACCTCTTACACCCACCAATACCCAAACTATATCCCTGTCCGGTCTCCGTTTTCCTTTTACCATTTTATCATGAGTGATAATAATATAGTAACAACAATAATATATTTCCTATCTCTCGCAAGTGACAGATAATCACTCGATTTCTATCGGAGTCCTATAGCATAACAATCTATATGATCCTGTCATACTAGTAAGACTCATAGGATATATATATATATATATATATATATATATATATATATATATGCAAGTGGGTTCCATTCAACTCCTTAGAACTTAATGCACAAACATAATTTAAAGTGCAGAAAAGTAGGGGTTATGCACCGGGGTTTGCCTGTGTAAAATATAACCAAAAGTTAGCATTCCATCTTGATGACACGATCATCGAGACACCACCTTTTCTGATACTCTAGATGACTCCACAATCCATCATCGTCCCTATTATGGTATACAATGCGATGCAGAGATGATGCAACAATTAATTAATCAGGTAACAACAACTCTTAAAACCGAGCACATACTACGAACTAACAAGCTAGCTCTAATGACTAACGTACTAATCTACATATCAACATCATCGAGACATGTGTCATTTCCCAACAAGTGTTTTAGTTATAAATTCCAAGGTGTTTTCTTATTTTATTTATTTGACTTACTATATATTCAAACTAGGGCTCATTTGCTATCTTAATAATTTAATTTCTCTACAGCTACAAAAAATTACAGTGGACACCTACCCATATGATGAACCTACCATAAAAATTTCATAGCATTTGGAGTAAGGAAACTAATTTAATTAATTACAACAACAATAGATTAATTTTTAAGGCAAATTATTTTGCACTAAAGCATATGATTTTATGTGTTCAATGTGTATAGACTTTTATTCAGAGTTCAACAAAACTGGATTTACCATTTTATGTTTTTTATTTGATTTATTACAGATTTATAAACTTCAGCCATTTTAAATAAAATGATAAAATTAGCAGAAAAAGAAAAACGAACCACGAGCCGCATTAGGCCCAGCCTATCAAGGCAGACCAGCCCAACGGCGAAGCCCAGGCCGCGGGTGGCACAAGGCCGGCCCAGGCGGTGCGCCTGGCCGGAGGCCCAGCAGAGGACGGCAGCCCACCAGGCGCGCATGCGGCAGCGGCTCACGTGGCCAAGGCCCAGAGGGGATGCGCAACTATGCAAAAAGGACCCTGGGACATTCTCTATTTCAATTTCTCACCCGTCAGCATCCCTGAACGAGGCAGAGGAGCAGAGGACCACCGGTCGGCGGTCAAACCCGGGCAGGGAAGTCACGGCGGTGGCAGGAAACCCACCGGCGAGGTGCACGAAAGCCCGCGCGGCCTCGGGCTGGACGTGTCAAGACCTGAGCCGGCCCCCGACAGCATGCCCGTGTGAGCCGATGTGGCGAGCACACCGGCTGCGGCGACGCCGGCCAGGCGGGGACGGTGGGACGGCGCGTGGGGCAAGGCGGCTCCGTCCGCACGTGTGGGCGGCAATAGTACGACCAGCGCGGCCGGTGGAGCACCCGCAATCAGCATCAGCGTTAGGGGTGGCCCGGCATGGACGACGGTGGACGTGCGGCACGGCAGCAGCGCGGTGGGGCTCGCACGCTCGTGCGCACACGCGAAGGGGGAACGACGGGCGAGCGAGCGGAGCAGCGACGACAAGGACGCTGCGGGGCGCTGCAACGGAGGTGGAGCGGCGCGGGCAACGTGGGATCGGGCGGCTGCGCAGCGGCGGAGGAGCAGGGTGGAGTTGCACGCGGGAAGGCAGCGTGGGGAGCTGTGGACCAGCGTGAAGCAAGGCTGGGGCGGTGCCATGGAGGTTCGCACGCTCGCGAGGGCTGGGCGATGGACGGTGGAAGGCGCAGCGATGGCGGCGCTGGGAGGGGAAGAAGGTGACGGTGGCGGCTGCTTGCCGGCGGTGGTGGCCGTGGCCCAGTGCTGGCCAAGCCAGCCAGGCGATGCGAGGGCGCGCGACACGGGGAGGAAGAGAAGGGGCGTCGGTGCTACATGAGGAGGAGCAGCGCAGTGGGCTTGCGCGCACTCGCGGGGAAAAAGAGCCAGCGACGGGCGGCATAGGAGGCAACCAGAGAGAGAAAGAGCAAGCAATCGGCTCGACAGCACGGCGCGATGCGAGTAAATCAGATGATTGATTCCGAGCGGGGACGCACCACCGTCGTCTAGCGGTCAGGACGGCAGTGAGGTGTCTTGTCACCCCAGGAACCAGAACCGACGACCACTACGCGATGACTGCTAAGCGTCATGGATGCACAATGGGGTAGATGGATCAAGAGGCGAGGAATGCGCCACGATCACCAACGACGATGTCACAGCGGCCGTGCGTATTGATGGTACTCGGCTCGGCGGGCACGACGAGGAGACGGACGCGGTAGCGGCAGCGGGACAGCCTGCCAAAAAGCGACACCCATAGCGCGGCTGCAGAGGCGAGACTGGCAACGAGGCCAGCACATAACAAGGCAGCGACGAGGCTAGGCGTGCACACAGGCGTCCATGAGTGCGTTGTGTACGTGCGTGTGTTTTACCATTTTCTTTCTTTTTTGTACCAAAATATATAAATAATTATGTAATTACAAATATATCATTATTTCTTTATCACTAAAATCCATACACACATGCATATATTTATTGTATGTTTAAACGTATACTTATCTATAGAGATACACTCACAAAGAAATAAGTTTGTACACTACTTTAATTAATATAGCAACATGCTTATCAAAATGAAATACGTGAGTGTATATATACCTATATATATATATGTATATGTATCGGTTTACTAATTTAGACAATTAGCAACATCTAAGCACAAGAAAAATTTCAACAAATCTCGAATTTAATTTAGATTCAAAAGCTATATATATAACGTTCTATTTAATAATGTATTTTATTTCATTCTATTTTTGAGTTCTCTTCTACTCTAATCTTGCTCTAATTTATTATTAACAAGTTAATAATTATATGTTTAGTGCTAAAAGAGCTCATGTAACACTGGAGGTGTTACAACGAGCAGCTCGGACGTCGCGGACGAGCCTCCGCTCCCAACCCTGATGGGGTCCGCGCTGCGGCGCCCGCCAACGCTTCACTCCGGACGCCGATGGCTTACGTGAGGTCCTGTCACAGGGGTCGTCATGTGGCGCTGGCGGGGCATGCCCCGCCCACACTGCATCGGCGAACCAGCAGTCCCCTACCCGCTACCCTGCGAACCTACATGGGAAGTGCTTCAACTGTCTCTCCACCGCACATAGGATGGCTACCTGCAAGCTGCCTCCACGTTGCCTCCGATGCAAGGGGTTCAGAACCTCGTGCAGGACTGTAAGCGACGGCGGAAGGTGCCTCCTTCCAGCTCCGGCACATCTGGTGCCACAGAAGGCCGGCCACGATGACCTGTCTGGGAGCGTACCTCGGGCACCCAGCCACGTACTTAGGGCGACACACCGAGCTCGGCTGGAGCTATGCCGGGTGCGGCTGCAGCTGTGCTAGGTGCGACTGCGCGTGGCAGCAATGGGCACAGACGTCAGCGACGTTGGCGACAACTGAAAGGGGGGGACGACATCGCTGTGGCAACGAGTGTCGCCACCGACAGTCACGGTCCATCAGCAGGGGCCACCTAGACGGTACTAGACTTCACCTCGGTTGGTACTGGAGCTCTGGCAGGGCATGGTGAGCTGGCCAACGAGACGACATCGTCGAGCCCGACCCATTGACCCTGACGCTGTACCCAGACGCCACGCATGATCCCGAGATCACGGAGGACCCGATGGTTGAGGAGTTCGCAGCCTCGCTTGTCGGTAGTCGGATCGTCGTGTGGCCTTCCCTTAAGCATCTGTCATCACCTTTGGCGCCCACCCAGCTACATGATGAGTCCCCAGCGGCGGCGGCCCACCAGCTGGAGGATGAGGACCCAGCGGTGGTCTCCTGCGAGCAGACGCCTCCCCCGTGCCCCATTTAGTGAGCGGTGGACTCGCCGAAGACACACATGGAGCTTAGCCACCCGCTAGGCTTCGGACCAGTCCACCTCATGGTGGATGCTAGCCCTCCCAGTTCACCATCGGTGGATACGACTGTGGACAGCGACGACTCCACCAAACGTCGCCTCGACGGCTTTATCAACAAAGTGACGCGTAAGCGGGACTCTCCGCTGATTCGTGAGCCTCCCGAGCAGCCTCCTGCTAAGCCAGTGCTGCCATGGCGGAGCAGGCAGTTGGCAGCTCAGAGCTTCTCTCGAGTACCAGCTTCCAAGCGAGGTGAGGTGTTGATCATGCAGCGTATGGGCTACACCAAGGGCCCTTCAACGCCATCCGCGTCAGAGCTGGAGGCCTTTGTTAAGCTCTTCGATGGCAACCTGACTGCGTCTAACATCGAGGCGCTCGACGCGCTCTTCCCGACCGTTGAAAAGGGCTTGTCCAGGCAGCCACAAAGATGCAAGGCCACCTCCTAGGTCGCAAAGCTTTGTTGATATTGGTTGTGTCCTTTTATGTAATATCCAAACAAGAGATCTTTTGCTAGGATGGTCCAGCTTCGGATGTGTTAGGTCGACCTCCTTCGGTGCTCGATAGAAGCGCGTTGTATATTTGTTTAAACTCTTCTACTTAATACAATGATACGTAAATCTTTTGCGTATTCGAGAAAAAAACATTAGGCTTAAAAAATTCATTTCGCAAAGTAGTCGTAATTTGTGCAATTAGTTATTTTTAATCTATATTTAATACTCTATGCATGTGTCAAACATACGATATAATAGGGACTAAATTTTAGGGGGAACTAGACAAGGCCTCAGAATCCTAGCGACTCTACGTTGGATAGTCTCAGCTGAAATATAATACTCAGATGACATGGTATCTAAACTCTCAAAAGACAGAAGCAACTTGACATAATCAACATGTTTGCTTGTTGGTTTCAGCCAGGACTTATCAGTCAGCCAACAGTGTTTTTCTCTCACAACAAACTAACACCAACCAGGCTTATCAACCCAAAAACTAGCCAGTAAACGGGCCGAATAACTTGTTATTGCACATGCACCTCATAGTACATATGACCTGTCACAGAGATGAAACCTCTGACCATGCTGCATGTTATTTCAATCACTCGCTAGCAATGTTTTTCTAAACGGTGAACGGTCTTTATACGGTTGCCCTTTGTTTAGCGTTTAGGTTGTTTACACGGTGTTTAAACGAAGTTAAACGGTCTAAACGGTTTTATACTTAAAAAAATACATATAATTATATATGTGCATGTAAAAAATCAAATATTCTAGCATTTATACATATTTATCCGAGTAAAAATAAATTATTTTGGTATGTATATATATTTATGCATGTGAAAATAACCAAATATAGATATTCATGCATGTAACATATCAAGTGTACACATTTATAAATATAATAAACTTAAGTATGCAAATTTATCCATACAAAACTGAACTAGATTTACCTCGTGTTTGCCTAAACAACCGTTTAAACAGCTGTTTAGCCCATTTAATACTGTTCGTCTCCGTTCCGTTTAGGCCGTTTAGACCGTTTTTTTTCGTTTTTTGGCCGTTTAAACGGTCCACTGTTTAATTTCTGTTTACCCCTAAACAAAACAGTTTACAACCGTTTATCGTTTAGTGGCCGTTTAATCAGCCGTTTAGGCCGTTTAGACGAACACTCGCTAGTCGCAATAGCCAAACCCAAACCTATGTGATGATAGAATTTGTGGGCTTGGTCTATATGGCAAGAGGATGGTGCAATTCTTTAATTAGTCACTGGGTCCAGACTCAGCTCGTTAGGTTGAACATAGCCCATATGAATGGCCGTATTTTTTTAGATTTATTTTATAATTCAATGGCACTATTTTTTCGGTGGTAGTCAGCGTGTTCGTTAACATAACAAAGAGCATGCGGTGACTTTGTCAATCTCTGACATCTATCTTCTCAATGTTTCAAAAATGCCCAGAGCTAGGGTATGTGTGCTGCTTGTTTACAGGAGCGAGTGTGTGGAATTATCCTGCGAAGGCTTCGAGGGTGGAAAGCGAAGGGGAGCCCGCAGGGAAATGCATAATACGGGGGTGGTTAAAAGGGAGGCAAAGTGCATGACATTAGAAGATAGGAATGGAGCTGTAGGTTCAACAGTGGCTAGTGCCCGTATTTATAGTTCATGCAGGCACGCCGAAGCCTAGTCGCTCAATCCACGGCAGGCCAAGTACCCGATTTTAAAGGACAAAATGGGATGCTAACTATACGTATGCCATGATCAATTTTTATACATATAGTGACATCATCAGTGAATAATCAAAACAATGTTTATTATATAACTCGTAATCTGAGCTCCATTCCATAGGAAGGCCAACGGCAGGTTCCAGATGCCAAGCACTTCTATCAGTTCTTCTTGAAACTCCACAACATCTTCATCGATCTTCTGAGCAGCTTTTACTACAATAGAAAGGATGAACATATGTCGTACTCAGCAAGTACAGGCGGAAAACATGACATGCAATGCTAATAACAAGGAAAAGCTAGCACTGGCTTACTGCAGTTAGCATTTTTAGTTGGCAAGCAATATTTTATTAGAACAACCTGATTTAGTGAGAATTTTTTTTTTCTTAACGTCTCCTAGAAAAAAATTCGGTTAGCTTGGTTAGAACCGGAACAAAAAACCAAAAACCAAAATACTCAATTCTTAAAATTGATGATGTAATCCTCACTAATGGGTCTAAAAATCCATGGCTTATAAAATCGGTTGGTAAGCTTGAATACAACACAATATTTATAGAGATAGTTGGCAAAGACTACAGTCCCTGGAAAATTAGAAGACGATTATAAAAAAAATCATTTGGGTAGTAGGGCTTTTAATTGCACAATAATTGTAAAGGTAGTTGAGTAAGGCAGCAGTCCTTTTTACAGTAGAAGATGATTGTAAAAAAAAAATCATTTGGGTCGTAGTGCTTTTAATAATTTTTAAGCGTCTGGAGGCAAACGTTTTGGTTTAAAATTTTGTGTGCTTTACTGCTTATACGTCCCATCAAAGGAGCAGGAGTCATTATCGATTTTCGTTTTTGAGTGTGTCTACTGCACAGCCATGTGTTCTATACAATTCCAACACATAAATTTTTTTGCACCATAAGATTAAGATCCAACAACCTCCATCATTCTTCTACCTCTAGCCTTCTTCTACCTTCAGATAATCACAAGATCACAGATCCACAGATCACAAATCACATATCACAGAAAATAATTTTTTTTCTATGGAAGGACAAATTACAGAGCAGTTGGTTCCATTGCCTGACCGTTCGTCATGGGTCGTCGCGTCGTGGGGCACCACCACCACCCAGCAGCTCCGGCGGTTCGGGTACGGCAGCGGAGGAGCTCGAGCGAGGAGGTGGAGCGCATCTCCGGCGAGGAGCTCCATGGCCTTCGACGACAGCGACAATGACGTCCTCCTCCTCTTCTAGTAGGTCCCACTCGACATGGAGGAGGGCCCGACGTAGATCCGGCGAGGAGCTCGAGCTCTAGCGAAGGAAGAGGACGGCGACGGCCATGGCGTGCGCGCGCCGCGCACGAGCTCGAGCAGGGGCGGGGAGGTGCGGCTGCTGTGCGGAACGAACCGGGGCGGTGAAGGGAACGAGCCACCGGGGCGGTGAAGGGGACGAGCAGGAGGGCTTGCCTGACACGACCACGGCTTGGCAGATCTGACGGACGCAGACAAACCGAGGCAACGATCCGGTGGACAAAAATCCATGTGTTTTTTTTGTGCTAAAATACACGGGTGTTGTATAGCATTTTCGTTTTTTTTATAAAAAAACTCGGTGGATAAAAATAAGTGTAACATACCCTGATCTAGATCCAAACCTGAATCGTGGACCTGATTACCTGAAGGACAAGCGCCAGTCTTTTGTCTTGGCGTTGGCCGTCGGGCAGACCCAGATCAGAGACCCAAACCCATAATCGCGAGGCTACACGACTACTACACGAGTTCCAGAGTTTATATTTGCAAAATTCCCTTGACTTTGGGCGCATGACGCATGGCACCTGCGCGCCACGACGGTTGGGACTTGGGCGCAACCAAGAGCCACAGCCACGATAGAGCGGGGAGATGCAGCCAAGAGCCAACCGATCAGCGGCTCCCCACTTTTTTTTTTCTTTTTCTTTTTTTTTCGATCAGGCTCCCCAGCGTTTATGCCCAAGCACAACACACACGAGCCGGTGCAGGACGCGGACGCCATGCGAGCAATATGATAAAGCAAAGACCGGTACATGTTGCTGTGCTGAGCTGCTTATGCCTGCCATCCTGGCTGCTGCCTCTCTCCGCCTGCTTGTGCAAGCGACATTTACCTCGTCTCTCCACTTTGCTCTATCAAGTTTCATTCTAGTAACTAGTTCCCTTGGAATTGAGAGGGGGAAAAAAGGATGAAACGGCAATTTTTTTTTAAAAGACAACACGCATTAGAATCCAGGTAACACATTTTTTTTCTTCTGTAACTAAGTAACTTGTATTTGTAATTTCCTTCAGATTTTGTACTTGTAATGATAATGTCCATTTTTTTTTGATAGGATACCTTTGCACACCAAAGGTAGTCATGCAAAATTGCAACCAAAAAACAATCTTGCAAACTGCGCTTCGGACGCTTTCGGCCAAATGGGCCACCATGGATCGCGATTAGAGTTGGACCTAAATATTTTGGGCCTTTGAGAAGTTGGGCTTTCCTTTTCTGTTCGGGTTCTATTCCACCTGTTTTTGCCGTCACCACCGTCCACAACCATGGCGTGCAGCCTCCGCCGTGACGTCAGCAGCGTGCCGGTGCTACAGTTGTTATCCGGATGGTGAGACGCCCTGCTGCGCATCATATTTTATCTTATCTTATACTCTTATAAAGCAAAACCCCACCACCTATTTCTCTCAACATGTAAGCTGTTCAATTAGGCAATCCCCTATCACACATAATTAAAATCTACTAGCCCATGTAATTGTAATGTCCACGTCAGCAAGTCCTCTATTTCTCTCAACATGCCAGCTGTCTAACTCGGCAATGCACTATCACACATAATTAAAATCCACTAGCCCTTGCAATTGTAATGTCCATGTCAATAAGACACATAAGTATTTTGTTGTCTATGTCATCATTCCACACAATCCACTAATCTACAATTCCCGCAGCAACGCACGGTGTATGCTTCCAGTAACATATATAGATCACGCTGAACACCCCCCTAAACCCCACGTCCATTTTCGCCAGCAGAGCGCGATGGCCGCCGCCCGTCGGCGGTCCTGCATCGCCACTGAATCGGCATGCTAGGGCTGTGTCTCACAAGGTGAACCCCTAGCAACCTCCTTTTTGTATTTTTCCAATTGGATCCTGGTTGGTAGCTAGTTTAGTAACATTTCCGTTGCTGATTCCGTGTTTGCTGATGGTGAAGTTGAGCTACTTTGTTCGTGCGACGGTGTAAGAATTGAAATGTGTTGCATGATTGCATGTGTTGTCTGATCTGTTCATGAGATGGGGTGCTGCATATATCCAGGGATTTAAAAGTCTAGGCATCTCACATTGTTCTTTTGTTTGCGAACAATACAATAGATTTTGCTCTATCTCGTTAGTCCTCATAGGCTGAAGAAGGTGACCAGTTCGAACAGCGCCTCCGAGTTCCCATTCATATATAGGATCTAAATACTTTAGTTTACATGCACACTTGTTAGTTCTACTGATTATACTGTCGTCCCAATTATCAAAATTTACAGTAAATATGGCATAGGGGACATGATATATCCCTTGCAGCCACCTAATTAAACCCTCATGGAAACTATTGGGTATTCATTCTGTACTCGACTACCGGTGGATCCACCATGTTGATCTTGATTAAAATCATGGGAAATATGGAATATATAAGAAAACACATAGGCGGCCTATTTTTTTCCCCCAGAACACGACTTCACGTGTATTTCATTAAGAAGAAGTTAGAGTGCCGAAAGAATGGCTTACACGATGCATGAGCTGCTGCTGCATTATTATATCAGACAAGATGTAAAGGCAGGCTATGATTCTCATACAATAGTAATGCACATTTTTACAACAGGATATTTCATAGCAAATGCCTGATCATACATTTTTCACCATTCACTCCATGGGACAATCGTGGCATGTCTGTTTTTTTGAATTCATTTCAACTTACAATAGCATCGATGATGATGAGTTGGTGACTTTACCATGGTTGAAGGACTATACGAAGTAGGGGAGCTTTGCTCCACCTACTTGTATTAATCCAGTGAGCTGTGAGAAACAGCTTGAGCATACAACTTACAACCCGGCATACCGGGCGAGAGATTGCAAGAGAGGGGGAGGGAGACTAGAGAGTAGCAGCATGGGAGAGGCGTTCCTGAACATAAGCTTGCCAGGCAAGAATCTGGCTCTTGGCCCTACGGTAGCGGCAAGCCCACGATCCTAGGTCTCTGATAACATTCCTGAGGACGGTGACTGGGGTGTCAATTTTCTTGTTGAAGGTGAGCGCGTCCCTGGATTTCTAGATGTGCCAGAGAACGTGAGCATGATGTCCAGCCGAACAGTAGCAGGAAGCTCAATTTCCTTTCCGATGAGCCAAGGAAGCCTCTGCAGCCCTGTAGAGATTTGGCAGTGGAGGGTGTCCCAAACCTTCATCGTGCGGGGACAGGCAGTGAAGATGTGGTCTCCAGTTTCCAAGACGCCATCGCACGCAGGCAGAAGCACTCCTCAAGGGGTTTGATGTTCTTCCAGAAGAGGTTGGCCCGGGTACGAAACTAGGGAGCATAGCCACGACACTCACCCTCATGTGAGTTGTTGAGCATCATTAGCTTACATCTACTTGATGTCTATGGTTGCCCTTAGAGTAGCCACCAATATACCATATATATGTATTCCTATTCAAGAGTGAGAACGTATGAATTGGGGAATACTCGATGTATTACTCAGTGAATAACAGTGCGTACATATAGGCACGGTGGGGAGCCTGGGTCGGCAGGCCCACGGGCGGTTTACACTCTAATACCCCCACAGTCGGAACTGGGAGCACCACGAACATTCAGACTGGACCTAAACTCCGTGAAGACGGACGTCGGCAAACCTTTGGTGAAGATGTCGGCGTACTGGGACGAAGTAGGGACGTGCAGGACGCGGACTTCACCGAGGGCGGCTCGTTCTCTGACGAAGTGCAAGTCAATCTCGACATGCTTGGTTCACTGGTGCTGGACTGGGTTGGTGGAGAGGTAGACAGCACTGACGTTGTCACAATAGACCAGGGTGGCGCGGCGGAGAGGACAGCGAAGCTCTTGCAGAAGTTGTCGCAACCAGCAAGCTTCAGCTACCCCATTTGCAACAGCCCGATATTCGGCTTCTGCACTGGACCGAGACACTGTAGGCTGACGCTTGGACGACCAGGAGATAAGATTGTCCCCGAGGAACACCACATAACCCGATGTGGATTTGCGTGTGTCAGGACAGCTCGCCCAATCAACATCCGGTGAGATCAGCTGGTGAGGTCTGGTGGAGGTGAAGACCGAGGTCTAGAGTGCCCTGAAGATACAGTAGGATGCGCTTCAGAGCACCGAGATGAGGCTCCCGAGGATCATGCATGTATAGGCAGACCTGCTGAATAGCATATGCAATATCCGGACGAGTGAAGGTGAGGTACTGAAGTGCTCCAGCAAGACTGTGGTAATGTGTAGGGTCGGCAACCGAGACACCATCAGCAGAGAGCTTGGAGTGAGTATCCACAAGGGTGCTGCAAGGCTTGCATTCACGCATACTAGCACGGTCCAGAATATCCAGGATATACTATCACCGAGAAAGAAATAAGCTGTCATCTCTGCGCTCAATAGTAACATCCAAAAAATGATGCAGAGGCCCCATGTCTGTCATAGAGAATTCTCGGCGAAGTGCTGAAATAATGCGCTGAAGAAGACTCGCAGACGAGGCCGTGAGAACAATATCATCAACATAGAGAAGCAGGAGAGCCATATCAGCACCTTGGCAGTAGATGAACAATGAAGTATCACACTTAGCTTCAACAAAACCAAGTGAGGTTATGTGACTGGCAAAGCGGCTGTGCTAGGCGCGAGGTGCTTGCTTCAATCCATAGAGAGATTTGTTCAGGCGGCAGACATAGTCAGGTCTGGAGGAGTCAACAAATCCAGTCGACTGAGCACAATAAATGGTCTCTGTCAAAGTCCCATGAAGAAAGGTGGTCTTCACATCAAGCTGATGAATAGGCCAGGAACAAGATAGTGCCAAAGTCAGAACCACCCGAATAGTTGCAGGCTTGATGACGGGGCTGAAAGTCTCATCATAATCAACTCCTGGACGCTGTGTGAAACCGCAAAGGACCCACCGAGCCTTGTAGCAGTCAAGAGAGCCATCAGACAGGAACTTGTGACGAAAAATCCATTTCCCTATAACAACATTAACACCAGACGGGCGAGGAACTAGAGTCCAGGTGTTATTAGCCTATAGTGCATCGAACTTAGCTTGCATGGCGAGGCGCCAAGCTAGGTTGGACAGGGCAGTGTGAATGGACGTTGGCATCGGAGAGAGGACCGCTGCGTGGAGGTTGAGGCGGTCCATGGGCTGACCAAAGCCGGATTTGCCACGGGTGTGCATGCTGTGTGCATTCGTGATGGGAACAATGTCTTGTGGCGCCATGGTGGTCGTCCAGCCAGTGGACCTCCTGGCGCCGCTGGCAGCAACCTAGGACGAGGAGTTCGCAGGGGTAGCGGCACCAGGTGGTGACGTCGATGGCCCGGGCTGGGAGGCAGCCGAGGGACTGGGGGCATGCGGCACCGAGCCGGTGGGGGCACGGACGGTGCCAGGAGTACCAGGGGCAGCGTCCGTGCCACCGGGGAGTCGAGTACCTACAGCCACAGCTCTTGGCCCAATGGGCAAAGAGGAAACATCATCATCGTCGCTCAAAAAATCGAGTGATGTAGGGTCCTGAGGAGATGTGGACATCTCATAAAAGGAAAACAGGGCCTCGTCGAACACAACATGTCGGGAGATGATGATGCAATTAGAATGGAGATCGAGGCACCTATACCCTTTGTGATCAGAGCAATACCCTAGAAAAACACACAAGGTGGAGCGAGGTGAGAGTTTATGTGGAGCGGTGGAGGAGAGGTTAGGGTAGCACGCGCAACCGAAGACCCAAAGATGAGTGTAGGAGGGCTGGGTGCCATAAAGGGCGAAGAAGGGAGTACGACCATCAATGGTTTTGGTGGGGTGACGATTAAGGAGGTATGTGGCGGTGTGAAGGGAGTTAGCCCAATAAACCGGAGGGAGACTGGCCTGAAACAGAAGCGAGCGCACGATGTTATTGACGGTGCGAAGGGTGCGCTCGACGCGTTCGTTCCGCTGGGAAGTGTATGGGCACGACATTCGGAGGACTACACCGTGGGTGAGGAAGAACATGCGGGCCAAGAAGTGGTCAAACTCGCGGCCGTTGTCGCACGGAACTACCTTGATAGGGGAGTCGAACTGCGTGCGTGCGTACAAAAAAGTGAGACAGGACGCCAAAGGTGTCGGATTTGAGGCGGAGAGGAAAAGTCCAGGTGTAGTGAGTGCAATCATCAAGAATAATAAGATAATATTTGTAGCCAGACACATTAACAATTGGAAATGTCCAAAGATCACAATGTATTAAATCAAAAGGACGAAGCGCACGAGAGTTTGACATGCTAAAGAAGAGACGCACATGGCGACCTAATTGACAGGCATGACAAATATGATCTGTTTGGCACTTATTACATGATATAGCATTGGAACTAATGAGCTTGGACAGAGCCTCATGACCGATGTGACCAAGGCGGCGATGCTAGAGGGTGGTAGAGGTGGCAGCGGCAGTGAGGGCTAGAGTGCTGGTTGGTGCCGGTGGGAAGAACATGTAGAGGTTGCCCGTGCTATTGCACCTGGCGATCACGCTCCGAGTCTGTAGGTCCTTCATAGAAAGGCCAAATGGGTCAAACTCGATGGAACAATTATTATCAGTGGTGAAACGACGGACATAAATCAAGTTCTTAATAATGTGAGGAGAGACCAAAACATTAGAAAGAAAAAGCGGATGTCGTGTGGTGGAAAACGAGTTTGACCCAACAGATGTGATGGGAAGCATCGCTCCGTTACCGACAATGATAGATGAAGGACCAGATGACGGGGGAGGGTGAGAGGAGGATAGAATACTGGCGGTGTTGACCATGTGAGAGCCGGCTCCGGAGTCAGCATACCACTCTATCAGCGGTGGGTTCAACGACATGGTGCTGAAGTTGCTGACGAGCGACAGCATATCCCAGGACCCCCCGTGCATCGGTGTCCAGGGGGAGTTCTGCTACTGCTGCTGCTGTGGTGGGGGTGCGGCATAGGGAACGGGCGGGACGCCCCCATAGCCAAAACTAGGAGGGGCGCTGACGCCGTAAGGCGACGGCGGCAGTCAAGAGTAGAAGTATGGCTGCTGAGGCACCGAGTGCTGCTGCTGCTGGGGCAGTACGGCGAGCGTAGCTAGTGGAGGCCACTGATGCAGCCCTGGGCCCCGTACGGGTGCAGCCAAAACTGTACCGTGCCCGCCCACGGGTCAGAGAAGGGCACCGGCGGACGAGGACCCCCGGTGTTAGAGCCATTCTGCTGCTGCTGCTGCTTGCCACCTTTGCCATGGCGGTGGCCGAAACGTTGGGAAGGCTGGCTGCCCTGCCCAGTGTAGGTGCCACCCGAATGGCCACCACCGGTAGAGGTTCGTGGGGTGGCGTTCGGGGCAGCAACAAAGGCGGAGGGTGCTACGGGTGGGGCATTGGACTCGGCGGTGATGTCGTCGAGGTTGATCTCCTTGAGCAGGAGCAGCGTGCGCGCCTCCTCAATGGTGGGGAAGGGCTGACACATCTTCAAGTTGGACACCGTGGGCCGAAACTTGCCGCTGAGGCCGTGAAACAGCATGAGGACGAGTGTACGGTCGCCGATGGGATCACCGAACTCGGTGAGGGTAGCGGCCATTGTCTCTAGACGGCGGCAGAAGTCGGTGATCATGGATGCCCCCTGCATGGCCGTGCGGAACGCAGCGAAGAGCAGTAGGGCGTGCGATTCACGCTGGCTAAGGAACTCGTGTTCGAGGTAGGTCCAGGCACCGCGCGTGTTAGGCCTGCGCAGCATCACCGACTACTGGAGGTCGGCGTGGATGGTGCTATAGATCCATGTGAGGACGGTGCAGTCCATCTGCACCCACGCCGAGCGATCGTCATTGACCACATTGTCGAGAACGTGATCAGTTAGGGCATACTTTCCCAAGACGACGAGAAAGAGGGCGCGCTATCGATTGTAGTTGTTGGCGCCACGATACAGCACGAGAGTCACGAGGACCTTGATGTTGCCGACGGCAATGGCATGGGCGTGGACAACGGCATGCTTGGCTTCGTAGGCGTCGAGGGCGGCGGCGCGATCGGCGGTGGCCTAACGAAGACAAGCCTCCTCGGTAGCACGCTCGCACTCCTTGCGCTGCTCCCGCGCCTGGCGTTTGGCCTCGGTTTCAGCCGTGGCAGCGGGATCCTGGCGGCACGGGGAGCGATCGGCAATGCCAGGAAGGGATGAACCGGTGAGCGGAGGCTCTGCGGCGGCGCGTGGGTAGCGGCGGATCACGTATGTGGGTTGCGTAGTGCGAGGCAGCGGTGGTAACGCGAGTCAGTGGCGGATCGCGGGTAGCGTGTGCTCGACGCGGATCGCGCATGGCGAAGCGAAACAACGGCGTCGGCTTAGGTGGCGAGGCGCGGATCGCACGGAGGAAGTAGTCGGGCCGGCGAACGTGTCTGTGACGGTGCAAGGATAGGAAGGACCGGCGAGCAGGTCGAGCTCTGCGACGGCTTGGTAGATTGCCAGTGAACGTGGGCATCGGCGGCGGCACGATTAGGGTTTGCGGAAGCGGGGAGAGGTCGCAGGAGCGAACCATCTCGATAACACCATGAGAACGTATGAATTGGGGAATACTTGATGTATTACTCAGTGAATAAATACATATTGGCACTGTGGGGAGCCTGGGTCGGCAGGCCCACGGGCTGGTTTACACTCTAACAAAGAGTAGCACACATTTCTTACATCAGTATGTTTCATCACTAATGCTTGATCATACATTCTTACATACAGTCATTGCAACAATTATAACATCTCTGTTTGCGAGTACAACAAAAAAACATTTTGGCATACAACAACATAAATGATGATGGGCTGCACAAAGGTTGAAAGTATTAAAGTGGGAAAGTTTGCCAAGAGGCTCGCCCTTTACATGAGCTGCTGCTTTATTACATCAGACCTCCTTGAAGTTTATACTCTTTCTTGGAGAAGCCTCGAATGATGCTCTTGACATGGGCCATCTGCTCGGAAGAAAGCTGGCTGCATGTGGGCATGGCCAAAGCATCCCTTGCCATCCGAGACACTGTTGGGTAGTCTTTACTGTGACCCTTCCACCAGCCGAGAATATCAGAACCTTCTGTCTCAGTGGCAAGGTCATCTTTAAGGTAACGATCAAGTTGACTCTCAGCTTCTGAATAACCGGTGGTGACTTCAGGTGTTTTTCTTGAAAGATCCAGAACATAGCCGGCATATATAAGGAGAGGAGAGAATTACATGCGCAAGCAGCGCAAACAGCTTCCCAGGATTGACAGACTATCAATATGGATGGAAAGAACTAAACGGACTACTCACATTCTAGGGGTACAACAAGAGGCCATAACGACTTGGCCTCCAAAAGAAACCGATGTGCATCTTCTAACTCACCAAACCGACTTCCAACCATTTTCTTCCGGCACCTGGAACACCTCTGCCTAAAACTTGCATGCAAGAAGCTCCATCTGATTCTCGAAGACAATTCCTTAGCCATTACCACCCTGCTGTGTGCGGCGGTGCTTGTACCATGCTTGTTCTAGTACATCAATGCTACCTTCAGCCATCACTGTGGGAACATCTGTACCATTGATTCCTCCATCATATTCAGCATAATCGGTATACAGCTTATTGATCATGCTTGTTACCTCAGAGATGTGGTATGCAGCTGCCTTTTTACTGAATACTCTTTTGAAGTTGAACTCAATAAATTGGAGTTTATATCGTGGATCCAGTACAAGTGGTATAGACCATACCAGGTATGTATCTTGTAGGCTCTTGTCTAGATTGTCCCCAACATCTCTAAGAGCATCTGCATTATGTCCACTATTATGTGCTATCTAAAATTGATGTACTTCTCTCAGATTAAACAATTCTCTAAGAACAACATTTGAAGTTGGACCGTTGGATGCTGAAATTCTTTTGATGGCACGATATATCGTCCCCAGTTGTTGCACAACAGTCCTATTAATTCTGATGTTAGATTGATCTCCACCGGCTCGGTCTAACGACCGAGTCGGACCCTGACTCGCGCCCTGATCGGGGGCGCCCAGCTGCACACATGGCTGCTGGGCTCAATCGCGCAACACTATAAAGAGGAGGTGGGGGCCGGGAGCTCAAGGTATGAGGTTCGCCGCCGCCCAAAGAACCCCACCTACAACCCTAAACCGATCTAGAGGGGAGCGCTGATAGCGACGGGAAGCGCCACCGCCACTGGTCTACGCCGCCACCGTCCTCGACATCGGCTCGTTGTCATTGGACTTCACCGTTGGGACGCCACCATCACCGGACACCATCGCCATGGCCACCTCCTCCACCTAGCCCGATGGTCTATCTCTCTACATCCCTCTCTCTCCCTCTAGTTCTCTCTCTAGGACGATGTACTCGTTTATCCTGAATAGAAGAGAAACCACCCACTGATCTACACCTAGATGATCCTAGAATTCTAACATTGGTATCAGTTGCCTACACTAGCGCGTAGATCTAGTTCGAGGAAGAAAATAGAAGAAGATGAATTCATTTTCAAGATCCAAAACCCTAACCCTAAAGAACAGTCGACGGAGGAGGGGGACTCACCAGGGCTCCTCCACCGCCGTCACCACCGCCGTCGCATGGGAAGAAGCCCCGCAGTCTCGTGGGAGAACGAGCCGAGCCACCGTAGACCACCACATCACCGGCGTGCGGGCTCAGGCTCAGAGCACCGCCGCAAAGGCCGCTCGACGGCAGCGTGCTCACCCTTAGGTGAACGCGCGCACCGGCGAGGGGACCTGCGGTAGCACCGCACTCCTCCTCCAGCTGCCACACGGTGAAGAGAGAGAAAGGGGAGGGAGATAAATGACCTAGGGTTTGGGGGAGGCCGGCTAGCTCGCTGGTTTTTGATCCGCCAAAATCAAAGGTGAGCCGTCCGATCCAGATGGACGTCCAGGGATGGCCGGGCCACCTTTTGGCCTAGGCGGGAGATCACTTTCCTGGCCTAGGCCCAGGATGTGGCCTGGGCACGGGGGGAGCGCAGCGCGCGCGGCTAGGCCACGGGCCATTTTCGAGAGTTGGGCCGCGGGCCACTAGTTCCGACCAGGCCAAATGAACGGGAGATCCTGTATTTTTGTTTCATTATTTTCAGAAGTTTTTTTATGAATTTTGTTTCAATCTTTGCTCAAATTTAAACTAATGGCAAAATTTATTTAGAGAATAGATAAGTACTCATAAATGCTTCTGAACAATATTATTTTAAGATTATTTTCATGTTTCCGCCGCGAAGATGAAGTTCATGATCTTCTAATTTAATTCAAACCAATGGGAGTATTTAATTTTGAAGAGTAGTTATAATTTTCTTTTAAATCATGGTATTATTATTTTTCGGACCAACGTTGGTGATAACAATATTATAAGTTTATTCTTGAGTTTTATGCATTAATTCTATTTCTGCCCAATGGTGATGTAGAGTTGATGTAGAAGCACATTGTATGTTTTAATTTTGACCAACGTTAAATTAAGGCATACAATTATTATGTAAAAGGTTTTTCATTTTCTCTGATTTTGTTTTCAGGATACAACCCAATGATGTTTATCTCGTCCATTCCGCCTCTAAATGGAAGCAACTATAACGTATGGCGAGAGAAGCTTGAGATAGCACTTGCGCTGTCTGACAATGATCTAGCGCTAACCTCTCCCTGTCCCACTGAACCTGTGGACCCGGTGAGGGCAGAAAATAAGACTGATGAAGCTTTCGCTACTCAGGAGTGTGACCATGCAACAATAAGAATGAAGTACGACCTTGATCGTGCAAAGTGGGATAGTTCAAACTACAAGTGCTTGATGGTGATTAAGGGCTCCATTGAGGATCCAATAAGGGGATCAATTCCAGAATATACCACCGCCACTGAGTATCTCAAGAAGATGGAGAGTCAGTTTACTGGCTCTTCAAAGGCTTATGCAAGCACTCTTATTAAGAAGTTAGTTAATGAGAAATACACTGGTGGAGGGATTAGAGAGCACATATTGAAGATGAGCAACACGACATCCAAGCTCAAACCAATGGACATGGGGCTCAAGGATGAGTTACTAGTTCATTTGATTTTTGCATCTTTGCCCAAAGAGTATGAGACCTTTGTTGTTAATTACAACTTACAACCAGATAAGTGGGACATTGAGAAGCTCATTGCCATGTGTGTGCAAGAAGAGGAGAGGCTTAAGAGCTCACATGGTGACTCTGTCAACCATGTGAAGGAAAATAAAAGAAAAAAACTTTAAGAATGGTAAACCACAAGGGAAACCTCAGTGGGATAGTAGCTCCCCTTCTAAGTCACAAGGAAAGGCCCCATAGAATGATCACCATCAGAAATTCAACAATGTTAAAGTAGACAAGGATACCTGCAAATGGTGCAAGAAGAAGGGACACTACCAGAAGGATTGTCCAGAGTTCCTGAAGCACCTGATGAGAAAAGGTGAGGATATTATTTCATTTATAGATGAGTCCTTGTATTTAAGTTATATAAAATCTACTTGGTGGATTGATTCAGGTGCAACTATTTATGTTGCAAATTCATTACATGGATTCCATATGAGGAGGACCCTACAAAGAGGAGAAAGACACATTAAGGTAGCAAATGGAGTCAAAGCTAAAGTTGAAGCCATTGGAGAACTCCCATTAGAATTAAATGATGGCTTTATGCTTAAGCTTACAGATGTCCTTTATGTGCCCTATTTGTGTAGAAACTTAATAAGTGTTTCACGTATAGATGATGATGAATTTGATTGCCATTTTGGTAATGGCCAATGCAAGATTATGTTTAATCATAAGTGTGTTGGTCTTGCCTTCTGACAAGACGAGCTTTATTTGTTATCACCTTGTGGGAATGTGAATGTTGTGAGCACTAAAAATGAGAATGCCTCCTCGTCTATGAATGTAAGTAATAAGCGAAAGAGAATTCATGATGTATCATCGAAATTATGGCAGTGTCGTTCAGGCCATATTTTGAAGGGAGGATAGAACGACTGATTAAGAAATCAATTCTTCCGCTATTAGAATTTTCAGACTTAGAACAATGCATTGATTGCATTAAAGAAAAGTATGTTAAGAAAATAAAGAAAGACGCCAAACGAAGCACAAGAATTTTGGAAATAATTCACACAGATATCTGTAGTCCTTTTCCTATGAAAAGTGTGGATGGTTATGATTCATTTATAACATTCATAGATGATTATTCTCGTTATGGCTATATTTATCCAATTAAAGAAAGATCAGAAGCATTAGATAAATTTAAGATATTTAAGGATGAAGTAGAAAATCAGCATAATTTTAAGATTAAGATAGTAAGATCCGACCGTGGGGGGAGTACTACGGTCGACATACCCCATATGGCCAAGTTCCTAAACCTTTTGCAAAGTTCTTATAGGAAAATGGCATAGTCGCCCAGTACTCTACACCGGGTGAGCCTCAGCAGAATGGAGTAGCTGAAAGACGTAATCGTACATCAATGGATCTAGTGAGAAGTTTGATAAGTTACTCCACTTTACCGATAAGTTTGTGGATGGAGGCGTTAAAAACTGCCATTTACATTCTCAATCGAGTACCAAGCAAGTCGGTGCCCAAAACACCATATGAATTGTGGACAGGAAGGGAACCCTCACTTAACCATTTACGTGTGTGGGGCTATCCAGTTGAGGCTAAAGTATTTAACCCAATCATTAGAAAGCTAGACTCCAAGATAGTCAGTTGCCTTTTCATTGACTATCCAGATAAGTTAAAAGGTTATCGTTTCTATTGTCCTGACAGACATACGAAGTTTGTAGAAACAAGACATGCTATGTTCTTGGTGGATGAGATGGTCAGGGGGAACATGGTAGCGTGAGAAATTAACTTTGAGGAGAAGCGAGTATACGTGCCCACTCTGATGGTTCAGGAGCCATTTTTCTCGCTACCTGTTGCAGCTACACCAATAGTGCAGGACACTGTAGTGACAACACCTATGTAAGTTCTCCCGTGGCAACAATAAATGAACATGAGGAACCTATCCTTTAGGATCCTATAGAGCCCATTGTCACACATGAGGAAGAGGAACAATAGCCCCATATGGAACAAGCGGCAACTAATGAGGCCCCCAGAAGGTCTCAAAGAGCTAGAAAATCAGCTATTCCTGATGACTACGAAGTCTATATTAGTGAAGAATTTCAAATGGAGGGTGATCCCACCTCATTTGAAGAAGCCATGAGAAGCGCTCACTCGTCGAAGTGGCTTGAAGCCATGCAAGATGAAATAAGATCAATGAGCACCAATGATGTTTGGGACTTAAAAAATTCTAAAGGAGCCAAGATAGTAGGCTGTAAATGGGTCTACCAAACTAAATATGACTCCAAAGGGAATGTGGAAATATTTAAAGCATGACTTGTGGCGAAAGGCTTCACACAAAGAGAAGGAATAGATTACAATGAGATATTTTCTCCAGTCTCTTGTAAGGATTCTTTTAGAATCATAATGGCGTTAGTGGCACATTACGATTTAGAATTACATCAGATGGATGTGAAGATGGATTTCCTTAATGGGGATTTGGATAAAATTTGTTGAACTTGAAAGAATGATGCAGTGAGGAGTTCATCTGAATAAGTCTCGCCTCGATGTAATGTAGAATGGAGGAGCCAAAGCTGTTGACTTTTACTATGAACGCAAGAAAGTCTGGCCGCTGCGTATTTGATCTCATAGGACAGTAGAGTGTCGTAGCAATCAGTCTACCCCTTACTACCATGACTACTTGGATTGGAGTTAAATAAGTACAGAAAAGACCTATCACAACCTCACCAGGCATTCAAGTCTCAAGCGTGTCATGGTGGTCAAAAGCTCTTTTTCTTGATTCACTTCTTGTGTCCAGCTTTCCTACCACATTCACTTCATTCTCATATTTTACTACGCTTGCAAAAAAGTCCAAATGTGGCACATTTGATCTCGTCAGACACTATACAATATAGAGCTATGAATAAAACTATTGCGTACGGAGTGCACTCGGTCACAACATTTGTATCAGTAGTAGTAGTAGTCATGAGTGGCTTTCCCCTTCTGTCGATTGACACTAACCGAAATCATGCTTACAGATTGCAACTAGTTACCATACCACGGATGTGTACTCTACAACAAACGATCACAACTTTCCCCCCAACCATGTCCCTCTAGTATATTCGATGAAATAATATTTACCTATTTCTTGTAAACCGTTTGCTCGCCTGATAGTCTGAGCAACATAAATTTGAACGGGCCAGACTTGTCACTAGTTTCAATTTTATTTGTTTCCTTTAGGGATTCAATGAATGTATTTGTACAAAATAGGTTTCCCTATATAATATAACGTGCGATGTGTTCAGCCCGATCAGATTTACAATGCTCGGACTTTCTTACGTGTGCTGTAAAATTTGAATAGCTATGTGGCTCCTCCGTTAGGCATTACATCGATGCGAGACTTGATCGAATGAATTCCGTTATACATGTTTACCAAACTACAAATCAGAGAGAGTACCTAAAAGAAACCTGTAAGCAAAACCAACCAACAGGGGCTAAAAACCGGCTACCAATTGACCAAAGGACCTGATCTACACCACGCTCAACGGAGTTTAACCCACCTAGTCCAAAGTTCAACAAAAATAAATACAGACAAGCAAATCAGACTTCACAAATCAAAACCTCTATACATTTGAACGCGTCTGACATAAAATTCAAGGGAAGATACATAAGGAAGAGTAACAACATATGGAAAGAGTAACAACATGTACTCCATTTGTACTCCCAACATAAGGAAGATACATCAAATGCAATGTGAGATACATCAAATGGAACTTTATTTACGCCTCTACTTGTCGTCGATATCACTGTCCTCATCCTCGTCCTTGTCATTGGTATCAACATCGTCCTCCACCTCCTCTATAGCCATGAGGCCCTTTTGCTCATCAGGGGTGATGTAGTTGGCCACCTGCTCAGCATCGGCATGAACCAGGTTGTGTTAGTGCTTCTCAGTATTGTGGGCAGTGCTGATTCCCTGTGTCGCAACACTAGTGTCGATGCCATCTAACTAGCTCCGGTAGCAGGCGAGGATGTACTCCGCGTTGTCTGCGTGATTCTTGTTCAGGTAGGCCAACAGTTCTTCCAGGACAATGGTGAGTTGGTGAAAAATGAAGACGTAACTGCTCACCTTTTCCTCCCGAGGCTGGTTGAGGGTGCCGAGACCGATGTTCTGTAGCACATGCTTGATCTTCAAGAAAGCCTTACTCATGATGCCAATGGCCAATCATCTCTATCTCCAAAGGGATCCTTCGGAGCTTCATCTTGATTCACCACAGGCACGACATCATCCTCCTTCACCACGGGCATGGCGTCATCCTCCTTTACCACGGGCACGGTGTCATCCCCCTCCCATGCACGCTTCGTAGAAGGCTTGTCCTTCACCATGGCAGTGGCTAAGAGTGAAATTGGTTTGGAGAAGGCAACCACATGTTCCTGGCGATTTTAGATCTGCAGTGGGAATGGGAGGGCTCGGGGAAGGAAGGAAAACAAGCGGAGTTGCAGAAGAGATCATGGTGGTTAATATATCACTACTACAGAGGAGCCATTGGTGTTTTTTGGGGAACAAAGAGGAGCCATTGGTGTTGAAATGTTACTGCACACGCAAAAGCCATTGGTGTTGAAACGCATCTGACACACTTCACAGACCTTAGCTTACATTACAAACAAGTTAAAGTTGCTGCAAAATAATGACAACATCCATCCAATAGAAAATTATCATGTCCATAGATAATCAAACAACATTGATCCATTTAAACATGTCATGATAGAGAGATACATCAAATGCAGCTTTATTTGCTACTTTGCTAATGACTCCAACTCTAAGAACAAGGGAACATAGAGAAGATAGTAAGGTCTACCGATGATTTCTGGCAGGATGTCACATCTACCATACGGAATGTAATGTGTAGGGATGACATGAACTTTTCTACTATCCAATATGCGATGACGGCTCTTTCCACCCCAACCCCAATAAAGAAAACCAAATTCCATTCTGGGCGAACTATAACCGTTGTGTAGCATGACTCAAAATCAAAGTAACCCATTTGTTTCTTAGTCTTTCCAAACAACTTACGCAGGCTGATAGTATGCTTCAATGTCCATTTATTATTAGTACTATAGTCTTCAAGGATCTAGATTGAAAGCTTGGACATATTGCGGCCACCAACAGTACATTGACACAAGTGGCCCTGAGCTTGTTGGATGGAGCGTGACAAATCACGTGGCTAGTTAGAAAATTTCCTCCATGTCATTCCCTCCATATCCACATCAAGTGTATGTTGGTAACCCTCATAGAACCCAATATAGTGTAGACAACCGTTAAGAAACACAGTTGCTGATTTTGACAATGTCCACTCAGCCTCCTCGCCCATTTTGAATTCCTTAAAGATCCATGCTACAGTTTTAGATGAGTAGATGTCCACACGCATGCACTGACCATCCTCCTCCATATATTCAAACACATGGAAGTGCGAGGAGGCTATCGGATCAAACCCCAATCGAGCCTCACCAACAGAATGGATTCTAGGCGGCAGTACCTTCAACTCCTGGGTTGCCGGATTGCAGACGACATAGCGGACAACAATATGAGACAACTACATTGTTCATGGTGAAGGGCAAGAAGGACAAGGAGGGGTAAACATCGGTGATGCTGGTGAAGTTTCTTTGGCTGTAGATTCCATTATAGAAGAAGCCGGCCATAGTCTAGGGCATCAACTTATGATTGTCTGAGATGAGGCATCTCTAGGAGCGACATACACATTTGCAGCACAACAAGGAGCTGGTGGGGAGGGGTAGAGGATCTCGACAAAGACATCATCGGCTGGCCAGTGCGTTCCTCTTGTTGGGGGCCTCCTCCATTTTGTCATGTGCATGCAGTAGGATGAGAGCTTGCTTAGTAATGAGATCACTGAGGAGGAAAATAATCAAACAAAGATCCATCAGTGAAGTCCACAACTCATACCAAAGTGCAACTTTAACAACCATTAACAATTTTCATGGTACGACCTCATCTAAATTTAGAGTAGCGCCACATAGATATATATAACTCCAACTAGAGTAGCAGTTAATGGAGCTATAACCATTACAATTCTAGCTAAATCAAGTCTAACCATCACACTTACCATCAGTACACAAACTCAGAGCTTCTTCCATAGGAGATAGACAAAGATTAAGAGGACTACTAAATCAAGTCTAACCATCACACTTACAATCAGTACACGAGCTTAGAGCTTCTTCCACAGGAGATAGACAAAGATTAAGAGGACTACAATTACAATAGTTTTGAAGGATGAAGAGGGTGGAGCAGCTGTTGGGTTTTGAAGATAGAAGTCATCATCATGAGCTAAGGCTGGATTTGAGTTGGTTCTTGACTTCAAGGTAGCAATTCCTTCTTGATAGGAGTTGTACTTTTTATAACAAGTACCACGAAACCTATAAACTTGTCTATGGTAGTCAGGCCAGTTGTAGCAAACTCCTGGCTCATGGCCATCAAACACAACATAGCAGGGATGACTCATCTTAAATATGCACAACCTGAACAGGCTACCTCAGTTATCACAAGTAGAATGTCAGTGAACAAGTGGTAATGATCATCATTGGCATCGGTAGCAACATGTGTAACTTAGACATTAATTAGTGGCCACAGTCATGTGAATGATGGACACAAAGCATTGATTTGCTTTCGATGTCTTCATCTTGTTTGGAACCAAATGGATAACTTGGTTGTCAACAAGGAGAAGACACATAAAGCAAACATATGAGCTGCATCCTAATACATCCAACAACCATGTAGACATCATTGGCACAGAAATGTGGCCTCAGATATGTTACAAGTTCAAAATACCATAAGGACTCACTGGTGGCACTGGAGCATACGAAACAGAAATGTAGAATCAAGCAAGCACTGGATACAAAAAATAGTTTAAGGCAGAAGCAAAGGGCCTGTTTGTTTGCCTAGACAGATCTACAAGTGACACACGGCGGTAGAAAACCAACCAGTGCCACCTCCTAGTTCTTTTCATCATCATTGGCCTAACCAGATCTAAAATGCTACAATGTTTCTTGTATACCTCATGTTCAAGCAAGGACCAAAATAGTGAAGCGAACAGGAAAAAGCGAGAAAGGAGACCTACGGATCGGATCTGTTGCCTCTACTGTGGCACACGACGGACATGGATGCCAATGCCACCATGCTCCACTAGGAAGACCCACCACCTAGCCTCCAAAAGGAAGCCTGAGCCACCACAACACACTAGGGATCCTCCATTACCGCCGCCGCCACCGTCGCAAGTCTAACGGGCACAGATTTGTTTCCACTTGCAAGGGATAGAGACATATCCAATATATAAGGCAACCTATCCACACAAAGAACATATACTACTCCAAAGACATGTCAATACAAATAGGCATCTAGCATAATGGTGAAGACGGTCTATTCCTTGCTCTGGGTCCTGGGCTTGACTCCCAGGTCTCATTGTTTGAGTTTGAATTTATTAAACCCCGGCGGCAACAAGTAACACGCAAGCCATTTGGTCCCATAGGTCGGATAAAGATGGAGAAAGTTCCCACAGGTACACATGACATGTAAGCCATCGGGTCCCAAAGGTCAGATGGTCCCACAAGTACACGTGACACGCAAACCGTCGGGTCCCACAGGTAGGATGGAGATGGAGAAAGGTGCCGTTGGGTCCCACAAGTCAGATGGAGAAGGGTCCACAAGCATAAGTGACACACAAGCCGTCGTATCCCATAGGTCGAATTGACATGGAGACAGGCCCCACAGTTTAGGTCCCACAGGTCGGATGGAGAAGGGTTCCATAGGTACACGTCGCATGGAGAAAGGATCGAGCGGAGATTTTTATAATGAACTGCAAGCATCATGGATGAGTAACTATAGGTCCCACAGGTACACGTTGGATGAAGAAGGTACTGTGTGGAGATCTATGATGAAGTGTCATCGTTACAGATCAAATATTGTTCATCACAGACCAATAATTAATTCAATAACAAAGCCCTGTTCATCACAGTTCTAAATAAGATCATCACAGACGAGTAGGAACAGATGCGCGAGTGATCTATGATGAAATCCTATGCTATTCTGTGATGTTTTTTTGTGACGATACCCGATTTCATCATAGACAAGGGGGTTCGAGGTTCGTCACGGTGATCTATGACGAAACCGAAATTATCGTCATAAAAAGTGATTTTTATGACAATTTTGGATTCGTCATTAAAATTTTTGTCATAGAAGTGGATATTCCTAGTAGTGATCACCTTGCATTTAGTTCAACAATAGTTGTACAATAGTGATAGATTTTAGTCCAACACATCAATTGATTCTTGGATGTACTAGCATTTACATTTCAATAAATTGAACACCTGGATAATCACCTTGCATTTAGTTTAACAATAATTGTACAAAAGTGACAGATTTCAGTTTGATACATCATAAATTGATACTTGAATATACTATGGTGAACTAAGCAACTTGCTAACGAACATGCCAAGAACTAAGGTAAGTACAAAATAGGTGAAAGAAGAATAGGAAGCACATTTCATTCTTAAAGGTACGAAATATTCCATCATCTTCGTTGGAACCCTGGCTATTTCTTCAATCTGTGGCATAATCTCTTCCTCCTTCTGCAGATGTTCTTCATTTGTTGTAACATTGGCCTCCGCCTTCAGCTCCCAAATCTTGTTACATAAATCCAAAATCAAAGTCCTCAGAAATTTTCCATTTGGGGGATCATGCCATTTAAAGAACCCGCAATCTAAGTCGGGCTACGAAAAACCAAATTACCATAAGTACAACCGGATTTCAGCATTTGCATTGCGAAAATAGAATGAACAAGAAAGAAATCAAGTTACATTATTTGCCCTACAACATATGTGGTACCGACGTCCTGGGTTTCCATCACTCAACGAAATCCACCGAGACATCTTCAAGCCGCAACCACACAAAAGTGGTGGCTGGTATGCGTAGGGGTGGTTCTCGACATGGCACGAGATGGGCGGCCCCCTCCCATTGTAGCCTACTCCACTGGAAGCCGATGTTCTTCTCATGATGGTGCCCTAGGATGGTGCCAACCACTGGGAGGAGTTGGAGCTAGATGCAGCTGTGGAGCAGTCAAGGTTCAAAGTGTTGCACACTCTAAGTGAAGAGGTCGGCCTAGGTCTTTTATTGTCTATGCTTTTGCCTCCCACCAAGGCACCAAAACATCTTGGAAAACCATCGCACTCCTGCCAAGATGAAATGTTGTGTCACCGGCGGTTTAGGGTACTATTCGCCTGTAGAAGAAGGCCTATTTTGGATCCCCTGTGCTTACATAGAGGTGTACACGTGGACCACAATCAAGACCAACTAATTCAATTAATAGTTCAACCGAAGTAATAGTTCAACGATTATGAAGTACTCATACATACTAATCTAGAGGCTTCATCAGTACATATAAACTTCATTAACATAAAAGTTTCACAAATTCTAAGACTAAATGTCGGATGGGTAGGCAGTTGCTAAGGTACTCAATTGGTTGATGCAGTCTCGAAAGCCAGAGATAGTGAACCATAGCGAAGATGATAGCATCTCCATCCACGGACACATCTCCTACAACTAAAAAGACTAAAAATAAGACTATTTTTTGTGTGACTTTTTTTGGGGTCGCTCCTCCCTTCCGGCCATGCGATACCCCGCGTGATAGAAAAAAAACTGCCATCCCTGCGATCCCCGCCTTCTTTGAAGGAAACAAATCTATCACCTGAGGCCACATGCATGGAAGAAAACAATAATCATGCATGGAAGGAAACAATTGGCAAAGATCAAGCAAGACTCCTCCCTTCCGGCCATGCGATACTCCGCGCGATAGAAAAAGAAACTGCCATCCCTACGATCCCCGCCTGCTTTGAAGGAAACAAATCGATCATCTGAGGCCACATGCATGTAAGGAAACAATAATCATGCATGGAAGGAAACAATTGGCAAAGATCAAGCAAGATGACTCAATGAGGCTGGCCCTTAATTTTAGTGTTTCCAGCATGCAGACATGAAATTAAAAAGTGGCTGCTCCTTGAGAACATCAGTGGTGCCAAATAAAAGACGTGTAGGTTATACATGGTGAGACTGGTGAACCTTCTGCAATTTCCTAAACGAATACTCCCACCATTCGTATATAGGTCTATTCCCCTACGTTTCTTCATGCTCCAATTAGCATATAATATGAAAGTATTGTTGTGTTCATCACGACTTCAAGTTGACTACTCCCATTAGCATATACTTCCTCTGCCCCAAAATATAAGTCGTTATAGGATGTGTGCAGGTCAAACTTTCTCAACTTTAACTAGGTTTGAAAAAAATACGTGCAATATTTTACAATCAATTGGTCGACTCCTGAGGCCACATGCATGTAAAAAATACATGTATTATAATTGGTCGAAGTTAAAAAAAAGTTGACTTCTCGGGAAGCGAGAATAAATTCTATTTTGGGACAGATGGAGTATATGAAAGCAGTGTTGAAAATATTTTAATAATCAAGTTCGTCTCTGTCTAATTGGTAAGCTTAGACATCATAATGGCATCAAAAATTTCGACTCTCATGGACATCCTCATGGATCAGTGCAAAGCATCCCAATCCTACATCATACACAAATGGCAACCTTAAAGACCATCTTAGACGTTCTGGCATTAGAGTATATATGTGCAGACACATAGGCATGGTGGTGCAAGTGAGCAGCCAGCAGGAGTCAAGAGTTAGGGGGTGTTTGGATCCTAGGATTAAACTTTAGTCCCTGTCACATTGAATTTTTAGATATCAATTAGGAGGACTAAACATGAGTTAATTATAAAACTAATTACATAAGTTGTGGCTAATTCGCTTGCCAGCGCCGTGTACAGGATGGTATGGAGATGTGGTGGAACTTATTCGTGGATTTGTTGGCGCACGAAAGAAATGGATATAGGAAATCTCTTTCTGCCGGTATAAAAAATGATCTTAGCCGCACCACGAAAAGATCTACGCAGTAGAGTTTGTGAGTCTATGACGCCATGCTCTCTGTGACTATGTAAATTTTACGAACTTAGCTTTTTGGATTAAATGTCACTTTAACGTCGGTCATATACTGCTACAGTATTGTTATCTTATCGTGCGATCCGTGTGTTTTTAGTACAAAAGTTTAGCTATCTCGTAGCAACGCACGAGCACAAACCTATTTACATATATACTCGAACCTGTGTGTACAAGATTATATGGAGATGCAGTGGAACTTATTCATAGATTTATTGGCGCATAAATGAAATGGATATCATAGAATTATTTCTGCCGATATAAAATATTATCTTAGCCGTATCACGAAAAAGTCTATACAGTAGAGTTTGTGAGCCTGCGACGTCGCGCTCTCCATGACTGTGTTAATTTCATGAACTTTGCTTTTTGAATTAAATGTCACTTTGACGTCGGTATTTAATTTAACAGTATTGTTATCTTATTATGCGATCCGTGTGTTTTTAGTACAAAAGGTTTAGTTGTCCCATAGCAACGTACGGGCATGCTACCTAGTTGTATCTATAAAGTATGTCTACTTCCCGTCCAATCTTGCAAAGCACAAAATCTCTCCACAAATAGGGTCTTGAATGATTCTTGTCAAATTTTATGGTCTGAGAAGGTGACGAACAACGGCTTCAACAATCAACAGTCAGTCCGGGTGAATGCTCCATCCCCAAGTAGCAAACAACATCATCTGGGGTCCTGGTGCCACCCCTAGCCAACAAAATGCAAGGTTGCTCACATTGAAATGGCTTCTTCCGAAGTAAGACATCTGTTGCAATAAAGAAATTCTTAATATGAACAAAACTGATACCGAACCCAAAACCAATTAGAACCAAATGCAAACAGGGTGTTGTCTACGACGACGATGCAAGGTGCTCGAGGCAGGGCAAGTACAGGCGACAGGTCAAAATAAAGATGATGTAACGGGTGGGGAGAATCAAGATGAAGCAACAATGGGTGGGGAATGCTAATGGTTTCGTACTAGGGTTTTTTAGTTGGTCGAACCACCGCCAAGGCACCGACAGGACCCAAGGGGAGTTGGGAATGGGCCGGGCGCTTCTAGGTTTGTTACCAAACGGACGGTCCCGATTGATCGGTAGCGAGAACGGACGACATGAGATAAGTTAAACATTGTTCGTATTAAGCCGACCATTGCCACACTAATCCAACGCTATAATACGGTGATTGTTAGCAGTTAAACTGCTTTTAGATTTTCCTAGAAACAATCGCAAACGTACATGACATTTTTTCCTTTTCATTCACAAATATACAGAAAAATAAAAAAACATTCGTCAAAAGATCAAACCCGTGCACTGGCATTTTTGAAGTAGTATTGGAAAGAACTTGCTTTGCATTTCATATAAAAAAGGTGGCATTGAAGAGATCAAATCTATGCAAATAGAAGTTTTTTCATTGATTCATTATATATATGTAACATATAGATACAATTTGGACGAGTATATGATTGTACTCGTCCGAAAGCATAATAACTAACCTAAACTATTAAAGCTACTTATACTACGTATAAACTACTTTAATCTAAACATATGATCCTCTCGCTCCCCTTGCTCGCTTGGGAGGAGGCGAGGTGAAGTCAGAGTCAGAGTCGGAGTCGTTGGAGTCGGAGTCGTCGTTGTCTTCGGCGACGGCATCGGCGTCGTCCCCATCCTCGTCCTCCACCTCTAGGTCCTCCTTCTCGAAGCTCCATGGAGGACTATAATCAGAGACCTCCAGTCATCGGAGGACTGGTGGGCTAGCAAGTCATCCTTGCTAGACGACGGACTGCTTGGAAACTTGATGAGGTTGTCCGACAGTTTCTTTGCAGATTGGAAGAGAAGGGGATGATGGATGAAGAAGAGAGGTGGTTTCAGAGGGCACCAGGCTTGAAGAATATGTAGAGCAGTGGGTACGGCTCTTTGGCTTCAGGCGGTGGAAGTAATTGTGATTTGATGACCTTAGAAGTTGAGGGCATTCAACAGTCGTGTTGAATTTTTACCGCCGGTTGACCAAACGCTAGTTTTGGACCGTCGGCCAAAACGCGTATCCCAGTCGGCCCAACTTTTCATGCGACAGAGGAAATACAACCCCAATACCACTGCCGCATCTACCGTTAACCCGTCAGTGGTAGTAGTTTCAAGTGTTGGTTTCCTTCCTTAGGAGGCCTCGCTATCGGTCAACCGATGGTGGAGGTATCATACCATCGCTTCTATCGCTACGGCAGTGAAAGTCATGATAGTGATAAGTCAATCTGTAGTAGTGATGTAAATCCCGAACAACACCTTCTCATCTATTTTTTTTTTCAAAGATCACCCATGAATCGTCGGATGATCAGGTGGGCATGGACTTGCCATAAACTTGAGTATTGCTTTTCATTCTCACAATCATAGCATGGACAAAACATAGATGTCTTGAGTAGAAAATGCTTTACACAGGTAGAACGCAACTGCTAGTACAAATGCACCTATTAGCATATATAACTACTAGTGGAAATGCATCATTTCTATTGGCCTTTCACATTGACAGATGAAACTACTACCACTAAAGATTAATTTCTACCGTTAGTAAAATTCATCTATGTACTAGTGGGTCCAACCTCTTAGATTTGTGTTGTTGCCCACGTTTCTCATATGATTACTATGTGAAAGAGAATTTTATTGGTCACGTAGAGCGACCAACTTCTCCATATAATGGGGAACTTACACTTACCACACTGTTGATTGTCTAGTGCATTTTCAAATCTGTACAAGCTAATGGATATTATATCCCACATCTCTCTCCAACATGAAAGACAACTTCCGACAAACTTCAAAATAGTTTCATACTCCCTAAACAAAAAACATAACACTAATCTTTGTTCCTCACCACTGTGTATATGTTTCCTTCTACAGTATTCATGGATATAGGGATTGCCCATTTGCCCTACTACTAGAATGTTGGTTTGGCTAATTGGTTTGTAGGGAAATAGAAGCATCATGTAATAATTACTTATTTTTGGGGATGAAAGTGGAAATGGACGATATTATTTACCGGAGCTCATTTATGCGGTTTTATTGCATTTTGTATAAAAATACTAATGGAAATAATAGAAAAATGTAACATTTCTAACTGTTTAAGGAATTAACCTTTTTTTGGCAAAAGTTATTTTCTTTGCCAAAACAGACCAACTCCATCCTTTAGCCAACTCAAGCCGAAATGCATGCCCTGATGCCTACAAACTTTGCTGCCCCATCCCAATTCCCCACTACTTTATTCCATAGACAACAATCACGACTTGTGACGCACGTCATCTCGCCACCCCTTCTAAATGTTGCTCTGCCACGATGCCCTCCACCATGTTGAACCTATGTGTGCTTTAAATTTATGTCAACTTTGACTTGTTGACCTTAAACCTATCACCTATGTATATGGTTTGATGTTGCATGAATTACTTGGCGAGTCGTGCTCGCTCCTATGTATGGTGACATGGTGCTTTGTAACCATTTTTTGGCTACAATTTGTCTACTACTGACCAATACCGACCATATTGAATATTCCTACAATACTTGTGTCATATTCATTTCTGTAATGTTATTTTTCAATTTGTTTCCATGAAAAAATATAAAAACATAAATAGTTTTGGTCTTTTCCTACTATTTTCATTTATACTTTTTGTTTCAAATAAGAGAAGTAAGGATCAACTTGTGGGAACTAGGGTGACCTTTTTAATGGGTACAATAGAAGCATGATAACACAATCAATGCTTCCTTTCTAGAAATCCTATTGCATGTACATGCTTCATATCACAATGACCTTCCTTTTTGAGAATGCTTCTATCTGGACTCCATCTCACAATCTATCATACTCTTCTCACGCTCTCCCCCCCTTGTCCCCTGTCCCTATTTCTCTTCATAGTTTATACCTTGATCTGAGCGCGAGATCCATGGCACAAACACCTAAGCGACAAGCATATTATGTTGTCCTACCACTAACCTTTTGCCACCTGCTAGGCTTGTACTCGTCAAACTCCATCAGTGTAGTCTTCACCACATTACACCTACTTTTACCTTTTCGCTTTCCATATAGATAATCTAGAATAAATAAACCACAAAGGGTTTCTCCACAGCAAGAAGGTCAGTCCACATATCTCGATCAATGGGAAAGGAATAATAAGCGACTTGGGGGAAATTGAGCTTACGAGAAAATGAGCTTACCAAGGGATTGGTGTTGGACGAGGCATGGCTATGACATCCTCGGTATGGTATCACATCTGCATTCGCGCTCCAGGTTCTGCTGGTTCTGCACCACGCGTGACCATTAGGGTTCAGCGCCACGCATGACCATTAGGGTTCTGCGCCCACCGGGGAGGTCCCTCCCACCAGTGTTGGCCATGCCCATGGCCATGCACGCCGGTGCAACCGCGCCTAGCAAGGCATAGCCTTGCCCATGCCTACACCTACTGTTAGGAGACAAGGGGAAGAGATGAGGTAGAGGGAGAAGATCGAGACTAGAGAGGATGTGTGGATTGGAGTGAGAAAGAAGAGATAAGGTTGTAGAATTATTTGTACTAGTGGTATGTTACATCAACAAACAGTATGAATCATTTTCTCTCATTATAGAAGGTCCTATTAATTTGTACTAATGACTTAACATACACTATGTCATATTCTCTCATCATAGATATGTCTTAACCTTCATAATAGACGTGTAAGATCTACGTCAGACATCGTCATAGACATATGTGTCTATGATGACTCATATCACAAACGCTTATTGATAAATGTGCATATATGATAATCACTTGTCATGGACACATATTTGTAAAGGCACATCTTTAATAAGCACTTATCATAGACACTTGTTATTTAAACCATATCTTTGATAAGTTCTTATCACAAACGTGTCTTTGATGCGCACATACCATAGATATGTATTGATAAAGGTGGGTTCTCTTATAAGCACTTATCACAAACTGTGTTATTTGGAACTGTGTCTTTGATGAGCACTTCACGGAGGGAATTTTGTTCTCTCTTGAAAAAGTTTTTTCCGTAGTAGTGCACAAGATTTCTGATGTTTGATGATTATTTGGAGGGAACTTTTGCACTACGGAAGAAGTCGCACAATTCCTGCTTCTCTTCTCTAGTTAGATTTATTGCAGATGTTGTTAGCTGAGTACTGGTGCCCTCAAGAGGCAATTCGAACCTTTTAAATGATGGAACAAAGTTCCAGGCAATTTGGACCTTATGCCCATATCTTCTAAGTCGACTCGTGCTTTTGCATGTTCTTGGTTTTCCCCTAGTTCTTCATGTGTGTCCCGAGTAAACTCCTAGAAAAATTCTTTCTCACGTATGTTGTGGCAAACTGCTAAGTATATCCAGTAAGGTAGTTCCCCTAGAATTGACTTTCTTCCACCTCATCTCATCGACACCTTCACTTTCTTTTTACAAGGGTAGTGGTTTTATTCCCAAGTGTAACATCGACATCCTTTACATAGTCATAGACATATCCCAAAGGTTTTATTGCATTTGGAAAAAAACAAAAAATCCTAATGGAAATAATAGAGAATTTTGTCAAAACAAACCAAACTCCATCCTTTAGCCAACTCAAGACAAAATGCTTGCCCCAGCGCCTACAACCTTGACCACCCATCCCCATTCCCTAATGTCATACTCCACAGACAACAACCACGACTTGTGACACATGTCATCTCACAAGTTGCCATCCCTCTAAATGTTGTTCTGCCACACTACCTCCACCATATTGAACCCATGTGTGGTTTGAACTTATGTCAACTTTGACTTGTGCTATGTTGAACTTAAACCTCAATTTCACCTATGTTTGGTTCAGATGTTGCATGGATTACTTGGTGAGTCATGGTCATTCCTATGTATGGTGACATGGTGTTTTGTAACCATTTTTTGGCTACAAATTGGCTACTACATACTAACCAATCTGACCATATTTTATATTCCTACAATACTTGTGTCATATTCGTTTCTGTAATCGAATTTTTCTATTTGTTTATGTGAAATATGAAAGCATAAATAGTTTAGGTGTTTTGCTACTGTTTTTATTCATACATTTGTTAGCTTTTAGCTACTTTTCGTTCGGAATAAGTGAAGAAAGGATCAACTTTTTCGAATTAGGGCAGCCTTCTCAATGGGTACAGTAGAAGCATGATAATGCAATCAATGTTTCATTTCTAGAACTCCTATTGCATGTCTATGCATCACGATGACCTTGTTCCTTTTTGTTTCTCCTAGAGAATGCTTCTCTCTATACTCCCTCTCACAATCTATCATACTTTCTCTCTATCTCTCTCTCTCCTTGTCCGTTGTTCATATCCCTCTTCATAGTCTAGATCTTGACTTGAGCATGAGAGATCCATGGCATATACACCTGAGCGGCAACCATATTCTGTTGTCCAACTACTAACCTTAGCTTTTGCCTTCCCTATCCTCTCCCGTGTCTCTTATGGTCCACCACACAACAGATACTGTAATTTTGTTGTTGAGGTCATATCATCACAGGTTTTGAAGCCTTAGTCTTTGACCCCCTCCGTTCTTCATGATTTTGTGAAAATTTTGACCTTTTTTGGTACTAATTTGACATTATAGGTGTAGGTGTATTTTTTCTAAAACTGATTAAAGTTTGACAATTTTGACATTAGACAAAACTAAAAGACTACAAATGTTGCAATAGTGGAAATTACCAAACAAGCAAACAAAAATCAAAACTTTATCAAATGCATCTTAGGTATCCAGAAGCAACAGCAATATATATATCAAGGCTTTGGAACACATAAAACATCCAACTTAAACACCATGTCATTTGGGTATTGTACTAGTACCAGAAAAAACTCAAACTCATCAACTTGTTTGAAGCAGCCTCACGTCAGCCCCAATGTGAAACTTAATTCGGTCATGCAAGGGGAAATTAGTAGTATGGAGACACTGCAGGTACTGAATGGACTAGAGTCCATTCGAAACGCCACATACATACATACATAATGTGCATGCTTACTACAGAGATCTTGACCAAAAGAACTAGTAATCTGAATGATAGTTCATGGCTTCTCCAGATGTCCTTGGCACCACTGCCTTAGACATGATTGATGCACCTTGCCTCAGTGCCCTCAGCCTCTTATTCAGAAGTTCAGCATGGTCGGTTTTAGAGGAAACATTTGGCGTTAGTTTGAACCTTAGTTGTTGTCGCAGTTGAAACCACTTCTCTCCCTGTAAATAAGAAAATTTGACAGTTATAGCATGACTGTGAGTCCGGAACCAAAACAACTTCCACAACAATTAACACCAATAAGGAACACATATAGTTGTTTTTAAATGAGAAATAGAAATAGAAATATACATATTTCTATCTAGTAGTACTCAAGTGTTAGTTGAACCACTACCTGGTCTTTGTAACCAAGCAGACGGACAATCGGACAAATTATACGATCATGCCCATCAGCCTTATCCGTAGACCAAGTTTGTGGAACTAATTTTCCTAGGGAGTGGTATGTCAGGAATGAAGCTTGGCAGCACCCTGCAGCTGCTGGTATCTGGCAAATAGGGTACCAGGCAACAGAGAACCTAAAAATGGAGCATCTGGTTAGTGCATAAACAGAAAAGGAATCTTGTTATAAATTGGGAAAGTCAAGGCAGATCAGCCAATATCAGAGCAGACACATACCAGGAAGCCGGATGAAGATCAGATAGCTTGACACTTTCAAGTTGCTTAGGATCCCCAAATATTGGATTACCAGAAAGGTTTATGCCATCGCGAAGCTGTTTGATCCTATATTACATGACAACAAGATCAAGTAGGGATGGAAAAGACTCAGAAACAGTGTTTCTGGATCCTATAGCCTCTATGTATATAATAAATTATAAAAAATGTAAGGGAAAAAGCAAAGTAATTAAACAATAATACAGGCTCAACATACTTGGTGAAAATTGGAGGCCGTGAAAAGGGATTCTCCAATTCGAAGTACTCAAAGATGAGTCCGCCATGATTTTGTGACTTCCCTGGCTGTCCAAACAACTGAACCGCTGATAGAAGAGGTCGAAAATATGTAGAAAATTCTGGCCAAATAGAGTTTATATTTCCCTGCATCGGTACCTCAATCCCACAGCACTCGGGTTCTTCATACCAGCTCCACACGCTCCACAAACGCTGGTCTTGCAAGCTGATTTTACTTTTTGTGCAAGATATCTGTCCAATGTCTGGGGTGGCCGCATGTAAAAAGTTTTCAATATCGGCATGGATACCACTGAACATGTACACATCAGATGCTGCTTGAATTTCATATGCATTATTAGCGGCCTTAATAACCTTATCCAACTAAGATGATGCATGAGTACTAAATGCTACTATGTTCTCTTCTTTCTTCCGTTCTTCGCTATCAGCACATGAAGAAATAGCCAGATGACATAGTGACAAAGTTTTATCAGAAGTTGCTGCTCTAGAATCTGTGTCTTTGGTGTCACCACCAACTGGAGACATAGCTTTTTTCTGTTTTTCCCTATCAACGCATGAAGAATTAACCAGATGACCCAGTGACGAAGTTTTATCAGAAGTTGGTGCTCTGGAATCTGTCTTTGGTGCCACCACAAACTAGAGCCATAGCTTTTTTCTTCTGTTCTTCCCTATCAACACATGAAGACTTAACCACATGACCCAGTGATGAAGTTTTAACAGAAGTTGGTGCTCTGGAATCTCTGTCTTCCTTCCCACCACCAACTAGAGCCACAGTTTTTTTCTGTTCTACCCTATCAACACATGAAGGATTATCCAGATGACCTAGTGACGAAGTTTTATCAGAAGATGGTGCTCTTGTGTCTTCGGTCTCACCCCCAACTAGGGCCATAGCTTTTTTCTGTTCTTCCCTATCAAAACATGAAGAATTATCGAGATGACCTAGTGATGAACGATAATCAGAAGATGGTGCTCTTATGTCTTCAATGTCACCAACATCTAGAGCCACAGCTTTTTTCTGTTCCTCCCTATTAGCACATGAAGAATTAGCCAGACTACCTAGTGATGAAGACACTACTGGACACGGGTTCTTTGCCGAGTGCCCTAAACACTCGGCAAACCCAAGTTTGCACTCGGCAAAGAGTTTGCCGAGTGTTACACTCGGCAAAGACCCGCCGACATAGCTTTTGTCGGCAAAGGGTTCTTTGCCGAGTGCAATATATCGGGCACTCGGCAAAGCCTTTGCCGAGTGCCACGTCAACACTCGGCACTGAAAAGTCGCCGTCAACGGAAAGGCCCGTCTGACGGCGCCTTTGCCGAGTGGTGACGTGGCCGGCACTCGGCAAAGTTTTCCTATTTTTTTTAAAAAAAATCTTCGCCGAGTGGTGACATGGCCGGTATTCGGCAAAAAAAATTTATTTTATTTTTCAAAAAATCTTTGCCGAGTGCCATGGTGCTAGCACTCGGCAAAGTGCCCAGTTTCGCCGAGTGCCGTGACCATAGCACTCGGCAAATCTGGGACCTGAGACAGTTTTGTGCCCAGTTTTGCCGAGTGCTATGGTTGCAACACTCGGCAAATCTGCAGAAAATTCAATTTTTTTATATTTGCTTTCCATCACATATATTCTCACATTATTGTCACAGACAAGCAATTCACATATATTCTCACAATATATATCACACATGCATCACAATATATACCACACATGCCTCCATCACATACACATCCATGACAATATATATCACATCCATCACAATATCCAACACAATACATATATGTCACAAGTATTTGATCCAACACAAGTCTAAGTGCAACATAAGTCCATGAAACATGAAAAGAGACAAATCAAAGGCACCTACTACCACCCTGGCACCCCGGGCTGTGAAGAAGGGCCACCTGGGCACCCGGGCTGCGGAGGAGGGCCAGCTAGCCACCCGGACTGTGGAGAAGGGCCAGCTTCACTTGGATGCGTCGAGTGGTGCCCTTGAGGAGTCGGGTTCGAACCCGCGGACAGTGGCTGCGCAAAGGAAAAGCGAATTCATGAGTTTCTGCAGGAGGGTCGCACAAGCTAAAGCAATAAACAACCATACTCACCGGACTAGGTTCAGGAGTACGAAGCACTGGAGCGAGGAGCGAAGGTGGCACGGCTATACCCGTCGTGGCCTGAAGGTTCGCCATGAACGCATAAAGGTCCTGCAGCCTCTTCTCCTCGGCCTGCCTCCTTAGCTCTTGCTCCACCTGCGAGGCCGCCTGCGTGGCCTCCAGCCTCTGCACCTGGGCCTGCAATATTTCACCCGCAATGTTTCAACAATGCAAAGGCAAGATATATGTAAAAGCAATGAACGACGAATAAAACAGGACTAACCTAGAGTTCCGCCACCTGCTGCTGTGAACTCTGCTGCCGAGGTCGTATAGGGAGGGAGGAGCTCGTGCTCGTTGCTCGAATCTGGGAGAGGGTGGGGGTAGAGGCCGTGTCAACTTGGCTGTCCGCCATCCAGTACCGGTCGTGCTGCTTCCCTCCTCCAAGCCTCATCACGAGGTCTGCATCTAGGGGCTGGGAGGCCGGATCAAAGTCCTCCCCATGGCGCCTGCGAGCCGCCGAGGAGTACTCGCTGAGCTTGCTGTGGACGCTCATGTTGGTGTACGCCTCGGGCGGGTCCTCCGGGTTGTAGGTGAGGTCCAAGGCTGTCGCCTTGCCCTTGTGTGCCAGGGCGTACGCCATGAACTCGTTGCACTCCTGGCCACCATGCGACTGGGACTGCGAGGAAAACACCAAGATGATTACAAGTAATGAGAATTGAGCATTCGAATGAATAAAGAAATAAATATAAAGAGCGTTACCCATGTCTGGGCGTACGCGCCGAGGTGGCGGTTGCCTTGGTGGTGTGGCACACCACCCATCTGCAGACGGCAGTCCTGACGGATGTTGTGCTTTTCCATCCACTCATTCGAGCACCACCTGTCCACAATGGCCGCCCAGCAGGCTCGGTCCTTGGCGCACCAATCAGGACACATCTGCAGACCATCAAGTATATAACATGTCAAAAGATGAAATGAAGCCTACCTATTCTTCATGGAAGGAATCAGTATTAATGTTTTGTACTAACCTGGAGGTACCCCGGCATCACCATCAAAATCCTTGAGGCGTTGTCTCACCACCTCCTCTCTCATACGATCCGCTTCAGCATGGAAGATCCAGCGGGTATAGTTTGGTGTGAATCCAAACTTGCAAAGATCTTCCCCCACCTTCCTATTTTTTCTTTTCCTGTTGTCACATTTGCTATAGGGACACGGCATCCGACTCGCCCCTTGAGCAGCCGGGCCAAATGCATGGTCTAAGAAAGTAGAGGTATTGCACATCCATTCTGGGGTCATCTCTACGTGGCCCGTGTACATCCAGTCACGGTTATCCATCCTCTGACATATATATATAAGCGAGTAATAAAACCAGCAATTGCATCTACATGGCGTTCCTACTATCTAATAGGTGAAGGATAGGTCCTAATCCCACCCGCGGGTGCGTAGATGAGATTAGTCTCCATGCTCTACTCCTATCTGAGATGGAATTTCGGCAGCACCTCCCTACTGTTCTACCGATACACGTCCTGGCAGGGAGAGTGTGTATCCGGAGAACAACGAGGAGGTGCTGCCGACACTCGGCCTCGGACCGGAGCAGGACATGGAAACTAACCCATCTACGCATCCGCGGTCTGTCCAAAAAACGTGGACAATCCGAAACAGATACGGTTGGAAGTATGGAATACTTCCAATCGTATCTCTTTTGGATGGGAGACGCCTAACTGGGTGACGTTATCTACGACCATGCATGATATGGGTACAGGAGTTATACCTAGGGTGGTGGTGCAGTCAGGCTAGCGGGGCGGTGGCGAGTCAAAGCTGTGGCGAGCCGACGCTGTGCAGGCAGACCGGCTCGGCGCGGGGCTACTCCGGATCGGCTCTTCTCTGCAAAAACAAGGAACAAAAGTCTATCATTTTCAAAAAAAAATCTACAGAACCTCCCCTGCACGGTGAGGTTCCCAAAACCTGCAAAAATCAACGGCACGATGGGCGGCACTGACGTGCGGGCCTGGGCGGTCAGCGGCTGGGCGCGGCGGTTGCTGAGGCGAGCAGCGCGGCTGCGGTTGGGCTGGCGCGGAGCTAGGCCGGCGCGGTTGTTGGGCCAGCACGCGGTTGGGCCGGCGCGGGGCGCCAGGGGGAGGCCGAGCCGGGCTGGCGCGGCTGCTCGGGCTGAAAACAGAGGAGGGGAGGAAGGAAAGAAATTTCCTTTTTCTTTTTCCAAACAAATTTTCCAAAAGCATTTTAAATTCAAATTTCAATTCTCTTTGAACTTTTTGATCAATACCAAACATTCACAAAATAATATGCAGCGACATGAATGCACATACATGTTACTATTTTATGATAAATTTTAAATTCATGAGAAATTTATTTATTTCTACATTTCATGAGCACAAAATACATAATTAAATCATTTTAAACCTATTTTCTAAAAGAGGCAAATTTTGGGTGTTACAATTCTACCCCCCTTAAGATGAATCTCGTCCTTGAGATTCGGATGATTGCTTACTCAAACAGTTGTGGGTAAGACTTTCTCATATCCTCTTCTCTTTCCCAAGTAGCTTCATCCTCTGTATATTGATTCCACTGCACCTTGCACATCTTTATAGTTCGGCTTCTTATAACTCTTTCGGCAGTTTCCAAGATCTTTATCGGATACTCTTCATAAGTAAGATCTTCCTTAACAGCAAGTTCTTCCAAAGGAATCTGCTCTTCTGGTACCCTCAAACACTTTTTCAATTGGGAAACATGGAACACATCATGCACACCTGACAAACTGTCAGGCAGTTCCAACTGATAAGCTACTTCTCCACGTCTCTCTAGGATCTTAAAAGGTCCTATATACCTTGGTGCTAACTTTCCCTTCATATTGAATCTTTTCACACTTCTCATTGGTGATACCTTCAAGTACATATAATCACCAACTTCAAAAGTCAGCTCTCTTCTGTGAGTATCAGCGTAACTCTTCTATCGGGACTGAGCCACTCTCAAATTGTCTCTAATCATTCTCACTTGTTCTTCCGTGTCTCTGTGGACATCGGGTCCAAACACTTGAGTTTCTCCAGTCTGGTTCCAGAACAAAGGCGTTCTGCATTTACGTCCATACAGCGCCTCAAAAGGAGCCATCTTGAGACTCTTCTGGTAACTGTTGTTGTACGAGAATTCTACGTATGGCAGACTCTTATCCCAACTATCACCATACTAAAGTGCACAAGCTCTCAACATATCTTCCAAAATCTGGTTGATCCTTTCAGTCTGTCCATCAGTTTGTGGGTGGTAAGCAGAACTGAAATTCAACTTTGTCCCCAAAGACCTATGTACTTTATGCCAACATTGCGATGTAAACTGAGTGCCTCTATCCGACACAATTTTCTTGGGAATACCATGTAAGCACACTATTCTTTCCATGTACAACTCTGCTAGTCTGGCACCTATATAGGTAGTCTTGACTGGTAAAAAGTAGGCAACCTTGGTGAGTCGATCCACTATTACCCATATTGAATCATAACCTCTTTGAGTGCGGGGCAATCCTACGATAAAATCCATACCAACTTCTTCCCATTTCCATTCAGGAATCTTCATTGGTTGTAGTAACCCTACAGGTCTTTGATGCTCAGCTTTCACTCTTTGACAAGTGTCACACAAAGCCACATACTTTACCACATCTCTCTTCAATCCATACCACCAATACTTCTCCTTGAGATCCAAATACATCTTGGTACTTCCGGGATGTATAGAATAAACAGACTCATGGGCCTCTTGCAGTATTGCATCACGGATAGCCTTCACTTCAGGTACACATATCCTTTTTCTGAACCAAAGAGTACCATTCTCATCCATCCTGAATCCTAGTGCTTTTCCAAGCACTACATTCTCCGCTATCTCTTTTAGTTTTTCATCCTCCAATTGACCTTTGCGTATCTCTTGTTTCAATGTAGGCTCTATCACCAATTCCATTGCATTAGTGACAAAACTCAAGTTGAGATGCTCCATTTCAGGACACAACACTACTGACATAAATGTCATCCCAAGTCCATTAACATAACTCTTCCTGCTAAGTGCATCAGCTACGACGGTTGCTTTTCTCGAATGATAATGCACTTCCAAGTCATAGTCTTTGATCAATTCTAACCAACGACATTGTCTCAGATTCAGATCTGATTGAGTAAAGATATACTTCAAACTCTTATGATCCGTATAGATATCACTCTTATGCCTAATTAGATAATGTCTCCAGATTTTCAAAGCATGTACCACAACTACCAATTCCAAGTCATGAGTAGGGTAATTCAACTCATGCTTCCTCAATTGTCTAGATGCATATGCCACCACTCTTCCTTCTTGCATAAGCACACATCCAAGGCCCAAACGGGATGCATCACAATATATAGAGAAGTTCTTTCTTAAATCAGGCAAAATTAATACTGGAGCTGTAGTCAATCTCTTCTTTAGCTCATCAAAGTTTGCCTGGCATTTATCCGACCATACATACTTAGCATTCTTTTCCAACAGAGCTATCATAGGCTTGGCTAGCTTGGAAAAACCTTCAATGAACCTTCTGTAGTATCCAGCCAATCCCAAAAAACTACGAATCTCACTTACAATGGTTAGTGGTTTCCAATTCAACACATCTTGTACTTTGCCTAGATCCACTGCTATTCCACCATTGGAGACAATATGACCTAGAAAAGAGACTTCCTTCAACCAAAACTCACACTTGCTCCGCTTAGCGTACAACTTATGTTCTCTAAGCTTTTACAAGACCAACCTTATATGTTCAGCATGTTCTTCTTCAGTCTTGGAGAATATCAGTATGTCATCTATGAATACCACCACAAATTTATCCAAAAACTCCATGAACACCTTATTCATCAGATACATGAAGTATGCAGGTGCATTGGTCAATCCAAAAGACATAATGGTATACTCATACAATCCATACCGTGTAGTGAATGTTGTCTTGGGTATGTCCAAGTTTCGAATCTTTAGCTGATGGTACCCTGAGCGGAGATCAATCTTGGAGAACACATGGGCTCCTCTCAACTGATCAAACAAATCATCAATCCTAGGCAAAGGGTATTTATTCTTGATTGTAACCTCATTAAGTGAACGGTAATCCACACACATCCGTTGACTACCATCATTCTTATCCACAAAGATCACAGGTGCCCCCCATGGGGAAGAACTGGGGCGTATGAAACCTTTTTCTTGCAACTCTTTTAGTTGTTTCTTAAGCTCTTCTAATTCATTAACCCCCATTCTATATGGACGTTTAGCTATTGGTGCAGTTCCAGGTAATAATTCAATAATGAATTCAATGTCTCGGTCAGGTGGCATACCTGGCAAGTCATCGGGGAAGACATCTGGGAACTCCTCCATGACACGATCTTGTTTATTGGCTTCACCATCTAGCTGATTCACTATGGCTGTAGGCTGAGCTTGCACTACCACTTCTACACAGATTCTATCTCCATTGAGTGATGTCACAACCACAGATTTCTCCTGACACTGAATCACTGCCCGGTGTTGTTTCATCCAATCCATTCCCAGAATAAGATCAATTCCTACTGTTCTCAACACAATTGGTTTCACTTTGAAGTCTACCCCCCTTAAGGAAATGCTAGTTGAGGGACTCCAATATGAAGCGGGCATACTACCTCCTGGTGAATTTACTAGTATGGGGTTTTTCATGGCACACAAAGGTATGCTATGCATTCTAACAAAAGCTTGGGAAATAAAAGAATGCGAAGCACCAGAATCAAAAAGTACTATAGCAGAGATAGAGTTGATGCTGAACGTATCCAACATGACCTCGGGCGTCTCCTGAGCTGCATCAGATGACACATAGTTCACCTTCGCAGTGTGAGGTGGTCGGGCGTTGAACTTCTGATTGCCAGTCTGGTTCTGAGGTGCTTGTTGGTTCTGCTTCTTAGGACACTGATGAGCATAGTGACCTACTTCTCCACAGTGGTAGCAAGCATTGGGGTTATTGGGTGCACCACTCTTCACAGGAGCATTACTGGATGGTCCCTAGCATGTTACTGGATTGCCAGTCTGTTGCGGGGGATGCTGATTACCATACTGTTGCTGGTACTAAGGGCATTGCTAGAACTGGTTCTGTTGAGGATACTGACCACGATTTCCCTGGTTAGTTGATCCTGGATTCCTTTGCTGAAAACCCTGCTAGGGATAGGCACGCAGGCGGGTGTTACTTCCAGAAGCTTGCCCTTGAAGCCTCCTCTTCTTGGCTTCCATCTCTTTGCGCTTATCGTCAATCACAATAGCGCGGTTCACTAATGACTAAAAGTTAGGGTAAGTGTTGGACATCAGTTGAAGCTGCAGTCCATCATAGAGTCTCTTGAGGAAACGGCGTTGCTTATCCTTGTCCTCAGCCACATCATTTGGAGCATAGCATGACAGTTGAGCAAACTTGTCACGATACTCCGCCACAGTCATGGATCCTTGTTTGAGGGATCTAAATTCCTCCTGCTTCAATTCCACGAGTCCATCAGGGATATGATAAGACTAGAAATTGTCCTTGAATTCCTACCAGGTGATAGCAGGAGCATTGTTGGGACATCCATACTAGAAAGAATCCCACCAATCCTAAGCTGCTCCCTGGAGTTGACAAGAAGCATACAACACCTTCTCCAGATCGTTGCATTGTGCTATGTTAAGTTGTTTCTCTATAGCACGCAGCCAATCATCTGCCTCCATAGGGTCTGAGGCATGAGTGAACACCGGTGGACGACCCTTCATAAACTCTCCACGCTTATCTCTGACCTGAACAGGCGGTGGTCCTCTTGCAGGTTCATTGTCCAAGCGCTACATTATAGCTTGCATCAACTATGCTTGCATTCCCAATATTTGTTCCATGGTCACAGGTGGCGGTGGTGGTGGATTTATGAGAGCATCACGTCCACGACCACGGCCTCTGCCTCTTCCTCCTCTTGCGGCCATCTGTTTTCCAACAAATGCGCAAAATTTAGAGATTTTCCAAATTATAGAGAGCTTACCAAAGATAAGAAACAATGCTGAGAATTTTCTGGACAAGATTCAAATTAAGCAGTTCAGTAAAACTGTTATATCTCGAGTTTCAGAGATCCAACAGAGGTGTACCAAGAATTGTTAGAAAGCCTAGGAGATCAGCTACAACTTTTATGTAGATCACTTTTACAGATTCTGACACACAAATGGTCAAAAGTAGAGCTAAACTGAATCTGTTCTGGGTTCCAGACTGCGCAGGAACAACAACTTGTGACAGTTAGATCTCACAAACCTGAGCAGCTATTGACGTGATTCCAGAGACATTTGAAATATACAGAAGTCTAGTTATCTCCACAAAAATTTTAGAATTTTTGACAGCCCAGATTTCGTGATACTAGATAAAGATCATAGGCTGCTCCAGAAAACAGCACAGCAGAGATAAGATAAAGCAAACCATCTGCATTAAGATTTCATCTAAACTTAGGGTTCCAATCTAAGGAAGTTGTGGACATGCCCACAAACTTCAAGCAAACAACCAAACTCCAAATCAACCAAGTTCACAAATTAAACATCTAATCATCCAAGTTCACAAGACCAAACAAGACTAAATATGAAACACGAACTAACGACGTGGTAATCTAACTCAAGGCGCCTAACACCTATGGAGCGGTGTCAATCATGGTGAAGGACTGGTGCTTCTTCTTGTAGATTGATGGCTGCCCAAGTTGAGCTCGAAGTTCATCCACTTGCTTCTGGAGACGTCTCTTAGCCCTCTGTGATGCACGCAGTTCTCCTTTGACTTCCTCATCCACCCCCTGCATAGCATGGACATGCTGCACCGTTGCTTCCAGAGTTGGGTCACTCTCTGGTGGAGCCAAGACCTGTCAAACACCCTCATGATCATTGTGAGGAAGGAACCTGAAATGATCCTCCCTCATGGCCTCAAAGCGACGACCATGGTAGTGGATGTAGGCATCCTATGCTGCATCTTCCATGCCATCCAAGGCATGGGCCCTTCTAGCAGTGGCTCGGTGGACAGTCTCCACCTCATGTCCATTCTTGATGTCGTTCTAGGCGGTGACCACTAGCTCTACCTTCCAGAAGGTAGCCTCCAATGGATGCTGGTACTCTGCATAGTGGTAGCTGATGGAGGCGTGCAGGTCGGGGTAGTACTCGTCCAGCACATGAGTGAGGAGTGTGTGGTAGTAGGCCGTCTCTGGGGCTAGCTTGAAGTAGTACTTGCACTTCCAGCCTATCTCCTCATCCACCACAGGGACAGCTGGGGATGGTGCAGGTGTAGGGGAAGTAGCCGTCGACTCCTCAGGTGTAGCTACGACAGGATAGACCGGTGCGACAGCTGGAGTAGGAGCATGTGCAGGTGTCGGGGTAGCCATCTCCTCATCGTCGAAGATGATCACAATCTCCTTCTCCACCTGTGGAGCTCGTGGGGTGAACAGGGCACGATAGCCAGCAGTGCTGAGTCGGGCAGTCTTCAGGTTATGAGACATCTATAGATTTAAAGTGAGATAGAATTAGAATCAATAATTTTGTATAATAGATTAAGGTATGAAAAGCATAAATGTTTTAATAAAATAACAAGAATAAGACAGTAAGCAAGAAACCAGAGGAGCAAAGATGCTAAAACGATCGTTTTCTAACTAGGCTTGCGTCCTACAGTCAACACGGCTCTGATACTAATTTGTCACACCCAATTTTAAGGATAAAATTGAATGCACGAAACTCGTGTGTGCCTAGACATCAATCACACACACAAGCTGACAAATTACATAAAGTATCATCACGGTGTCTCTTACATCAGATTCATAATATAACATAGTCTTACATCACACAGCGGAATATAAAAAAGATGACTCTCTCGTGGGGCATCATCACAGGGAAGGTCAACTGGTTGACCACAAGCCTAAAAATCCTCAGGGAATTTCTCATACCCGTTGTCATCTGTTACCCATCCGGGATTTTTATCCAAATAAAGAAAATAAACAAGCGTAAGTACATCCCGTACTTAATAAGTTAACATGGGGTTATGAAGCTCAAAAAGGTGGACACTGGTTTACTGCAGTTAGCATTTTTAGTAAGTCAAGCTTTTATTCTCAGGTATTATCAAATTATGCTTAAGCTCCCATTTAATCCCATATGAATAGATATCAGGGTCAAGTGTATCATAAATCATCATAGAACATCTTAATTGATCATCAACAAGTAACCAGTTATTCTGTGAGTTTTACGGGCCACTCATGACCGTGAGCACGGCTATTATAACAGTTTGTTACCCTCTGCAGAGGTGGTGCACATTCACCGCGAGTCGTGATTCCCATATGCCCAGGTTAATTACTCCTATGTCACTGCCACGGTGAGCGAGCAGGGTACACTATGAAGTCATTTCATAGGTTTCTCTAACAAGTTAGGGCCACTAGGTTTCCTCGGCAGGCAGATGTAGGAACCCTCCCTTTCCTATGGCACATATCCATCGTAGCTATACACATAGGAACAGCGGCAGCCCTATACCCAACGTGGCAAACCCCTTATACCCAACGTGGCAAACCCCTTTTGTGCCATAAAGGTAACCTCTAACTAGCTAGAAAAGGTCCTATTACTGAGCTAAAGTTAGAGCCATATGACTTTCCTGGTTGCACTGTCAGTCCCAGCTTTTGCTAACAGATAAGTCCTTATGGAGGACCGGATGCAACATGATCAAAAGTCATTTGCACCTTCGCCCTATGGAACAGTTGTTATAAATCATGTTATACTTTTAGTTCCATAGAATCATTCACCATCGTATAGATCATGTTCAGTTAGAGCACTAGCAATCTACCCATATGCAAATAACCCATAGGAGACAAGGAACAGGATAATCAATCACTAGGATGTCCTTACGGGTATCAAAATTAGACACATGCAAATGAGTAAATGATTAAAGTGAATAGGACATCAAGGTAGGCCCATGCTATACTTGCCTTGGTTCACAAACTCTTGCTGGTCCTGCTGGTCGTGGAAGAATTCTTGGTCTCCAACGTTCTCCTCACCGTCTGAACGCGACCAACACGGCAACATACAACATTCCAAAGGCATTTCATGCAAAGCAAACATTTCTATAATTAGAACAGTACACCAATAGTATAGAAAACAAGATAAAATATTTATGAAAATAATCTACGTTTCGCTACAATCACGTTAACGCGAAGTTCACGAAAAACGGAGCTAAAATGCAAAAGTTATGATTTAAACGGAATTTCCTATAGCAATATATTTAATTAAATCTAACCATGAAATTTAAAAGTTGCAAACTTGATTAACAGTGGTACTAACATGTAGATTATGAAATGACAAAGCTAACACAATTTGAACGGTTCATTTCAGAGCTAAAACGATGATTTTATAAGCAAAACAGTTCAAATGGCATTTCTGTAGATACTAAAAACGTACTTTGAACTAAATCAGTTAACTTTACGCTTTCAAAACGAGAAAGCGTACACGGGGAAATACGCTAAGGACGGTGGGTTTTATTACATGAAAACAGAGGGGCTCTTTAGCATATTCACCCACGAAGGAGTATCGTCCAACCAGGGCCTTTGATCACGCGATGGACGGCTAGGATTAAATCAGGGAGGGGAGAAGAAAGGGGGGCCGGCGGGGAACAGTGCAGCCACGGCGGTTCTCCATTGCCGGCGGCGTGGAGCACTCCGGCGAGCACGGTTCGGGGGCCACGGTCCATGGTTCGATGAACCGAAAGCACCGGGAGATGAAGGGGGTTCTCGCGAACATGTCCAGGCCGAGAAGGCGGCCGAAGGGGAAGGCTGAAGCGGCGGTCGCCATGGCCGGCGGCCAAGAGCTTCCCGGGCGCACGCGAAACAGCCAAACAAGCCACCAAATGCCAAAGGAAAAGGTCGGGGAGAGAGAGGGGAGCAAGGAGATTCTTACCACGGGGAAAACAAGATCGGAGATGGCTCGGGGTCGGCGGCTCGCGCATGGCGGATCCCGGCGGTCTTCGGTGCTTCTCCGTGCGACGGTTGCGGCCTCCGATGCGTGAGCGAGGGCGAAACTGGAGCGGGGAGCGAGAGAGGGACACGCGGGGGGCTCGGCTTCGCTTAAAAAGAGGCCGGCACGGGGAGGGGGCGCTCCCACGACGCGCGTGGAGCGGGCACGGTTGTGCTGCGGCTTGACCGGGAGCTGCGGTTGTGGGAGGAAGGGGGCGGCACTGACGTGCGGGCCTGGGCGGTCAGTGGCTGGGCGCTGCGGTTGCTGAGGCGAGCAACGCGGCTGCGGTTGGGCTGGCGCGGAGCTGGGCCGGCGCGGTTGTTGGGCCGGCGCGGGGTTGGGCCGGCGCAGGGCGCCAGGGGGAGGCCGAGCCGGGCTGGCGTGGCTGCTCGGGCTGAAAACAGAGGAGGGGAGGAAGGAAAGAAATTTCATTTTTCTTTTTCCAAACAAATTTTCCAAAAGCATTTTAAATTCAAATTTCAATTCTCTTTGAACTTTTTGATCAATACCAAACATTCACAAAATAATATGCAGCGACATGAATATACATACATGTTACTATTTTATGATAAATTTTAAATTCATGAGAAATTTATTTATTTCTACATTTCATGAGCACAAAATACAGAATTAAATCATTTTAAACCTATTTTCCAAAAGAGGCAAATTTTGGGTGTTACACTTCATCCGGTTTTGAAATGAGTATTTGAGACCCTAAACGAATTCCAATATAAAACTTGTCAACTATAAAGTTTTATAACTTTTTGAGATCTAGAACTTTGATCTTTGTCCTTTCTCCATCAGAGGTCGTTTGAAAATTTTGAATTTCAAATGTGAGGAAATTTAGCCATAATTTTCTTTGGATAAATAATTTTAAATGAAAAAGTTATCAATTACAAAGTTGCATAACTTTTTGAGATCTACAACTTTTGTTTTCGTTGTTTCTCCATCCGATGTCATTCGAAAAATTTGAATTTCAAATGTGAGAATTTCAAATATGATTTTCGTTGGATAGATGATTTCAAACAAAAAAGTTATCAACTACAATGTTGCATAACTTTTCGAGATCTACAACTTTTGTTTTGGTGCTTCTCCATCCGAGATCCTTAACTACAACTACACACTTATGACTATAGAGCATATGAATTCCTTTGGTATTAACTTCTATAAATCTTGTGAAACAAATATTTCAGCATCAAAACACAACTTTAAATAAAAAAGTTGTGAAGGACAAAGTTGCAAAAAATTTCGAGATCTAAAACATTTATTTTGATTGTTTCTCCATCAGAGATCCTTTTCTACAATTACACACTCACCTATGACTTTAGAGCATATGGACTCCTTTGGTATTAACTCTATAAAATATTATGATACATATTTGGACATAAAAAATGACCCGTTTGAACTACAAAGTTGTAGATCTTGAAAGTACTGCAACTTTGGTATAAAGATCATCTTCATCGGACATCATATGAGAAAGTTATGAAGTTTTTCGTGCAGCCTATCACTGCTGGTTCAAGCCACGAACTAGCAGTGATAGTATCACTGTCGGTTTTAGCCAAAAACTGGCAGTCATAGCCAAAAACTGGCAGTCATGACCCAATATCACTGCCGGTTCATAGCTAAAACTGGCAGTGATATAAAGCGACAGTGATGACCCGAATATCATTGCCGGTTGGTCTCCTACCACTGTCGGTTATTTGCCATCAGCCACTATCACTACCGGTTTGTAAGAAACTGACAGTGATGGGCCGACAGTGAATGTCAATTCTGTAGTAGTGTAATGGGTGCATGCAAGCCAGGATAGGGACACAATCCAACACAATGCATGTATAGGTACGTAGCTATGGTCAATTATTCCGTTAGGAAGACCATTTGATAGATGAAGAATTGGAACGCATGACGTTGAATAAATTAAAGGGCATGGTTGGGTTGCTTATTGCACGTCGCCACACCATAGCTATGGCTCGCCATAAAAATCGAAAGCACCTTCTTGGTTGGTGACGCAACAAAGGCTTCCACAGAAAATTGCGGTACGAAAGCTACCATGGAGTGTGGTGCTGAAATTGGACTCCACAAGTGTGGCGCGCCATACCTTTGGCGTAGTCAACAGTGGCTGGTAACCAAACAGGCCCAAAGTCTCCAAGCTACAAGTCAAATCCAAACAGATATGCAACAAGATATATACATCCCATTGCAATGCACATGCATGTTTAATTGTTAGACACATTCCATCTAGAGGAGCAATAGTACTACTCAAAAGTAAGATGATGACCATGTATTTTCAATGGGTGCATGCAATCCTAGGAACACGGTCTAACACAGTGCATGTCTAGGTACATAGCTATGATGAATCATTTCGTCAAGAGGACCATCCAATAGATGAAGAATTGGAACGCATGGCGTTTGAAAAAAATCTCCAAGGTACAAGTCGTCCATGTAACTGCGCAACAAGATGTACATCCCATTGCAATGCATGGGCCTGTTTACTAGTCTAATCTAGATGAGCAAACAAACCAAAAATTTAAACAGTTTAACAATTCAGAACATGACAATATGAAGCTTACGGCATGACCAAGCGCTATCAAGGAACATCCAAACATACACAGTGACACAGTCACGGTTCACAATCACGTGGACATGACGTGACTAGCTAACACATGCATGGAGCCAAAGGATGATGCATATATATAGAGTCGCCTCCATCAAGCTCCTTCATAGTGTATACCATTATACCATTACAACAGGAACACCGATCTAAACAAGATATGATCTAGAATTTAAAATGGTCCATCAGTAATAATTCAGAAGGTGAAAGTACAACTATAGTTAAATTATGACACAATGAGGCACTCTTAAAGAACATCAACATAAAGATGCACGGTACTTAGTTTGCCCAAACCTAATCCATTTAACATGCATTCTCAAATTCTCAAATGAAAAATGCAAATTAAGTAAGCAAGTTTGTTCCAAACTTCCATTCATATCACTCCAATCTAGAAACTGCAAGCTGAGCAAATTTACGAGAAGTAGTGCTACTTGAAATGCCCTTGAGGCCTTGATGGCGGCTTCGGCCTAGCTGCGGGCGAGCTATACCATGACCTCTGACACAGCAATGTACGCTTCCTCTGACAAAAGATTCTTTGCACCTAGCCCCTTCTAGTCACCTATTTTTTGTAGCAAGACACGAATGTTAGTGATATGGTATAGAGTTTTACCTCACACCAACAAGCTCATCGAATGGTAGTGATCTAGCATAGAGTTTTATTACCTCACGCAAACAAATTTATCGTAGGATTCAAAGTCATGTGTGATTGAGAGCCAGTGTCATGAAGGTTCAAAGTGAAAGATAGCGGATCCCTGCTTTTTGAGAGTAGGGAAAGACTTCGATCTCTTATCTATATTTCATGCAGCGGGCATTGGCACTCACCATGGATGTGTTTCATACCATATATTTCCTCTATTAATTACCATATGATTTGAAATGCTACTAAAACTAGTTACATTACATATATGAAAGTATATATGTACTGTAAATCTGTAATATGGTTTGATTTGTGCTATGTATGATTTTTGCAAGGTTTTTGACCAAAAAAATGCATAAAACGGTAAAGATATAGAGCATGTTTCACCCACTGAAATGTGTGTGTTAGCACAAATATGCATCAAATACCTAAGCACTGAACATGCACTCATAGTGGCACGCTCGTTGCAGCCTCTATGAAAACCAAATCCTCCCTCCAGTATTCTCGAGTTTCACCAAGAGAGGTAGCTTATGTTTTCCAAAATGCTAAGTGGTAAAGAGTTGGGCACCAATATATTGTTGCCATTATTTGGGCTAAACAAATGTGGGTATTTTTAAACGCACACAGATAAATCCGTAAGCGCACGGATACCCCTGTAGCTTTCACCCGGGAGTATTCCAAGGTATCGTATTTATCCTCAGGGAAACAATGGTTAAGGAAGTTGATAGTTCACCATCATATATCTACTAACTAGTATACTGACTAAACTAAAGTGGGGGTATGTGTTGTTTATGATAAGAGTTATGAATAATAACACACACATAAGAGAATTCCATAAATGAGTAGTCTAGCTAAATTGAGAGGACAACGGGTGAGTTCAAGGTTCCTGAATACTTCTCTATTACTTTGGTTCTATAGGGTATAACTAAATCGTGGGTAAATTTAGCGATCATACACAATAACACTTTGGAGCAACAGTACCTTTCCAACTCTCGAGGGGGTGAGAAAGTGTAGTTAGGGGAAGGCTGCCTAAAGCTCTACGAACACCAATCCTAACGTGGTGGATTACAACGGCCTGACAGAGCTGTCACCCCTGCGGCTACCACAACTAACCGTAGGATTGAACGCAATCTCAGGTAACCTATAGTCTAGAAACCATGTCTATACTATGGATTACTACTCTAGTCACGTATGATAACTAAAACACTCAATGCGAGCGAAGATCCCATGCTAAGATATGAAAACTATATTAACCATACACATGAAAGACATAAAAGTAAATAGGGAAGATAACTATATTAAAGCATAAGTCTTGCAAAGGCAAGATACAAAGATATACCCGACCTCCGAAGATTTCTCCAGAACCTGAGCATGGCTCAACTCTTCCTAACTCTCAACTAGAGCTATTCTACTTCTACATCTTGAAAGCTTTGTGGAGATTTCTCTCTTGTGGTGTATCTTGATCTGAATGAGAGATGGCTCTCTATGGGATGATGGCCTCCTAGAGGGGGTAGATGGCTCCTTATATAGGGGAGATGGAGTAGGGACAAGGCATTTCCATGTCATCGATCCGCGTCAACTCCTTCGATCACCGTTGGATAAACCAACTTAAAACCGCCTTAAAATTAATGGTGTAGATCTTAGAAACGCATACGAGGCGGCGGAGACCGAACGGGCTCCGGTGTGGGTCGACCAGCCTAGGGGTTGGGCCGGCCGGCCCACTTTCATGGCAGTTGGGCCTCCCCCTCTGGCGGTGGGTCCTTGACTCCGTATTGAGTTGCCTTTTGCAATTTTCACGAGTTAAATCACTTGTTGTTGTCGGTTTGCTTGTTTAGAGTGTATGGTAGTGATTCGGCTGTTTTCTGGATAAATCGTCCTGCATTCACATATTCACCAAAACGTGTGGAATTCATTAATTTAAAACCATATACCTATGTTTAGTGATGGAATTAAGTATATATGTAGGATATGTTGACGGTTTATGATTGACATTAACAACCGTCAACAACAACCATTTAAATGGGCAAAATGACCATTTAAGTGGGATAAACGGCCAATTAAGTAGAAATGGTGTACTACAATGTAGCATGTTTGAATGGTGTTTAACATGGACTAAATGATCATTTAGGCGAACAATGGATAACTCTCACTCGTTTGTGGTGATGCACGGCTAGGTTTACAAATAAACCAACAAAGGGTAAAAATCGTGCTTAATTATGGGACAACAAACAAGATGCTTTAGTGATTTGATTTGGCATCATATTATTATTAGTCTACATTGATGACATAGCAGTTATCTCAGCAATCTTGAAATCTTATTTGATCAATTTACTCCTTGCTTTTGAAAAGTTATGTATGTATAGTTTGAAGTTGAACCCACTTAATTAAATATGCTTTTGGTGCATCTGCTATAAAGTTTTTTAGGTTTATGAAAATGGCATATAATTATGTGGATCCTAAAAAATCCATGCTATAATGAAAATCTAGGTGCTTACATGTAACAAGGATTTGTGGCCTTTCCTAATGAAGGTGAATTATTTGAGCATATCAAATTTGCCAGGAATGATTATTGCTTTTATTATTCCTATCCTTCAATTATTAAGAGATGAGGACTAATTTATTTTTATTTGTTTGGGGGTCAAGAAACTTTTGAGAAAACTGAGGAATGCTTGTTTTCACCACTTGTGCTTTGGGTGCATAGGTGGCGAGCACCCTTTAAGCTTTATGTGGTTGTGGAGGAGAAGGTAATTGGTGTTGTTTTGGCTCAAGATACTGAAGGAAAGGAATATATTATTATCACATATGTCAATTGGTGACTTTTGGACAGAGACAATATAAACCTTTAGTGATAAATTATGCTTATCGCTATATTATGCTTCTACTAAGTTGATGCATTATTTATTATCTAGTACTGGCATAGTAGCATGTGTCAAGCCAATGTTATTGTACATATGTTGCTGGTCCTATTTTCAGTGGTAAGAATTAATAAGGAGGCATATGCACTTATTGAATATGATTTGGCATTTGAATATTTGAATTCCCGAATTGTAGCAGAATTTATTTTTGAACATTGGATTGATAATGAGCATGGTTTAGAAGCCAGATATGTTACTTATACTCAATGTAAGTTGTATTTTGTTGGTCGTTTTGCAATGAATGTCAATGCATTGGTGCTATGTTTATTTTACCCAATAATGATGTTTTTTAGACCTCTAGCTGATCAGAATACTTTTGAATTAACAATCAAGCTACATATAAAGCTCATACATTAGGCTTATTAAAAATTTTGAAATCCAAGGATTTAAACATGTAAAAGCTTTTGGTGACTCATTGTTAGCACCACAGAAAGTGCCAAAGACCATTCGTTGTCTAGATGGATCACTGAATTATTGCCTTGACAAGTACCTAGATGTTTTATCTTACTTTGATGAATTTGCTATATATCCTATACCTCTGGGCCTGAGAATTTTCGAGCACATATATTATCACCAAAAAAATCTGGCTATAATGCTTAGAAGATACATGTTTATATTATTGAAGAGCTGATGCTAAAGCTTGTTGATATGGATGTTCTAGAATAAAACTAGCTTGTCTAGATTTGTGAAAACCAGCATGGCCAGAATCTATACTATGCTTCACTCTAAAGACCGAATTGGCTAGTTTTCTAGCTCACATGCCAAAATTGGCTTGTCCAGATTCTGAAACTAGCTTGGCCAGTATGCCTGTTAAGAGTGCAAACTCGGTTATTATGTCCCAAAACCATGGTGAGACTCAGGTTATTGTATCTAGAGGAGACATATTATTACTCTGTTTACATAATCCTAGCTATGAAGTGGATAGAATGATTCGGCGATTAGCATTTAATTATATTTTAACTGATGGTGACTTGTACACAGTTGAAACGCTAAATATGATTCTCTTTCAAAGTGTTTGGATTTAGATCAAGCCTATGTTTCCATGGAAGAGATTCAAGAAGGAATTTGTGGTACACATCAATCGACTCCTAAGATGAAGTGGTCCTTGAGATTGTTTAAGGAATATGTGATGTCATATTCTATTATGGTTTTTTCTGACTGTAATGACAACTTAATCAATAGGGACTAACATGTATACTAAGATGTGTAAGACATGTTTAGACAAGTATTATGTAAAAAGAACAAACAAGATCCGAGGAGAAACAGAGTCAAAACAATAAATTATTTTGTGAAACAAATTCAAATTGGCAACAAAAGTTATCAACTCTTTAAAATCTTCATTTTTCAACAAAGCACTATATCAAATAATAAAAATGCAATAACACATTGGAGTACACCCATTCCTTCCATAAATAGTGTTCACATAAATGCCAAAAATAGTCGGCCACCCATTGTTTCGTCAACTAAGGCTAAATGGTTGTACAAAAAAGGTAAGACTGTACACACTACACCACAACCCAAAATTAGCGTCGGTGGGGGGACGTTAAAAGTTTCGATTTAACGTCGGAAGGTCGGACGTTAACGATCGGTAACGGACGGTGTGTCGTTATATCTCGTTTTTTACCACAGCCTATCCGACGTTAATTCTATTTAACTTTAACGTCGGATGGTCCGACGTTATATATTACTTTTAGCGACCCACCGTCCGTTGCAACGAATTGGCTGCCCTAGCGCGGAGTATATTGGCCCAATTCCTGCCCCAATTTTATGTGACCCACATTGTCAGAAAAAAATTGGAGCCCGCCAATCCAGCCCGCCAACAGCCCATCCCCTACTAGCGCTCATCACCCTCACCTCAACAAAAAAAAAACAAATCCCCAATCCCTGTCCGCATCGAGCACGCAAGCCCCGGTCGCCGCCACTTCACATCGAGGGCTCGAGGTCGCGCCGCCCGCCGCCAAGCGCTACCCCATCATTTTTTCAGCTGAAATCATTTGGGGTTTTAAAATCTTGTTTGCAGTTACCCTTTTTTTTTAAATTTCAAAATTTGAATTGCTCAAACCATATCACACAAAAATATTAACAAAATCAACACAATTAATTGATAGTGCATGATTTTAGAAAATTTTAGGAAAAAATCATCACATTTGGAGTTAGTATGAAGGAGAAAAACTAGTTACAAATTTTACCAAAAGATTAAAAAGAGAAATCACAACTTTTTCAGCAAAAAAAAAATTACTTAAATACTTGAAATTGAAGAACATGAAACAAAGTTTTCGGCCCGTTCAACTGTTATTGGGCTGGCACTATGCAGCCCAATATATTCGAACCGTTGGATGGACCTTTGATGAATCAGAACCATTGGATCAAAAGCACATGTATATAAGCACATCCTGCCTCCCAAACCCTAAACTCCTCTCTATCGGCCCCGACTGTGATACCCGTCGCCCCTCTCCCTCTGCCGACATCGGCGCCCCTCCCTCTCCCTCTCGCTGCCTCCCACAGCGCCGCCCCTCCCTCTCCCCCACAGCGGCGGTGCCGCTCGCTCTCCCCCATACCCGCTGTGGCTCCGGAACCCGAGCGTTCCTCCTTCAACCTCTTCCCCACGACCAGGGCGTGGTGCCCCTCACCCACGGTGACGGCGGCAGCCAGGTAGAGGAGCGGGTGAACCGGATCCGCTGCACGCGACCCCTCTAGCATGATGCGGTCCAGGTACTGCTGTCTCTCCCTCCTTCATCTCCATGTTCTGAGGTCGCCTCCAAACCCTAGCAGCGCAGCCCAAGCTCCGGTGGAAGCCTAGGGGTTCTACTGCGATTTGTTTTGATTTTTCCCTTTGGAGATAAGTGGTGGTCCAAAGATTTATTATTCGTCCTTTCACCTCCTTCATGTACTCATTCTCACCTTGCACTCATCATGGCGATCTATGGCCAACGATATCATCCTTCCCAAGAAACTTCATTTAACTGTGTCACAAATATGCTGGATTCAGGTCATCTATGAATATGTTTCTCCTGGGATTCGCAGATGTAGCCTTACATGTCAGGCAGTTCACAGGCCATGGCTCACGCCAGGTGGGGATGATTCCATATTTATGTGATGCCGTGCACAACTCATAACCTCATATGAATGTCACTGAACTCCTGTTGCAGTCTGGTATATTGTGCCCTTCAAACCAATACAGTCCTCATATCCATTTGGTAAGATGCATTGATTTGAAATGATTTACAGTCCTCTACTCATAATACACACTATTTTTTTTTGGGTTTCTATTTGTGCAGGTCGTCGGTGATTATTCCCATCTGTGTCATTTGAACATTTCCTCCATTGGTTTTCACATCATGACTAAACATAGCCAACTTTATAAACTCAACTTTACTGCAGCCAGCTCCATGTATTATCAGAAATTAGAAACAGTTCAGCCCTCACAATATTATTTCTGCTATAACATGGGAGAAATGTGTATGCCACATGGATAAGAGTAGCATCAGTTGCATTCTTCCCTTCCAATCAGCATTTTTTTATTACATAGCTGATTATTTGCTTCGTACAAGGTTCTGAATGTTAAATAGTCTGAAGAATAAATAACTATGCTTAGCGACATGCTTTTGTGTAGACACATGCTATGCTTAATGATTATCCTTTCTAATATTTCTCATTTTAACTCATTTGTCTTCTCATAGATCAGTGAGATACATAAAGACTGGGGAATGGATTCTGAGTGACGGCATTGGATGAGGTAACAAATAGAGGCAAGGCATCAGCATTGTTGCTTATTCCCAGATCCTACTGTATTTTCTCTCTCTTTCCCTGCCTGCGAAATGACAAACACAAACTGGAAATACATGTGTTCTTTGGTTGTAACATGCAGCTGATTTACATTTACATTTATTTGCATGTATGTTGTAAGCATGTCAGCTTACTTTTCGAGTCCTCTTCTATAGAAAAGCTTCATAATATCAGGCCATTCCTTAAAGAGGTTGATAGTTTACTATTTTCTGTAAAATACTAATTACTTCGCCACTACAGATTGTAAATCTAAGACTCAATGAAGAATGTTAGCCACTGCAAGGTTGTAAATCTAAAACTGATTTATCTTCTATCGAAGGAAATTATTAATTCATAGGAGCCTAAAATCATTCATGATACATTCAAAGATTACTATGCTTGCGGTGGTTTTTGGATTCAAAAATAACATGTCCATTGCCCACTTATGTATAAGGACGATTTCATTATATATGTGCAATGGTCAGTCCTGCTTTCTAAATTTTATATCCTTTGAACATTAGCATGCTGTTATTTGAATGTTAGCCACTGTATGATGAGTCGTATAATATCATGTAATAAACAAGATGTACAATATCATTTGCGTTGTATATAAGAACCTGGCAGCAGAATATATAATGCATGACGGCTTTTTAACCATGGTTAACTACCCTATACATGACGGCTTCTTATCGTCATAATAGCGAGCATGAACCAGGGTACGTACTCGGCATTTGTGACGGTTCATACATTAAGTGACGCGTTGACTAAACAATACGTGACAAATACTATTGTCATAAAAGGTAACAATATGTGACGACCGAACGATACTGTCATAAAAGGTAACAATACGTGACAAATACTATTGTCATAAAAGGTAACAATATTTTCATATGTAATGAGTGCCCAGATTTTCTAATCATTGATATTTCTAACAGCTCAAGGTCTGCAAGTCTAAGAAATCATCCCATGGAACAGGTCTGTAAAGCTCTAACTTAGCCAACATTTTAAAATTTTAGGACTGTGTTAGTGTAATTCAGTAGTGAAGAACTTACATATTTTCTTAGATGTGAAAATTTTACTTGTGCACTATTCCCAAGTATATTGTGAGTGTGCTGATTTTAAAATGTTTAGAATATATTCATTGACGTGCCAAAATTTTAAACCCAACAAGAAAGTCAGAAGGACCATAGTTATAAGGCAACATATTCAGTTTATAGGTTCTGTAACTAACAAGAGATATGAAGTTAGTATTGATCCTAGTGATTAGTGTATTGTATACTTTATGTAGCCTTTTTTTAGCTTGTTCCATATTCTTTAAGCACTTTTAATTGAACTTGTTGCATTGCCTTCAGCTTGTCTTTCTAGTGATCTAGCAATCTTAACCTTTGCCCAAAATACATTTTAAGCTAGTCGCAAAGCTTGGCAAGCATGCTGATTGTGTTAATGGAAAACTGAGTAAAGTTATTAACTGATCTAGGACGACAAATCAAAGTATCTTATGAAGTTTTATGTTGTGCCTTTTTTTTATGAATTTCAACTTTTATTTACAGGTGGTGGGAGGAAATAGCTGGAAGTGGACTGCAGCCAATGATTGGATCAAAGTGCTCATGACGACGTGTTTTGGACATTTTAGCTATAGATGATAACTTTTGTTTGGCCTTACTAGAGGTGGATCATTTTGTAAAGAGTGGAAGCAAACTATGAGACATGGGTTGCCTAGTCTGGCATTTGGCCAAACTTATTTCATCTTAGCTTTTGTATGCCATGAATTATGTGTAAAATGGCATGACACATCATGATGACTTTAATATAACTTGTGAGCTCTATCTTGGTCCAGTTTATGTGTTCTTGACTGTATTGTTTGAATGTATGACATGGCAGTGTTGATTATATGGTTAACAGCTAAACAGTACAGATATTATGTGTTGTTTACTTGTATGCATAGTGAGGGACAGTGGGTCGCTATAAACCTATATCATCAGACAGTGCGACGTTATAAGTTTAGAAAAGACGTCAGACAGTCCGACGTTATATATTTTATATAAAGTCAGACGGTTCGACGTTAAAAGTCGGTCCGACGTTATAGATTTTTAGCGTCGCCAGTATCAACGGCTAATATATCTGACGCTATAAGTTTATAACGTCGGACCGTAAGTCGTTGAAATGGCTTATAACGACCCACCGTGTGACGCTATATTTAGGCTGTGGTGTAGTGACATTGTGTACTATTTAGATGGTGTTTTTTTCTGAATTGTTTAAGCACTGAATGGAGTAGATAGGCATAACTTAACCTTTCAATTTCAATCCTTCATGCATTTGTTTGCTTATTTTGGGGCCTTTTGGTTGAGCTCCTCAACCTACTCCTGCTTTATTTTCTAGAGGAGCTGAGGCAAATGGGCAAAAGAACCACCTCCTCCACAGGTGGACATTGAGCAAAACTCTTTACAATTTGTACTAGAATGGAGGAGCAGCAAAAAAAACTGCTCGGCACACCACTTCTCCCGCCGCTTATAATCAAACTTCAAAACCATCCTACTCTCATTTACTGTTAATTAAACATAATCTAGATTATCAATAGCTGTTTAGGATTTGAGATATTATATATTTAGATGGTAAGTTCTATCCTGAGGTGATTTTAATTGAGTGATTAGCATGTTATCAATAACCAGAGTAGACCTGTTATTCATTCAGATCAGACTGACCTTAGTGGTAGATTGGGCACTTCGTTACATCAGCTCTAAAAGGATGTTGTCCAAAAAAATACACATTGTGAAAAACTGCACCTCTAATAAACACTTGGTATTTTTTTCTAACCTTAGTGGTAGGCTTGAGTAGTTTGTTACATCATATCCAAATGCAGGTTTTCCATAAACATATATACACTATCACAAAATAGAACTCTAGGGTACTATCTCCGTACAATACCAAGCCATGTACACATAACCTCAACTTTTGCAAGCCGTTTGCAGATCAACATCTCTCGCTAAAAGGATGAGAACAGAAAAGTAAGAATAACAACCGTGTCTCTATTGATTAGTTTGGTTAGATTTAGTATGATTGGTATCTTGATCACTTTTTCCCATTCAAGTACAACAACATAAAGGTTTGATGCACTATTTCTGTACATTATCCATATGGTTGTTATTACTAGCTACAACTACGCAGCCTCAACTTATGTAGATTGTGTCCTTATTTGGATAACCTTTTTCCACTAAAGTGCGACAAAATAAGGATCTAACGTACTATGAATCATACAGCCTCAACTGATGTATATCGTTTAGAGAACCAATAGAAATAAGGCAGAGTAACTATATTAGTCTATTAGTTTATTAGCTAAGGTTGTCGATATTTTGATCCCATTCTGTAGGCTTCTTGATGTGCATGCCCATACCCCTAATTCAACAGTTCAGGTCCTTTTCAAAGTCATGTGGCAGAAATTATATATAGATGCATTCTTTTTTCAAGGCACAAAAGCATGTTTCGCCATATATGCACACATACTATCACAAAATGGACCTCAAACATACAATTTTCATACAATTCTCAAACCACAGCTAGCCTCAACTTATGCAAGCCATTTACAAAAGGACATCTCCAGTTAAAAGGATGAGATCAGACAAGAAAGAAACACCATATTCTTCAATTAATTTAGCTAGATTCAATATGATAGGTGACAAACACTATTTCTTTACGAACCTCAACTTACAATTTATGAAACTGGCCATCACATGAGCCGATCCAGGGGATAGCCATGGTCATAGTTGGCAGCTGGGCTAAGGGACTGAGGGATGGTCAAGGAGGACCACATCAGACCAATCACAAGCTCGAATACATTTAACAGTATTGGACTTGGAGCTAGGGCCCTTCATTTTTTTTTCTGCTGGACAATCCAACAGGAACGCACTACATAAATCGGTAGGGCTTCGTCCATCTGCAGTTTCCTCATGGGCTTCTACTGAAAACCCGGTGCAAGGGAAATTCCATGCTAAACTAATCAGGACAGCAGTACCAATCCAATCTTGACAAACAAATGATCCAGAAAATTAGATGGTTCAACCGTTCAACAATTGAGAAGACAATATAATACCTACAACACGGCCAAACGCTATCAAGGAACTTCCATACACACACTGACACAATCACGGGTCATGGTCAATTTGACCAGAGCTGATTGACACATGCATGGAGCTCCATGACGCATTCATCACGACAACATATCTCTCTGAGCTGGGATTTATGCGCTCCTAACGCATTTTCTAACTGGAGTCATTGGATCCACAGGATCATAAAAATCAAGCTGCTGCACAGTGCACACCACCAGAACAAAAACACCCTTACACCCCCATATCTAGACAAGCCATGATTCAGAATTTAAAGCGGTTCATCAACAATTCTCAAGACAACAGTGGATTTACGACACGACGAGACGCTCTGAAGGATCGTCGACACACCAATGCATGGTACTCGATCAGTTCGACCAGAACAGACCCATGCAGCACACACAGTTCTCAAACCTTCGAAATGAAAAATGCAAATTAAGTAAACAAGTTTATTTGTTCTGATCGATCGCTCCAGTCCAGAGCAGATCAATAATGTACGGGCAGTGGCGCTGCTTGAGACGCTCCCTTGGGGCCCTGATGGTGCATCCGGCCTAGTTGGTGTTGAGCAATAGCAGGATCTCCGACATAGCTAGCTTGTACACTTCCTCTGGTGAAGGATTCTCTCCGCCCATTCTAATGACCTATTTTGTCAAAAGATGTGAATGTTAGTGAGATGGCATAAAGTTTACCTCATGCAAATAAGCAAGTTCTCTGCATGAGATATATATGTATATATCTAAAAGTATGAATATACTTTGTCAGGTTATGCATTGTTGTCAGATTCAACGAAGATATATATTGAATTAGATATTGGTGCCTGAATTCTGATATATTTTTTCGAACAATGAATTCTGATATATAGAGTGTGGCAAAATGTCTACAGTGGGCATTATTGTTTGTGATTGGGTTCTCCCGCTTGGATATATATGCATGTTTATGCATTCATGTTGTATTACTGCTAGGGTGAAAGATATCATGCTCAGAATGCAAATTCATCTTTGGTGGAACATGGAACTGCGAGATGGTACACACATCATTCAAGTAACAAGTGGCCTTGACTACCGAGTGACTATTCAAATAGTGTACTGATGAACTAATCAAATCAATATCGCAAAACAAACCTTTTGATGAAATACTAGCTAGACTCCATTAATAAAGTTATATTAATCGGACCAACTAGTAGCATTTATGTGAAACAAGAAGTTAATCATAGAGTTAGTCACATAATAATTCCTACAGAGTTACAAATCCACAGTGCAGTCAAGAGAATTGAAGGATATGGGAACTTGGGTCATATATGTATTTCTAACCTTAGTGATTGGCTTGAGTAGTTTGTTACGTCAACTCCAAAAGCATGTTTCCATAAAAAAATACATATTGAAAATAAAATAGACCTCTAGTAACATACTGTTTTCTTATGGTTACCAAATCACGCAGTCTCAGCTTCTGCATGCAAGCCGTTTTGCAAACCAAAATCTCAATTTAAAAGCAAGAAATCGAGTAAGGAAGAATAACCATATTTGTTGATTTGTTTAGCTAGATTCAAAAGGTAGAGTAACCTTGTTTGTCCAATAGTCTAGCTACATTTAGGTTGGTCAGTATTTAGATCAAACCATTTTGTGCGTCACCTTTGTAAATGGTTAGGCAGGCTCCTCGTTAACAAAGAGATAGCCACCTGCTGAATTCCGGGCTCTCCCCAATCCTCTAATAGGGTGTTTGGTTTGAGGAACGAGTTGGTCCATCATCTTCTCACTCCATACTTTTTTGTTTGATTTGTGGAATGAAATAGTTTGATCTATCATCACCTTATTCATCACAAGCTAAATAACAGTTCAATACTAATATGAGGTAAATTTACGGTGTGTTTGGTTTGTAGAGTTGCTTCATGAGGTGATGCATCATGAGTTCATCCCATGAATTTTAGTGGAATAATCAACTTATTTCTCATGCATATACAATTATTAGCTTGCGAGAAATGAGGCGATGATGGATCAACTTATTCTATTCCACAAACCAAATAAAAAAAGTGAGGAGTGAGAAGAAGACGGACCAAACCATTCTTCAAACCAAACACACACTTAGGCTTCATTTCGGTTACGACGTTCCAGGTCGTTTCTGGCCAGGAACGGTTCTGGTCTTGTAGAAATAACCGAAGAAATGGTGAGGCCAGGAATCAAACCGCACTAACCGAATGAGGCCTAAAGGAATGGACTCGTGAGTCGTGATACACCACCTCATCCAGAATGATTTCATTTCTCAAACCAAACACCCAATAAAAATACTAACCAGTTCCCCCACGTCATGGTTACTAACTAATCATGCGAGTTCCCATTCCTGTATACAAACAAGCCACTACAACAACCATGAAACCAAGAGGATATGATGCTCCATCAAGTAGAGGCTACTTACACGGGCATAGATGTTGAGCACGGAGCGGGCAGCGTCGGAATCGACCTGCGCCGTGACGACGTCGATCCCGTGGTTGTTCAGCACGGACAGCACCATCACCATGTTCTGCATGCCGAGGTGGCGCGGCACGGATACGTTGATGTACGCGTTGTCGTTCGACACGCTGAGCACAAGGTTCGGCCATGAAAATGTCTGGAATCCGACTTGCCCCGCGGCCGCCATGGGGAGCTGCGGTGGTGCTGGCACGGCTGCAGCAAGTGGCTGCTGCAGCAGCTGTGGCTGCGGGACGTCCGCAGACACTGGCACGGCCGCAGCAAGTGCCTGCAGCGGCGACGGCGGCACATCGTCGTGGCAGCCATCTGGGACGTCCAAAAACATGGCCGCCGGCGCCATCCCCTGGGCGGTCTGTGGTGGCGCCGAAGAGGAGGAGGCCGCCACCTCAGCGGCCACCTGCCGCGCGAGCTTGCGCTTCTCCAGCGTGGCCTTGGTCTTCTCTAGCGACTGGATGTAGTCGATCGCCTGTCCCACTACGGTCCCCTTGTCACTCTGCGCGTCGTCAGAAACTCAACAAATCAGATCACAGTATCCACCATTAATTCACCAGTGACTGAGTGACTGCATCTTCTTCCAAGCCCTAGCTAGCTATCGCATCAGAGAATTGCAATTCGCATCGATCGTGTCATCTGATCGAGAGCCTTACCTTGTCAGCGACGTGGGGCACGAGCGCCTGCAGCTCGCCGAAGTAATTCCTCAGCCGACTACGGCGCTTCCTCTCCGCGATCATCCGCATCCGATTCCGGCGCGCCTTGGGGGTTTCTTTGTTGTCAGCAGCGTTGCCGGCGGCAGAGACGGCGTCGATGTTCTCCTCCGGGTCCGCGATGGTAGTCGAAGAACCACCGGTTTCAGCCATGGCAGAAAGCAGGGTGGAGTAGGATTTTGGAGGAGGGGAGGGGAGCGAGGCGTAATGGGATTTTGGAGGGCGCTCTTGAGCCTTTATTATTTGTAAAATAAAAGGATGGGGAACTTGCTTACCACATGTTTTTTTTTTCTTCTGAATTTAACTTTAATCTCTTTCACTGGTCAGAGTCTCAGAGATGCCTGCAGAAGGAAAAATGGCAGTAGTGCAAAAAGGATGTGTAACGTCTCCGGTCTCCCGGCCAGCGATTAGCCGTTTCATGTTAATTTGGCTGTCTTTCCTGCACTCAGTAATAATATAATAATTTTTTTATATTATTGATAATTGAGAATGATGAGTTCCGCTCACAATATTAATAGATATTTTTAATTACTACTATACTTCCTTACAAACAAGGAGGGTAAACTCTACTCAATAATTACTTGCCAGAGTTATAAGCTAAATTCTTTGTGTGGGAGTAAGTGCAAAATTTGTCTACTTGGCCTTTTAGAAATTACAAACTATGTGACCTTTAAAAAAAAGGTATACTCTTATACGCAGGTTATTTCTAAGGCAACATATATACTGGACCCATGTTTTTAGAAAAAAAAAAAACAAGATCCAACCTAGGAGGAACTAGCTGTTTTTTCATGAAGAAGACAAATAGGCATCCAAATTTAAAGGACCTGAGCTAGGCTCACTTTATTTTTGTTTAGAAAAAAATGAAGTAGCAGGGTGGTTGGATACTTGGCCTTTTTTTTAGAAAAATGTAGAGGAGGGGCAGGCCTTAAACCCGGCTTTATCCGTTTCTTTTTTCGGAACAGTGTTTTCCTCTCACAAATTCCTCCAGAATTCCTCTAAACCATCCGAATTCCTCCAAACCATCTAAATTCCTCCAGAACTATATCATCCAAACGGGGCCAATATAACCAAACAAAACAAAGTTTTGTTACAAACAAAAGTAGCAGGCGGAGCAAAGGAGCTCAAGAAACAAAAAAAAGTATATAAAAAGAAAAAAAGCCAAACTAAGGAGAATAAACAAGACTGTTTAACCATGAATCAATAAAAGAAAAAACTTCTTTTTGCACGTACTAGGAACAGCGCAAATTCTGACATGAAAGCTCTCTTTGAGTCTTCGAGTGAAGAAGGCAGCAGTTGATTGAAGATGAGGCCATTCTGTGCTTCCCAAATGGTCCAACACATTAAGATTATAATTTTCATGAAGAAAGGCACAGGTAATTGTCTCCTGAAGTTCTCTAGATTTTTTTTAAAATCTAGGTGAGGGTTTACTTGAATTTGTAACCAGGCTAAGCAAGCTGAAGCAAAGAGGCAGTGAATGAAGAGGTGCCCCAATGATTCTTCTAATAGGCCGATGCAAAAAAACTTTATGCAGGTTTTGACGGGGACTATTATAAATTCAGTTGAAGCTTGGATGAACTTTTCTTTGACCACTGAGATGTTTGTATGCTTTTGCTACCGAGAATTTTCATGAACTATTTTTGTGAGCTTCTAATCCTGTTTACTAGACCGTACCCGCTTTTGGATGAGAGAAGAGCAATATGCCTCTTTTAATGTGATATCTACACACTTCTCTTGAACTATTTCTGTGAGCTTCTAATCCCTCTGCTCAGAGGAGTTCGTGAACGACAAGACAAAGGACGCATGCAGTAGGCCGGACAAAAAAGTAGGACAAAATTTTTTGCACTTTGATAAGATATGGAGGTACAAATATAGATATAAATATAGAGATATAGATATATGTACATATAGATATAGATTAGAATTCCTATTCAAGTTACTTATGGTCGGAGATATCTCACTACCCTAGATTTGGACATCACTGTCGGCCTCATCACTGCCAGATTTGTGACAACCGGCAGAGATATACCTTCACTGTCGGTTATGAGCTTGAAAATGAGAAAATGATTAGGGCTGGGCTAAAACTGACAGTGAAGGACCACATCACTACCGATTTGTGGCTTGAACCGGCAGTGTTTTGACGGCCACACATCACTGCCGGTTTAAGCCAAGAGCCGACAGTGATTTGGATCTATCACTGTCGGTTCTAGCTAAGAACTGACAGTGATAAGCCTACAGCACAAAAAGGCTGCAGCCATCCTCTTCTTCCTCGTCTCTTCCAATCCGAGAACAGAGATGCGCGTTTGGGCCCTTCCCTCTATTGTTACGTCTGCTCTTCACCATGAAGCTAGCGCTTGGATTTTGAAGAATGGCTTAATCTTTTTGCTTTAAGGTTAGTAACAAACATCCACTCCTTTGATTTTGTTACTTAATTAGCTTTGTTTTGATGGCTACATTGCTTGATTCTCATTCTAGTTCTTTCTCCATTCTAGAGAGCACTTTTCCAATTGAACATTTGTGCAAGGCTCAAATTATGGTGAATCCATCATCCAAAAGGTTGGTGTCTATGAACACATTTAAATTCCTAGCTAACTATTCCATGGTGGTCAAGATCATCATTGTTAGTATGTGATGCTATATTTAGTTTTTTAGAAGTAGAGTAGAATAGATGTTCTTCATTATTGTGCAATAATTGTTTTTACTATAATTTTTAATTTATAGGGCCGGGGCTAACAATTTCAATTTTTTAATAATTAGTGCACAATAATATTTTCTAAAAATGGTACTTTCGAGCTACAATTGTTGTTCATGAAGCTTGATTTCTTATTAATTTTTTGTAATTACTGTCTCAGTATTTTTTTTGTGCAAAGATGTATCGAGAGTGGATGCATCTGTCCCAAACGGATAAGCGGTATATGCATGGTGTCAGCCAGTTTATCACTAATGCCAAAGCCCATGCTGGGAATGGGAACCCTGTCTTCTGTCCATGTAAAGATTGTAAGAATCAAAGGAACTTTCGTCAAATTGAGTCTATACGATCGCACTTGATTACCAGGGGTTCATGCCAAACTATACGATATGGACTATGCATGGCCAGGTTAGTATGAATGTTCTGTAGGAAAACGATGATGATGTGGACATGCCTGACATAGCCATCCACAATGCTGACAAGGAACCCGGTGTCAACACGGAACCTATGGCCACAGTTAATAATGTGTTTAGAAACACGCTAGCCGACGACACCGAGGATAACGATGGCATTTCTCAGCTGCTACGTAATGTAGAGACCGGATGTCTTAGTAAAAGACAGCTCAGAAAGATAGAGAAAATGAGACAAGATGGCAAAACACCATTATATAGAAATTGTCCAATGAGCAAACTGAAAGCCGACATCATGCTGTTAGAGTTCAAATCGATAAACGGATTGAGCGATAAAGGCTTCGATCAGTTGTTAGGTATAATAAGGAAAATGCTCTCAGAAAAAATGAGTTGCCAGAAAAGACATACTTGGCCAAGCAAATGATCTGCCCCATCTGCCTCGAGATTGAAAAAAATCCACGCGTGTTCCAATGATTGCATATTGTACCATGGAGAAAAATATAAAGACTTGGACAAGTGCCCCAAGTGTGAAGCTCTACGGTACAAGAAAGGGCCATCAGATGAGGGTACCAAGACCAGAGGAGGTCCCGTAAAGGTCGTTTGGTATTTACCTATAGCTCCCCGGGTGCATAGGTTGTTTGTATGTGCAAAGTCAGCCAAGTTGTTGTGCTGGCATGGCGAAGAGCGTAAGAAAGATACAGTGATGAAGCACCCCACCGATGGGCAAGACTGGAGGATTGTCAATACTATGTTCTATAAGGACATCGATGGAGAGGTAAGGCACATTTGGTTTGCTTTGAGCATAGATGGGATGAATCCTTTCGATCAGGTTAGAAGCAATCATAGCACCTGACCAGTGACGCTCTATATATACAACCTTCCACCTTGGGTCTGTATGAAGCGGTCGTACATCCAGATGCCACTACTAATCCAAGGGCCAAGACAACTTTGGAATGACATCGATATGTTTCTAGAACCAGTGATCGATGAACTAGTGGAGATGTTTGAAAAGGGTGTGCCGGATGTTTGGGACGAGTACAAAAAGGAACATATCACGATCAAGAGAGTACTTATCGCTATAATCACCGACCTTCTAGGTCGAGATTCGTTATCCGGAGAGAAGACAAAAGGCTATACTGGATGTGTCGAGTGCTTGGATGACACCGATGCGGTAAATCTGTCAAATAACTCAAAGATAGTTTATATGGGACACCGTAGGTTCCTACCTAAGGATCACCCTTACCGTAGGAACTGAAAAGATTTCAACGGTACTATTGAGAAATGCTTAGCTCTAAAATATCGAGACAGGCATGTGATACTTCGAGAACTCAACAAACTAGAGGTTGTCCTTGGGAAGAGGGACAATGTAGTAGCAGCGTCAGAGATATCTATTAGAATTAGGATTCCTAACTATGTAGGTTATCTCATGTCATATAAAATCGAAGGGATGTAGACTAATAGAGATACAACTTCCACATTCACGGAGTTAGTTAGGAGTGGTAGACAAAAAAATAGGTTGAAATTTTGGCTCTTTAATATTAGGTACAAGGAAACATGCCTGTGCGTTGTAACGGGAGGTATAACTTGTGTGGTTTATGAAGATGATTTGTAGCTCGAAATTTTATCCAACAAACGTGTGCTGCCCGAAGTCGTATATATGAGCATGGGACACTTTGATATTTATCCAATGATCGTATGTGCATTTCAATTTGTCTTGAGATCGGACTCTGAATAGTGTTTGAAATTGCATCGTATGTTTACATTTGTCTTTCAGTTGAACTCTATACCATGCCTAGATGCACCTGCTCTAACTCATTCTATTATATTCAGTCTTTTGGTTCCTCTTTTGTTGCGTGGTTTCTTTTTTTCCATTCTTATTTTCTTTTCCCGTTTCTCTTCTGTTGTGTTTAGTCCGAGTTCTTGTTCATCTCGGCTTCTTAGAAATCTATTCAATAGAAACCTCATGTGCTATGATTCGTGTTGAATGAATCAGTCCCCCTAGCTACCGTTGCTGGATGTGCATTGCTCTAACTCGTATGGATATTAGAGACTTGAATATTTATCCAATGATTAGATCGGGTGTTCCAATTTATCTTGGGATCATATTCTACGGATCGCATTATGCACTCCAATTCGTTCTGCTTTAAGGAATCTTCATCTTATTATATTGTGAACGATCAAGGGTTCAAACTTCCATGATGGTTGAATTTAGTCCTTTTATTTTTTATATTTATAAAAGAAACAAATGCAGAAAACAAGCCACCGAACTTTACAGGCCACACTACCGTAGTATCGTGCTCTATTGCTACTCTTCATCCCACCCTCCCACCCCGGCCCAACCCAACCTTGAAGCCCATCTCACGAACACAGCATACTAAAAAACTAGCAGCCGTAGAGGTGACGGCGACGGACGACGGCCTGCGATTCTAGGAGGCGCCCAAATCTCGCGGGTCTCCACGACGGTGGGCAGACGCGAACCAATACACAATGTACATGTGCAAACCAAAGCGGAACCCAAAGTGAACCCATGCCTGGAGGCAAACCACGTCAACGTACGCATTTAAACCAAAGCCAAACCAAAACTGGACTCATGCAGGTACAGAAAGATTGGATTAGCTAGGGAGGGCCAGACCAAATTAAAAAAAGGCAGAAATTTTACCTCTTTATTATAAGGTATAATATAATATAGATATAGATATAGATATATATATAGATACAGACATAAATATAATTATAGATATAGATATAGATTTCCTTTCATCGACAATCTCGTACAGGTTAAAAAGGTTTTTAAGCACATGCTTCATGATCCTAGCTGTACAACTCAATTTCTAATCATTGATTACTCGAGTAATTTTCTCAACTTATCACTTTTTTTCCGTGACATGTTGCTATTTGGGAATCGAGAGCGGTGATTATTTATCTTTTTCTTGTGTGCCGGGTGTTGTTCCATAGGCCATTTCTGTCTTTTACTTTCTGGAACTTAGCTCGGTCTAATGCATGGGTAGCTAGTCGCGCAGTCGCCTAATGTGTTCTAGCCAAAGGCGGAAAGCCTAACAAAATAGGCCCATTTTATGCCACTATCCTTGCAGGCCCAAACCTAAACTGCACCCTGCCTAATTAAGGTGGCGATCCACTTGTCAGATCCTCTTGTTTGCTAAAAAAACTTGTTAGATCCTCTTATGTTAATTAAGAACGGCGAGGCGGACGTCCAGGTCCGGACGCAGTGCCCGTGCCCACGCCCATGCCCACGCCCGTGCCCGTGTCCTATCCCGGCTGCGCCCTGCGTCGACCTGCGGCGTTCCGTCCTCGTCGCGCCCTCATCCCCGACTCACACCTATCCTCCGCCGCGGCACCATCCCCTTCCGTGTCTCATGCTCCGCTCCCGTCCTAACGTCTCATCACCTCTGCAACATCGGTCCTATGTACCATTGCAACATATGCAATATACACTTGAAACATATCTTTATAGTCATTGGAACGTATAAAGTATACTATTGAAATATGTCTGTATAGTGGTTGCAACATATGTAACATTCAGATCTACTTTTGCAACATATGGCTGAAACAGCTAAAACATTTGGAACATACACTTGCAACATACGTCTGAAAATAGCTGAAACATTTGGAACATGCACTTGCAACATACGTGTATATCCATTGCAACATATGCAACACTAATTCTGCTTTTGTAACATTCAGATGAAATATTTGCAATATGCATCTGAAATACATGAAACATACGGCTACAACATGTGCTTTCAGCGTAACATCTACTTGTTGCTTGGGTAAATTAAGACTCGTCGACGCGGAGCTCGATGCCACGGAGTGGCGGGAGGTCACCGGTGCCGAGCTCACCAGCGTCACGGACCTCGGCGGTGGCCGCAGCAAGCGGATGGAGGCAGCCGCGGCGGGCTGCGTGAGTCTGGGCGGGAATCTTGCTGGAGGCGGCGAATCCATACGTGCGGGGCAAGTCATCTGGACATATAAACGCTCGAATTTTTTTTCTCGATCAGGTCTAGCCCGTATTTCATTAAGAAGGTAGGAGTTTTAAATGTTGTGCAATCTCACTAGCGAGACACAAGTGAGATTGATCATGCGACAATGAACCAGCAATATTACAAATTACACTATACATGCCATATTGTTGCGGGCCATCCCAAGTGGTACTCATGACGACGACTATTGATGATAGAAATACCAACAATTTGAAGGGTGATGTATTGAGAGACGTTACATATATTTTCTTATGGTATTTACCACGCTTCTTTCTTTCTTTTTTGCGAAACTTATTTACCAAGCTTCTGGTTGTACATGCCATCTTCTCGTTAGATCCCGTGTTCGAATAAGGTGTCACTAGTGGAAACATGAATTTCCGTGTCGATGCAAAAAAAAATGACAGGAAAATTAGCATAGCGATAGAAAAAAAATTGACACCCACAGGACAATTCCCGTTTCAAATAGTGAGAATGTCTCGACTCAGCAGCATTTTTTTGTGGTTTCAATTTTTCATTTTCCTGAAGTTCCTACCACTCCCCTTTAATTTCGACTGACCACAGTAAAATGTTTGCCTTGGCTTGTCGCATTTTCATATCTACATGCCGTTTATATCTGGAATATCTTTTTTTTAAAAGATGGTGTTTTACTTTAGTAACTGAGTACTACCAAAAAATGGTGAATAAATCCAAGCGAAACCAAGTCGATCTCTCCACACACAAGCAAAGAGAGGAAGCTTCACGGTGATGAGCAAGCAAGCAAGGATACAAATTCGGTTCTCACTTCACGGTGAGCAAGCAAGATTTCAACGCATATCACCTGATCGACTGTTTCTCCCATCGTCACCTTTGCCTATCCAAACAAACACCTGGCAACAGTTATCTTCATGCATCACTGCTACAAAAAGTATTTTTAGGGGCGGCTGGTAACCCTTTGTAGGCGCGGTTTGGCTAGCCGCCCCTACCGAACCGTCTCTACAAATCATGCATTTGTAGGGGCGGTTCCCAGGCCGCCCCTACAAATCGATTTGTAGGGGCGGTTGGTGATTGAGCCGTCCCTACAAATCGATTTGTAAGGGCGGCTGGTATTACGAACCGCCCTTATAAATCGATTTGTAGGGGCGGCTCAATCACCAAACGCTCCTACAAATCGATTTGTAGGGGTGGCTGTAGTGCCAGCCGCCTCTATAATACCTGTTTGTAGGGGCGGTTCAATCTAGAACCGCCCCTACAGTACGTTTTCCCGTCAAAAAATTTCAAATTTACAATTCAAATTCGACCAGAACTGTTTATTTCCGCGTATTCCATCCAGCGTTCGCGTTGCCGAACGCCCCACGACCAACGTTTCGAACCGCGTTCGCGTTGCCGAACGCCCCACGACCAACGTTCTGAACCGCGTTCGCGTTGCCTAACGCCCCGCGACCAACGTTCCGAACGCGACTACAAGCACAATAGTATTATATAAACTACAATTACAAGTCCAATTCGTAAGGATATATACAATCCATCATTTAATATACAAATTCCATACACATTGTTATCAACGTCCTAGAGCTAGCATTTCAGTCTCACGAAGGTGTTGGTACTGAGGATTTCTACCTAAGTCAGACTCTCGGTCATGGTAGGCGCCTTTGATGTGTACAATCTGGTCCAATATGAAGTTGCAAAGGTCGCCGACGAGCTCTAAGAGTTGGTCATCCTTGTATGGGTCTTTTTTCATTCATTTCTCTTCTCTCCACTATAAGAGAACAAGTTTTGGTTTAGTATTTCATACCATGTACGAAGTTTTTATACTACTGATGAAGAGGTTCAAACTTACCCTTGAGGGGTGTCTCCTATAGGCACTGGTGTTACTCATCATAGAACATATATGGTATCCACAATGTATACTCCCAGGCCTCTGCTTGGGGCACTGTGTGTTTTGCATATGAAAATATTAGGTAATCCTTTTGACAGCCATGTAACGGAGTACTGAAGAAGTAAGTTACACTTACCACACATAGTGTTTTTATAGCCAGCTTTTCCTTCCTCGATGGATCATGCATTCCGTGATGATGAGTGACATAGAACCTAAATGCGTTGTTCGAATTATTTTAGCAAATACAACTTGTTAGTATCCATAAGTGAACGTTACAAGTATGTATACAAACATATAAGCTAATGAGGATTGTCGATATGTATACGTCTTGAGAATCGATATGAAGTCTTTGTATGTCGCCGGGTCCTTATCTATTGAATCAAAGATCCATGCCATGCTCCTCCCGACATCGACGGCTATACAAATCCAGTGGTTGCTGCATGGATTTAATCATAGAACTAGATAAGCTCTTTTGCATCGAATAAAATATATCGAACAAAGCTTTAAGTATATACTTGAACTTACTCGAAGTTGTATGGTAGCCATATAGTAGAGTGTTGTTGTAGATTTTTGAAAGCCAGAGCAATGTATGCCGCAACCTTAAGGGACTCTTCCTTTAGTTTCGCCGTACGGATGCGCTCTTTCTCCCGAAGAGTCTTTACAACAGCTAGCTCTTTGGCATCCAGTGTCCACTGTTTAGGGTAATTAAAATTTGGTTGGGCTATAGCTTGAGGGTCTACATACCCGGCTTTCAGACTTGGTATTTGTTTGACAATGTGCACTTGCATTCTACAAATTACGGCGTTGGTTAGTTACAACAAAATTCAAAGATTACATTCATATCATATCGGGAGGATAAGGACTTACAAGCACCACGTGCGAATTAGATTCATCTCCATTTCTCCCAGGTGAAAGCATGTGTGCATGTCATTGAAGTCAAAGACAATTTTCCCGGCTGGGCTTCCAAATGTGCCGGTGGGGAAGCATGCTTGTACGAGATCTATGCTCGTTGGGAGAACACGCAAGTACCAATCATGGAACCTTCTCATTCCAAGTGGTAGGCGCTGGATGTCCCAGTTTGGTAGGAAGGGCTTGCCTCTTTCATATGTTTTCGGGCAATCCTTTGACCATTTGATGGCATCAACATTTGGATACTGCTTTGCAATTTGGTGGAGTTTGCTAGTTACGGCCTCCTCAGAACCCCATGATGGGACTTGTTTAACTTGGTTCTCAGGCTTAAACTGGTCATGTGAATACCACTTGGACACCGACGAGACGTCTTTCACCGGAACATAAACTGGCCTTATGTTGATTGGAATCTTCTTTTGAAGTTCCCATTCAGGCACGTCCTCGTCTTCTTGTGCATCACCTTCTTCAGGAGGCACTCGTTGTTCATGTATCGGCTGTGCTTGTTGAGAAGACTGTGGCATCTCATCATGCACTTGCTTGGTACGAGCTGGAGAAGGTTGTGGCATCTCATCAGGCACATGCTCGCTAGGAGGCGGGGAAGAATGTGACATCTCAGGTACGTGGTGGTCACGAGACGGTGAAAATATCTCCCCAACCTCAACAACTCGCTCCAAACTTGGGAGAGGGGGAGGCGACGAAGAAGCAATCAATATAATGTCCCGTTTGTGCCAGAGGATGAACTGCCCAATAACGTCTCCGAGTAACACCAGCCCCTCAGAAGTTGTGTAGTCTATCCTCCACTGCATGAACTCGGGCTTCACGGTATGCACCTCGACCCTAGTGTAGTCCGGCGGTATCTTATTATTGTGGTGTAAGCCACCGGGAGGATGTGCCACACCCATTGCCACCTCCATCACAGTGTTGTGGTTCCCGCTTAGAAACACCAAGGTGCAACTAGTTGGTTCCCGTATGCGATTGACGGGGGTTGTGGTTGCAGTGGAACCTTGGCTGCTAGGAACTTTCGGAGGGCTGCCAACTAATGCCAGTTCTCCCGGTGGCATCACTAATATTCGTGGCTCTGTAGACAGTCCTTGCTCCTCCAGCGCCTTCGCAACTAGAGCCTTCACTTAGAGCTCAAGAATAGTCTCTTGGTCTCGGCCACATTTCTTGTACATGTGCCTGTCCTCTTCGAATCCTTGCTTTTAGGTCATCCTTTTCCCTAGCCCCCTGGTGCAGCCTGTGTGCTCCTTGTTTCCCAAGCCAAGGCTAAGCTCGTCCCTCTCTCTAGAAGGATTGAAGGAGCCCTTCTCCTTGTCTTCAGCATATTTCAGTATCCTTGATACCGCCTCTTGGGTCTCCGACTCATCAAACTTAAGATTACTACCGAATGATTCTGTACTCCTCGCATATATCCAGTTCCTTGAGCGTACCTTTAGATTCGTCACATCGATATTCCCAGCAGCTGCGGCCTCTATCGTCCATCTTCCTAAACTGCTCTTCTTTGGCATAGTAGCCACCGGGGCCTAGATGATGGTGGTGTTTGTTCCTCTTCGCTAGCTCGGTGTTACGGGCACTGAGCTCCAATGCCTCTGGTGAAGTCTTCTGAGCCACGAGCTCCTCCCATTGACTAGGAGTTATTTTGCCAAACTCGTTGAAGAGAGTTAACCCCTTTTGGATATACTTCGTGTTGAGCTCCGACCTCCAACGTCGGAATACCTCTCCCATCATCCTGACAGCATTTTTTACCAGTTCGTGCTTACCCTCCGGAAATCTAAAATTGACCCTCAGGTGCCTATCCCATAGTTCATTCGTTTTGTTCTCTGGTGCCTCTTTCTAGTTAGGGATTGCTAGGTTCAATTTATCTCTTACTAGGGCCCCGATCGCATTACGGAATCGTCCTCTTAATTCCTTTAGCTCAAGGACCTCCCCTGCTGGCCCGACCTCCGTTATCATATAGCATGCCTTATTTGGATATAGATTTCCTTTTCTATCCCCTCGTTTCCTCTTAGGCCTGATAGTCGTGGTTGTGTCTTCAGGTTGTGGAGCAGAGGCATCGTGATCCATCTCTGTGGTTGTTGCCTCTGCTCTCCTTTCCTCTACTCTGTCTTGTCCAGCGAGATGTCACGGACGTCGATGTCGTCTTTTCCGAGTTTTAGGAGGGACCTGTATATACGACAGGTCAAAGTGTTAGCAGAGGTAACACAGCCAAAGCTTTAGCAAAATTTACAAGCTAAGGTTTTTTCCCTACCTCCTCGTTTGGGTCAAAGTCCTTGTCCAAATCTTCCTCCGTTGGCCTCCTTCTGGCTTCACGTGGGAAAGGATCCTTAGGACTTACATATCCCTCTTCTGAGTCATCATCATCATCATCCTTTTCTTCTTCGCCTTCAGCAGCGTCTCCTTCGGGGCCTTCCTCCTCGTCACACTGCTCCTGAGTAAGCATCACTTCTAGATCCTTTTCTACCTCCTTATTGAACTGTTCCTGAGTAAGCTGGTCTCCTAGTGCTTGCTCCTCAAGGGTTGGCTGCTCATCATGCTTGGGGCATCGGGCTGCACTGTCTGGTGTCCACGACATTATTTCACGCTTTGTTCTAATAGATGCAAGAAAGTGTGCTTTATGTACGCAAGAAGGTATAAGAAATCAAAAAGGTCTATAAACCAAAGTAGTCCTATAAAACAACAATATATAAAAAAACGAGAAGTAGCAGTGGTAGAGGCCTCAGAAACATGTCAATCATCATCTGATCTTGAACTTGGAGCATCAAGGCATCATAACAGAGAAGAGAGGAGAAGGTAATGTAGGGGTGGCTGCTAATGATGCCAAGTTCCTCACAAGTTCTTGATCATCAGCTCATATTCCATATAATGTATGGACTTGGACGATTTCATCATCGGCAAAACAAAGGAGAGGAGAGGAGAGGAGAGGGGAGATTTGGCAAAAAAAAAGCAGGTGCTGCTTCCAAAACATAGAGGATAGGAAAGGTGGCAACAAATAGAGGAGAGGGGAGATTTATCAAAAAAAAAAAGCAGGTGTTGCTTCCCAGAAAAAGCAACATGACAATGTAAGAACATCATATGCTTAATATCTTCCGAACCTGATAAGCAAATCGGACAATCAGAAGTAGTAGACAGTAGTAGTAGTAGGGAAGTAGTAGAAGTAGCAAAAAAAGCAACAGCTGCTTAGGAGAGGAGAGGAGTAGAGTGGAGTAGAGGAGAGTAGTAGTAGAAGAGGAGTACAGAGAAGACAGCAAGTACAGAGAAGATTAGTAGCCACCGGCCATAATAGTGTATTTTTAATTTTTACTAAAACTTGAGGATCATCGTAATACTGACAAATGACAATGTAAGAAGAATAATATAAATGCAAGGATTAAACAAACAAGTGCAAGGCTGCAAGCATACAATGAAAGAAGAGCATCAGAGTGCAAACTGACCGATAAAGATGAACTATAATGGATTAACATATCTATAATCATTATTGCCACTTATTTTTCAAACACTTTAGTATGTAAGACCATTGCCCAACACCAAAAAAAATCACTGAACATGGTCAGAGTGTAATCATCAACTGTACAAGCCACACTAAAACCCAAAAGGACAAATCATGACAAAAGACAATATCGTTAGAACAGGCACTCACATTCAAAACCACATTATGCTGAATACTAGTGGCATAAGTTTTTTCAGCAAAGAATGCATAGTACCAGCATAACAGGAACCCCATACATTGCATTGACTCTCAGAGAAATTTCAGAGGAAGCCTGGCTATTGGGCATGGCTTCGGGTTAAGGCACTAGAGGAGCTAGTTTTGATGTTAACATGGTAGAAATACAAAAAATTGCAGAACTATATAGCACACGGTGAAAACCTGACAGTGACATCAAAAAAATCATATCTCCCAAAAATAGACAGCTCTATATGTATCTGGGACCAGAACAGCTAAGATTAATGAGCTAATGAGCTGTTGCAAATGGCAGGAAACGAGTACCAACAGTTCACAGATGGGAAATAATACTATTAAGAATGTATAGAAACATCATTGCAAAGTGCCTTAGGTCTCAATTAATAACCCAAGTTCTCATCAAAGCTACTAATCAGTCCACAGATACCATTAGGAAATAGTGCTAATTAGACAGGGAGAATGCACTGAGGGGGTGTACTGATTATTAGCTAGCAAAAATTGCAGACAACAATCATAAGTAAGGTGCGGCTGCCGCACCTAAGGGTGCTCCTCCTGCGCCTAAAAATCTAACATCATTGACCTAAGGCACTTTGCTCAGTGTGAATCAAAATGGGCATGAACATCATGTATAGTTCCCATTACTCTAGGCACTTTGCTCAGCGTGTAAAAATCGAAATAGCCATCATCATGTCCAAGATAAGCATTAACAACTTCTACAATTGGAAGCCTGTTTCAATTTTGAGCAGCAAGCAGCAAGCAGAGCGGAGCAGTGGTGGATCCAAATTGGGGCATCCAATTGTACAAGCATGCCCAGTTGTACAAGCAAACCAATTTGCATAATTCAGTGTCCTAATTATTGGCAAAAAGATACAGATGCAAAAGAGATAAAGATGAGCAAATAAAATCAGTTCTGGACTTATATGCCTAGCATTGAGGCTCATTATAACACAATTCCATGGACACAATCACACGATACAGAAAGTTTTTTTTTTGACAAAAGATTTTAATGAGTAAAACAAGTAAAAATTATGTGTTAAATTGTCCTATCCAGAACTACTTTAAATCTTTCACAAAACACATCAGCTAATTCTGTATCACATATGTTGTAGTCATGAGTTTCACCTTTAAGCATTTCATTGTTCAAAACACTTATGTTGTATGTTATTAGCCCATTAATTTAATAATAATCTAATCAGTCTTCTTAAAACAACACTCTGGAACAGCTTGCCACGATGCCTTCCAAAAATCTAATCCAGATTTTAGCAAGTATGTAAAAAAGAAAGAACTATGCCACAACATGACCTGATGTGTTACGGTTACGGTAACTAGCTGTCTACTGATAATAGCCTCCAAAACAGAAAACTTCTATCAATCATAAAACCATTGTCATATTTTATCCAACAGCTAGGACGTCTACAAATCTCAGCAGCTGAGCAAATTCTGCGCTCTGAAAGTGTTCTCAAATACAACTTCGCACTAAAAAAACCACAAAAAAACAGTGACAGCTCAAATTGCATATAGTGAACTCAATTGCCCGCAAAACTACTAACCATCCGCCCCCACTTCACCCTGATCGCCAAAATCGAAGCCTTACTATGTTCAAAACACAGACAAGGGGGACAAGCTGGGATCAGGGATGGGAATCCTAGCATAGGATTCTTCAGCCTCTGTTCAAGATGGGGATGGACACCCAACCAACCTGCTGCCAACTGGATCTCCAAGCCCTCCAGTTTAGTACTACATCATCGCAAGTGACACATGATTATGTTACAGCAAGGTTTCAAGATCTTTGCCAGATCCTGGGTTCAGCTAATACTAATGCTACCACTGATTGCTCAATTTCCTACTGGAAACCGGAGAATGGCTAAACAACATGGGAATTTTAAGTTAGGGCAACACTGAGCTGGTGTTGCCTTCCTTCCAGCACCTAGACCTGGGAGGGGTCCTAACATACATGGCGTACACTCATACATACATACAGGACAGGACCTGAACTGAGCTACTGCCAACAGCTGATGACTAATAAATAAGTACTTAGACTACCAGTAGTACTTATATTATTCTCAAGCACTAATCCAATCCAGATAAGAGCTCAAAAGGAAATCAACTTAACTGCTAAGTAAATGACAGCAAGCAGACGCAGCACAGCAGAGAAAGGGAGAGGAGGAACATACATGTGTGGTCGGTGCGCGGGGGTAGGGGGCCGGGCGCGGGGCGCAGGGAGCGTGCATCGTCGGCGTGCGGGGGCGGGACGCCGGGGGCCGGGCGCGGGGCGCCGGGAGCCTGGTCGTCGGTGTGCGGGGGCGGGACGCCGGGGGCTGGGCGCCGGGGGCCAGGTGCGGGCGCGGGACCGGCGGCGTGGCCGGCGGCGGATACCCTAGGCGCGCGGGGGCGGGCGCCGGGGGCCGGGTATGGGCGGGCGTGGGCGCGGGACCGGAGGCGTGGCCGGCGGCAGAAACCCTAGGCGCGCGGGGCAGCCTGACGGCGTCGGAGGAAGAAGACAGCGCCTAGATAGTCTGACTCCCGTGCGCCCTCTTATTTATACTTGGGACTATTTGTAGGGGCGGTTTCTAAATGCATTTGTAGGGGCGGTTCCTGATCCGGCCGCCCCTACAAATACATTTGTAGGGGCGGTTCCTGATCCAACCGCCCCTACAAATAGTTTCTATTTTTAAATTATAAATTCTATATTTTTTATATCATAAAAATACAAAGTAATATAAAAAAATTGTCTATATGCACAAATATAATATTTTGTATTATTCTATATATGAATAAATATATATATAAATAATTATAGTCAAAACAATATAGAAAATAAAAAAAATTGAATTTTAAAACTTCGACTACAATTTTATGACATTGAATGAAATAAAATGAAAATGTTGTAAACATAAAAGTTGTATAACTCATCGACATGTACAATTTTTATTTTGGTCATCTTGTCATGTGACTTTGTTTAAACGACTCAAATTTTGAAATTCAAACAATTTCAACTTGAAACAATATTTTGAAAGAGTAAATGATTTTAGATGAAAAACTCATGAATACCAAAGTTGTAGAACTCATCAATATGTACAACTTTTATTTTGATCATATTTTCATTTGACCAAATTTGAACAGTTGAAATTTTGAATTTCACTAAATGGCAACTTCAAACAAGATTTTGAAACCTTAAATGATTTCAACAATAAAAGTCGTGAACATAAAAGTTGTTGAACTCCTCACTGTCTACAACTTTTATTTTGGTCACTTCTTCATGTGACAAAGTATTAGGAAACATTGTTCATAAATTCACATATGACTCATAGTTTCATGAACTATACGAGAAACACTTTGTCAGATAAAGAAATGATCAAAATAAAAGTTGTAGATCTTGATGAGTTATACAACTTTGGTATTCATCACTTTTTCAGCTGAAATCATTTAGTGGTTGAAAATCTTCTTCGAACTAAATGATTTCAGCTAATTTTCAAACACTAAATGATTTCAGCTATAATGGTGATGAATATAAGAGTTGTATAACTCATCAAGATCTCCTACTATTATTTTGGTCATTTCTTCATTTCATAAAGTGTTAAGTGATTTCATAAAGTTTTAGTAGTAATAGAGTGTATGGTCAAATAGAGTCATCTGGATGTTGCAAAGGGTAGTCTCACACACATGCATAAATGTAGTCTCACACATATACAAAATTATGTAGTCTTACACACGTACATAAATATATAGTCTCACACGCATCCATAAATGAAGTCTTATAAACACACATTTACATAAACACTCCACGTTAAACAACTAGCTAGCCCGCTGTAACGACTTTCCCCTTGACACCTTTTCGTTCCCATGGCAATATGTCTTTGTGGAGGTTCTTTTCCACAACATTGATCTTCTTAGGAAAGTCTGTGAATAGCGGCATCTCATCGTAGTTATTGTAAGCTTCAACATCGTCCACGCCATCAACTCCAATAATATGCTGTTTCCTGGAGGCAACCACGTACTTTGTCTTCTTCTTCGGGGGGAGATTACTTTGTGGGTCAGACATATAGAAAACTTGTGCGACACGTGAAGCGAGCACCCAAGGGTCATCTTGGTAGCCTAGATTCTTGAGGTCCATGACTCTTAATCTGATCTTGTTCAGTTGATGTTGTTTGATCCAGCGGCATCGAAACAGGGCCACCGTTATATCCCTTCCATAGTCAAGTGATCATATCTCTTCAATGATGTCAAAGTATTGGATCTTTTGCCCTAATCCATCGAGAGCCTCTATTCGAACACCGCTGTTTTGGTTCACATATTTACTATCCTTTGCGTGGGTATAGTACGTATACCCATTGATGTCATAAGCATTCCAAGATGTCACTTGTCTCAATGGCCCCTCCGCCAACCTACTGATGGTAATAGAGTCTATGGTTTCTCCAGGCGGTATGTTTTGGTCCTTCAACCATGTAGTTAGTCGTTGCTTGTGTTGTTTCATGACCCAATCATCCGAACGGCCATTTCTCTCCGCCATAATGATAGCCAAGTGTTCATCAATATATGGTTGCATCAGTTGTGTACTCTGCAAGGCACTGTAATGCGCCCGACTCACCTCTTTGTAATCATGGTCGATGAACACTTTTCTACCACTGGTGCCCTTCCCAGCCAGCCTACCCTTGTGACGAGAATCGGGTTTACCAATCCCTTTCTGTACTTTTAGGTACTCTTGATAGCACTCGACGACTTCTTCAGTACTATAACCCTCTATCATGGAGCCCTCTGGGTATGCTCGATTATGCACGTATCGACTTAGAACCGACATGAACCGCTCGTAGGACCACATTTCATGCAAGTAGCAAGGGCCAAGTGCCTGTATTTGATGAACCATGTGAATCATGAGATGTGGCATTATATCAAAAAAAGCAGGAGATAAACACATCTCTAGTTGGTTTTGTGTCTCCACCACAAATTCATGTAGGTCACTTAGCTCTTCCTTGCCAATCGTCTTCTGTGAGATCTTCGAAAAGAAGTAGCACATGCGTGTGATGGCCATTTTCAAGAACTCTAGCTTTATAGCCCTGATTGCAATAGGTAGAAATACTATCAGCATCACATGGCAATCGTGAGCCTTGCAGTGTGTTATTGACAAGTCCTTCATCGACACTAGCTTCTTCACATTTGCTGAAAACCCAGTCGGGACTTTGATCCATCTCAGGAAAGTGCATATAGCTTTCTTCTCGTCTAGTGTTAGGTTGAAGCACGCCACGAGCAGAGTGTATTTTCCATTAGCCTCAGGTACCGGGTGAAGCTGTGGCATCACGTTTAGCTGCACCATGTCTTTCCGTGCTTTTAGACCATCATTTGACTTGCCTGTGTCCATCAAGGTAGCAATAAGACTCTCAAAGACATTCTTCTGCACGTGCATAGCATCAATGGCATGGGGGACCTCCAAGTCTGGCCAATAAGGCAGATACTGAAAAAAGATCGATTGTTTCTTGAAAGGTACGCCTTCGACAGGAGGTGTGCTTCTATCTCTGTTCGTCCCATCCGGATTCTTCTTTCCATAGATGATGCGTATGTTTTTCACCATTCTGTACATGTGTTCTCCGTTATGACGTCTATCCGGAGGGGGTTCAATCTCCGGGGCATTGTCATAAAATCTAAAGAACAATTTGCTGCGGTACTTGTGACTTATCTTTAAGAAGCGTCGGTTCCTTAGGTAAACTATCTTCTTGGATGCATCCAGGTACACCCATGTAGTACCATCCAAGCAAACCAAGCATCCCGTCTTCCCTTTGATCTGTCCAGACAAAGCAAACAACACGGGGTAATCATTGGTAGTAACAAATATTATTGCTCTACATGTGAAGTCCTCCTTTTGGAACGCATCGTACATCTGCTCCCCATGCCTCCATAGCCTCTCCATTTCTTGCATCAAGGGCTCGAGGAACACGTCTATATCAATGCCTGGTTGTTTAGGGCCAGAAATAAGAATAGTGAGGAGAAGGTACTTTCTCTTTTGACATAGCCATGTTGGGATGTTGTACATGGTCAAGATCACTGGCCATGTGCTGTGGTCGCTCATCCTCTCATTGAAGGGATTCATTCCATCGGTGCTCAAGCCAAACTATACATTCCTTGGGTCATCGTTGAATTCTTTGTGCTTCTTATCAAACCTTTGCCACTGACTACAATCAGCCGGGTGTGCAATCTTATCATCATCCACCTTGCGCTCATCATCCCACCATGTCATGAGTGCGGCTTCTTTAGGGTTTAGGAAGATACGTCTCAAGCGGTCGGTCACTGGCAGGTACCACATTACCAGGGTAGGAATTCTTCTCTACTTTGCATCGTTGCCTAATGGAGTGTCCTCTGAGAGCTGAGATTCTTGTACCACCTTTTTGGTACCCTTTTTATTCCTCTTTTTCCCCATGGAGGGTTCGTCCCCACCGTAAAGGTCATTGTTCTTGTATCGGCTGACCCCACACCGGGGACATTTATCCAGTGACTTGAACGTTTCGCCACGAAAAAGTATACAGTAGTTGGGGCATGCATGAATTTTTTCAACCCCCATTGTCAATGGACTTATGACCTTCTTCGCTTGGTATGTGTTGGTGGGAACTGAGTATGGTTGTGGCAGCACCCATGACAGGAGATGCAATAGATCATTGAAACTACAGTCTGACTAGCCGTACTTAGCCTTCAGGATGAGCAGCTCAAGCACAAAATGTAGCAATGTCCAATGTGTCGGACAACCCTTTTCAACACCATACACAGTCTCCTTCGATGCTTTTGTCACCCTTTCCAAATTTTCTAGACCTTTCGGGCTATTTAGTAAAATCTCTGGTCCAAGGGCTCGAATTATGTCCTCCAAATCATCTTCATCCCCGACACGTGCTCCACCATTATTATTGGCACCACCTTCGTCATTACCATCCCAACCACCAGCATCACCACCTTGTTCATTGCCAAACTCGAAATCCATTTGTGCATCAAGCTCTGCTGAATATTGGGACAGGGATTCTATGGTTTCGTCGTCGTATTCCTCCTCATCCTCGTCGTTAACAATAACCGTTTCATCATGATGAATCCACACTGTGTAGTCCTCAACAAATCCTCGCATAATCAAATATGATCTAATGATAGTCACATCTGTCCATGCCATACGGTTCTTGCAATCTTTACATGGGTAAATAATTGTATCCTTATTCTCTTTCAATGTTGTTGCATGCTTCTTCGCGGCTTCAATAAATTTATCCATCTCTTCACGGAAACCTGCCTTGAACCTTAACGAACCATACATCCAAGAGTTCTTGTACTCTATCTTTTACAACAACAACAAAACAAACATTAAAGGACTACTTATTCAGATATATATAAAAATGAAACAAATTAATAATTACTTGAGAATAATTGTATATACTTCAGATATATATGAATATAAATCTAATATAATTATATGAAGCATACAAACACACCATGGTAAAAGAAAATTAATTAATGGCCCATTTATCCATAAATAATTAAAATACATATTTATTGATTACAATAAATAATTTCAAAGACAACAATTAGCAACAATTATACTTTACCCAATATCTTTCATATAAACCCTAGTCCAATTTCATCAAACATAAATTTACAAAAATGAAATTAATAAAAAAAATCAAACCCTAGATCTAGACCCACATGCACATGAAACATCCATAAAACTAACTAATTGTTCACTAAAATCAAGAAACATGGACCAAATAAGGGTATGATCTTGTTCTCCTCCACAATTTACCCTAGTACATTTAAAAGTTGGGTCTAATTTGCTTCATAAATAGCTCAAGCACCATAGAAGAGAGAGAAAAACAAAACTCTAATTACTCACTAACCAACCATTAAAACTTCAAAAAAAAGTATGGAATAGCATTTTCTTACCTTCTACAACCTATCCACCAAAGGATTTGAGACCAAAACCTTTCCCCCTTAGTAGAGCAATTTTTAGGATGTGCCCAAGGCCTCCCCACCTTTCTTTCACGGGTTGGAGTGAGTGACCCGAGGAGGAAAAAGGTGCTGCATCTGTTTTATATGGGGGGCATTTGTAGGGGCGGCTGGTGATTGAGCCGCCCCTACAAATCAGAGCTATAAATACGGGGCCATTTGTAGGGGCGGCTCAATCACCAGCCGCCCCTACAAATAGCATTTCTAGGGGCGGCTGGTGATTGAGCCGCCCCTACAAATCAGACCCCATTTGTAGGGGCGGCTCGAAACACCAGCCGCCCCTGCTGTTTCATTTGTAGGGGCGGCTGGTATCTGGGCACCCGAGTACGCCACTGTAGGGGCGGCTCCATCACCAGCCGCCCCTACAAAAAAATCAAACCGCTGCTAAAAATCGTTTTTTACGTAGTGCATGCTGCGATGGTAGCAGGAAGCTTCGTTCTCTGCATGCCGGAGTTCGCATAATGTTTCGATTCAGGCTTCCTGGAAGAAAAAATAACAACATACTAATGATCCAAGCTTACAGCCTAAGAAAGGGTTAAAAGCTTGAGAGCCTCACTAGCACCAAAATATCGATTTTAAGGGCTATTTTTAAAATGGATACTCACCCTATTCTCTTGGGCTTGTTTGGCTTATAAGCCGTACTTTTTTAGCCAACGAACAGTATTTTTCTCTCACACCAAATCAGCCAACAGTACTCTCAACCATGGCTTATCAGCCAAACAAGCCCAAACGAACAGGACTGTCCACGCCATCGCTAATAGAAATGAGACATTTTTAGATATGATTTTGTTATATATGTCAATTGCTGCTAAAAATAATTTTGAGATTTAAAAAAACATAAAAATAATAAAAATGTTTTCGTGTGACCAAGGGTGGCTATGGTACTATTGCACAAGGTTTGATTTTCTATGTATCTTGCACAAGTGGGTTTGATTTTCAATGTATCTTGCACAAATGCGTGCATCCGTCAGGATTCTGGATTCAAACACATAACCTCTTGCATCACGCATCCCCTCCTACCACAATATCATGCATCCATTTGTGACTAAGTATACGATGCTATCGTTTTATTAATATGTACGAGTCTTGTATTGAATATTTTGGCCCTTAAATGATCTTAAGTGGAAAAAATTTCAACCGGCAAAGTTTTACTTTTTTCAAAAGGGTAGCAATAGATTTGCCGCAAATATATTACTAGTAGGGAGGGAAAAAACATAAGATGGACAAAATGACTTATGATGTGTTTGGTTGGAGAGCAAGGTAAAATGGAATGGTTCTACTCCTGATCTAGGGACAGGATTGTTTCATTCTAGTGTTTGGTTGGAAGGACGGGGCAGTTCTGTTTTGGTGTTTGGTTGGAAGGATGGAATGAATGAGATACCAGATATGCTAACCCCATTAAATGTGGGGCCCATAAGTCATACAAACACGTGCTTCTTCCTCCTGCTGGCATCCATGCCACCGCTCACTGGCCTCGACGCCCGCTCGCCCCAAGCCGCACGCCTCAGAGGAAGACGACGTGAGCGGCGTTCATTTGGGACGAGCATGTTCGGTCGTTTTTTTTTTTTTTTTTTTGAGCGAGCTCGTCCTATATAATCTAAGGAATATTCCTCTCAGATAACCCCTCCAACTCCTGCTCTTCAACCAAACAACACCAAGGACAGAGCCACTCTATCACATTCTCATGCATCTCACCAGCCAAACACATCCTTAACGTCTTGCATGCCCCGTGAAAACTAATAAGGAAACTTGTATGCACTTCCTATAAGAAAAAAACAACTAAGGAAAAAGAACCGAAGGGGCCTGCACGAGCCCAACAAGAAAAAGCATACATGAAAGAAGATCGATGACAACCCACAAACAACTAAAAGAGCCACCCAACATGACTTCTAGACATTGCTAAAGAGTGTTGAGACACATCTTTTATCACGGAGGCAACCTCCTCCTGTTACTTTGCCAAGTTCTAAAAAGTTCTCCTATTTCTCTCATTTCACAAACTTCACCAATAATATATCACTACCCCTCAATCAGCTTCCTTTGGCTCTTGTAGAATTTAGCTCTGACGCACCACGGCGAATGTTGTTCAGAAGATCTGAGAGATTCTCCCATTGAACCAATTTGTTCCAAACTTGTACCGCATATGGACAATGCTTGCAAAGGTGTTAGGACTATATCCGGGTGCATGTTACATAATCCACATATCTGGTTGTTAGGCCAACCCTTTTTTCTGAAGATTATCAGCCATTAGAATTTTGTTACGAAGTAGTGTCCAAGCAAAGAAATGACATTTTGGTCTGTCCATGCCTTCCAGATTGGATTAATATATAGTTTACAGGTCACTCCTATAAACTGTATTTGGTAGGCACTGCTCATGTTGTGCTCTCTGTTATGAGTCCATCTTCAGCGAATTTGGTCGCCTTACTCTACAACTCTTATACAATTAAGTGTAAGTGGCCGCCAAATGAGTCGATGAAAGGCACAACCATGGTCGTAGTTGCCAGGTGGGCCGCAGAACTGAGGGGGACGGCCGAGGAGGATCACATCAGCCCATCACAAGCTCAAATCATTTAACGGTCTTGCACTTGGAGCTGGGACACTGCATTTCTTTTCTTTTCTTTTTTTTGCGATTACATAGTATAACTCAGATATTCATAATGCACACCCACCTATTCCTATGAACGTACGCACGCAAACCCTACCCCTATGAACATCTTTGATGATTGGGCCGGCAAAATCCTCGAGATTGACGAAGTCACCTAGACAATCCAACGCGAAGGCACTACTTAAATCGGCAGGGCTTGGCCCATCTGCACTTTCCTCATGGACTTGAACTGAAAATCCGGTGCAAAGGAAAACTCCACCCTCAGCCACCAGTCCACCACAGATGCCATGGAATAACATCGACCGACCAGCATCCATACCATCAGGACAACACTACCAATATCTAATACAGACGAGTAAATGATCCAAAAGTTTAAACGGTTCAGCAATTCAGAAGATGATGGTAGGATACTTATGGCATGCAGGCACAACCAAACACTGTCATGTCAAGGAACCTCCACGCGCGCACACAGTGACACAGTCACAGCTCAAGATCAATTCGACCAGACCTGGGATTTATGTGCTGCTAACACGTTACAGGAATTACTGGATCCACGGAATCACATCCATCGAGCTGATGTACAGTGCACATCACCAGAATAGCAACACGCATCTAAGCAAGCCATGATATGGAATTTAAAATGGTTCAATAGCATTTCACAAGACCACAGTAAAATATAGTCAAATTATGATTTAGGACGCGACAAGATGCTCTCAAGACGGCAGTACAACATCAACTAACACACAGACTCACAAAACTCAATTCGAACAGACCTGACTCAGATAGTACATTTTTTTTTTTGATAAAGACTCAGACAATTCATACAGTTATGAAACCTTCAAATGACAAATGCAAATTAAGTAATAAACAAGTTTGTTCCAGTTGATAGCTCCAGTTCAGAGGCCGCAAGGTGAGCAGATCAGCATAGGGGCAGTGGCTCTGTTTGATACGCCCCTGAGGCCTTGAAGCTAGGCAGCTCTGGCCTAGCTGGTGGTAAGCCATACCAGGATCTCCGACATGTTGAATCAATTAGGATGTCCAGCAGTAGATCTAGGAGGGACACCCTTGGATCCGTAATAGCACATGCACATCTAGACCTAGAACACTACACCGAGAGGGAGATAGGGTAGAGGTGCTGGTGTTGAACCTGAGCCTTCGGATGAAGTCGCGGTTGAGCTGGCCATCGCTGGTTCGTTGATGGAGGCAGCACACTGGCAGCGACGGGTGGAGTAGAGGTTGCACGGACGTCGATGCAGTGCAGACGGATGGCGTAGCAGTGACGACGGCGAGAGTCAGCGGAGCTTCCCGTCGCTGGCTTCGCGCCCTCTTAGATCGGTCTAGGGTTTGTCGGTGGGGTTTGCGGCTCACGGCGAACCTCGTACCTCGAGCTGCCGGCCCCCCACCTCTTTATATAGCGCAGTGCGACGGGGGCCCACCAACCATGTAGGGTTGGGCGCCCCCGATCAGGGCGCGTGACCAAGGCCCAATAGGCCGTTGGGCTTATTGGTTAGGAGATCAATCTAACATTCTCCCCCTTGATCTCACTATTACTTTTATCTTTAAACTTTAAACTTCAATCCTTTTAACCTTACTCATTTCTTCACAGATGATGCATAGAGCATGTTTCATCGTCACGGTCAATCGCCGATAGATTTAACAGCTACAATGCACGTCTCTGATCTGAAATAGTTACTTTAACTTTTGGGCCCTTTATAGTCCAGGAATCATAGGCTTTCCCTTAAACCCATGTTGGCTACATGTTCTCTGAACACGTTGGGTGGTAAGCCTTTTGTAAGCGGATCCGCGAGCATCTTTTCGGTACTTATATGCTCAAGACTTATCATTTGATCCCGGACTTTATCCTTCACAACATAATACTTTATGTCAATGTGTTTGGCAGCACCACTTGACCTATTGTTGTGAGCATACTGTACTGCTGGATTATTATCGTAGTATAACTTCAGTGGTCTATTGATGTCATCAACCACCTTCAAACCGGGTATGAACTTCTTTAGCCAGTTCACCTACCCCGTTGCCTCATAACACGCTACAAACTCGGCATACATTGTGGACGATGTAGTGACGGTTTGCTTTGAGCTTTTCCATGAAATAGCTCCCCCTGCAAGAGTGAACACATATCCAGACGTGGATTTTCTATTATCTCCCGTATAATCAGAATCTGAATATCCCACTATATGGAGTGAATCAGATCTTCTATACGTCATCATGAGGCCTTTCGTTCTTTGCAAATAACGCAAGACTTTCTTTACCAATTTCCAGTGTTCTATTCCAGGATTGCTCTGGAATCTGCCAAGTAACCCGGTAACAAATGCCAAGTCAGGGCGCGTACACACTTGAGCATATTGCAAGCTTCCGACAGCTAAAGCATATGGAACCATTTTCATTTGATCGATCTCATATTGGTTCCTGGGGCATTGAAAATCCCCATATCTAACGCCCTTGACTATAGGAGCAGGTGAGGGACAACATTTGTGCATACTGAATTTCTTTAAGACTTTTTCTATGTATGCCTTTTGTGACAGTCCTAATACCCCTTTACTTCTATCTCGGTGAATCTTGATCCCTAGAACGAACGAGGCTTCACCAAGATCTTTCATATCAAACTTTGAGGATAAAAACTTCTTTGTTTCCAGTAGTAGACTGACATCACTACTAGCAAGTAAGATATCATCCACATACAGGACAAGGAAGATAAACTTCCCATTCTTAAACTTTGCGTAGACACAATTGTCCTCAACATTATCTTTAAACCCAAAATTCTTTATTGTCTGATCAAACTTCAAGTACCACTGTCTTGAAGCTTGTTTTAATCCATAAATGAATTTCTTTAGGCGGCATCCCAAACGTTATTTTCCTTCCATGACAAAACCTTTTGGTTGTGCCATGTAAACATTTTCTTCTAAGTCTCCATTGAGAAATGCCGTCTTTACATCCATCTGATGTAATTCCAAATCGTAATGTGCCACTAATGCCATTATGATTCTGAAGGAATCCTTACATGAGACTAGAGAAAAGGTCTCATTGTAATCAATCACTTCTCTTTGTGTAAAGCCTTTTGCCACAAGTCGGGCTTTATATCTCTCTATATTCCCTTGAGAGTCAAGTTTTGTTTTGTAGACCCATTTACAGCCTACTGTTTTGGCTCCTTTAGGAATTATCTCCAAATCCCAAACTTTATTTGCATTCATTGATCTCATCTCATCTTCCATGGCCTCAAGTGTCACACCCAATTTTAAGGATAAAATTGAATGCACAAAACTCGTGTGTGCCCAGGAATTAATCACACACACAAGCTGACAAATTACAATAGTATCATCACGGTGTCTCATACATCAGAGTTATAATAGAACTTAGTCTTATACATCACAGCGGAATAATAAAAAGATAATAAACTCTCGTGGCCGTCATCACAGGGAAGGTCAACTGGTTGACCACAAGCCTAATAATCCTCCGGAAAATCCTCATACCCGTTGTCATCTGTTACCCATCCGGGATTTTTATCCAAGTAAAGAAAATAAACAAGTGTAAGTACATTCCGTACTTAGCAAGCTAACATGGGGTTATGAAGCTCAAAAAGGATAGACTCTGGTTTATTGCAATTAGCATTTTTAATAGGTCAAACTTTTATTCTCAAGTATTATCAAGTTATGCTTAAGCTCCCATTTAAACCCATAAGAACATATATCAAGGTCAGGTTTACCATATTTCATCATAGAACAACTTAAATGATCATCATCAAGTAACCAGTTATTCTGTGAGTTTTCCAGGCCGCTCGTAACCGTGAGCACGACTGTTATAACAGTTTGTTACCCTCTGCAGAGGTGGTGCACATTCACCGCGAGTCGTGATCCCCATATGCCTGGGTTAATTACTCCCATGTCACTACCAAGGTGAGCGGGCAGGGTACACTATGAAGCCATTTCATAGGTTTCCCTAACAAGTTAGGGCCGCTAGGTTTCCTTGGCAGGCAGATGTAGGGACCCCCCTTTCCTATGGCACAAATCCATCGCGGCTATACTCATAGGAACAGAGGCAGCCCTATACCCAAAGTGGCAAGCCCCATTTGCGCCAAAAAGGTAACCTCTAACCAGCTAGGAAAGGTCCTATTACTGAGCTAAAGTCAGAGCCATATGACTCTCCCAGTTGCACTGTCAGTCCCAGCTTTTGCCGACAGATAAGTCCTTATGGAGGGCCGGGAGCAACATGAATAAAGATCATTTGCACTTTCGCCCTATGGAACAGTTGTTATAATTCATGTTACTCACTTTGTTCCATAGCATCATTCATCAATATGTATATCAAGTTCAGTTAGAGCACTAGCAATCTACCCATATGCATTTAACCCATAGGAGACAAGGAATAGGATAACAATCACTAGGATGTCCTTACGGGTATCAAAATTAGACACATGCAAATGAGTAATTGCTTAAAGTGAAATAGGACATCAAGGAAGGCCCATGTTATACTTGCCTTGGTTCACAAACTCGTGCTGGTCCTGCTGGTCGTCGAAGAGTTCTTGGTCTCCAACGTTTTCCTCACCGTCTGAACGCGACCAACACGGCAACATACAACATTCCAAAAGCATTCATGCAAAGCAAACATTCCTATCATTAGAACAGTACACCAACAGTATTGAAATCAAGACAAAATGTTTGTAAAACTAATCTACGTTTCGCTACGATCACGTCAACGCGAAGTTCACGAAAAACGGAGCTAAAATACGAAAGTTATGATTAAAACGGGTTTTCCTATAGCCCTATATTTAATTAAATCTAATCATGAAATTAAAAAGTTCCAAACTTGACTAACAGTAGCTCCAACAGTAGCTTATGAAATTACGAAGCTAACGCGATTTGAATGGATCAATTCAGAGTTAAAACGACAATTTTATAAGCGAAATAGTTCGAATGGCATTTCTGTAAATACTGAAAGCGTACTTTTGACTTAAGCCGTGGAGTTTACGCTTTCTAATCGAGATTGCGCATTCGGGGAAATACGTTTTGGGCCGCGGGTTAGGACTTAGAAAAGTCCAGGGGCTCTTATGCAAATTCACCCGCGAAGGGGTATCTTCTATTTTTGGCCGTTGATCTCGCGATGGGCGGCTAGGATTAGACGTGGGGGGGGGGGGGGGTTGGCCGGCCGGAACAGGGTCACCGGCGGCCAGGCGCCATGGCCAGCGGTAGTGGCCTCGCCGGAGCGCACGGTTAGGGCCTACGGTACACCAAACTGACCACCGAGGGCACCCGAGAGCTCGGGGGGATAAGGGGGTCGCGGCCATGCCGTTTTGGCGGCCGGGAACGGCGGCAATCGCGGTGGCCGCCATGGCCGGCGACCATGGCCCGCGGAGCTTGCGGCCAAGGCACGGGAAGCCAACAAAACGAGAAAAGAAGAGCATGGGAGGAGAGGGGAGAGTACGGCGAGTCTCACCGCGGTGAAAACTGGAGCGGAGGCGGCTCGGTGACGGCTGGCCGCGCGGAGGTGAGGTCGGCGGCCGGCGGAGCTTCTCCGTGCGGCGGTTGCGGCCAAGAGCAAGGCGAAAACTGGAGCGGGGGTAGCAGGGGGCGCGTGAGGGGGGGCTCGGCTCCTATTTGTAGCGGCCGGGGCGCGAGGGGGGCGCTCCCACGATGCACGGAGCGTGGGCGGCGGTTGCTCAGACGCCGGGCGTGGGCGGTTGCCGAGCTGCGCGGGGAATGGGACGGCGCCGATAGGTGGGGCCCAGGCGTCAGCAGCTGGGAAGAAGGAGGCGCGGCGACGGTTGCGGCCAGGTCGTTCGGCTGGGCTAGGCCGCGGTGCTGGGCCGAGCGAGGCGGGGAGGCGAGCTGGGCTGGGGCTGGTGCTGGGTTACGGTGCTGGGCTGCGGTGCTGGGCCGCGGGGAAAGGAGAGGGCCAGCGGGCCGAAAATGAGGAAGGGGAGGAGATATTCATTTTCCTTTTTATTTTCCAACAAATTTTCCCAAAAGCCTTTTCAAATTATTTTTGAACTCATTTGAACACTAATTTAAGAACAATCATCACATGAATAAATAATGCAGCAGCATGTATGCATTCAAAAGTTTCAAATCTTATAATTGATTTTAATTCGCCAAAAAATTATTAATTTCCTTTAATTGAATGCACACTTAATAACATAATAAATCAAATTTACTTATTTAAAAGAATGAAAAAGTTTGGGTGTTACAATTCTACCCCCCTTAAGATGAATCTCGTCCTCGAGATTCGGGTGATTGCTTACTCAAATAGTTGGGGATAAGTCTTTCTCAGATCCTCTTCTCTTTCCCAAGTAGCCTCATCCTCTGTATAACGATTCCACTGTACCTTGCACATCTTTACTGTTTGGCTTCTCGTAACTCTTTCGGCAGTTTCCAAGATCTTTATCGGATACTCTTCATAAGTAAGATCTTCCTTGACAACAAGTTCTTCCAAAGGAATTTGTTCTTCTGGTACCCTCAGACACTTTTTCAACTGGGAAACATGGAACACGTCGTGCACACCGGACAAGCTCTCAGGCAATTCCAACTGATAAGCTACTTCTCCACGTCTCTCTATGATCTTAAAAGGTCCTATATACCTTGGGGCTAACTTTCCCATCATATTGAATCTTCCCACACTTCTCATTGGTGACACTTTCAGGTACACAATCACCAATCTCGAAAGTCAGCTCTCTTCTGCGGGTATCAGCGTAACTCTTCTGTCGAGACTGAGCCACTCTCAAATTGTCTTTAATCATTCTTACTTGTTCTTCCGCGTCTCTAAGGACATCGGGACCAAACGCTTGGGTTTCTCCAGTCTGATTCTAGAACAAGGGCGTTCTACACTTACATCCATACAACGCCTCGAAAGGTGCCATCTTGAGGCTCTTTTGATAACTGTTGTTGTATGAGAACTCTGCGTAAGGCAGACTCTTATCCCAACTGTCACCATACTGAAGTGCACAGGCTCTCAACATATTTTCCAAAATCTGGTTGATCCTTTTAGTCTGTCCATCAGTTTGCGGGTGGTAAGCAGAACTGAAATTCAACTTTGTCCCCAAAGATCTATGCACTTTATGCCAGAATTGCGATGTAAATTGGGTGCCTCTATCCGACACAATTTTCTTGGGAACACCATGTAAGCACACTATTCTTTCCATGTACAACTCTGCTAGTCTTGCACCATTATAGGTAGTCTTGACTGGTAAAAAGTGAGCGACCTTGGTGAGTAGATCCACTATTACCCATATTGAATCATAACCTCTTTGAGTGCGGGGCAATCCTACAATAAAATCCATACCAACTTCTTCCCATTTCCATTCAGGGATCTTCATTGGTTGTAGTAACCCTACAGGTCTTTGATGCTCAGCTTTCACTCTTTGACAAGTGTCACACAAAGCCACATATTCTGCCACATCTCTCTTCAAACCATACCACCAATACTTTTCTTTGAGATCCAAGTACATCTTGGTACTTCCGGGATGTATAGAATAAGCAGACTCATGGGCCTCTTGCAGAATTGCATCACGGATAGCTTTCACTTCTGGTACACATATCCGTTTTCCGAACCAAAGAGTTCCATTCTCATCCATTCTGAATCCGGGTGCCTTTCCAAGCACTACATTCCCTGCTATCTCTTTAAGTTTTTCATCCTCCAATTATCCTTTGCGTATCTCCTGCTCCAATGTAGGCTCTATCATCAATTCCATTGCATTAGTGACCAGACTCAAGTTGAGATACTCCATTTCAGCACACAACTCTGCTGACATAGATGTTGTCTGAATTCCATTGGCATAGCTCTTTCTGCTAAGTGCATCAGCTACGACGTTTGCCTTTCCCGGGTGATAATGCACTTCCAAATCATAGTCTTTAATCAATTCCAACCAACGACGTTGTCTTAGATTCAGATCTGATTGGGTGAAGATATACTTCAAACTCTTATGATCAGTATAGATATCACTCTTATGTCCAATCAGATAATGTCTCCAGATCTTTAAAGCATGAACCACAGCTGTCAATTCCAAGTCATGAGTAGCATAATTCAACTCATGCTTCCTTAGTTGTCTAGATGCATATACAACCACTCTTCCTTCTTGTATAAGCACACATCCAAGACCCAAATGGGATGCATCACAATATATAGAGAAGTTCTTGTTTAAATCGGGCAAAATTAATACTGGAGCTGTAGTCAATCTCCTCTTTAGCTCTTCAAAGTTTACCTGGCATTTATCTGACCATACATACTTAGCATTCTTTTCCAAAAAAGTTGTCATAGGCTTGGCTAGCTTGGAAAAGCCTTCAATGAACCTTCGGTAATAACCAGCCAATCCCAAAAAGCTACGAATCTCACTTACAGTAGTTGGTGCTTTCCAATTCAGTACATCTTGCACTTTGCCTGGATCCACTGCTATCCCACCATTGGAGACAACATGACCCAGAAAAGAGAATTCCTTTAACCAAAACTCACACTTGCTCCGCTTAGCGTACAACTTATGCTCTCTAAGCTTTTGCAAGACCATCCTTATGTGTTCCGCATGTTCTTCTTCAGTCTTGGAGAATATTAGTATGTCATCTATGAATACTACCACAAATTTATCTAGAAACTCCATGAACACCTTATTCATCAAATACATGAAGTATGCAGGTGCATTGGTCAGTCCAAAAGACATAACGGTGTACTCATATAATCCATACCGTGTAGTGAATGATGTCTTGGGTACATCCGAGTTCCGAATCTTAAGCTGATGATAACCAGATCGGAGATCAATCTTGGAGAACACATGAGCTCCTCTCAACTGATCAAACAAATCATCTATCCTAGGCAAAGGGTATTTATTCTTGATGGTAACCTCATTAAGTGAGCGGTAATCCACACACATCCGTTGACTACCATCCTTCTTATCCACAAAGATCACAGGTGCCCCCCACGGGGAAGAACTGGGGCGTATGAAACATTTTTCTTGCAACTCTTTTAGTTGTTTCTTAAGCTCTTCTAATTCATTAACTCCCATTCTATATGGACGTTTAGCTATTGGTGCAGTTCTAGGTAATAATTCAATAATAAATTCAATGTCTTGGTCAGGTGGCATACCTAGCAAGTCATCGGGAAAGACATCCGGGAATTTCTCCACGACACGATCTTGTTCATTGACTTCACCATCTAGCTGATTCACTATGGCTGTAGGCTAAGCTTGCACTACTACTTCTACACAGATTCTATCCCCATTGAGTGATGTCACAACCACAGATTTCTCCTAACACTGTATCACTGCCCGGTGTTGTTTCATCCAATCCATTCCTAGGATAAGGTCAATTCCCGCTGTTCTCAACACAATAGGCTTCACCTTGAAGTCTACCCCCCTTAAGGAAATGCTAGTTGAGGGGCTCCAATAAGAAGCGGGCATACTACCTCCCGAGGAATTCACTAGTATTGGGTTTTTCATGGCACACAAAGGTATGCTATGCATTCTAACAAAAGCTTGGGAGATAAAAGAATACGAAGCACCAGAATCAAAAAGTACGGTAGCAGAAATAGAGTTGACACTGAACGTACCCAACATGACCTCAGGCGTCTCCTGAGCTGCATCAGATGACACATAGTTCACCTTCGCTGTGAGAGGTGGTCGGGCGTTGAACTTCTGATTGTTGGTCTGGTTCTGAGGTGCTTGCTGGTTCTGCTTCTTAGGACACTGATGAGCATAGTGACCTACTTCTCCACATCGGTAACAGGCATTGGGATTGTTGGGTGCACCACTCTTCACTGGAGCATTGTTAGGCACTCCCTGACGTGTTGCAGGATTGCTAGTCTGTTGCGGGGGACGTTGATTTCCAAACTGTTGCTGATACTGAGGGCGTTGCTGGAACTGGTTCCGCTGAGGATACTGACCACGGTTTTCCTGATGAGTTGGTCATTGATTCCTCTGCTGGAAACCTTGCTGGGGATAAGCACGTGGGCGAGTGTTGCTTCCAGAAGCTTGCCCTTGGAGCCTTCTCTTCTTAGCTTCCATCTCCTTGCGCTTATCAACAATCACGATTGCGCGATTCACCAAAGACTGGAAGTTAGGATAAGTATTAGACATCAGCTGGAGCTGCAGTCCATCATAGAGTCCCTTGAGGAAACAGCGTTGCTTATCCTTGTCATCCGCTACATCATTAGGAGTGTAGCGAGATAGTTGTGCAAACTTGTCCCAATATTCCGCCACAGTCATTGATCCTTGCTTGAGAGATCTGAATTCTTCCTGCTTCAGTTCCACTTGTCCATCAGGAATATGGTATGATCGGAAACTGTCCTTAAATTCCTGCCAAGTGATATCAGGGGCATTGTTGGGACGTCCAAACTGGAATGATTCCCACCAATCCTGGGCAGCTCCTTGGAGTTGCCCAGAAGCATACAACACTTTCTCCAGGTCGTTGCATTATGCTATGTTCAGTTGTTTCTCTACAGCACGCAACCAATCATCGGCCTCCATAGGGTCTGTGGCATGTGTGAACACCGGTGGACGACCTTTCATAAACTCTCCACGCTTATCTCTAACCTGGACAGGCGGTGGACCTCTTGCAGGTTCATTGTCCAAGCGCTGCATCATAGCTTGCATCAGTTGCGCTTGCATTCCCAATATCTGCTCTATGGTCATAGGTGGCGGTGGTGGATTCATAAGAGCATCACGCCCACGACCACGGCCTCTGCCTCTTCCTCCTCTTGCGGCCATCTGTTTTCCAACAAATGTGCAAAATTTAGAGATTTTTCCAATTATAGAGAGCTTACAAGAGATAAGAAACAATGCTGAAAATTTTCTGGGCAAGATTCAAATTCAGCAGTTCAGTAAAACTGTTATAACTCGAGTTTCAGAGATCCAACAGAGGTGCACCAAGATTCGTTAGAAAGCTTAGGACATCAGCTACAACTTTCATTTAGACCACTTTTACAGATTCGAACTCGCACATAGTCAAAAATGGAGCTAAACCGAAACTGTTCTGAGTTCCAGACAGCGCAGGAACATCAACTTGTGTCAGCTAGATCTCCCAAACCTGAACAACTATTGACGTGATTCCAAAGACACTAGAAAGATACAGTGGTCTAGTTATCTCCACAAAAATTTCAGAATTTTTATCATCCCAGATTTCGAGTTACCAGATAAAGAACACAGGCTGCTCCAGAAATCAGCACCGCAGAGATAAGATAAAATGATACTTCTGCATTAAGATTTCATTCTAAAATTAAAGTTCCAATCTAAGGAAGTTGTGGACATGCCCACAAACTTCCAGCAACCAAGCAAAATACCAAATCAACCAAGTTCACAAATCAAACATCTAATCAACCAAGTTCACAAGACCAACAAGACTAAATAAGGACTCGAACTAATGACATGATAATCTAGATCAAGGCACCTAACACCTATAGAGCGGTGTCAATCATGGTGAAGGAACGGCGCTTCTTCTTGTAGATGGAAGGCTGTCCCAGTTGTGCTCGAAGTTCATCCACTTGTTTCTGAAGACGTCTCTGTGCCCTCTGAGATGCACGCAGTTCTCCCTTGACCTCATCATCCACTCCCTGCATAGCGTGGACATGCTGCACCGTTGCCTCCAGAGTTGGGTCATTCTCTGGTGGAGCCAAAACTTGCCAAACACCCTCATGATCATTTCGAGGAAGGAATCTGAAGCGATCCTCCCTCATGGCTTCGAAGCGACGACCATGGTAGTGGATGTAGGCATTCTGTGCTGCATCCTCCATGCCATCCAAAGCATGGGCTCTCCTGGTAGGGGCACTGTGGACAGTCTCCACCTCATGTCCATTGATGATATCATTCCATGCGGTGACCACCAGCTCTACCTTCCAGAAGGTAGCCTCCAGTGGGTGCTTGTACTCGGCGCAGTGGTAGCTGATGGAGGCGTGCAAGTCAGGGAAGTAGTCGTCCAGCACGTGGGTGAGGAGAGTGTGGTAGTAGGCTGTCTCTGGAGCTGGCTTGAAGTAGTACTTGCACTTCCAGCCAATCTCATCGTCCTCCACGGGGGCAGCTGGGGAGGGTGCAGGAGTAGGGGAAGTAGCCATCGACTCCTTAGGTGTAGCTACCACAGGGGACGGGCACGGCGACTGGTGTAGGAGTAGGTGTAGCCATCTCCTCGTCGTCGGAGATGATCACAATCTCCCTCTCCACCGGTGGGGCACGCGGGGTGAACATTGCACGATAGCTGGCCATGCTGAGTCGAGCAGTCTTTGGATTATGAGACATCTATAGATTTAAAGTGAGATAGAAATTAGAATCAACAATTTTAAATAATAGATTAAGGTATGAAAAGCATAAATGTTTTAATAAAATAACAAGAATAAGTCAGTAAGCAAGAAACCAGAGGAGCAAAGATGCTAAAACGACATTTTTCTAACTAGGCTTGCGTCCTACAGTCAACACGGCTCTGATACCAATTTGTCACACCCAATTTTAAGGATAAAATTGAATGCACAAAACTCATGTGTGCCCAGGAATCAATCACACACACAAGCTGACAAATTACAATAGTATCATCACGGTGTCTCATACATCAGAGTTATAATAGAACTTAGTCTTATACATCACAGCGGAATAATAAAAAGATAATAAACTCTCGTGGCCGTCATCACAGGGAAGGTCAACTGGTTGACCACAAGCCTAATAATCCTCCGGGAAATCCTCATACCCGTTGTCATCTGTTACCCATCCGGGATTTTTATCCAAGTAAAGAAAATAAACAAGTGTAAGTACATTCCATACTTAGCAAGCTAACATGGGGTTATGAAGCTCAAAAAGGATAGACTCTGGTTTACGGCAGTTAGCATTTTTAATAGGTCAAACTTTTATTCTCAAGTATTATCAAGTTATGCTTAAGCTCCCATTTAAACCCATAAGAACATATATCAAGGTCAGGTTTACCATATTTCATCATAGAACAACTTAAATGATCATCATCAAGTAACCAGTTATTCTGTGAGTTTTCCAGGCCGCTCATAACCGTGAGCACGGCTGTTATAACAGTTTGTTACCCTCTGCAGAGGTGGTGCACATTCACCGCGAGTCGTGATCCCCATATGCCCGGGTCAATTCCTCCCATGTCACTACCAAGGTGAGCGGGCAGGGTACACTATGAAGCCATTTCATAGGTTTCCCTAACAAGTTAGGGCCGCTAGGTTTCCTTGGCAGGCAGATGTAGGGACCCCCCTTTCCTATGGCACAAATCCATCGCGGCTATACTCATAGGAACAGAGGCAGCCCTATACCCAAAGTGGCAAGCCCCATTTGCGCCAAAAAGGTAACCTCTAACCAGCTAGGAAAGGTCCTATTACTGAGCTAAAGTTAGAGCCATATGACTCTCCCGGTTGCACTGTCAGTCCCAGCTTTTGCCGACAGATAAGTCCTTATGGAGGGCCGGGAGCAACATGAACAAAGGTCATTTGCACTTTTGCCCTATGGAACAGTTGTTATAATTCATGTTACTCACTTTGTTCCATAGCATCATTCATCAATATGTATATCAAGTTCAGTTAGAGCACTAGCAATCTACCCATATGCATTTAACCCATAGGAGACAAGGAACAGGATAACAATCACTAGGATGTCCTTACGGGTATCAAAATTAGACACATGCAAATGAGTAATTGCTTAAAGTGAAATAGGACATCAAGGAAGGCCCATGTTATACTTGCCTTGGTTCACAAACTTGTGCTGGTCCTGCTGGTCGTCGAAGAGTTCTTGGTCTCCAACGTTTTCCTCACCGTCTGAACGCGACCAACACGGCAACATACAACATTCCAAAAGCATTCATGCAAAGCAAACATTCCTATCATTAGAACAGTACACCAACAGTATTGAAATCAAGATAAAATGTTTGTAAAACTAATCTACGTTTCGCTACGATCACGTCAACGCGAAGTTCACGAAAAACGGAGCTAAAATACGAAAGTTATGATTAAAACGGATTTTCCTATAGCCCTATATTTAATTAAATCTAATCATGAAATTAAAAAGTTCCAAACTTGACTAACAGTAGCTCCAACATGTAGCTTATGAAATTACGAAGCTAACGCGATTTGAATGGATCAATTCGGAGTTAAAACGACAATTTTATAAGCGAAATAGTTCGAATGGCATTTCTGTAAATACTGAAAGCGTACTTTTGACTTAAGCCGTGGAGTTTACGCTTTCTAATCGAGATTGCGCATTCGGGGAAATACGTTTTGGGCCGCGGGTTAGGACTTAGAAAAGTCCAGGGGCTCTTATGCAAATTCACCCGCGAAGGGGTATCTTCTATTTCTGGCCGTTGATCTCGCGATGGGCGGCTAGGATTAGACGTGGGGGGTTGGCCGGCCGGAACAGGGTCACCGGCGGCCAGGCACCATGGCCGGCGGCAGTGGCCTCGCCGGAGCGCGCGGTTAGGGCCTACGGTACACCAAACTGACCACCGAGGGCACCTGAGAGCTCGGGGGGATAAGGGGGTCGCGGCCATGCCGTTTTGGCGGCCGGGAACGGCGGCAATCGCGGTGGCCGCCATGGCCGGCGACCATGGCCCGCGGAGCTTGCGGCCAAGGCACGGGAAGCCAACAAAACGAGAAAAGAAGAGCATGGGAGGAGAGGGGAGAGTACGGCGAGTGTCACCGCGGTGAAAACCGGAGCGGAGGCGGCTTGGTGACGGCTGGCCGCGCGGAGGTGAGGTCGGCGGCCGGCGGAGCTTCTCCGTGCGGCGGTTGCGGCCAAGAGCAAGGCGAAAACTAGAGCGAGGACAGCAGGGGGCGCGCGAGGGGGCGCTCGGCTCCTATTTGTAGCGGCCGGGGCGCGAGGGGGGTGCTCCCATGATGCACGGAGCGTGGGCGGCGGTTGCTCAGACACCGGGCGCGGGCGGTTGCCGAGCTGCGCGGGGAAGGGGACGGCGCCGACAGGTGGGGCCCGCGCATCAGCGGCTGGGAAGAAGGAGGCGCGGCGACGGTTGCGGCCAGGCCGTTCGGCTGGGCTAGGCCGCGGTGCTGGGCCGAGCGAGGCGGGGAGGCGAGCTAGGCTGGGTCTGGTGCTGGGTTGCGGTGCTGGGCTGCGGTGCTGGGCCGTGGGGAAAGGAGAGAGGGCCAGCGGGCCGAAAATGAGGAAGGGAAGGAGATATTCATTTTCCTTTTTATTTTCCAATAAATTTTCCCAAAAGCCTTTTCAAATTATTTTTGAACTCATTTGAACACTAATTTAAGAACAATCATCACATGAATAAATAATGCAGCAGCATGTATGCATTCAAAAGTTTCAAATCTTATAATTGATTTTAATTCGCCAAAAAATTATTAATTTCCTATAATTGAATGCACACTTAATAACATAATAAATCAAATTTACTTATTTAAAAGAATGAAAAAGTTTGGGTGTTACATCAAGCCACTTTGATGAACGATCACTTTTCATGGCTTCTTCAAATGAGGTGGGATCATCCTCTATTTGAAATTCTTCAGTGTTGTACACTTCATAATCAGCAGGAATAGCTGATTTTCTAACTCTTTGAGACCTTCTAGGGGCCTCCTCAATTGGCACATTTTCTGTTTGAGGCTGTTGTTGCTCCCCCTCATGTGTGGCAATAGGTTCTGTAGGATCCTGAGGAACAGGTTCCTCATCATCATTCATTGTTGCCACAGGCGGGATAACAACAGGTGCTGGAACCACAGTGTCTTGTACTGTCGGTGCAGCAACAGCAAGTAGTGAGAAAAATAGCTCATGAATTATTGGAGTGGGTGCATACACCCGCTTCTCTTCAAGGTCAATTTCTCGAGCTACCATGCTCCCCCTAATCATTTCATCCTCTAGGAAGACAGCGTGTCTCATTTCCACAAACTTTGTATGTCTGTTAGGACAGTAGAAACGAAAACCTTTTGACTTTTCTGGGTAGCCAATGAAATGGCAACTCACTGTTTTGGGATCTAGCTTCCCAATGTTTGGGTTAAAAACTTTAGCCTTAGCAGGGCTCCCCCACACACGCAAGTGGTTAAGTGAGGGTACTCTTCCTGTCCACAACTCATACGGTGTTTTGGGCACCGACTTACTTAATACTCTATTGAGAATATGAATAGCGGTTTTTAACGCCTCCATCCACAGACTCAGCGGTAAAGTGGAGTAACTTATCATACTACGCACCATATCCATCAGGGTACGGTTACGCCTTTCAACTACTCCATTCTGTTGAGGTTCGCCCGGTGTTGAATACTGGGCGACTATACCATTCTCCTGTAAGAACCTTGCAAAAGGTCCAGGAACTTGTCCATATGGGGTATGCCGACCGTAGTACTCTCCCCCACGGTCAGACCTGACTATCTTAATCTTTAAATCATGCTGATTTTCAACTTCTGCTTTAAATATTTTAAATTTATCTAACGCTTCTGTTCTTTCTTTAATTGGATAAATATAGCCAAACCGAGAGTAATCGTCTGTGAATGTTATGAATGAATCATAACCATCCACACTTTTCACAGGAAAAGAACCACATATGTCTGTGTGAATAATCTGTAGAATTCCTGCGCTTCGTTTGGCATCTTTCTTAATTTTCTTTATATACTTTCCTTTTATGCAATCTCTACATTGTTCTAAATCTGAGAGCTCTAATGGAGGAAGAATATCATTCTTAACTAGTCTTTCTATTCTCCCCCTCGAAATATGGCCTAAACGACAGTGCCATAATTTCGACAATGCATCGTGAGCTCTCTTTCGTTTTCTGTTTCCATTGTTCGATGAGGATACATTCTCATTCACATCACATACGGAATTCACATTTTCACGAAGTGATAACAAATAAAGCTCGTCTTGTCGGAAGGCAAGACCAATACATCTATTATTAAACAATATCTGACATTTGCCATTTCCAAAATGGCAATCATAACCATCATGGTCCAACTTTGATACACTAATAGTTTCTTTGCAAAGAAGGTACATAAAGAACATCTCTAAGAATAAGTATGAAACCATCAGCAAGCTCTAGCGGAAGATCACCAACGGCCTCAACATCTGCTTGTTCTCCATTTGCGACTTTAATAAAACTTTCGCTTCTTTGCAAAGTTCTCATCGAACGGAATCCCTGTAATGAATTAGCAACATGAATAGTTGCACCTGAATCAACACCAAGTAGATTTTGAAAACTTTATATACAAGGATTCATTTACAAATGTAATGATATTCTCACCTTTATTTTTCATAATCATCTTTAAGAAATCGGGACAATTCTTTTTATAATGTCCCGTCTTCTTGCAGTAGAGACACTGGTCTTTATCCACTGGGAATTGCTTGTTCTGAGATTATTGCATGGGACCTTTTCCAGATGACTTGGAGGAAGAGCTGTTATTATAGTTTTTTTTTCTTATCTTTTAGGTAGTTGACAGTACCACCCTGTGAAACTTTTATCCTTTCCTCCTCTTGCACACACATGGCTATGAGTTTTTCTAAATCCCATTTTTCAGGCTGTATGTTGTAATTAACAACAAAGGTGTCAAATTATGTAGGCAAAGAAGCAAAAATCAAATGAATAAGAAACTCATCCTTGAGTGCCAAATCCATTGGTTTGAGCTTAGATGCCAGATTGCTCATTCTCAGTATGTGCTCTCTAATGCCACTGCCGCCACCAGAGTACCTTTCTGTAACCAGCTGCTTGATCAGCTGGGTTGCATATGTCTTTGAAGAGCTATTGAACTGACTCTTTATTCTTTCTAGGTACTCTGTGACCGTGTCACAGTCTGGAATTGAACCCACAATAGCAGGCTCAATCGTGTTCTTTATCACTGCCAAACACTTCTTGTTGGCAGTGACCTATTTCCTATGCTCAAGGTTATAGGACATCTTTACGGGAGCAAAATCCCGCTCTCTGTTCTGCCATGCAGCATCAGTCTCATCTGTCTCCCTCACGGGTGCCACAGGTTCTCTGGGGCACGGTGTGGTGACAACCTAGTCCACCTCAGCGAGGATGAAAGCCAGATCTATTTTTTTCTTCCACTCAATATAGTTATCACCTTTTAGAGTAGGGATCTCTTTGATACAACTCATCAAGTTGCATCCTCCTAAAAACACAATTCAAATAGTGTGAGAACAGAAATAACAACAATAATTGCATGCCTTAGTTTAATGTTGGTCAAAATTAAAATATACAATTATTTTATATATTAAATCTACATCACCGTTGGGCAGAAATAGAAATAATGCATAATCATTAAAAATTATAATATTGCTATTAACAACGTTGGTCAGAAAATAACAATATCATAATCAACTCATATTTATCTCTTGGCTCTTAAAATCAAATTCTCCCGTTGGTTCGAATTTAATTAAAAGTCCATAATTACTTTAAATACGCAGCGGAAACATTAACATTCAATAATCATTTTCCTATTTTCCAGAAGCAACTTTACTATTTACTGAATAAAAAATATCGTTGGATAAATTTTGTACAGAAAATTATCATAAAAATTCAATTCAAATTAATCAAATTATTTTCTGGAAAATAAGAAAATAAAAAACTGTGACTGTACTTTTGTTTGGCCATTTCGGCCCGATCCAGCAACAGTGCGCGCGGCCCAGCTAATGCGGCCCATGGCCTGCTTAACGCGCGCGCGCGCCAGCGCACCCGGCCTAGCTACACGCGGCCCAGCCGCGCGCGCCAGCTTTCCCCCGCGCCCAGCTGCCCGTGGCCCAGCCGCGCGCGCCAGCGCTCCCCCGCGCCCAGGCCGCAACCTGGGCCTAGGCCAGGAATTCGGCCTCGCGCCCTTTCCCGCCTGGGCTGCGGCGCTGGCCCGATCATCTCCGTCCGTCCATCCAGATCGAACGGTGGAGCGCGCAGCTCGGGGCATCAAAAACCCCGGCCGGCCGCGCCTCCCTCAACCCTAGCTCCATTTTCATTCGTATACTCTCTCTCTTCGCCTCACTGCTCCCCCCCCCCCCCTCTCTCCTCAGTCAAACGCCGAGCGAGCGACAACGGCGAAGCAGCGAGGTCCCGGGGCCGTCGCCGGCCCCCTCGCCGGCGTGCGCGCTCCCCAACGGGTGAGCGCGTCACCGTCGAGCGGCCTGGCCGCGGCGCCCCTGTGGTCGGATCCCGGCGAGCCGTACCCCCTTCGGTCGGCCTTTCTTTTCCCCGCGCGTCGGCGTGACTGCAGTGCCGCGCAGACGCCGAGGTAGGCCATCCTCTTTCCTCTTTCTTTTGATTGATTGGTTTGTTCGGATTTGACCCGATTTGACGATTAGGGTTAGGGTTTGCTTTTCCGATTTGAAATCGGTTCTTTTCCCTTCTCAGTCAGTCAACCGAGCGGGCGCCGGATCCCGGCGAGCTATGCCCCCGGCCGGCCTATCTTTTCCCCACGCGTCGGCGTGACTGCAGTTCCACGCAAACGCGAGGTAGGCTACCCTTTTCCCTTTCTTCCCCTTCCTGGATTAGGGTTAGGGTTTGGATAGCTTTTCACCCCGATTTGATTTCCTCTCGGGTAACTTTTCTTTTCTTTTCCTGAACCCGATCTAGGGTTAGGGTTCGATTTCTTTTCTTCCCTGATCCAGATCTACGACTAGACAGACTAGCTCTGATGCCATTGTTGAATCAATTAGGATCTCCAGCAGTAGATCTAGGAGGGACACCCTTGGATTCGTAATAGCACATGCACATCTAGACCTAGAACACTACACCGAGAGGGAGATAGGGTAGAGGTGCTGGTGTTGAACCTGAGCCTTCGGATGAAGTCGCGGTTGAGCTGGCCATCGCTGGTTCATTGATGGAGGCAGCACACTGGCAGCGACGGGTGGAGTAGAGGTTGCACGGACGTCGATGCAGTGCAGACGGATGGCGTAGCAGTGACGACGGCGAGAGTCAGCGGAGCTTCCCGTCGCTGGCTGCGCGCCCTCTTAGATCGGTTTAGGATTTGTCGGTGGGGTTTGTGGCTCACGGCGAACCTCGTACCTCGAGCCGCCGGCCCCCCACCTCTTTATATAGCGCGGTGCGACGGGGGCCCACCAACCATGTAGGGTTGGGCGCCCCCGATCAGGGCGCGTGACCAAGGCCCAATAGGCCGTTGGGCTTATTGGTTAGGAGATCAATCTAACACGACACATCCAGCTGGTACACTTCCAGTGCCGAAGCATTCTCTGCACCCATTGCAGTCACCTATTTTGTATTAAGACGTAAATGTTAGTCAGATGGCGTAAAGTTTTACCTCACAAACAAGTTCGCCGCATGAGATATCTCAAAGTATGAATATATACTTTGTTAGGTAATACCTTAGCTTATTGTTAGGATCTACAAAGATATTAAAGTACATATCGGTGCCTGAATTCTGGTATGCGTACATATCGGTGTTCAGCCATACCACACTGTGCATTCATGTTATATTACTGATAGGGTGAAAAATATCATGTGCAAAATGCAAACTCATCTTTGGTGGAACATGCATGATGCATATGAAACTGCGAGATGGTATACACATCATTCAAGTAGCAAGTAGCCTTGACTACCGAGTGACTATTCAAATCGTGTACTGCTACATTAATCAAATCAGTAATGGAAAATCAAACCTCTTGACAAGATACTAGCTAGACTCCATTAATAGAGATATAAAATTGGACCAGCTAGTCACATAATGATTCCTACAGAGTTACCAATCCGCACGAGCACTCAAGGGATGTGAAGGATATGGAAACTTGGGTCATATATGTATTTACAATATTAGTGTAGGCTTGAGTTGTTTGTTATTATGTCAACTCCAAAAGCATGTTTTCTATAAACAAATGCATAATGCAATTAATAGACCGTTAGTAACATACTATTTTGTTACAGTTACCAAACCACACGCAGCCCCAACTTCTGTAAGCCGTTTGCAAACCGACATCTCCACTTAAAAGGATGAGATCGAATAAGGACAAGTAACCATATTTGTCAATTAGTTTAGCTAGATTTAGTGTGGTCGTTGTTTGAATCACCTTTTCCCGTTAAAGAATAGCAAAATGAAGTTCTAATGTAATATTCCTTACGGTTACTAGAACTATGCAGCCTCAACTTACTTAAATCTCCTAATGCTATTTGGATCACTTTTTCCCATTAAAGTGCAGCAAAATAAAGCTCTAACATACTATTTCCATATATATCTGTAACTATCCAATCTCCAATTCTATAAATCCAACCGAAATATGCGATTGAATAAGGTAGTAGACTAACCATATATGTCAAATAGTTTAGCTAGATTCACTCGTGGCGGGTAATTTAACAGTAAGCAGATTTTTTTATAACATTCAAATATTGTGGAAAAAAGGCATGTGTGTCCCTCTTTTTTTATTGTAAATCATCCAAGCATATAAGTCCTACCAACAAGTAAAATATCCCAATGGGTTTATATTCACATAGGTTCCGATCAGATCCAATCTTGGTATGAAATAGGCCATGTTTGGATGCTGAAGCATTAAGAAAACATGGTATGAAAAAACTACAATTTTAGAACCCATCGATGCATAAAACCATGGTATGAAAAACTACATAGAGCTCAAACATACCAATCCACAGGAGCAGTCAAGGAATGGAAACTTGGGTCATATATGTATTTCTAACATTACTGGTAGGCTTGAGTCGTTTGTTATGTCAACTCCAAAAGCATGTTTTCTATACACAAATGTGTAATGCATTATGCATCTAATAAACCTCTAGTAACATATTATTTTGTTATGGTTACCAAACCACACACAGCCCCAACTTCTACAAGCCATTTGCAAACCGACATCTCCGCTTAAAAGAATGAGATTGAATAAGGACAAGTAACCGTATTTTGTCGATTAGTTTAGCTAGATTTAGTATGGTCGTTGTTTGAATCACCTTTTCCCGTTAAAGAACGACAAACTGAAGTTCTAATGTAATATTCCTTACGGTTACTAGAACTATGCAGCCTCAACTTAAGTAAATCTCCTAGCGGTATTTGGATCACTTTTTCCCATTAAAGTGCAGCGAAATAAAGCTCTAACATACTATTTCCTTATATATCTATAACTATCCGGTCTCCATTTCTATAAATCTAACTGATAGACCAGGGTCCTAGGGGTTCCCCATAGGGGTGTTACCCGGATCTGTTGAAGGACGCGAGACAAGGTGGCGTGGACTTCAAGCAATTCCAGATAGACCTAGTTGGCTTACAATGAAAGATAGATTCTGTAAAAGGATTAGGACTCTTTTATTGTAATCGACTAGGACTAGATACGCACCCTTGCCCTCTCTCCCTATATAAAGAGAGGCATGGTGCACTCCTCTGGTATAGGCTATTACTCGACAAGAGGGCCCGAACCAGTATAAACCGTTCATCTCTTTGCGTTTACTGTCGAGTTCTGCGTATGCCGAAGCCCTTCGAACATCGTCCCGGGTACCCCCATGACGAGATGCCGGTCATCAAAGACCGACAGCTGGCGCGCCAGGTAGGGGCTTTCGGCGACTTCGCGATCGAGAGCACGACGGATCTCGACGACATGATTTTCTCGACAGGTACCACCTTCATCTTCAGCTCCTAGATCTGCAAGGCAGACAACAATGTCAAGCTTCAAGGTTGTCTCATGGAGATCTCAGCGCCTTGAGCTTCACCAGACGTCTCCACGACCACGCTGGATCAACTCACCGAGAAGTTTTCACACCTCTTGATCTCCAATCCAACTCGGACACAGGAGGTCACCATCAATCAAGACTCCCACTCGGACACGTCACCTTTGTTCGGGCTGGAGATCCCATCTGAAGTCCAACACAAAGACCCAGTTCGTTTTCCACTTGGACTCAAAAACTCAGCTTCAATCTATCAAGATACGATTAGCTACCTCATGCAGTCTGAGCAAGAGATCCCTCTAATGGGTGCCCAGAAGGGTTTGGTTCTATCCATCACACCCAAAGGAGGCATCGTCCATTAGCCGGGTGCTCGACCTGATACTTCTTCAATAGATCCATCTCGTCTAGTCGGCATGGTAGAACTCTTACCTTATCAAGACGGCAGAACTCCTCCAGCTGACAACAACAATCACGGTTCTATAGAGATCTTGGACAGCACGATGACTACAGAATTTGGAACTCACTCGGCCACGAGGCACTCCAGAGAAGTCTTTATGGCCGAGCAACCACCTCAGATCCCTATGCCTAACCCACCAGATATCTAAGATGGAGAGGAAGCCTTGTCCGACATCTCCCCAGGCACGGCGCCGCCCAACGGAGAGACGAATGAGCAGAGGATGGCTAGGGAAAAGAAGAACAGAGCTCAAAAGGCTTGATGCAACCGCGCCCAGCACCGCAAGGAAGAGAGGGAGCAGTATCAGTCGGCTTGTCGAGACGTTGAACAATGGCGCTTGGCTATAGAAGTAGCATATGAACAACGTCTATAGGATGAAGAAGCAGAACGACAGTGTCGAGACCATGATGTCGACAGAGCCTCTACATCACGCAACCTTGAGCCTGAGTTCATGGAAGTAGCTGGCCATAGGGTCTTCTCTGCACCCTACGCCAATGTCTACGCCCTGGTAAAAGAGTTGGCGGCCATAGAAAACCCTACCCTAGATTAGCAACGACACAAAGTCATTCTGCAATCCACAACCCTCTAGATATAGGCTACAAAAGCAACATCCCAAGCTAACCCTTCCCGAGGACCAGACGTGTGGGCACCAGTCCACTCTCGTCTAGGACCATAGGGTAACCAAGGAGGAGGACAGCGAGTACTAGCCCACTCCCGTCTAGGGCCGTAGGGTAACCAGAACAGGTATTAGGGTGCCGCACAATAGGCCTATCATGGGTACCAGTACAGCAACAGGGAGGGTAGAGGTGAGTCCGAGTATAGAGAAGTCAGCATCTCACCAAACATGTTCCCATGTTTCTCTAACAGACTACTCTCTATCTGGCTTCCCTATAAGTTCAAGTCGTCCAACCATACCAAGTACGACAGGAAGACAGAACCCAACCAATGGTTGTGCATCTACTCTTAGTCCATCGAGTTGGCAGGCGGCGATGATGACATCAAAGTGTTATATTTTCCCATGGCACTCGGCACTGTGCCTCTCGCCTAGTTTGATAAGCTACGAGCCAACTCCATTGATACTTGGGGACAACTTCAGCGCAAATTCTATGATAATTTTTGCTGTCATCACCCACCCAAGTACTCGGAACAAGCTCAGAACCTGCAAGTAGAAACCAGATGAAACCTTCCAATAATATTACCACCGCTTTGCTAAGTTACGAGCCCAAGTCTATGATATCATAGACAGGGAGGTGATAGATCACTTCGCTAACAGGATCAAGTACAAGTGGCAGTTTGAAAAGTTCTATGATGACAACCTAGAGACTGTCGAGGAATTCAAGCATACAGTGCAGAAGATGATTGCATCTGAAGAGCGTACTCGTGAACGATTCCCACGCGGCCAACAAGACAACAAAAGCTATGACCCCTGAAGCAATTAGGGTGGACAGTCTAGTAGAAAGAGAGGACCCGACAACACCCTTGCTTCCATGGATAGGTCCAAGAAGTCTAACAAAAACAACAAGAAGTTTGAAGACCTCAAGAACTTACCCTGCCCTTTCCACAAAAACACCAAGCACACGGCGGCCGAGTGCAGACAACTCCAAGTACTGGGTTTCTACGGCAAGAGTAACAAGGGCAAGGGTAAAGCCGATAACAACAAAGATGGAGACGACAACGCTGACCCTGGCTTTCAATAGTCTAAGGGCCAAATGGCAGTGATCTTTGTGGGGCTACTGTCTTCATCAAACAAGCGCTCAGGGAAGTTGGCTCTTCGAGACATCATGGCAGGAGAACCGTCAACACCAAAGTACCTTAATTGGTCCGAGCACCCGATCTAGTTTTCTAGAAAAGATCAATGGACTAGCATGGCTAATGCTAGCCACTATCCACTCATCCTGTGTCCAACGATAGCTAGCATGATAGTCCCGAAGGTCCTGATCGATGGCGGCATAGGATTGAACATAATATTTGTAGATACACTGAAGAAGATAGGCTTGGATTTCACTAGCCTGCTTACTCCCACTGACGTCCCCTTCTATGGGATAGTACCCTGGCAAGGCCGCTATGCCACTCGGACAGATCATGCTCCCAGTCACGTTTGGTAACCCAAACAACTTCCGAACGGAGTTCATCAAGTTCAAGGTCGTTGATTTTGAATCATCATACCATGCTATCTTCAATCGACCTACTTTGGCCAAGTTCATGGCTGTTCCACATTACCCATACCTCTTGCTCAAGATGCTGGGTCCCAATGGCATGCTCTCCTTCCGAGGTGACCTCAAGCGCTGATACGACTGTGACATGGAAGCTGTCCAGATTGTAGCCAGAGCGCAGCAAGCCTATGAAGCACAAGAGATCGGCAACCTTACACAGCAGACTAAGCCGAAAGACATGGATATTTCGACTAAGAAGGTGGGAATCATTGCACCACCCTCTAAGATGGATACCATCGAGATTGATCTAGGTACTGGTGATCCCTCCAAGATGGCTATCATCAGCGTCCACCTCTCCAAAGAATAGGAACTCGCACTCACCAACTTTCTCAGGGAAAACAAGAATATCTTCGCGTGGAAGCTGGTCGATATGTTAGGTGTTCCGAGAGAGTTGGTTGAGCACAAATTGGATTTAAACCCTGGCTCAAAGCCGGTCAAGCAATGTCTACGATGGTTCTCACCAGATAAGAAAGCCACGATCAAGAAGGAAATCACCAAGCTATTGGCAGCCGGGTTCATTAGGGAAATCCTTCACCTTGACTGGCTAGCCAATCCTATGCTCATCCAAAAGAAGAACTCGAAAGAGTGGCGCATGTGCGTTGACTACACAGATCTCAACAAGCATTGACCAAAGGATCCCTTTGGCTTACCTCACATTGATCAGATCATAGACTCTACGTCCGGGTCGGCTCTTTTATCCTTTCTTGATTGCTACTCGGGCTACCATCATATTTCCCTCCAAAAAGAAGATCAGAGCAAGACATCCTTCATCACTCCGTTTGGTGCCTACTGCTACATGACCATGTCCTTTGGGTTAAAAAAACATCGGTGCAACCTATCAGCGAGCTATCTAGGCATGCCTAAGCGAGCAGATCGGTCATAATGTAGAAGCCTATGTGGATGATGTCATCGTCAAGACAAAGGACCCTTCTACTCTGATCACAGATTTGAAACAAACCTTTAACAGTCTTTGTGAGTACAAGTGGAAGCTTAACCCAATAAAGTGTGTGTTTGGAGTTCCTTCGGGACAGCTATTGGGTTTCCTCGTGAGCCATCGGGGTATCAAAGCTAGTATGAAACAGATTCAAGCAATCACTCAGATGACTCGACCTCATTGCGTCAAAGATGTTCAGAAGCTGATAGGGTGCATGGCTGCCCTTAATCGTTTCATCTCATGACTCGGGGAGAAAGGTTTTCTCTTCAAATTACTAAAGAAGTCAGGCAAGTTCGAGTGGACAACTAAAGCTGACGAAGCCTTCTAGAAGCTCAAGGAGTACCTGTCCACCTCTCCAATACTTACTCCACCCGAGAAGCACGAACCACTCTTACTCTACATTGCAGCTACTTCTTCAGTAGTCAGCACGGCACTAGTCATGGAGTGGGCCGAAGAAGGACACGTATATAAGGTACAACGACATGTCTATTATATTAGCGAGGTGCTATCAGAAATCCAAGGACAAGTACCCACATGTACAAAAGCTCCTCTACACCCTCTTGATCAATTCGTGCAAGCTACACCACTACTTTGATGAGCACAAGGTAACAGTGGTATCTGACTTCCCACTTGGCGACGTCCTACGCAATCTGGATGCATATCCAAGTGGTCAGTCAAACTCGGAGCTCAGAACATCGAGTTCGTCTCCCGCAATGCTATCAAATCTCAAGTCTTGGCTGATTACATAGCCGAGTGGACCGAAGCCCAGCAGCCTACTCCGACAGTTATCCTCAACCATTGGAAGATGTATTTCGATGGTTCCCTCAAGCTAGGAGGCACAGGTGCTGGCGTTCTCTTTATATCTCTAGATGGAAAGCAGCTTAAGTATGTTCTACAAATACTTTGGCCTGCTACCAACAATGAAATCGAGTACGAGGCCCTCCTTCACGGTCTAGAAGACCATGGATCAAGTGTTTACTCGTCTATGGTGACTCCTCGGTGGTCATCAACCAGGTCAACAAGGATTGGGACTGCACCTAGGAGACCATGGATGCTTACTGCGCAGAAGTCCACAAACTTGAGAAACACTTCCAAAGCCCAGAAATCCTTCATGTTATGCGAGATCTCAACATTGCAGCTGATGTTTTGGCCAAATTAGGATCAGATAGAGCCTAGGTACCCCCTGATGTGTTTGTTCAGGAACTTCAAGTCCCTTCAATCAAACAAGAAGCTTCCACATCCACTAGTACTCTGACTCTTGGCGTCCAAGTACTAGTGGTCAACCCGGCATGGACGCAAGTATTCATTGATTACATCTGGGGTCATAAGCGGCCTGCTAACAAGGTAGAAGCAGAGCATATCACACACAGAAGCAAGAACTATGTCTTAGTCAGAGACAGGCTCTACCAATGAGGTGCATCATCTGGTGTTCTCCTCAAATGCATTACGCTTAAAGAAGGGCAGCAGATCTTGGAAGAAATTCACTCTGGGTGTTGTGGCAATCACGCAGCCTCTAGGATCTTAGTCGGCAAGGCTTTCAGATCCAGGTACTATTGGCCTATAGCACTGAAGAACGTAGAAGAGTTGGTGCGACACTACAAGTGTTGTCAGTTCTTTGCGAAGCAAGCCCACGTCCTAGCTCACAACCTCATCTGCATCCCTCTATCATGGCCTTTTTCATGCTGGGGGCTCGACATGGTTGGACCTCTCAAACGCGCACCGGGTGGTTTTGAGTACATCTACATGGCTATTGACAAGTTCACTAAGTGGATAGAGTACAAGCCACTCATCAAGCTCAATGCTACAAAGGCAGTCGAGTTCATGCAAGACATTATGTATCAGTTTAGCATGCCCAATCAGATCATTACAGATCCCGGCTCACCCTTTATAGCTATCGAGTTCAGAAGTTGGGCACAAGATTGCGGCATCAGCATCGACTACGCTTCCATCACTCAACTGTAAGCAAACAGTCAAGTGGAGAGAGCTAATGGGCTATTACTACCAGACTAAAGCCTCGTTTGTTTGATGAGCTCAAGGACTATGGCGGCAAGTGGATCTATGAGTTACCCAAGGTAGTTTGTGGACTACGCACTAAGTAGAGTAGAGCGACAGGGTACTCTCCCTTTTTCCTGGTTTATGGCTCAGAAGCCATCTTGCCAGCAGATTTGATATGAAACTCTCCCAGGCTTGAACAGTACAATGAAGGTGAAGCAGACGACACCCGGCGGCTCAAAATCGACAGTGTTGAAGAAATCAAACTGAAAGCACTCTTCTAGTCTGCCAGGTCCCTGCAAGGCCTATGATGTCACTATGACAAGAATGTGCGTCTCTGTACCTTTTAAGTCAGAGACCTAGTCCTCAAGCGTATCCAGAATACATCGGGACGACACAAGCTGCTCAGCCCCTAGGAAGGCCCCTTCATTGTCTCCAAAGTTACTCGGCTAGGCTCCTTTGAGTTAATCACAGAGGACGGCGATCCTGTGCCTAACTCTTAATATTATTAAGTAGTTTTCTTGTTCAAGTATATTCAGTGTTCTAGCTTCTGTACTTCAGATTCTTTGTTATTAATACAGAGTCAATGTTCTTCGCTAAGATGAACATGTCTTTTTACTTTTATGCAAGATACATAACTTTCTAGTTGTCTCTCTTTGTTACAGCCTTTGTTACATCATATACGAGATATACAGCTGACTGATTGCATAGCTACACATCTCAAAATATGATACAGTTACTCAACACACAGTTCTTACACTATATACCGGGTACCGACCTATATTATACGAGGTACGCCTCCTACTCGGATGGCTCACATCTCCTTGGCCGAGAGCCAACTACTGATATTTAGTCTGACTATCGCATGTTGTCCTAGGTATGGTGATTCCCAGAAGTAGGGTACCTGATTCGTTAGCTACGGGGCAGGATCCCAACAGCAAACAATCACTACAAGGGTTCCTTGAATAAGTGACTTCGCTCATTTAACATCGACTGATGGGTCTAACATGATTCTAATCATATAGACTACGTTGATCATTTCTTACTTGGCTACTCAGTCTTAAGCACCTTTTTAAAGGACTTTACAAGGCAAAACTTATAGCCTAAATGGATTACAATCTTATTCAAAGATTACCAGGTCTACAAATTAACTCGGATAAACCGTCTTAGGTGTTTTGAGCACACTAACAAGATGCATCATATTTACAGGCTAAGTTTTCAATTAAACTAACAGCCCACTCTAGCAAAAGAACAGTGTTTTCTATAGCGTGCCTACCCGGCACACAGGCTTAACAAGTTTTGTCAAACTTACACAGCCTATTCGCCATGCTTCTCCATCCTCAGGTCCAAATCATTTGCTATGGTGGTTGCGAGCCCGCCAAGTTCTTCCTCAACTCTTTCCACGGCAGCAAGATGGCCTTCATCATCATAGTCTGCGGCTACCTGATTGAGATCCACAGTCGGATATAGCACTCAGAGCGTACCGAGTACATTCCGGACACAGATATTGGTGGCTTCATGCACATAGCTCTCGGATCGGTTGGGTATTTCTTTCACTATATCTACCCACATTTTTTCACCGTCTTCTGGCCTACGGATGAGGAGGGCAAGTGGCTTCATGACTTCCCAGAGCGTGTTGCCCTCCGTCTGCACCCTCTCTAGCTAGGTCTTCATGTCGGTCAACGACTTCAGAGCCTGCATCAGATCATGATCAACTCCTCGCTCGAGCGGCGGCTGCGATGCACATGCACATGCCGAAGAGGGCGGGGGCGGCATGCATGCCGAGCGGTGAACATGGAGTGCGAGCTTCAGTCGCATGGCCACATGCCGAGCGGTGGACACGGCGCGCGAGCTTCTGTCGCATGGCCGCATGCCGAGCGGCGGAGGCGATGCGCGTGCTAAGGAGCTGGCGAACGGTATGGCATGGCAGCCGCATCGTGGTGGCAGACCGGCTTCTTGCCGACGCATCGCGTGTCCCAGCTACATCGACCACCGCGTGCTAGCCATAGCTGTAGTAGGCTACGGCTTTACCCCGCTCGCCGTGCCATGTCCCCTCGCGCCACTTCCGCACATGCGATAGGACCGCAGCCTGCGAGTGTCGAGATCCTCCGTGACAGGGAGATAAGGGGTAGAAAGTACTATTCTATCCTTTAAATTTATTTTAAAAATAATTCATGACTCATTTATTTTTTAGTTCTAGGCCTACATATTTAATGTTCGGGCCCACAACTTAAATTTCTCTACATTGATTCTTCTTATTTTATACATCTGATCAATGCAAATGGACGGCTCTAATTTTTTCATAGCACTGTAAAATTTTGCCTACTATATATTGTGCAATTTATTTAACCATGTTTGGTTGCTCCATTTGCTTGCGGAGCCTCTTATGCAGGAGTGCATAGTGTTCAAAGCAGGACCAATGGAACTGGCACTGGAGGCAGCCGAGCGCGGCGCCTAAGTCGAGGCCGCGCGGATCCTCGACGCCCGCCGGGAGTCGCTGAGCCAGTCGGCGCCGGCGCTGTCCGGCGGTGGAGTGGCACGAGCTGAGCCTGCGCGTGTCGGACGAACTGGAGTACCAGCTGACGGACCGCTCATGCTTTCTCACCAGAATGAGCTCGCACGCCCGGCAGCGCGGCTCATCGGTACGTCCCGCGCGTCCCTTGTCATCGGGGCTTCAGTTTGGATGTGCAGGATTGGCAATGTTCCGATGTTCGTGACTCCGGCCATGCGCAAGATGGAGAAGCTGTTGGAGATGTCGCTTGAACAGCGGCGGCATGCACCGGACCATGGAAGAAGCAAGGCCGCCACCGTCCCTCCTCGTTCGCGCTTCGAAGCAAGATCGTTGCCATCGGCTGTCCTACGTCTTTGTCTCGGCGTGTTTCAGAGAAACCGCCGTCCTATGCCACTCAAGCGCTTAGCAAATGCTACTAGTTTTAGGCCTTGGATGCACATATATTCATCTTAATCCACATGTGTTGAAGTGGATTGGAGTAGAATTAAACTAAGTTTCATTCTATTCCACTACAACACATGTGAATTGAAGTATATATACATGCATCCAAATAAGGCCTGAGTTTGGTTCGTCCATTTGTGTTCTGTCCTTTCTGAGAGGACATGAATGAAGACGAAGGGTTCGATTAGAAGCACAAAAGTCAGATGGAATGTTTAGGTTTCATTAGGTATTCATTGTTTAATGTTTAAGAGATCAAATCTAGACTGTCATGATCCTGAGTAAGTATATTGCTTGGGGTATCTCATGATGAACTGAGTATTAATCTTGCCTTGCACGCTTATTCGTTGGCTTGTTGCTAAGAGCATCTTCAGCAGATCCCAATATCCCAAAAACCTACTATATTAGAGCATCTTCAAGAGTACCCAATAATCCTTCTCAGTCCATGATTTTTAGGAAGAATAAAAAAAATCTATCTCCAACAACTCTCAAACTCACCTCCTAATTTTTATGGCACTTGGGAAAAAGCCTCCTCTTGCGCGTAAAGATGCGCTGACTCCAGGTCACACTTCTAGCGCGGCCGATCCAAACGCCGGATCCTTCGGCCAATCTAAAGGGGAAGGGTGGGGAAATAATAAAGAGTCAAAAAAGGGTTCCCGATGCAAATGTAACGGAGAAAGAATATATAAAAGTGGTCAGGATAATTTAGAAATAGTATAGGATTTCTGATGTAAAATGATCTTCTATATTTTATGAGTGAATTATTGGAAACTCTTGGAGATGATCTTTTTTATTCCACCCAATACTTTTTGGCGAGTTGGAAAACTCCATGGTTTTGGAAAGAAATTCTTTGGAACGCTTGGAGATGCTCTTAGGGTACTTGGCTCAAAATTGTTACTCCAGCAGATCCCCTTTCTCATCCCCAACTATTGGTGGCCACCAAAAAACAGCCCAACTCCCCCCTATAAGGGGGAGATGCAACTCCGCCGAAAACTCACCCACATCTAGCGTTCAAAATTTTGATTGGTTTTCATCGAAACCGGCGATTTTCGTTTCTATCGGTGACCACATACCAGAAGTTTCAGTTCCATTTTATTCAGGTTTTTCAAATTCAGTTCAAAATTAATGAATATTTGAAAATTCTGATCAAAATTTCAATCAATTTTCACCGATTTTTGTTTCTATCGACCCCCTTCGATATTCTTGTCCCAACTGCCGGATTTCTTTTTCCCGTGGACATTTCTGTTCCGACGAGCCACTGCTGCTCCGGGTGTGGCGACGGTCGTGGATGGATTCATCGACGAGGGCCGAGGCGTTGGAGGGCGTCGAGGAGGTGTGAGGCGTGGTGGTGGAGAGGGCCACCATGCGGGTGCCGCTGGATCTAACGCCTGCATCCGCGGAGAGGAGCCCACACTCGGTGGAGGCGCGCTTCCTCGAGCTTGAGCCAGTGACCACCACGAGGAGTCTACAAAGAGAGTTCGAACCAGCTATGGCAGATTGGGATCTGGGGAGGAGGAATCTAGGGTGAGCCCCACTGCAATGGAGTACTCGGGGGGGAGAATAAGGCGACGTCCATCGGGGAAGAGAAAGCGACAGCCGGTGAGGGAGAGGAAGTGCGCGGTGGGGCAGGCGAGAGAGCAGTGGTGGGCAAGTGCGAGAGAAGAAAGCGACAAGGGAGAGCGATGACCGCGTGGAGAAAACAAGGAACGAAAGAAAAATATAACCTTTTTCGCTGAAAAGTGGGGCCATCTCTATTGGTGATGAATTATTGGCTATCTCCTGCACCATCTCCCCCAATAAATCATGTTATTGGGCCAGCGGAGTTGTTGGAGATGCTCTAAGGTTAGCAGCGAATGCAAGGAAACTAATCTCCTACAACTAAAAAGAACAAAGTGTGGACACTGTTTTGGCACGATAATTTTCTTGGTTCGTCCGTCTGCCACCCCATGCGATCGATCCCACCTCCCACGCTGTCCAACAGGCGAGCGAGAAAAGAAAAGGTGCGATAGAAAAAGAAACTGCCATCCCTGCGATCCCCGCCTGCTTTGAAGGAAATAAATCGATCACATGAGGCCACATGCATGGAAGGAAACAATAATCATGCATGGAAGGAAACAATAATCATACATGAAACAATAATCATGCATGGAAGGAAACATCAGTGGTGCCAAATAAAAAATGTGCAGGTTATACATGGTGAGACTGGTGAACCTTCTGTAATTTCCTAAACGAATATTCCCACCATTAGTATATAGGTCCATTCCCCTGCGTTTTTTCGTGCTCCTATTAGCATATAATATGAAAGTATTGTTGTGTTCATCACCACTTTGAGTTGACTACTCCCATTAGCATATACTTTCTCTACCCCAAAATATAAGTCGTTATGGGATGCGTGCAGGTCAAACTTTCTCAACTTTAACTAGGTTTGTAAAAAATACGTGCAACATTTATATCTTCAAATAAGTTTATTATGAAAATATATTCAATGTTCTATGTAATAATACTAATTATGTATTATAAATATTAATATTCTTTTATATATAATTGGTCGAAGTTAAAAAAAGTTAACTTCTCGGAAAGCGAGAATGAATTCTATTTTGGGACAGAGAGAGTATATGAAAGCAACGTTGAAAATATTTTAACAATCAAGTTCGTCTCTGTCTGATGGGTAAGCTTAGACATCATAATGGCATCAAAAACTTCGACTCTCATGGACACCCTTATGGATCAGTGCAAAGCATCCCAATCCTACAACATACACAAATGGCAACCATAAAGTTATGATATTTTCAAAGGATAGACAATAAAGACCATCTTAGACATTCTGGCATTAGAGTATATACGTGCAGACACATAGGCATGGTGGTGCAAGTGAGCAGCCAGCGGAAGTCGAGAGTCAGGGGTGTTTGGATCCTAAGACTAAACTTTAGTCCCTGTCACATTGAATTTTTAGATATCAATTAGGAGGACTAAACATGAGCTAATTATAAAACTAATTACATAAGTTGTGGCTAATTCGCTTGCCAGCGCCGTGTACAGGATGGTATGGAGATGTGCTGAAACTTATTCATGGATTCGTTGGCACGCGAAAGAAATGGATATCGGAAATCTCTTCCTGCCGGTATTGAAAGCATCTAGGCCTCTAGTTAGGTTTCGATGATTAATGACAATACGTGATTACTGTGACTAACGTGTGTTTTGCAGAGGCAATTAAGTTAGGTCACGGTAATGGAGATCGATTGGGCTATCATGGTGGTCATGTCCCTACGATGGAAATCATTTTGGTTTTCAAAGGATGGACGACAAGGTTAAGGATGGACTAGTTCTAAGTGTCGATTGGAGTTGAAGAGACACTTAGAGTAGTTTAGGACTTTGTTTTTCCTTTGGCCGTACTATTAAGGGGGGTATGGACGGGTAGCTTGACCTAGGTGAGTCTAGTGACTTAGGTGTAGTGCATACTTGCTAAATCTAGCACTAGGTAGCTCCTAAAAAGCCCTTAGATCCATTGGAGCAAACTTCATTCACATATGATCGAGAGTTGGAAGTGAATGGAGGGTCAAATACTGACCGGACGCTGGCTCCGGGGTGACCGGACGCTGGCGTAGAGTCCGGTCAGTTCATTTGATCAAGGTGAAATCGTCTGGTGCGACTGGACACTGAGAGGTGAAGTGACCGGACGCTGAGTCCCAGAGCCCAGTCGACTCCAGTAAGGTTCCAGAGAGGGAAAATCACGACCGGACATGTCCGGTCACAACTTAAACGCTGAAGTTCGGGGAGAACTGACCGGAGCATCCGGTCAACATGACCGGAGCGTCCGGTCACCCCGCAGAGGCACATAACAGTTCGTTTTTCAGTCATGGTTATAAATACTTTCTCCATTCATGTGTGGAGGTACTTTTGCTCATTTCAACAGCTAAGAAACACCTTTAAGAGTGCCAAAAAGAGCAAGGTCCTAGTAAGGTGATTGAGATTTGAGAATCCCAAAGAGGGCCCTCATTAGTGAAAGCAAGAGTAGCAAAGTGTGCATCCACCCTTCTCATTAGGCTTGTCGTGGTCAAGTGAGAGTTCGTGCTTGTTACTCTTGGTGATCGCCATCACCTAGACGGCTTGGTGGTGATTGAGAGCTTGGTGATCATCCGACGGAGCTTGTAGATGACCCAATTCAAGTTGTGAGCGGTTGTGGATGATTCACCGCGCCGAATTGTCAAAGAATCAACCCATAGAGAGCACTTGATCCTTACGCGGATAAAGGAGGAGCTACACCCTTGCATGGGTGCTCCAATGAGGACTAGTGGACAGTGGTGACTCTCCGATACCTCGGCAAAACATCGTCATATTTTTCCTTCTCTCTTTATTTTGAGCATTTACTTTGAGCAATTCAATTCTTTTGACGTGAAATACCGTGGGGGAGGTCCCCACGGTTTAAAAAGGCTTTTATAAATTAAAGGAACAAAAGAGTACAGAGGGACTTACAAATGATAAGAGGAGGAGAGGGGGGATACAAGCACCCGGGAGGTACATAAATATGGAAATAAAGTTACAAGGCATCAAGCCAAAGCAAAACAGGTGCTCTATCAGCTTCTTTGATTCTGCAGGACTGGAGAGTAGCTTCCTCCTTGAAATTATTCAGCCACCTTGCAAAGCTGACTTGTACACCATCGAAGATGAGCCTGTTCCTGACCTTCCAAAGTTCCCATGCTGCAATTAGGAACACTTCCATGAAGAGACACCTGCTGCTCCTTTGCTTACTTCTCTGGATTCTTCTTATTCGGCTACTGTCCTAGGTCCAGTTGATACCCACCTTTGCCCAACACTGTTTGGCGAATGAGCAGTCAAAGAACAGGTGATCAATGGTCTCAACACAATTGTCACTGCAGAGTACACAGAGATTATTTGGCTATACATTGAAGTTTCTCCTTGCCAGCATGTCCCTAGTGTTAAGCCTGTCCACTAGAATGAGCCAGGCAAAGAATTTTACCCTTGGTGTGACTTTACATTTCCACACCCAACTGAAGACCACTGGAACCTGATGTTCTGAGAATGCTAATTTGTAGAGCTTTGGAGCCTTATACTGAGCACCCCAACTGAACAACCTCTGGTCCCCATTGTCAGTCAAAGAAAAATTCTAGATGAGTTGACTTACTTGATCAAGTTGGTCGGAAGCTTGTTGGCTGATGGGAATATTAAACAGTTCATCAAGACTGGCTGCCTCAGACATCTCTCTGATGGAGATATTATCATTCTTGGAGTATCCGGCAATGGTAGGAAAGAGGTCCTCCAAAACCCCCCTGCCCAATTATCTTTCCAGAAAAGAGTGGACGTTCCATCTCCCAGCTAAACCTTGGTGATTTCAATATAGAGATCTTTGAGTTTAAACACATCCTTCCACCAAAAGGAGCCCCTTGCTCTTTGGGAGTGGGGAACTTTATTGTCATAGTACTTGAACCATATCTGTTGTACCCAAGGGGTCTTGTCTTTTGAGTAAAATTTATGGAGCTGCTTCATGAGGAGGCTCTCATTTTGCAAATACAATTTTTTTATACCAAGACCCCCTTTTTTCTTTGGTCTCTGAACCAGTGGCCAGGCAGCCAAATTCCCACCTCTTTTACTTTCAGTATTGCCTCTCCATAAGCATTGTTTTCTGATTCTATCAATCCCCTCGATTACACCTTTTTGAAGCTTGAAGGTGCACATAGCATAGTTGACAGTAGGGGTTAGGACTGAGTTAATATACTCAACTCTCCCAGAATATGATAATAGGGTAGAACAAGCAGATAGCTTCCTCTCTACTCTATCCAACAGAGGGGCAAACTCCTCAATCTTTGGTTTAGGGTGTGTTTGGTTGAGCTGTGACTGTGGAAAAAAGCTGCTGTGGGCTGTGAGCTGTGGGAAAGCTGCTGTGGGCTGTGAGCTGTAGAAAAGCTGAAAGCTGTTTGGTTAAACAAGTATAAAATATACCTTCTATCTTTATCTCTCTTGAAACAACTATGGAAGAGTTTTTTATTCCACCAATTTCGAAAAGCAGAAAGCCAAAAGCCAAAAGCAGGATCAAACCAGCTTTCAAAAATGTACTACGGAAAAGCAGCTGCTTTTGAAAAAGCAGCCTCCAAAAACAGCCCCTTTGGTTGGGCTTTTGGCTTTTGGGGCAAAAAGCCAAAGCCAACAGCCCAACCAAACGGACCCTTAGAAGTCCCTAGAGGAAGCCCCAGATAAGTGAATGGGAAGGAGCCCACCTGACACCCCAGGGTAGCAGCAAGAATGGCAATTTTCTCACTGGAAACATTAATAGGCACCATGAAGGATTTGGAGAAGTTTACTGCAAGGCCAGTCGATGATGCAAAGGTGTTTAGAATGGCTTTTAGGCAAAAAAAACTGTCTGGCATCAGCTTGCATGATGAGCAATGTGTCGTCGGCATACTGTACTATAGGAAAGTCATTAGAGGGCTGTGGGATGGGGAGCTTCAAAATTCCTTGGTCCTTCAAGCCATTGATCACATATTGCAAGATCTCTGTAGCTAGTACAAATAGCAGAGGGGACAGAGGGTCCCCTTTCCTCACTCCCCTCCTGCAACAAAAGTTTTTCCCAGGGGCACCATTCAGTAGAACCGAGGCCGAACCCAAAGAGAGTATGGCATTAATCCAGCTAATCCATCTTTCAGGGAAACCAAGAGCTACAAGCATCTCAATGATGGTGGAGTGCTCCATAGTGTCAAATGCCTTAGCAAAATCCAGCTTAATGATGACTATTTCTCTTTTAGACTGGTGGCACTGATGAATGTACTCAAAACTCCAAGCCAGACAATCTTGGATGGTCCTTTGCCTGATAAAACCATATTGATTACTATGAATCAGCTGAAGAATGATCCCTTGTAACCTATCAGCAAGTAGTTTGGTGAGAAGTTTGACACAACAGTTTAATAGGGAAATAGGCCGAAAATCAGAAGCAGTCATAGGACTAGTGATTTTGGGGACCAGCACAATGTAAGACCCATTAATTGGAGCCAAATTCACCCTGTTCTCATAGAAGTCTGAGAAAAGCTGGTAGAAATCACCCTTGATAATGTTCCAACATTTCTTAATAAAAACTCCATTAAATCCATTAGGCCCTGGGGCCTTATCAGCAGGCATGCTTCTGACAATGTTGTCAATTTCTGAATGAAGGAAAGGTTCCACTAAGTAGTTGAGGTCAACATTGTCTGGGGATTGGATCAGAGAGCTTAAGTCAAAGGCCATGGTAACATTTCCCGACTGACCCATTCTGTTCCTGTATGTTAGCCAGAGATGATTGGCTTTGTCTTCATGTTGAATCAGAGTAACACCATAATCATCCTGAATCTGAGAGATTAAGTTTCTTCTATAAGAGACCGTGGCCATTGAGTGAAAGTACTTAGTACATTCATCCCCATGTCTGATCCTGTTGATGGTATTCCTCTGCCTCCAGTATGTATTATGTTGGTTCAGCAAACTGCACAACTGGTGTTTTATGATCCTTCTGGTATTCCATTCAGGGTTAAAAAGGGGTCTGAACTCTTCTATTGTGTCCAAGTAGTGGATGACTTTGTTGCAGTTATCAATGAGAATCTTGGAACTTGATATAGATCTGCTCCATTGCTTTAAGTCATGTCGAAGCTTTTTGAATTTGGCCGATAAGATTAAGACAATATTATTCAAACCATTTCTATTTTGTTGATTCCATGAATTTTGAACAGTACTGAGAAATGAACTATGGGACACCCAGAAGTTCTCAAACCTGAAAATGCTAGCCCGAGGGATTTTAGTCTCAATAGAAACCCTGCATGGAACATGATCAGATGTGGGCCTAGCCAAAGGAGTGACCATGGAGTTTGGGAAATCACTGGTCCAATTAACTGAAGTGAAGAACCAGTCTAACTGTTCTAGTAAGGGCTCTTGCTGCATATTGCTCCAAGTGTAAGATCTGCCTTTTAAGGGCAACTCCACCAAGCCCAAATGATCAATGGCCTCATAAAATATTTGAGTGTCCTAAAAATTTCCCCCATTTCTGTTCCTATTCTCAAGTGATCTGTAGAAGTTGAAATCACCCATCAAAATCCAATTATAGTCATCCTGTATGTCCAGGTTCTTGAACCAATTGACAAAGATTGATCTAGCAGGTTCCAAGCAGGGGCCATAGACAGTGGAGAGGTACCAAATGTTAGAATCCATCCTGGAGGAGAAACCAATAGTGATGGCGAAGGGATGGACTTCCACCACAGTACCATGAAACAAGCTGCCATTCCATCCTACTATAATGCCACCTGAAGCGCCAACAGATGGGGAGAAGATGAATTGGTCGAATTTCCTAGGAGCAAACTTCTTTACAAAGGCCAAGTCAAAATTCTCCTTTTTCGTTTCTTGGAAGCAGAAAATATCATAATTACTTTCATCAATTTTGTTTCTAATTAAAGGCCATTTTTCAGATCTGTTGATCCCCCTTACGTTCCAGCATAAGATATTCCACGTTCTATTCATTGATAACCATATCATCAGCGTGCCCCTCCAGCAGGGTGTCCTCCGAGAGCTCCATAGGAGACACTCCACAGCTAGTTGCCCACCCCTGGAGGATGTTGAGCGGGGTGGGATCAGCAGCTTCATCAGCGTTGGTTGGTGGCGCATCCAGGTTGATCATGTACTTCTTCCTGCGTTTGGATGCAGGCTCTTTCATCTTGATAACCTGAACCCCTCCCACGGCACAAGGGTTCAGGCAAGTGCTGCGACGTACGAGGGTGTTCACCAGGGGGGTCTTGGAGCCCGGCCTAGTCGAAGTCGCAGACGGGAAGGAGAGACCTGCATTGTCCACCTGGGCTTCAGGAACAGGAGCAACTTGCCCAAACAGAGCAGCCCAGAGTCTAACGAGCAGAGGATCCAGGAAGGTCAGGACTGGCGCTATGGCCTTGCTGGTGTCATCTTTCCATTCAGGAGCAGGGGTCTTAGCTTGCATTATCTGCACAGGTAGCGTGTACTTGCACCCAGTAGGGAGTTTCTGACAAGCCTTGAGGATGAAAGGAGGGACAAGCACCATGTTGATTTGAAGTGCAGATTGCACTCTAGGACTGTCTGAACCGTCAGAGGAGGTACTATTCTGAATATCGGCCATCACTTCTTCCACTGTCAGGTGAATATCTGGACCGATTGTCCGCAGATAGTTCATTGTACTTCTAGACTGATTGAAGGAGATTGTATCTTGTGGCTGATTAGGATGGTGGGGAATCGCCTCTTCATCAATGTTCATGGCGTTCTGAGCACCCCGCTGTCCAGCATTGGCATTTCCATCAGCAACAGCGTTGTCCCCAGGCTGGAGCTCCATGTTGATGTCCTGCATCATACCCACATTGACTCCAGCGTCCTGCTGCACCGAAGAGTCTAGCGGCGCTTGAGTTATCACTTTGGGCCTCCAGAACAACGACGGACCAGCCATAGTGGCAATGGGCTTGGATAACTTGGGTCTCCACTGACGGACAAATTTGGGCCGAGCCCAACAGGATTTAGCCCGATGACCATAGTTGAAGCAGGAGAGGCATCTGACTGGGAATTTGCACCTCCGATTAGAATGACCCCAGCGCATGCATCTCGAGCATTGGTCCGAATTAAATTTGACCATCTCATTATGCCTTGTGTGACCGGTGGCCTTCTCTGGCATATCACAGGAGCGGCTCAAATTTGAATTTGAATTAGCCACCGCCTTAATTAATGATGATCTTGGAGAGCGAGGCTGCTCCTTGAAACTTGGGACGTTAATGTGACTTTGGTCACTCACCAGAAAACCAGCCCCAAGACCAGGAACCTCATCGAGGGCACACTTCTTCAGAATCGGGATAGGCTGAGAGGTATGGACTGATGGCCGCTGCATCTGAACTGAATAATCTGAATGAGCTGAATGAACTGAACAATCTGAACTGCCTGCATGAGCTATGGGAATAGAATCTGAACGATCCCCAATAAGCTGATCACACTCAAACTGCTTGGAAGAAGAAGGATCAAACGTAGCATGCACATTCTGAATCAAAGAACTATTAGAAAACCCCACTGTAAAAGATTGAGTAAGCCCAGCAGACTCATCAATCGGCGTCACAATAGAACCAAAGTTGATAGTCGAGCTACCAATCCTCCTTGGGGAATCATAGATGAGTTTAGACGAAAACCTGACAGATTTTTTGACAGAAACTTTTGCCTTGGCCTTCTCAGCTCGTTTCTGACTCATGCGCAGGACATCAGACCACTTCTTAGCTTCTTCTTCCCATAAACGCTTTTCCCTTTCCCAGTGGGGGGCACCATTGCTCCAGAGGTGAAAGTATACATCAAAAGAGGATCCAATAACTCTGTGCAAGGCGTAAATAGCAAATCCCACAGCTTTGCAAGAGACCGAGAATCGAAAGTGGTTTCGGCTCACTTCCACCACATGGAAGAATGGGGCATGACCACCCAGGCAAGATTGTAAAACCAGAGCCACACTTTCCTCCGTGAGTCTGAAGAGAAATCTCCGAAACATAGCGAGCAGAAAAAACGAGCCCCGCGAAGAAGGGGATTCATGATGCACTAGAGAACCAAAGCGTCTGCGAATATCAATCTCAAACTCCTTACCGATTGGGAAGTCCATCCATGGAGGGTTTTCAGCGGGAGAAGCTGAGCTCACATTCTGCATTCAGGACCTGATACAACTCTTTGGCGACTGAGCAACAGAAGAAGCGGCAGAGGCTGAGCGCCGGAGCCCAGCGAGGAGGATGCGCCCTGGGAGCATCACGGCCAGCCGCAATCACCGCTCGCCGGGGAGGCCGCCTGAACACCGTTGCCACCGAGATGTGTTGCGCAGCTCAATTCTTGTCATTTATATTCATAGAATTGTCATGCTAGAGTAGGATTAGAACATAGGTTGCTAAACTTTTGTGCGTTAGATCAATAGAAACACTTTCTAGACACAAGGGGTTAATTGGGCTAACCGTAGGACTTAATTATTGCAAAGAAATCTAGAATTAGCCCAATTCACCCGCCCTCTTAGGCATTTTGATCCTTTCAGGTATAAAAAATGATCTTAGACGCATCACGGAAAGATCTACATAGTAGAGTTTGTGAGCCGCGACGTCACGCCCTCTATGACTGTGTAAATTTTACGAACTTAGCTTTTTGGATTAAATGCCACTTTAACGTCGATCACATACTTTTACAGTATTGTTATTCCGTATGATCCGTGTGTTTTTAGTACAAAAATTTAGTTGTCCCGTACCAACGCACAGGCATGAACCTATTTGCATATATACTCGAACCTGTGTGTACATGATTATATGGAGATATAGCGGAACTTATTCATGGATTTATTGCCGCATGAAAGAAATAGATATCGTAGATTTTTTTTTTGCTGATATAAAATATTATCTTAGCCATATCATGAAAAAGTCTATACAGTAGAGTTTGTGAGCCTGCGATGTCGCGCTCTCCGTGACTGTGTTAATTTCACGAACTTTGCTTTTTGAATTAAATGTCACTTTGACGTCGGTATACGAACATCATATGGAAAGAGGGGTGTAGGATGCCTCACCTTGCTGTCCTACAAAGTGACGAGTCGAGGACGGTGGGGAATGATCTTTGCAATAGCCTCTCCTGCAACAAAGGAACATAATAGTGTCAATTGTAAATTTCGACAACACCTCCCCTGCACGGTGAGGTAACCAAAACCTACAACAAACCAACGGCACGATGGCCGACAACCACATACACATCAATATAACACTCATCAGACCATTAGATCGAACTAAAAATAAAATCTGATCGAACATCTAGCAATAGCAGGTACTATCCAGATTCAGATATGAAAGTACACAAGAGTTTATTCTGCTTCCAATCCCAGTAGACAAAATCATATTAGCATTTGCTATGTAGCTTCATCCTCATTTGACACATCATATGCTCCAAAACATATAACTATTTCATGTGAAAACGGATGGAGCTGTACTAAATAAATGATGCTCACACAAAGATATCAAATTCCAGTGCATTCAATTAGATGCAAAGTGCGAAAGTAGTGCCTTAAGAGCAATAACATCTTTATGCCGTGTGTCTCTGTTTTGCCGAGTGTTTTTTCCTAGTTTGTCGAGTGGTCTTTTTTCAGCATTCGACAAAGAGTTTGGTATGCCGAATGCCATTATTTTGCCGAGTGTAGTTTCTGCAGCACTCAGCAAACAACTTTTTGTCGAGTGCCCGATGGAATGCACTCGATAAATATTTTGGCACTCGACAAATCACCTGTTTCCGGTAGTGTATCCACAAATTTGATCCAATGAAATGAAAGATAAAAGCAAATACTCATCATGGTTCTCAACATTTAGCAGCAGTATAGCGGCAACGAATTATTTGTCAATATAATGCATAGGTAGCTAATCTCACACACACACACACAAAAAGCACACCACACAGGAGCACAGCACCAGCAACGAGAGACTGCATGAGGAGAGGATCTCAAGCAAGCAGAGGTGTACGCCAACCCAGAACTACTACTAGTTGATGATCCGCAAGCTCATGCTGCTACTAAAGCTGATGACCGATGATTTCCTCTCCTTGTTTATTTATTCATCCTCTCACACACGTACAATCACAGCAAAGTCGGAACGAGGTCGTCTGCAGTTGGCCAGAACGACTTGTCTCTGCAGTCGCTGGATCCTAGCCGTTCACTGGTATCCAACGGTGACCAGGATTCCTGGAGCATGTGCGCTGCCTCCACGGCTCCACGCTGCTCGCTGGGCTCCGGCCCAATATCAGCACGGCACAAGTAGGTCAGCTACGCGAGCTCCACGAGGGCGGACGAGGCGACGGCAGGGCTACGGCGCAAGCTCCATGGTCGACGAAGCGAGCTCGAGCAGCAGGGCCCATGGCCGGCGCAGGCGAAACATCTGGCTGCAGCGCGAGCTCCATGGTCGGGGGCAGGAGCTCGAGCTGTCAATCAGTATGGTCATGGCCGGCGCAGGCGCAACATGGCCGCGGCGCGGGAGCGAGAGAGGAAACAATCGGGGCTTTTGGCGCGAGCTTGTAGCCGGCGAGCTGCGCACGCTCCACCAGTCCACCTTGAGCGCTGCGAGCTCCATGGCCAGTGGGTCTCGGTGGGTGAGCATGAGGATGGCAGCCCGATCCGCCGATCCGGTGTCGCACCTAACGAGGACGGGAGCACCGCGGCACTCAGGTGATGCGCCCGGCGCCCGGCACCATACTGATTGACAGCTCGAGCTCCTGCCCCCGACCACGGAGCTCGCGCTGCAGCCAGATGTTTCGCCTGCGCCGGCCATGGGCCCTGCTGCTCGAGCTCGCTTCGTCGACCATGGAGCTTGCGCCGTAGCCCTGCCGTGGCCTCGTCCGCCCTCGTGGAGCTCGCGTAGCTGACCTACTTGTGCCGTGCTGATATTGGACCGGAGCCCAGCGAGCAGCATGGAGCCGTGGAGGCAGCGCACATGCTCCAGGAATCCTGGTCACCGTTGGATACCAGTGAACGGCTAGGATCCAGCGACTGCAGAGACAAGTCGATCTGGCCAACTGCAGACGACCTCGTTCCGCAAAGTCTCGCTCACGAAATGCAATGGATCGGATAGCAGCGCAGCTGCTGAGCACACACAATTAAACCAACGTCTCTGGCACACGAAAAATCAAGCAAAAGCAGTAGACGAGTGCTAAACATAAAACACTAAAACTCAATAACCTGAAATACTGAATCAGGTGGGTTACTAGAATACCAAAAAAAAAATCCAACCCACCGTGAACACTAAAAACACTACAGATCCGAGCTAAGTGGACACTAAAAACAACATAGGTCCACAGTAACTTAGAGCACAGCACACAGATTAGGGATATGAGCATCAGATTTTTTTTTGGCATAATTCAGGGGAGGGAGAGAAGGCATGAGATCGTGTTAAAATACCTTTACAATCGGATGAATCAAGAATAATAATATGTAGAAACAACTGTCTGATTGATAGACGACTGAATAAATTTAAGGAAGCATCTCCTGCACATGGAAAACCAAAACCGTTCAGAAAAAGAAAAAAAAAAGGAAGCAAACTACAAGCACATAGGATTCGGGTAGGGGGGAGAGTACCTGCGCTGCGAAAACAAAAGCACAAACAAACTCTCAAACAACGGCACGGGTTGGAGGAGGCAAACCAGATCTTTCACCGGACGATTTGGGGATGGAGATGAATCGACAGACACCAAAACCAAAACCGATGATAAATCGATTCAGAGGATAGGGGAGAGGCGCTACAGCATAGGCACTACCACGCGGCTACATCCAAAAGCGGTGCATCCCACCCGCTTCTGGAAGATGAACAGGAAGCCCAAGGAGGGAGAACGACCGGAGTGGGATGGATACTTGCAGAGAGGAAGAGAGAGAAATGAATAAAATAACACGGGTAGCAAACGAAAAGAGTCCGTGGCGGAAACGGAATAGGCACGGAGTTCGAAAAATTCAGGTACCTGGATGTATTCAGACCCGATTAGACACAAAGCCTTGTACAATAATCGGACTCAACGAGAAACTAGCCCACGAAGACAAACCAGCCTAGGAAATACACAAAAGCCTTGTACAAAATAATCGACTGACCACAAACCCAAAAAAAACAGCCGATAGACGGTTAGAAATTCCGGAAGCATTGAGCTGAACTTCTTAGGCAGTATCTCTTTTTAGATACTGCAAATATCGCTAGCCTCAAACAACAACTAATGATGATCAATGTACCAGACCACGCTATTGTATTGTTAAGAAGCATATGACTTAGGCTAATCATCATCTCATGTGATTAGGCCAGAGGCCTAGAGCAGTATTATTAGCATTTTCATATTTAATCATCAGAAGAAAAGAGAGTCAAACAAATGGCGAAGAACTTCCCACAATGCGCAACTCGTGAATTGTTGCGTCATCAGTAGCGTGACATGAAGCTCGTCGGATGGTTTATTGGTTAACAAATTATTACGAGTAGGAGGTAGCGTAAACACCCGTGCGAATGCGCATATAAGAGTAGAATACAATAGTGCTATTTTCATCTGTACTTAACCAACCTTGCAAAGGCTTGAGAACAAAACGCCATAAAACATTATACTTCACTACGTAAAAAACGATTTTTAGCAACGGTTTGATTTTTTTTGTAGGGGCGGCTGGTGATGGAGCCGCTCCTACAGTGGTGTGCTTGGGTGCCCAGACACCAGCCGCCCCTATAAATGGAACAGCAGGGGTGGCTGGTGTTACGAGCCGCCCCTACAAATGGGGTCTGATTTGTAGAGGCGGCTTAATCATCAGCCGTCCCTGGAAATGCTATTTGTAGGGGCGGCTGGTGATTAAGTCGTCCCTACAAATGGCCCCGTATTTATAGCACCGATTTGTAGAGGTGGCTCAATCACCAGCCGCCTCTACAAATGACCCCCATATAAAACAGATGCAGCACTTTCTTTCTCCTCGGGTCACTCACTCCAACCCGTGAAAAAAAAGGTGGGGAGGCCTTGAGCACCTCCCAAATATTGCTCTACTAAGGGAGAAGGTTTTGGTCTCAAATCCTTTGGTGGAGAGGTTGTAGAAGGTAAGAAAATGCTATTCTATACTTTTTTTGAAGTTTTAATGGTTGGTTAGTGAGTAATTAGAGTTTTGTTTTTCTCTCTCTTCTATGGTGCTTGAGTTATTTATGAAGCAAATTAGACCCAACTTTTAAATGTACTAGGGTAAATTAGGGAGGGGAACAAGATCATACCCTTATTTGATTCATGTTTCTTGATTTTAGTGAACAATTAGTTAGTTTTATGGATGTTTCATGTGCATGTGGATCTAGATCTAGGGTTTGGTTTTTTTATTAATTTTGTTTTTGTAAATTTATGTTTGATGAAATTGAACTAGGGTTTGTATGAAAGATATTGGGTAAAGTATAATTGTTGCTAATTGTTGTCTTTGAAATTATTTATTGTAATCAATAAATATGTATTTTAATTATTTATGGATAAATGGGCCGTTAATTAATTTTCTTTTACCATGGTGTGTTTGTATGCTTCATGTAATTATATTAGATTTATATTCATATATATCTGAAGTATATACAACTATTCTTAAGTAATTATTAATTTGTTTCATTTTTATATATATCTGAATAAGTACTCCTTTAATGTTTGTTTTGTTGTTGTTGTAAAAGATGGAGTACAGGAACTCTTGGATGTATGGTTCATTAAGGTTCAAGGCAGGTTTTTGTGAAGAGGTGAATAAATTTATTGAAGCCGTAAAGGAGCATGCAACGACATTGAAAGAGAATAAGGATACAATTATTTACCCATGTAAAGATTACAAGAACCGTATGGCATGGACAGATGTGACTATCATCAGATCACATTTAACTATGCGATGATTTATTGAGGACTACACAGTGTGGATTCATCATGGTGAAACGGTTATTGTTAACGACGAGGATGAGGAGGAATACGACAATGAAACCATAGAATCCCTGTCCCAATAATCAGTAGAGCTTGATGCACGAATGGATTTCGAGTTTGGCAATGAACAAGGTGGTGATGCTGGTGGTTGGGATGGTAACGACAAAGGTGGTGCCAATAATAATGGTGGAGCACGTGTCGGGGATGAAGATCATTTGGAGGACATGATTCGAGCCCTTAGACCAGAGATTTTACTAAATAGCCAGAAAGGTCTAGAAAATTTAGAAAGGGTGACAAAAGCATCGAAGGAGACTGTATATGGTGTTGAAAAGGGTTGTCCGATACATTGGACATTGCTACATTTTGTGCTTGAGCTGCTCCTCCTGAAGGCTAAGTACGGCTGGTTAGACTGTAGTTTCAATGATCTATTGCATCTCCTATCATGGGTGCTGCCACAACCAAACTTAGTTCCCACCAACACATACCAAGCGAAGAAGGTCATAAGTCTATTAACAATGGGGGTTGAAAAAAATCCATGCATGTCCGAACCACTATATGCTTTTTTGTGGCAAAATATTCAAGTCACTGGATAAATGTCCCCAGTGTGGGGCCAGCCGGTACAAGACCAATGACCTTTACGGTGGGGACGAACCCTCCACGGGGAAAAAGAGAAATAAGAAGGGTACCAAAAAGGTGGTACAAGAATCTCAGCCCATAGAGGACACTCCATTAGGCAATGATGTAAAGCAGAGAAGAATTCCTACCCTGGTAATGTGGTACCTGCCAGTAACCGACCGCTTGAGACGTATCTTCTTAGACCCTAAAGAAGCCGCACTCATGACATGGTGGGATGATGAGCGCAAGGTGGATGATGATAAGATTGCACAACCGGCTGATTGTAGTCAGTGGCAAAGGTTTGATGAGAAGCACAAAGAATTCAGTGATGACCCAAGGAATATACGGTTTGGCTTGAGCACCGATGGAATGAATCCCTTCAATGAGAGGATGAGCGACCACAGCACATGGCCAGTGATCTTGACCATGTACAACATCCCAACATGGCTGTGTCAAAAGAGAAAGCACCTTCTCCTCACTATTCTTATTTCTGGCCCTAAACAACTAGGCATTGATATAGATGTGTTCCTCGAGCCCTTGATGCAAGAAATGGAGAGGCTATGGAGGCATGGGGAGCAGATGTACGATGCGTTCCGAAAGGAGGACTTCATATGTAGAGCAATAATATTTGTTACTTCCAATGATTACCCCGCGTTGTTTGCTTTGTCTGGACAGATCAAAGAAAAGACGGGATGCTTGGTTTGCTTGGATGGTACTACATGGGTGTACCTGGATGCATCCAAGAAGATAGTTTACCTAAGGAACCGACGCTTCTTAAATATAAGTCACAAGTACCGTAGCAAATTGTTCTTTAGATTTTATGACAACGCCCCGGAGATTGAACCCCCTTCGGAGAGACGTCATAATGGAGAACACGTGTATAGAATGGTGAAAAATATACATATCATCTATGGAAAGAAGAATCCAGATGGGACGAACAGAGATAGAAGCACACCTCCTGTTGAAGGCGTACCTTTTAAGAAACAATTGATCTTTTTTCAGTTTCTGCCTTATTGGCCAGACTTGGAGGTCCCCCATGCCATTGATGCTATGCACGTGCAGAAGAATGTCTTTGAGAGTCTCATTGCTACCTTGATGGACACAGGCAAGTCAAAGGATGGTCTGAAAGCATGAAAAGACATGGTGCAGCTAAACATGATGCCACAGCTTCACCCGGTACCTGAGGCTAATGGAAAATACACTCTGCCCGCGGCGTGCTTCAACCTAACACCAGACGAGAAGAGAGCTATATGCACTTTTCTGAGAGGGATCAAAGTCCCAACTGAGTTTTCAGCAAATGTGAAGAAGCTAGTGTCGATGAAGGACTTGTCAATAACACACTGTAAGGCTCACGATTGCCATGTGACGCTGACAGTATTTCTACATATTGCAATCAGGGCTATAAAGCCAGAGTTCTTGAAAATGGCCATCACCCGCATGTGCTACTTCTTTTCGAAGATCTCACAGAAGACGATTGGCAAGGAAGAGCTGAGTGACCTACATGAATTTATGGTGGAGATACAAAATCAACTGGAGATGTGTTTACCTCCTGCTTTTTTAGTATAATGCCACATCTCATGATTCATATGGTTCATCAAATACAGGCGCTTGGCCCTTGCTACTTGCATGAAATGTGGTCCTATGAGCGGTTCATGTCGATTCTAAGTTGATACATACATAATCGAGCATACCTAGAGGGCTCTATGATAGAGGGTTACAGTATTGAAGAAGTCGTCGAGTGTTGTCAAGAGTACCTAAAAGTACAGAAAGGAATTGGTAAATCCGATTCTTATCATAAGGGTAGGCTGGCTGGGAAGGACACCAGTGGTAGAAAAATGTTCATTGACCATGATTACAAAGAGGTAAGTTAGGCGTATTACAGTGTCTTGCAGAGTACACAACTGATGCAACCTTATATTGATGAACACTTGGCTATCATTATGGCGGAGAGAAATGGCCGTTCGGATAATTGGATCATGAAACAACACAAGCAATGACTAACTACATGGTTGAAGGACCAAAACATACCGCCTAGAGAAACCATAGACTCTATTATCATTAGTAGGTTGGTGGAGGGGCCATCGAGACAAGTGACATCTTAAAATGCTTATGACATCAATGGGTATACGTACTATACCCACGCAAAGGATAGTAAATATGTGAACCAAAACAGCGACGTTCGAATAGAGGCTCTCAATGGATTAGGGTGAAAGATCCAATACTTTGGCATCATTGAAGAGATATGGGAACTTGACTATGGAAGGGATATAACGGTGGCCCTGTTTCGATGCCGCTAGATCAAACAACACGAACTGAATGAGATTGGATTGAGAGTCATGGACCTTGAGAATCTAGGCTACCAAGATGACCCTTGGGTGCTCACTTCACGTGTCGCACAAGTTTTCTATATGTCTGACCCACAAAGTAACCTCCCCCCGAAGAAGAAGACAAAGCACGTGGTTGTCTCCGGGAAATAGCACATTATTGGAGTTGATGGTGTGGACGATGTTGAAGCTTATAGTAACTACGATGAGATGCCACTATTCATAGACTTTCCTAAGAAGATCAGTGTTGTGGAAAAGAACCTCTCCAAAGACATAATGCCATGGGAACGAAAAGGTGTCAAGGGAAAAGTCGTTACAGCGGGCTAGCTAGTTGTTGAACGTGGAGTGTTTGTGTAAGTGTGTGTTTGTAAGACTTCATTTATGCATGCGTGTGAGACTATATATTTATGTACATGTGTAAGACTACATATTTTTGTATGTGTGTGAGACTATATTTTATGCATGTGAGACTACCCTTTGCAACATCCAAATGACTCTATTTGAACATCCACTCTATTACTAATAAAACTTTATGAAATCACTTAACACTTTATGAAATGAAGAAATGACCAAAATAAAAGTAGAAGATCTTGATGAGTTTTTCATCTGAAATCATTTACTCTTTCAAAATATTGTTTCAAGTTGAAATTGTTTGATTTTCAAAATTTGAATCATTCAAACAAAGTCACATGACAAGATGACCAAAATAAAAGTTGTACATGTCGATGAGTTATACAACTTTTATATTTACCATATGACAAGATATCTCCATCAATCCTTCTATGTTACCACTCTTTCTCTGTCTTTTTTGTTCTTTTTCATGGCTGTTTCTTGATGCAACATCAACATTGAAACAGGCTTGTTGCTTGCTGCTTGCTACTTAAAATTGAAACAGGCTTCCAATTATAGAAGTTGTTAATGCTTATCTTGGACATGATGATGGCTATTTTGATTTTTACATGCTGAGCAAAGTGCCTAGAGTAATGGGAACTATACAAGATGTTCATGCCCATTTTGATTCACACTAAGCAAAATGCCTTAGGTCAATGATGTTAGATTTTTAAGCGCAGGAGGAGCACCCTTAGCTGCGGCAGCCGCACCTTACTTACGATTATCGTCTGCAATTTTTGCTAGCTAATAATCAGTACACCCCCTCAGTGCATCCTCCCTGTCTAATTAGCACTATTTCCTAATGGTATCTGTAGACTGATTAGTAGCTTTGATGAGAACTTGGGTTATTAATTGAGACCTAAGGCACTTTGCAATGATGTTTCTATATATTCTTAATAGTATTATTTCTCATCTGTGAACTGTTGGTACTCGTTTCCTGCTATTTGCAACAGCTCATTAGCTCATTAATCCTAGCTGTTCTTTCATTGTATGCTTGCAGCCTTGCACTTGTTTGTTTAATTAGTGGGACTTCGATTCATCCAGTTTCATTTTTTGGGAATAAATATCTGCTGAGTAGAAATAATCCTTGCATTTATATTATTCTTCTTATATTGTCATTTGTATGCTTGCAGCCTTGCACTTGTTTTTTTATATTATTGTGGCCGGTGGCCACTAATCTTCTCTGTACTTGCTATCTTCTCTGTACTCCTCTTCTACTACTACTCTCCTCTACTCCACTCTATTCCTCTCCTCTCCTAAGCAGCTGTTGCTTTTTTTGCTACTTCTACTACTTCCCTACTGCTACTGTCTACTACTTCTGATTGTCCGATCTGCTTATTAGGTTCGGAAGATATTAAGCATATGATGTCTTACATTGTCATGTTGCTTTTTCTGGGAAGCAGCACCTGCCTTTTTTTTGTCAAATCTCTCCTCTCCTCTATTTGTTGCCACCTTTCCTATCCTCTATGTCAACTACTTCTACTTCTATCAACTACTTCTACTTCTGTCAACTACTTCTACTTCTGTCAACTACTTCCCTACTACTTCTACTTCTGTCAACTACTTCTACTTCTGTCAACTTCTTCTGTCTACTACTACTACTTGTCTTCTGTCAACTACTTCTACTACTTTCCTACTACTACAGTCTACTACTTCTGTCTTCTGTCAACTACTTCTACTTCTGTCTACTATTTCTACTACTTCCCTACTACTACTGTCTACTACTACTATTTCTGTCTTCTGTCAACTACTTCTACTACTTCCCTACTACTACTGTCTACTACTTCTACTACTTCTATCTTCTCTCAACTACTTCTACTACTTCATTACTAATACTATCTACTACTTCTATCTTCTGTCAACTACTTCTACTTCTGTCTACTACTTCTTTACCTATCCTCTATGTTTGGGAAGCAGCAGTTGCTTTTTTTACATATTTTCCTCTCTATGTTTGTTAAGCAGCTGTCGCTTTTTTTGCCAAATCTCCACTCTCCTCTCCTCTCCTTTGTTTTGCCAATGATGAAATCATCCAAGTCCATACATTATATGGAATATGAGCTGATGATCAAGAACTTGTAAGGAACTTGACATCATTAGCAGCCGCCCCTACATTACCTTCTCCTCTCTTCTCTGTTATGATGCCTTGATGCTCCAAGTTCAAGAACAGATAATGTTTGACATGTTTCTAAGGCCTCTACCACTGCTACTTCTTGTTTTTTATATATTGTTGTTTTATAGGACAACTTTGGTTTATAGACCTTTTTGATTTCTTATACCTTCTCGTGTACCTAAAGCACACTTTCTTGCATCTATTAGAACAAAGTGCGAAATAATGTCGTGGATACCAGATAGTGCAGCCCGATGCCCCGAGCATGATGAGCAGCCAACCCTTGAGGAGCAAGCACAAGAGGACCAGCTTACTCAGGAACAGTTCAATAAGGAGGTACAAAATGATCTATAAGTGATGCTTACTCGGGAGTAGTGTGACGAGGAGGAAGGCCCCGAAGGAGAGGCTGCTGAAGGCGAAGAAGAAGAGGATAATGCTGATGATGACTCAGAAGAGGGATATGTAAGTCCCGAGGATCCTTTCCCACGTGAAGCCAGAAGGAGGCCAACGGAGGAAGATTTGGACAAGGACTTTGACCCGAACGAGGAGGTAGGAAAAAAGCCTTAGCTTGTAAATTTTGCTAAAGCTTTGGCTGTGTTACCTCTGCTAACACTTTGACCTATCGTATATACAGGTCCCTCCTGAAACTCGGAAAAGACGACGTCGACGTCCGTGACATCTCGCTAGACAAGACAGAGTAGAGGAAAGAAGAGCAGAGGCAACAGCCATAGAGACGGATCACGATGCCTCTGCTCCACAACCTAAAGACACAACCACGACTACTAAGCCTAAGAGAAAACGAGGGGATAGAAAAGAAAATCTATATCCAGATAAGGCATGCTATGTGATAACGGAGGTCGGGCCAGCAGGGGAGGTCCTTGAGCCGAATGAATTAAGAGGACGATTCCGTAATGCGATCGGGGCCCTAGTAAGAGATAAATTGAACCCAGCAATCTATAACTGGAAAGAGGTACCAGAGAACAAAAAGAATGAACTATGGGATAGGCACCTGAGGGTCAATTTTAGATTTCTGGAGGGTAAGCATGAACTGGTAAAAAATGCTTTCAGGATGATGGGAAAGGTATTCCGACGTTGGAGGTCGGAGCTCAACACGAAGTATATCCAAAAGGAGTTAACTTCCTTCAAAGAGTTCGACAAAACAACTCCTAGTCAATGGGAGGAGCTCGTGGCTCAGAAGACTTCACCGGAGGCATTGGAGCTCAGTGCCCGTAACACTGAGCTGGCTAAGAGGAACAAACACCACCATCATCTTTGATTCAATAGATAAGGACCCGACGACATACAAAGACTTCATATCGATTCTCAAGACGTATACATATCGACAATCCTCATTAGGTTATATGTTTGTATACATACTTGTAACGTTCACTTATGGATACTAACAAGTTGTATTTGCTAAAATAATTCGAACAGGGCATTTAGGTTCTATGTCACTCATCATCACGGAAGGCATGATCCAGCGAGAAAGGAAAAGCTGGCTATAAAAACACTATGTGCGGTAAGTGTAACTTACTTCTTCAGTACTCCGTTACATGGCTATCAAAAGCATTACCTAACATTTTCATATACAAAACACACAGTGCCCCAAGCAGAGGCCTGGGAGTGTACATTGTTGATACTATATATATTCTATGATGAGTAACACCAGTGCCTACAGGAGACACCCCTTAAGGGTAAGTTTGAACCTCTTTATCAGTAGTATAAAAACTTCGTACATGGTATGAAATACTAAACCAAAACTTGTTTTCTTGTAGTGGAGAGAAGAGAAAGAAATAAAAAAGACCCATACAAGGATGACCAACTCTTAGAGCTCGTCGGTGACCTTTGCAACTTCATATTGGACCAGATTGTACACGTCAAAGGCGCCTATCATGACCGAGAGTCTGACTTAGTAGAAATCATCAGTACCAACACCTTCGTGAGACTGAAAGGCTAGCTCTAGGAAGTTGATAACAATGTTTATGGAATTTGTATATTAAATGATGGATTGTATATATGATTACGAATTGGACTTGTAATTGTAGTTTATATAATACTATTGTGCTTGTAGTCGCGTTCGGAACGTTGGTCGCGGGGCGTTCGGCAACGCGAACGCGGTTCGAAACGTTGGTCGCGGGGTGTTCGGCAACGCGAACACTGGATGGAATACGCGGAAACAAACAGTTCTGGTCGAATTTGAATTGTAAATTTGAATTTTTTTTTGCGGGAAAACGTACTGCAGGTATTATAGAGGCGGCTGGTACTACAGCCGCCCCTACAAATCGATTTGTAGGGGCGGTTCGTAATACCAGCCGTCCCTACAAATGCATGATTTGTAGAGACGATTCAGTAGGGGCGGCTGGCCAAATCACCCCTACAAAGAGTTACTAGCCGTCTCTAAAAATGTTTTTTTTGTAGTAGTGCTTTTTATTTTATATGCTATATATACGTCATGAAATAAATAATAGAGCAGGCCAAATAGCACCACCTTCCACAGTCCTCTCGCTCGTGACTTGTTACGCTCCAGGGTTGCATTGCGAATGGGGTCCGATTGGTCAAAGTTTTCTATTTTTCTGTGGACCTCCTACTTGATGACGAATGGGGTACCTTTATTCATCTGTAACTAAAAGGCTCGTAAAAAACACACACACATTGATGACGCTTATACTGACGGACAGCAACGTGGAAACAATGTCGAAGCTTCCGTCTCGAAAAAGAAAGAAAGTTGAAGCTGCTTTAAGAAAGGTGCAGGCCGGATTCCTGTGCTCTCGTCGTTTGTTTGGTCCTGCGATGCGCCTAGAACAAGCTGACCAGTGACGAGACCGAGAACCATCTGGCTCCGCCTTTCGTTCTTAAGGACACGCCCAACGCTAGCTAACAGCACCGTATGCTCCAGCTGAATCCGGTCGGTCCACACATGCAAGCAAACACCAGGAAGGTGCATCCCCCATCACGGGTAGAGAGATGAATGCTTTATTATCAAAAGCTTTTGACAGTGTATGAAGCGGCCTTTTCTGCTACGGCAGTGTTTACTTGGGCAAAGTTTGCGCAGTTAAACTTTGCATAGTGAAAATTTTCTACTATAGCATTTTATTTGTATTCGTGAATTATTGTCCAAACATTGACTAATTAGGCTCAAAAGATTTGTCTCGCAAAGTTAAAGCAAACTGTGCAATTAGTTTTTTATTTCGTCTACATTTAGTACTCTATGCATGTATCGTAAGTTTGATGTGACGGAAAATCTTCTTTTTATATAGTGCACTTTTTAGAGGTTTGGAGGAACTAAAAAAAAAGGGCTATATATCAATTGCTCCCCAAGCAGCTAGCTACCTTTCCTCACGCTGCAGGAGGTTATGAGCAACTGCGAGACCTCCACTTTCGATGACATAGAGCCTAGACGCCTACATGGACGATGGGGGCAGTACGTCTCTGGGGAAGCCCTTACAAGCCTGTACTACGTACGCTCTTCCTGCTAGTTCCATTGGCACGCACGCGAATTTCGAAATTTGACAAAGTGGTAGAAGAAAGGAGAGGAGAGCGCACACGGAGCCGAGGTGAGGTGGCAAGCGCGGCGGCGGCCATGAATTGAAAGCAGGCAGGATTTGACTGGAAAGCCGCTGCCGCGGCGGCGGTCGGTCGGGCGTCCCCGATAGCTGACGAACTCGAGGACTCGGGGTGGGGGTCGCCGTGGGCCCTCGATCGGCAGGCGGCTGCTGGTCTCGCCAATCGGGCATATTCGCCGTGGAGTGGAGAGGGAGAGAATGTGTGGCGCATATTCGTTCCCCGTGGGACAGGGTCAAGCTAGAAACCCAAGGAACGGACAGGGTCACAGTAGCATAGATCTGCATCTGCCACGGACGGTCACATGCCCAAGGCGAAGATGCCCTTGGCAACTGGGCAAAGGAAGAACACGTGCCCTCTCGCTCTCTCGACCACGTGGATGGATTGGGATACGATAGCAGGACGTGCTGCACGCATCGTCGCTCGTCCACACAGACACGAGTGACGGGCCATGATGAGTAAGCCTGCGATCCGCCTGTTCGTTGGGTCGTAAATTTCCAATCTCAACATATTTTTTTTCTTACATCAAATCAGTAACCATGATCGTATACGATCATTTCAGTCCAGCCGAACAGGCTGAATGCAGACTCGAGTGTGCGCCTAACATAACGCACGAGCAAAAGGCGGTTCCATTCCATCCACCACGTCGATGCGATGCCATGACACTGCTGGGTGTCGGACAACCACGACCAAACAGGGACCTCGCCGTCAGCGGGCCAACACTTGGGCCCGCCCGCGTCCAAGGCCGTCCGGAGCCAGGATTTGAGTATAGAAAAAACTGTTTCGGCAATACCACACGTAATAAAATAAGCACGTGCGAGCATATACACACGCATATATGTGTATTGAGTTGGCAAGAGTAAAGAGAATAACTAAATCAAGATTTGTTTTGCAATACAAAAGAAAATTAAAAGCATAAAATAATAGTAAAAATTATAGAGAAAGAGAGAAGGAATTGTTTAGTTGGAAGTCTTTAATCTCCATTTGACTAATTTAATTTGCACACAAAAAAAAACATTGTATACTCGACAAGAATAAAAGAAAGAGGGGGGAGGGGGGGACGGGGACGGAAAATAAAAGAAAGATAATAATCTTAAAGCATATTGATTCCATTAAATAAGTTGTTCGACTGATGGTTTTTGCGGCTGATGAGCCGACTGATGCTGTTTTGTTGTGAGAGAAAATACTATACTATGACTGATAAGTTCAAGCGAACCGGCCGAAAGATTAGTAGTGGGAGAGAAATAACAAGACAAGCAATAATTAACAACATATTTGAAGGAGAAAAACTTTTAGAGCTATGTAGTTTTTTTTCTCTACTACTAGCAAACATGGCGCATAACTTATTTGAAAAAAGGATAAAATTCCACTCTTTGATATTATTTTATATAGATAGGATATGTAGATATTAGATATAGGGTCCTTCAGGAAGACAAAGAACTTCATTTAAAAAATCACATGTTCCAAACAAGCCCATATACTTGAGTTGCAGGGGTAGTCACCCCGAGCTATTTTAGCTGAAGGTAGATGACTTCTCATCCAGTCCGAGAAAACCCCTGAATCCCGTCCCGCACGCATATAGGAGCCCCTTACCTGGTGAGAGGGTTGGTCTATTTTACCTGTGTTTTGAAAACGCGTGATAGGTGAGGGGACTTTTTTCTAAACCGTTGATCGGAAATTCGCTTTACCAAGGATTTGAACTATACTAATCTATAGTTATAGTTATAGATACAGATATGATATGAACAAGCCCATATACTAATTTATAGTTATAGACATATATATTCTATTCTATGATATGATATTGGATATAACTTCCTTTTCTCACTTGGATTTCTTTATCGGCATCATTGTTTGTTTGCAAAGAAAGGCCTGGTTTAGATTGCAAGTTTTTTTCACTCTCTCTATCACATTAAATCTTTGGACACATGTATGGAGTATTAAATGTAGATAAAAAAATAACTAATTACACAGTTTGATTGTAAATTACGAGACGAATCTTTTGAGTCTAGTTAGGTCATAATTAAACAATAATTATCAAATACAAACGAAAATGCTACCGTGTTAAATACCGATTCCTAACCTCAGTCAAGGCCAAAGAAATGGAGAGGAAATATGCCTTTCTTCTTCTTGCGCCACAATCCACGCGCGCACAACGGAACGCACTACCCCGAGACGAACTTATCCCTCCATGACACGTGGGCCATCATATTTTCTGGGCCTACACGTCATCCGGACACCTGGCCCGGCCTGCGCTTTCTCGAGACAGGCGCAGAGGACAGGTCATCGCCGCACCTCATTCCAACAATTATTTGCTCCCATTGTTTATTTTTATGCAAAGTACTTTTCCACAATTATTCGCATTTGGCTTTCTCCTTTAATAATTAACAAAATATTTTTCCCCTTCTCATTGCCTTCTCTTGGCCTCTTTAAGGCAACCGCTACCCCATCTCACCCCATATCTGCTTCTAGACGCTTCACTTATCTCGAGCATCTCCCGTCCCCGTCGTCTCCTCTCGTCCTCGCTCCTCAGACTCGCCATGGGTAATTCCTCGCTCACGCGTCGGATTTCTTAGCCTGACTGCTGTTCTCTCCTGCTCCGGACGCAGATCTGACCAATTGACTTATTTTTGTATTTTTTTCTGGCTGGATCTCTCGATGCAGGCAAGATTAAGATCGGAATCAACGGTGAGTTTGTACTCCCCAAGCCATGCTATTTCACCTGCTCGTTTGGTCTTGTTTCATCGGGTTTAGCCTGATCTGAGCGTGTTCTGTCTGCATCTGCGTTTGCTCAGGGTTCGGTAGGATCGGCAGGCTCGTGGCCAGGGTCGCCCTCCAGAGCGAGGATGTCGAGCTCGTCGCCGTCAACGACCCCTTCATCACCACGGATTACATGGTATGCGCCTCGATCTGTTGCTTTTGTTCCGTACATCTGGTAGGTTTATGGTATTTTAGGGTAGGGTCAGCGTGCCCGATTTGTTAATCAATAGCTCCCAGAGTGTTTCGCTTCAGTTCTTTACTGGCTTTATCAAAATATCAGTTGGTATGAGCAGCTTGAGGTGTTGTGGATTTGGTGCTTACTTCATCAGTGTCTGAATTTTGAAATCTGTGTCCTATGCTCATGGTTTATATGCTCCCTCCGTCTTGCGCAGACCTACATGTTCAAGTATGACACCGTGCACGGCCACTGGAAGCACAGTGACATCACCCTCAAGGACTCCAAGACCCTTCTCTTCGGTGAGAAGCCAGTCACCGTCTTTGGCATCAGGTACTCCCCTCTCCTCTCCTGCTTTTTTCGTCCATGGATTGAGTTTGTGTGTAAGCTGTGAGCTAATGCTCTGCTGCGATTCTACAGGAACCCTGAGGAGATCCCGTGGGGTGAGGCTGGTGCTGACTATGTCGTGGAGTCCACCGGTGTCTTCACTGACAAGGACAAGGCTGCTGCGCATCTGAAGGTATAATTTCTGCTTCACGGTCCTTTGTTTGTTTCAGAATGTATGTGTTGTTTAACTTGTTTGGGTATCATGTTCTCCCAGATCCCAAATATATCCATTTGGGATGGATTGTACATGTGTGGTGCATAAATTTAGTGATGCCGCCAAGTAGTTGGGCTTAATGTGTACAAGTTTGCACCAGTAAATTCTTATTCGTACTGCTACCTGGAAGCTCAAGAGCTGCAATCAGGCAGTGCTATTTTTAGTATAGCTTCTTACTTCCAGTTGAGTTGGTCAATTGTTTGACATGCTGTGATAACATGAGGTTTTGGAATGTACATGAGTTTCATTGTTCTATAAGTGCTGTTACTGGACTTTGTATAGATATTGGAATTATTAGACCTGTAGTGCAGTGTCATGACTAGGATCTAGTACACCCATGTACCCTCGTTACTCTTATCACTTTACTTTTACTTACTGTGTCAAACTACTCTGAGCTTGTATTTTTCTCTGTTAAATTGGATGTTTCTGATAGCTTTATTTTCCTTTTGAACAACAGGGTGGTGCCAAGAAGGTTGTTATCTCTGCCCCAAGCAAAGATGCACCTATGTTTGTTGTTGGTGTCAATGAGGACCAGTACACCTCAGACATTAACATTGTTTCCAATGCTAGCTGCACCACAAACTGCCTTGCTCCCCTTGCTAAGGTGTGTTGTCCTTAAGCATTTTTAGTTGTTTCTGCTCTTCCAATGTAGAATCATTTATTAATGATGTCTAATGTCATAAACCAGGTCATTCATGACAACTTTGGCATTATTGAGGGCTTGATGACAACTGTTCATGCCATCACTGGTGAGTTCGCTTTGGCTGTTGAGCAATCTTCATTACTCCTAGGATTGTTCAGAAGGTACTTGTAGTTGGCTGTAAAATGACAACATGATGCTTGTCTTTCAGCCACCCAGAAGACTGTTGATGGACCCTCAGCCAAGGACTGGAGAGGTGGCAGGGCTGCCAGCTTTAACATCATTCCCAGCAGCACCGGTGCTGCTAAGGTATATGATAAAATTCACAATGTTGTATGCAGTGAACTCTGTATTGGTTGTGTGGTTGTTTGCACAAACTAGTAATCATTCGTTGGTGCTATGTTTTGTGTTCACTTAGCTTTGTGAATAACAAAGTGCAGTCCCATCTAAATGAGCATGCACATATGTCTTGGGATCAAAACACTAAGAGACATTTTTTTATTGCTAAGCAAGTTTTTACTGAGATGCCATCTATGTCACTTCATCTTTTGTTTGGTGGTGGGATATTATTATTGTTTTGTCCCCCAATGTTTTGGCATCCTGAGGTGCGGGTATCCTCTTTAGCTGAAATATCATGATTCAATGTTTCAAAGGGTCATGAAGGGCAAGCCTGGTGCAGTGGTGAGAGCTGTCTCACTGAGTCACCAGGTCGTGGGTTCGAAGCAGCCTCTCTGTAGATTTTGCGGGGGAAAGGCTTGCCTCGGGTTTTCCCTTCCCCAGACCCCACTCATGTGGGAGCCTCTGGCACTGGGTCTGCCCCTTTTAATGTTTCAAAGGGTCATCACAAAAATCATGTATGTAGTAACCTTAAGTTATGTGTAGCCGCAATCATTCAGTTTAAAATTCATCTTTGATGTTGAGATTCAAAAAATACAAGTGTCACTGTCAGCACATGATGAACTGTTCTCAAACATGACAACATAATATTTAAGCTAATGAGGATGCCCGCACCTGGAGACGCCTCATCTACAATGTTTCACCTCCTTTTGCTGCTTATTGTAGTTGTAACAAATTTGGTAGCTGTTCTGTTCTGTTATGAATATAGTTGGAATGCTTACTTTCAATATTGATGAATTGCAGGCTGTCGGTAAGGTTCTTCCTGATTTGAATGGCAAGCTCACTGGTATGTCCTTCCGGGTTCCCACCGTGGATGTGTCTGTTGTTGACCTCACTGTCAGAATCGAGAAGGGTGCCTCCTATGAGGAAATCAAGAAAGCTATCAAGTAAGTGATTAGTCTATTTATTTTTTAATATTCAGTCAATGTGAGTGTAATTTCTATTCTTTTTAAACCAATGTCTATTGAATGTAATAACACTCCTTGTTTGATTTATCGGTACTATCACATTTGATGTTCAATGTTAATGTTTCCTGCATCTATCTTGATCTTATAGTAGTTTCTCTGTCCGTTTTCTTAAGGATTGGCAGCGACATTGACTTAATTGCTATTGCTTTACAGGGCTGCTTCTGAGGGCCCACTCAAGGGTATCATGGGCTACGTGGAGGAGGATTTGGTGTCCACCGACTTCGTTGGTGACAGCAGGCATGCCTTTGCTTTGTATCATTTAGGAGCCAACATAACTGATTATCATGGCACACTGTCATGTCGAATTCTGACTGACGGTGTACTCTGATTCATTTGTCGTTTGTTGGACTTCTTTGAACGTTCTCCGTGATTCACTTGTCATTTTGCTGTTTCCACAGGTCGAGCATCTTCGATGCCAAGGCCGGGATTGCTCTGAACGACAACTTCATCAAGCTCGTCTCGTGGTACGACAACGAGTGGGGCTACAGCAACCGCGTCGTCGACCTGATCCGCCACATGTTCAAGACCCAGTAGAGATTTTTCTGCCTCCCATCGACGTCCCAATGGCCTTGGTCGCTTTCCATCCCGCTGCTTGTCTATGCTGAGAATAAATGTGAATGGTGCCTCTGGACGCCGGTTTCATGCTGAGTTTGGACATGTTTTTGTCTCTTGTCTTTCCATTTCCGCTACCATCCTGTAACGAATTCGCTAATATGGGACCTAAGTTTAGTTTTTTGCCTGTGAAGAATATAAACAGTGGGTTGCAGTTTTGCTGTATTAGCTGGTTTGGCTGCATGGATGAGCTGGTCTTTGGGAATAATAGTTTTCTTGTTTCTGTGTTTTTAATCCTTGGTGTGTTTAATGTTATTTTCTGTGTATTCTTGTTTGTGTTATCAGTTGGTTTCATGTTTCCTTGTTTTTTCATTGTACTTTTGGAGGTTCCTGGTGCAAGCGGTAGAGACTTACCGCCTGTGACCGGAAGGTCCCGGGTTTGAGTCACGGTCTCCTCGCATTGCACAGGCGAGGGTAAGGCTTGTCACTGACACCCTTCCCTAGACCCCGCACAGAGCGGGAGCTCTCTGCACTGGGTACTTTTGGAGGTTCCTTTTCTGTGCTAAGCGAGATGAAATGGTGGCCAACGAAGCCGGGCACACTATGGTCTTCTGGTGGTAGTTGGAAGAATGATTGATGTGTTTGCATTGTGGTTCTGAATTCTGATCCCATGCCCAGCCTGTGACCGGCTGATTGCGGTGGGCCATTGGTGCTCATTTTGTTGCAGATTAAGGCACTCAGCAAACGCGACGATTACACAGGTACTCAGTCATAAAACATGGTGAAGACGTGAAATTGTGCCCCTATTGGCTCTGTTCACGTGCTTTTAAACCTGGTTTAGATTCGCTTCTTTTTTTTTTTTCATTCGGAACCGTTTTTTTCTCTCATAAATTTCTCCAGATTTTATCCAGATTCCTTCGTATCTCTTTAAAATTCCTTCAAGTGAATAGGGCCAATGACTTTTTAATACACACCTGGAACTCTAAGAACCCTCTAAAATCTTCACACCACCTAGAAGTGCAGAGTAAATATGATTTTTTAATTGCACGTGTATTTTTTTGTTGATGGGTCCTACCATGAAACTTATCTTTAACCTAGATCTGTATGTTTTTTGATAAGATTTAAACCATAGGATCATTTTTTTTTTGGGACTGAGGGAGTAAGTTTAGTGCTGTGGGGCCACACCCGTGAGTCCCACAAGAGGGTAGGTAAAAGGAGAGGAGGAAATGAAGCTATGGTGGATGAATTCGTATGGTTGACGGTGAGGCAAGGGTTAGCCGATCAGGTTGACCACTTGATCCGCCTGCCGCCGGTGTGTCACTGTCAGTTTCGGGGACCAGGTGAACAAACAAACGAGGCCTGCCAAAGCTTTGCTAAGAAAGGATAGCGACATGGTGGTGGACTGGGGTGGACCAGCGGGCCTGCCGTGCCACGCGCTGCCGGCCGGCGTACGTGCCGCCTCAACGCGACGACAATGGAGATGTAGAAGAGATGATACGCGTGGCTTCTTGTACTCGTCAGCCCTTGGTGCAGCGGAAGGCCAGGTTGGCCGGAACCTGATTTATCGGCAGGTCTCTGCTCACCTTTTCTACTGCTACTACTTCATATCTGCGTCGGACGGTGAACCGGCGGTGCTTCGAGACGGCGTATACGCGAATGATTCCCGGCCGTGGCAACAAACCCCCAATACACCAATTCCTCGCACTAGCAATTCTATCCTTATGATAACAAAATTTATTGAGACACAACATTGTCTGCCAGTACAAGAGTCCCGCAACAAATTCAGAGGAAATGTACAAGAGAAATTGTGCCTCGCAGCTCGCATACGTCGCGGGAATCTCGCCAGAGAAATTGTGCCGCACACCTAGCATGGCGCCTTGCTTGCACATGTCAGGTGGAATCGGCCCGACAGGGAGTTTGCCGACACGTCTATATACCATGGACTCAGTGCATCACCTAGACATAGATCTAGCGGATACAATCTTACATACAGAATGAAAACTTCTTAGAACATGATCTAGAGAGAGAGAGGAAGGGAGATGAGATGTCACCGATCATCCGCGGGTTTGGAGGAAGAGCTCGACGTAGCCATGGCGAAGATGATGCGGTCCGGGTCGGCGGAGTCGCGGTCACAACATTGAGATCGATCGCAGTGTAATGGTGGCGCAGAGGCGACGGTGAAGACGTCAGTGGAGCTTCCCGTTGCTTCAGCGCCTCCCTCTTAGATCGGATTAGGGTTAGAACTGTAAGTGGGAAAAAGGCGGCTCAGGTGAACCTCGTGACGCGAGCCCCGGCCTCCCACCTCCTTTATATTGTGCTGCGCGGCGGGGGTCCACCAACCATAGAACAGTTGGACGCCCCCGATCAGGGTGCGGATCAACCTAACATTTTTCCCATTGATCTCACCTTATGACTTAAACTTAAAATCATTTTCTCTTTTTTCCATTCCATCACATATTAGCGCATAGAGCGTGCCTCGTCACAACAGTTAGTACCATTAGATTAACAACTACAACACTACTCTTTGTTTTGAAACAGATTCTCATCTAGGCCCTTATTGTCTAGAATTATAGGCTTTTCCTTAAACCCACGTTGACTAAGTGTTCTCTGAACACGTTGGGTGGTAAGCCTTTTGTAAGTGGATCCACGAGCATCTTTTCTGTACTTATGTGCTCAAGACTAATTATATGATCACGGACTTTGTCTTTTACAACATAATACTTTATGTCAATGTGTTTGGCAACACCACTTGACTTATTGTTGTGAGCATAACATACTCCTGGATTATTGTCGCAGTATAACTTGAGTGGCTTATGTATGTCGTCTACCACTTTCAACTCGAACATAAATTTCTTCAGCCAATTTACCTGCCCCGTGGTCTTATAACACGCTACAAACTCGGTATACATCGTAGACGATGTAGTGACAGTCTGCTTGGAACTTTTCCACGATATAGCTCCTCCTGTGAGAGTAAATATATATCCTGACGTGGACTTTCTATCATCTCCCGCACAATCTGAATATGTATATCCCTCTATGTGTAGGGAATCAGATCTTCTGTATGTACGTTAGCATGAGACCTTTTGTGCCTTGCAAGTAACGTAAAACTTTCTTTACCAGTCTCCAGTGTTCTATTCCTGGATTACTCTGATATCTGCCAAGTAATCCGATAACAAACGCTAAGCCAGCGCGTGTACACACTTGAGCACATTGTAAACTTCCGACAGCTGAAGCATATGGAACCGCTTTTATTTGATTGATCTCATATTGGTTTCTAGGACATTGGAATTCCCTAAATCTATCGCCTTTGACTATGAGAGCAGGCGAAGGCTTATAATTTTGCATACTATATTTCTTTATAACCTTTCATAAGTATGCCTTTTGTGATAATCCTAAAACCCCTTTTCTTCTATCTCGGTGAATCTCTATTCCTAGAACGAACAAAGCTTCACCGAGATCCTTCATATCAAAATTCGAGAAAAAAAACTTATTTGTTTCTGGTAGTAGATTAACATCACTACTAGCGAGTAAGATCTCATCCACATACTAGATTAGGAAAATGTATTTCCCATTCTTGAACTTTGCATAAACGCAATTGTCCTCTACATTTTCTTGAAAACTAAACTTTCTTATTGTACTATCAAACTTTAAATACCACTGTCTTGATGTTTATTTTAATCCATAAATGGATTTGTTCAGGTGGCTTTCCATACGTTCTTTTCCTTCCACAACAAAACCTTTTGATTGTGCCATATAAACATTTTTCTTCAAATCCCCGTTTAGGAATGTCGTCTTTACATCCATCTGATGTAATTCTAAATCGTAATGTACTACGAGCGTCATTATAATTCTAAAAGAATCCTTACATGAGACTGAAGAAAATATCTTATTGTAATCTATGCCTTCTCTTTGTGTGAAGCCTTTTGTCACGAGTCATACTTTAAATCTTTCTACATTTCCTTTGGAGTCATATTTAGTTTTGTAGACACATTTACAGCCTACTGTCTTGGCTCTTTTGTGAATTGTATCTAAGTCCCAAACACCGTTGGTATTCATTGATCTCATTTCATCTTGCATGGCTTCAAGCCACTTTGATGAGTGAGCGTTTCTCATGGCTTCTTCAAATGAGGTGGGATCACCCTCTATTTGAAATTCTTCACATTCATAGACTTCGTAGTCATCAAGAATGGCTGGTTTTCTAATTCTTTGAGACCTTCTAGGGGCCTCGTTAGTTGACGCTTGTTCTATATGAGACTGTTGTTGCTCTTCTTCATGTGTGACAATGGGTTCTACAGGATCTTGAAAGACAGGTTCATCATGTTCATTCATTGTCGCCACGGGAGAACTAACAACGTGTGTTGTTACTACAGTATCTTGCAATGTTGGTGCAGCAACAACAGGTAGCATGAAGAATGACTCCTAAACCGTTGGAGTAGGCACATGTACCTGCTTCTCCTCTAGGTTAATTTCTCGCGCTACCATGCTCTCCTTGATCAACTCTTCCTCCAAGAACATAGCATGTCTTGTTTCTACAAACTTCGTATGTCTATCAGGACAATAGAAGCGATAACCTTTTGACTTTTCTAGATAGCCAATGAAATGTTAACTGACTGTCTTGGAGTCTAGCTTCCCTATGTTTGGGTTAAAGACTTTAGCCTCAGCTGGACAACCCCACACATAAATAGTTAAGTGAGGGTTTCTTTCCTGTCTATAATTCATATGGTGTTTTGAGTACCGACTTGCTTGGCACTCGATTAAGAATATGAATGGCGGTTTTTAACGCCTCTATCCATAAACTTATCGGTAGAATAGAGTAACTTATCATATTTCTCACCATATCCATTAAGGTACGGTTGCGTCTTTTAGCTAGTCCATTCCGCTGAGGCTCGCTCGGTGTAGAGTACTAGGCAATTATGCCATTTTCCTGTAATAATCTTGCAAAAGGTCCAGGAACTTGGCCATATGGGGTGTGTCGACCATAGTACTCTCCCCCACGGTCGGATCTTACTATCTTAATCTTTAAATTATGCTGATTTTCTATTTCAGCGTTAAATATCTTAAATTTATCCAATGCTTTTGATCTTTCCTTAATTGGATAAATACAGTTATAATGAGAATAATCATATGTGAATGTTATAAATGAATCATAACCATCCACACTCTTCACAAGAAAAGGACCACAGATGTCTGTATGAATTATTTCTAAAATTCATGCGCTTCGTTTGATATCTTTCTTTATTTTTTTAACATACTTTCCTTTTTTGTAATCAATGCATTGTTCTAAATCTAAAACTTCTAATGGCAGAAGAATTGATTTTTTAATCAATTGCTCTATTCTCTCCCTCGAAATATGACCTAAACGATAGTGTCATAATTTCGATGATACATCATAAACTCTCTTCCGCTTATTTCTTGCATTCATAGACGAGGAGGCATTCTCATTCTCAGTGCTCACAACATTCATATTCTCAGAAAGTGATAACAAATAAAGCTTGTCTTGTCAAAAGGCAAGACCAACACACTTATTGTTAAACACAATCTGACATTTGCCATTATCAAAATGGCAATCATATCCATCATCGTCTAGATGTGAAACACTTATCAAATTTCTACGCAAAAAGGGTACATAAAGGACATTTGAAAGCTGAAGTACAAAACCATCATCTAATTCTAGAGAGAGATCTCCAATGGCTTCAACTTCAGCTTCAACTCCATTTTCTACTTTAATTCTTCTTTCTCCTCTTTGTAGGGTCCTCCTCGTATGGAATCCCTATAATGAATTTGTAACATAAATAGTTGCACCTAAGTCAATCCACCAAGTAGATTTTGAATAACTTAAATACAATGACTCATCTATGAATGTAATAATGTCCTCACCTCTCTTCAAAAGTCGATCTCTTTAGGAAATCTGGACAGTCCTTCTGGTAATGTCCATACTTCTTGTACCATTTGCATTGATCCTTGTCAACTTGGATATTGTTGTTCTTCTGATGGTGATCATTCTGAGGGGCTTTCTCTTAAGGTTTGGCATTCTTGTTAAAGTTCTTTTTTTATAGTCCTTCACATGGTTAGCAAAGTCACCATGTGAGCTTTTAAGCCTCTCCTCTTCTTGCACACACATGGCAATGAACTTCTCAATGTCCCATTTTATCGGGCTGCATGTTATAATTAACAACAAAAGTTTCATACTCTTTAGGCAAAGAAGCAAAAACCAAATAAATCAATTACTCATCTTTGAGCTCCAAATCCATTGGCTTGAGCTTGGATGCCGTGTTGCTCATCTTCAATATGTGCTCTCTTATCCCTCCACCAGAGTATTTCTCATTGAATAACTTCTTGATTAGGGTGCTTGCATAAGCCTTTGAAGAGCCAGTAAACTGACTCTCCACTTTCTTGAGATACTCGGTGGCGGTGTCATAATCTAGGATTGATACCCTTATTGCATCTAAAATAGTGGACTTAGCCACCATCAAGCACTTACGGTTCGAAATGTCCCACTTCTTAGGATCAAGATTGTATTTCATTCTCACTTCTGCATAATCTCGCTGCCGAACAGTGAAATCAGCATCAGTTTTATTCTCTGCCCTCACCGGGTCCACTGGCTCAGTAGGACATGGAGAGGTAAGTGCTAGGTCATTCTCGGACAGCACAAGTGCCAACTCATACTTCTCTCACCATATGCGATAGTTGCCCTCTTCAAGAGGCGAAATGTGCGAGATGAATGCCATAGGGTTGAGTCCTGAAAACATCATCAGAGAAAGTGAGAAAACATAACATAATAATTGCATGGCTTAATTTAACATTGGTCAAAATTAAAACATACAATGTGCTTCTACATTAACTCTACATCACCGTTGGACAGAAATAGAACTAATGCATAGAACTCATAAATAAAAATTTATAATATTGCTATCATCAACTTTGGTTAGAAAATAGCAATATCATAAATATAATATTCTTCTACATTAATTCTATATCACCGTTGAGCAGAAATAGAATTAATGCATGGAAAACAACTCATGAATAAACTTATAATCATAATATGACTAACCCTCCAATTAAAATTTTCCTTTTGTCCAATTTAATTAGAGGGTGAACATAATCATAGCAATGAAAACGTGAAAAAGAATTTTGTCTACTTTTCAGAAGCATTCTACTGTACTCATCTACTCTCTGAAAAAATTATTCCATTTGTTTAAATTTAAACAGAGATGGAAAACTAGACCTAATTTATCAAAACTTGCTTCTGAAAAAATAATACACAAACTGTTCTTTGCTACGAATTTGGCCCAGCTCAGAATTAGTGGCCCATGGCCCAGCTAGCAACAGTAGTGCTCGCGGCCCACCAAGCAATGCGCGCAGCTCGCGCCTGCGCAGCCAAAGCCTAGCTCGCGCGCGCGCTCCACCGCGCCCAGGCCACAACCTGGGCCTAAGCCAGGATTTCACCTCCCCGCCTAGGTCGGATTCGGCCCGGTGAATCGTGAGCCATTCATTTGCATCCAACGGTTGGGCACTGTTTTTGTGAGATCAAAACCGGCGCTGTCGTCGGCTCCTAACCCTAATCCCCATTTTTCATTCTCACCCCTTCTCTCCTCTCTGAGCGCCGTGACCTGAGCGACGGCGGCCATGGGTGGCGACCAGAGGAAAAGGTCTTCATGGAGGCGTCCTATTGATTCCTCTTCTCCCACCTTGCTAGCATGACGCTTGCCGGTGCGTGCCTCCTACCACCGTGGGCGAGCCCAGAAATGGCTCTATGCGGTGTGGCGGTGGCCGGCACACCCCCTCCCGCCTAGGCATGGACGATTGCCGGTGCGCGCCTCCCACCGCCGCGGGCGAGTCTAGAAATGGCTCCACAAGGTGTGGCGGCGGTCGGCACCCCACCCCTCTCTACCCATGCGCTGACGCTTGCCAGCACGCACATCCCATCGTCATGGGCGAGACCGGGAACGACTCCACGTGGTGTGGCAGTGGCCGACACATCCCCTGCTCCAGGCGTGGGCACTTGTCGGTGCACGCCTCCCACCAACGCAGACGAGCCCTAGAACCGCTCTGCACAGTGTGGCGGCGGTCGGCACCCCCCATCTAGGCGAGAACGCTTGCTGGTGCATGCTACCCACCACATGGGCGAGTCTGGGAACGGGTTTGTGTAGTGTGACAGCGGCCAGCACCACCCCTCCAACCAGGCGACAACGCTTGCCATTGCGTGCCTCCCACCATCGCGGGCGAGTCTGGGTACGGCTCCACGTGGTGTGGCAGCGGCTGGCACCCCCCTCCAACCAGGCGACAACGCTTGCCGGTGCTTGCCTCCCACCATCGCGGGTGAGTCCGGGTATGACTCCTTGTGGTGTGGCGATGGCCGGCACCCCATCTGTCTAGGCGTGGATGCTTGCTGGTGCACGCCTCCTACCATCGCGGGCGAGTCTAGGAACGGCTCCATGCAGTGTGACGGCGGCTGGCACCCCCACATCTGTCTAGGAATGGATGCTCATCGATGCATGCCTCCCACCATCGCAGGCGAGTCCGAAAACAGCTCCGCGTGGTGTGGCGACGGCCGGCACCCACCTCCCTCATCCAGGCGTCGATGCTTCCCTATGTTGTGGTGCAGTTACCCACTGGCACAAGGCTCAAGTGAAAACCTTGCCAGGCTCCTGCTTGGCTGACAATGATTACGTTTTTAGTGTCATTCACCTCCCTAGAGGCATCGTCGAAGAGCTCATGTTCCTTGCTGCGGTAGTCTTGACATTTCGCTAGTTTATTTGTGGTTTCTGCCACTCTTCGCCCTGGTGTTGGACGTCTTACTGTTGTTTTCCCCTCATCCTTTGTAAACATATAGCTAGCCATTTTTAGGCTATTCCAATACATATTCAGGTGGGGAGTAATCCTCCGGTGACATTAAAAAAGCGTAGGCTGGCCCAGGCCATAATAGAACCTCTCAGAAACAGAGAGTCGAGGCGAGGCCCAAGACCAAGTGACGTGTGTTCATGTTCCGTTTCGCCTTGCAGTTGTCGCTTTTGGCCTTGGCGTGAGAGGCCATCCTTCACAACACCGCGAACCAAGGCTCTACCCAGTAGACGTGACAATGTGACATTCTCATCGTTGGATGCAAATATATATACTATATATGAGACCATCGTTCGGTGAACAGGAGGAACCGGTGGTGCTCTGAATATTGGGCGTATACTCCTATAGGATGGCCCGGCTTATCTGATTTGCCCTAAGGTTAAGCTTTCTAAGACGAGCAAGATTCCCGATACTCTCTAGTATTTCTCCAGAGATTCTATTTGACGACAAATCTACCACCTCAAGTTTGGTGGCATTCCCTGTCGACGAAGGTATAGTGCCGGATAACTGATGCCTGACGAGAGGTCCTAATGGCCAGAGAGGGTATGAATAGCTTATTGAAAAATTTCTACAGTAACCCTTAGCAAAAATGTTAGACAATTAAACGGCGAAGCGAGTGTTGCGCTAACCTACTAAAAATGCAAGCCATCTACCATAATTTTAGTCACTATAGTCTCTATCCATACAAAGATTATGTCACTATACTAAGTTAGTGAGCTCTCAAATACTAACTAAAGAGCCTCACTAATCACTAGACATGACATAAACTTGCTCTCAAAACTAATTACACTAAAAAGCGAAGCAACGCTAGAAATGTAAATGCACAAGAGAGGGTGGTGGTGATTATACCGCCGTATCGAGGAATTGAGCCAATCACAAGATGATCACAATCAATCACAACGAATAATAAGAAATCCTTGGACAAGGTGACACAATATTTTTTTACCGAGGTTCATTTGCTTGCCGGCAAGCTAGTCCTCGTTGTGGCGATTCACTCACTTGGAGGTTCACGCGCTAATTGGCATCACACGCCAAACCCGCAACCGGGTGCTGCACAACCAACACAAGATGAGGATCCACAAGCCACGTGCAATCCACTAGAGTTGCCTTTGGCGCTCTGCCGTGGAAGGCACAAGAACCCCTCACAATCACAATGATCAGAGCCGGAGACAATCACCTTCCTCCGCTCCACGATCCACCAATCCCCGGGGCGTCTAGGTGTCGACAAACACCAAGAGTAATAAGACCTCCACCAACCTAAATCACCCAACTAGTGCCACAAGATGCTAGAACACTAAGTAATGCACTAGAGGCTCTCCAATCTTACTCAAGATGATAAAATTAAGTGTGCAAGTGAGTGGAGTGGTATGCTCAGCTCTCAAAGGGTGTATGCAGTTGTTAGAAGTGCCAAGAGAGTGGCCAAAGCCGGCCACAACCTCTATTTATGAGCCCACAAGCAAATAGAGCCGTTACCCCTTTGGAGCTGCTTTCTGCGAGGGCACCGGACACGGCGGTGCCTGCACCGGACATGGCGGTGCCCGTCCCAACGGTCACTTTCCAACGACTAAAAACTAGCTGTTGGGGCACCGGACAGGGTGGCGGTGACCACCCAGCCAACCACCCGAAATACCACCTCTGGATTTTTATGGCGGTGCACCACCCTCAGGGCGACGGTGCCCGCGACGGTGACCAGCTCGGCTTCCCTCGCTCCTGGAAGAATGGGGCGGTGGCACCGGACACACACCGGCAGTGCACCGTCGCGCGTGGGGTGGTGTACACCGTCAGTGGTGGTGCTAGCTCCCACTCAACTCGCTCTCGGCCAAGTCCAGGTGGGCATCGCCCTAGGGGTGATAGTAACACCAGACAGGGTGGCGGTGCCCCCAGGCCAACCCGCTGCTCTCGGCCTCCCAGCCGGTCACCGCCACAGAGGTGGCGGTGCACCGGACAAGGGGTGGTGGTGCCCCCGTGGTAGCACCCCAAGCTGAGTTTTGCCTTCTTCTCTTCACCTTTTTCACCACCTTTGCAAATGTGCTAACACTCCAAGTGTCTCTCCATCACGTGCAAGTGTGTTAGCATTTTCATAAATATTTTTCAATGGTTATTCACTTCTCACCGATTGTACACTAGGCCTAAAATGCAATGCAAGTATTTCAACACCTAGTGGCACTAGATGATCGAGTTGTCTGATAAGAGCTCCCCTCTTAATAGTACGACCATCTATCCTAAATGTGATCACACTCTTTATAGTGTCTTGATCACCAAAACAAAAAAGGCCCTATTAATATCACTGTTGCCTTAAAATCCTTTTTATTTTCTTTCTTTCTTTTTTTCCAAGTCCCGGAGTTGGATCACCATCATCACATGTCCACCAACATCAACATGGACTTCATCTTGCTCCAGCACTTGGATTGGACTATCCTATCTAGTCACACATTTAGATAAAAAGAATTAGTCCAAATAGATTTCATCAATTATCTAAAACTAAGGTCTTTCACACAGTTGAAGAAATGGTTGACACAGGCACTGTCAAAATATCTTTAGCAAGAACAGAAAGTACTGAATAAGTAAGCTTGTGCTCATGCCATCACTGTATGATGTCAAACTCATCATCCAACTGGCTTACTATGTCACAGTCCAGGTAGGATGCATGCTCACTTAGAAATGGAGTCCAGCACTTGGATTAGACTATCCTATCTGTCACACACTTAGATAAAAAAAATTAGTTCAAATAAATTTCATCAATTATCCTTTCACACAGTTTAAGAAACCTAAGCGACGCCGCATTATTCCCAGTACCGGAGCCAATGCCGCCGGTGAACTGGTTGTCCTCGAGGTCAATGTTAGTGACGTTCGGGAGGGCCCACAACCCCTTGGGCACTTCACCAGACAGCGAGTTCTTGCTGACCGCGAATGCGAAGAGTGTCTTGCAGCTCGCGTAGGTCGTGGGTATCTCGCCAGAGAAGTTGTTTTGCATCATGATCAGAATTCGCATGGCGTCTTGTTTGCACACGTTTGGTGGAATCGGCCCCGACATGGAGTTTGTCGACACATTGATGATGTAGAATTTTGCCCAGCTACCGAGGCTCTGCGCCAGTTCCCCGGTGAGATTGTTAACGACCAGGTTAAGAATCTTGAACCTCTTGAATTTGCCAAACTTTGGGGGCACCTCCCCATACAAGTTATTGAAGGACAGGTACAAAAACACGAGCTTCGTTAGGGACCGGAGCTCGGAGAGGTTGCCGGTTAGGTTGCTCTTGGACGCGGCGAAGTACTGTAGCTTCCTGCGCTTGCCGAACCCTGTGGGAAGTTGGCCACAGAGGGAATTGTTATGCATATCGAGCTGCTGTAGGTTAGTGTGCCTAGTGATCTCTGGTGGTATCTTGCCTGTGAGGTAAGTTTTTGGCGAGGTCAAGATATTCAAGATTCACCAGGCCAGGTTGCTAATCCTAGTTGGGATGACGCCGCTGATTTTGGCTGCGTAGAGGTCCAGCACGGTTAGGTTTGTGAGCTTGGTGACCTCATCAGGGAAGGAGTCTGTTCGCACAAAGAACGGGTTGCCACCGTGGTTTTCTTTTTCAGCTAAAATCTCTTGATATTTTTGATATATCTTTTTTATCCATAGGTGCAGTTAAGAAAGTATCTATCTTTTTCGTACAAATTATTTTTGATATATCCTATTTATTCTTTTTATCTGTAACCTCCAATAAATTTTAATTTCCGAAAATGAAAACCTTACTTGCCACCGGGCGCGAGCACGATGAGGCCTGGCATGGCGGTGAGCGAGGCCCACGGAAAGGCCCCACTGTTCCGAGAGATGTTGAGAGTACGGAGCTCCGTTAGCGGCGAGAGGTCAGGTACGACGCCGTAGAAGCCGTTGAACGCAAGGGTCAAATCCTGGAGCTTGGTGCACGTGGCCACCCCACTGATGCTGCCCGGCCGTGAGGGCAGGCAGCCCGCCACAGATGTCGTCGAACGGGACTGAGGTGGCAGCGATGTGCAGGCCCCGTACCGAGATTGCCGTGACAACGCCGCCGCTGACGGGGTTGTATGTGACGCCAGTGAGATTGCAGGGGGAGGCGGCGGCAGCTTCCCACGTGGCGAAGAAAGCGGCGGCCGCGGGCGGGATCGTCAGGGCGCGCTTAAATTAAAGGCGAGGAGCACATCCACCTCGGCAGTGAAGCAGAGAACGAGGAGGAGGTGGAGAGCAGGCAGGAGCCATGGCTGGAATGCCAGGACAGACGTTTGCTTCCTTGGTGTCAGGACTTTCAGCATAAAGCCCATTTTCGACTACGAACGTTGGATTTTAAAGAGAACAGAAAGAGAGCGATTGGCCTTTTTCTAGCTTGTCCCGTTGGCAAATATCTTTTCCAAACAGACTCCACTATCGCTCCTTAATCTAACGCTAAACTTGCCACACGTCAACACTAGGGTCGGGTCGGGTACTAGACCTAAGCTTTGGTTGGTCTCCAGCACTTGAACACCCATACCACATGCATTGCTATTGCCCAGCCTGTGATCGGCTGATTCCATGTACTGTTCTACTGGAGATGGAATCGTCGAGTGTGCAAATTTGAACATATATTGCAGTGGACCTGTTGTTGGTTATGCTGTGGATCCAGGCATTCAGCAAACTATTTTTCGGTTTAAGCATGCCCGATTACAAGTTTCGGCACAGGCAAGTATATATAGTGCGAAACACGCGAAGGTGTATTTGGTTTTTAATATTAGCAGGAAAGTAATCATCACAGGTAAGAACAGAGTCCAGCCTTGTGTTAAAGAAAAAGAACATAGTCCGGCCACAAGTTCACGAGGAAATGTACAAGCAAGGCAGCCCACGTAAGGCTATCTCCAACAGCAGGGAGGCAAATAGAGCACCCATTCCATGTTTGCATCACCTACAGTAAAGACCCTGCGTACTCAATTTTGTGGCTTCTCCAACAGCTAAACCCAAATCCCACCCCACCTCTCTGTCCTCGTCGAGCTACCCCGCCGCGGTCCAACAGTGGAGCAGCTCGCGGCCGCCACCGTCGTCGTCGTCTGCGGTCGCCGCCGTGGAGCAGCTCGCGGCCGCCGTCGCGGTCCAGCAGCAGCCATCGTGGAGCAGCAGCTATCGTCCTGCCTTGTCGTCGTCGTCGTCCGCGGCCGCCGTTGCGGTCCAGCAGCAGCCGTCGTGAAGCAGCAACAGTCGTCGTCGTCCTTGACACCGAGCGCTGCGTGGTCCCAATCTCGGAGGCCGCCACCGCTGCGACCGCCCGCTGCTGGACTAGCTGTCGTGGACCATGTCCTGTTCGTGAAGGCGCTTCTAGCGGACCCGGCGGCCCCAAACCTCGAGACCGCCGCCACAATCGCCCCGCGAGCAGGGGCACCTCCACCGGCGGCGCGGACAGGCGAGTAGGGCAGCCTCCACCGGCAGTGCGGACGCGACCTCCCTCGCGCGGAGCTTCCAGGTGCGGGCGCACCTCGCCATCGTCGTCCGCGGAAGCAGCTCGCCGTCGTCGTCCGCTCCACCAGACGCCTTCGACGGGCCCACCACTACCGGCGCCAGAGATTTGCGTCTTGCGGGAGAGGCGACGCATGTTTGCCTTCCGCCTCGTCTCATACGCAAAATGGCTACCTTGTCTGCGTCTTCGGTTGGAGAACGTTTTCAGTACGCAAAAACACAGTGGAATACCTATTATGCATTTGGGTCACACGATGGCTGCTCTGTTGGAGACGGTCTAAGTGTCGATGGACGACCCAGGCCACAGAAACTCTAGCAGAGAGTCGAGGACAAACTTGTTCATGGATCCTCTAGGCGGAGTAGGGCCTAAGCCCGAGTTCACGAGGAAATGTACAAGCAACGTCAACAGGCTAGGCAGACGGCCGCAGACGTCATCAAACGGGGCCGGGTCGGCGGCGATGCCCATGGAGATGCCTGTGACCGACGGGGTCGCATGTGATGCCACTGAAGTTACATGGGGAGATGGCAGCAGCATCCCAAGTGGCGAAGAAGGCGGCAGCCGTGGGTGGGATAGTGAGGGCGCGCTTGAAGGCGAGGAGCAGAGGGAGGACGGGCGGCATGGCTGCAAACCGAGGACGAGCTGGCGCTGACGTGGCTAGTTGATCGTGGGATCAAGGAGCGCGGCCGAACTATATACTTGCCTAGAGGGCCAATTGTTTTTTTTGGAAGCCACAATTGTAGGAAGGAGAGGAGCCTGTAAGTCAAAGTGAGTGCGGCAGTGGGTAAAACATCGGGGCACATTTGGCAGTACCAAAGTGTGCATCCGAGATAATGTATTGCACTTGCACCGCCGGCATGCCATTATTCGTCCCCTCTTGCGACAAATGGAGAATGAGTGTAGTAGTTACCGTACGTCGACATCAACCATCACACGGCCGGCAAAGATCCATCCATTCGACTGCGCGCCGACCGGAGCAGCGAGCGACGATGCGCCGCCGAAGCTACCACAACAACCGAGTGGAATCAGCACTCTGGTTACGTTTGGTGGTTGACATGGTTGTGCATGCGGCGCCGATGGGACCAGCGGGGCTGCCCGCAGAAACCCGCCCCAGTGGCGAGGGAGTCAGCGACCGCGGCGCACGGCGGAGCTGGGAGGCGACTCGATGCCGTGGTGCAGCTGGGCACGTGCGACGGCCGAAAAATCATAGAAAATAAACTTGTAAAAGATTATTGAAATATTTGTATATGAAAAATAATGCAATTAGAAATCCTAAAATCTAGTTTAATCTTAGAAAATTTGTTTTATACCTAGCAAAATTATGAAATTAGTTTGTAATAATATAGAGCATGATTTTAGAAAAAGAATCTGAAATAGCTACATAATCGGCTCACCTTGTACAGTATGTTTAAAGCCCTTCTCGCTGCAATCTCAGAGATAGACATTGAATCATCTGTGCGTCGCTGGTAGATGCTACTCGCTAGGCCTTGGATACCCGGACGCATCGAAATTGGATACCCGGACCGCAAGAAGTAACTTTATTTTTTGCCCTTAGGGGCATATGCCTCTTGTACATCTATCACCGTTACATGCATATAGATATATGCTTATGTATTCTTGCGGCACAAACAGTCCAATGTGCACGTAATGATAGTTTTGGGCACATGTGTCCTTAAGAGGTTTTGGGCACATAATGCTTATGTATGAGGGCATGTGTCCTTAAGAGGTTTTGGGCACATGATGACATAGTTGAGGGGGCGTACCGGGAAGAGGAGCAGATCAGTCATGGTGATGCCAATGAACCAGGTGAAGAAGGAAACGACGACCCAGCCCAGACGAGGGGCACCAGCCTTCCATACTGCAGGTAGCTCCCGTACAGCAGCGTGATCCCCGTGAAGAGAGCGTCAACGTCAAGAAGGAGATGGCCAGCGTCTTGAACAGCGTCTACAGGCCCACCCTTGGTCGACTCGCCTTGCGCGTGATGGTCCTCGTTTTTACGCGATTGACGCACGCCGTGGGACATAGATGTCCAAACGGGCCAGGTCTGATAGGGCATAGGGTCGTGTTTGGAACGCGACTCCGGCCCGCAGTGCTAGCACAACTAATGGCCGGCATGACGCTGTCCGATCTTTTGTAGCTGTTGGATGGGCTTGAAAATTTTTGAACCATTAGATATAGAGAAGAGAGTATATAAATATCTCAAACCCTAGCTCCTAAGTACCATTTCCTTATCCCGCCGCTGTCTCCTACCAAAAATTTGCACGCATACTCTGCCCGATGCGTTGCCTCTCACGCGAGTCGTGGCGGCAACGGTTCCCTCATGTGTGACGCCTGCTTCCTCTCGCGTGACGCCCGGCGGCGCGATGGCCTCGGCCATGGGAGCTGGGTTCCCTCTTGCGCGGCGGTGCGACGCCTCGGTGTAGAGAGCTGGGGAGGTGCGGTGTCGCATGCCCGGTGTAGGAGATGGGGCTCCCTGTCAGCAATAGGCAGGAAGTAGAAGTCATTTGGGTAAGGATCAGACGAACAGCACAGAAATCAGGCCAGAAGGAAAGGCCGAAAGGAGGAGTACTTAGAGTTTAGAGTCTGTTTACAAGATTCATTGTAATCCCCTCTCTCGCTCCTCGCGTCTCTTTTACACGGCTTTCGCCCAAAGGTGCTCGCAGGCACAGTCACAGCCAATCCGCGCCAGCCAGACGCACGTTGGGCCGGCGAACGCGTTTCCTAGTCCATGGTACCTGGGTCGCTTCTTCTGAAGTCTCCACCATAGATGAGCCGCTAACATCCCCCGGTCCTTGGAAGCCTGCTTGTCCCCAAGCAGGAGCTCTGGGAAATGCTTGACGTAGCTGCAGCAAATCTTCCCAAGTTGCCATGTCCGACGGCCAGCCAGACTAGAGGATGAGGCCTTGCTCCACCGACCCATTAGCAGTAGGCATGACTGACGCTGCAAAACTTCCATAGGAACCCGAGGCAACTCAATGTCAGCTGGTAGAGAAGGAGATACCTGGGCTTGAGGGAGAACTACAGCTTTTAATTGGGACACATGAAACACCGAGTGGATTGCAGCAGAACTGGGCAAAAGCAACTTATAAGCCACCTGACCAATGCGTTCCAGGATCTGGAATGGACCATAAAACTTGAAAGACAACTTCTGATTAGTTCGAGGGGCCAGCGAAGACTGAACATAAGGTTGCAACTTGACAAACACCATATCACCAACACTGAATTGGCGTTCAGATCGCCTCTTGTCAGCTTGACGCTTCATACGTTGTTTGGCTCGGGCTAAGTGCTGACGGATCAGATCATACATGACTTTACGATCTTGAAGCCAAGAGGACAGTTCAAGTATAGCCACATCCTCCAGGACAGAGATGCCAAAACGACGAGGTGGATAGCCATAAAGAGCTTCAAAAGGAGAACAACCAAGTGCAGAGTGAGGAGAAGCATTGTACTAGAATTCCGCCAAAGCAATCCAAGAAGACCATTTGGCCGGGCATGCATTGACAAAGCAATGTAAGAAGGTCTCTAGGGTCTGATTGAGACGCTCAGTCTGACCATCAGACTGCGGGTGGTAACTGGAGCTCATCTGTAAGGAAATATCGGCCAAATGGAATAGCTCATGCCAAGATTGACTTGTAAAAATACGATCCCTATCAGAGATAATGGCAGTGGGCAAACCATGCAGGCGATAAACATTGTTGAGAAAGAGCTTGGCTACCATAGGAGCTATAAACGGATGGAGCAAGGGCAGGAAATGGCCATACTTGGTGAAGGAATCTACCACAACGAGAATACAGTCAACATTACCCGAGCGGGGCAGTCCCTCAATGAAATCTAGAGATATGGTGTGCCAAGCGGCGATAGGTACTGGCAAAGGTTGAAGAAGACCAGGCAACCGACTTTGATCTAGCTTAGCTTGTTGGCAAGTAATACAAGCGTGAACGAAGTCTCGTGTAGCTGATTTCATGCCACGCCACTAGAATAGCTGCTTCAACCGAGTATAGGTTGCCAGAAATCTAGAGTGAACCCCCCCCCCCAGAGCACTAGCATGGATGGCATGGAGAATTCTGTGTTGTAGTGTCTTGTTGTCTCTAATCCAAATATGTGTTCCCTGGCGTAGAACACCATCTCATAGAGAAAAACCCGGAACGACTGCAGAATCAATGGTGAGATTGGCTATCATCTCGAATGAGATAGGATCATCTGCATAACCTGACACCACCTCGTGGATCCAAGTTGGGGCAACCACAGAAAGAGCAGCACATGATGAATCATGGAAGCTCTTGCGAGACAAGGCATCAACTACATGGTTGGCAGCACCCGGCTTGTATACAATGTGAAACTAGAGACCAATGAGCTTAGAAAAGAGCTTCTGCTGCCATGACGTATGCAAATGCTGGTCAGTAAGCTGGACAAGGCTTTGCTGATCAGTAAAAATGGTGAATTTAGCATGTTGTAGATAAGAATGACATTGCTGAACTGCCATCAACACAGCCATGTATTCCTTCTCATAAGTACTAAGGCCACGAGAACGGGGTCCCAAGGCCTTGCTGAGAAACGCCAAGGGATGACCTTGCTGAGTAAGAACAACACCAATACCACTAGCACTAGCATCTGTCTCAATGCTAAATGGCTTGGAGAAATCAGGCAAAGCAAGAACTGGTGAAGAACTCAGGGCTTGCTTGAGAGCTTGGAATGACTGATCATGAGACGCAGTCCAGATAAACAAGGTGTTCTTTTTGAGCAGCTCAGTCAACGGTTTTGCAATAACACCAAAATTGCGGACAAATTTTCTGTAATACCCCGCTAAACCCAAGATACTGCGCAAATCCTTAACTGACTGTGGAGTACGCCAATTGACCACAGCCGCTACTTTCTGAGGATCAGTGGTAACCCCTGCTGGAGTAATGACATGGCCGAGATAGGCAATACTTTGCTTGGCGAACTCACATTTAGTCAGTTTGATCTTCTAGTCATGAACTTGAAGCTGCTGAAAAAACAACTGTAGGTGGTGAAGGTGTTCCTCATAAGATGGACTGAAGATCAAGATATCATCGAAAAAACCAAAACAAATTTCCAAAGAAAAGGAGCCAAAGTGGAATTCATAGCATCTTGAAATGTTCCAGGTGCTCCCGTAAGACCAAACGGCATGACTCCGAACTCAAACTGTCCAAAATGAGTTTGAAATGCGGTTTTGAACTCTTCACCGGGCTTCAACCGAATCTGATGGAAACCCGAGCGCAAATCGAGTTTAGAAAACCAACAAGCTCCAGCCAACTCATCTAGAACCTCATCAATAACGGGTACTGGGTATTTGCTTTTGGCTGTGATAGCATTCAACTGCCGGTAATCGACACAAAACCTCCATGTATTGTCCTTTTTTCTGACCAACAGTACAGCCGAAGAGAATGGGCTGGTACTCTTTTGAATAATACCTTAGGCCAACATCTCCTTGACTTGTTTCTCCACCTCATCCTTGATAGCTGGGGAGAAACGGTAAGGACGAGAAGAGAATGGAGCTGCACCAGGCACTAGGGGAATGGAATGATCACAGTTGTGAGAAGGAGGCAACTGAGTGGGCGGAGCAAACAACCCGGAGTAATCTTGTATCAGGTGTTGAACTTCGACATGGTAAGCTGGAGGATCAGAAAGCTGCTGATGATCAAGAGAGCATAACTGCAAAACTGCTCCAGCTGACAAATCCGGCAGGATACCGACTAACTAGTATTGCCCTGATGTTGGAGCTAAATCCATTTTTGACCCCAATGGACTGCCATCGGACTATGGGCTTCCAACCAATCCAAACCCAAGATCATATCATAAGAGGTCAATGGAAGAACCTTCAAGTTTGAAGAAAACTGACAACCTTGGATAGACTAACTGGCATCAGGAATGTGTGAAGCACAAGTGAGTACCTACCCATTTGCGACCTAGACTAACAAGGGAGGAGATAACTGTTGCAGAGTTGGAAATGTTGAAGCAACAGCTGAGCTGATAAAGGTATGTGAACTACCCGAATCAAGCAGAATTTTAACATGCTGATCACCAAGGAGCCCCCAAAAACACATAGTGCGCGGTTGAACCATACCAGTTACTGCTACCACTGATAAAGAGAGAAACAACTGCTCTGGTTCCGCTTCCTGAACTGAATCCGCAGCTTCAATAGGAGTGGCTTCATGAAAAACATCCAACAGCTCTTGGACGACATGTAGTTGGACGGCAGCAGGGCATTGATGATCATGACTCCATTTGCCACCACACCTCATACAGAGGCCTTGAGCACGCCGGGTCACGCGGAGAGCGGACCAGTGCTCATCCAAGGTCGGCCCATGCCCAGCATCCACAACCGGCTTCAGCTCGGCAGCCGAAAGGGCAAGACGAGGAGGTGGTGGAGGTAGTGGAAGAGCCCGCGGAGCATACGGGCGGGGCCCCACCGGATGTTTCGCATAGTGGAAGTCCCTCTTCTTGGCTGGATCAGCCACCTCCTCCTGCAATTTAGCAAGAAGGCAAGCAGTATCCAAATTTTGGGGACGATGCAAAGCCACTACAGCTCGAATATAATCTTTCAAACCATCAACAAATCTCATAGCATAGTAGAGAGGGTCTGTGGTACCACCATAAGCTGATAAATCATCAACGATAGCAACAAATTGTTCTATGTACTCTTGAACAGAACTAGTTTGACGGATTTGGAAGAGTTGTCTAAGCAAAAGCTCATGCTCATCCTGGCCAAAACGATCAAGGATCAAGCGAGTAAAAAAAGGCCAAGTAGCGGACTGGAGCTAGGATTCAACAGATAGGTACCAACGCTTAGCAACATGCCTGAAATGCATTTTAGCTACCCTAACCCACATGTGAGGTTCAGTACCAAGAAAATCAAATTTAGGAAGTTTTGGTGGTTGGAACCCATTATGCCCCACCCCGGTGGTACCACTACGCACTCCCGGATCATCAGTAGACTAGAAAACAGATCTCAGAGAGGGAGGATTAGGGAATGATGGCATACCCTTGACCGGAGAATGAATCAGGGTAGAAACTACCCCAAATCCACTCTCCCAGTGGTGATTGTCGACGCAGTGCCCATTGGGCAGATTAGCTGGAGCGTTGATGAATGGACGCTCGATAGCTGACGGGGCGGCGGCGAAGATACCCGGCGTAGTAGCCGGTTGCTCCATAATCGCCCGCTCCGAGTTGCGAGAGATCTTCGACACCTCCAACTTGGACTTCGAGATATCGAGCTTCATGTCGTCAACGAGGCCTTCAATCGATGACCGTCACTCATCGAGCGACGCGGTGACCTTCTCCAGAGCTGCCATGCGCCCTTCCTGCGCCTGCTCGAAGTCCCGAATCTGGCGAGAGAGGCGCGCTTCCTGATCCACAAAACGTGAATCCCACTTCTGGTCATGCTCGTTGAATCGGCGGTTGATCTCTTCGAGGATGATTTTGGTCTCCAGATTCATGATTCCCAGTCGGTGCTGTCGTCGGGTGAAGTGGTCGTGGGCTAAAGGTTGGGAAGGATCCAGATCTGCCGCAACCACAAGTTGATTCAAGCGGAGAAGGGAATTATGGCGACCAAATTCCTAGCAGCAGCTCACTGCTAGAAAAGAGATCGAGCCAACCGGATCACTTGCTCAAATCAACCGATGGAGGAAAAGCGGATCGATGTGGAAACCCCAAAATCGGTGTCTCTGATACCAATTGTCAGCAATAGGCAGGAAGTAGAAGCAATTTGGGTAAGGATTAGACGAACAACACAGAAATCAGGCGAGAAGGAAAGGCTGGAAGGAGGAGTACTTAGAGTTTAGAGTATGTTTACAAGATTCATCGTAATCCCCTCTCTCGCTCCTCGCGTCTCTTTTACACGGCTTTCGCCCGAAGGTGCTCGCAGGCACAATCATAGCCAATCCGCGCCAGCCAGATGCACGTTGGGCCGGCGAATGTGTTTCCCAGTCCGTGGTACCTAGGCCGCTTCTTCTGAAGTCTCCACCGTAGATGGCCCGCTAACACTCCCTCTCGGTAGCGTGTCAGCGGCGAGATGAGCTCGGCATGAGGTCGCAACGGCTACAACGATGACGACGTAGGCCCGATGGGCTGTCGTGCCCATCGGCACGGCAGGGCACACCTGCCCGAGGGATGGGCATGGCGGCCTGACACGACACGACACGGGTAGGGCGTAGTGTTGAACGACGACGTACCGGTTAGTGCCATGGGCGGGCCGCCTGTTTGGCCATCTACACAGTGGCAAATGGAGACCTTGCCTTGAACAAACTCTATTCCACCCAATCCTCAATGGCTCGGCTCACCTTTCACGGTGGCTGCGCTGGCCTCCGAACCAGCCACCGCTTTGGCTCTACCTGCATCGGCGGAGGAAGAGGTGACGTGGAAGGTAGTGGGCAGATCATCTCCTTCTCCCCATTGCAGGAAACAGCAGAGGCAGCACCACTGCCATGGGTTGGGATGCGTCAGGCAACACCGCCGCAATTGCATCTGCATGCGACCTTGCTAGATTTGGGCCGTCCCTGTATGCCGACCTTTAAAACGGAGAAAGAGAGTAAGAGCCTGTTTGGTTTCTCTTTTCTAAACTTTAGAGTTCTAAAAGGTTTAGAGCATTTTTGCTTACTTTTTTAGCTCTAAAACTCTAATGAGGGGTGGAAATCCAAACAGGCCCTAAGAGTGAGAGAGACAAGACTAAGACACATTGAAGAGAAGCATGCATGTCGGAACCGCATAGCAGCAACTGCCACCATCCTCGGCCTAGCACCATTGCCGTCGTTGTACCCCCCTCGAGTCTTCAAAAATTGATTTTGTAATAGTGTCTCTCGGAATATTTCAAGCTTACAGGCTGCTTGTTTCGGCTGTCTGAGTGTCTGTACCTATCATCCAGTCGCTCTGCCTAGAGCTGGGCAGGACTATCCTGTCTGCCGCGTGAAATCAATTTGCGACCGCGCTTCGTTTGCATTGCAGTGGAAACAAAAGGTAATCGCACATCCATCCATCCATCCATCCATCCGTGTCACCGTATCCGTATGACAAGGACGACGCAAGTCGGCTGAAACTTCCCGTGCTAACTACAATAAAAAACAATTCTTTAAATTTTGACTAAATTTATATAAAAAAAGTACTAACATTCATGATATAAAATAAGTACAGTTAAATTAGTTATTAGTTATAGAATGTATTTTCATAATAAATTTATTTGGACACATAAATACTAATATTATTTACCGTAAACTTGATCAAACTTGAGCTAAATTCACCGATGAGCCTATAATTACATTCTTTTCTATATATGGTGGTAGAACAACGATGGCTACGTATGGATAGATCAGTATTGTATTCCGGATGGTAAGAGGAGGATTCGTTGACTCTGTGTCTCTGCATTTGGATTGGATAACGGCGTACCTGATCTTCTTCAGATTCCGCGTTGAGGCGATGTCACGTACTTGCCTCCCAGTTCCTCCTACCTTAAAAGCAACATCACTTCTCTGTCTAATCTATTTTAATTAATTTATTATTTATTACGGTATTCATTTCACTGGTCAGCACGCAAGATACACGTACTCATCGAGGCACAACCTCCTGATTCAGCCAGCAAATTCCTCCAGCATTCCTCCCGTTCGCGTGCCCTTAAACCCGGCTTGATCCGCTTGTTTTTTCATCCGGAACAGTGTTTTTCTCTCACAAATTCCTCCAGCATTTCTTCAAACCATCCAAATTCCTCCAGAATTCCTCCAAGCGACGTCAACTCAAGAGTTGTCAGTTTCCAAAAAAAAAAAAACTCAAGAGTTGTCAGCATTCATCAGCATCAGCGCTAATACTCCATCCATCCATCAAACGACGTAATTCTCATTTTTTAAGAGCGAAATAATTTGACGTTTGACCAAATTTAAATTTAGAATATTAATAATTGCGATACAAAATATGTACCTTTGAATTAACTATGAAATATAATTTCGTAGTAAATTTAGTTTGGAGAAATTTAAATGTTAGTACTATTCACTACTCCCTCCATACTAAAAAAAAAATAAAGTCGTTTTGGAAAAGGCTTTGGGTCAAACATTGAGAATATAAATCATGAATAACTTTTAAGTTGTTGAATTTAAAAATGTGAAAACCATATGTATAGATTTGTCTTGAAAAATACTTTCACAAAAATTTACATATATCACTTTTTGACAAATATCTTTATAAAAATAAGTAGTCAAAGTTATGCTTTGGAGACCGTGTCGTTGTCCAAAACGACTTCATTTTTAGTATGGAGGAAGTATAAATTTAGTCAAAGTTATTAAACTAGTTTGATTTGTACAAATCCTATAATTATATCTTTTTACATGCGGAGGAGTAACAGAGAGTCCATCTCATTTGTCCAAATTCATACTAGGCCAAGTGGGACGGAGAGACTACCTCTACTCAGATGCTTATTAGCTAGCTACTCCCTCTATTTTAAATTATAAGTCACACATCAACAATTATCACGACGAAGATAGTATTTAGCTAAATTATGTAAAATTTTAATTAAATTTATAAAATAAAATATTAGCGGTTATCATGCAAATTGACTATATTACGAAAACACGTTTCATGACGAACCAAGTAATATTTAATATTTATTGGTATCATAAATATTGATATCTTTTCACATAAATTTAAGAGAATTTAAAATACTCCACCCATTCTGAATTATTAGCCTGTTCGCTGATTGGTTTTTGGGCTGATAAGTCCGACTGGTGCTGACTTGTTGTGAGAGGAAAGCACTGTTGGTTGGCTAATAAGATCTGACTGAAACCAACAAGCGAACCGGTTGTATAAGTAGTCTTGTCTTTCTTAGACACGTAGTTTTTGTCGTGACGAGAAAAGCCTAAATGTCTCGTAATCCCGAAACGGGGGGAGCAGGTTCGTCTGAGGCGGCAAGTCGTGGCTTGCGGACGACCCCTACTGCTTATGGCCAATGCTTACGTTAGAACAAGGCCGGGCTGGGCCTTATGCATGGACTTGGTGGGCCTTTCGCTAATAGATCTGCATCTGCTGCTAGCTGTACGGCTGCGGCTCTACAATCACGTACCTATATATGTTACGTACTCCGCGGCAGTACCATATTGTTTTCATAGCGGTTTGGAAGCAGGCTCAAATAAGTCGTCAGAGTCTATTCATCAGAATTGGGAGAAGGGGTTAACAGGCTTGAGCCAGCATTCACAGCTGTCCGAACACAGTTCGGGTTGGGGGGAAGTTGAAGGAATTGGTGTCTGCCCGTTCCAATCCCAAAACGAGCAATGCCGTCGCTCGCCCCAACTCTTTTTTTATTATTTTTTTTGTTAGTTAACCCAACCCAGGAGAGCAAGCCAAGAGGTTGTCCTCGAATCCAAAATGTCTATGGATCAACCCAATCATCACGAAACCTTTTTATTCTCCTAAAAAAAATCATTGTTAACGACCAATGTCCTGTTCGCTTGACTGATAAGCCATGGCTGAAAGTACTATTAGCTAATTTGTTGTGAGAGAAAAATATTATTCGTTAGCTGAAAAAGTACCACTTATAAGTCAAACGAACAGGGTGCAAAAATAGCTAAAGCGTGAGAACAGCTTTACGAAGACTATATTTGGCCATGCAGCCCGCGGCCCGCCGGCCCGGCCCGTGGCCCGTTGTTTTGGCCCGGCCCGGCCCGGTGGCCGCCGTGTCCGTGCCGGCCCGGCCCGTGGCACGGCACGGTGCTGATGCGGCCCGGTGGCGGCCCGGTCGGAGAAACGGCCCACGAAGACAAAGGCAGGCCGCCGGCCCACCCCACGCACCCCTCTCCGGCTCTCCCCTCGTCGTATATAAGCCGTCCGGCGGCCGCGGCGCATCCCCCTCCCAAACCCTAACCTAATCCTCTCCGGCTCTCCCCACTCCCCAGCTGTGGCTCTCTCAGTCTCTCGCAGTCTCGCTCTCGCTCCGCTCTCCCATTCTTGATCCAGATCCACCGCCACCGACGTCGACGTTCGTCCGTCCTCCCCGTCACCGGTGAGCGGTGACCGCGCCGGCGCTCCTCCCTGGTCCCTGCTTCCCCGCCGTCTCCTCCTCCCTCCTTTTCCTCTACTCTCACTCCCTCGCTCCCCTCTCGGTGAACCATGTGAGTGTTCATGGCAGTCCCTCCTCCACCACCACCTCGCCGTCGATTCTAATCCGTGTCTGTCTGTCTCATCCGCTGCTTGGCTGGCCTCTTCATCACCGGCACCGGGCTACGGGTACATAGGTTGGACTTCTTCCCTAACCCTAACCCTAGATCTGTCATCTGTTCTTCTTCTTCTCACTTCTTCTTCGTCTTCTTCTCACTTCTTCTTCTTCAGTTCTTCACTTCTTCTTCTAACTTCTTCTTCTTGCGTGCAGGTTGGCGCCTGACGCCGCGTCTTCCTCCTCTGGAGTAGACATGGCCAGGCCACCCAAGCGCCCGTTGAGGGGCGGTGCTAGTGCTGCTGGAGGTCGAGGTCGGGCACGGCTGTCCGGCTCGTCCACGGGCGGTTCCGGCCTCGCAACGCGGGGGGAGAATCAGCATCCCCTCGACGACGGCGAGGACCAGGCACCATACGCGGATGACCTGCTAGAAGTCGAGGACGACGACGACATACATGATGATGTAGCCGGTCTGTTCGGCGTCGACCTCGATGACGGCAACCAGCCCATCAATGTCGATGGCGATGGTGGAGTTGAGGTATCCACTGACACTCATGGTACCTCCTCTGGTAAGAAAGTTTCTACTGTTTGGGATTACTTCCATGAGATTAAGGAGAAGGGAATTCGAGTACGTGCCATCCGTAAACATTGTCATGTGCGATACACTGCTAGATCGGCCGCTGGCACTGGCCATTTGAGACGACACATGAATTCTTGTATGAAAAAACGTGATCAGGCTAGTCTTGTCCAGTCTAAGCTTGCTCTGAATCCTGATGGTTTGAACAATTGGGTGTATGATCCTTTGATTGCTTGCACTAAGTTGTGCCGTTTGATTGCTAGGTCAGACCTTCCTTTAGGGATAGGTGAGACTGATGCTTGGGAGGATTACATTAGCGTGCTCATAATCCTCTGTTCCAAAAGGCTTCTAGGCAGACCACCACTAGAGATATGTCTAAACTGTTTGATGAACAACGTGATATGCTTATGAAATCTGTGTTGCCTGCTACATCTTCTGTTTCTTTGACATCTGATATTTGGTCTAGTAATGCTAAAGAGGATTATATATCTGTGGTTGCTCATTATGTTAGTGCTGATTGGGAGTTACAGAAAAAAGTAATCGGTTTAAGGCTGATTGATGTTTCACATTCTGGTGATAACATTGCTGATAGGATTGCTAGTGTGGTTGAGGAGTTTGGTTTCATAGACAAGGTATTTTCTATGTCTCTAGACAATGCTTCTACTAATTCTAGGGCATATGAGATTTTGAGCCTATGTTCTTTTATTATTTGGGTTCTTATCCTGCACCTACCCCCACTGATAACAAGGTGTAGTACTTGCTTGTGCATCAGCGTTGTGCATGCCATATCATCAATCTTATTGTTAAATCTGGCATGAAGAGGTTGAAACCTTATACTGAAGATTTCAGAACTGCAATAAGTTTTTTAAATTCCTCTAATCAAAGAATTGCATTGTTTAAAAACTACTGCAAGGCTTAGGATCTTAGACCTAGGAAGTTTGGCTTGGACATGGATGTTAGATGGAATTCTACTTTTTTGATGCTCAAACATTTGCTGCCATACAAAGAAGTCTTTGATGTGTTTATTACCTCTAATTATGGTTCTACTTTGTTGACTGCATAGCATTGGCATGTTGCTGAACAAATAATGATATTCCTGGAACTCTTCTATAACTCTACTGTTGTGCTGTCTGAGGTTTATTATCCCACAACTCCACTTGTTTTGCACCATATGCTTGACATGGCTGAACATTTGCAAAATGCTGAAAGAGATGCTAATTTTAGAATGATTGCTACTCCTATGAAGCTTAAATTCCTTAAATATTGGGAGAAAATTCCACTCATTTATTCATATGCATTCATTCTTGATCCTAGAGCTAAGATGAAAGGGTTCTTTAATGTGCTTGAATTGCTTGGTAAGGCAACTGGATGCATTTATAGTTCATACTATGCTGATATAAAAGATGAATTGTATAAATTGTTTGGCAAGTATGAACAGAAATTTGGTGCAATGAGGTCTCAGAGGGTTTTAATCCTTTCAGCTCATACTGGTAAGACAAAACAGACACGGGGAAGGATCTTTGGAGGTCCTGGTGATTCCCCTGTCTCTTCTTCCCCCTCAGCTCATACTCCATCTGTTGTTAGTGAGCTCAAAGCATACTTGGACAGTGATCCTGTCACATGTTATGAGGAATCCTTTGACATACTCCTCTGGTGGCGTGACCATAAGCTAACTTATCCAATCCTATCTATTATGGCTCGAGATATTATGTCTGTCCCTGTATCTACTGTCTCTTTCGAGTCCTGTTTCAGCTGTACATCCATGATACTCGAAGATCGGCGGCGGCGCTTGTTGCCTGAGCATGTTGAGATGCTCACCTGCATCAAGGACTAGGAGCAAGGTGCAAGAAGAGAACAGCATACACCTGAGGACCTGGACCTTGAGGAGGCATTCAAGAATCTCTTCCTCGATGAACAAGGCGAAGGCAGCGGCTCCGACAGTGTCAGCGGCAGCGGCGGTACTGCTGGTGGATAGAAGAAGAAGAAGAGAAGATGAGAGGTAGTCACTCAACATTCAAGTTCCATTTTGCATCTTTTCTTTATATTCAAGTACTGCTGGTACTAACATTGCTTTGCTTGCAGGAACTTTTGGTTTGCTGGAGTGAGTCACTATGATCAATGAAGGAAGAACTTTGCCACTAATGACCTGATGTTGTAATAGGATAGAACTTTTGCTGTTCCTGGCTTCCTGTTGCTGTGATATGTGAACTCACTAAGTCACAATGACTTTGCCACTGATGTTGGCTATCCTAATAGGATAGAACTATAAGACCTTGACATTTAGAGCTGGCTGCACTCTTTTTTTCTTTTCTAGGGTTTCTCACAAGGGTGAGTTTTACCTAGAAAGGTTTTTAATGAGGCAGCATTACACAAAACAGCTCATTTTGAATATAAGTTCATCATCATATGATCTGTCATCTGTGTGCTGTGAAGTGTGAAACTGTGAAGTGTGCATCATGGGCCATGGCCCGGCATGGCCCGGTGAAAATGGTCATGCCCACCGGGCGGCACGGCACGGCAAAACGACCCACGGGCCGTGCCATGGGCCGTTGGCCAGGCACGAGCACGACGGCCCGTCGAGGCACGATGCCGTGCCGTGCCGGCACGGCACGCCGGGCCATCGGGCCGGGCCGGCACGGCCCGATGGCCATCTATAACGAAGACGCTCCAGATCATGAAACGATCACGATTAACATGTTGGAGCACGGCATATAACGCCCGGAGGCAAAAGAGACAAGAGGATGGCTCAGCCAAACCGACCAGGCCGGTTCCCTGCGCGCCCTGCTGTGAGTGGCGCACGAACTGAATCGACAAAGGATGACACGCTTCAGTAGCAGTTGCCTCTCCTCCGGACGTGATTTCCGCGACTTCCAGTTCCCTAGCTTTTGCCTACCTTCTCTCCTCCGGCAAGCTTGCCGGCCGTGAGGGGACGTGGGTCGGCCCTCAGTTCTATAGCTAGCTCTAGTCCCCGTTAGTTTTCCCTCTAGTTTGTTGAATAAGTGTTGCAAATGACGTCCATAGTGGTGGGAACTCTTGACCTTCATCCGCTGGTGGTCTGGTTTATTGTCCCATAGTTTGTTGAATAAGCGCGGGTTTAGTTTCAGGACGTTGGAATTTGGGGCTACTGTAGCACTTTCGTTTTTATTTGGCAATTAGTGTTCAATCATGGACTAATTAGGCTTAAAACGTTCGTTTCGCAATTTCCCACCAAACTGTGCAATTAGTTTTTTTTCGTCTACATTTAATGCTCTATGCACGGGCCGTAAACATTCGATGTGATAGGTACTGTAGCATTTTTTGAAAATTTGGGGTGGAACTAAACAAGACGTAAGAGTTTTTTTAGCTCGGTGAAGCTCATTCAACATCTAAGACTCAGGACACCAAATCCTCGAAGACACGGGCCAGTTAGACTGTCGAACGGAGCGCCGACTGTATTTTCGGAGCACGAGAATGAGGATCCCCGATGTCTTTATTGTGGCCACACTTCTCTCCCGAGGCCTAGCCGCCGCCCCCCGACCAGTGTGTGCTGTTGTAAGCGAGCTCATTTTGTGAGCTACAGGTTAGTCTCTGGGATAGGATCTCCCAAAAGTATGTACTCGTCAGTTTTAATGCTAATATAGTTGAGTACTTAAAAAAGAGGACGGACTAGGGCGCAGAATTGCAGAGCAAGCTGCTGTGTACAATTCTACCTTTTGTTTGTTTGTTTTGCCACCGTGTACAATTCTACTTGTTCTCCTTGCAGACTGCAGTGGCAAGCCGGGCTTTGTATCTGTTCATGGGTCGACGGCCCATGGCCCATGCACGAGGCCACGGCCCGAACCAGAGATGCCCCAGCAGCCATGTACGTATCTTGGTGGATGGAGAGTCATGGAACGGAAGCTGGAAGCAGGCCTAGCGTAGCCCTGACCAACCAAGAGCAATAAATTCGGAGTAGAAGCAAGCATGCAGCAACAGTTGTGTTGTGTTTTGTGATCTCTGATGAAAGATGCGGAATCCATGCATTGATGCAGCAAGAGTTTCCAGGAAACGGGAAGCAGCCGCGTTGACGGACAGTGGCAGGTCGATCGGGACTGGGTGGCGGCCATGCATCATAAATAATGCGCAATGCGTGCATGGCGGTCGGGATCGCGATGACGACGACTCGTGCCGTGCACTCTAAAGAGCTCTGCGGATTCGTTGACTTGTGCATGCAGTGTCTGCTTTCGATTGGATCGGATATGGATCAGCGTACGTGATCATCCTCGGTCAGAGAGAGTCAGAGTCCGCGTTGGCGACATCACCACTTGCCCTGTTGCCTCCACTTCCTCCAACCCAAAAGAAAGATCACATCTCTGTCTAATCTTATTTAAGCCCAGCATGCCATGACATGCACATCCTCCCGATTATTGGCTCAAATTGTCAACCCAAGGTTGTCAGCACTCATCAGCGACATCTAATTAATAATACTAATAACAAGGGCAGCCAGCTAATGAGAATCAGAGAATGACCAGCAGAGTAAGGCACTCCCAACGCTGACTCTACCATGGTTTCTCAGCCTGTTCGGCTGGGGCTGAAACGATCATATACGATCGTGGATTATTATTGCTGGCTGGTTTGGTGTGAAAGAAAAATACTGTTCTGGCTAGAAATTTACGATCGTTTACGATCAAGCGAACAGGGCATCTATCGCCATTTTTTTTTGTGCGTGCGCTTCTGTTTCTTCTGGCTCCACCCTCCGGCCATTCTCCCTCCCTCTGCCGTCCATCTCCCATCGACTTTTGGATGTTTTTGGTGATGTACTTTTGGATGCTTTCGGTGATATACAGCTATGTACATGGTGTTCAATTGCTAGTTGATGATCCTGTATGGTTCTGGAACATTTATCCTTCCTATCGATGCATTGCTGATGAGATGTGTACGGTGGATCACATGGTAATATGCTACAGCTGTAGAAACTACTATTAAAAACTTTATATCGGGGAGCATGGTTTCTTATTATGGGGTCTTCGAGGTATAGAAACTATAAATAATTTCTGCATTGTGAGTGCCCTAACTGATCTAATATAGCCTACTCAAATGAGAACACGTGTGCATGCAGATGTCAAAAATTCAAAATTAAAGAGCAGCCGCTAGCTGCTGCTGTCTAAAACCATATTTGCCCAGCTGCTTGCTGGTGTGTGCGGCCTTCCATTGCGGCTAAAGTTACGTACGGATGACTAACTGAATTGACACTTGACAGGGAGGTTTAAGCAAGCAAGCAAACAACGACGACGACGACAGTGTGAAGCGAATTAGGTCAAAGGACACGGCGAGCAGTTAGCTTGTCTTGGCCGGACGGATGGCGCAGTTTCGTTTCGTGTTAATGTGTGATGCTGCTGAGATCACCGGCCGGTTAATTAGATCCTAATGGTACACGGCTCTGGTCGTTGGTTTCTTAAACTCGAGCAGGTTTGTCTGTCAATGCAGCAAGCAGATACGGCCGGATGGATAGATTTTTTTTATCCTGCCGGATGGATAGATGACCTCTCAGTGCAATTATATATCTTTTTGTCTTGTGGATGCAAATGCTTGTGTGCAACGAGATGCTTGTGTACAACGACAACGACATGATACTGCAAGCAGGGATGAAGAGCCTGCACTGCATATCTATCTCAAATGTACATTTACGAACTCTTCGTCCTATGGCAAAAGTTTAGTCTACACTTTTAGCCCATTATTTTTTTTTTCTTTTGCCATGGAGATTCAAATAGGTGAGGTAAAAGTGAGCAAATGGGAAGAACTAAAATTTAATTCATTTGCTCTTAAAGTGCCTTGGGGGCGCACTGGACCCCCCCCCCCCCCCCCCCCCCCACCCCCCCCCACCCCCCAACCGCTGCCGCTCCGGTTCGCATCGCAGACTCGCAGGGCGTCGCTCCCCTCGCCACGCAAAGCCACTGCGGCCCCGTGCTTCCTTCTCGCATATGCCGATCTACTCCCCGGCGAGACGAGTGCTCCGGCACCCCTAGGGAATGCTTTGCGATGAGGCGGCGCTCAGGCACTGACGTCGCCGGCCAGCGCGAGCTGCGCGGCGACCGAACCTGCCACCGCAAGCACGTTGAGGACGGGTACACTACTGGAAACAGAGACTTTGCCGAGTGTAAATTTCTTTGCCGAGTGTCAAAAATCGGACACTCGGCAAAGATCTTCTTTGCCGAGTGCTGCACTCGGCAAAGAATTGCACTCGGCAAAGATTTCTTTGCCGAGCGCCGGGCACTCGGCAAACACAGGCACTCGGCAAAGGACTTCTTTGCCGAGCGCCAAACTCTCGGCAAAATCTATACACTCGGCATAGGCTGCCCGTGAAACGGCGCCGTGCCACGTCCTTCTTTGCCGAGCGCCTGCGGTTAGGCACTCGGCAAAGATTTTTTTTTTAATTTCTTTGCCGAGTGCCCCAGATCTGGCGCTCGGCAAAGATTTTTTTTATTTTTTTAAAATTCTTTGCCGAGCGTCTCAGATCTGGCGCTCGGCAAAGAAAATTTTTTTATTTTTAAAATACTTTGCCGAGTGCTCCCTGGACGGCACTCGGCAAAGATTTAAATTTTTTTTTTAATTATTTCTTTGCCGAGTGCTCCTGTGTATGCACTCGGCAAAGAGGAAAATTTAAAAAAAAAATTAAAACATTCTTTGCCGAGTGCCTGAGGGCTGGCACTCGGCAAAGACACCCTTTGCCGAGTGCCATGCCCCGGCACTCGGCAAAGTTTTTTGTTTTTTTTGTTTTTGGCCTCCAATTTTTTTGCGCAGCCTTTTTAAAGCACCAGGAACTCCTAGTTACAATTTGGAGATTTTTTTGTGGCTTTTTGTTATATTTAGTTACTTTATTTCGTTTACTTGAATTTTTTTGGAAATTAGAAATTTGAACTGCACGTGGTACGAATAATGGAGTTTAATGATTCGAAAATTGATAGTCATGTTAGTGTGTGTTATGAGAGGCCGTATCAATATCACATGTGGAGATGTCCTGGTTTGTAAGCATCGTACGTGACAACGTGCACGAAATCTTCTGAAATTTTTATCATAGCCTCCACATATGATATCACGACATCTCAACAAGTTTCATGATTTTTGGACTTCGTTTGCATTTTATAGAATTTATAAACACTTCACACGCAATTTCGCAGACATGTTTCGTGAACGAGATATCCGAAATTTCGGGTCCGTTCCTGGATACGGCCTCTCATAACACACACTAACATGACTATCAATTTTCGAATCATTAAACTCCATTATTCGTACCACGTGCAGTTCAAATTTTTAATTTCCAGAAAAATTCAAGTAAACGAAATAAAGTAACTAAATATAACAAAAAGCCACAAAAAAATCTTCAAATTGTAACTAGGAGTTCCTGGTGCTTTAAAAAGGCTGCACAAAAAAATTGGAGGCCAAAAACAAAAAAAACAAAAAAACTTTGCCGAGTGCCGGGGCATGGCACTCGGCAAAGGGTGTCTTTGCCGAGTGCCAGCCCTCAGGCACTCGGCAAAGAATGTTTTAATTTTTTTTTTAAATTTTTCTCTTTGCCGAGTGCATACACAGGAGCACTCGGCAAAGAAATAATTAAAAAAAAATTTTAAATCTTTGCCGAGTGCCGTCCAGGAAGCACTCGGCAAAGTATTTTAAAAATAAAAAAATTTTCTTTGCCGAGCGCCAGATCTGAGACGCTCGGCAAAGAATTTAAAAAAAATAAAAAAAAATCTTTGCCGAGTGCCAGATCTGGGGCACTCGGCAAAGAAATTAAAAACAAAAAAAAATCTTTGCCGAGTGCCTCCCTGATCCGGCACTCGGCAAAGCCGCGGACACCCGGTTTTTGACCGGCCGGGCAGTCACTGCCAGGCAAACCGCGCCAACGCCAGCCCGCCCCGCTCCGCCCTCGCCGCCACCGGCCGCCCGCCGCACCGGCGCCGCCCGTCCTCCTCACCCGCCGCCTGTGCTCCCGCGTCCAGCCCCGCGCGGACCCGTGCCTCCTGCGCACCCTGAGTTCTCACGGGCCCCTCCGCCCGCGCGCCCCGGACAAGCCGCCGGGCGCCCCTGCGCGCGAAGGCGCAGCGACCCGCGCGCCAGCTCCGCTCCCGATCCTCCGAGCGCTGCCCAGAGCCGCGGCCCCCCGCCCCTGGGCCGGGCAGACCCTCGAGACCGCGACGCCCCGCACGCCCGCTGCCTCTCGGGCCCGCGTCCGCTCAGCTTAGCCTCACCTTGCCCCGCGGCCCCGCGGCCGCCGGCGCCGCCGTCCCGCCGGCCCTGCCTCGGCCAGGCGCCGCTGACTTCCGCCTGCGCCGGCCGCGCTGCCCCGGCCGGCCCTTCCCCCAGCCGCGCCGCCGCTGCCCGCGCGCCAGGCTGCGCCGTGCCCCCGGCTGGCCCTTCCCCCGGCCGCGCCGCCCTGACCCCGGCCGGCCCTGCGCCCCGGCCGCGCCTTTTTTCCGACCTTGCCCTGCCCCCGGCCGCGCCCCGTGGACCACCCGCCCCGACGCCATCCGTGCTCGACCCCATCCCTGACTCCGCCCGATCCCGACGCCGCCCGCCCCTACCCCGTCGCCCGTCAGGTATGCCTTCTCACTTATTATTGTGGAGGTAGTGGTAGTTGTAGTAGTATTAGTTGTACTAGTGGCAGTATTAGTACAACTAGTGGTAGTATTAGTAGTAGAATTAGTCGTAGTAGTAGTAGTAGAAGTAGTGGTAGTAGTAGTACAAGTAGAGGTACTACTTGGATATATTCTTCTACATGGATTGATATCCAAACTACATGGCTTCTGTTGAGCCATATGTGCTTGTCGGCCATCGTGCCGTTGTTTTTTGTAGGTTTTGGAAACCTCACCGTGCAGGGGAGGTTCTGCTGATTTTTTTTGTAAATAACAGTATTTTGTTCCATTTTTGTAGAGAAGAGCCCGTCAGAGTTGAGTCGGAGTTCTCGCCACCGTGTCGGTCTGCCTGCACCGCGTCGTCTCGCCACTGCACCGACCCGCCACGGCCCCGCTAGCCTGACTCCATCGCCACCCTAGGTATAACCCCTCTTTTCATATCATTGTCGTAGATCGCGTAACCCAGTTAGGCGTCTCCCGTTCGAAATAGATACGGTTGGAGGTATGCAGATCTTTGCATATCTATGACCGTATCTATTTCGGATTGTCCACGCTTTTTGGACAGCCCGCGGATGCGTAGATGGGTTAGTTTCCATGTTCTGCTCTAGTCCGAGACAGACTTTCAGCATCACCTCCCTGTTGTTCTCCGGATACACACTCTTCTTTGGTAGGACGTGTATCTGGAGAACAGCGGGGAGGTGCTGCCGAAATTCTGTCTCGGATAGGAGTAGAGCATGGAAACTAACCTCATCTACACATCTGCGGGTGGGATTAGGACCTATCCTCACCTATTAGACAGTAGGAACACCATGTACATGCAATTAATGGTTACATTACTCGCCGATACATATGTTAGATGATGGATGACCGTCAGTGGATGTACATATGTCAGTGGACTCGACTATTATGGAAGAATTGAAGAAATCTACGAAATATCATTTTATGGTTCCAAACCTCTTACTCCTGTCATATTCAAATGCCACTGGTTTCATCCTGGTGTAACGAGACGGACCCCTAAGCTCGGGCTAGTCGAGATTCGACAGGATTCCGTCTATCCAGGAAAAGATGTCTACATTGTGGCTCAACAGGCCGTCCAGGTTTATTATACGTCATACGCGTGCAAAGACGCCGAGCATCTTAAGGGTTGGTCTATTGTGCACAATGTATCGCCACACGGTAAACTACCTGTCCCAAACGATGAAGATTATAACTTCAACCCAAACACATATGATGGAGAGTTCTATCAAGAAGAGGGGCTACAAGGGAGGTTTGACATAGACTTAACCGAAGAGATAGGAATGGAAGTAGATAATGAAATGGATGATGACGAGGACGCTGGAGACGAGGTGCGAAATCTGAAGGATATACAAATGCTTGAGCGATTACATTTTGGCAATGACAATGAAGACAACATTCCTCCTTCGGATAGTGTTGATGAGTTGGACAATGTTGATAGTGATGACGAGACCTATGATCCAGCTAATTTCAATCATGAAGATTATTTCTAATACATGTAATACTATGTTTTTTGTAATTATGTTTTGTTCATTTTTGCATATATTTCTAATACATGTAATACTATATTTTTTGTAATTATGTTTTGTTTATTTTTGCACCTATTTCTAATTATGTCTTGTTTTTCTTTTTTATTGCAGGTGATTGAACAAAGATGGCGGGCGACCGTCATAGGTCTGTGAACTCGATTTACCAAAGACAACGCCGGTCGCAGGAGGGGGCGGAGGGGGCAGCAGAGGGATCGAACAGGAGGAGGAGGACCGCTAGCCGCAGGAGGGGGCCGTCTCCTCCCACGCCACGTGAGGAGGACCGCCAGCCGCAGGAGGAGGTGGCGCCCGTGGACGAGTCAGACGAGGAGTTGGTTCGGCAGACGGAGGAGGAGGAGGAGGAGGAGGAGGAGGAGGAGGAGGCGGAGGCGGCAGGCACGGGTTCTGCTTCCTCCAACTCCTCTTCGAGTGTCTACTTGCGAGGTCCCGCGAGTCTCCCACAGGTTCCGCTTCGTCACCAATGCCCACTGATTCGCCCCGAAGGACAAAAGTAAGTAACTGTATATGTTATCACCACTACTTCATATGATATGATGAAAAAAACTAATAATTTTTCTTAATTACTCGTGCAGGAACTGGGTGGTTGTGTCGGGTGGTAGCGCACGGCTAGTCAACGGCATCCTGGGTCTTCTGTGCAGGCAGCACTTCCCCGGCATTGTCACGTACGCATCGAAGACGGAGCCGGCCTACTCGTTTGACCACTACGTCGTCGCCTCCGATGCGGAGTACCCCAACAAGGCGGCGCGGGTGAAGGCAGAGTTTTGGGTAAGTCTCCCTTGCACAACATTGCTCAATACGTCGCATTCATTAGACTTTTCTTGAAATAATGAATCGATACATCGCTTTTGTATGCAGACTTATTACAGATGCGAGGAGGGATTTGAGGCCAGGGCGGAGCAGGCGACTACCAAAGCCTGTAAAAAACTCGTCACCGACATGCATCACGAGGCGCGCATCCAGGCCATCGTAACCTACTACGGGTCGAAGCTTGGAGAGAGGAAAACCAAGAAAGACGCAAGAGAGATGCAGCTGACCCGGGAGCAGTACCTTGAGGTAAATGAAGAACATCAACATTGATTCGATTTGAGATTAAGTTGGTTTAATTTGATCTTCTTATATGTCCAATACTTGATGATGTGTAGGTGATTCCCTGGTGGTGCCAAGCGTATCCCGAGTGTTGGGCGATGATGGTGGACAAGTGGTTCACGGAGGAGTACCTCAAGATGCACAGGGATGCCCGGGACCGTCGTTTACTGATGCAAGGTCCAGCACACCATCAAGGCAGCCGCAACCTCGTCGGATACAAACAAGCATGGGTACGCGAATTGATTTATCTATTGTCACGCTCAGTTCTGTCTGATTTTTAATCATCGTGCTGTCTTTCTCGCAGTCGGCGTCACATAGTGGCCAGGCTTGCTCGGACTTCCAGGCATGGTGTATGGCCCACAAGGGTAAGGCGACGTCCGACGTCTCCTTCAACCTGGAGGACCCGCCCGAGGCATACACGAACCCGAGCGTCCACTCTCGCATCAGTGAGTACACTAAGGTGGCGAGGTCGCTCCATGGGGCAGACCACGATCCGAGCACCCAGGACTTCGATGGAGAGGCCGTCATGAGGGCGGGGCAAGGCAAGAAGCATGGACGGTTCTGGCTTGGCGACGGCGTCATCGACACGGCCTCTACTCCCTCTCTCTCCCAGATCCGAGCACGGAGCACGAGCGAGAGCCCGGCCATTCGCATACGGCCGACCGCTGCACAGCACCGGGTCGACGCACTCGAGGTTATTCCTGTTTTACTCGTCATACATTGATCTTTACACACCTTAATTAGCTTTGCATTACTGAAACATTGGAGTGAAATATTGCAGGCCCGGCTAGGACAAGAAATGAAGGAACGTCAGGAGCTGGGGGCCTAGTTGGAGGCCGAGCGGGCCGAGCGGCAGGCCCAGGCGCAGAGGCTGATGGACATTACGGATTTCCTACAAGGGCTTGGGCAACGTATGGGCTTGTCTCTGCCACCTGGGCTGTTGGTTCCACCTCCGCCTCCGCGTCCTGCAGCTGCAGCTACTCCTGTGAGTATCAAAGTTTTTTACTTTCACTTGTGCTTTGCTTGTATGGCCTCTATCGTCCTAGATTAGCTATCAAAATAATTTTGTCTCACATGCAATCTTTTCTCCTTTGTGCAGTCTCCATCTGACGGTGGTTCGAATAATCCACCTCATGCACCTACGAATGATGCACCTGGGCCTTCACCACAGTCGCAGTGGCCGAGATGAGTGCATGTTGTATTTTTTTACATTTGTTGTTCACTTGGTGATGGACTTGTGATGCACTTGTGGACTTTGATGAACTTGTAAACTTATTTGGATGGACTTGAGCACTTATTATTACATATTGTGATGGATGTGTTATGGACGGATGGATGTGTGGATGGATGAGATATATATGTGATGGATGAGATATATATGCGATGGATGAGATATATATGTGATGGATAAGATATATATGTGATATATGTTTGTATGAATGTATTTGTCATGATGGAACGCAAAAAAAAAAAATTATTTGCCGTTTTGGGTCACTTTGCCGAGTGTTGCACTCGGCAAAGGACCCCTTTGCCGAGCGCAATGGTCAAAACACTCGGCAAAGCTGGCAAAATGGGCGACCAGAAAACAGATTTTCCAGCTTTGCCGAGTGCTATGACTATAACACTCGGCAAAGAAATTTTAAAAAAAAAAATTTAAACTTTGCCGAGTGCCTGGAGTGGTGGCACTCGGCAAAGAAAATTTCCAAAAAAAATAAAAGCTCTTTGCCGAGTGCCTGCCGGGTTGACGCTCGGCAAATAATTTTTAAAAAAAAAAATAAAAAATCTTTGCCGAGTGCCTGGAGGCTTGGCACTCGGCAAAGAAAATTTTCAAAAAAAAAATAAAAGCTCTTTGCCGAGTGCCTTCCGGGTTGGCGCTCGGCAAAGAATTTTTTTAAAAAAAGGCTTTGCCGAGTGCATGGAGGTTTGGCACTCGGCAAAGAAAATTCTCAAAAAAAAAATAGAAGCTCTTTGCCGAGTGCCTCACGTGTTGGCACTCGGCAAAGAAAGTTTTAAAAAAAATTTAAAAAAATCTTTGCCGAGTGCCGGCAGGGTTGACACTCGGCAAAGTGACCGTCAACGGAACCGGCGCCGTGACGGTCGCTTTTCTTTGCCGAGTGTTTCCGGGGCACTCGGCAAAGCCTTTGCCGAGTGCCCGATAAAATACACTCGGCAAAGAGTGCTTTGCCGATCAATTTTTTGCCGTGTGTGCTTTGCCGAGTGCCACACTCGGCAAAGGCTTTGCCGAGTGCAATATAGCCTTTGCCGAGTGCCTCAGGCACTCGGCAAAGAACCTGAATCCAGTAGTGGTAGACCCATCATCCCTCCCTTCCATCTGCTAGTCGTTGTCGTAGGGTAGTTTGCAGATACAGTTAGCTCGGTCACTTCTAGTAGGGGATCGATCCATCGATCAATCAGGCAAGGGTGAAGGGGAGGCGGCGGAGGTGGAGGTGAAGGGCGGAGCAGCGCGTCCGTACGGCGGCGGCAGGCCGGACCCGAGCACGCGCTCCTCTTCTTCCTCAACTGCGGCCCCTCCCTTTCTCCTCTTCCTCCCACCTCAGCACACAGCACACGCTCGCGTCTCGCGTCTCGTGCTCGTGGGCAAATTGGTCAGTGTGGTGTGGATGACTAAAGTTTAGCCCATGAATTCAAACAGCGATTAAAGTTTAGGTCCATGGACTAATAATACGAACAAGACCGTAATAACTTCAGAGCCACCTCCAGCATCGTGCTGCCGACTGCAAATTGCATGCGACGAACTGCAGCCGTTTTGGTCAAATGCTGAAAGCACTAGTCGGAAGTCGCCACACAAAACAAATGTACGCATGTGCTGTGCTTCATGCACACATCCACTTGCATTTGGTGGGAAATGTGAAGCAAATTTCTCCCCAGGAAATTGATGTCGTTCCTTTTTTTTTATTTTGCCGTTGGAAATGCTCGATTTCGGATGCATGCACATTTGCGAGCAATGCAATTACGCGGGATACATTATTACGCAATCATGCGAAGCTTACTCAACTCCTCCGTACCCTGACAGCTTATCTCCTACGAGTAATACTCAAGCAATTAGCTAGTTTTTTTTCTCTTCTTTTGATCGATGCTTCAAAACATTATTGCCAATGTTGAAACTCTCTTTATCAAAAGGGGAAAAAGTTTTTTTTTTCTTCTCATTCAGCCAGCCGTTACATGCAAGTAGGAGTCCAGTTCACAGGTTGAGGGAGATTGGGGGAAAAACAACATCCTCACCTGGCAGTTTCAGGGCTTTAATTTCAGTGCGCACGAGGCACGAGGGAATCCGCGTGTTGAATTGGTCAGAGCCAGGTTGCATGCAATGCATCCCGTGGAAGAGGAGACTTGGAGAGGTCAACATTTGTGTGCCACGCGCGACCAATAATCGTTTCCACTGGGCTTCACTACGTCGTCAGTGAGCACGAGTTGCTTCTTTTTAGTGATGAAAAAAATTGCGAGCGAGAAATTCGACGAAATTTGTGAAACAGTGACGTGCTTGCACATCACTACGTAGTAGTACTTAGTATGGTTGATTAGCAGATTTTTCTGCGAATAGATACATCCAAGCCACTTATTGCTGTTAGTTGCATCATCAGATCAATCCCTTCTTATGATCACAAGATCAAAAACGTTCTCTATACCTACTGCAATGAGCCATCAGTTCTGGTCTATATATCGTCTGCAAGACTTTGGGTGTTCCGGCCAGAGTTGGTTCTTGCTAAGGGCCCGTTCGTTTGCAGCAGCCCGGAACGGCCTGGAACTATTCGATCCTGGCCTAGAACGGCCAGTGTTGAAACATCGGTTTCTAACAAGAGTGAGAAGTGGGCGGAGCCCTTCGTCTTAGGTTGGGGTCTCCGCCTAAGATGGGCAGAGGCCGGCCTCCGCCTAAGACGGACGGAGGTCACTGAACGCGGCGCACTCCTGTCGGACAAGATCATCCGTCAGAGGCTCCGGGTAGAAGGTCGCTAAACGAGGGATTCAGTAGGCTTTGGCAAAGTGGGAGTAAGAAAGGGGCAGAGGCCTTCGACTTTGACCGAGGCTCCGGACTCTAGCTTCGGCAGAGGCACTGCCTGAAATAGAGAATGAGGATCAAATACAGACTCACAAGAACTAGGGTTTCATTAATTCATTCACCAGCCCCCGTGTACAGTTACAAGTGTTCCCTATTTATAGGGCTCAACTACCACTTTGCAGAGTTTATAACAGTGCCCCTCAACTGCTACGGTACATTCCAGGAATATTCCAGCCTTAGTGTCTAACCTCGGGGGTGTTCTCGTCATACCGTCTCGCAATGTCTTCACCTTGGGCCTAAGCCGACGCCCATTGGAGGCCCATCAACTGTCCTCACGTATGCCCTGCTGACTTGATCGTTCCTTGATGGGCCTCCGCCGCCTTGGGGAACACCTTCGCCATGATCACTACGCTAGGCCTCCGCTGTCCCGGGTAGAAACTCCTCCGTCATCTTTGTACTAGGCCTCCGCCATCTTGGGGAGAGCCTCTGCCGTCTTGGGGAGAACCTTCGCCATTATCCTGGTGCTAGCCTCCGCCATCTTGGGGAGAGCCTCCGCCATCTCAGGGAGAACCTCCGCCATTGTTCTTGTGCTAGGCTTCCGCCGTCTTGGGGAGAGCCTCCGCCGTTTTGGAAAGAGCCTCCGCCATTTTAGGGACAGCCTCCGCCATTATTCCTTCATCAGGCCTCTTCGAGGGGGAGTTGGCCCATACTCCGTATGGGCTCCCCCAACAGTAGCCCCTCAGCTACTAGGTTATGGATGGTACTACATGACCTAGTAGATGTTCATACAAGAAGAGGCACTATACAACCCAGATCTTGGTTGCGAGGATTGCCCTCCGCAACCCGTTCATGCACGCCTCGCTAAAAATTCCATCCCAAAAACCCTATGGGGAAAAAGGGCATGGAGAAAAGAGCACGCGCATGACTCTAACCTATACATGCACTAATTCCTTAGGCTTTTAGCTCTGGGTGCCTTTATCTTCCAGATTTCTTCATCTATGGCCTTCGGCTCCTTCTGCTGCTTCTACAGCATGGTTCATCGGCTTCGCTCAGTGCTCTGGTCTTCATTTCTGGGACCTTCACGATGCGTAGGTCTGTATCCTTGAGGCCTTTGCTTCTGGTGTCTTTTTGGCGCGCAGGTGTGTCTCCAAGGCCCGATTGTATGAGCCTTCGTCTCTGTCTCTTCTCGGTGCAGAGGTCTTCACCTTCAGGTCTTCCGCCTCTAGTGTCATCTCGGCGTGCGGGTCTCCGCCTCTGAGGCCTTCCCAGGTCTTCATCTCTGGGGTCTTCGCCTCTAGTGCCTTTATGATGCGCAGGTCTTTGCTTCCAAGGCTTTCGTAGGTGTTCATTTTCGAGGTCTTCGCCTCTAAGTCTGGTATCGTCTTGGCGTGCTGGCCTCCATAGGCCTTTGACCTTTTTTCGGGCGAAGGTCTTCATCTCCGATCCTTCTTTGGGCGGAGGCTTTGACTTTTCTTCGGGCGGAGGTCTTCATCTCCGATCCTTCGTTGGGTGGAGGTCTTCATCTTTTCTTCAGGCGGAGGTCTTCATCTCTAATCCTTCTTTGGGTGGAGGTCTTCGTCTTTTCTTCAGGCGAAGGTCTTCGTCTCCGATCCTTCTTTGGGTGGAGGTCTTCAAATAAATCTTCGCTCACGAGTGCCAGACAAAAGACCTCACGCTCTTGAGCGGTTGGTCCTCTAGTGCACTCCCCTAGCCCCACTTGGCTGGCGTTTGTGGCCGAGTTTTTAGCCATGATTAGTGTAGTCGACGTAGTCGTAGTAGTCGAGGTAGAAGGTTGTTGTGAGACCTTCAAACCGTTGCTCACGAGCACCAGGCAAAAAGACTTGATGCCCCGGAGAAGCTGGTCCTCCGCGTGCTTCCCTAGCCCCTCTTGGCTAGTGCTCGTGACTAGGTCCTTAGTGACGCTTAGTGTAGGCAACGCAGTTGTAGTAGTGGAATTAGGTGTTCAGAAGCAAGTTTGCCGATGTAGACGTCGACGAAGGTGTTGTAGAACTTGGTGTCGAAGGTGTCGACGGAAGTTCTTGAGCCATATTGCAAAAGTTGTTTGACAGAGGCGATGTTGTTGTACACGATGAAGGTGTCGATGAAGCCCCTCATGCCGTCGCGTTGGCGGAGGCTAGTTATCATGGTTTTGCCGAAGGTCCTCCTGCAAAGCTGCTTGGCGAAGGCCCTCCTAAGAAAAAGGTGTTTTGGCGGAGGCGATGTTGGTGAAGTTACCGAAGATGGTAGCGGAGCCCCTCATGCCGAAGAGCTTGGCGAAGGCGCTGCCGACATAGACGCCGATGCCGCGTGTCGAAGGCCGGAGAAGTCGTAAAAATGCAACTGAGTTGATCTCCTGCATTTTTAGGGACTTAGGTTGGGCATTATAGCTTCGTCGAATATCGGCTTGCTTTGCAAGTCTTTCGACACCCGGAAAGGCACTGGCTTTCCCACTAGCTGCAAAAGATGGTTAGTCATTTATATGATACGTGAAGGTAGCACGAGAGCCTTAGCTTTGTGACCTGGTGCCCGTGTTGGTTCAGGACTTCTTCCAGGATTTGATGCATAGAGTCATGGCACCCGTGCATTCTCGGCACGACAACCTTAGCTTTGTGACCTGGTGCCCGTGTTGTTTCGGGACTTCTTCCAGGATTTTGATGCAAAGAGTCATGGTGCCCGTGTATTCTCGGCACGACAGCCTTAGCTTCGTGACCTGGTGCCCGTGTTGTTTCGAGACTTCTTCCAGGATTTTGATGCATAGAGTCATGGCGCACGTGTATTCTCGGGACTTCTTCTGGTTGGCCCAGGCCATGCATTGCAATGTACTTACGCAATATATGTATGCGATGATGAGAATGATAGCATTTGCGCAAAAATATTTAAAAGGTGTAAAGTTATTATGCATCCTGCAAAAATGATGGTAAAGTTTGAATAAAAGATAAGCTCTGCATTATATGAGAGGGTTATAGTTCAGATAGCTTATGAAGGCTGCCATTTGAGGACCTGCACGGGTATGGATGTAACTAGTATTGAATATATAAGTAATCAGTTCCCTACGAAGGTTAGACAAAATAACATTGGGTTGATGCATATTAGTATATTATAAATACTTTAAGGAAGAAATTGAACAACGCCACCTACAAAAATGAGGGAAGGTGTTAGCGTTAGAGGGCTCAAAGGTTTAGTCACTGCCGAAGGTGTAATGCTGATGGAAACCAACTAACTGACGAAGGCCACTGACTGATAGAGTTTGCTCACTGTCGAAGGCCTATGACTGATGTAGGCTGCCTAAAACCAATAATATGTAAAGTCCATTGATTGATGAACGAAGACCATGACTGACGGAGGCTCAAACTGACGAAGGCCAAAGGCTGACGAAGGTTATTGACTGGTGAAGGCCAATACGTGTCGAAGGCTGTGGAGAACCAATGATAAGGTGCACTGACATATAATGAAGACCAATAATCGGCGGAGGTTGTTGGCTGTCGAATACCACTTACTGGAGAAGGCCATTTATAGATGAATATTCACTAACTCATAGAGGATCACTGAGTTTTCTGATAAGTGTTGAATATTCCATGAGAACCACTGACTGACTGATTCAAAGAGTTGTTGGACAGATATGTGACGAAGGCTGATCACTTAACGAGAAGAATTGCCTGATGAGGAGTACTGACTGATTTGTCTTGAGGAGGTGCAAACGCGCATATAACAAATGAAATATATTCTAAGGGGGTTAGCTTGGGAGGATAAGAGATACTTACAGCTCTGGTGACATGCATGTTATTGAAAAAGAGATTCGACAACAGTTGAAAATTGTTTTAAGTTAGCCGGGTCGGGGCCAAGCATGTATAGCCACCCAGGCCATGCTTTCGATGCGGCGAAGGCCACAACAAGTTTTTTTGTCACATTGGTGACAAGTTGTACATGAAGGTTGGTTTACGAAATTTGCCTCGGGAGGCAAAGGTTAGACCAAGAATGTGTAAAAATAAATGTTAAGGGTGAATTTTGTTAGGATTATAAGCTGATGAAAAGTATTCTCTTATGCTATTTTGATACCGTTGGTGTTGTAGATCAAGAATTGAAAACTGCAAAAGGTCAAGCAACCTAAACCATGGTCGGAGGTTAGCTTATAAATAGATGAAATGTTCACTTTGGATGAAGGTGGAGCATTTGAAAAACTCTGTGGCCTTCGCCACGAGGTTATAACAAATATAAAAAATGGAATGATCATTTAATTTAAATTTGCATGCATGCTGGATTATAGTTGTATATATGTACTTCCGTTGTAAGAGCTACAGAAAGCTTTGTTACCTGGGCTTCTTAGTGCGTTTGTTAATAACACGTGGTTGTAGCCTTCGCCTGGGCAAAACACCGGAGGGAGCAGTAGGAGAATAAGTTAGCTGCATAGCTTTGCTTGCGAAGATAGACATTTCACTGCTGCCCAAGGTTCAGAAATCCAAAAACCCAAATTGAATCCAAATATCCAAGTCCGAAGCTCTAGCCTTCGGAAGATGTGAGAAACTAAAGATATGATAGTGCCTTTTCCAGGATCGCCACTGTTGAAACATCGGTTTCTAACAAGCATGAGAAGTGGGCGGAGGCCTTCGTCTTAGGTTGGGGTCTCCGCCTAAGATGAGCAGAGGCCGGCCTCCGCCTAAGATGGGCGGAGGTCTCTGAACGCGGCGCACTCCTGTCGGACAAGATCATCCGTCAGAGGCTCCGGGTAGAAGGGGATTCAGTAGGCTTTGGCAAAGTGGGAGTAAGAAAGGGGCGGAGGCCTTCGACTTTGACCGAGGCTCCGGACTCTAGCTTCGGCAGAGGCACTGCCTGAAAGAGAGAATGAGGATCAAATACAGACTCATAAGAACTAAGGTTTCTTCATCAGGCCTCTTTGAGGAGGAGTTGGCCCATACTCCGTATGGGCTCCCCCAACAGCCGGGAACGGTTAACCAAACGACGCCTAAATGTCACCTTATGAGCAATCAAATGGACGGGTGTGCGTATGTATACGAGTGTCTACATCTGTCTCGGGTTTTTGGAAAAGAAGTATTTCAACAAGAATTTTGTGTATTTTGCGTCATGTATGAGGTGTACGAGAGCTTATTATTAGTTGCCTGCAGCATGATTGAACGATGGGGCCAAATGACAGGGTTGACGTTCAGAACAAAGCACGGCAGCTTGAACGCCTGCCAGTTGCCACATATAGCCATAGCTTTTCACTCGAAATTTCCAATGAAATGTAAACTTTAGTTCTATGATCGACACATGCCATATATCCCAATGGCCCCTATATTTTGAGATATTCTCCCCTATAAATGCCAATAATGCTCCTAATATAGTCTACACTAGTACTACGTAAGTACACATGAAAAGTCGTCCACAAAATAAGTACTTAACCACAATTTTTAAAGGAGGATCGTCCTACTAATATATATGGATGAATGAGTTGGATCCTTTGGCCGGTTAATTAGACAAACAACATTCTTTGTTACAATATTTATGGACTGTCAAGCAGCTGGTATATATCCATTCATTCGCTGATCTGAGTTGTGATCGGAAGTGGTCCAAAGTCTAGTCATTAAAAAACAAATGATCTACAGTATTACATATATTACTTCAATCTCTTTCTGGTTGTAGGATAGGTTGATGCCAAAATGTAACTTGACATGGCCAGAAATCCAAAATCACAAATCTTAAATCCAATGCAACAAGTAATCGATTAAGCATTTAATTTAATTTATTATGTATTTTCATCTTGGGTCTTGTATGGGCCTGGTCCTACCCATGCCCGCGCGAATGTAGTTAGTAGTATATTTAGGCCCCGTTCGGTTTATCTTAAAAGCTGGCTTGTTCGGTTTTTTTTTCAGGTGGAATAATATTTTTCTTTTACAACAATTCAGCTTTGGCTTGTTTTTTTAGCCAATTTTAGCCAAGCGAACGGGACTTTAGTAGTGTATAAAAATATAACAAGACTAATTAAATTTACATTTGAAAATGGTGTACCTAGACTTGAAATATTCCATAAAGAAACAATGACAACAATATAGTTTTGTAGACCAGTCACACACAAAAAAAACACGTATTAATATTCTTGAGTGTAGGAGGTAGTACTATACACTGATGATTAACGCGTTGTTATAGAATCCTAGCTGGTGTCAGCGGATGAAACTTAGGGGCCGGTCGGCTGGTCTGAAACTTGGCTTGTTCAGTTTTTTTAGTCGGAGCAGTATTTTTTTCCCACAATATTTTAGTCAGAATAGTATTTTCAGCCAATTTCAGTCAAGTTTCAGATCAGCGAACGGGACCTTAAATTTTTTTTAAAAAAAAATTTATGCGCCCTGCCCCAGTTCCGTCATCAGCATGAGTATATCATCAATGTAAAGGAAATCGGGAAATTATTTCCAAGAAGTTTCATCATCGTCTCATCGACGTGATGAACATGTAGGTTGCCGTCGAAGAGCCTGTCAAATGCCTCCAACTCCGAAACGGATGGCGCTGGACGAGCTCTTCCTGGCTGTTGGAAAGGCACCGTCCAGGTAGCCGCGAAGACGCAAGGCTATCTAGGCTAAAAGCTGCGTCGACGTTGGTTGTTTCCTTTTATGTAATATCGAAACACGAGGTCTTTCGCTAGGATGGTCCAGCTTCGGCTATATTAGGTTGATCTCCTTCAGCGCTCGATAGAAGCGCGTTGTATGTTTCTTTAAACTCTTCTCCTTAATACAATGATACACAAATCTTTTGCGTATTTGAGAAAAAAAAGTCACGTTAGTAGATACGATGATTAGCCCACGATGTTGTTTGAGTGACGTCACATTTAGCGAATAATGCCAAGCAGTGCGCCAAAAAAAACCAAAAAAAGATTCTCAACCAAAAAAAAAAGAAACAAAGGAGGGTTCCAAATATTGCTTTCACACTTGATGCGGGACGCCAAAGAGATTCTTCCTCACCTTTTGCAGTTCAGTTCTGGTAGTTGATTGAGTGGGGTGGTCATGGATGGAATCACGAATCAGAGCCAGCAGAAGGGGCTCCACCATCAGAGGGAATGTCTTTTCTTTTGTGCATGGAAATATGGAATGGATGCAGACAAGCACAATGGGTAGATGACAGGCATGCATTCCCATGGCCTTGGAAGATCTGTTTGCCACTACTGATCCGATAGATCAGGTGATCATCTCAATCAAGAAAACTCTCAAGTCTCCAACTCACCAAAAAAGCAGGGAATGACCAATCTTCGGATTCTGCCGTTCACATTGAGCATTGGTTTAAAGACTGTTTGGCTCTCCAAGATGCATGCACCACGACTCAGAGTCCGTAAAATAAGATAAAAGAGTTTAAACATGCATGCTTGTTATAAAACCATAAACAAAACTGTCAAATAAATAAAGTTCTTTTTTTTTGAAAGAGAAATAAATAAACGTCCTGTTCGTTTGGGTTTGTTTGGATGATAAGCCATGACTGAAAGTACTGTTTGGCTGATTTGGTGTGAGAGAAAAATACAGTTCGTTGGTTGAAAAAAGTACGGCTTATAAGTCAAACAAGCTCAAACGAATAGGGCGAAAGTTGTTGGAGCTCAAGCTGTGCCAAGCGCTAAGGTAGCCTAGGGTGTTCGGTTAACAAAGGTCCCTCTGCTACTTGTAGCTGTTGTAGTGTAACATCGTCGCTGCTCGTGATAAAATTCATGCGTTCCAAACAAGATCATAATTGGAGTTCATTGTTGAAAGATTCCGATCGTATGTTCAGCTAGCTATCCATTGGAAATGGAGGCTGTATTACAGAGTTATTGTAGTAGGAGATTAAGTGAGAACATGCCACATGCTGTCTACAGTCTACTAATGATAGTGCATCTTTGGCATTTCAGTGATAGCATGCTAGCAAAAGGTCACATAAATAGACTATAGTGTTGAAATGGTAATGGTAGGCTATTGCTATCAGATAAGGATGTGATTTGCATTGTTCTTTCATCATGTTCACATCTAATAATACTAATATTTACTGAGAAGAGGCAGAGCATTGTGGAAGATATGTATACCCAATAAGTAAATTTATATACTATACGGAGACAGAGTTGCTCACTTTTTTTAGTTTAAGGCCTTTGTTTGGATGTTATCGGATTCACCTGAATCCACATGTGTTGGGGTGGATTTTAGTTTAAATTCCACTCCAATCCCCCCAACACATGTAGATTGATCCCAATCTGACTACATCCAAACATGGCCTAAGAGTATCTCCACCAGATTTTTAAATCAGCATCTCTTTTAGAATAAGCAAAATGCAATTATCTTTTGTCTATAACCAGTGATAAAGAGGAATTAAGGCAGAAACATAAGCTCCACTTTTTTTCCTCAATCCCTCAAAACCTCACGTCTCTCCCTTAAAATAAGGGAGCAATGACTAATTTTTCTTAGTCACTTTTCTTCCTTTCACCCTGAGTGACATCTAAAGCCCACGTTGCCGAGGTGGGCGAGTGCACAAGCACTATAAGCCAAGTGGGCCGCCGGCATAGCACCGTGCCCCGCGCCACACCCCTTGTTAGTTCTAGGGATGGCAACGGGTTGGGTAAGGTGTGGGTGGAGTAAAAACCTGCCCTCCACGGTGCTCGCGATATTTTGCTACGCCCTCAATGAGACCCCTTAGTGCAATGTCACACCCGCATCCGCACCCACGGGTCTCGGGTCACCCAGGGGGTTATGTTAATAATAAGAAGCTAACATATAACAAAATATATAAATTTGAGAGAAAATAACACACAACTATCAATTTATCATCACCAATAAATTGGGAGTTCATAACAACCTAAATCTAGTCTAGTACATACTATGTAGACAACCTAAATCAATTTATCGTCACCAAATCATTAGTACTAGTTTGAAGTAGAAATGCCAAACTAAAAAAAGTCTGATTGTCTTAAGTACTTTAGCATGTGTTTGGTACGAGGAATGAGGTGATCCATCTTCTTCTCACTCTTCACTTTTTTTATTTGGTTTGTAGAATGGAATGAGCAGATCCATAACACCATTCCTAATAAGCTAATAATTAGTATATGCACGACGAATGGGTTGATTCCACCAAATTCATAGGATGAACTCACGATGCAACACCTCATGAAGCATGAGGTGACTCCACGAACCAAACACGCCATTAGTCTCCAAATCATCCCTTCACTTGGCTAGAGTCTGCCCTTGATATTTGCTAGGTCTAGATTATTACGTCTTAATTATACCACATTGAATGTGGGATATTTTTGCTAGGCATACCCTTGGTTTAAATCCTGGATTTGCCACTGTCCGCAGGTGTAATTGCCATCCGCGACATAGGGCCTGTTTGGTTCCGCGACAGCCCATCGCGCAACTGCGATAAGCGACAGCGGCTCGGACGCTGCATTCGCGATTTCCGAGCTCGCAGTTCATTTTTCGGCGTTTCACGTCGCACGCGGTCGTCCAACGCGGGGCTAATACGGACCATTCGGCGAGATTGCTCAAACGCGTCGCCGACGTGGAACCAAACAGGCCCATATAATAGGCTTTTTAGCGTAGCTAGTTAAGAGAAATACCGCTCAGACATGTCTAAGAAAACCCAAGAAGATACGGACGATCCAACAGCCATCGGAATTTACGTACCCTGAATTCCCCGTCAATAAACATCAGCGCCAATTCCTCACAGCTTTGCTGCCGTAGTATTCGGTGATCAGTGTCGTCAGGCCCGGCCTAAAAAATTCTGGCCCCGTTTTCTTTTCTGAAGTCGACTAATTCTGTCTTTAGTTGTACGCATGACTGTCCCGGCTTCTGGCCTGGGAACAAATCCATCTGTCCAATGTGCTTTTGTTTATCTATACCTAATAATAAAGTGACAAAATTTCTATTGCAAAATCTTTCGTCCAACTAAGATATCGACTTCCAATCTTAAAAATCAGAGGCACGACGGTGAAAATCAAAGGCACGACGATCAGGGGCGGAGCCTAGTGGAGACAAAACTGGGCTCCTGTCCCCCTGGCCCACGTCAATTTCTGAAGGCCCAACAAATTTTATGGCTACCAAAGCACCACCATCGGCCCACCCCAATCACGTACGCATAAAGAGGAAACGAGGCATGGAGCGACTCCGTCACGTGCACTCGCATCAACTCGCATCTCCGACTCCGCGTTCGCGTCACGGGCTCATGGCGTGCTTGCGACAAGGTCGTTAGAAACGATAGACGATATAAATAACGAACAACAGCAACAGCAGATTAAACACAGGGGACACGAGATTTTAACGTAGAAAACTCTTCTAAAGAACAAGAAAAAAACCATAGGCATCGGTCAGCAAATCTTTATTATATCGGATGAGGTTATAAACGTCGGGGATTTATAATTTTTCTTATCAAGACGACGGCTTATCTGAAGTATATATAGATGGAAAACCTTAATTGGCGACGATCCAAACAGAAATTAGCATTTATCTTATACATAACTAAATTTAGATCACAACTCAACAAAGGTTGCTGCCCTCATGCCACGGTGCTTAAGAGCTCGGCGTCGACGACGATGGCAAGAATCAAGATCCCGACGGCGACGGACGACGGCCGCCGCGTCCTGCGTCCATGATGTAGGAGCCAGGAGCAGGTTAGTCTGGATCCCAAATCTCTTTTCCCCCAAATTCTTACTAGGTAATTTGGTATGATTTTGCTAGATTGAATCAAATTGACTAGACACGATTTGGCACTGCAGAAAGCAGCAGCACCTCAGTTAGATACAGATCACTTGTTCTTGTTTTTAAAATGCACCCTCCTATAATTTGGTTCACGTTCAACCTCCGCCACTGACGACGATGATCACCTGATCGACACGAGGGCTGTGGCGGCGAGATCAAATGTACATGGCCGACAGACTTCAATGGAGTCGCCGGTATCAGCTGCCCAGGCAGGCATCCACCCTCAGGCCCTTCCATTGTGATAGGAAACTACGACCCATACATTGCGAGGGAAACCGCCACCATAGCTGCGCCTCAACGCTCGGCTCCACTGGCTGCGGCAGCAATGGCGCTTCTGGACCGCAAGACGCCTCCTTGCGGTTGTGCTCACGGCGGCGGTACCTGATCAACGCTAATACTACTATTGTTTAGAAGACTCTTTCTTATACTCACTTCGCCCCAAATGAAATTAACTTTTATAATTATCTTAAGTCAAACTATTTTAGATTTGACCATATTTATAGAAAAGAGCATAAATATTTAAGTGGCAAGTAATCAACCGCGCAGAAGGTGAGGCACGGAGGAAGGTGAGGTGATCATTTGAGTTGAATCAAGCCTATCTGCCTAGAGATATTATTGTTTTTTCTCCCGTTGCAACGCGCCGGCATCTTTGCTAGTATATAACAAACAAACGAAGAAAAAAAAGAAAAGAAACCATCTGTTCATGCTTCTCAGTCTCAGTTGTCAGTGGCCGGCTACATACGCCGGAGGCATCGGTCGAGGGCTGAGCCCTCCAGGCCTCCACGCGGTGAGCTTGCCGGGCGTAGGAGTACGTTGCTTTCAGAGCTCTCTTGGATTCTGCTCCGATCCGTGGAGAAAAACAACGGACGCGCGCAGGTAGTAACAGGTTGTTGTTGTTGCTGTTGACAGCAGCTGCAGCAGCCTCTATTGGAGAACGTAGCTTGCTAGAGCTGGGTTGTTTGTAGTGCTACAGCACATGACTACAAAAGGGGGGAACTGGGCGGGGAAGTATTAAGGGAGAGAATTAAACAGACGGGAAACATCACACATGTTTTCCACGTACCCCATGCGCCATGCGCTTTGAGATTTGGTCTGTATCTATGTTTTAAAATCTCTATAAGTGCTTTTTCAAATGATGTGAACAAGAATTTGCTTCACATTCAAGCGGCTTGCCTCCCTGGCTCCTTGCCGACTAAGTTCTTCTTTACAGGGACCTGCCGACTAAAGTATGTGACCCATTTTCTAGCTGTAATGGTAAATGTGGGCATAAACAACTTTAAAAATGACCATTAAATAATCAGAGCTCTTACTTGAAATTCGAGAGGTTTTCTTTTTCTTTTTTTGTTAGCCTTTAAATAGTTGATCCAACTCATGACCCTCAAATTTGAGTCTTTATTCTTCTAATCATAGCATGTGGGACCCTTTTGTCATTTCCATACCCCTTTCTCTTTCTCTACCTCCATTGTGAAGTGATATCGTTTGTCAAACTGCTCGAGCCGCCTGCCGGAGCGCACATGTGGTGCCGCATCGCCTAGGAATCAATCACTGCCACTAAGGGGAGGTAGAGGTGGCGGTTTCCTCTAGCACCCATGTCGCCCCTGCTAGCGCGTTGGCACTCGTGTAGCACCGAGCTCGGTATCAACACCAGCGTTGTGTCCTTGTCGGGCTCCCCCACCGTCACCGCTCGCGGGGCTCGTCCACCGTGCTCATGGTCCGCTTGTGCGCTGTCATATTCTAGGTGTAGTGGTGCGGTGGCTGTGGTGGTGGGAGGGGGAGGGGGTTAGTGGAGGTAGCCAGGCAGGGGACTCTAGCAGTAGCTTCCATTCGTGCAAACACACACAGAGAGGGATGAAAATGTAGCAACAAAAAAAGTAGGGTTCTAAGCGAGGTCTTGGAGAATGATGGTTGAGGGATTATTTAGGCTATCAGAGCTGTTAGCGCTCGGCCGTCCTATCCGGGCGCTAACATCTGGACGCACGCGCCTGCTGCGCCCCCGCGTACTGCGCCGGCTTCACGTGGGGGCCCGCGCCACTCCGTTTCCTTGTGCATGCGAGCACCGGCTCCATTTCCCGTGCCTGTCGCTTGCGTCCTCTTTGCTCCCACATGCATGCCTGAGGCCCGGCAGCTGCAAGCAGGTGGCTGCGGCAGGTGGGTTCTGCTACAATATGTGCAGCATCAAATCTACTTTTGTAATATCCAGAGGGACATATACTTGAAACACCACATTGCAACATGCCCAACATCACGATCTACTTTTAAAACATCCAGGCGCAACACTTGCAACATAAAAAGAAAGACAAATGAAATGCTTGAAACATGCGTCTGAAAATACTTGCAAATAAATTTTGAAAAGCCATTGCAAACATACGTAACATCCAGATATAACACTTACAACATATGTGTGCAGCATATGCAATATCCAAATAAACACACTTGCAACATACGTATGAAAAAATAGATGAAACGTTGGGGATAGACGCTTGCAACATATATGTACAACCATTGCAACATATGCAACATCTCGATCCACTTTTACAACATCCGTATGAAACACTTGCAACATACCTCTAAAACATTTGAAACATTTGAATTGTACACTTGCAACATGCATCGTAACCCGGTGCGACCTCCTCTGCCACCTGCATCGGGGTGCCGGCGCGCCGCAGCCGTAGCAGGAGGCGAGCCCGGAGGACTTCCACGCCAGGGCCCGACGCTTCTCCTTGCACTGGCGGCGCCTGTTGGCGTCGTCGGGCGGGGCGGGCAGCGGAGCAGGAGCAGCAGGGCGGGCACGTGGAACAGGAGCAGGAGCAGCGGCAAGGAGTTGTAGGGCGGGCGTGCGGAGTAGGAGCATCGTCAGGAGCAGCGGGCGGGCGCGACGAAGCAGGAGTCGGGGTGGCTGTGGTGTGGGTGTAAGAAACGCTGCGGCAGATGCGTCCGATGCAAATGGTGAAAATATCACTCTTTTTTTTATAAAGCATGTATGTTGTGGTGAAGAGAGCAGGCCTGTGGGCCGGTCCACAGTCCTAGTTAGAGCGTCTGGACGGACATGGGACGGACCGCCGCGGTGGAGCATTACCATTAAGGTATTCTCCCTAGTTTGGTGGTTTGGGCAAAGATTCTGTTAGAGCTATGTTTTTTGGTTGAGGTTTGAACTTTTAAATTTAAGTTTCTGGGGTAGTTCTACTCGAGCTATGCTAACAAAGTAAAACCGGATGGTCCATAGCAATGTTGGGTGTGGTTGTGTGTATATATGCATGGGATTCAAATATTGGATTCTATAGAGAGACGGAGATATTGATGAAGATGTTAGCCATAGAATCAAAGTAGGGTGGATGGAGTGACGCCAAACATCTAGTGTCATATGTGACAAAAGGATATCATAGAAGCTAAAAGTCAAGTTTTATAGGACGACGATTAGACCTGCTATGTTGTATGATGCAGAATATTGGCTGACAAAAAGACGATATGTTCAACAGATAAGTGTCGCAGAAATGCATATGTTGCGTTAGATTTGCGGTCATACAAGAAATGATTGAGTTCGGAACGATGATATACGTGATAGATTAGGGGTAGCACCAATTGAAGAAAAGTTTGTCCAACACCGGTTGAGATGGTTTGGACATGTCCAACGGAGACCTCCAGAGGCACCGGTGCGTAGTGAAATCCTAAGCCAGGATAGTAACGTGAAGAGAGAGAAAGACCGAAGTTGACTTGGGTAGAGGCAATAAAAGGAGACTTGAAAGGATGGAATGTACCCAAAGACTTAGCCTTAGATAGGAGTGCTCGGAAAACAGCTATTTACATGCCTGAACTTGATTGCTTCTGCTGGATTTCAACTCTAGCCTACCTCTATTTATTTGGGACTTAAATGCTTTGTCGTTGTCGTTGTAGTATTGGAATGTTGGATTAGCCCAAATAATTTTTCTTCCATGAATTCAGGCGTTCATTTCTCAACGAAATATTCGCCACGGTGTCATATACAAAGCATGCCCGGTTTCTCCGCTTGGTGAGCTGGCCACACTAACTCCTTCCCAATCAAGGTTGATTCGCCGCCCTGGGGCCCATCTACACCATCCAATCCTGATCGGACGGACGTCACGGCAGAGCAGAGTCCCCAATCGCCGCACCCGCCTCTTGCTGCATGCGGTGGAGTCTACGGTCAACGTGCCGGGCGCTCGAGCGAGGGCCTATATAAAGCAGACGACGAGCCGGCCGGCCACTTCGTCTCCCTCTCCCCTGTCTTCACCTCCTCTGGTTTCCCACCAGCCCAGCCTCTCCTCTGTCATCCTCCACTGTGGACGCCGCCGAGGAAGCACCCCTGACGGCCATGGGAACGCAAGCGCCGGAGAACTACCCCCCTGGAAAGGTACCGTCTCCCTCCCTCTCAACCGCGCAAACATACCCCCTGTTCTGAGTGCTCTCCCATCCATGATCCATCTTGGTCTTGTGTCTTGCTTCGCCGGCCATGTCGGGCATCTGCTCAGCCATCTACCTACCTGTGCTGCCCAACCACAACCAAGATCGCACAGCACGGCCAGCTGGGTTTAGCAACACCTGTCGTTCTTGGAAGCCTCTGCAGTACATGCATACGCCATCATTTCAGACATTCTGAAGCAGAGAACCAAAAAAAGATCCAAACTTTAGAGTCGTGGTTTGTCTTAGTTTTGAAAAGCCAAGAAAAAAAAAAAGAATCATCCTGAGCTGTCGAGTTGCGAAGAGGGGGTGGGGGGGGGGGGGGGGGGGGGGGGGGGGGGGGGGCATGGCGGAGTTGAGGTGCCGGTCGGGACACTGAGATTAGATTCAGATTCAGGTACCTTTGCAGATACAGAGCACTCCCCAACTTCACGGGAGGAGGGGGAAAAAACGTATTTTTGGACGCCTTTCGCGTGGCGGATTCCTCCGCCTCGCCGGCATCAGCAAAAGTGAAGACCCCCCCACTCATCCCCTAGCTATAGCTAGTGCGTAGCATCTGCCCATGCGTTCCTGTTCGGCTGTTCATCTGATACATGTGAAATCGCCTCACCTGTTCATCCTCTTTTTGTTTCCTTTTTTATTTTACTAATTTCTAGAAAGAGGTTAGGATGGAGTATATAGTCCGTATTAAATACCTGATTCTCAGGATCGGCATGAATTCTGATGCTTTGCCTTAATTGCAGAATTTCACTCTTATCCTATTAAAAGATTAGCTGTTACCTATTCTTGATGACCTGTATTATTATTTATTCATTCCCTTGGTAATCCTTTTGCTAGAACCTGCGGTGTCTTTTTTTTCCCCGAGCTATCAAGCCGACCTGTGGCTCAGCCGAACACTGCCGAAGTCCCTCTGTACATTTCACTGTCACGTCCAAGCCAGGGCAACATCGCTGTCACTTTGAAATTCACAGCCGAACCTCTTGTCCTCTCTAGCTTGTTTGTAGGGTCGGTGTTTACCTTGTCACTCATGGAGTCCCTTTCTCTTGACGATGTCCGTTTGGGACACAGGAATTTCTTAGGAAAACCGCGTCGTACCGTACGTCCAAAGCCCTAACGGACATATCGGGGTAACAATTAAGTATTAGTATTAATTCATAGGAATCGCCGCGGGTTTTGCCAGCTGCCACCATCAAAGACAGATTGCGATTAGCGAGGGGCCAAGAACGATTAATTATTCATCTGATGACCGTGACCCTGACAAAGTGACATGTACGTAGTCCCAATTAGATTACATGATCATCACAGGCTCCAAGAACAAGAGGTTGAATATTGGGTTTGGAGTAGGAATAAGCCCCAACTTGTTAATCTTGTCAGCCTGGCTTTGTGTCTTCTTTAGCAGAGATTTTGCGCCAGATTCTTTTTAATACGCAAAACTACCACCTAACATGCTTGGCGTGAAAAAACAAATAGAAATTCTTGCCTTGAGGTGGTCTTGATAAGGATCATGGACTTGACTTTGGCAACTGGGCCATGTGACTAGTCAACTGCTGAGCAGAAAACAAATTGGCATGCAGTATAGTAGGTGATCTCACTGAACATTGAAATTTCAAAAGATGCACTTTAATTGAGTTGAAAACTTCCGCTGTTGATCTGTCGCTTATTAGTCGGCCGTTGTGGACTTATGGGGCACATTCGACATGTCATTCGCCTACAACTTTATTTTTTAAAAAGTACTGATACTTATCACTGTACTGCAAAATGTCCTAATCATTTAAATATGTCCAGCTCATGCTCATTCATATATCTCATCAAGAAAAATTAAATAAACTGCACTATCTTTGCATGGATAGTCAAATATCTCTGTTTGCTTATCACCTGCTTGTGTAGTGTTTCTTTCTTTTGCTTTGTGTGTGAGCAACCAAGATCTGCAGATTGTGTGACCTTCAATGGCCGTGCCAGCTAACAGCGACAATGGCAAAAACTTGCAGGATGCAAGGAGTGCACGGGAGAAGGCCATTGATGATTGGCTCCCGATTACCTCTTCGAGGAACGCCAAGTGGTGGTACTCTGCTTTCCACAATGTCACTGCCATGGTTGGTGCTGGCGTGCTCAGTCTTCCCTACGCCATGTCTGAGCTCGGATGGTACGTGTGTCCTGTCTTGCAGACGTGGCCATCAGTCACTTATATGCCGATCAGTTTACTTACTCATCTTGTGTACTACTGCTGCATGTATCATAAGGGTTTCTTGATTTCTCAATTTGTCAATTATTTGCAGGGGTCCTGGCATTGCGGTGCTGATTGTGTCATGGATCATCACGCTCTACACGCTCTGGCAGATGGTTGAGATGCACGAGATGGTACCAGGCAAGCGGTTCGACAGGTACCACGAGCTTGGTCAGCACGCGTTCGGCGAGAAGCTGGGGCTGTGGATCGTCGTGCCGCAGCAGCTTGTTGTCGAGGTCGGCGTCAACATCGTCTACATGGTCACCGGCGGCAGGTCTCTGAAGAAGTTCCACGACGTCCTTGTCTGCGATGACACGGGGTGCGACGGCAAGCACAACATCAAGACCACCTACTTCATCATGATCTTTGCCTCTGTCCACTTCGTGCTCTCTCAGCTTCCAAACTTCAACTCCATCTCTGGTGTTTCCCTAGCCGCCGCCGTCATGTCGCTTAGGTACTACTTCACTCCATATCCTTGCCTCAGCTACATTGCACTGTAGTTCAGGGGAAAAGATTGATCACTAACATGGATAAACATGGCAGTTACTCCACAATCGCTTGGGGCGCATCAGTGGACAAGGGTAGGATTCCGGATGTGGACTACCACCTGCGTGCGACAACAACGTCGGGGAAGGTTTTTGGTTTCTTTGGTGCATTGGGCGATGTGGCCTTCGCGTATGCAGGGCACAATGTGGTTCTTGAGATCCAGGCCACTATCCCATCGACTCCAGAGAAGCCATCCAAGAAGCCCATGTGGAAGGGTGTCATTGTTGCCTACATTGTGGTTGCGCTATGCTATTTCCCTGTTGCGCTCATCGGCTACTGGGCTTTCGGCAACACAGTCGATGACAACATCCTCATCACCCTCAGCAAACCTAAGTGGCTTATCGCCCTCGCTAACATGATGGTCGTAGTCCATGTCATTGGCAGCTACCAGGTACATATCCCACCCTCCCACAGTCCCACTTTGTACTTTGTTTCTATTTGAAGATTTAGTACGGAGTATTTGTGCAATGAAATGTTTGGAAACTTTGAACAGTTGAATATCACACAAGTTTTCATTAAAATGGTCGTGTACTACTACAATTTCTGTAAGTTGTCATGATGTAATCAGAAAAATGAATGTTTTGATGCAGATCTATGCCATGCCAGTGTTTGACATGATAGAGACTGTGCTGGTGAAGAAGCTGCACTTCCCTCCTGGTCTGACACTGCGTTTGATTGCTCGGACTGTCTATGTTGGTAATGCCCCATGCCTGTCAGTCTGAACTGAACTTTTGTCACTAAATTGGTGACACTCTGAAAAAACGGGGACTAATGTGATACAACCTGTGCAGCGTTCACAATGTTCATAGCCATCACCTTCCCCTTCTTCGGTGGATTGCTCGGTTTCTTTGGTGGATTTGCCTTTGCGCCGACGACTTATTTCGTAAGCTCTCATTAATCCATCTCTGTTTTGAGTTCTTGCAATGCCATAACCTGCAGTTACATCTGTGTTTCTAACGCTTCTATGCAATCGAAGTACTTGGTAATATAAGTGAGCTAAAATGTTTTGGTTGATTTCTGCCAGCTTCCCTGCATCATGTGGCTCGCAATCTACAAGCCCAAAAGGTTCAGCCTCTCTTGGTTGACCAACTGGGTAATAATTACTATCCATCTAGCATATCTTCATTCATTCTGCCATAGAATGCCTCTCTGCTTATTAACCTTTCCTCCTATAATAAACCAACCTCTGTGTTCTGTGTTCATCAGATCTGCATTATTCTTGGGGTGCTTCTGATGATTCTATCGCCAATTGGAGGACTTCGGCAAATAATACTGGATGCGAAAACCTACAAATTCTACCAGTAAACTACGTACTACCCAGCCATGATTGGAAATTTGAAATCTGTCAAAGCCTCAACCACGAGTTTTTTGTCGTGCCAAACACAGAGGGGAAGTTCCTAGTACTATATGTTGTTCCAGATGTTGGGTTAGTTATATATATATACACTCCTTGCATACGTATATGCGCGTTCATGTTGGAGTATTGTTTTGTACTCCTAGTACTATTTTTTGTACGTATTGTTTCTTAATATTCCAAGGTGACCGTGGCTTGTGTGTGTATGTGCATAAGTGAGAATTAATGATGGTGGTTGTCCCAGATATTGGTGGTTTATTTATATTCACTTGCTTTGTAGTTGGCACTTTGAAAGTTGGGCCAATTGTTCGCATGCATTCTGGGCCAATATAATGTCCCCGCTGTTGGACTCCTATTTGATGCGGGATTTAATACTTTCCTTTTTCTGTTGTTATTTATGTAAGGAATACAGCCTGGCTCATAAAGACAGCCGTACCCATTAGGCTTAGATTACATGATATTTGGAATTTGAGCCGTAGGCCTTTTCATTCCTACTCCCACAGCGCAGGCTTCTTTCCTTTATGCTCTTTTTTTCGCCATTACAAGGATGGCATACATACGCACCACCATGAACGCGCACTAAAGCCACACCCAACCAAGTATGCCTCCAAATCTCCAATAGTACGCTTGCAAAATGCAAATTGATCACTGCAAGGAATCTCGGGTGTGTTAATCATGGGTACAAATAACTATGCGTGTGATTCGTAGTCATCCATATTTTTTTAGAAACGTTTTGGATCTAGATTTTCTCAAAAATTGTTTGAGATGATGAATAAGAATTATTTCATGGAGCCATTTGACAAGCTCGCTAGGTTTTTAAAACTAGAACTAGAATCTAGAGAAACCATGTTTTAAGTGTTTTTTTTTTGAACTAGTACAAAATGAGATCTAAGTGACTCTCCTTGAAACATTTCTCCTTTTATAGTGTTTGGCAACGATTCTAGTGATTTTATTGAGAATCTAAAACATTTCTCTCTGCCAAACGCATCCTATATACTCATCGCGTTCAAGGATATCCGAAATTAAAAGTGCAAATGAGGAGGACTGTAGTAATCCCTCTGTTCTTTTTTATATGTCGTATTAGTTTTCTCCTAAGTCAAACATTTTTAACTTTGACCATCAATTTCAAAAAAATATTCATATTAACAACATACGATTTATGTTTTTGATTCGCTATAACAAATACTCTCATAATATATAATTTCCATGGTGAAAGATGAAAAATGTTTAATTTAGAACAAACCTAATACAACATGTAAAAATGGAGGGAGTGCAATGCAAGTTGGCAGAGAGAGGCGCAACACCGGGTAAAATTCACACCCGGTCATTAAAATTGGTTGACTATACCATTCTGGTCTCCCAACTTCTAAATTCACACTCGGACTATTTTTTTTAAGTTTTTGCTTGATTTATAATTTTTGGGTGATTTCTAGGAAATAATTTGCAGAGGTGGATGTGATTTACAACCGCCTCTAGAAATCGATTTCTAAGGGTGGTCGTTGTTGCCAGCCGCCTCTGTAATTCCTATTTCTATAGCCGCCTCTACAAATCGCTTATTTCTAGCAACCTAAGCTTAGAGGCAGCTAGCCCAGTAGCTTCTACAGAGCAATTACAACCATCTCTACCAATGCTGGTTGTAGTAGTGTCAGCACCCCATGTAAACCACCGAGCATACAAGATAAGAGATCTATTCTTCACTAGATGTAGGGTACCCTGTATCTGAACCAGTATACATATGTGCCCCGTGTGCTACCCCTCTGATTCGTTGCTCACAAAACGTTGATCTACATTGTTAAGAGAAAAAAACTATGACAATTGCACGACACACTCATTTGTGATTATGCGTAGGACACTATCTTTTAATTTGTTTCAACATTTTGTATTTTTATATTGAATATTTTAGCCTCTAAATGATCAAATAAAAAATATTTCAACTACAAAGTTTTAGGTCATATTGAGCTCTACAATTCTTATAAATGGTGTGTGTCTATCCGAGATAGTTTGAAAATTCAAGAATTTGAATATCAAAATCTGAGAATTTTGAATCGATATTTGGGGCTTTAAAGTTGTCAACTGTAAAGTTATAGATTGAATTGACGACTAAAACTTTGGTATAGATCATGTCGACGTCCAATGTTGTTTGAAAATTCTGAATTTTAAATATCAAAATATTAGAATAAAAAATATTTAGGAATCTAATTTAATAGATTTAAATAAAAAACTTTTAACTAGTATAAAGTTGTAAATAGCATTGAGAACTATAACTTTAATTTAGATCATGTCAACATACAAGGAAGTTTGAAAATTTTAATTTTAAATTTAAAAATCAAAGAGCTTGAAACATATTTTTTTGGGACTATAAACAATTTCAAATGAAAAAATTATCAACTACAAAGTTATAGATCATGTCGAGTTCTACAATTTTGGTATGACGTTTTATCTTTATTTGAATTCATAAGAAAAATTGATGATTTTTATATACTTTTTTAGAGGCTAATTTTAGAATGACCGTCTCTATTAATTAATCTATTTCTAAAGCCGAACACTTAGAATGTCTGCATTTGATTATAGCCATTTTTGAAAGTGATCATGTTAAGAAGCCTGCCTCTATTAATTGATTAACAAAGGTGACAACCTTAGGACAACTGCCTCTGTTAATTAACCAGTCATTTTCAGAGGTGGACATCTTAATTTAAGAAGCCCGTCTATGTTAATAGTCGATTAACAAAGCTAAAGATGATTTACAGAGACGGTCATTTGCCTGGAGGCTGATTGACCATTTACAGAGGTGATCCCTAGATGTGTCGCCTCTGTTAATCTGAGAGACTTTCTCATGAAATCCATTCTTGTAGTGTAGAAACTGATGCAGTTTTTAATACTCATCCATTTTAAATCGTAAAACGTTTTGGTTTTTCTAGCATAGCTTTTGCTATGCACTCAGATACACGCTATATCTTCAGATACATAGTAAAAACAATATACTAGCATCTAGAAAAGCTAAAATGTTTTCCAATTTACTCCTCCATTCCAAATTGTAAGGTTGTTCTGACTTTTTGATATACATAGCTTCTGCTATATATATATATATATATATATATATATATATATATATATATATATATATATATATATATATATATATATATATATATATATATATATATAACTACTACCCTGTAGCTGGCTATAAAATAAAAGCTATGTATCTAGAAAAGGTGAACCGACTTACAATTTAGAACAGAGGGACTAACACTCATTAGTCGTACTCCTTCCATTCCAAATTAGAAGACGTTTTGGCTTTTTTCTAGATATATATTGCTTTTATTATATATTATGGACATAGTGTATAATTGAGAACGGAGGGGGTATTAGACACCGTTGTAGCATATAAAATATTGCTCGTCAAAGTTCTTTCTTTTTTTAAAAGAAAAACACTAGCAATAGTTTGACTTTTAGGTACTGTTATGTTGTGGTTGGTGTGCATGGGCTTGGTACGTGTGCCACACGCCATCGTTAACGTCAGGGGGAATCCTACTAGTTCAGAGAGGCAGAGAGCTGAATGCCCATGCACCAACAGGTGTCTATCTGTTGGCTGTTGCACGAGTACGCTAGCTAGCTCATGCATTAAGGGCCTGTTTGGATCGGTACCTGGGAAACACGCCTGGCCCAGGCAACTCTCTCAGGCCGTTGATTTCTAGCGCCTGGGGCTGGATGGACATGCCTGGGCAGGGCTCCCCAGGCGAGGGCGCGATCCAAACAGCCCCTAACTGCTAGAGAAACGAAACGAGCGGCCAAGAACCCATGGAGTCAAGTTCAACGTTCATGCATGCAAACCTAAAACACGCCCATGTTCAGGCACACCTAGAACACGTACAAATCCAAATGCCGAGAGGCACCCTAGCTGGGTTCGCCCTCCACAACCGTTGCTGCGCTGGAGTCAAGGACGGTCAACTACCCCCCGCGTTGACAGGTGCAGAGACGACGCTCCTCCCTTCCATTTCAGCTCGGCAATAAGGAGTATAAAGGAAAGGAGACGAGCCGGCATCTCCATCGACCATCGCCGCTTCCTCTCCCCCTGCAGCCGTCGTCGCATCTCCCAGCCCGACGCGTGCGTCTCCGATCGACTCAGCCCATTTCTTTCTCCATTGCCGGCCGCAGACCGCCGGACGACGACTGCCATGGGGACTCGAGCACCCGAGAACCATTCTCCTACCAAGGTACGTCCTACTCCTCTCTCTCTCTCTCTCTCTCTCTCTCTCTCTCTCTCTCTCTCTCTCTCTCTCTCTCTCTCTCTCTCTCTCTTATCTTTTTTGTTTTGCCGGCCATGGCCATGCATGGCTGCATTTTCTTGTTCATCTCCGTCGAGCCTTTGTTTAAGGCATCCACGTTAATGGAATGTGGAAGCCTTATTAGCAATGCATACATCCTTGTTACAAAGATTCTGAATAAAAACAACAGAAACTTTAGGGGGCGTTCAATTAGCCCTTTCCGGAATGGCCAGGAATCATTCCCACGCTATGTAAATTAATGAAGGAACTGAGTGGCTAGGAATTATTCTTAGGTAACCGAACGAAGCCTTAGGTTCTCTCTTTTGCACACATATGTCGTTCTCTGATATTCATGCAAAATGACCTTTTCATCTGCCTTTTCCTTTTTTTTTCTCTCTATCTCTATGTTTTTCTTTGGAAAGGAAAAACAGAAGAGCTTACACTGGGTTCATAGATTTAATTTGACTTGAACAGAAAAAAATGTGATATTTTACCTTAATTGCGAGATTTTCCTTTTATTTTTGTGATGAAGTAGCTAGCTGTTACCACCCTGTTCTTTCTTGACCTTTCAGGTGTAAAGTGATATTAACTCCCTTGCTGTTACGTGTTACCTGCCGCATCTTTTTACTGCGACTTAATTATCATTTCCACACTTCCTTTGATTTTAAAAATAGATATCTTTAACTTCCGAGAAGAAAATCAATTGACACTTTGACACGGGTTCATCTCACTTAAACATTCAAAATTCAAAGATGCACTTCAATCCTACTACTCAGATATCTGACCCTTGTTCTGCTCAATAGTAATGTAAATGCACGTGCAGTTTTACTGAAATTCACTGCTATACATAACTGAAAGAGCAAAGTTCAGTATTGCCTTCATGCTTTGTTTGTGATCAATCATAAGCTTTTCTACCATGAGGTTCAAAAAAAAAACTTTTCTAGCATGGCCATATGCATGCATGCCAGCTAACAGCAAACATACTTGCATTGGCATTCAAAAACTTATTACAGGACGAGAGGAGTTCTGGGGAGAAGGCGATCGATGACTGGCTCCCAATCACCTCGTCCAGGAATGCCAAGTGGTGGTACTCTGCGTTCCACAACGTCACCGCCATGGTTGGCGCCGGCGTGCTCAGCCTTCCTTACGCCATGTCCAAGCTCGGCTGGTACGTGTGTCACTGTCATCTCCCTGCCCCGGCAACCACCATTATCGTGCACTGCATATGTGTACGCCATGCACATTCTTCACAAAGACTGATACACGTACTATTTTCTGTGAATTTCCTGTTGTAACAATTTGCAGGGGGCCTGGCATCGTGGTGCTGATACTGTCGTGGATCATCACGCTCTACACGATGTGGCAGATGGTAGAGATGCACGAGATGGTCCCCGGGAAGTGGTTCGACCAGTACCACAAGCTCGGGCAGCACGCATTTGGCCAGAAGCTGGGCCTGTGGATCGTCGTGCCGCAGCAGCTCATCGTCGAGGTGGGCGGGGACATCGTGTTCTTGGTCACCGGAGGCAAGTCACTGAAGAAGTTCCACGACGTGATCTGCGACGGCAAGTGCAAGGACATCAAGCTCACCTACTTTATCATGATCTTCGCCTCTTGCCACTTCATCCTCTCCCAGCTCCCCAACTTCAACTCCATCTCCGGCGTCTCCCTTGCCGCTGCTGTCATGTCACTCAGGTAACATTTCAGCTACACCCACTTCAATTCACTGTAGCGGGTCCGGCAAATTTCATTTCCTGAAGACGGCATGCATATACCAGCACGAATCGTCACTGACATGCATGAGTTCTCATGACAGTTACTCAACAATAGCTTGGGGAATGTCGCTGCATAAGGGGAAGTTGCCCAACGTGGATTACGACGTTCTAGCGGCGACGACATCAGAGAAGGCGTTCAACTACTTTGGGGCACTGGGTGATGTGGCGTTCGCATATGCGGGGCACAATGTGGTGCTTGAGATCCAGGCCACCATCCCATCGACGCCGGAGAATCCATCCAAGAAGCCCATGTGGAAGGGTGTCGTCGTCGCCTACATCATGGTTGCCGTCTGCTACTTCCCTGTCTCATTCTTTGGATACTGGGCCTTTGGCAACCAGGTTGATGATAACATCCTCATCACACTCAACAAGCCCAAGTGGCTCATCGCCCTTGCCAACATGATGGTCGTTATCCATGTCATTGGCAGCTACCAGGTAGGATCAGGGATATCCATATGGGCTTCGAAATCTCCTCGATCTGCTGCTTGTTGTTAGTGGACAAGCCTTCAGTTCCTAATGTCACTAATGCTCTTCCATGTAACACTAGTATAGGAGCTAAACTTCGTACCATCTCTTATCCAAATGTTTTTTGTTTGCAGATTTTTGCCATGCCGGTGTTTGACATGATAGAGACGGTCCTGGTGAAGAAACTGCATTTCCCTCCCGGCCTTGCACTCCGTTTGATTGCCCGGAGCACCTATGTCGGTAATGTTGCTTTCTGAAGTTTGAACTGAACTTCTGAGTCTAAATAACTACTGTAAAGCTCTGCTAAGCAAATGGATGTGTCGCACTGATCAAACTGGTCGTGTCAACTTCTGCAGCGTTAACAACGTTTGTAGCCATCACTATCCCCTTCTTCGGTGGACTGCTCGGTTTCTTTGGTGGATTCGCCTTTGCACCAACAACTTATTTCGTAAGCTCCCATTGATCCATGGTTTCCTTGTCGTTTTCAGAATGTCACAGAACATGCAACTGCTTGTATATTCTAGACATAAACACTGCACTATGTATAATCCAAGTACAACCCATCAAGTCATAGGAATATAGCAATTTGAGACCTGACAGAACCTCTCTTGTTTCTGCCAGCTTCCCTGCATCATGTGGCTTGCAATCTACAAGCCCAAAAGGTTCAGCCTCTCATGGTTCACCAACTGGGTAAGAAATTACTATGAACTAACCACCAATCCTTTCTTTCTTTCTTTCTTTCTTTCTGCAACAGAATTTCCCTGGTTGGGAATTACTACGTATTAATAATCCATTTCTCCATGTTTTCAGGTCTGCATTCTTCTTGGAGTGGTCCTGATGATCCTGGCACCGATCGGAGCACTCCGGCAGATCATCTTGTCTGCCAAGACATACCGATTCTACTCGTGAACTACCATTTTCCAACTTGTGAACATGCAAGGGCTCAATCATAGCGTAACTGAGTCTTGTGTCGTCCCAAATAGAAGCGGGGAGGCTCCAACAACCAAAACTTGTTCCAAATGATGATACTTGTCACAGGCATGTTGTGAGTCCTCAGTTACAGATTAAGTCAGAGGGCCTGTGGCGGGTTTATCATAACCCATGTATTGTTTTTTGGCAATGTTCTACGGTGGTTATGTACTTATGTGTGCATAAGGAAGAATGAATGTTGGTGGATTCTATTGCTTATAGTTTATACAACCTCGAATCTGCTTGGCCATTGCGATGCGTCCTGTCACTACTAAAAAAATTGTTTTACGGAGAACCAAAGCTGCTATTAGAGCATCTCCAGTAGCTCCCCATTCTCTGTGGATCGAGGAGAAAGGTGGCTCAGCAGGAAGAGAATTGTACCTGCTCCAAATATGGAACATGGATTTTGGCAATTCAACAGAGTTGGGTCCTCATAGCTTGCTCCAGCAGATCTCCATTCCGGTTCCAATTGAGAAAAAAAATTCTCAGCCCCACAAAATCCATCCTCCAACTCCTCGAAGTTGAGGAGGAAATCTCGCCCCCAATACATGAGATTTGGCGGGAGGTCCAACTGCCATCGTTGAGAAAGCTGGCCACCCACTGTCGTGTGATAGGCGTCAGCCACTGAGCCTGCGTGACATGGGTTAGATCCAGCCCAAGATCGCTGTTTGACTAGAGTATATGTTTTTTTTTGACGAATCTGGAGGGGCTGAGGCCCCTACAGTAATTTATATAAAAGATAGAGGTTCAAAACTAAAGGAACTAAACAAACTGGGAAGAGGAGGAGTGCAGGATTACAACCAAATCAAGAGACAAAAAACGAAACAAAGAAAATAAGGGTCAACCAACAGCTTATTCTAGGCTGAATCCATGAAGAAAACTGATCTTGCTGGCTTGCTTTTACTCTGTGCCTTAGGAGATTTAACTCTCTGAAGAAGACCCTTTGACAGCCTGTCAGGTTCAGGTTAATTCCTGACTAGAGTATATGTGTTTGATCGATTGGTTGATACTCGATTGTGTCAGCGGAACCAACTCCACAACGGCTAGAGCGACCGGGTCCTTCGGATCTTCAATAACCAGCGCGCTTCGCGCATACTCGCCGCGTCCACGCACGCACTCACCGCGCCCACGACTCGCTCACTGCGCACACGTGTGCCCGGTCTCCACGGCGCCCGTGATCCCGCCAGGCGCGCTCGCCCGCTCTCGCGTGTACAGGCATGGCCAAAGGCCACCATTGTAACCTATATATGTACACAGCATATGATCAATATACAAGTGTCTAGTTGATCAATCTTATTCTACATGGTATCATCGTCCACGGTTCTTCAGAATCCCTTCGCCTCATCTTCCGCTCCCATGGCACCCTCCTCCAATCACTCTGACGCTTCCTCCGACGATGGCTTCTCCGTCGCCCCCCTCCGCTTCTCAGATCTAGGGGATCTCCATACGCCACCATGTCCTTGTCACCCTTGACATGGATGAGGGGAGCTACGGCCAGTGGTGCCTCTTCTTCGACTCAACCCTCAGCAAGTTCGGCCTCGAGGTCCACGTTCGCTCTCCCACCTCGCCAGACGAGCGCGATCGCGAGTGGCGCATGGTCGACTCATGCGTCGTCAACTGGATCCTCGCCACCATCTCCAAGGGCGTCTTCGACGTCATTCGCCGCGATTGCCACGATGCCTTCTCTCTGTGGCACGCCGTCGAGGGACTCTTCCAGGACAACGAGCTGCAACGCGCCGTGTACCTGGAGGCCGAGCTACGTTCCCTGCAGCAAGGCGACATGTCGATGAACGACTACTGCACCAAGTTGAAGCGCATCGCCGATCAGCTGCGCGACATCGGCCACCCCGTCTCCGAGCCGAGTCAGGCGTGAAGTGGACAGTGACGCCTAAGAGGGGGAGGGGTGAATTAGGCAACTTAAAAATTTAACTCTAAACTATGACATCTTTTTCTAATCTTAGCAAATCTTATGCAAAAGATAAACTATCTAAATGTGCAACTATGGTTTTGCTAGTGTGTTGCTATCTCTACCGCAAAAGGAGTAATGTAATCAATGTAAATGCGGAAGCTAAAGAGCAAGGTAGAGATATGCAAACTCCCATCGACGACTCCGGTATTTTTACCGAGGTATCGAGAAGCGCGCAAGCTTCCCCTAGTCCTCGTTGGAGCCCCTCGTAAGGAATCCCTCGCAAGGGCCAAGCCCCCGATCGGGTAACTCCGTGGATAGCCTCGGGCCTTTCCCACACGCAAGTGGGTCTCCGACATGCCTTCCGGCAAGCCTCTCCCGGATACTCCCCGCCGTCTTCACTATCAAGCTTCCGGCCGAAGCGCCGCGGGCCTTGTTCCCTCCAGTACACGGTGGCGGCCATACCACAAATGCGGTTGGTGTGATCTCGCAAGACAAGCCCCTCCGATGTACAACAATGGTGCGCGCAAGCACCGAATGGTAAGAGGTATGCAAACCTCACTAAATACTAGGCCTAAACCTAGAGCAAGCGCATAAGCGGTGGTCTAATCGACCTAAGCACTTCGCAAAGCACCTATGCTAATCACCTAATAAAACACTAAGTACTATGCAAGTGGAGATCACTAAAATGGTGTATCAAAACCCTTGGTATGTTTCCTCAGCTCCACACATCTCATTTGGCCGGTTAAGGGGTCAATTTATAAGCCCCACTGAGAAAGTAGCCGTTGGGGACGAAATCCTGCTTTTCTGCTACTGACGGGACGCTGATCACGTCCTGACTGGACACGTCCGGTCGTCCCGACCGTTGGAGCCGTGAACAACTGATCGGACGCTGCCAGCGTCTGGTCACCTGCCATCGGACGCGTCCGGTCGTAGTTTCGACGCTCTGGAACCTCTCTGTACTCGATCGGACGCTGCTGCCCTACGTCCGGTCGGTTTGCCGCCAGCGTCTGGTCCAGCGTTCGGTCACTGCTGATGACGCCTGTTTGCCGAGCCTCTTCATCAGAGCGTCCGGTCTAGCATCCGGTCACTTCTGCCAGCGTCTGGTCCAGCGTCCAGTCGCTTCTGCCAGCGTCCGGTCCAGCATCCGGTCGCTTCTGCCAGCGTTCGGTCGAGCTCGTTTCTTCACGATCTTGCGTACGACTTGGTTCCTATCTTAGTGCTTAGACTTTGCTTGATATCTTGGGTCTTCTCTTGAGCTTTTAAGGTCTTGATTACGGTGTTGATCATCGGATCATCACTTCGTCTTTGTCCAAATCACGTCTTGCACCCTATTGGACTACAAAACAAACACTTACAAATTCATTAGTTCAATTTTGTTGTGTTTATCATCAAACACCAAAATCTAAAGTAAATGGGCCTATGGTCCATTTTTCTTACAATCTCCCTCTTTTTAGTGATTGATGACAACACGACCAAAGCAAGCAAATAATAAAAATTTTGAAATTTGAAAACTACCTACTTGCTAGAATGCAATGCAAGGGGCAAGGTTATGTGGTGTTAAAAGATACTACTTTGTAAAGCTAAAGGGTACTACATAAAACTTATCTTGTCCTTGCAAACGTCTCCATGTGACATTATGGATTTAAGCCTTGCTTCCTATAAATTCTCCCATTGCATAGGCTATCCATAATCCACTATCTTCCCTTTCTCAGACCATTACCACTTATATACCAAATTTGGTCCTATAAATTGATGCTTGCCTTTGGTCCTCTAACTTCTCCCCCTTTGGAATCAAACACCAAAAAGGAAGACATTAGTAGCACAAGGGAGGGTCAAACTTTGTGATCATTTGTATGTAGAGTGGAATAGGTCACAAAATTTGACTCTCACATTATATAGATTAAGCCCCCCCTAAATATATGCATACATATGATAGAAAGCAAGGCATATGCATATTTGGCAAGTTATTGCTCAAGGGAATTTAGTCTATATAATGTATGGAGAAAGCATATAAATATCAAAATGAAATCAACATGAGGATATTGGTTTACAAATAAATACCACATGTGGAAATAATTTTGATTTCTACCACTTGCAATCGGTGGTGGATGTTTGAAGTATGATGCTTAACTCTGAGGACTCCATTTTCCTTGCAATGAGACTACTATACACATGATAAGCTTGAAAGGGTGTTAGTCTCAAAGCATCCAACTTGTAGATTAACCTCCCCCTAAATTTATGCACACAAGTATGGGATACTTGTAGAAGTCATGCACATTGATTTTAGAATTAATAATACCACTTGAAAGATGACTTCTCATGAATGTGAGAATCATTTTTGAAGATGATATTCGGGAGAAATTATCTACAATTTGGACTTTGGCACGTATTAGATAAACAATTGTAAGACAAGCTATGTGCCGTACTCCTAAACAATTTTAAACCATGTAGGTTTGCTCCAAGGATCAAGAATAAAACCGAGCAAGCCTACCATAAGATATACCTAGTGTATGCATGACAAAAGATATAAGCATGCTAATGCAAACATAGGCATAAAAACTGACTAGATGCTATAAGATGCCCATTTGTAAGAAATACATCTCGAAGAAAGTACCAATTGAAAGTAATAACATCTAGTTACCTAACATTGGAAGGGGAATTTGGGTCCATAGTATTCACTAACCCACTTGGCAATGATTTTGTCCATCATGATGCACCCCAAAAATTGCACCCATAATTTGCCAAGTCTCCACATTCCCCGATGTCCATTGGACTTCTCACTTCCCTTTCGAGATCCAAACCTTCTTGGTACGGTGCTCTTCATGTTGAAAATGATTTCCTTTGGCACCCAAAAGTGTTTGACCCCATTGTTGGCTTGCTTGTTCATCTTGATGGCCACCACCTTGTCATTTTTCTTCTTCTTTAACAAGTATGGTGTGGAGGCCTTCTGGTCCACCTTGTTGGTGTAGGTGTTGGAGAGCTTGCTTGTTTGCTTCTTCTCTTTCTTCTTTGCTCCTCCCCCATTCTTTACCTTGCATTCATAGGACTTGTGACCTTCCTTGTGACACACGTCTGGAGCATCCAGTCTAGCGTCTGGTCGCTTCTGCCAGTGTTTGGTCTAGCGTCCGGTCGCTTCTGCCAGCGTCCGGTCCAGCGTCTGGTCACCTCTGTGAGCTCATTTCATCACGATCTTGCGTACGGCTTGGTTCCTATCTTAGTGCTTGGACTTTGCTTGATATCTTGGGTCTTCTCTTGAGCTTTTAAGGTCTTGATTATGGTGTTGATCATCGGATCATCACTTCACCTTCGTCCAAGTCACGTCTTGCACCCTATTGGACTATAAATAAACCCTTGCAAATTCATTAGTCTAATTTGGTTGTGTTGGTCATCAAACACCAAAATCCAAAGTAAATAGGCCTAGGGTCCATTTTCCTTACAAGGCGCTTAACCTTCTTTGCGGCCTCAATCCCCGGTACCGCTTTTGTCAAGCCGGTGATCACCTCTAAGTACCGCCATGCAACTTCATGAGCACCCGCTCCTTCCTCATCCTCGAGGAGCTTAGCTTCCAGCATGACGCCAACGCTGAAGCTGGATAGGCCCTCCAGTGGCTCCTCCAGCTTGGCCTCCACTAGCGCCAAGGATAGGTCCTCTACCCCCAATGCCCCGCGCCCCAACACCCTACGCCCCAACAACCGATCCGGCAATGGCGGTGACAACTACCGCTCCGATCGGCGACGCGGCCGGGGCAACGGCGGTGGTCCTCCATGCTCCAAAGCCAACGCCTCCAACAATTAGTCCGCGTCGTGGGCCACGGGCTACAACCCATGGCAAGGCATGGTGCAGGCTTGGGCCATGCCTTTTCGTGCACCCAGCGCCAGCGTCCTAGGCCCCGTCCTCCGTTCCAGCCATAGCAGGTGATGGCGCCCACTGACCTACCACCGACCAGCCCCTCCAACGCCTTCGACACTGGCACCCTTTATGTGGCGCTGCAATCCATCGGCATCCCGCATCATCCACCGAGCGCGTCGAACTGGTACTTCGACACTGGAGCGACGTCGCACATGTCTTCCTCTCCTGGTAACTTCCCTCCTTCCACCCTCCGGCCATCCTCTTCCATCATCACAGTAGGCAATGGTGCTCGCATGCCGATAACTCATCAAGCACAAACATTCATTCCTACTGCCACCACTCCTCTTCATTTAAATGATGTTCTTGTTTCACCTTCACTCATTAAGAACTTGATCTCTGTTCGCCCCTAACCCATGATAACAATGTTTCCATCGAGTTGACCCTTCTGGTTTCTCCATCAAGGATCTTCCTACTAGGGCGGAGATGCTCCGATGTGAAAGCAGCGACGACCTCTACCCCCTCCGCCTCCCACATCATCGAGCTCTTCTTGCATCCTCGGCGACGTCCTTGTGGCATGAGCGACTGGGACACCCAGGCCATCCAGTTAGTCCTCAAGTTTTGCAAACTTTTACCTTTTGTTGTAATAAATCTGATGCTCATTCTTGTTCTTCCTGCCGGCTGGGCAAACATGTTCGCCTGCCTTTCACCAATTTTGCATCAAAGACATTTTCCCTTTCCAATTAGTTCACTCTGATGTTTGGATGTCACCTGTTCTTAGTCATTCAGGTTACAAGTATTATGTTGTTTTTCTTGATGATTATACTCATTATCTATGGACAATTCCCCTTCGCAATAATTTTGAATATCTTCCAACTATGCGAGCGTTTATTTCCTATCTTCATACTCAATTCTGTCTACTGATCCTCGCCTTCTAGATAGACAATGGCTGGGACTATGACTCCACCGCCATGTGCCTCCTCTCCTCTCTCGGCACTCAGCTCTGTCTTTCCTGCCCATACACATCGTAGCAAAACAGGAAAGCCGAGCGTATTCTCCGCACTGTTAATGATTGTTTGCGTACAATGCTTATTCATAGTGTAGCTCCGCTGGCATTCTAGACCGAGGCGTTGGCCACGACGGCCTACTTGATCAACCGTCATCCATGCTGTGCCACTAGAACCACGACGCCATACGCCCTGCTCTTCAACGTGGCACCCTCCTACGACGAGCTCCGTGTTTTTGGCTGCCGGTGCTTCCCCAACATGATCGCCACGTCGAGTCACAAACTCGTCGCGTGCTCAACGTCCTGCATCTTCATCGGGTACCCGACGGACCATCGTGGCTACCGCTGCTATGAGATCATGACTGGTTGGGTCATCACCTCACGACACGTCGTCTTTGACGAGGCGGTCTTCCCCTTCCGCGACACTACCACTACTACCGCCACCGCACCGTGACCAGTGGCATGTGATCTGCCACTTCCTCCACCAACCCGTGGCACCCACGGCATCGCGATCACCGCACCGCACCATGAAACTCTGCCACCATCGCCGCCACACCTGGACCTTGATCTACCACGCCATCCAATGTGTGCACGCACCGCGTGTCAGGAACCAGTGCTCGTGGCTGAGCCATCCACACCCTCTACTGCGACAACTGCTGCGACCAGTGCCGCGACTTCACCAGCAACGTCGCCAGCGTCTAGCACTGCGGTGTCCACCGCCACGATGTCGCCCGCTGCCAGCACCGCGGTGTCATCGGCCGCGACGTCGCCTGCTCCGTGCCTCCCGGACACCCGATGATCACTCGTGCGCACGTCGGGATTCACAAACCCAACCCGAAGTACGCCATGGCGGCCTCGACAACCATCTCCCCCATCCCTTAGAGTGTTCGCACCGCCATCAAGGATCCTCACTGGTATGCTGCCATGAAACAAGAGTTCGATGTGTTGCAGGCAAACAAGACCTGGACTCTTGTCCTGCAACCACCAGGAGCTCACGTCATCACCGGAAAGTGGGTCTTCAAGCACAAAATGAATCTCGATGGCACCCTAGAGCGATACAAGGCTCGATGGGTCATTCGAGGGTTCAACCAGTGGCCCGACATCAACTTCAGTGAGACATTCTCACCGGTGGTGAAGCCAGCCATGTTCCGCACCGTTCTCATGCTCGTGGCGACGCACAACTGGCCGGCTCATCAACTCGACGTCTCCAACGCCTTTCTTCATGGCAACCTACAGGAGCAGGTGTACAGCCAGCAACCCACTGGGTTTGTCGATCCCAGGAGGCCCGATGACGTCTGCCTCCTGTCCCAGTCGCTCTACGGCCTCCGCCAAGCGCCACGGGCGTGGTTTGACCGCTTCGTCGGGCATGTGACCAGCCTGGGCTTCGTCCAGTCGAAGGCTAACTCCTCCCTCTTCGTCTACCACTACAACGGCGCCACGACATATCTTCTTCTATACGTCGATGACATGATCCTGTTGGCGTGCTCGGCCACGCTCCTTCGACATGTTATCGCCCGGCTCCATGACGCCTTTGCCGTGAAGGACATGGGCCCGATCCGACACTTCCTCGGCATTAGCTTTCGACACAACAAAGAGGGATTCTTCCTATCATAGTTTGCATATGCCGAGGACCTCCTAGAGCACGATGGTATGTCCAACTGCAACTCCATCGCCATGCCTGTGGACACGAAGCCAAAGGCATCTACTGCTGACGGGAAGCTCATCGACGACGCCACCTCCTACCGGAGCATCGCCGGCGCTCTGCAATATCTGATGATCACACGTCTAGACATTGCGTACGCCGTGCAACAAGTCTGTCTCCATATGCACGCGCCGTGGGACATCCACCAGACGATGCTGAAACGCATCCTCCGGTATGTCAAGGGCACGACGAGCCTCGGCATCTAGCTGCGCGCCACGCCTACACCGACGATCACCACCTACTCCAACGTCGACTGGGCTAGGTGCCTAGACGCACCGCGTTCTACGTCTGGGTTCTGTGTCTTCCTTGGCAATTCACTCATCTTGTGGTCATCCAAGCGACAAACCACGGTGTCAAGGTCGAGCGCCGAGGCCGAGTACCGAGCCATCTGAAAGCTCTAGTTTGGTTTTGGTGAATTGATGAAACCCTAAGTGCTAACCTAGTTCATCAAGTGATCATGAGATAGGTAGCACACTTCAAGTAGAGAAGCAAATGAAGATCATAACATGACAATGGTGATAGCATGGAGATGATCAAGGGCTTAAACTTGAAGAGAAGAAAGAGAAAAACAAAAAGCTCAAGGCAAAGGTATAAACCATAGGAGCTATTTTGTTTTGGTGATCAAGACACTTAGAGAGTATGATCACATTTAGGTTTGATAGCCGTACTATTAAGAGGGGTGAAACTCGTATCGGAATGCGGTTATCAAAGTGCCACTAGATGCTCTAACTCATTGCATATGCATTTAGGATCTAGTGGAGTGCTAACACCCTTGAAAATATTTGTGAAAATATGCTAACACATGTGCACAAGGTGTTTGTAGGGTTGAGATGGGTTTGGGTCCCTCTCTCCCTCCCGCCGAGCTTGCGAGGCGGGATTCGGCGCTTTTGGAAAAATGAAATGTCTATTTTCTATTGCGCCGGATGCAAAATTCTTGGTGGTTGGCACATTGGAGCAAGGGTGAAGAAGTTAGAGTTGAAATGGAGTTGGTCGAAATGATGCTGGCGTCGGTCTACTGACCGAACGCTGGGTCACTCAGCGACCGGACGCTGAAAGGCTGCGTCCGGTCGAGCTGTCAGACGGCACAGTAGGCTAGGGTTGAGCACCGGACGCTGGATGCGTCCGGTCAAGGTGGATCGGACGCGTCCGGTCGGAAAAACATGCCTCGGGGAGCTTACTGGAAACGACCGGACGCTGGGGCTTTAGCGTCCGGTCAGTTTTACCGGAGCGTCCGGTCAGCTTCGTAGCCGTTGGAATCTGATGAACAGCGTTTGAAGGGGATGACACGTGGCGTCCATCGGGCGACCGGACGCTGAGGGCCAGCGTCCGGTCAGTTTGACCGGAGCGTCCGGTCAGAGCGCGTTTTGCCCAGTGAAGGGGTATAACGGCTCTATTTGTTGGGGGCTCTATTTATAGCCCTATGGCCGGCTCAAGGGATAACTCTTGCACATTTTCATTGACATAGCAACCTTGTGAGCCTAGCAAAAGGACTCCCACTCATCTACATCATTGATTCATCATCATAGTGAGATTGGGAGTGATCCAAGTGCATTGCTTGAGTGATTGCATCTAGAGGCACTTAGTGATCGTGTTTCGCTGCGGATTTCGCTTGTTACTCTTGGTGGTTGCCGCCACCTAGACGGCTTGGAGCAGCGAGGATCGTCGAGCGGAGGAGGTGATTGTCTCCGGCTCCGATCGTGGTGATTGTGAGGGGTTCTTGACCTTGTCCCCGGCGGAGAGCCAAAAGGTACTTTAGTGAATTGCTCGTGGCTTGTGTGATCCTCATCTTGTGTTGGTTGTGCGGCACCCTATTGAGGGTTTGGCGTGTGAAGCCAATTAGCGCGTGAACCTCCAAGTGAGTGAATCGCCACAACGAGGACTAGCTTGCCGGCAAGCAAGTGAACCTCGGTAAAAAAATCATTGTCTTCATCATTGATTCCGAGGTGATTGGTCTTCATTGTTATTCATCTTTGTGATTGATTGGTTCTTCATCTACACGGCGGTATAACTATCCTAACCACTCTCTTTACTTTACCGCAAACTAGTTGACAAGCTCTTTAGTGTAGCTAGTTGTGAGAGCTTGCTTGCTTGGTTGGTGTGGCTCTTTAGTTAGTCTTTGAGAGCACACTAACATAGGATAGTGTCTTTGCTATTGTGTGAATAGACACTATCTAAACTAGAATTGTGGTAGGTGGCTTGCATTTTAAGTAGGCTAGTGCAACACTCGCTTCGCCTCATAATTGTCTAACCATTTGGTTAAGTGTTGTTGTAGAAATTTTTATTAGGCTATTCACCCCCCTCTAGCCATTAGGACCTTTCACCATCGCTAATGCCGTCTCCGAGTGCTCCTGGTTGCGTCATCTTCTCAGCGAGCTCCTCTACAAAGTTCCATCAGCGACAGTGGCTTTCTGCGACAATATATCATCCGTCTACATGTCTAGGAACCCTGTCCACCACCAGCGAACCAAGAACATTGAGCTTGACATCCTCTTCGTCTGGGAGAAGGTCGCCATTGGAGAGCTTCCTGTCATGCACGTTCCTAGTGTGCGGCAACTCGCCGACGTGTTCACCAAAGGGTTGCCTTCGGCGCTGTTCTTCGACTTCAGAGACAGCCTCTCCGTCACCGCGGACGACGTCGAGACTGCAGGGGGTGTCAGTGGAACCAACTCCACAACAGCTAGAGCGACCGGATCCTTCAGATCTTCAACAACCAGCGCGCCTCGCATGTACTCGCCACGTCCACGCACGCACTCGCAGCGCCCACGACTCGCTCACCGCGCACACGCGTGCCCGGTCTCCACGGCGCCCGCGATCCCGCCAGGCGCACTCGCCCGCTCTCGCATGTACAGGCATGGCCAAAGGCCACCATTGTAACCTATATATGTACACAACATATGATCAATACAAGTGTCCAGTTGATAAATCTTATTCTACAGATTGGTTGTGGCACTTTGTATTCGTATTGGGCAAGCCTAAATATATGTTAAGATTTACAATTAAAATCGATTCAAATTGATTTGTACTATCAAAATCGGATTCCCTGGTTTCCAAAATCGAATCACCCTGTTTTCTCGAAGAAGAATCTTAGATATAACTTTCTCATCCAGACTCTAAATTAATTAAGCGTTCCACATATGCATGTCGATCTTTTGACGAGGACGAAATTCATTCTAACAATATGTAGGTCTTCTTCAAAGCTGGATGATCCGATTTCCTACCAATTTCCAGTCGGGAACCGTGTTTTTCTCTCACACCAAACCAGGCAGCAGTAAATAATCCACGATACGATACGGCCTTCCGAACAGGCTGCAAGGATCACGAACAACCGTCATATTTGACCGGTCACTGCTGACGTGCACTAAGGTTCGTCACTATTTAGCTATATGTTCTTACATAGTGATTAGTACATCTTGTTTGCGTGTGTTCAGTCTCAGTATCAATTTATATCCTCACGTTTTGTCAGCAGCTTGTTTGGCCAGTTTCACGGGTGGTGGAATTCTTTTTGGAAGCACCGTAGCAATTCCAGGAGAAGAAAAGTCCGAAGCAGCTGCACATTTTGATATAAAAAACCTGTAGTGTTCACAGATATTTAAACAAAAAAATCAGTAGAAAATCGAACGCAATCATCATACCATACGGAACCTGTAGTGTTCACAGATATTTAAACAAAAAGATCCGTGTCCCCGACGCGAAAATGTGGGGGAGAAGAGAAACACACGCTAATACGCTGTATCAGTTGGCTATATATCGTCGTCCGTGTGTATGTATAGCTCGCCCGGCCCAAGTCGCAGAGACCAGCTAGACCAGAACACTTGAAGTCGACGATCCATGTGTAAGCAACCAAGGCAGGCAGGGCAGAGACTTAATAATTGTCTACAATTTCCGTCGACACGTTTCGTCCAGCCGGAAACCTGCCGATAGTAAAACCAAGTCGATCGCTTTCAGCATCAACGACGACACTTCAACTGTTCCACAGGATCTGTGGTGGTTGTAAGTTTTTCAACGAGGAAATTTGATCGACACACGGCGCATGGCCGCACACTCCTTGACGAGTACGTACGTCTAGAACGATGACACATGCGTGCATATTAGCGCGTATTTTTGTGTTGACCGAGAATTAGACGATCGACGCATGAAAGTCCACCACGTACGTTATCGATCAGAGAGTGCAACGTGAGGGTTTGACCAGTCGAGTGCACACACTGACACTGACAGTGACAGCAGCGAGGAAGCGAATTTCTTCTCCTGCTTTCAGATGGATAGATAGATCGGATGGCCCGGATCGATCGATGAGACACGACGCCAGTTACCTGCTGGAGGAGCCATGCGTTGTGTTGTATAAAGAAGAGACGAGCTCCGGTCCTATCTTTCCATATCCTCCCTGTCGCTCGCTCTCCAATCTCCATTGCTCTCTCTCATCTTTGGCAGCATCCATCCCATCGTGCGTGCGTGATGGCGGCAGTCCAGCCGTCCATGGAGATGCAGCAGCAAGGGCCGCCTGCCAACGATTCTAATTCTCCCGCCAGGGTACGTTTGCCCGTCACCAATTCCATCACCATGCATGCAGCTTGGCGCCAGCGGCTAATGGCAACGACTCGATCGCAGGACGATGGCGGCAGGAGCACCGAGGAGAAGGCAGCGATCGACAACTGGCTTCCCATCAACGCGTCGAGGAACGCCAAGTGGTGGTACTCCGCCTTCCACAACGTCACCGCCATGGTCGGCGCCGGCGTGCTCGGCCTTCCCTACGCCATGTCCGAGCTCGGCTGGTATGTACACTTGTCAATTATCAATCTAGCTAGTATTCCCTCAGCTCAAATTTTTTTTGCAGTCCTCACTTTTCAGCAAGTCAATCAACTGAAAGTTTGACCAAAGTTATATATAAAGTAATAACATTTCTGATATACAATATAAGTAATAATATAGTTGTATTTTTTTTTGGACGGACAGACTACTGTATTGCATAATTAACGTTCTCCATGCCTCTTACCCGAATATATCCATTTTGGAAGTTCCACACTGGGTTCCCTATGTGTTGACTAGTCAAAATATTCTCAATTTTGTTATGAAATTGGACTGAAATTTTGTACCGAGACGTAAAAAGAAGATACTAATTGATAGACTAGACTAGATTGATTTTCCCTTTTATACAGACAGGACGATTTGTGGTCATTCGGGCTTTGGGCCGGTTAGATTGAAATTTCAAATTGGGCTGAGTTTTTGTGCTATGCATGACGTCATTTTTGGCCTCACCGAAATAACGGACAAAATTCGCCGGAGTTTCGGCCCATTCTGTTCGAATCCTATGCTCGCTGAAGCTGAACATATCAGTCATCTGTGTACTTGTCATGAATGAATAACCAACCAACGTCCTATATGTATAATTTTGTTATATATTCCTGTCAATTGCAGGGGCGCTGGCGTCACGATTATGGTCTTGTCATGGATCATCACGCTGTACACGCTGTGGCAGATGGTGGAGATGCACGAGATGGTCCCCGGCAAGCGGTTCGACCGGTACCACGAGCTCGGGCAGCACGCGTTCGGCGAGCGGCTGGGCCTCTGGATCGTCGTGCCGCAGCAGCTCGTCGTCGAGGTGGGCGTCAACATCGTCTACATGGTCACCGGAGGCACCTCGCTGAAGAAGTTCCACGACACGGTCTGCGAGAGCTGCAAGCAGCTCAAGCTCACCTACTTCATCATGATCTTCGCCTCCGTCCACTTCGTGCTCTCCCAGCTCCCCAACTTCGACTCCATCTCCGGCGTGTCCCTCGCCGCCGCCGTCATGTCGCTCAGCTATTCCACCATCGCGTGGGGCGCGTCGGTGGACAAGGGGAAGGTGGCGGACGTGGACTACGGGTTGCGGGCGACGACGACGCCAGGGAAGGTGTTCGGCTTCTTGGGAGCGCTAGGGACCGTGGCGTTCGCCTACGCCGGGCACAACGTGGTGCTGGAGATCCAGGCCACTATCCCGTCGACGCCGGAGAAGCCGTCCAAGAAGCCGATGTGGAAGGGCGTCGTCGTCGCCTACATCGTCGTCGCGCTGTGCTACTTCCCTGTCTCATTCGTCGGTTACTGGGCCTTTGGCAAAACTGTTGACAGCGACATCCTCGTCACGCTCTCCAGGCCCAAGTGGCTCATCGCCCTCGCCAACCTGATGGTCGTCATCCATGTCATTGGCAGCTACCAGGTACATATTGTACATACATATATGTCTTCCAACTTCCAACTTCCAAGTCAAGCATGTATAGTTGTATACATGGAAGATGATGGAACTCAGTACTGCACCATCTCTGAACTGAATGATTGATGGCTGCACAGATTTATGCGATGCCGGTGTTCGACATGATGGAGACAGTGCTGGTGAAGAAGCTGCGGTTCCCTCCAGGCCTGATGCTCCGTCTGATTGCCCGTACTGTTTATGTTGGTAATGCCTTTGTCTGAACACTACTTTTTCAGTCTAAACTCTGAAGGCCGACTGTGCTAACCAAATGAGCTTCTCACAGTCTCATCCTCAAGGAATAAAACTGACGAGATGTCACATCTGTGCAGCGTTCACAATGTTCATAGCCATCACCTTCCCCTTTTTCGATGGGTTGCTCAGTTTCTTTGGTGGATTCGCGTTCGCACCGACAACTTATTTCGTAAGTTCCTGTCGATTGCGACTACCCAATTGTACGTGTTTTGGGTTTCAGAATGTAACATGACAACATGAGAGCTGACCAAATCTTGTGTTTTTTTCCTGCCAGCTTCCCTGCATCATGTGGCTCGCAATCTACAAGCCCAAAAGGTTCAGCCTCTCATGGTTCGCCAACTGGGTAAGAACTAACCAACAATAATCCAGCCTATCTTATCTGAGCTTAACCTGTTGTCGTCTAACTTACTTGTGCTCTCCCCTATTCTTCAGATCTGCATTATTCTTGGATTGCTTCTGATGGTACTAGCGCCGATTGGAGGACTCCGGAATATCATTATTAGCGCCAAGACATACCATTTCTACCAGTAAACATGCATGATTGTCCAACACAATGCAAACCCCTAGTTTAACCAAATTACCCTGACAAGTCTCAGGCCACATCATCAGCTGAACAGATTTTGGATTTTGTACCACGAGATTCCGAACTTCTTGTTTGGCACGACAAAAAGCTCGCATCAGATGCTCTAATCGGCAACCGATTATAACGTCTAGTGCGAGTTCTTTGCCGTGCCAAAAAGGGAATGCCATCATGGTATACAGAACTTAAAACTTGTTCCAGTTGATGAATGTTCCTGACATGTCAGCTTTCCTTAGTCATGTCCTAACCTAGGACTTTGCTTTGAGTGGATCATATACATGTATATGTTGTTTTGCTTCATACTTCTTTATATTCAGGGGAACGTTAGCTTTTGTGTATGTCTAAAAGTGAAGATGGAAGCGTGGTGCTTTGTATTTTTTTTTTGGATAATGGAAATGGTGCTTTGTATTTGTTGAAATTTTTTCCGAGCAATTCGGGGAGAGTTTCCCCTCATTTTCACTCAATTAACCAGGAAACTACATTGATGATCATGAGTTGTACTTCAGGCTCACCTTAGGCCAGTCTAAAACCTCTACCTCTTTTGCCTCTAAGAGCCGCAAATAATAGGCACTCACCCTCTGCACCGAGTTGTCAGTTGTCAAGCCGACCCGGCCCGTACCATCCTCTCTCCTATCCTCTCCACTCCTGCCCTCTATTCTCCACCTAAATCGGCTACCGCCATTGATCCACGACTACTGATCACCTCTTGAGCACCGGGTGAGAATCAACACCTTCACTACATGAAATCACACATTAGTGATGAGGGTAAAGGTGATGGCCCCCTAAGGCACATCACTAATGACTCTTTAGTGGAGGGGAAACAAGGTGTGTCACTTTTACGAAACTTTGGGTCAAGCTGGAGAAAAGGGTGTCGCTTTTACGTTTGAAAAGTGACACACTATAATAACACCCATTACTACACAAACTAGTGATAGGTCTTCGTGGGATACCCAAAAGTAACAAGACTTGATTTACTCTCATCACTTGTTACCAGATGGAAGGTGGTAGATTTTGGTCTAGGCCTACCATTTTTCACACTGTATCAAGTATTTTGAGAAACTTATCCCCTCTCGCCCCTTTCATTTTTGGATGGCTAAATCATGAACACCTACCACGGCCTGGTTTCTAGTCTTGCACATGTCCTCACCATTCGATCATACCTTCGTGCAAGCCTCCTCCTTCATCACACATGGGCCTCCTCTTCTTCCACTTGTGAGCATCCTCCTCATCCAAGTGCTAGTCTCCTCTTCAATGATGTCCTGCTTAGCAACATCTAGATAGACCTCAGACTTCTCCCTGTGATGTCCTTCTCTCTGGCAGGTTCCTCCTTCCTAGTGATCTCCAAATCCACGCAAAGCCTCCACCTCTCTGGGAACCCCTCATCCATGATGGCTTCCTTCCTATTGGCCTCCTTCTTCTTAATCCCACGCACATAGTAAATCTTAACCCCATGCTCGCCCTCCCTTCCCTTATACAAACATGCACATTACTTGATGAACCTTGATGAATATGGATGCATTATTACAATTTAGATGTATGGTTGATAAATGTATTATGGTCCAAAGGAATTAAGGGATGTAACAGGGATTAGATGAACTAGGGCTTGGATGGATGAATTTCTTCATGTGAGCCCTTTTTGTCTCAGTTCCTATTTATATATTGTTATGTTGGTGCATGTTTTTCTCATTTTGAAAAGAGGGGAGGAATCTTATTGCTATGCATGGACTTGAGCATTAGAGCATTATGCAATAAGGTTCAAGGTTCATGATATATTGCCTTGGGTGGGTGTAAGGACAGAATGGCCCAAGAGGCGAAGGTTGAATTGGGCTCTAAAAAATCATAAAGCAACAATCTTAGCCTATGCAATTTCTAAACCCTCAAAGCACCTTGACACCTAAGCTTTCTATAAAAGCATACTGTAAAGTTCTTAGGGCCACCAACCTACACAAGTCCTTCACAAAATAACTAAAGGAGCATGCTAACCAAGTCTATCATGATTTGCATAGACTTTTTTGAGATAACCTATGAGATATACTACTGTAGTAAAGATCATGGTCACACTAAGAAGCCGTTTGGATCCCTTCATTTGGAGGAATTCAAATCTACTTACTGGACTATGCTATTTGGTTTGGAATTTAACATTCCACAACTTTCCAAAGTTTAGATATAAGCCTATCTTAAATTCATAGGGTGGGAGATGGAAATTGATTCTATAAATCACCATGCTATGCTTCTACTCTGTAACTTATATCACACTCTTAAGCTGGCTCCAATACAGCAGAAATGCAGCACATAAGTATCTCCCTCATGGCCAACGGTAGTATAGAAATATATTCCGCATCGAACCGTATTAGTTTAATTGATGTGTGCCTAAATTATGATTATTAGAATGGATTTCAATTATAAGGATCTCCAAATGGGGCCTAAGAAATATGTCCTTAACTACAAGAAGTGACTCTATGCTAAGCACGCTTACAAAACAATCCTAGTTGTTATGCAACAGAACTTGTACACAAAAGCTAGAGTAAGAAAGGTAAAGAGGCAACCAAAATTTTTCTCCCATGGTCTCGGATTGTTACCACAACCCCCTACTCCACGTTGGAGCACCTAAGTCACAAAGACTTGGTTAAGCTCCCCTCCACTAGTGAATAGTCATTTGCCACTCTGGCATGGTGGGTTTCAAGACCATGTTAAGCTTTTGGAGCCTCCTCACAATAGCTCCACCGAGTAAGGTCACCAAGTCCTCCACCCGGCTGTCTAGGTGTTGGCAAACACCAAGAATAACATGTCTTCAATCTTCAACTCAAGAAACCCAAGCAAAGAATACCGGTAGCACTCAACACTAACACTCATATCTCACTTCTTGGCTTGGGTGGCTCTCCAATGTTCACAATCTTCTCCTGTAAGTGTTGGCATATGTGGGGTAGAAGAGAAACTCAAAATGAGATTGGGGTAGCACTTATATAGAGGGTGAAGAGGTTGTTAGCTATTGAAAATTGTTGGATCATATATGGTGGTGTGTTGTGCTGGTTGATTCTTCTAACGGCTAGTTAGGAATATAATAGAATATTCCCCATCATATGGTATGTCGATGGGTCACATTGTCCTGCCGAATCATACAGTGCACTAAAAAACTTGGTCCACTAGTCACACAGTCTTGCTTAGCCCACTGAGCGACCCGCCGAGGTCACACAGTCCTCCGTCCGATCATATGGTGTACTCCAGTAACAATAGCAACAAGTCGGTAAGTCAAGCTGGAGTTTCAAAACCGAGGAATGAATGTCCTCTCCTCTAAATGTTTGACTTCAAAATTTAGGAAGAAGTTCAACTCACCGATCATGGACATCTTGAATACCTTGGTCATCATATCCCCGAATCCCTTGCAAAAGTCATCACTAGTTGAGCCAAAGATAACATCATCAACATAAATTTGGTAAACAAACAAATCCCCATTGATGACTTTAGTGAACAATGTGGTGTATACCATCCAAATCTTGAACCCTTGTATGAATAGGAAGTCCCATTGCCACTCGTACCAAGCCCGAGGTTCTTGCTTGAGCCCGTAGAGAGCCTTGTACAACATATATAAACATGGTTAAGATATCTAGGGTCCTCAAACATGTATGTTTCTCATACATAGACTTCTTCATTGATGGTGTCATTTAAAAATGCACTCTTGACATCCACTTGGTAAATTTAACTCTTATGATGTGAAGCATATATTGAAATGAACCATGATTTCCTTCAAAGGGCAACCCACAATTAGCAGAAGAGTGAACCGTACCCTAACCATGATTTCCTTCAAAGGGCAACCCACAAATCCACTTGGTAAATTTAACTATTATGATGTGAAGCATATATTGAAATGAACCATGATTTCCTTCAAAGGGCAACCCACAATTAGCGGAAGAGTGAACCGTACCCTCAGCATTCACGCAAATGCCGAGCACTAGTGCCCTTTGCCTAGCCCGATGAGTGAGCGGGCATGTGTGGACTTCCTTTCTCCTCACACTAGACTTGAGGTAGTGGAGAGAACTTCCATATTTAAGCACGACTACCTTTACTTCCACAAGCAAGGTGGGACTAAAGGTTCCCAACTTCCACTCTTTGCTCACATGAATGAGCTTTTGAAATTTCTTCAAGAAAATTTTCCGAATTTCTATTGGGCCAAGCCCATATTTCCCAACAGATAGCTATATATATATATATATATATATATATATATATATATATATATATATATATATATATATATGCATGATTGGCCATTTGAATTTTCTTCGTTTGTTTCTAAAAAAGGGTGTATGTGTTGCATGTACATATTTTGTTAAGAAAAGACGAGGTCCATGTCCATAACAAGAACACTGCAAACATGCATGGAGAAAACTAGGGAACCCGAAAAATAGAGGTGGGTAGAGGCGCCACCAACAGAGATGGAACTTTTTAGTCTATGGTTTAGAGCAAGTCAAAGTCGCCATGAGCATCACAACCTGTCTGCAGTCGGAAGTCTCCTCGCATGCAACCCGACATGCCATCGTACGTCTGGTAAACAGAGTACTGTATCTGTCACTAGTTCGTTCGTTCGTTCATCACCCAGCCATATATAGCTAGATTCCTCTGACCGGAACTCCTTCGATTATACTAAACGACGAGCTAAAATACAAGATTGAAGAAGTAAATTGGGGCGATTTGCAATAAGACAGCAGGTCGATTTGAGCAACTAGTATGCATGATTGGGCGTTAGTACGCAATAATTCATGAATAAGACATGTCTGACTTCAGTTTTCATGGTACAATATTATGCAACGGGACGTATACGTCTTACCAGATCCCTGAGGCGCAGACAAATTCTTGTCATGTTTATAAATATTATTCATAGTTACATGCATGTAATTTAAGTAAGTTAGCTGTACAGAAACAGACTACCTAGATTGAAAACAAATGAGAAAGTGAGCACATGATAGCCATGGCCGCTCTCACCCTAGCCATCGGATGGTGATCAGCTGAGCTGGAGTCGCCTGCTGTCACACCTCGCCTTCAATTGCACTTCTATTTAGTATAAACAAAGAAGACTTCCAAGTCGTCTCCGCTGGCTCCTTCTGCTCCGATCTCTCTCCCCATTGCTGGCTGAAGCCTCAAGGCTCCGATCCGTGGCGTCCACGTCTATCGTCGCCGCCAAGATGAGGCACGCCAGTCCGCCGGGCATGGAGATGCAACGACCGCCGGCCATGGTGCGTCCACCAGCTTATTACACAAACACACACTATATATATGTCTAGATTTTTTTCTATGTACAAGAAAAAGCGCCCTCAATTCGCCAAAATATCTAGAGTAGATTGCAGGAAGACATCTCAAATTTTGGTTATTGTTATAAATATCCTTTTCACAGAATATTGTGGAAGAAAAGAAGATAAAACGAACTAGAGAGGTACACTGTCTTGTCTGCTATGATTAACCAAATACTCAGCAGAGCCTACGAACCTATTGTTACATCCAAATGGGTGCCCGTGTAAAATAATTTGCTATTCTCCCTGTGCGAACGCGCTGCAGCGCCAAACGTCGAAAGGGCTCCTTGCTGCTGCACTGTAGCCGCGGCAGAGGTAGGCACCGAAAGGCTCCCCTGCCACACTGTAGCCACAGCAGGGACAGATGCCAAAGTCAGCCCTGCTGTCACAAATTATAAAGTAATATGCTGCTCTCACTGTGCGAACGCTCGGCAGGGGAGCCTTTCGGCGTCTGTCCCTGCCATGGCTACAGTGCAGCAACCGGGAGCCCTTTCGGCGCCTGCCCCTGCCGAGCGTTCGCACAGGGAGAGAAGCAAATTACTTTATAATTCTTTCCCAAATCCTGCTGCTAACCCTAGAACCACCACCATGCCAATCATCTTCTTCAGCTCCGTGAACCAAAGACGGCCAAACGGCTTGGTGAGGACGTCCGCGAGTTGCCGACCAGTTTCGACGAACTCGATGACGATCTGCCCTCCATCGACACAATCCCTAAGGAAGTGGAACTTGATGTCTATGTGCTTGCTCCGATCATGGAGAACCGGATTCTTCGCGAGGGCGATGGCGGGCTGGTTGTCCACCATCAGTGCTGGTGGGTGAGCTTCCACACCGATCAGCTTGCCCAGTAGCCGGCGTAGCCACATAGCTTGGCACACCGCTGTGGTCGTCGTCACGTACTCTGCCTCGCACGTGGACAGTGCCACCACCTTTTGTTTCCACACCGATCAGCTTGCCCAGTAGCCGGTGTAGCCACATAGCTTGGCACACCACTGTGGTCGCCGCCACGTACTCTGCCTCGCACGTGGACAGTGCCACCACCTTTTGTTTCAGCGACAACCATGAGATTAGAGCCGATCCGAGAAAGACGAGCACGCCAGAGGTGCTCTGTCGTCCGTCGATGTCCCCCGCCATGTCTGTATCGCTGAACACAGTGAGCTGCAGCTCATTTCCGTCGGTCTTGGGGAAGACGATCCCCTAATCCACCGTCCCCTAGACGTAGCGCAGTAGCCGATTCACTACGGCCCAGTGATCCTCTCGAGGATCCTCTATAAAGCGGCTGACGTAGCCCACGACGAACGCAATGTTCGGCCTAGTGTGAACTAGGTAGCGCAGACCGTCGATGATGCTCCAGTAGAGTGTTGCATCTACCCTCGCCGTGGTACTGGCCTTCATCAGCTTCAGCAGCTCCTCCATCGAAGTCATGCACGGCTTGCACTCAGCCATGCCGCTCCGCTCCAACAGCTTCGAGGTGTAGCGCTCTAACCAAACGTGAGCGCCTCCTTCTCCTATCTCACCTCGATGCCGAGGTAGTAGGAGAGCGCACCGAGATCGCTCATTTGAAAACGAGCTGCCATCTCACGCTTGAAGCTGTCGATGTCCTCCGCACGCGCCAGTCCTTCGCTGCTACCAAAGCCAGCAACAGTCGGATAGACTCCATGCACGCTACCAGCGCAAAGACTTCCTTTCGCGCTGGACAAAGCCTCAAGCGATGAGGCGCGCCTTATGCTTGACAATGGCGCCGCGCTCGTCCCGCTTGACCTTGTGCACCCACTTCAAGCCGATCAGATGGCATCCTGGAGGTGGATTGATGAGCTCCCAAGTCTCATTTTCCTCGATCGCCTTCATCTCCTCCAGCATCGTTCGTCGCCAATTTACATCATGCTCGTCCAGCGCGAATGTGGGTGGTTCCTCTGCCCTGACGAGAAGCAGCTCTAGGTCATTGAGCAGCCGACCCACCAGGCCCGAGGACCCTATGCCACCGATGATGTCGTCCAACCTATGGAACCGCACCTCCTCACCATCGTGGAAGGCATCCATGAACTCAGTGATGTTGCTTGGAGGTGAGGCGAACTCGATCAGCATCGATGGAGTCCCCTGTTCTGCCGGAGTGGTCGGCACAGCACCTAGAGTGCTCGGCACCTCGGCTACAGTGCTCGGCACTACTCCCGGTCCACTCGTCACCACTCCTAGAGTGGTTGGCACCACTGTAGGAGTGCTCAGCACCAGTCTTGGAGTGGTCAGCACCACTGTAAGACCTCTCGGCACCGCTACGGGAGCATTCGACACCCGTCCTAGAGTGGTCGGCACCACTATAGGACCGCTCGGCACCACTCCTAGAGTGCTCGGCACCCCTCTCGGAGTGCTCGACACCACCCTAGGAGTGCTTGGCTCTATTGCTAGAGTGGTCGCCACTTCCTCTCTAGCGTCTCTACCAACGTGGATGACCAAGTGCTCAACGACGAAGGTGTTGGTGACGCCGCCAGCTTCCCATGTGCCTAGACTGTCCTAGTCCTAGGCCGTCTTCTCATCGAACACGACGTCACATGAAACAACCACCTTGCCTCTACATGGGTCGTAGAACCATTTGCCTTGGTACCTTCCTTGTAGCCGAGGAGCACCATCGGTGTGCTCCTATCCTCTAGTTTGGTGAGGATCGGCTTCATCTTCCTGATGTGTCCGATGTAGCCAAATGTATAGAGGAAGGACACACTCGACTTGCGCCCATACCAAGCTTCAAATGACATCTTGCCCTTTAGGGCCTTGGTGGGCGCGCGGTTGAGGATGAACACTATCATGGTCACCGTCTCACCCTTGAACCTTACCGACATGCTCTTGGCCTTCATCATGGATCGAGCCATGCCAACCACCGTCTGGTTCTGCCGCTCCACCATGCCATTCTACTGTGGTGAGTACGACGTGGTGTGGTGTCACACCACACACTGATCCATGCAGTATGTAGCGAACTCCACCGAAGTGAATTCATCATCGCGATCGGTCCGCATCACGAGCAGCTTCTTGCCACTCTCCGCCTCCACGCATGCCTTGAACTTTTTTATCGCCTCCACCGCCTCATCCTTGCTCATTAGAAGTTGCAGCCACATATAGTGACTGCAATCATCCACGAGCAGGAGGAAGTACCACCGACCACCGTTTGTGGTTGGCGTGATTGGTCCGCAGAGATCGCCGTGGATGAGCTCAAGAGCGTCTGCCGCGGGATACTTAGCCTCCTTTGGGAATGATATCCTCCTCTATTTCTTATCCAGGCAGCTATCACATAGCTCGCCTATGTGCTTGATGTGGGGCAGCCCTCGGACAATCTTCTCGAGCCGACCAAGTGCGTCAAAGCTGAGATGGCCGAACCGGGCATGCCACAGCCATGGCTCCTCGGTGTGCTGTGCTGCCAGGCACATCGGCTGCTCCACCTTCAAGTTGAGTAGGTATAGCCAGTTCCAGGACCTCTTCACCTTGGCAAGAAGGCGCTGTTGCCAGTCCCTGATCCTAAGACACCATCCTTGATCAGTACCTCACTGCCGTGCTCATCTAGCTGGGCAATGCTGATGATGCTTGAACGCAGCTGCGGGATGTAGTACACATCCATCAGCGCACGGTGCTCACCATTCTAGCACCTGAAGATGGTGGTGCCGCACCCTCGGATCGCCACCCTTGAGCCATCACTGAACTTCACCGTGCCGGTCACGTTGCCGTCGAGCTTAGAGAAAGCTGCCTTGGAGCCCATCTTATGGTTACTAGCACCAGAGTCTAGGTACCACCGCTGCTCCTGCTTGCCACCCACACATATGAGGTAGACTTGGGCGCATGATTCATTGAGGTTGATAGCCTTTAGAGCCTTGTCGTGCCCTTCCACTGCCATCACCTCTTCCTTCTCATTCGCCTCAACATTGTGTAGTGCATAGAACATCACCATTAGGAGAGTGGCCTCATCATCCTCATCAGCCTGCGCTAAATAAGCCTCAGCCTTCTTCTCCTACTTGTAATTTAGGCACTCCTTTGCCCAATGGTCTATCTTCCCACAGCGCTAGTAGGTGTTGGGGTCAACCTTCTTCTTCTTCTTCTCCAAAGAAGCGTTGCCGCGGCACTTGCCATCACCACCATGGCTAAAGGAGGCTTCCTCGGACTTCTTCATTCGGGCAGCCCACTCCTCCTTTATCAGCAGCAGCTTGACGTTGTTCGTCGTTGCTGTGGCTAGCTCCATGCGCTCGTCCACCACCCGTAGATGGCCTGTCACATCCTCAATGGTAAGGGTAGACAAGTCTAGCATCATCTCTATAGAGAGAGCGATCTGGATGTACTTCAGTGGCATGGAGTGGAGGTACTTGGAGATCGCCTCTTCTTCATCAATGGTGATGCCGTGGCTCCTCATCTTGCTGATGAGCAACTGCAGGCCGAGGGATGTGGCAGAACCACCTAATCCAATGTCTCCTAGGGTACTTGTCTTCCATTAGACACTAAGTACTCAAGAGAAGACACTAAACTATGCAGTTCCATCGAGCACACCCCAAGGGAGAACTCAAAAATCCACATTTTTCCATCAGGATCATAAATGAGAGAATAAATCTTACAACATTCTTAAGTCATTTCTTACATCACTTTATTATAGTACCAGAATATTACCTCAATTTATTATAACAGCAGAATATAACAATGTTATCAGAGTTACAGAGGAAGCAAAGATCAATTTAATGACATGGTGGAGCATTAACATAGTGGACATTTATATATAAGAGATGCTAACATATTTTACATCTTTTCTTATAAAAACCTTTAGTGAGGGTTATAATTAAACACTATAGTCATAGCATGAAAGGAATTCTCTCTGAGTCCACCAGAAGGTTTCCACACACAAGAGTCAGCTCTAAGCATCCTCCGATCACCTGCAGCAGGGGAATAAAACCCTGAGTACTCGAATGTACTCAACAAGACTTACCCGACAGGAGGAAAATAAAAGACTCCAAGGATATGCAAGGCTATCTGTTTGTGGGTTATTGCATCTGCAGAAGCATTACTAAATGTGCGTCCTTATATTCAATTTTATTAACAGTCATCATTAGTTCATTAACTAACCATTCTATGTAAGCACCTATACTACTTTCAAGCAGGTGGTAAGCAATCAGAACTATCTTACCATTTTTCATATTCCAGTTCTTACTACGGTGTTAGATCATAGCCAAGTAGGTACCGTATCACACGGCGATTCATGAACCAATGTATCCCAGCTAGGTACCCCAAAACACATGCCCCTCTTGTACCCCAGGCACAAGCAAGACTAACCCTTTCCACTCCTATCATGGGGTCCAGGTCCCTGTCCAAACTTGGACTCCAAGCCCCCACTCCTAAGTCACAGACTCAGTGTGGTCTTTGACCTCCACCATCCCCGCCTCCAATCAGTCGGTCCAGAAAGAGCCAGAACCCACGATAAGAGCGTAACGAGCCTTCCCACTCCCATAAGCAAGTATGTGCTCAGGATAATAAGTCTGTGACCTGACTACCATCCACAGCAACAGACGGTCCTCAATCGACACAGGACAAACAAGTGCAATTCGAGCCTCACTCAAATGCCTAACCAAGTCCAGATCCAAAGTACCATTCTGCCTGGTCTCCAATTATCAGTTATATATATTCCATGTGATAGTAATGCAATAACAACAATAATATCTTTCCTATCTCTCGCGAGTGATAGGTAATCACTCGACTTCTATCGGGTCCTATAGCGTAGCAATCTACATGATCATGACATATTAGTAGGACTCATAGGATAAGGATATATATATATATATGCAAGTGGGTTTCACTCAACTCCTTAAAACTTAATGCACAAGCGTAAAATAAAGTATAGAATAATAGGGGTTATGCTCCGAGGCTTGCCTGGGTAAGATATAACCAAAAGTTAGCATTCCATCATCGTGACACGATCATCAAGGCATCATATTTTCTGCTACTTCAGTCGACTCCATGATCCATCGTTGTTCCTTTTATGATATACGTGGATACAACACAGAGGCATAATTAATCAATGGTAACCACAACTCTTAAATATACGATTATGCTCCACAAGCTAACGAGCTAGATTTAATGAGTAATATACTGGTCTACGTATACACGTTGTCAAGTAAGGCTTTGTCTCTGAAAAAATGTTCTAGTTTTAAAATCCCAAGGTGTTTTGGTATTTTATTGATTAAATATATATTTTCAAACTAGGGCTCGTTGAGCTACCCTAGCAAACTGATTATTATGGAGCTACAAAAATTACAGTGAACACCTAATAATGTTAGGGATTTATTGTAAAAGTTTTAGAGCCAACTAATGAGGACATGACACCCATGCATATGACCATGTTTGGCACATGGTATGGAGGGGTAGGAGGACAGCAAGGGTGTCCAAGTCAAGAAGGAGGCCCGAGGCTAATTCGGTTCGAGTCCCTGAGGTGGAGGCCCAAAGCAACTCAAGTTCAAGTCTGCCTCAGCCTCTAGGACTAGTCTGCCTTAAACTGGTCACACAGGACGTATCTGGACTCCGTTTTCGATGATCCACATATGGTTGGAAAGCTAATTTAATAAGGAAGTGAATACAAATGGTCTCACATCAAAATCCCTTCAGAATCAACAGGAATCATCAAAACAATTCAGCATCTAGAATCTACCAGGGTGCTGCGACACCGTCTTTTAGTCCGTTGGACCCTGTATCATGTTTGGGCCCATTTGGGGGCGCGTCTAGGGTAGGCGATGACCCTAAGACCTTTATAATCATATGCCACTGCCATCATTAGGTTTTGGGTTTTGCTTAGATTAATCTGTCAAGAACAGTTTCGCCGTTCATCGGTTTGTAAGACCCCAATTTCATGAGATTAATCATTCATCTGCAATTTAGTTGCTTTCTTTCTTGTTCTTGCTTGTGTTCTTCGTTGCACAGGTAGGGATTAGCCTTCTTGGTGAGGTCAACCGGATCTGTGTCTCGGTTGATAACCAAAGGAGTTGTGGTGCTAAGATTGCAGGGTTCGATCTTTTGATCTGAAGCCGGATCGGTGTGTCATTCTCCACCACAATGATTGTTACCACTACTTGATGGAAGATCGGGGTCCTCAAAGAGTGGGGCCTAGAGCTACAACACCTCAATCCGACTGGGGTGCTGCACGTCATCGGCTTTGTCACCGTGTGCAAGGCCTTCCTCAGGATGGAGCCGCACATGGACTTCTTCTAGTGGATCTTCATCGGGCGGGCCTTGTCAGAGGGGAAGACGGCCAGGACCGCGCCGGTTGGTGGCTTCACCGTGCAGAGGAAGCCAAGTTCGTCGGGGTCCTACCCCACATACATCCCCTATGACTCCAATTAGGGGTGGCATGGGGAGTGGTTCTACATTAGGAACCCGATGGACGTACCATTCCTGCTGTTCACTGGTAGAAGGCCAAAGAGGCTAGAGAGCTGGTCATGGGGTCCCTCCAACCGGTAGAATAAGCTGGGGATCATCGAGGTAGAGCTCCAAAAGCTATTGTAGCATGGCCTCAATGGGGTGCGGGTGTTCCACACCTTCTTCCACCATCAGGTCGCCCCGCTGGCGGAAAGGATGCGGTCGATGTGGCTGTACTCTAGCCCAACAGACCCTGACCATGCGTCACCGGTGGAGTTGGTGAAGGACAAAGTCTAGAGCTGACTCGACTAGGTGCTGCAATTGAAGGCCCGGGCGACCATCAAAGGAAAGCCTGGACCTCTCCACACCATGAAGCTACCCAATCTGGTATGTTCTCCTCTCCTTATTCCATGTCCCTTTTGACCTTGCTTTCCTAGAATTTGACTTCAAGTCATCCGTTTTGCAGGGACTCACTGGTTATAAATCCCGGTCGCATCTTCTGAAGGGGCCGGAGGGCGTGGCTCGGTAGTCTACCCTAAAGGTGGCGGCAGTCATGAAGAAGAAGAAGAGAGCTGAGAAGGCTCGGTGGAAGCATGGGAAGGAGATGGAGATCGCTCGGCGGGTGTAGACCAGGGAGAACAGGAGTGACGTGGAGGTAGAGCTCAACTTGGAGGACCCCATAGAGGTGGGTGGCGATGCGAGCTCTTCCAAGGATGAGGGTAGCCAGAGCGTCGTCATGACTTCGGTGGAGCATCACGAGCCTATGGCTGTGTCCGCCATTGGTGGGCGGGAGGCAAAGAGGCGCGGCGATGTTCCCACTCCAAGGAAGCGCACCGCGAGCTTGGATGCCATCGGTGAGCGGGAGGCGAAGCGGATGCGGTTGCCACACCCTTCAAAGGCATCATCGGCCTTGTCCCCACCTGCTCTGGGTGTGGCAGGGAAGGCTCGGCTGTCGGAGGAGCGGGCTCGCACTCCCACATCATCAGGGCTAGCGCCAGCGCACGACCCACAATGTGGGGATGCCCCGCCAGCTGCTCCAGTCGGCGCGCCTTGAGCCAGCGGTCACGGCGACTCACGGGCCAATCAGGAGCCAGCCAGGTCGACTCCCCCCTGGTCGAGATGAAAGGGCATGGCTCATGACCTGTGAGCGGTCCTCATCCAGTGGGCCATTGCTAGTGGGTCAGGGCTTTAGAGCCCTACCGCTTGCATCCCGATATGCATTCTTTGTTTCTTTTTGATCTCATAGTTTTTAGTTTTTTTAGCGTGATAGACCTGTACTTGTTTGATAGTGGCCTGATACTGATGGGGTTGAGCATCGCCCCACCTCCCATGCGGGAGGAGTGGAGGCCTAGCCTGCAGCGGGTCACGATGAGCGGTGGCGAAAGCAGGCTGGCAGCGGTTCGTCCTTCCCCTCCGGGGGTGGTGCCTTCCTGGCCAGTCACAAGTATGGCGGTAGCGGTAGCGGAGGTGATGGCGATGATCCTAGTGGCAATGGCGGAGGTAGGGTCAATGGTGACCCTCGCGATCCCTCCCGCACCAGCTTCAACAGAAGAGGGGAGAGAGACCGAGCTCCCTGCCTTGCCTGGCAGAGGGACACATGGCTCACCCTCCTAGTCGGAGCTGGAGGCGTCGAGAGGTGACACGACTAGGCTAGAGGCAGCGCATTCGCCAGTGGGCCATAGGGGCGAGGAGGTGGAGATCCCCTACCTTGGCGTGGTAGGCATCGGGGTGGAGCCACCGGCCATCCTGCCATCATAGGAGCTGGCGGTAGTCTGGTCGTCGGCTGGGCCTTCCAGCGGGTTGGGGACAACCCATGACCTGGTGTGGCCCTATGTCGGTGACCCAAGGAAGGTGCGTTCATCCTTCGGGATGAGGAGGAGGTGCAGTTCTGGGACATACTTGGGGGGAGAGGACTCACGATGGAGTCTGATCTCGCCCAAACCAAGGCGAGGCTGTCATAGAGGTAAGTTTTCTACGTTTGTCTTTGACTCCTTGGCCTTTTGCTGGTTGTCTCAGCATGCTTGCTTCTTGGTTTGTAGGGTTTGGAGGAGATATCGAGCCGCAAATCCGTTTCCTCCAAGAGGAGCACACTCGGATGGAGCGGGAGGCCGCGGCGTCATGGTAGGTCCTTGAGCTCAAGCGCCAGCTAGAGTCCACCCACCTTGAGTCTCAAGACTATGTGGTCGAGGTGATGGAAGCACATGCGACAGAACTACTCATGGTGGAGTGGGCGACCGCCGCTGAGCGGGGTCTTGACGCGATGAAGGTCCACCAGACGAAGACCGAGGCAACACTCTAGAAGTCCCTAGCAGAGACTGAGGTAGTGCTCTAGAGTTCCCTGGTGGCTCTAGAGTCAGAGCGGAAGGCCTAGTCAGACGTCGACCAGGAAGTGCTTGCGCTTCGGGGCCAGATGCTTGGGACAGAGCAGTCGAACGCTCGGCTGACGAGCAGGTGACTCTACAGGAGGAAGGACTCTCCATCCTCGAGAACACCCACCTTGGTATGTACCTATTCTGCTTTTGGTTGATGTCTTGGCTTTTCCTTTCCCTTGCTTCTGAGCCTGTCATCCTTCTTCCAGAACTAGGCAGAAGGGTTGGGTCGCTGGAGCGGGACCTAGAGATGGCCAAGGCGATGATTGGTCCGAATGCAGAGGCGCTGGCCAAGTCTCTTAAAGAGCAATGTGCTCTCGAGGGGGAGCTTGACCAGATCCGCAACATCACCTAGGTCATCATCTCAGAGGTGTTCAGGTTGGCACTGAGCACCAGCACACCCGCTATCCGACGAGCGGAGGTCCCGGACGAAGTTTGGGCACTTATCTCTCATGGGATGTTCTATGGGACATCGGGGGTGCTAACTTTGGTGGCGATGCACCACCCAGACCTAGACTTTGCCACCATCTATAGTGGGTATGCTTATGGCTAGAGCCCGGACACCATCCATGCGCTCAAGGAGAGCTTGCTGCCACACGCATAGTTGGTGGCAAAGCAAGTCTCCGTGGAATGGGTGATGGAGGCTCACCGTGTAAGTGCGGCTAAAGGTGCATGCCAGGAGGACATTGCCTAGCTTGTGGATGGAGTGGAGCCCAGGTCAGAAGCGAATGTCGTCCCGCCTTCGACCAAGCTAAATGTCGTCCCATCAGAGACCGAGCAGCCCTTATCTTCGCCGGTCAAGCTGGTAGCCGATGCCGCCGGGCATCCACAGTAGTATTTAGAGTAGAAAAAATAGTCAATATATGTAAGGGATAAGTTCGTGGGGGAGCCCCCTGTGTAAACATTTTTGTATCTATGAATACATTGACTTTGTTTTGTGATGAATAACTTCATACGGGGAAGCTTGTCCCATCTGTTCCTTATTTTTACCCTAGCATAGCTTTGTTTCTTATTCTTTCTTTTTTGTTCCTACTAGTTTGAATAGTAGGCTGCAACCTTAAGAACCTAGGCATGGCCCGCGAGGCTCAGCTGCTCGTAATCGTAGGTCGTGGCAGGGTGTGATCGGTCGGAATGTTTAGAGCAAAGTTATGTAAGGTAATTAAAGGAACGGACTACCCTTTCGTTTGCGTAAAAAGGTATTTACCATATGATAGTAAAAAAGAGAGGTGGTATTGCACCCCCGTGAAGCCCTTGAGTGACCCAGGCCAAAAGTGTTTGGGCCATGATGCTTTGTAGGAGCAAACATTGAATGGAAGAAAGCAGTAAGACCGAATTTTTAGGGAAAGAAACGACGTAATTGTTCGATGTTCCAAGTGTTGGTGAGAACATTGCCGTTGTCTTTCTTCTATCGCTAGGCACCCAGTTGGATCACCTCAGTCACCATATAGGGTCCTTCCCATGGTGGAGAGAGTTTATGTTTCTCCTTGGTTGATTGAGATGTTGGAAGCATGAGGTCTCCGACCTCGAGGATTCTCCCTCTAATTTTTCTTTTGTGGCACCTATGGAGAGTTTGCTGGCAGCGAGTGGAGGGGATGACAGTCATCTTGTGGGCCTCCTCGAGCAAGTCGACTGCTTCTTGTTGAGCCTTCGTCGCTCAGTCGCGGTCGAAGGCCTTCACTCTTGGGGCACCGTGGTCAAGGTCGAAGGGTAGTACTGCTTCAGCTCTGTAGGCCAGGAAGAAGGGTGTGAACCCTATGGATCAGTTTGGGGTCATTCTTAGGCTCTAGACAATCGTTGGGACCTCTACAATCCATCGCCCGACGTACTTGTTGAGTTGGTCGAAGATGCGTGGCTTGAGCCCTTAGAGGACCATGCCATTGGCTCGCTCAACCTAGCCATTAGTACGCGGATGTCCTACCGAGGCCCAGTCAATCTGATGCCATATCCATCACTGAAGTCCTAGAACTTCTTCCCAATGAAGTTAGTTCTATGGTCAGTGATGATACAGTTAGGAACGCTGAACCGATAGATGATGTCGAGGAAGAATTTGATCGCCTCTTCTGAGCAAATGTTGGTGATGGGCTTCGCCTCTATCCACTTGGTGAATTTGTCGACTACTATGAGTAGGTGAGTGAAGCTGCCTAGGCCCTTTTTGAGGGGCCCTACCATATCGAGGCCCTAGACCATGAATGGCCAGGTGATGGGGATGGTTTGAAACTCTTGTGTTGGCAAGTGTGTTTGCCGAGCGTAGAACTAGCATCCCTCGCACCTGCGGACGACCTCCTCTACATCTTGTAGTGCGGTGGGCTAGTAAAAATCTTGACAAAAGGCTTTTTCGACTAGTAACCTTGGGGCCGCGTGGTGTTAGCAGATTCCAGCATGGACCTCAAGGAGGAGCTGCTTGCCTTTGTCGGTAGGGACGCACTTCATGAGTACTCTTGATGGGCTTTGTTTGTAAAGTTCATTACTGAACATGACGAATGTCTTGGCATGTCGAGCGATCCATCATGCTTTAGTCCTTTTAGGTGGGAGAACCTCCTCGAGGAGGTAGGCGAGTAGCGGTGCTCACCAGTCGGCTTGATCGAGTGCTACCACGGTGATGTCGACAGGCGACATTGTCATGGGGGCACCGAGGTTGGAGCCCTCGAGCATCGATTTGGCATTAGGGTGTGTCTGGATCAGACCTTCCAGGATATGGGTAGATGGTTCATGAAGGTCATTGATGAAGACCATGTCCGAAGACAGAACCCACCTAGCAGCTAATTTTGCGAGAAAATCGGTGGCATCGTTGTCCTTTTGGGGGACATGGTGTAGCTTGATTCCCTAAAATTTGTTCTCGAGCTTGCACACCTCCTGACAGTATGCTACCATGAGGGGGCTTTTGCAAGAGGACTCCTTCATGACTTGGTCGACGACCAACTCTAAGTCACCATGGACGTAGAGCCACGTAGCACCGAGCTCGATGGCGATGCACATGCCATTGATGAGGGCCTCGTACTCTATAGCGTTGTTCGAGGCTAAAAAGTGGAGGCAGATTGTGTAGCGGAGTTTGCTCCCATCTGGGGAGATCAAAACCACTCTAGCCCCCGAGCTAGGTGCCATCACGGATCCATCGAAGTACATCGTCTAGTACTCATGGGTGATGTCTGGGTCGGTAGCTGGACCTCCGTCCATTCAGCGACAAAATCCGCAAGAGCTTAAGACTTAATAGAGGTGTGGGGGATATACCTGATGTCATGGCCCATTAGTTCATGTGCCCACTTGGAGATCCATCCCATGGCATTGCAGTTACAAACGATGTCTCCTAGCGGGTATGAAGTGATGACCAAGACTTCATGGTCAGTGAAGTAGTGCAGGAGCTTCCAGGTCACCATTAGCACGGCGTATAGGAGTTTTTGCACCTAGGGGTACCGAACCTTGGGGTCGGTGAGTACCTCCTCGATGAAGTATATGGGTTGTTGGACCTTAAGGTGGTGTCCTAACTCCTCCCTTTCGATGACTAGGGCAGCGCTCACCACGTGGTTGCTTGCCGTGATGTAGAGGAGGAGGGGTTCTCCCTGTTCGAGAGCGATGAGGATTGGGGCCGACGTTAGTGATGCTTTGAGGCTCTCCAAAGCCTGCTATGCTTCCTCAGTCTAGACAAAAGTGTCTGTCCTTTTGAGAAGCTTGTAGAGAGGCATCCCTCATTCGCTGAGCCAGGAGATGAATCGGCTCAGGGCGGCCAAACAGCTGGTGAGCATCTGTACGCCCTTGACATTGCGTGTAGGGCCCATGTTGGACATGTCCATGATTTTTTTAGGGTTGGCCTCGATGCCGCATTCGGACATGATGTATCCATGCAACTTCCCCTTCAGAACCCCAAAAACACATTTTTGGGATTCAATTTGATGTTGAACCTTCGGAGGTTCATGAATGTTGCGGCCAAGTTTGTGATCAGGTCGCAAGCTTGAGCCGTTTTGACCACTATGTCATCAACATAAACGGCGATTGTTGGTTTTGGCCACTCGACTTGGTCCGGCTGATCGAGCGAGTCGATTTGATCAGTGAAGCATTGCCACAAGCACCGTTGATAGGTGGCGCCAGTGTTCTTTAGACCGAAACTCATGGTTACATAATAGTATGAACCATACGGAGTGATGAACGAAGTTGCGAGATGGTCGGACTCTTTCATTGTGATCTAGTGATAGCCTAAGTAGGCATCCAGAATGGAGAGGATTTTGCATCCTGAGGTGGAGTCAACTATCTGGTCTATGGTCCTTCAGGCACGCCTTGTTGAGGCCAGTATAATCAACGCACATTCTCCATTTCCCAGTCTTCTTTTTAACAAGAATAGGATTGGCAAGCCAGTTAGAGTGGTAAACCTCCTTGATGAATCCGACTGCCAGGAGTTTGGCGACCTCCTCGCCTATGGCCCTGTGCCTCTCATCGTCAAAGCAATGCAGGCATTGCTTGGTGGGCTTCAAGCCTAGGATGAGGCATAATGCATGCTCAGCGACCTCCCATGGTATGTCTAGCATGTCGGAAGGTTTCCATACGAAGACATCGCGATTGGCGCATAGAAAGTCGGCGAGCTCGCATTCCTATTTGGCCAGGAGCTGGGTCCTGATCAGCACCGTCTTGGTAGGGTCAATGGGGTCAATCCCCACTGCATTAGTTTCCTCAAGTGGGTGGAAGGCAGTCGAGGAGGTTAGCTTATTGCAGTACAGGACTGCTGGGGTCGACAACTCCCCAAGTCGAGGAAGCTCAGATGAGTTGATGACGGACATGGCGAGCTCTAAATGCTCATGGTCGCACATGTAGGTGTGTGAAAAGGTGCTACCCACAGTGATGATGCCATTCAGTCCTGGCATCTTCAACTTGAGGTAGGTGTAGTTGGGGATCGCCATAAACTAGGCGTAGCATGGCCACCCCAAGATGGCATGGTAGGACCCTGGGAAGTCCACCACTTCGAAGGTGAGGACCTTCGAGTAGAAGTTGGCTCGATCACCAAACGTGATGGGCAGGTCGATCTACCTGACCGAATATGCCTACATCCCTAGGATCATGCCATGGAAGAGAGAGCTCACTAGGCGGAGCTCCGATCGAGGGATGTGCATGGCGTTGAGGGTGTCGACGTAGAGGATGTTGAGGTCACTGCCTTCGTCCATCAGTAGCTTGGTGAGACACTTCTTGTAGACAATGGGGTCGATGACGAGCAGGTAGCGACCCGGTCTAGCAATGTGGAAAGGATGGTCCCTCTGATCAAAAGTGATCAAAGATTTTGACTAGCTAAGGAAGGAGGGGACGGTCATCTTGGCAACACATGCCTCTCTATAGCACACTTTGTGCTGGCACTTCAAGTTGATGGCATCAGATCCCCTGAAGATCATGATGCATTCCTTAGGGTCAGGAAAGACGTCCCCATCCTTGCCCACCACGCCTTCTTTCTTAGTTGCTGCCTCCTTGCCCTTTCCTTCTTTCAGCCCGCTGGCCTATCACAGGAAGCGCTTGAGGAGCTCACAGTCCTTGTAGAGGTGGTTGATGGGGTAAGTGTGGTTGGTGCATGTTCTATCCATGAGCTTGTCGAAGTGGTTAGGTGGACCTTGCTGGGCCTGCTTGTCCACACGATCAGCTGTGGCGACCAACGTGGAGTTGTCCGGTCGGCACCAATCCTTCTTTTTCTTTTTGCCCCTCTGCGTGGAGGGCCCTCATCTTGGTCCTCGCGCTTGGCCTTGCCCTTGTCCTAGCCTCCATTGAAGATCGCTCTGATCGCCTCCTCACTGGAGGCGTGGTTTGTGGCAATGTTGAGAAGGTCGTGGGTGGTCCAGGGCTTCAAACAGCCAAGCTTGTGAATCAAAGACTCATAGGTTGCTCTAGAGATGAACGTGCTGAGGACATCCATGTCGATGACATTAGGAAGGGAGTTGCACCGCTTTGAGAACCTATGGATGTAGTCCCATAGGGACTCATTGGGCTCCTACTAGCAACTCTTGAGGTCCCAGGAGTTCCCTAGGTAGACATACGTCCTCTAGAAATTCTCGACGAAGACCCTCTTGAGGTCCACCTAGTCGTGGATGCTGTCAGGAGAGAGGAATCTGAGCCATGCTCCCCCACATATATAGGGAGGTACTGAATGATGAAGTGGTCATCATCCACTCTTCTGGCTCGACAGGCGAGCTGAAAGTCTTTGAGACATATACTGGGATTCGTCTCCCCAGTATATTTGGCGATGTTGGTAGGCGGTCAGGAGCACTGTGGGAACGGTGCTCTCTAGATGCATCGGCCAAAGGCCCGTGGTCCTAGGCCATTCGGGCTAGGACTCAGTCATCAGGTTGGCAACCATGCCTGGGGTGCGTTTCATCACTCCCCTCGATGGTCCGGCCGGGATCCGTGCTGTCTGCTCTCACCGCCGCCTGGTGGACATCATCATCATGCTAGGCCTAACGCCGGTTGCTGATGACACTACAAGCATCTCGGTTCAGCCCGAGGCATTCACGCATAGGTGGCTGGTGTGGAGTGGGCACCGGGTCAGGCTGTGGCACAGCTGTGCCCTCTAGTTCCATGCTCGATGGTCGTAGTCATGAGCGGATGGAACTTTTGGACTAGCATGCCCCCATTCCCCCTATAGGGAAAGAGGCTATGAGTCAGTGGTGCAACGCAGAGCTTTCCGCCTGTTGAATGGTGGCGGTCTCCACTAGTGCCTAGAGGTTTTGGTGGACCGCCTACTCCTATGGGTCGATAGGCTCAGGAAGGCCATGCAGAAGCTTCACCACCGCGGTGATATTCTGGCCAACCCGAGCGAACTGTGGGGGATCATCCCCCCCCATCGATGATGTTGCGCTGAACCTGGTAGGTGCAAGCATAGCTCGCCATCCCCATGAATTCAGATGTGAGAGGGGGTGGCACTAGCATCCTTCAAAGCCCCTAGGTGTACGCGTCCATGGGGGACGCAAGGCCATAGGGGAACCAGTTGTACGGTGGTTGTGATAGGGACAATAGTGTCCCTTCGGAGAGTCGGCGGAAAATATTAAAAAGCGAGTAAAGAACAGTATGTACGTTACTCACAGCGGGGTTTGAGCCCAGCATAGGCTCAGAGCGAAGCGCAGATGCAGACGCCTCATTATTGAAGTCGCCGGGTGTCTCAGAGCTGACGTAGGGTGCTCCTCCTCCGACGGGCGCTAGGACAAGTGCCTCCTCATGGAGATGAAACACGCCGAGCTGGTCGGCAACGATGTCTAGGCTTCCGAAGAGGAAGGTCTAGGATGGCTTGAACATGGGAGGAACCCACATCCCAATAGGTGGGAGTACGGGAAACTCCAGTGAGACAAAGCAAGTCGTATTGCTTGAGCCTGCCATGCCGAAGATGGTGGAAAGGTGGGCCATCCGATGACCAAAAGCGTGAACGTACGGCGTCCTCCCCATGGACGGCGCCAACTGTCGGTGTGAAAAGTGACCAACTAGTAAATATTTGTCTTTTTGCTATACGTTGTGACTGGGTGTGGCCTAACACTCAATGACATAGGGTTTATACTGGCTCAGGCAATGCGCCCTATGTCTAGTTTGAGTCAGTCGATGACTTTATTCCTGAGCCTAGATGCTCAAAGTTTGTTGTGGGGTTACAAATGAGAGAGAGTAAGATGGGGGGTATCAGAGGTCTAGTCAGACTCCAGACCGAAGGGCCAAGAGTGACAGGAGCCCCGACATGCGCTAAGTGTTGCTCTGTTTGGCTTTAGAGTTCTAGAGCTGATTAGAGAGAATCGAAATGATCCGTATGTTGTTCGTTGGAATCGTTTGATGGTTCTTCGACCCCTCCTTTTGGAGAGAGCGCATCCCCTTTTATAGATGAAGAGGATGGCTTTACAAGAGAGAGAGTGTGAGAGAAAGAGAGTGTGTGTGCTACCTAGTCTTGTTGCCCATGCCATCGGGTACAAGGTAGTTTGTCGGCGCCCACAATACTGTTGATTACTAGATGCATGTGGTTGGTTCCACTACATTCTTCTGGTATGGCAAATGTCAGTGCCTACCATACTATAGGATAAATGTCAGTGCCCATAACACTGTTTGAGTTTTGATATGTCTGGAAGGTTGCAGAGCACCCTTCTAACATGACCTGACAGTACTGTCCTGCAGGTGTGTAGGGTACGGTCCTCGGTATTGCGGTTGACTTGAGAGCCTAGCCGTACTTACTCTACCTCATTCTTTGGGTTCTTACCGAGCGGGCATCCCCGTTCGGTCGTTTCCTAGTCGGCTCTGACCGCATTGGTCGGAGAAGAGCTATAAGATGAGGTTTGGTGTAGTCTCAGTCGGAGAAGCGGTTCGGAGTCACAAGCGAGCATCGTCCTCTCCTTTGCCAGGCCTTCTGGTTGGAGAGGCGGGCCGAAGTCGAAAGCAAGCATTGTCCTCTCCTTGGCCAGGCCTTCCGGTCGGAGAGGGGGTCGGAGTCAAAAGCGAGTGCCGTTCTTCCTTGGCCAGGCCTTCCGGTCAGAGAGGTGGGCTGGACTCGAAAGCGAGCGTTGTCCTCTCCTTGGCTAGGCCTTCCGATCGGAGAGGTGGGCCAAAGTCAGAAGCGAGCGCCGTTCCTCCTTGGCCAGGCCTTTTGGTCAGAGACTAGATCGCCCTTCTGGCCTATCGTTAGGTTTTTGGGCTGGCCCAGGAGTTGTGTCGTTCACAACGTCGTCTATTGGGCCGAGCTTTTGTTGGGAAGCAGGTCCATGAGGGACCCTAGGTTTATGAACCTGACAGTATCCTTGAATTTTATAGAAAAAAATTAGGGTTTTTCTTTTAGGGTTGCTCAAGTTTTTGTGATGAGTACATGGGCCCTAGGTACATTCGCTAAGGGTGCAACTAGCACCTTGGACCCGAGTGGGCCGAGTCGGTCATCCAAGGGCAGATCCAACCCATTGGTGTACAAAACTTAGATGGATAAGCATTCACTTTGTTGTTTACAGGTTGACTTTCCAATGCTAAATAGGAAAAGTACATGAAGTAAAACAAGATTTCCTAAGTAAAAATGAGATTCCTATTTTTTAATGAATTTTGGATTTTCTTGTAAAAACAAAAATGGTTGGGAGGAACGAGGAATGGTGCGGGTTGAGACGGAACTTCATGTCATGTTTTCATCTGTAACTGCAGGTGTATGCAACACAAAACAAAAATGAATTCCACATCATGTTTTCATCCGCCCTAGCAGCAGAAGTATGCAACATGAAACAAAAAAGTCAAGACCGATCGAAGATCAGTATCACTAAACAAGAATTTAGTGGTAAGCAATATTTTGTTAAGCTTATTGTAGCACCCGGTTTTAAGAACAAAACTAGATACACACCATATGTGAGTCCAGGAAGTCAAATCTCACATATAGCTACAAATAAGGGGTAATATCAAAAGACAATGCTAAATATAACGTAGTATTACGAGAGATATAACCTTAGACGACAAACAACGCAAAGACAACTCCGATCTTCGGGTGGAGACTCCAATTCCATAGGGATAACTGACTGGTTGATCACAATCCTAATTCCTCCAAACTCAAGCAATCTAGTACCCATCTGGGATTTTTATTCAAATAATTGAAAAATAAAGCAAGCATAAGTACATGTCGTACACTACAAATATATCATGGGATTCATGAGGCTTAAAAGGCTGACACTAGTTTAACTGCGATTAGCTTTAAATGAGTCATCTTTTAGCAATTGGGTGGCAACAAGTTTATTCACAAGCCCACATAAACACATGATTAGGTAAACATGAATAATGAATAGCAAAAACAATAATCATTAGTGAGCATCTTTATCATCAGTGTCATCAGTGTTCATCATCTATTTTGTAAGGGTTCTAAGGCCGCTCATGACCACGAGCATGGCTATTATAACAGTTTTACACTCTACAGATGTTGTACACTTTCACTATGAGTCATGATTTACCCTTTCGTCCGAGGTCGCGAGCCTCTTAACCCCCTACAGAGGAAGGTCGGCAGGGTTCACTGTGAAGCCTTTCAAAGGTTCATCTAACAAGTTAGGGCCGCTAGGTTTCCCCATCAATAAGCATGAACTCCCCTCCAAGAAGTGACTGACAAAAGGTTAAGAAACCAAAATGCACTCAACCTGGCAGGCAAAGGTCAGACCAGTCGGAGCCCCTCTTGTGCCATAAAGGTAACCACTAACAAGCTAGAAAAGGTCCTCATACTAAGCTAAAGCCAAAGCCATGTAGCCCTCAGAGTTGTACGATAAGTCTCGGATGATCACTTACAGATAAGTCCTTAGGGAGAGGAATCTAGAGTACCATAATAACAGCCTAATGTTCCAGCCCCCTTGATTCCATGTTGCTAAAAAGCATATTTTAGTGTTGATTGCATATACCATTAGTCAAGTTACAAGGTCATGGTTCCAGTTGAGCACTAGCATTATACTACCCAATGCAATACCACATAGGTGACAAGGAATCCAAGATATCAAATAGCTAAGAAAATTTGCTACGGTTGCCAAGGCAGACACATGCATATGATTAAAATGGTATTAAGGTGAATAGGACAACAAGGATGATCCCATGCTATACTTGCCTTAAAACATCGATCCTTCGGTAAGCTTTAATCTTCAACGTCCTTCTTCTTCTTCTTGATCACCATGTATATCTCATCGACTAGACGTAATCATAGAACACCACACAAACATCCATACACATATATGCATAGCATACAATTACATGTACATTAGAATAGTACACCAATCATAGAAAAATAAGTAAAAGAGTTTGAAACATGATTCTATGCATCACTACGAACACACAGTCATGAGAGGCATGCTAATCGAAGCTACGGTCCACAAATATATCATGGGATTCATGAGGCTCAAAAGGCTGACACTGGTTTAACTACGATTAGCTTTTAATGAGTCATCTTTTAGCAATTGGGTGGCAACAAGTTTATTCACAAGCCCACATAAACACATGATCAGGTAAACATGAATAATGAATAGCAAAAACAATAATCATTAGTGAGCATCTTTATCATCAGTATCATCAGTGTTCATCATCTATTCCGTAAGGGTTCTAAGGCCGCTCGTGACCATGAGCACGGCTGTTATAACAGTTTTACACTCTATAGAGGTTGTACACTTTCACTAAGAGTCATGATTTACCCTTTCGCTTGAGGTCATGAGCCTCTTAACCCCCTACCAAGGAAGGTTGGCAGGGTTCACTATGAAGCCTTTCAAAGGTTCATTTAACAAGTTAGGGCCGCTAGGTTTCCCCATCAATAAGCATGAACTCCCCTCCAAGGAGTGACTAATAAAAGGTTAAGAAACCAAAATGCACTCAACCCGGCAGGCAAAGGTCATACCTGTCGGAGCCCCTCTTACACCATAAAGGTAACCACTAACAAGCTAGAAAAGGTCCTCATACTGAGCTAAAGCCAGAGCCATGTAGCCCTCATAGTTATACTGTAAGTCTCGGATGATCACTTATAGATAAGTTCTTAGGGAGAGAAATCTAGAGCACTATAATAACAGCCCAATGCTCTAGCCCCCTTGATTGCATGTTGCTAAAAGCATATTTTTGTGTTGATTGCATATACCATTAGTCAAGTTACAAGATCACGGTTCCAGTTGAGCACTAGCATTATACTACCCAATGCAATACCACATAGGTGACAAGGAATCTAGGATATCAAATAGCTTAGAAAATTTGCTACGGTTGCCAAGGCAGACATATGCATATGATTAAAATGGTATTAAGGTGAATAGGACAACAAGGATGATCCCATGCTATACTTGCCTTAAAACACCGATCCTTCAGTAAGGTTTAATCTTCAACATCCTTCTTCTTCTTCTTCTTGATCACCATGTATATCTCACCGACTGGATGTAATCATAGAACACCACACAAACATCCATACACATACATGCATAGCATACAATTACATGTACATCAGAACAGTACACCAATCATAGAAAAATAAGTAAAAGAGTTTGAAACATAATTCTACGCATCACTACAAACACACAGTCCTGAGAGGCACGCTAATCGAAGTTACGGTCAACAAATATATCATGGGATTCATGAGGCTCAAAAGCCTAACACTGGTTTAACTACGATTAGCTTTTAATGAGTCATCTTTTAGCAATTGGGTGGAAACAAGTTTATTCACAAGCCCACATAAACACATGATCAGGTAAACATGAATAATGAATAGCAAAAACAATAATCATTAGTGAGCATCTTTATCATCAGTATCATTAGTGTTCATCATCTATTCTGTAAGGGTTCTAAGGCCGCTCGTGACTGTGAGCACGGCTGTTATAACAGTTTTACACTCTATAGAGGTTGTACACTTTCACTATGAGTCATGATTTACCCTTTCGCTTGAGGTCGCGAGCCTCTTAACCCCCTACCAAGGAAGGTCGACAGGGTTCACTATGAAGCCTTTCAAAGGTTCGTCTAACAAGTTAGGGCTGCTAGGTTTCCCCATCAATAAGCATGAACTCCCCTCCAAGGAGTGACTGACAAAAGGTTAAGAAACCAAAATGCACTCAACCCAGTAGGCAAAGGTCATACCTATCGGAGCCCCTCTTATGCCATAAAGGTAACCACTAACAAGCTAGAAAAGGTCCTCATACTGAGCTAAATCTAGAGCCATGTAGCCATCATAGTTGTACTATAAGTCTCGGATGATCACTTACAGATAAGTTCTTAGGGAGAGGAATCTAGAGCACCATAATAACAGCCCAATGCTCCAGTCCCCCTTGATTCCATGTTGCTAAAACGCATCTTTTAGTGTTTATTGCATATACCATTAGTCAAGTTATAAGATTATGGTTCCAGTTGAGCACTAGCATTATACTACCCAATGCAACACCACATAGGTGACAAGGAATCCAGGATATCAAATAGCTAAGAAAATTTGCTACGGTTGCCAAGGCAGACACATGCATATGATTAAAATGGTATTAAGGTGAATAGGACAACAAGGATGATCCCATGCTATACTTGCCTTAAAACACCAATCCTTCGGTAAGCTTTTAATCTTCAACGCCCTTCTTCTTCTTCTTCTTGATCATCACGTATTATTCACCAACTAGATGTAATCATAGAACACCACACAAACATCCATACACATACATGCATAGCATACAATTACATCTACATTAGAATAGTACACCAATCATAGAAAAATAAGTAAAAGAGTTTGAAACACGATTCTACACATCACTACGAACACACTGTCGCGAGAGGCACGCTAATCGAAGCTACAGTCCACAAATATATAATGGGATTCATGAGGCTCAAAAGGCTGACACTGGTTTAACTATGATTAGCTTTTAATGAGTCATCTTTTAGCAATTGGGTGGCAACAAGTTTATTCACAAGCCCACATAAACACATGATCAGGTAAACATGAATAATGAATAGCAAAAACAATAATCATTAGTGAGCATCTTTATCATCAGTGTTCATCATCTATTCCGTAAGGGTTGTAAGGCCGCTCGTGACCATGAACACGGCTGTTATAACTATTTTAAACTCTGCAGAGGTTGTACACTTTCATTATGAGTTGTGATTTACCCTTTCACTCGAGGTTGTGAGCCTCTTAACCCCCTACCAAGGAAGGTCGGCAAGGTTCACTATGAATCTTTTCAAAGGTTCGTCTAACAAGTTAGGGCCGCTAGGTTTCCCCATCAATAAGCATGAACTCCCCTCCAAGGAGTGATTGACAAAAGGTTTAAGAATCCAAAATGCACTCAACGCGGTAGACAGCGAATTGACAACGGTGAGCACCGAGATGGCGGCACAGGGATGGCGGGGAGCAGGGCTGGATCTTTGGTCTTGGTGAGTTCCAAAAGTGGCAGCGGTTGGTGCTAGGCGAAGCTAGGGTTAGGGAATAGGGGTTGCAGCATGTGCGCGACCGCTATTTATTAGGCCAGGCTGCTTGAGGCGCACACTAAGGCGAAGAGACAGGGGTGCGGTGGATTCCTTCGATGGTGTTGGAGTACGGTGCGACGATGACTCAAGGTAGGAGAAGCCGATGACAAGTGGGCCTGGGCTATCAGGGACAGAGAAGGAGAAGAGGGCACCAGTGCCAGTGGCTGAGTAGGTCGAGCGCGTGGGGAGAGGGCAGAGCAGCTGCTGCAGTGGGCCTGGTGCGGTGGGCCGACGAGAGAGAGAGGGAAAGCGGCAGCCAGGCCGACTAGCTAGGGAATGGGCCAGTGGCAGTAGGCCATACCAGAGAGAGGAGAGCAGCGGGCCAGGCCAGGGGAAGGGAAATAGGCCTTCGGGCTAAATTGAAGAAGAAGGTGATTTTCCATTTTCTTTTCTAATTTCAAAACAAAATTCAAATATAAACCAAATCAAATTTCAAATATTATTTCAAATATACCTTCAATTCAAAAATAGGATAACAACTCTTGGTAGGTTTTCAAAAATGAATTTTATAACTTTTTAAACTCTTTTATTTTCCTATTATTTTTTTCTTTTCTTTTATTTCAAAGCCATTTTCAAACTCTTTTCAGAAGCGATTTGAATTTATTTTGAATTTTGGATTCAACCACTCATTGCAATAAATCGAATGCACCAGCATGTATGCACATCCATGTTCCTACTCCTTATGATGAATTTTAATTTAATGTAAATTATTATTTTTCCTATGTTTTTATGAGCACAAAAATACAAAATTAACTCAATTTACATCTTTTAAAAAAACAAATTTTAGGGTGTTACAATTCTACCCCCCTTAAGATGAATCTCGTCTACGAGATTTGGAAGACGTCGACTAGGAGTAGAGATACTACGTGTTTGGATTCTTCTTTACTTTGCATACATGTTAACCTTACTCCAAGTATCTTGCTCTACTAATTCCAAAATTTTGACAGGTACTCCAAACACCCTTCAAGTAACTCCAATCATTAGGCCACCTTCCCTTTTTAGTCCATACTATCAATTCTCTTTCTTAAAATATCCACCTTCCAATAGAGTCTTCTTACTTTCTTGGTCTTAAGTAGGTTCTATTACCAACTTTAAAACATTAATGACTATATATGCTTAGGTTAAGTTGCTCAACTCCCAAACACAATTCTTAATCCATGGTGTTGTTCGAATCTTCTTAGCATAACTCTCCTTTGCTAAGGGCATCGGCAATGACTTTTGCTTCTCTAAGTGATAGCACTTTTCCAAGTGAGAGCTAGAGAGCATAACTGAACTTCATATGGCACCTTGAGCATTTGGACCCTTAGTTGGATAGTTTGCATAGGCGTGATCATCTATCTTATTGATCTCCTCCAAAGGGGTTTGTTCCTCTACATTGACATCTGAAAACTCACAGTCCACTTTACTTTATTCACATGACACCTTCTAGTAGGTCATTCTCGTCTTCCTTAGGTGCAGGTTGAACACCCTCATACTCGATTCTTTCTCCTAACGGTGTTGTGAGAAGCACCGAACATTAGGCATACTTAATCACTCCTTTACAAGCAGATAACCATCCCTTTCCAAGGATAACATCAATGTCCATTAACTCCAAAACTATAAGGTTTGCCTCGAAGTTCTTCCCTTTTATGTTAAGACTAACTTTTGGTCATATGCGGTTTGCCTTCTTTTCTCCTCCTAGAGAGTTAATTATTAGGGTTTCCTCATTGGAAGCATAGTTATCTTATGTTATTCCACATATTCCCTAGAGATGAATGAATGTGATGCACTGGGGTCAAACAACACCATAGCAGTGTCTGAGCTTACTGTAATCAAACCATAAATGACCACCTTAGCTCCATGAGTGGTAATTAGATCCACATTGTTCAACCTGCCTTGAATGTAGTTTCGCTTTAACTTATTGCCTTGCACCTGCTCCTTATGGACATTCTATTTTGGCTCCTGCCGCTGTTGATTCTGGCTTTGATTACTCTCAGTAAACTTCTCAAGACAATCGTTCTTATAGGGTTCAATCTCCCCACAATCATAACCTTCCTCACTAGTAGAAGTATTTGTCATTATCAAGGTGATAGTGGGAGATGACAAACATGGCTCTTAAGAGCTAAAATGCTGCACTTCATCACTAGGTTGATGATACTGATCTTGATCATTACTTCCAAGCAGATTCATAGGGTGTGACTGATATTCTTGTTGTGTAGCGGAACAGAGACGAGTATTTCTTAATTGGCATTGAAGGTCACGCTTTCTCTTCTTCTCTTCCATCTCTCGACGCTTGTCCTTAGTTACAATTGCTCTATCCACCAATGTTTGATAGTCAGCATACACAACGGTCATTAGCTGTAGTTGCAAACCATCATTCAGTCTCTTCAAAAAGTGTTTTTCTTCTTAGCATCACTATCCACCTCTTTTGGAGCATAGCGTGACAATTGAGTGAACCGGTTACGATACTCACACATTGACATAGATCCTTGCTTCAAGTTGAGGAACTCTTCTTGCTTAAGTTCTACCTCACCTAATGGGATATGGTAGGACCTAAAATTCTCCTTGAATTCCTGCCAGGTGATAGCAGGAGCATTGTTGGGACGCCCATACTCAAATGACTCTCACCAATCTTGGGCAGTTCTTTGTAGTTGATCGGAAGCATAAAGCACCTTTTCATGGTCATCACACTGAGCTATGTCCAATTGTCGCTCCACAGCTCTAAGCTAGTCATCGACTTCTTGTGGTTCGCTTGTATTAGAGAATGTCGGTGGGTGTCCCTTCATAAATTCACCATGCTTGTCAATAGGTGGCGCTTGATGCGGGTTGTTCAACACACTTTGAGCAATAGTCTATAATAATTGAGTCTGCATCATCAAAGCTTGCTCTATAGATGGGGAATTGGATGGTGGTGGATTAGAATTGGTAGGATTCCTTCCAGCACCTTGTGAAGCACTTCTCCTGGTAGCAACCATCTATTTTGAACATATATGAATTAGGACTCAGTCATTCGTAGCATTCTTAAATGTAGCTTTAAGAGATAGCAAGATAGGATTGATAGTATGAGAGACAAGACAAGACCCCCACCACAGAGATAATTGATGCTTCCAAATGAATAACTAGAACGTATGAAACTTCATCTTGCTAATTCTTTAACTTGGCTATCCCCTTAAGATGAGATCAAACAGGGTAGCTTGCACCTTCTTCTAGATGGATCAACCAGCATAAGGGCATCCTAACATCCCAAAGAAACTCATGTGCAAAGGTGTGAACAGACAACTCAATTTCACTCGCGGGACAGAAAAATGGCAGCACAGTAAAACAGTTGTAACTCTCATTATTTTAATCCAATGAAGTTGTAGCTTATACCATTGGAAAGCTTATAAAATTCTCCACAATTTCCTTATAGAACACTTTTCCAAATTTTGCAGTACAGGTAGTTGAAAACAGTGCATAACAGAAACTGCTCCAGCTTTTAAACAACACATGTGTATCGTCTTGTGATTTTCATAACTCCATAACGAAAATAGCTATAAGGGTCATTCTTATGGTCAGAGAAAGATATTGAAGTCTACTATTGTCCAGAATTTTTTCATGACTTTTGGTCCTAAAAAACAGAGATATAAGCCAAAGAGTGCAGGCTGCTCTGAAAAGACTGGATAGAGGAAATAGGAGAAACTAAAACCCAACTATATATTGCACTGATCCTTATACCTTAGGCCTATAAACTAAATGAAATTATGGACAAACCCCATAAGATCATTGCATTCATTACAAAGATCCAACACAAGCATAAGCATAATGACAATTCAACAAAACAATAAAGGTGCACAACTCAATCATTGACTTGACTTGCGATACTAACATTTTTATTACATAAAGGGCACAAACTCCTACTCCTTAACTAAGGTGTGGCCACGAGGGCATCTAGGGCAACATCCCTTGCATGTTAGTAAGGTCAACACATCCTCCACTTCGTTGATCTTGGATAGTCTGTCATGACTCCTTCATTCGTCATCCTCATCAAATGCTTCTTTTGGGTTGGGCATCACTAACACTTACTGGTGGCAACCCTATAATGATCTGACTCTGGTCACTTCCATGGTGTAATTGTTGATTATTCCATGGGAAAATTTAGCATAATGTCCTTCTTGTTGGCAATGATAACACACGATCTTAGCTTGACCTTTTGTGATGTCATACTCCACAGAATTGTTGCTTAGTGTGTTGTCAACTTGCTGACTCTGAAGGTTCATCTTTGTTTGACTGGACCGCTTTCTAGCTCGCTTGATCTTTCAGGGTTGAAACTCCTTATAGGTGATTGTCCACCTATCTATGCATACCTCATGTGAAGCAGTCTTAGCTTGAGAAGCATCTAACTCTTTAAAGTTTGAATTTATCTAACTAGGGATTAGAGCTGGATGTGACAATGTAGTAGAACTCAAATGTTGGTCACTTCCCAATACTGGCTCTAGTGAGATCGCCTTCCTCTTCATATCCACATTGGCTTCACAACCTAGGTTCACCTTGACTTCCTTCTTAGTTGGATTGTTTCGAAGATAAGGAAAACCATAATGTTCACAATAATGACATTGATACTGACTTCCGAGCGTATTTCTACCAGCACCTTCATTGGACTTTATTTTCTTTCAAGCTTCTACCACTTGTCTCTTCACTGGTCCCTTTGGTATGTTGGTTTGACCTGTGGCAAGCACTGTTGAGAACTCCCATGTTGAGTCATTCCTTCTAATACTTGTTGTTGCATAGCTAAAAGCTTCTCCTTGTCGAATGCAGTCAAGGACAATGTAGCTTGGTCCTCCTGACCTCTGATGCTGGTGGTCTCCTCGTTACGACCCATCTATTTAGACGAAGAGAGAGAGGATTGAGAATAGAGACAAGGTTTTCATAATAGAATAGAGGCCGAAGTGAGCATAACCTTTAGCAAATAACAAGGTTGGAGAGAATGCAAGAACTAAGTAGAGATGAAAGCATGCTAATATGTCTAGTTCTAACTAGGCTTTCGTCCTACAGTCAATATTGCTCTAATACCACTTTGTAGCACCCGGTTTTAAGAACAAAACCAGATACGCACCATATGTGAGCCTAGGAAGTCAAATCTCACATATAGCTACAAATAAGGGGTAATATCAAAAGACAATGCTCAATATAATGTAGTATTACAAGAGATATAACCTTAGACTACAAACAATGGAAAGACAACTCCGATCTTCAGGTGGAGACTCCAATTCCACAGGGACAACTGACTGGTTGATCACAAGCCTAATTCCTCCAAACTCGAGCAATCTGGTACCCATCCAAGATTTTTATCCAAATAATTGAAAAATAAAGCAAGTGTAAGTATATGTCGTACTAAACAAATATATCATGGGGTTCATCAGACTTAAAAGGCTGACACTAGTTTAACTGCGATTAGCTTTTAATGAGTCATCTTTTAGCAATTGTGTGACAACAAGTTTATTCACAAGCCCACATAAACACATGATTAGGTAAACATGAATAATGAATAGCAAAAACAATAATCATTAGTGAGCATTTTTATCATCAGTGTTCATCATCTATTCTGTAAGGGTTGTAAGGTCGCTCGTGACCATGAGCACGGCTGTTATAACTATTTTAAACTCAGCAGAGGTTGTACACTTTCATTATGAGTTGTGATTTACCCTTTCACCCGAGGACGCGAGCCTCTTAACCCCCTACCAAGGAAGGTCGGCAAGGTTCACTATGAGGCTTCTCAAAGGTTCGTCTAACAAGTTAGGGCCGCTAGGTTTCCCCATCAATAAGCATGAACTCCCCTCCAAGGAGTGACTGACAAAAGGTTTAAGAATCCAAAATGCACTCAACTCGGTAGGCAAAGGTCATACCTGACGGAGCCCCTCTTGTGCCATAAAGGTAACCACTAACAAGCTAGAAGAGGTCCTCATACTGAGCTAAAGCCAGAGCCATGTAGCCCTCATAGTTGTACTGTAAGTCCTGGATGATCACTTACAAATAAGTCCTTAGGAAGAGGAATCTAGAGCACCATAATAATAGCCCAATGCTCTAGCCCCCTTGATTCCATGTTGCTAAAAACATCTTTTAGTGTTAATTGCATATATCATTAGTCAAATTACAAGATCATGGTTCCAGTTGAGCACTAGCATTATACTACCCAATGCAATACAACATAGGTGATAAGGAATCCAGGATATCAAATAGCTAAGAAAATTTGCTACGGTTGCCAAGGCAGGCACATGCATATGATTAAAATGGTATTAAGGTGAATAGGACAATAAGGATGATCCCATGCTATACTTGCCATAAAACACCGATCCTTTGGTAAGCTTTAATCTTCAACGTCCTTCTTCTTCTTCTTGATCACCACGTATATCTCACCGACTGGACATAATCATAGAACACCACACAAACATCCATACACATACATGCATAGCATACAATTACATCTACATTAGAACAGTACACCAATCATAGAAAAATAAGTAAAAGAGTTTGAAATATGATTCTACGCATCACTATGAACACACAGTCGTGAGAGGCACGCTAATCGGAGCTACAGTGAATAAGGTACAACTACCGATAGATTTGCTTTTATTCAAGAATTAGGAAAACTACAAACTCCATTTATTTTAATTATAAAACATATATAAGATACTCTAGAGAATTATCTAAATTGTATTAAGTCAAATTTAGATTCAAATATGAAAATCAGAGTAGAATAAATCATATTTTATTTATAAATCTAGTTGCATGGTTATTAATCAAGTTAGGATTTAAGCCATGAAATTCTAGAACTCTTGATATGAAAAACATTATTACTAATGCATAGATTACGTCTTTACGAATCTAATGCAACTTGAATGGGTCAAATCGGAGTTAAAATGGAGAAACTACGCATAAAATAAGATCAATGGAAATTCTATAAATATTTGGAATCAATTTCGTATTAAAAGCCAAATTTAAAATGCCAAATGGACGTGGCCTCATTTTTGGAAAAACACAAGGGACAAAACAGATAAATCAAGAGCATATTTTGAATTATTTCTGAAAGGAAGTGGACGGAGGGTTAATTTCATAGAAACTCGGGGTCTCTTTAGAGAAAAAAATTTGTAGTTGTCGGCGCTGACCAGGTCGACGCCGACATGGCACCACGTGGCAGCTAGGTGCCAGACTCCAATTGGCTGGCTCATGGTGAACTGCTTGCATGGCCTGCTGACTGGTCTGGTGGACTCGATCTTTACTGTTCTTACGGACCAGATCGAAGGGGTACGGCTCGTTCTAATCATGGCTGTTGACAATGGATCGAACGACAGAGGGGATTTGGGGAGGAAGAGGTCATCGGGGCGGCGGTATCCACGACAGCAGCCATTGCCGACGGCGAGGAAGGTCACCGATGTTCATGGATCTACCTAACCAGAGCATCTTGCGCAATATCAAGAGCACAGGGAGATAGAGCGGGCAACAAGGAGCACGCTCAGGGGGTCAGTGAGGGCAGCTAAAGCGCAGAGGCGATCCAGTGCTCAAGATGGCGGCTCGGCTGCAGCGGCGCAACTTCGGTGAACATGTGTGCTCAATCAGAGAGTAAGAGGGTGAGGGAGATTGATACTGGCATGATCCTTACCTCAGCGTGAAGCTTGACAGATGGCAAATTGACAACGGCGAGCACTGAGACGGTGGCATAAGGATGGCGGGCGGCGGGGCTGGATCTCTGGTCTTGGTGAGATCCAAAAGTGGCGTCGGCTGGCGCTAGGCGAAGCTAGGGTTAAGGAATAGGGTTGCGGCAAGTGCACGACCGCTATTTATGAGGTCGGGCTGCTTGAGGCGCACGCCAAGGCAAAGAGATGGGGGCACGGCGGATTCCTTCGACGGCGTTGGAGTACGGCGCGACGACGACTTGAGGTAGGAGAATCCGATGACAAGCGAGCCTAGGCTATCAAGGACAAAGAAGAAAAAGAGGGCACCGGTGCCGACGGCTGAGAGGGCCGAGTGCGCGGGGAGAGGGCAGAGCAGCTGCTGCAGCGGGCCTGGTGCAGTGAGCCAACGGGAGAGAGACGGAAAGCGGCAGCCAGCCCGACCGGCTAGGAAATGGGCCAGTAGCAGCAGGACAGATCAGAGAGAGGAGAGCAGTGGGCCAGGCCTGAAGGGGAAGGGAAATATAACTTGGGGCTAAATTGAAGAAGGTGATTTTCCATTTTCTTTTCTTATTTCAAAATGAAATTCAAATATAAACCAAATCGAATTTGAAATATACCTTCGATTAAAAAATAGGATAAGAACTCTTGGTAGGTTTTCAAAAATAAATTTAACAACTTTTTAAACTCTTTTATTTTCTAATTCTTTTTTCTTTTCTTTTATTTCAAAGCCATTTTCAAACTGTTTTCAGAAGCGATTTGAATTCATTTTGAATTTTGGATTGAACCACTCATTGCAATAAATCAAATGCACCGACATGTATGCATATGCATGTTGCTACTCCTTATGATGAATTTTAATTTAATGTAAATTATTATTTTTCCTATGTTTTTATGAGCACAAAAATACAAAATTAACTCAATTTACATCTCTTAAAAAACAAATTTTAGGGTGTTACACTTATATAGTGATCATCATCATTAGTAAGTAGGAATACATATGCTCCATCTTACCATATATTGTTCTTCATTAGTCAAAGATTTTTGACACATGTTGAAAACAGAAATATGGTCTAATAACTTGGTGGCATGGTGCAACACACCTACAAGGGAAATGCCATCAATAATCGATTAATCCATTAGAGCAGTTGTTCCATTAGGAACCGGCTCAGAGCTACGAGGCCACATTATCTAGGGTCCTATTTGTAAAATCCGAGGACTCATTTAAAATTCCAAGCCTTACCAAGGGAGTATATGAAAACATATATCCCCTCCAATAAATAGAGCCCTAGGGCTTGGAGAGGAGGGAGGACTCTTGGTCATTCACTCTCTTGCCCACTCCTCTCCTCTCCACTCTCTTCGTCTAGGGGATACCTAATAACAAGTATCATAGTAGTGTAGAAAAAAATAAAATAGTTAATGTACTGATATCATAAGTTTGAAAATTATTTTTTGATAGTGAAAAATTTGCAAACCATTGTGCAATTTAATACTTTATTTAGACAGTTATATAATTACTTGAGAAGCATAGATGTGGGGTGATGAGCCACATAACTCTACCAATCGCTCCAAGAAAACGAGCCACACACCACACATATTTTCATGACCACTTGGGTTGTCACGATAATTCTATGTTTAAAAAAACAAGATAATTTATTTCACACCATATGGATGTCACAAAAAATATATAAAATTTGAATGTGTGTAGCTCCCATCCTGCAGAATGAATTAGAGTGTAAAAGAATTAATCAATCATATATCAAAATTATGAACAAAGAGATGTACAAGTGTCAGTTCATTACCTTATCACCACAAGAATTATAGGAGAATAAAAGAATTACCTTATCACCACAGTAGCCCAACCAAGGAGAATAAAATAGAGCACTACAGGTTGCCACAGTACTCCAACAAAGAAACAGAGCACTACAAGTAATAAGATGACCACATATATAGGAAAACTAGACAAATCTGCTGATGAACAGTCCCAAAAGTAAAACACCCATACGAAATAACCCCAAGTACTTACTGAAACAAAGATGCCACCAGAATAAAGTGTCGTCCCCACTGCGGCTCTTCCTTCTGAGCCTCCACACACGTATGATACTGAAAAAATAGACCTCATTGTAATATTATATTGTCTTTACTAATAGAGTAATAGTATGTATAGATGAAGTCATTAATCTTACGCTGGCACCGCGAGAATCACATATATGATTGATGAAATAAGAATAATTGATCATGCCCCAAGTTTGGTAGAGTTGCAAGCAACTGTACGGACATCACTACAACAATAATTTTTAATTCAAAATTTAGCATTTCCATGTGACATCCAAGGATTTAAATAGTGGGCCAAATATCCATTATTTCAGTCATTCATTTAATTAACATACTTATTGTTGCAATCAACATTCATTTTTATCCAGCATTCAACAAATAAACAACTCAACAATTTTTTTCTTCAATACCCAAGAGAGTTGTGTATCATTGTATTAAGAGAGGAAAAAACGGTCACATACAATTATACCCCCTACTCCGGACCGAGCTGTAGGAGGGTGTTGAAACAAAGTTTTTCTAACCGTTTCACTCTGGGTGAGACCTGACCAATGCTCTAACCACCTACCTACCATGTCGCTAGAGCTGAACCTAAGGCATCAAGCTTCCGTGCACCCGCAAGACACCACAAGTGGTGTTTATCGCCAAAGGCACGCAACAGGTCATTATGTTGGGACTGGTACCCTCAAAGACGCAGGCATTCCTGTGCTTCCAAATCAACCATGCACACATGACCACAACTCAATAATTTTGAATGGTTCATTATATCATTTATCAAGGTAATAAAGGTGACAATGATGAAGTATAGATTATATTAAGTTAAAGTAAAAACATAACATTTTTCTCTGGCAGGGTTAGGGGCACTAAAAGATTTCGTGGCTAAACAAAATAGTGATCTTTAGTAGTGCTAAAGAGTCCTTAGCTAAATAGCAAACAATTGATTATAACTTAATGGCATGCCCTTTGAAAAAGCTATAGAAATGCTATATTTGGATATTTAAAACAATAGTGACATTGATAATTTATCACTGTAAACCAAGTCCAAACTATTTTTTCTTAAAGATATACTAAAGTTTGAAAGTTATCAAAACATGTCATGGATCCTTGATAGTGGTCGCTGTCTCGACAAACATATCATTGGTTGTACCACCGGTAGAAATGCCAACACAAAGTGAACCATCAAGATCTTATCGCTAAAAAGAATAGTGCAACAGAATATAGTTCAGAAATATATGTTACCAATTTGACTAACCAACACATTATTATTCCAAGAAAAGAAAAATAAAGTAAAAAAATATAGTTCAACCAAATGTCCAAACATTCAGGATAATAAATGACAATGTGCACACTAGTTAATAATTACGTGAGCATGATTTTTTTGCTTTTCGTAACATTATTGATGGATAATAATCATTCTTATCTATACTTATTGCTTTGAGTTGAACTACGAGCTTGTGCCACTATTTTACACATATACGTGTTATATGCACATGTGCGCTCCACGTTAAAGCTGAACCCTAGAATGAAAACCTTGCATTCACACCTTAAAAGTTTAATGAAATCGACTGGAACTTGCTAAAAATGACTCATTATAATATACTGCAATTTTGTGCAGACTAAAAAGACTATATCCATATGTGGGACCGACATAAAAAGCCGGACCTTAAAATTAGGACCCTCACATTTACACTTAAATATTCGAGCAAAATTGGTTAAAATATTTTAGATGACTTGGTACAATAGTAGGCTATTTTGTGCATATTGGTGCGGCTACATTCAAATGTGGGTCCCACATTAAAGTTGCACCCACAATTTAACACCCGTCTTCACTCCTTAAATTTTCATGAAATTGACTCAAATTATTTGGAGATGACTCGTTATAATGGGTGACTATAGACCATAGAACTAAAATATCACATTCACATTTTAAAATTTTATTGAAATTAAATAAAATTTGTTGCAGATGATTCAATATAGCAATCGGTACTTTGTGCATATTAAATGCAGTAGTATCAACATGTGTGTCACACATTAGAAATCCAAAACTAAACAGAACTTTGTGTCATCAAATCTAATCATTTCTACTTACAGATTGGGTTAAAGACTTACCCATAGATAATCCAATGCCTATACCCTACCCTATCCATTTGTAGTGGATTAAAAAAATATCCGTACCCCATCCAAATAAGATGGATAATATTTTGATTGTGGATAATGGGTACCGTACACACCAATAGCCCAATAGGTATACTAGGTAGCTCTATCCACCATCTCCCTGAGATTACTTCTGGATCTCCTTTAAGAGAGTCTCGACTTGGTTCCTCAATCGTTTGGGCTTCTCCCCCCCCCCCCCCCCCCCCCCCCCCCCCCCCCCCCAAAGACTCCTGACAAGCAGGAGGCTTGCTGGAGTACTTCGACAAATCATCATCATGGATATAGAATCACTCCTAATGGCATCCCCTATTTGATGATATAAAAGGAATATAGAAATATTCCCTTGTCAACCTCAACTGAATATTCACTCCACCAACCATTGTTGGGTTGACCTCATCTGGTAAAATCCAAGTAGTTAAAAGCTTCAACCAAATGGCGAAGTGGGGCTCAGAACCCAAATAGCATTCACACAAGTCGACCAATAGCATTCACACAAGTTGACGAATGTTGACATATGAAAATCCAATTTGGGTTCAAGTGATGTGTCTTTATCCCATAAGAACGAACAAGATCGTGGAAGAAGGAATGCCATGACATCGAAAATACATGCTCAAAGAAGGAGGTAAATACGATGGATACATCAATACTGGAGGAAGGGAAACACTCCTCAAATTTGGCATGCCACCTGGGGAGCTCCTTGGGTTACAAGATCCCATCCTTAAACACTCAAAGGTGGCACTCCTCCATAACCATAGAGGTTATCCAATGACTCATGGGGTCAATCAACTTCTCCCCAAATGGCAAGCACCCAACCTTCGACAAGGACGTTTTTTCCACCATAGGCATCCGGCGGTAGATAAAAGGTTAGGGATTTAGCCTTAATTTGAGAAATGTGGTGATAGATTAAGGAAAAGAATAGTGGGATTGCGAGTGATGGTGACTAGTTTAGGGTTCCTACACTGGCAGAGCATGTGAAGAAGACGAAGGATCGAGAAATTGGAAAAGGGGTGTGACGCAGTGCTCTCTTCCCTATCTTAAAATGGGTACGATGGAAATGGGCCCTAGTCGTTCAACTTTAAGCCGACGAATGCGCAAGGATTGAGCTGTTGTCCCATGAAGGGATTCTACAACCAGCTCAATATTAATAGAGTAATTGTGGCATGATGTCAATCAAATGCTTGCTGGGTTACTCAGAGAACATCGATGCTACAATATGTAACCAAGTTTCAACTCAGACTCTTAGGAGTGCTCTCTATACAAAACTTGGGTGACTCTTAATCTACTCAAAGAGAGATGACGCATGTTGGAATTATTAGCTCTGGCAAAGAAGGTCAGCAAATGATGCACAGGGAATCAGGTGGGTAGCACATGGGTCACAGATTTATACTAGTTTAGGTACGCGGCCCGAGTGGAGAGTAGATCTCTCTTATCTCGTATGCTATGTGTTTACAAGGGGCGTTGATGGCTATTGGAGCCAAATAAGGTTATGTATTGGGAAGATGTCTTGTGATACTGATCAAGGGCTCCCCACCCCTCCTTATATAGTCCATGTAGTGGGGTTATATATAGATAGAGTCCCAATCGGTTTAAAAAAGGTTTCCTAATTCGTTATAAGGAAATCTAGTTGGATAGAGTTGGCTTCCAAGTATATCTTGATATGCCTTGTCCTCCAAATAGATGAGGTACCACGTCAGGGTTGGGCTTCTCGTGTAGCCTACTCAGTGGACCCCATCCTATTTGGGTGCAGAGGTTGTCTACAGCTGAACCAAACCACCAGCACTAGCCAACCGGACACGGTAACATCACGAGCGATGCAACGCGAAACTATCGCCTAAAATCTCAGTCGTTTTCAGGCATATGAAGTGTAGAAAAAGTGTAAAATTTATTATGACCAGCCATATTAAAATTCCCCTCGGCACCCCCATGGAAAAGTACCTTGCAGCGCATGGAAAAGGAAGGGTGCGGCAAGGAAGAGCCGCCTGATGAGATTTGAAAATATTATTTTTTTCTATATTAATTAATTCAAAAAAATCTAAAAATGAATGACTCATATTTATTTGAGTTATTATCTCCTAATAAGTAAAGGAGTATATCATAGCATTGTCCTACCCAAAATTACATTTTTTTTAAACAGGGGTAGTACACAACAATTTATGTTATTTTTTTGTTAAAATCCTTACCAAAACTGTAAAATTAATGTATAAACCTTTGTAGCCAAACTGCAAACCTATGCAATTTGCGAGCCGGGTTGGACCGAAAAAAAACCTAGCTGTTTCGATCCAAAAAAAATCTTGTCTACAACCGTCCACTAGACGAGTTGGGTCGGCTTAGGACGAGAAAAAAATTTCTAAGTAGCAGAACCTGTGTCCAGGCCTGTCCACTAAGGCTTGTGTGCTAGGCTACGAATGAACTCGGTTGAGCCAGACCGAATTTGCTAAGGTCTACAAAACATGAGTAAAACCGTAAAGAACTAACAAAAGTGAGAACAAATCCACAAAGGCAAAGTGGTCTTTCATCTCTAAATTGACATTGTTAAAATGCTATAACAGAGTAGGAGTAAAATTTGCCTTCGTGTTCAAATAACAAGGGCCAAAACATAAAGTTCAAAAGTGAGGTCAAAATCATCATATCATAACATATAAAAGTGAAAGTATATGCATAACACCCCGGAAACCCCAAACACCCCGGGATGCTACTAAACTTCACAAAACATTAACCGCACATAAGAAATAAAGATTTTGGCAGCACCTTCTTGTATTTATAAACAACACGGAATCAAGATACATAGATAACCAAAGAAGCACCAAACTAGAATTGAAGAACAACCTAACAAAAAAATATGGGCTACTCCAACAAGAGTAAGTTTAAAGACCGTACTTTTGACATTCGTTCTTAAGTCTAATAAACAAAACTAAATTATTAAGCTTTTAAATAGGAAGTCTCCAAATGTGGAAATGTGAAACGTGCAGCTAATCCCCTTCCCTTCCAAGCAAGTATCAAGTACCTGGACTGAGTAAAGAAGGGTGAGATGAAACATCTTAGCAAGCAAATTTGTTTTGACAAGCTATTTAAACCTCAAGTTGAATTAAACAACAATTTAACATGGAGTTCCACTTATAGAATAAACAAGATATATAATATCAATATAAAATGAATGACTTCCAATTTTGAACATAGCTAGATAATAGAGCTTCATAATAACATAGACATATCACTTTAATGTACTTCGTGAATGCATATGAATGCAATGCAAAATGTCTCATGCCTGCACACCCAAAAAGGTGTGGAACTGCATCGTCCCATGATGTTGTACCGGTACGGTCGTGACCATAGGTCAACGACATAACTTCCAATGCACATGAATGATGCAATGTACATGGCATGCTGCAATAAAACCACATAAACCACCAATGATACTTTGACTTCATCTTCAAGGGTATGGATTAACCACATATGCCAATATGGAATAATAGCAACACCAAAGATAGATAATTAAGATATCCATGAAATAAGATCAAATGGACAAAGATCACAAAGTTTGGTCATTTTATTGGTATGCCATTATTATAAACATTATGGTGTAGGTGATGAAAATAGCAAGCCAAAATGGTAGCAAACCACTGCTACATTCACTTCCCTCTTTACAGAAGATCATAAAGGCACTAGTGATGCTCCGAAGCACTACAACCTATTGTGCAACATACAACTCAGTACATAAACTCCAAATATTACTTACAAACAACAAACAAAGCGCTCCTATGTTCAACCAAGAACCAGCAAAGACATCCCCCGTTTTCTATAACGGAAGATTAAAAGAAACTGAACAATACAGCCCACCACACTGATCCTCCTATTGCAGTCAGTCCATTTGTTATTTTAATAACTATTTTTATATAACAGAGAAAACCATGATTGAGAACACTAAAAACATCTACATAAAATTCTCTACTGACTTCGGTATTCACCGCGAAATTTAATTTGGTCATCTACTATTTTAATTTCCAGCTGCAAAGTAACCATCTAATCCTGAACCAATCCACCACTTCGAAATTCCTTATGCCCTGACGTATTACCCTTAACTGCTCTTCTAACACTGCTGGAATATAAAATATAATTAGCAATACTCCAGACTGTTGAACCCCTAATTCAATCTTTAACTGAAGCATAAAGAAAAGAAGATTAAATCCAATTAACACTGATTGGATTAAACAGCCACGTATCCAGTCTAACGAATTAAAAGCTGTAGGTTTCTGACACAACTCATCCCTCACTTCCAGAAGCAGCAGAGCAACCAACGCCAAGAAAAACTTGGGCCTTATTTAGATTGGGGTTAGAAATTAGTATTTGACACTGTAGCATTTTTGTTTGTATTTGACAATTATTGTCCTAGGCTCAAAAGATTCGTCTCGTAATTTACAATCAAACTATGTAATTAGTTATTTTTTTATCTACATTTAATATTTCATGCATGTGTCTAAAGATTTAATGTGATGGAGAGAGAGTGAAAAAACTTACAATCTAAACGAGGGGTGTTCACGCTGATAGCAGCGACAAGGAGACCAACCTCCCAACGACGACAGACCCAAGCGATGCTCCTCGAGGAGGCGAGAACGCATTTGAATGGAGCGATCTGTTATTAGCGCCGGCAACAATGAAGATGTGGGTTACGTACGTTTACACCTCTTCGTTTCCCCTTCTTCAGGTTGGACTGTAATTAGGCCTTTCTTTCCTCTACTCTAAGCCCACTAAGCCCAAAAGACATTAAGTTAATTAATTTTTTTCGGGGATGTTACAATATGTGAATGCCGAGGCTCCAAAAAATTGCTTAAACAGAATTTGTCCAATCAAACTCACCGTTTCATTGATGTGGTCGACACACTATCGTGGATTTGTGGTTCGTGTGCCCGACATGCGAAAGAAAAAAAAATTACACACGCAGTGAATTAGCTATAGACCAAGGTCGGTCATGTGAATTTTTATATCATTAAAAAATGTGTGTTGCACGGGTATTTTGTCAAGAAAAGATGGAATTGGAAAACAAAAAAAATTGAAAACAGAGATGTCGGTGTTTCGGACCGGGGGTCCTCAACCAACCAGTGAATTTGAACTGCGTGTTCCCAATCCCGGATGGTGATGCAAACAGACACAGGGCTTATACTGGTTCGGGCAATTCGTGCCCTACGTCCAATCTGAGAGATCGATCTTGTATTCCTTGCACCGAAGTGCTTGTAGTAGGGGGGTTACAAGCCAGGTGAGAGAGAGAGCTAGTCCGAGGTCTCGGCGTAGAGTGGTGCGGGCTGCTTGAGACGCTGCTCTCAGGCAGCGGGGGAGCGTGCGTGAATTGAGTGAGTGCGTTTTCCCGTGAGGGTCGGCCTGGTCCCCTTTTTTTAGAAACGGCCCTGGCTGCTTCCTTTTATAGCCGCAAGGAGGGAGCCAGGAGTACATGAGAGAGCTACATGTGGAGCCTTAGCGAGGAAGGAAGATCTAGTACTGTGGCCTATTCCTGTAGCAGCACAGTGTCAGGAATGGCAATTGGTACTTGATCACTGGTGCGTCATGCCGGCCATGCCCGGGGCTGTTGAAGTCGTAGGGGTCCTCGTTGACGTCTAGTCAGCATGGCCTCCGCTGTAGGTGACATGCCGTGCCTTGTGAATTTTTGACTTGGTGGCGCGCCGGGGCCTGGCAGGTGTTTGTGGCTGACTGCGCAGAGGCCTGGGAGGTGACCTGAGTATGATGCGGGGGCCTCGGTGGTCAGCGTCGTACCCGGTTTAGGTGGAAAAGTGCAGGGCATGTGGCCACAGGGCATGGTAACCCCTGCACCGTCAGTAAGGGATGGTAAAAAGGAGATTTGACCGTTGTCCCATCGCTCTTGTTGCTGTACCCTGCTGGTCGTGGCTGACGTAGTGGGTGCATTCAGGCGCATTAAATGGATGGGACAGCCTGCCAGAGGGACGGCCTCGGCGAGACGGCCTCGGCGGGGCGAATCGGAGAATCGACTGAGGCCTCGGCGAGAGGGCCTCGGCGGGGCGAATCGGAGAATCGGCCTCGGCGAGAGGGCCTCGGCGGGGCGAATCGGAGAATCGGTCTCGGCGAGAGGGCCTCGGCGAGGAGGCCTCGGCGGGGCGAATCGGAGAATCGGCCTCGGCGAGGGGGCCTCGGCGAGACGGCCTCGGCGGGGCGAATCGGAGAATCGGCTGAGGCCTCGTGGTTGTCCTTCGGCTTTGATATTTGTAAGGTCTAAGCAATTTTTCGGTTCTTGCTTAGGGTACCCCTTTTTATAGTATCCAACAAGAGAAAACTAGAGAACATAAAAAAAAGAAATGAGGGACAAACGTGACCAAGGGAAATTGAACTGTTTGACCCATAGAGCAAGTCACTAGGCGCTGTTATAAATAGCACGAAGAAAGCAAGGAAGAAATCTTCCAAGTTTGTTATTGGGGTGGAGACCTTCGGTGCGCCATCCTTTTTCGCCTATTCGAATCGTCACGCCATTACTATTAAGGTATGATTTGCTTTGATCGGCATTCGGTTCTCCATGCTTGAAAACCGACACCAAAGCCGAACACCAAAGCAATTAGAACCTGCAACCGAAACAGACAACCAAAAAAAAACGATAATTCGACTAGGTTCTCGGTTCTTGGCCCTCGTTTAGTTCTCAACTTTGGCACTATGTAAAAAAAAGATTCTCGTCATATCAAACTTGCGGTATATGCATGGAATACTAAAAGTAGACGAAATTAAAAACTAATTGCACAGTTTAGTTGTACTTTGCGAGACGAATATTTTGAGCCTAATTAGTCAACAGTTGGACAATTATTACCAAATATAAACGAAATGCTACGATAGAAAATCTGGCACTATGCAAACTTTGCACATCCAAATTCCGGCCAACTAAACGCGCCCTTGGTTCAAAAGTGCCTAGCCCTACCAAGCAGTTCTCAAAAGTTTCCAAAGATCCGAAAGATACACCATAAAGTGGTCCACTGGCCCCGAAAATATACTCTAGGAGGTTCCTGAAGGTACGCCACACCTTTGATTTTGATTTAAGTTGATGTACGTAATATATAAGTGGTCTAATTCTCCTGGTCATAAGGGTTGAATCCGATGCTTATATTTCTTTATCTTAAAAAATCTGCAGAGAAGTCAAAGTCGCCGTGGAGGAAGACTTGCCTGCAGTCGGAAGTCTCCATGCAAATTCCCATGCGAACCAGCACGGTATAATGATAAACAAAGTACAGTGGCATTCACTATTTCATTCACCCAGCTACTCATTCGGTACAAGCTTGAATGAGTAAACTGAGGAAACTAGCAGCGGTAATGCTCCAATTAAAATGTCCGCAACAGATGGACGCTTCACTCCGCTTGCTCCTGCACTCAGTCTCTCGCTTCCTCCTTCCTTCCACGCTCGCGCCCCGCGTCTACCCCGACGCACGGCCATGCTTGCCTCCCTAGCCGGCGGCGGCGTGCTTCCCTACCCGACGTCTTCCTCCCCCACCCCGGCGCCACCCCGGCGCCACGTCCTCACCCACCAGGAGCGTCCAACATCCACGGATCTGGTGGCCCTCTCCTACCCCAGCGAGATCTATGGAGGTGACGCGGCGATGTTGCAGGGGAGTGGGCGGCTCTACCCCACCCCGACGCGGCGCCCTCCCCTCCCCCGGCTGAGCCCTCTCACCCTAGTGACCGAGCTCCCCCTCACCCCGGCGGCCGGAATCGACCGGCCAGTCTTCCCCTCCCCTATATATGTTGCATATGTATGTTTCAAGTGTTTCAGGCATTTCAGATAAATGTTGCATTTATTTTATATGGATGTTGCAAAAGTAGATCGGGGGATGTTGCACATGTTGCATATGTTGTAATTGTTTCAGAGGCATATTGCAAGCGTATGTTTCGAGTGTTTCAGATGTTTCAGATGTATGTTTCATCTATTTTTCCGGAAGCATGTTGTAAGTGTATTTATCTGGATGTTGCATATGTTTCACACGTATATTGCATGTGTTTTATTTGGATGCTTACGTATGGTTGCAATGGTTTTCAAGTGCAGTTTAGGTATTTTTTTAAGTGTTTCAGAAGCATGTTTTAAGTGTTTCAACCGCCTTCAGACGTATGTTAGAACTGTTGTATTTAGATATTTTAAAAGTAGATCGAGTGTTGCATCTCTCCTCCCCACCTTCTGTTGCATCGTCTCTCCTGACGCCGGCAGGGCATCCATATGACGCCACGGCTGGGTCCTTCCAAATCAGAGGCACCGCACGCCCTTCCCTTCTTGTTGCTCGGGCGGCTCAGGCCCCTGTACAGCGCGAAACAGAGTATAGCACGCGGGCGTCCTGTCTAGACATCTGGACGCTAGTACTTCCAAACTAGCAGTAAAGACAGGTTGCTTTAAGCATGATTGACGTTAGCAAGTCATGAATTAACAAGACGTGTTTTTTGACTTCAATCTCCGGGTACAATATGAAACGGGACGTCTGACCAGATCACCGCGCCTCAGCCGCACAAATTTAATTTCCTCGCCTATTCGAGTTATTATTTCCAAATCCCGCGCCTATTTGTGACGTTTCATCATGTAGGTAAGCTCTACGAAATTTGCCAGGGAAACGAAGATACTGCTTGAAAACTGAGCTACCTAGATTGACCGCGTGATAGGCATGTCCGCGCTCGCCCGGACCATCCGATCGATAGGCTGGCTGGCTGGACTCCCCGGGTCGTCCTCGGCAAGTGCATCAGCTGAGCTGGAGTCGCCTGACACCTCGCTTTCACTTGCACAGTTGCACTTCCATTAATCAAGGAAGACTTCAACTCTCCGCTACATCCTTCTGCTCCGATCTCGCGCGCGCGCGCTCTCTCTCTCCATTGCTAGCTAAAGGCGGCTCGGTGGCATCTGTCGCCGTCAAGCTGAGGCGCACGGACCGGTGTTTCGAACAGTCGATTAGTAAATTAGTATATTACGTGTCTAACTCAGATGGTATGATAAAATGACATGAGGATTATACTAGTTTGGGCCGAATATTCCTACGTTTAGTTTTGGGCTGCTCGTGTTACCAACACTGAGTTTGTAGTAGGGGTTACAAACTGACAAGAGAGGAAGGAGCTCTCCCAAGTCTCTGTGGTTTGATTGCTCGATGCTTCTACTGCTCGATTTATCGATCGATCGATCTTTTTTTCTAGACGGTGCACTGTCTTCCTTTTTATAGACCAAGGGGGGAGAACAGGATATCAGAGACCGAGAGAATGGAAGAGGGAAAAAAGAAAAAGAAATAAGGCTCCCGGAGGTGTGCCGTCCTTCTCTTTGTGAGTCCCGCTAACCCTATAGATCGTGGTGGCAGCGGCGTTGCACCGGGGTCCTGTTGGCCGCTGCAACATACGTGCAGGTTTCGTGCGCCGTTCTTATCTTCCATCCCATCCGAGTGGACGGAATGGTCAAAGAGTCCCCTAACAGAGGCCATAAGGGGGCTGGCAGTATAGTGTCAGTTAACTGACGCCGGTCGACTGACGTTGGACGGTGGTCAGGTAGGGAGTTGGCAGCACAGTGCTGGCCTATTGACACGGTGGGCGACGTGAGTCTCCCAGCATGGCCCGATGCGACCGCCAGTCGCATCAGGACGCGCCCGAGACGTGCTCTCGGGCATGCGCCTCCACGCCGTAGTGGTTGAAGCGGTTCGGGTCACACCCTGGGCCCACTCCTTTTGTTCGGTAGCAAATCCGACCCCCGGAGAACCGGTGGGGCGGAAATCTCGCCTTGGGGGCCGGGCGAGACAGAATCCAACCCTCGGGGGTCAAACGAGGCGGAGCCCTCCTCGTGGGACTGGAGGAGTCGGAGCCCGTGCCCTGGGATCGGAGGAGTCGGAGCCCACGCCTTGGGGTCGAACGAGGTGGAAACCTTGTCCTCGAAGTCGGACGAGGCGTGGCCCGACCCCTAGGAGTCGGACGAGGCTGTAGTTGCATTCTTAACCATCAGATGTGGCAACGTGATACTCATTAATCCTTTGGCTCGGATACTCGGGTATAGATATCAGACAGTAGCCCTCGAGCCTTTGGAGGAGTGAGACACTCCTGCAAAGGCTTTTTGCGATCCGTCGCTTGAGGGCGCATGGGAGTACTGTTCGTTATTGTCGCTTTGCACGATGGCGAGCTGTGTATGAGCACTGGCTCCAGATTCTGGACAAGGACCAGCCTCATAGGGATATTGTGCCATTGTCTTGCGCTCAGGCACTTTTGCTGTGCAACCACGGGCGTGTGCTGTAGCGCCCTGGATGGTACCTTGTCTCCCCGGCCATAAATAGAGCTACCTCTGCCTCAGAAGCTATCATGGCTCGAGTTATAGCGCTAGTTGGTTTGAGGCTCTTGCTTTTCGCCAGGGGTGACTTTGCTCACTCCTGATGCCAAAAGATTTCTTGTAAAGGATATCCCAAGCTCCTTCCCTCTAAAGCCTCTCCGGGCATGTTTGGAGGCCACGATGCTAGAAGATCTCTTGTAAGGAGAGACCATCGTGCGTCTCGAATGAGCCCCTATCCTAGATTTTGGATCAGAGAACGGAGAGAGGGAGGAGAGCATTGGAGTGGGAGAACAAGGATCTTGGCTCCCTTGTTTCGCTTCGTGCCCCGAGGCGCGGAGCATGCTCTAGGATTTCAAGCCTAGGGCTTGTGTTTTTAGCTTAATGAAAGCTTGTATTCGCTTTGTTGCTCCTGTGGCCATTGTGCCGTGGAGGCGGATTGTTATTGGAACTTCAACGTCTTTTCCCTTCATACTGCATAGGGTAATCGGGTAGGATTTAGGCGCCCAGCCTCCATGAGGAGGACTGGCAAAGGCCGCAGAGGCACGCTGAGCAGACATAGGATCCCATGCTCCTGAGCCCGTGGCCGACTAGGGAGTCAGTCCGAGGCTGAGCATTTCAGTACTTATCCTTGGGCCACGGACTCTTATCTCTTTCGGTCTGGGTGTTTGCCCATGTATGTTCCGACAGCAACCAGTACGGCCGGTCGGTTTCTCGAGTGGGGATCAGGCGGCCCGAGCCCCCGAGCCTCTAGGGGTTGGTCGGGGTCGGTCGCCTGGTTTCTTGCGTCACTCTATCCATGGTTTCCGAAATCGGAGGTGACTCATCATTTGTCTACGACCACGTGTTTGGTCTCTTTGCGATGCCGAGCCCCTGAGCCCCCACGCGTAGCAGGGGTTCGGTCGGGGGGTTGGTTCATCTTGTGATCGCCGTCCCTCACACGTCCATTTGCTAGAACAAAGGGGCTGAGCTATGCCGTGCTTTCCTCGCTGGACAGAGCACGGTGCTTGGTGAGTTATTAACGGGCTTGTTCGAGTGGAGCCCCGGCATCCCCTTCGTGGGGGCCTGGTTCAAGATCAGCTAGTGACTGACTCTAGATTCTTGGCGGCCGGTCTATATAGTTCTCGGATCTGTTCGACCGGTCCGAGGGCTCGATGCCTTTCTTTGGAGAAAAACCATGGACCTTGCATCATCCAAAACTCAAAACGAGGGTTGGGACATCCGTGTTGCTTCATGTGCCTCGGGTATTGGCCGCTAGTGGGCTCGTCCTAAACCTCCCCTCACTCTAGGGTGCCCTGGAGCGGCCGTGAACCCACTGGTGGGCCAGCCTTCGAACTCCTGGGCGTTAATGGGTCGTGGGAGTGTTTTTAGCTCCGTGTCCCACTTACCTACAGCGGCTCGTCGCCTTTGAAGGTGAACCATTGCCCGACGGATCCTTTATGGGGAAGATTTGGATAGGCATGCGCTCGTCTCTCGAGGCAGCGATGCGACTGATGTGGCATGGAACAGTGAGGGCACAACCCCTGAAGGAAGCAGATCTGGTGAGGCATGGGGCGCATTAATTTAGGCGGATGGTTCGCCCCTCGCCCATTCCACCCTTACCTTATAAACGAAGCCGTTTCTCCCCAGCCTCCGCACGCGTAGCCGCATCTTTGCCCCTCCAATCTTTCTGTGTTTCACTCTCAAGTTCTAACCTTCGTTCCCCTATTTTCGCTTCGCCACCGGAAAAGTTCTCGCTCTCTAGCCCTACGCCATCGCCAGATCTTCTGCATCGCCATCCCCATTCCTCGATGGAGCCATGGCTTCGCTCTGACGTTCTCCACGTGTGCATGGAGGGTCTAGTTAAGAAGGGCCTTCCCCACGCAAGGACTGCGGTGATGGAGTGGATTGTACCTAGTGGCGAGGATGAGCCATCACCGTCCAATGGCTACATCGTCTCCTTCGTCCCCTTCCACGAGCGTGGGTTAGCGACTCCTCCCCACCGATTCCTCTGAGGGCTGCTGCACTACTACGAGCTTGAGCTACAGCATCTGAATTCCAATGGGATTCAGCACATCTCGGCCTTCATCATGCTGTGTGAGGGGTATCTAGGGATCTAGCCCCACTTTGAGCTGTGGAAGCACTTCTTCACCGTCGAGCTGCAGAAGAAGGAGAGGAAGAAGTCAAACCTAGCGGTGCCGACGGGATGTGCGAGCATACGCCTTCGAGGCAACCGGTCATCAAAGTACATGTCCATCCCATTGTCGAAGTCCAACAAGGGGTGGCATAAGCTCTGGTTCTACCTAAGGAACGATGATGCCACCCCCTATAGATCTTCACCGGCCACCTAATCGGGGAGGCACCTAACGTGTGGAGGTACGGGCCCGTTGTGAAGGAGCAGAAGTGGCTCGGTGACCTTCTCAAAGCCATCGCGACTCTGAAGGGATGCGGTCTTTGCAGGACCAGTGTCATCGGAGCATACCACGTCAGGAGGCTGGCGCCGCTGATGGCGCGTGCTCTTCCGATGTACAAGATGACACCGGATTCTGAGCCCAAAGGGACGGTGATGGTCGCCGGTGAGGCCCTCAGCATCGACAAAATGGCACAACGCATCAAGGAGGAGATGGAGTGCCCAACGGATCCATCGATGGATCTCGCCCTAGTGTACCCGGTCCCGGGGCATCCTGCGATGCAGCCAGACATGGGTTTCATCGAACTGGTAAGTCTTCTTTGAGTTTCTTTCCTTGGCCGACCGTCCTCTGTTCTCAGATTCTAAGCACCAGGATTTGCAGCCCGACCTCTTCGCCCATGAGTCTGACCTGCCACTTCCAGAGGACGCAGCCAGGAGGGCGGTGAACCACACCACGACTAAGGCGGTGAAGGCGAAGAAGCAGCAGAAGAAGGCGAAGAAGGAGTGAGCAAAGCTGCAGCATGGAAAGTGCCGGCAAGGCTCGGAGAAGAGCGACGATGATGAGGAGGAGGAAGAGGAGGAGGATGAGTCTAACCCCAACATCCCATGGGGCACGCTTGTGCGCAAGGATGAGCAGGCTGACACGGGGTAGGCCAACATGACCCCGATTCTGCAGCACGCCCTAGCGCAAACTGAAGAGGATGCGCCTCAAAGATCAGCAGGGGGACGCGCCCCCGAGGTCAGAGGAGCAAGTCCGCCCCACTCCGACCGACCCCATCAGGGGATCGAAGCGGCCAATTGCCGACGTGGCAGAGTCGGAGTCGAGCGATTAGCCCCCAAAATGTTCTCGAATAATGGCATCCAGGTGAGTTAATGACTTCTTCGCCCTTTCGTTGTGTTCTTGGATTTCGTCATGTGACGTTGGTGCTTTTCGTAGGACCAGCCCCAGCAACCTCCTGGCGTTGGCGCTGTAGAAGATCCTAGCACATCGGCCAATCCCCTAGGAGCCGACTGGCGTGGTGCTGGGGGCGCATCATGATGGCACCGAGGTAGACACGGCGTCGCCTGAGGAAGCAGGGGAGGTGGAGGCGGAGGCACCGATTGTGCCAGAGGAGGTGCTCGTGGAATCGGTGCCCGCGTCGGTCGACGCGCCCAAGGTGGGGTAGATGGGAGGAGGTGCGGCCGAGGTGTCCCCTATAGACACGGCGATGGCTCAGACTTCGGCGCCTGAGTTGCCAGCCTCCTCTACCATCAGAGGGTCCGCTCCTAAGGGTGTGCTAGTGACAGAGGAGGTATCATCGACTCCCATCAGGCCGACGCCGACGATTGCGACGGCCGACCCCTCAGTTGGGGCTGGGCCCTCCTAGTCCCTTGTCTGGCCGGGCGATGATCCACTTGCATGGGGAAGAAACCAGCTCCATTGGGCCAGGCGACTGGACCTGAGTGACTTGGTGTTCATCCTCGATGACCCAGCGGAGGTGAAGGACTGGATGAGCGTGGGCTTAGGACTTGAGTCCATACTCTGCTCTTTGATCGACGCGTTGGGGGTGTTGAAGGATGGCATCGCCCCAGCTGGCCAGGTTTGTCATGTCTTCATGTTTTCTACTTTCGAGCCCTGTTTATATAATTTAAACCTATTTTTTTTCATAGTCCCTTGTGATGCGCAGTTGGGAGAAGTCCCTATTCCTCCATTGTGAGAGGGAGGTCTAGGGGCTTGCTACCAAAGTGTCACGGCTGCAGGAGGAGGTGGCAAACCTCCAAACCAAGGAATGGGAAGCCCGTCAACACGTCGACGAGGCCAAGGACAAGCTCAAGGTTGTGGTCGCCAAGGCCGGGGAAGATGTCGTGGAGCTTGGACAACTCCACCCGACCCTTGACCTTGCCCGTCAAGAGAGCGCTGACGCTCGGCGCGCACTAAAAAATGAGCAGAAGTTGAAGGAAGAAGCTGAGGACCTAGCCGCCGCCTTGGGCGGGGATGTTGGTGTGCCTCAGAGGGAGAAGACAGTCCTCGAGGAGCAAGTGAAAAGTGATTCTCTAGTTACCTTTTTGCTTGTCGTTTGCCGTTGGTTTTTTTACGCTCTTTGATGTTTGGCTTAGGCAGTCCTACAGAGCCAACTCTCCGAGGTGCGGGGTCAACTCTAGTCAGAGAGCGACGACCACGACACCTTGCGCGCTGCCGTCAGGTTGGTCTTCAACGACCTCAGGGTTGCCCCGGCCGTGGAGACGAGCTCGCTCGCAGTCTGGGTTACCTAGATACCAGATCGGGCACGCGCACTCGCAAGGGAGGCCCTGTACACCAGAGTCCATCATGCGTTCACCATTGCCCGCTCCCACTACATTAACATCGACCAACCAGTGATCAGTGAGGGCTTCGCGCCTAGCTACACTGACGGCGAGCTAGATAAAATTGAGAAGGAAGCGGCTCCCCCAGCGTAGGACCTGGCGGAGAAGGTCAGAGAAGAAATCTTGCCCAAGGATGTTTAGTTAGATAGCTGACTCCGGTGTCGGTCTTTTTGTAAAGACTTTTATTATGGTCGAAAACATTGTTTGGCTTTATATATATATATATATATATATATATATATATATATATATATATATATATATATATATAAAGTTTGTTGTGATCCGACCCTTGTTTTATGTTAAGGCATTAGAAACTTAAGTTGCGAGCGACTAAGTAATGATCACGCCTGTGAGCAAGCAATGTCGTAGCCGTCGGGGCGTAGGCTTTTTGCATTCTGACCAGTTTTACTCATCGTTAGTTTTTGGCAACTCTTATTTCTAGGTATTGTCATAAAAAAGAAGGGTCGGATGGGAAAATATTTCTGAGTATACGTACTCCTATCAGCCCCCGAGTAAAACCTGACCACAGGTAGTTGCTGGGGTCATGTGTTACTAAAGACTGATCAGATCAGAAGTGAACCCGATAGGAGATAACATTTTTTGGTTTTTGCAGAAACATTACTTAGTTTGATAAGCATATTGGAAGCTTTGGATCGGGAAGACTAAGGGTAAAAGCGACGTAGCTGCTCGATATTCTAGGCGTTGGTGATGGCTTTGCCGTCATCGGTCTTGAGCTTATAGGTGTCGGGTTGGAGTACTTCTGCGATGATGTACGATCCTTCCCACGGCGTCGAAAGCTTGTGGCGATTTTTGTTGCTCTGGATGTGGTGAAGGACTAAATCACCTACGCCGAAGGCGTGACCCCACATGTGTCCGCTATGGTACCGTCATAGCACCTGCTGGTATTTGGCCAAACAGAGCAGGGCGATGCCGCGTGCTTCATCAAGCAGGTCCATGGCGTCTTTCAAAGATTCTTTGTTTCCCTACTCATTGTAGGCCTTGACCCATGGCGCTCCATAGTCGAGGTCAGTTGGGAGGATGGCTTCGGAGCCATAGACCATGAAAAATGGCATGTAATCGGTTGCCCGGCTACTGGATGCCCTTAGGCTCTAGAGTACCGAGGGGAGCTCCGTGACCCACCGTCCACCAGCTTTGTTGAGCCGATTGAAGATCCTGGGCCTGAGGCCATGGAGGACCATGTCATTTGCGCGCTCGACCTGCCTATTTGTGCGGGGGTGCACTATGGCAGCCCAATCAACGCGGATGTGGTGGTTGTCGCAGAACTGGAGGAATTTCTTCCCTATGAACTGTGTGCCATTGTTAGTTATGATGGAATTTGGGACCCCGAATCGGTGGATGATGACCGTGAAGAACAACATGGCCTGCTCGGATTTTATCACGGTGATCGGCCGAGCCCCTATCCACTTCGTGAACTTGTCCACGGCGATAAGTAAGTGCGTAAAGCCCCTGGGCGCCCTCTTAAGGGGCCCTACCAGGTCGAGCCCCCAGACCACGATCGGCCATGTGATGGGGATCGTCTGGAGTGCTTGGGCCGGTAGGTGAGTTTGCCGAGCGAAGTACTGGCATCCTTTGCATGTGCGTATGACCTGCTCGGCATTGGCCACCATGGTTGACCAGTAGAAACCTTGTCGAAATGTGTTTCTGAGCAAGGTTCTAAGTGCGGGGTGATGTCCACAGACTCCTCCATGGATGTCTTCCAGCAGGTCCTTCTCCTGCTCGGTGGGGATGCAATGCTATAGGATTTCAGTGTGGCTGCGCTTGTAGAGCTCCCCTTTGATGACGACGAAGGACATGGCACGACGTGCGAGCCATCGGGCCTCTGTCTTGTCAGCATGGAGCACCTCATGGAGGAGGCAATCAAGATAAAGTGTTCTCTAGTCAATCGGAGGGTCGGGCTCCACCACTGGGTCTTTGACGAGTTCCATGACCTCGGGGTCAGATGGAACTGAGGGTCGGTTAGCCCCCGAGCCTAGAACTGGTGGCTCATTGCCGGTCTATTCTGGTTCCTTATATCGGACCGAGGGCTTGTGTAGGTCACTAACGAAGATGTCGGTGGGGACCGGCTCTCGGATCGATGCCATCTTTGCTAATGTGTCGGCTGCTTCATTGAGCCACAAACCGGGGTTTATTTCCCCAGAGTATTTCAAGATGTTAGTCGGCGGGCGGTATCGGGGCGGGAGCGCCGCCTTGAGGATATGCCAACTGAAAGCCTAGGCCCCATTGGTTTGGGGTAATGACTTCGGTCCTCCTCGCGGTCGTAGCACCCACTGTAGCGAGGGTGGTAGCCATGGTCGGCTGCCTCCTCTCTATCACCCTATGCATGCCTTCGGGCATTTAGGGTGAGCTGAGCATCATGGTCATAGTCGAGATGCCCTTGGATCGGGGTCATGGCGGGCCTTTCGCCACCCTACGGTGACGGCGCCTTTTGGACGGATATGTCCCTGGTGCAACATCTCGAGGACGCGCGCTAGCTAGCATCGACCTCGCATCATCGAGACATCACGCTCTCTGCCTGCTACACCGCTGCTCGCTCAAGCAATGTCGTATCTCCCGATGAGCTCAGCGCTCATCGAGCGTTGTGGGCTCTGGCATGCCTCGGATCATAGCCGCCACCATGGCTATGTTCTGATTGGTGCAGGCAAAGTGTGGGAGGCCATCATTGTCCTCGATGATGCTCCTGTGTATGTCGCAGGCCACGGCAGATGTGTGCCCACCGTCCGCGTGGTGAGTGATATCGTGCTCGAGCTCCGCTTGCTCCTGCTCCAGCTGGAGCCACGCGTCCTCGAGCTCCTTTTGCCATGCCCGCAACTGCTCCATGCGCAAGGCCCTTGCGTCCCCCTCGGCCTCATCGTCCTGGCCATTCGGGGGAGTGGCTTCCCGACCGTGGACACCTTTGTCGTGCACATCATGGATTTCTGCCACGAAGCACTCGCGCGAGAGGTGGAGGCTCCCCTCGCCGGAGTTGAAATCAGAAACGGTCTCGGAGCCTTTCGCTATCAGGTCATAGAAGGACTCCGAAACATAATCCGTCACGCCCAAGAACTCGCTGTTCACGGCGGACGGACGTAGGTCACTCCTGGGAGTGTGGGTTCCTAGGGTGTGCAGCCGTAGCTCCCCGAGGGTCTCGATGACCGCATCGAGACTAACGGCCTAAGGCGGTGTGGCGGGGTCGTTAGTCCGCGCCAGTTCTCCCTCAGTGGAGACGATGAAGTCTAGGCTCCTGAAATGCATGTGCGTGCCCGGGACCCAGCTCGCACCGTGGTTAGCCATCCACAGCCTAGTGGTGTCGACGTGACGCGCAAAGAACCCCTACCTAGCACACCAACTGTAGGTGTTTCGAATAGCCGACTAGTAAATTTGTATATTGCGCGTCTGACCCGGATAGTATGCTAAGAGGACACGAGGATTATACTGGTTCGAGCCGAATGTCCCTACGTCTAGTTTCAGGTTGCTCGTGTTACTAGCACTGAGTTTGTAGTAGGGGGTTACAAACTGGCGAGAGTGGAAGGAGACCCCAAGTCTCTGTGGTTTGATTGCTCGATGCTTCTACTGCTCAATCTATCGATCGATCGATCTTTTTTCTGAATGGTGCCCTGCCTTTCCTTTTATAGACCAAGGGGAGAGAACAGGATACCAGAGACCGAGAGAAGGGAAGAGGAAAAAAAGAAAAAGAAATAAGGCTCCTGGGGTTGTGTCGTCCTCCTCTTCGTGTGGGCCCCGCTGACCCTGTAGATCGTGGTGGCAGCGGCGTCGCACCGGGGTCCTGTTGGCCGCTGCATCATATGTGCGGGCATCGTGCGCCGTTCTTGTCTTCCATCCCATCTGAGCGGACGGAATGGTCAAAGGGTCCCACAGAGTCCATACGGGGGGCTGGCGGTACAGTGTCAGTCAACTGACGCTGGTCGACTGATGTTGGATGGTGGTCAGGCAGGGAGTTGGTAGCACAGTGTTGGCCTGTTGACGCGGTGGGCGACGTGAGTCTCCCAGCATGGCCCGATGCGACCGCCAGTCGCATCAGGACGCGCCCAAGACGTGCTCCCGGGCGTGTGCGTCCATGCCGTAGTGGTTGAAGCGGTTCAGGTCCTACCCTGGGGCCACTCCTTTTGTCCGGACCCCCAGGGAACGGGCGAGGCGGAAATCTCGCCCTAGGGGCCGGCGAGACGGAATCCAACCCTCGGGGGTCGGACGAGGCGGAGCCCTCCCCGTGGGACCGGACGAGTCGGAGCCCGTGCCCTGAGGTCGGAGGAGTCGGAGCCCACGCCTTGGGGTAGGACGAGGCGGAAACCTCGTCCTCGGAGTCGGAGCCCACGCCTTGGGGTCGGACGAGGCGGAAACCTCGTCCTCGAAGTCAGAGCCCACGTCCTGGGGTCAGACGAGGCGGAAACCTCGTCCTCGGAGTCGGATGAGGCGTGGTCCGGCCCCTGAGGTCAGACGAGGCCGCAGTTGCGTCCTTAACCATCAGATGAGGCGACGTGACGCTCATTAATCGTTTGGCTTATATAGATCTCCGACACATCCACAGCCCGCCGACTGTTCTCCGGACAAGGTGCGTCATATATTTGCAAATTAAAGATCCTTGTTACAAAGATTTGTGGAATAAATTAATGGAAGATAAAACTCGAGATCAATCTGCTTGTGTCTTGCTTGGTGATGACTGATGAAACTAGATCTCTGCAGCTCGCCAGCGTCCCTCTTACACCCAGAGGGCGCCCGGACTCGCAGGAAGGCCGGTGGCCCGCGCAGGAGAAGGCCATCGACGACTGGCTTCCCATCAACGCGAGGAGGAACGCCAAGTGGTGGTACTCCGCCTTCCACAATGTCACCGCCATGGTCGGCGCCGGCGTTCTCGGCCTTCCCTACGCCATGTCCGAGCTCGGCTGGTGCCTCCGTGCCATGACCATATCTACCTTCATGGCGATCGTGTTCTGAATACTGATCGATTCAGTCATCGATTTTCCCATGTTTCGCAGGGAGGTTGGCATCGCGGTGCTGCTCCTGTCATGGATCATCACGCTCTACACGCTGTGGCAGATGGTGGAGATGCACGAGATGGTCCCTGGCAAGCGCTTTGACCGGTACCACGAGCTCGGCCAGCACGCGTTCGGCGAGAAGCTAGGCATCTGGATCGTCGCGCCGCAGCAGCTGGTGGTGGAGGTGGGGCTCAACATCGTCTACATGGTCACCGGCGGCCAGTCCCTGCAGAAGTTCCACGACGTTATCTGCGACGACAAGTGCAAGAGCAAGGACATCAAGCTCCCCTACTTTATCATGATCTTCGCCTCCTGCCACTTCGTGCTCTCCCAGCTCCCCAACTTCCACTCCATCTCCGGCGTCTCCCTCGCCGCTGCCGTCATGTCGCTTTGGTATACAGTTTGTATTATTTCTTTCACTGCACGTTTACTTCGTTCGTCTCTGCCAAGCATCAAGATCACTGATATGGCGCATGAACGCCTCATGGGCATAGCAGCTATTCAACCATAGCATGGATCGCGTCGGTGCAGAAGGGGAAGCCGGCGGACGTGCACTACGGCCTGCGCTCGACGACGACGCCGGGGAAGGTGTTCGGCTTCTTCGGCGCGCTCGGGGACGTGGCGTTCGCGTACGCCGGGCACAACGTGGTGCTGCAGATCCAGGCCACCATCCCGTCGATGTCGGACAAGCCGTCCAAGAAGCCCATGTGGAAGGGCGTCGTCGTCGCCTACATCATCGTCGCCGTGTGCTACTTCCCTGCCGCGCTCGTCTGCTACTGGGCCTTCGGCAACGGCGTCGACGAGAACATCCTTGTCACCCTCAGGAAACCCAAGTGGCTCATCGCCCTCGCCAACATGATGGTTGTCGTTCATCTCATTGGCAGCTACCAGGTATATATATCTATATATACATATTTCTCTAGACTAGATAATATATGAAATAATTAAAGATATCCTAGCCTCTAATTCAAAAAATGCATACATACATATATGTTTTTCCACAAGTCTTGGTGGTATGGACAGTGATTGTGGTTGTTGGCTCAGGTATATGCGATGCCGGTGTTTGACATGATAGAGACGGTGCTGGTCCGGAAGTTTGGGTTCCGTCCAAGCCTGATGCTCCGTCTCATTGCCCGGAGTGTACGTCTATGTCGGTAATGGCTCTACCATCTGAACTCTGAACCAAAGTCTTCAGTCTGAACTCAGAAGGTCTGAAAACCAGACTGATGAGTTGCAACCTGTACGTGCAGGGTTCACAGTGTTCGTAGCCATCACCTTCCCGTTCTTCAGTGCACTGCTCAGCTTCTTTGGCGGATTTGCCTTCACACCGACGACGTATTTTGTAAGCTCCCATTGATCCATTTACCTTTTTTTTCTTCCTTTTTGCTGCTACAATAGTTTCTTGCAATATCTTTGTCGTCAAAATGTATATATAATCAAGTGCAGAAATGTGACATGAGAGTTGACTAATTCATGCTTGTTTCTGACAGCTTCCTTGCATCATGTGGCTCACAATATACAAACCCAAAACTTTCAGCATCTCATGGTTTACCAACTGGGTAAGAACAAGTGGATAATCCAAGACTATTTTTCTCCCTTCAGTAGAATGGACGTATCTTCTTAGTATAACCACTATCTTTGTTGTCCATGTTCCTCAGATCTGCATTGTCCTAGGTGTTTTGCTGATGGTACTGTCACCGATCGGTGGACTTCGGCAGATCATCTTGAGAGCCAAGACATACTACTTCTACCAGTAAACATGATTAATTCAACACAAAACCCAAGGTTTGTGTCGTAGTTAACAAATGTTCGACATGTCCCAAGTTTTGAATGAGACTTAACGTTTATCTCCATCTTGGCAAAAGAAAAACTCGATTTGGGTTATGCCTTCCCAAGCTTTTGTCATGCAACAAGATGGCATGTGTCATATTCAAAGCTTTGTTCCTGCTCGTGACGATGTTGGTTGTTAACCTAGGAGTTTGTTTTGTGATATCATATACATGTGTATATCTTGTTTGTATATATTCTAGGAAAGAGTTAGCTTATTTGTGCATTATTAGGGAGAATGAGTGAGGTGGTTTGTATTTCTTTCATCCATAGTTCATTGATAGTTCCTAATTAATATCACATTACAATTCAAACAACCTTTATGTATACTAGTCCATCAATCCATGCTTCTGAACGGGCCAATAATGTCAAGAAACAATTGTAAGAAGTTCATGGGTAAATTTAAGGACCATGCCTAATCAAATTTTTTGACATTGTTCTATTGTTCATATATATTTCAACGCAACACTCATGTTGTCATCTTGTAATCTTTTTCGGTTGTGACAGGATTTACTTATCAACTGTCCTGTATGTTTTTCCTTCAAATCATAGTTTTCCTCATTAAGTATCACTCCCCCATGCATGTAAATGTGTTTTTCTCAAAAACACAGTATAATACACATGTCTACGCTGCACACATGACCTCATGGACATACATACACATCCTACCCCAATATATGCCTCCGAGGTACCAACCGCTTAAACCTTGAGATTGGCAAAGTGGTGGCACTCATTATGCACACAATCTTACCTTTATATTTGAATTTCATACTAATACTATTGATTATATTTCATAACCCCGACATGTTTCACTCTAGATTTGATTTTGTCTTATGGTGTATAATCGGGAAAAAAAACTAGCCCAATTTAGATAGAAGAAGACATGGTTCCCTTGAAGTGGATTAAGCTCGTGAAGGATAAGCCTACCCATGCTCAATTGATCCATAGGCAAAGCATATGGACTATGTGGGTCGGCTAGAACCCAACTTGTTCTTCACATACCCAAATCAACATATCATCGGCTTAGGATGCTTAGGCACGAAGCAAGTGAGGTTGATAGTTTTATTTTGAAGACAAGTAGAGATTTCACTAGAAAAGGAAAAGGCAAGAAATGTATTATCTCTATGGGGTATATTTGAAGGTTTCAAGGAATGAGCCCACTTGTAAGTGGCTCTGGAGACTCCAAAAGAACTCTGGAATCAATATCGAATTTATCTGTGTCGAAGGATGCAAGAGAAGACAAATGGAAGGTGAGCTCATCAATGCAACCCCACCCGTTTGAGCCAATTGACTCCTTCCATAAATTGACCATCTTGGTTTTATTTTTAGACATTCCCCTCCCTTGACACACTTGTGGAATCTACAAGAACTCACATACACATGTGCGCACTCATTGTATCCCTACAAACACATGCATGCACACTCTACCTCTATGGATGCCCCTGAGGCCACTTGGATCTTGAGATTGAGAATTCATCACATGCACCTCATAGTTGTTCGTACATTAGCTACCAATGAAAGAGTAATTATCAGAGAATATGATCACTGTGGACAAGTCTAGCCATAAGAAACCTAACCTAACGAGCTATGCTCCTAATCAAACTATAATTTCTGTGGAACAAAAATAGTGGAAATAAACTCAATCCACTGATCAAGGCCCATGCGCTCAATAAAGAAAGACAAAGATTATATGAGCAATAAATTTGTTGTGGATTGCTCTTCCTTTTATCTACAAAGCTATTCACATACACGCGTGCAAACTTATCCCTACAAATGCTTAAGCGTATACTTTATCCTAACAACTTGCACACCATTTTGTCCTATAAACACATATGAGAGACTTTTTTATAAAGTAAGTTTGATTTATATCAGTCGGTTACACCAAGAAGATTCAATAGCACTAAGATCACTAGCAGCCTCTACACATTGTTGGTATTTCTTATGCTCATGTAGAATATTCTACAAACGCACAGAATTACCGTTGTAGCATTTCACCCAGGGAGTATTCTAGGGTATCGTATTTATCTTCAGGGAAGCAATGGTTAAAGAATGTTATAACTAACCATCATGTACCTACTGACTAATATACCAACTAGACTAGAGTAGGGGTAAAGGATATATATGATATGGGCAATGACACACACAGGAGAAGTCCATACATAAAGGTAAGCAATCTGGATAGTAGGGAGGACAACGAGTGAGTATAGGGTTTCCAAAGGTTCAAACTCTACTCATGGTTCTTTCCTAATCATGTAATTGCAACACTGAGATTGGGTCGACACAACATGCATACTAGGCAGTAGTTGAGACAATAGGAGACAAAACCCCTATCCGAAGCAGCTACTCTTTTACTGGAGCCTTACCGATTTAAAAGCTTGCCTATAAACACGTGGTGGAATACAAAGACTAGACAGGGCTGTCACCACCTGCTAGCTACCACAAACAATCCGTGTGACAAGTGGCAATCAAGGCAAGATAATGTATAAGCACCACGCTTACACCCTCTCTCACTACTTTAGTTGTGTATACTCAGCTCAACCAGAGCACCCTATGACAGGCGTGATCGTAATACACGTGTGGGCTTCAATCACAATCTCATATGCAACAACTATATGCTAAGATAAACCATAACAACAATATAATGTTGCACAAAGCTTAAACTAAGTAAAGTAGAGTAAGAAATGTAAATATAAGAGTAAAGCCTTACAAAGAGAGAGAGAGATACAAGATTATACCAGACCTCCTAGAAGACCAGATCAGGAACCCAGAGCCTAAGCTCACTACTCACTCTAACTCCCAACTATACTAGCACTACTACATCTTGAGAGAGTGGAGAGGCTTGCTCCTTGTGTGTGTTGAGAGTGAGGGGGTACCCCTTGATTTATAGTGGAGGTGGAGTAGGGGCTACTCCAACGCCACGTCAGCAATCCACGTGATGTCTTCTCATTGCCGTTGGATCAAACCGCCATTAGATCAATGGTTGAGTGCAATTGAGCATGTGCTTGTATGCATGGCGGCATGCAAATGGTGGTGAAGGTTGGATGACCACCTAGGGAGGTTGGCCAACCTCCCTATGGCAGGTGGGGCCACCCTCCTCCTTCTAGAAGCAGGCCCACATGTCATGGAGGATAAATGAAGGGTGTTGGTTCACTCTTGTAGGTTGGCCGACCTTCATATGGTCCTTTGGGTCCGCCTCCGCTTGTGGGGTTCTTGGTCCACATGTCATAGTGAAGTGTAGGCTGAGTTGGAGTGTTGTCACATTGAGTTTGTGTCTTGTGGGTCCATGGATCCATGTGAGGTGCATCCTCCACCATTGAGGGAAAACACACTCTTGTTGGGAGGATCCTGGCTAGCTTGCAGTGGCTGATAGGGTCCATGGGGTGGTCACCCGACCTCCATATGGAGCGAAATCATCCCATCTTCTACCGGTGGCTTCCAAAAGCATTGCTCATCATGATGGTGGAGTTAGTTTGTCCATGTGCCAAACTTGGGTGGTCGGGATACGTGTCAAGTTGGGCCTCCAAGCTTGGTTTTTCATCCATTTTGTACCTACATTCAAATAGAGGACATGTACATGTGGAACCAAGTTATTTGAACCAAAATCATTCATGGTTGGCTTATGTCCTTTCCTATGTCACAGATTTGTGACATTTTTTACCAACCAGAATGTTGATGAAATCATCGTCAACACACACCTAGGGTGCACACAGCCTAAGACAACAAAATAAGAAAGCTTGGTGTCTATCATACCATAACACGCAACAACACACAACATAGTCTTTATTCTATCCACTAACATGGCAAAAACCGGATCACGATGAAGACTCCCCAAAAGCAATGCCTCCAAGAAAGACAAGAGACATCGATGAAGGCCAGACCATAGTTTTCACCCTAGAGAGGCTCGTATTTCACAATGCCCTCAACAAGGCCATTACCATATACAACCAGCCGTGATTTGTCCTAGGGAATTCTCCACCCAAAGTCAAACAATAGGTGCCCATGAGTACCACCAAATCAGAGATCTCCAATGATGCCTCCACCCTCTTTCACCAAATCAGATATCGCCAATGATGCCTCCACCCTCTTTCCAAGCCACATAGTCTTAGCCAATGACTAATGAGCACTTACTTTACAATAGAATGATCTTTAGGTGTTCCACTCTATGATACATAGTCACGAGGTAGCTAATAGGAAAATTACTAGAATTATCAAGATCCGTTTAAAAATGGGATGTGTTGCTCATGTAAGCGATTACATGAATATATAGATGCCAGAATGACACCAGTCCTAGAGCTTGTATGTACGACAAGCAAGGGATGAAAATGTCAAGGCGAGTAGTGGTCGCACTGACCAGAACACCAACCCCAATTACCTGCAAGACTATCCTACACTCGAACTGATGATAGTCGTGGTAGAGCATATGAGAGACAAGTGAGGACAATTTGAGCATGGTGAAGCGAAGATGCATCTAGTCCGATAAGGGAGGTATAGCGGTGCCATAGACAAGAACCAGACCGTCTAAGCACTTTTTTGTGGTAACAAGCTAATGGCTAGGGTGGATGGCTATATATATAGGTTACCACTCACTTGCTTAACATTATTCAAGTGTCCCAAGGCTGCTAGAAGCTAGAGCAAGTGATCCTACACTCCATCCACCCTATCAAATGCATATTGATGAAACCCAAGGCATAGGATATAGTCATTATTCATGTGAGGGCTAGACCTTAGATCTTGAGAGCTTCAATAATTGGGATGTTGTGCCCTTGTAATTTTGGTAATAAGCTTAAGCACTTGAGGTTTTGGTGAGCTTTCGGCGACATCGACCCTCTGAGCTTAATTAGTGTATACAAATGGTGCGGTGACTTGGTATACGAGGGACGAAGAGACCCCTTCCTCGGTGGAGAAGCTCTATAGTGAACGACATCTTGGTGATCGGTAGAGTCAGGCAACAAGTGTGTGAGCCTTAGTGGTTTATGGCACTTGTCTTGGTTCACAATGGACTTTGTGGCTTGCCTAACACCATGACTAGGAGGAGCTCCAATGTGCACTAGGGGTTGCATTTTTGTAACCAATGCCACTGGATAAATCTTTGCCTACGGTTGTGCTCTTTTGATTTGCGTTGTACCTTGCACATTTAAGTTTCCGTATTGTGCTCGTCTTGTGTGACTTTTAGCTTTTCTAGAAGATGGTAAATTTAGCTCTAGATTGCAAATAAAACCCTTTGTGACTTGGTTTAGGAAGCACACAATAAAAATCTAAGGTGCATATCATGCTAGCTAGTTTGTTTATGGTTTTTTTTTCTTTTTGGTCACCGTTTATCGTTTTCTATTATAGAGAAAGGAGGGTTTAGGCGAAGTTTAAGTGACCTAATTCAACTCCGCTTTTTTTGGCTCGCACTATAGACTAGCGTATCTTGGAATTGACAAACTTCCCATGAAAGCGCGTAGTCCGTGAATTTGAACCTAGGTAGTTCCCACCACCGGCGACCTAACAAACTGACCCAGTTCGGATCAGCAGACAGATCGGTCGTTTGAACTATTCGATCATCAATCAGAACAGTGAGTCAAGTGGACGATCCATGGAACAAGACTTGTCAGCATCCGGAAATCTCCGGGAAAAATCGCATGCCATCGCTCGATAGTCCGCTGGACCAGCTAAACCAACTGTCACTGTTTCTGTTTCATTATTCAGCTGAACTCCTTTGACCGAAACTCCATTCAGCTAAGCTAATTGATAAGATGAAGCTTGAGGTAAAATGAGGAAAACAAGCTTGACGTGTCGCTTTCGCCAGCAAGAATGGCTGGGGCTTGGATGCTAGACGAGGAAGCCTCAAAAGGCCACGTAGCAAACACAAGACCTCTCCTTTTTTATCTCTTTCTCTCTCTAGCATGAGCAATATAATATTTGCGTGTATTTCATGAAGAAAGACGACAGCATTTATGACTGACTATTCAGGTTAACGTGACATCGATCTATCTGACCCGACTGGCGCGCACTGAACCTCGTAAATCCTACCCCTATTTTCAAAAAAAATTTGCTTATGGCCTGTTTGGTTTCTTCCCCTCCTCCTAAAATTCTTATCACATTAAATATTTGGACACATGCATGGAGTATTAAATATAGATTAATTACGAAACTAATTATACAACTTGCGACTAATTTGCGAGACGAATCTTTTAAGCATAATTAGTCCATGATTTGACAATGTGGTGCTACAGTAAACATATGCTAATGATAGATTACTTAGGCTTAAAAAATTCGTCTCGGAAATTAGCCTCCATCTATGTAATTGGTTTTGTAATTAATTTATATTTAATACTTCTTATTAGCCTCTAAATATTTGATGTGACATAAATTTTAGGAGCAACTAAAGAACCAAAAATCAGCCCCCTTAGTTTGTCACGTTATTGTCTTCGATTCGACTCAAGCGGACCCAAGCGGGCTCTTCTAAAAAAAATTGACGTGTGCAGAGCATTTACGTGTTGGAAAAAAAAGGTCGTATTTGCATTTTTTTTTGCATGTATTTCCTAATAAGTGTACAGTTCGTATTATCAACTGTGTAATATGAAAACTTTAATCTGTTTGTTAATTCTATATAGACCTTAGGACCCTCAAAAAAAGCGTGTCATTTGTAAACTCTTCTGCATTAACTACAATGATGTGTAAATTTTTTTGCGTATTTGAGAAAAAAGAAGTCAAAATTTTTATAAAATATATAGTATCAATATTTTTAAATAGTATCAATATTTTTAAATAGGTTTATGAAAATATATAAAGTGACTAATTTAATAATACTTATTTATTATTATAAAAATAATATTTTTTGTATATTTTTTTAATTAAACTTGAGGTTAGTTGATTTATTTTAGAAAAGAGGAAGTAAGCTCTGAAATTTCTGAAGACAAGAGACTGTGGGAGAAATTTGTAATTATAGGACGCGAAACAATGCGCTTCGCTATTCAGTCTATTCGGTTGGCTGGTTCGTATCGTTGCTGGTTCGTTTACGTGAGAGAAAAGTACTGCTGGCTAGTTCGCATGAACAGTGTTTATGTGAGAGGGCTGGCCAGCCAGCCGCTCCTAGCCGATAAGGCTGATTATAGGACTCCAAACATCGATTTCGCTAAAACGACCCTTGAAACGTTAGCACTTTGTTATACATAACATTTGTCTTTTTAATAATTTTTCTCAACTAAAATACATTTATTTTATTATAATGTGACCGTATTATCCTTGGGACTTCAATTAACGTGGAATGGGGCTGCTGGCCGCTCGCCTAGCCTGGCTGGCTGGCTGGCCGCGGTCTGGGCTGGAACACGGGGCGTGCCGGCGGTTGTGATGACTTTGTGACTGCGACAGCACGAGTTGCCGGGACGGACGGTCCCTGCCGCCTGCCGGCCGCGGTAGAGTAGCAGAAAGCGACGGCGCTTTCTTTAGGTGAATCGGGACTGCCGGACGGCAGCAGGCAGTCAGGCAGGTACCAGAGGGTTCAGAGTCCGCCGCGGTAAATCTCGGGTAACCGAACCGAACGTAACGGAAGTGATGGCGCTTCCCTGTTCGCAACTGTTGGCTTGTTTGTCGCTGATTTTATTGTCGCTGATTTTATAAAAAAATATTATTAGTTAGTTTGTACGAGAGAAAAATATTATTCCTGCATCTGTGTGAGAGGGCTGGCTAGCCTCTGCCAGCCAGCCGCTCCAGCCAGCGGCGGATCCAAAGGGGGGGCTGGGGGGCTCCAGCCCCCCTAATGGTTTGATTTCAAGCCTAATCACTAATCACTGTAGTAAAAGCTTGATTTCACCATTAAATCTTCATGCAAATCAACATCTCCATTGTTTTAGCCCCCCTTATCCTGCATCGCATCCGCCACTGGCTCCAGCCGAACAGGCGGTAGAGTCCCATGTCACGCAGATTTAACACCGGCCATCGCAGTCAATAGCAAGGGCCGGGTGGTTAGTGGTGACCAAAGAAACACAAACACCCAGCAAGCAGAGCATAGGCCAGCCAGCCCAGACCGCGGCCAGTAGCCCTATCCCACGTCAATTAAAGCCTTGAGGGTAATACGGTTACATCATGGCAAAATATATGTATTTTAGTTAAGAAAAGTAATTAAAAAGACAAAATGTCATGTATAACAAAGTGTCAACGTTTTAAGAATCATTTTAGCGAAGTCGATATTATAATAACGAAACTAAAGAAGAATAGACTCAAGCCACACACTGTATTAATTCACTGGCATGTACATTTATACAACAGGCGAGGCTCAGCTCGTGATCTCCCTGATCCTACATACAAGGAGCGGATCCTACATGCAAGGGAGACTAGGCCGGCTTCTGCCGTTACTCGAGCACATGCTCGTCGTGGGCTCGTCGTGAGCGCGCTCTGCGCGCATGCAGCGGCGACTTCGTCCTGCTGTGCGCGCTCCGCGCGAGGCCGTTGGCGATCAGTCCCTCAGCGACGCAGTCTCCGTTATCACCCCCCCGCAGTGACAGCGTCGGGTGGCCCGACGGTGAGACTGGATCGAAACGTCTCGAATGTCGCCGTGGGCAGACCCTTTGTCATCACGTCGGCGAACTGCTGATCGGTTGGGACATGGACGACGCGCAGATCACCAAAGGCCACTCGTTCCCGGACAAAATGAATGTCCAGCTCGATGTGCTTGGTGCGCCGATGGTGTACGGGGTTCTTGCTCATGTAGACCGCAGAAACGTTGTCGCAGTAGGCGATCGTGGCGCTGGGAACGTTGACGTTGAGCTCGCCGAGCAGCTGCCGCAACCAGATGCACTCGGCCACAGCGTTTGCCACAGCGCGGTACTCCGCCTCCGCACTCGATCGTGATACCGTGGCTTGTCGCTTGGACGACCATGAAACCAGCGCGTTGCCGAGGTAGATGCAGTACCCGGACGTAGACCGCCGCGTGTCGGGGCAGCCGGCCCAATCGGCGTCCGAGTAGGCGATGATCATCGGTGTCGAGGTCGTACCGCGAAGATGAAGCCCGTAGGAGGTTGTCCCGCGCACGTAGCGCAGAAGGCGCTTGATGATTGCGAGATGACACTCTCGCGGATCATGCATGTGCAAGCATGCCTGCTGGACGGCGTAAGCGATGTCGGGGCGCGTGATCGTGAGGTACTGCAGGGCTCCGGCGAGGCTGCGGTATTCGCTCGGGTCGCGGACGGCTGCGCCAGAGGTAGAAGACAGCTTGGCCTTGGTGTCGATCGGTGTCGCAGCGGGCTTGCAGTTCACCATGCCTGCTCGGTCGAGCAGCTCTTCAGCATACTTGGTCTGCGACAGGAAGAAGTCGGAGCCACGACGGCGCACGTCGACGCCGAGGAAGTAGCGCAGCGGCCCCAGGTCCTTTACGGCGAACTCGGCTTGGAGCTGGGTGATGATGTCCTTCAGGAGCGCGTCGGAGGAAGCACTCAGCACCATGTCGTCGACGTACAGGAGCAGGTACGCCATTGACCAGCCTCGACGAAGGACGAACAACGAAGAGTCCGACCGCGTGGCGACGAATCCGATGGAGCGCAGGAAGCCGGCGATCCGTGTGAACCATGCCCGTGGCGCCTGACGTAGGCCGTAGAGGGACCGGGAGAGGAGGCAGACGGCGTCGGGCTGCGTCGGGTCGACGAAGCCGGTTGGCTGCTGACAGAGGACGCGCTCGTCGAGATGGCCATGAAGGAATGCGTTCGAGACGTCAAGCTGCCGAACCGGCCATCGTTGCCCTGCAATAAGCGTCAGAACTGTACGGATTGTCGCCGGCTTCACCACGGGAGTAAACGTCTCGCTGAAGTCGATGCCGGCGCGCTGCGTGAAGCCGCGCACGACCCACCGTGCTTTGTAGCGATCGAAGCTGCCGTCGGGGTTGAACTTATGCTTGAACACCCACTTGCCGGTGACGATGTTTGCTCGCGCGGGACGCTGAACAAGTCGCCATGTGTGATTGGCTTGCAGGGCGTCGAACTCCCGCTGCATAGCTGCCTTCCAGTTGGGGTCGCGGAGAGCAGCGCGCGCTGAGGTGGGGACTGGGGAGACTGCCGGCGCCACGACGGTCATGGCATACCGCGGGTTCGGCTTGTGGATGCCGTCCCGGGCCCGGGTCACCATATGGTGACGTTGCGGCGCGGCAGCTGGAGGTGGCTCGCTCGATGTGGTCGACGCTGTGCTGCCGTCGGTGGACGACGTCGAGGAGTGCGGCGGGGTGGCGTCGAACCGGGGCACTGAAGGGGAGGAAGACGCTGACGATGTGGGCGATGGAGACGCCGCCGTTTCCGTCGCTGAGGACGACATTGAGGTAGTCGAGGACGAGGACGGTGTGACGTCGAAGCGTGGAGCCGAGGGTGCGCTGGACGGAGATGAGCTTGACGTCGTAGTAGAAGGAGCACGCTGGTGTGCTGGTGCGCGTCCTGCGGCGGGCATTGGGGAAGCAACCACGTCAACGTCGCGGATGAGCACCGTAGAGGGTGCCGGCGTCCGGTGTGATTGGCGAAAAGGGAACTGTGACTCGTCAAAGACGACGTGTCTGGAGGTGATGACACGTCGCGTGGCCGGATCGTAGCACCTGTACCCCCTGTGATCTGCAGGATAGCCGAGAAAAATACAGGGTACAGAACGCGGGCATAGTTTGTGCGCCGCGGTCGCCGCCTGGTTAGGAAAACAGAGGCTGCCGAAGACGCGCAGGTGATCGTAAGTGGGGGGAGTGCCGAAGAGAAACTGATGGGGTGTCATGGTGCCGGTGGCATGGCAGGGACGTATGTTGATCAGGTGTGTGGCCGTGGCTAGAGCCTCGACCCAGAACTGTGGCGGCGCGGACGCGTGCAGGAGCATCGCGCGCACGCTGTCGTTGATCGTGCGCAAGGTGCGTTCGGCCTTGCCATTCTGTGCCGAAGTGTAGGGGCACGAGAGACGGAAGGCCATCCCATGTTCCTGAAGGTAGCGGCGCATGGCGTAGTTATCGAATTCTCGGCCATTATCAGTTTGCAGAGCAACGATGGGCAACCGGAACTGAGTTTGAACGTATGAGCAGAAATGCAGAAAAGTGGGAACAACATCAGCTTTATTCAGTAGTGGGAAAGTCCAAACATAATGTGTGTAATCATCTATGAGGACTAAATAAAACTTGTATCCAGAGATGCTAGGTACAGGGGATGTCCAAACATCGGAATGCACTAACTGAAAGGGAAAATAACTGATGGATGCAGATGATGAAAAGGGTAGGCGGACATGTTTGCCTAACTGGCATGCAGTGCAGACATGATCAGAGGACTTGGTGCAGGTGAAGTCGAAGGAGCGCAGCGCGGCTGCCAGCTGGTCACGCCCAGGATGTCCCAGCCGTTGATGCCAGAGATCGGCCGTAACAGAGGAGGCATGAAGAGCTTGGTGCTGTGGCGGCCGTAGTGGATAAAGGTCGCTGCGGCTGTCACATCGGAGCTTCTCCTGACGGGTGTGCAGATCCTTGATGGAGAAACCATGGGGATCAAATTCAACCGAGACATTGTTATCACGAGTTAGAGAGCGAACAGAGATCAAATTCTTAACCAAAGAAGGAGTAATAAGAACATTGTTGAGTGAAAGGGGAGTGGAAGAGGTGGGAATGGAAGATGCCGCGAGGTGGGTGATGGCATGCGAGCACCGTTGCCCACTGTGACAGAGGAAGATGGAAGTAGACGTTGCAGATGATGGAGTTTACCAGAACCAGAGGCCATGTGCGACGTCGCGCCGGTGTCCATGAACCAGTCGGAGCTGCTGGTGCCTGCGGGAGGAACGCCAGCGTTGGCGAGCATGGCGTACGGATCAGCAGCCGCGCTCGCGTAGGGGGCCGCCTGGTTGAAGCCGTCGTATGGTCCGGGTGTTGGATACCCAGCGTAGAAGGCCTGCTGAGGAGGGGTGCCGGGCCGTGGGCCGAGCACACCAGCGCCAGGTGGGCGGAAGGGCATGGGCCACGCCTGGACCATGCCCTGCCAAGGGTTGTATCCGGCGGCCCACGGGGTGTTGGCGAAGGCGGTGGGCCGCGGACCACCACTGGCGGCTGTGGTGTTGTTGGGGGCGCTGTTGCCGGTGTTGGCGCCGCTGCCGCGCCCGCGCCCGCGGCGGCGGTTGCGGTTGCCGCCCTGGTGCTGGCCGCCGGATGGAGGAGTCGGTGAAGGTGCAGCACCGGTCGAGGAGGAGCCGCCAGCGGGAGGGTGCACGCAGCCACCCTGGGCGACCAAAGCCTGCTGCGCCGCCATCTTGCCGTGCTGTGTGGCGTAGAGCTCCTCCAGCAGGAGGAAGGAGCGAGCGGAGAGGAAGTCGTGGGGCGGCTGCTTGGAGGTGATGGTGGCGATGCAGTGGCGGTATTTGTCGTTGAGACCGCGCAGCATGTTGAGGACCTGGGACCGAGCATCGACCGGTTGGCCGAGATCGCCGAGCGCATCGGTGAGCTCCTTCAGCTTGGCGGTGTAGTCGGTGATGTTGAGGTCGCCCTGGAGCAGACTCCGGTACTCGGCCTCCAGGTACACGGCGCGGTGAAGCTGATGATCGCGGAACTGGTTGACGATGGCAGTCCAGATCTCGAAGGCGGAAGCGCCGGGAACGCGGACGATGCGCATGACGTCGCGGGTCATGGTGTTGAAGAGCCAGTTCACGAGGCACTGGTCCTTCATCATCCACTCCGGATCAGCGCGCTGAGCAGCAGTGGGAGGGGCTTGAATGTGGGGAAGAAGGCCGAATTTGCCGATGACGGAGTCGAGGAAGCAACGCCACTCCTGGTAGTTGGGCTGGACGATGTCCAGGACCACCGGGACATGGGACTTGATGTTCACCATCATGAGGGCGGTGGCAGACGGGGGCTGAGGATGTGGCGGTGGGGGATTGTGTATCGACGCAGTGAAGGATACGGAGGAGTCAGTGGGAGAGCCATGGGCAGACTGCTCGAAATCGAACAAAGGATTGACGTCCATGGCGAGCAGCGGAAGAGGAAGATGAGCACTGGATGAACAGGGGATCAGACCGTGCTAATAGATACCATAAAGAAGAATAGACTCAAGCCACACACTGTATTAATTCACTGGCATATACATTTATACAACAGGCGAGGCTCAGCTCGTGATCTCCCTGATCCTACATACAAGGAGCGGATCCTACATGCAAGGGAGACTAGGCCGGCTTCTGCCGTTACTCGAGCACATGCTCGTCGTGGGCTCGTCGTGAGCGCGCTCTGCGCGCATGCAGCGGCGACTTCGTCCTGCTGTGCGCGCTCCGCGCGAGGCCGTTGGCGATCAGTCCCTCAGCGACGCAGTCTCCGTTATCAGAAACGATTGCAATTTTCTCGTGCGGAACCAAACAAATGAGAAATCGACACCTGATTGATATGGCCGTGTTCACCCGGAACGTCCCATGGGGATCGGACGCCGGGGCACGCACGACGCCCTATCCCGGGTCGTCGCCCGTCAGAGCTCCCTTTCACTGGTGCTCCTTAAAGAAGAGACGAGCTTGGAGCTTGTCCCTGCCGCCGCCTCCGCTACCTCCCTCTCCATTATTGTCCAAGAGTCTGCTGGCCGCCTCTGTCCCTCTGCCATGGCCATGGTATCCACCGGTCAGGCACTCTCGCCGCCGGCCATGGAGATGCGACCATTGGACAACTATTCTCCGGCCAAGGCACGCCCACCACCATACACCATCTTCTTTACTCCAATTTCTTCATCATGTTTGCCGCCTGGACATATCAGCACTGCTGCTGCTTCCTTCTCCTTGCGATAATCAGTGTCCCATTTTTATTGTTTTTATTTTACTACTTTCGTCCATTCTTTCATTTTGACAAGATATATATATATCTAGCTTTCGAAACCGTTCCAAACATGAAGTTATTAAAAATTCAAGTCCTTCAAAGAAAGGATTAGAGCTAACAAGGTACTTATTAGTGTCGTTTTACAACGGAATGATTGGATTTTACTGTCAGATTTGTGCCAAGATTTCTTATTTGGACGTAGTGAATACGAGAGGTAAGAAAAATTCAAGCGTTTTATAGCCTCCTAAGTCCTAAAACCTGAAGTTTTGTTTATGCCTATATTACATTTAGTTTGTACTGAAACTTCATATATTTTACATTTTAGTTACAGTCACATACAGCCTGCCTGGTACATGACAGAAGGGGGGTAACAACAATTCGAGTGCTATAGTACAAAGTTAAATCAGTTTCTTCAAAATAGTACAAAGTTAAATCAAACTCTTTTCTGCAACAACAAAAGCTAAACCCAATCTGAACCCAAACTTGATGTCTGAAAAATCAAATTTTGGAGGTTCTTGGACAGTTAGATGTTGTATAGAGTATAGACGCGACAATTTTGGAACAAAGGAAGATCATTCAAGCTTGAGATTTGCTTGTGTCTCTGCCCTCTGCTGATCAACCAAACTACAAACTCTGCAGCTCGCCGCGGTTGCTCTTGCACCCAAAGGGAGGCGTACGGCGTCAGACGCGCCGCAGGAAGGGGAAGGCCGGTGGAGCGCGCAGGAGAAGCCGACGACCGATGACTGGCTTCCCGTCAACGCGAGGAGGAACGCCAAGTGGTGGTACGCCGCCTTCCACAATGTCACCGCCATGGTCGGCGCCGGCGTGCTTACCCTCCCCTACGCCATGTCCGAGCTCGGCTGGTCCGTCTCGTCATCTATCTTCCATCCATAATATAGGCTGTGTCATGTCATGAATACAGCAGTTTTGATGGCTCGTCGTCTTCCTCCCTTCCGGCCGATCACGACTTGTTCGCAGGGGTGTCGGCGTCACGGTGCTGGTCTTGTCGTGGATCATCACGGTGTACACGCTATGGCAGATGGTGGAGATGCACGAGTGCGTCCCGGGGAAGCGGTTCGACCGGTACCACGAGCTGGGGCAGCACGCGTTCGGCGAGAAGCTCGGCCTCTGGATCGTGGTGCCGCAGCAGCTGGTGGTGGAGGTGGGCCTCAACATCGTCTACATGATCACCGGCGGCCAGTCTCTGCAGAAGGTCCACGACGTGGTCTGCCATGAACGGTGCAAGCGCATCAAGCTCCCCTACTTCATCATGATCTTCGCCTCCGTCCACTTCGTGCTCTCCCAGCTCCCCGACTTCCACTCCATCTCCAGCGTCTCCCTGGCCGCCGCCGTCATGTCGGTCAGCTACTCGGCGATCGCGTGGATCGCGTCAGCGGTGCACGGGACGTCGGCGACATCGGAGACGGAGGCCGACTACAGCCTACGCGCGACGACCACGCCGGGGAAGGTATTCGGCTTCCTGGGGGCGCTGGGCGACGTGGCGTTCACGTACGCCGGGCACAACGTGGTGCTGGAGATCCAGGCCACCATCCCGTCGACGCCGGGGAAGCCGTCCAAGAAGCCCATGTGGAAGGGCGTCGTGGTCGCCTACGTCATCATCGCCGCGTGCTACTTCCCCGTCGCTCTCGTCGGCTACTGGGCCTTCGGCAACGGCGTCGACGAGAACATCCTCATCACCCTCAAGAGGCCGCCCTGGCTCATCGCCGCCGCCAACATGATGGTCGTCGTCCACGTCGTCGGCAGCTACCAGCTGTACGCCATGCCGGTGTTCGACATGATCGAGACCGTGCTGGTGAAGAAGTATTGGTTCAGGCCAGGACTCAGGCTCCGTCTCATTGCCCGGACTGTCTATGTTGGTAATGCCTCTGCCTGAAATCTGAACTGAAAACCTGTAGTGCCAATCACACTGCACTGCACACACTGACACACAAGACTGACATGAGATGCAATGCAACAACCTGTGCAGCGCTCACAATGTTCGTAGCCATCACCTTCCCCTTCTTCAGTGAACTGCTCAGTTTCTTCGGTGGATTCGCCTACGCACCGACAAGCTATTTCGTGAGCTCGAATGATCCATTTTGATTTTCTGCTACAGTAGTTTCATTTCATCAGGATGTGCAGTACAGTCAGTCAGGTTCAGGTTTCTTGCATCAGAGCTGACCGAATCTCTCTTGTTAATTTCTGTCAGCTTCCCTGCATCATGTGGCTCATCATCTACAAGCCCAGAAGGTTCAGCCTCTCATGGTTCACCAACTGGGTAAGAATAACATGGATGCAATGCAACTGACTATCCAGAGTATTTTTCTCTCTTCAGCATCAAAATGTGTCTGCTTGACCTGTACTTTCTTTCCCCTGTTTTCTACATGTTCTTCAGGTATGTATTGTTATTGGGGTGCTACTGATGGTGCTGTCACCGATTGGAGGACTCCGGCAGATAATTCTGAAAATCAAGACGTACAAATTCTACCAAGACTACCCTGGTTTAAGCCATAATTAGCAGGCGCCATCATCAGCTAAAACTAGTTTCTGAATCTGATCGATGCCATGAAATTCCATTTTTTTTCTCAAGAGTTAGATACATGTACAGTCTCATGAGTCATGACTCAGTGATGATCCGTGACCTGCTGTAGTTCTGTTAATTTTGTCTTGAACCACGAGATGGTTTGGGATTATCATATGCATACATGTATGTTGTACGGAGTATGTCAATATTCTAGGGGAAATGTTTGTTTGTGTTCAGTTTGGACTTTGATAGAGTAGCTTCTAGTTGGGACCTTGAGAAAGATGTCTGGGCCTTGCATGCTCTTTATTTTAGATGTTGGCCTTTTCACTCGCACCACGAGTAAAAGTTCCATTCTTTCTCCATAACACTGTGTGTTCAGTATTCTGATGTTCTTCAAATGATTCTTCTTAACATATTACTCCCTCCATCTAAATTAAATTATAGTTCACTTTAGCTCCATCCCAAATCAAATTTCTATAACTTTACTCAAGTTTTGTTAAAAAAAATCAAACAAACATATTACCAAACAGCTTACAATTTTTTCACAGGCATCTCACTGAACCCTTATGGAAGAGGGAGTAGAACTTACGAGGGAACGAGGACAAAAATTAGTTTATCCTTCACACCAATTCACATGTACTAGGAGAACGATTTTATCCAAACAAGCAAATGTATTATCAAATTCTAGGCGGACAGACGAATTCAAGACCACATGGAAGGTCAACTACCCTCCTCGCTACAACATTATCTAAGCGCCTTATCCACTCTACAGCCTTACATAATTCTACACTAACGGCGTCAGCCGTCAAAGACCCATGCATGTGACCTACGATAATACTATTATAAACAGGTCGGTAAATATCACTACTGAAAGATCCCGTGTACATACATGACAAGCTACATATCAAAACTTCTGTGTCAAAGCAATAAGCAACAGGATCCCAAAGCAATAGGAAAGAGCAACATCTCATGAAAACTTGTACTCCGGAAAAAAAGTGAACTGATCGGTGAAGAACAGGCACTGCATAAATTAAAGGCAATGTTTTCCATCTATCAGGCTAACTTTTGTACAGTTTCCGATGTTACATTCACAACACGGAAATGGCTCTAAAACTACCCCTCAAAAACGGCTCGCACCTGCTCAGGAGCCAAGAACCATCACTATCCCCCAACCCTCTCTCCTTTTCATCCCCCTTTTATGGCCTCATCATATATGCAATAAACTCGCCATTCCATTTTTATGGATATGGAAAGTCCAGAGAGATTCTCAATCCAAACGATTGGGACGCTCCATGCACTCCTCACATGCAGCACGACGAACTTCCGACAAGTTTGAGGATTGCTACACCATTAGCCAACTTGGCTCCAAAACTTGGGCAGTTACAAAAATGAATACCAGACCCTTCAGGTTCGATGCGACACGATCTTTCGTCAGGTCCCTTTGTATACCAAAGAAAAGCTATGCAGATCAGTCATGCCAACAGGTCTTCTGTAACGTATCAAAAATGGTCCAAAAACACAGTTAATCTATTTCTCCCTCTTCAACATCAGCCACTGGCTCATCTGTGAAATCAGCATCCTCGTCATCTTCATCATTTTTCATGTACAACCCGAGCTTTTCTAGGGTGTTGCTTCCCATTTGAAACCCAGGACTTGTTTCACCAACCAAGTTGGGTATCTGTTCACCTGTGACACTTCCGAGCATTTCAAGATCTTTCAAAAACTGGCTACCTTCATTGATGTCAACAGTTTTCTCCATCTGCAAGCCAACATTGTGGGTACACTTCAAGTATGGTAAACAACAGAGCATATGATGTTGCATGTGGGGAGCATACAGTAGATATTACCTCTTGCAAAGCTTTGCGAGCTGCTTCTCTCTCAAGTTCTCTTTGTCGTTTAGCTTCTGCAGCAGCCTCAGCAGCAGCTGCTGCTTCAGCCCTCTTGCGAACATCCTCTGCAGCTTTAGCCTCAGCTTGCAACCGAGCTCTCTCTGTAACAGAAGTTCTGTCACACAGCTGTTGTCAGCTAAAAATGATTCTATTGCATCTCACCTTCTCTTTGTACCCTCTCAAGTTCCTCCCTTTCACGTCGAAGCTTCTCAGGATCCTTTTTTGTAGTCTGATATTATTACCAATCAGGTGAGCTTACAGCGAATAACACAAAACGCCCAGACAATAATGCGCTCAAGGAATCATTTTCACATACACACCTGATCAAGGGTCTTTTCACGAGCCTTAAGAATCGTATCGGCAAAGCGGCTTCTCAGAAGGGCAGCTCGGATTTGCTTGTCAGGGTTGTCAGGGGAGACCTGCTTCTCAGATACAATTCCCCCTAAAATTTTCATACATAGACCTGTAAGGGAACCCATTTTCTCTACCACAGAAGATTGGGTATTCACCGGCCATCATGAAAATTCATGCTTACCCTCACCATCAGCAGAAACAGGTATAGGGTTTGTACTTTGCTCTGGTAAATTTAATGTGTTCAGTGAATCTGCAAATTAAATCAAGTGTGTAAGATATAAGTGATTATATATTCCTGGGTTGCAAAGCCCAGGAAATGTTATCTGCAAACATTTAGAGGTGTAGTGTCAACTGTCCTTTCTTTTCAATAAAACAAGTTATGTATAGGAATTGTATAGAAAGAAAAGGTCCAGTTCAAAGGCAATAAGGGAATGATCCTACTCAAAAGACATGCACAATTATCGACCTCTGAATATCACACCCAATAATTGACCCATGAAAACAAACTCTGGACCTGCCACTGCTAACAGATTGCTATTCATCAGATTTAAACAAATAAAATTTGGATGGGCAGTTCAACCAATTGGTTCAGTAAATCTCAGGCCAAGTGTAACCTGAATCACTGTCTACAACAACAACAACAACAAAGCCTTTAAGTCCCAAACAAGTTGAGATAGGCTAGAGTTGAAACCCAGCAGAAGCAATCAAGGTTCAGGCACATGAATAGCTGTTTTCCAAGCACTCCTATCTAAGGCTAAGTCTTTGGGTATATTCCATCCTTTCAAGTCTCCTTTTATTGCCTCTACATAAGTCAACTTCGGTCTTCCTCTGCCTCTCTTCACGTTACTATCCTGGCTTAGGATTCCACTACGCACCGATGCCTCTGGAGGTCTCCGTTGGACATGTTCAAACCATCTCAACCGGTGTTGGACAAGCTTTTCTTCAATTGGTGCTACCCCTAATCTATCACGTATATCATCATTCCGAACTCGATCCCTTCTTGTATGACCGCAAATCCAACGCAACATACGCATTTCCGCGACATGTCTAGGATACAAAAATCAAATCCATCAGCTCACACAACACAAGACAGTAATTGCACATGTACTAATTATCTCATCTAGAAGAAAAGTGTTAAATACTTTTTTTTTTAAAAAAAAAAGGTAGGGTTTTGGACATGTATGTATCATTGCATCATTATTCTCACTGAGTTTTGTGTTGGGTTCCATAAGGTTATGTTCGTAGGCGAAAAACAGGAGGGTTTGATTGAGATTCCAAATACTGATACACCTATGAAGCAAAACTTACCCCTTTCCTTATCCAAGCCATCCACAGGTAGAATTTTTTCCTGCATGTAGACAAGAGAATACAGAGAGAGAGAGAGACAACAACCATTGAGATAGTGTCTTAAAATATCCTTCGCATCAACAGAAAGAGATAAATTTGATTGAAACTTCTGCTACTCTGAAAAGGATTCAGATTAAAAAGAGATATATAAGAACCTTTGATCCGCTGTTTTGTTGAGGAGCTTTGGCATCTGTATCACTTCCAGAAGAGCTACTTGAATCTGAGTCTTCAGAGGTAAAAACAGAAATATCAGCAGTGTGCTTGACATGACAACTCAGGCAAGTTAAGGACATTGGACACAACAAAGAGAAACAGTATGCAGCAGATGTACATGTTGTCTCCATTCTTGTTCTATAACCCTTTACATTAAGGCTAAGCAAGACTAAAAGGAAGTATATAACCACAAATATATATTATTTGCATTTTGATTTTTTTATGGCTTGGCTCTGAGACAAAAAAAATTGGAAAGCAGCAATTGGTTGGCTACATAGAATCCAATTTTTAGATTTGTACTTGAAACTAAATCGTCAAATTATAATACACCCCCATCAAGATAATGCCATACAGATAAAATGTCACTTTTCAAATATGAACAGTTAGGGTCCTGATAATTAATTGAATGGATCCAAAGAGAACCTTCTAAAAGAACACTGGTTTTTTCCATCAGTGGTATAATTCACTCTGAACTAAAGACAAATGTTTCATCTTTGTGAATCGTAACCAAAGAATACCCACAATTGTTGTAGTAGAATGCACAGAACAGTCCAGAAATACAGAAGGATAATCAAATGTGTTGATTTATCAACTGACCATGCTAATAAACAAATGAACGCATATCAATAGCAGAAGCTAGATCCTATTATTCAGTGAAATACTTGTGAAAAAAACGTTTCTTTATGGACTTCATAACAGTTGTCAGCATTAATAGTTAAGTTTTTGTAACTGGTTAAAACTATTGCATTCTCTAATAAATTAGAGCTACTGTGCAAGGATAAAGATATGCAGGTGAGAAGGAAGGTAGGCCATCACAAAGAAGCATTCCAGTTTCTATTCCGTTATAATTCATGGATTTATGAAATTGTTTTAACTCCAATGTAGCTCAGAATCACAATTAAGTAATATCATGAGGGGGCATAACTAAATGTTGCACTGTCCCATATACTGTTGTGCCATCATGATCTGGTGTTGTCTGCTATTAAAAAGTGCACAATATAAAAAGGTGCAGGCCAAAGAATAAACCAAACCATGGTCCTGTAAGCCTATAGCTTTTGTTTCCATTGAATTGGTTGGTGTAAATTTCTTATGGAACAGTACAATATGTCCTACCCTGAGCTCACTTCTAGCAGCACAAACACGCAACTACACAAGCATGTTGGCTCCTTTCATAAGCAAGTCAATGAAGTCCTGAATCTAACACGGGATTACTTCCAATAACATGTAGCATTTATTGGATAACTATTTTATGGAACTAGAAAAGAATAGTCAGCTGAGAAAAAATGAGAGAGGAGTAATACTGCCAGTCTCAATTCAATATGTCAAAAGTAAATCTATCATTTTCTCAACTATGACTGCTTAATTAACCAGCCTTATGAATGACATAGTCAATAAGATTGCTAATTTGCATCATGCAGCAGAAAGCTAGCAGCATATTGTGCCCAAAGTACTTTGATGGGTCCAGTACCATAGTGGTGCCAATAGGAAATTTGGGGTGAAACTTGTGAAATTACATACCACTAGAGGATGATTCTGAGCCACTACTAGAACTGCTAGATGTACTATGCTTGCTGCTTCTGCCTGCTGTTTCATCTTCAAGTACCACATGAGGAAGAGTCGAAACTGGAGGGTCATTCTCCCCAATATCAACATCCTCGTCAATGAGCTCATTGCCTGAAAACATGCATATAATATTTTAGCTTACATGAAAAATCAGTATCATAAATGAGCAATGGATGAGAAACAGACCTTCATCGTTACACACTGATGGATTGATGAGTTCATATTGACTCCGAGACTGTTGAGCAGAGTATAAAACAGTTATTTACAAAATGAAACAATGGAATAGCAATCTCTAATACAGCAGCACCCACCTCAACCTCATGAGGCTCCTCTTCTGTAAGGATTCTTGACGGATTAACCCTGTCATAGTCATCAAGTAGCTTCTGTAATTCAAAAAGTGTATCATCTCCAAGAGCATCCATATCAAGCTCTAATTCCTCTTCGTCGGCATCGCAATCGTCAGCGTGACTCCTTATGAACTCAACTACATGATCTGGAATGAATGCACCATATGATTGTAATCTTGCACTTAAATCGTATTTTTGCTCACTCGTCATCACTCTCTTTCCAGCTGGAACAATATCCTCTACCAAAGGAGCATCTTGTACCAAAGGAGAGGTTTTCCTCTTCTTTGGTTGCAAAACTGGATTGTCTGCTGAATCTTCTTCCCGAAAGATGTCTTGCTTAGGTACACTTTTCTTTGAGGGTTTTTTCTTGGTGGGGTCTTCTTTCTCAATGGCAACTCTCTTAGTTGAATTCTTTTTTGTGGGCTCCCTCACAGGAGGCTTCTCAACTGGCTGAGGAGGCCTCTCGTCTGGTTGAGGCGGCTTCTCATCTCGTGTAGGCTTCTCATCTGTTTTAGGGAGCTTCTTCTCAATAAGCCTCCATCGAGTCTCAAAGTTCTTGCTCAAAGTTTTGGCCATTAAATGAACATCATTATTGACAGGGTTATAATTCATAGCATTGCTGAAAGTGAGCCTCACATCTGCAGCGAATTCCCGAGGCGTAGAGTACATGCCTGCCTTTATCTTTTTCTGGATCGTACCCAAATCCATGGGCTGCTTGACTATTTCAAAATAGTCAGGGATGTTCAACTTCACAATGTCAACCGGAACAAGAAACGGGCCTGCCCATCCATGGCTCATAAGGGACTTGAGAAGGTTGGCACATTGTTTAAACGATGATGTGTAGTTAACAGAGCTGGCAACAGGTGGGGCAACAGCCACAGCCACTGGTGGCGGCGCTCCCCTGTCTGTCTGCACCAAATCGCTCCGCTTGAGCTTCTCAACCTTTTTCTTGGGCAGCACATCGCCTGCGGGAGGCGCTGACACGGCCGCCACACCATTCATGCTCACCGCAGGCCCTCTTGAAAACAGCCTACTCTGGAGATCCCTCACCTGCGCGAGCTCGTGGCGGAGCCTCATCTCCAGGTCTTTCTTGTCCAGAGCAGTCATCCGGGGCAGCGAGAACACCTCCCGGGGCACGCTGAACCCCGAGGCGCCTTCCCCGTCCTCGGAATTCACGCTGGCCACGCACTTCGTCTTGGGCGGAAGCGCGCAGGAGCTCCCCGAGTCGATCCTCGCGGGGCTAGCCCCGAGCCCCTTGGACTCCCCCACTGTCTCCACCACCCCGTGCCGGTAGTCGGGCACGAAGCCGAGCGGGTGGCCCTTGGAGAACCTATGCGTCTTCCCCATCATTGCTGGCTGCCGGGGGGCGGAGACGCGCTGCGCCGGTAGCAATGCGCCACCTTGGCCGCGGAATTCCGCCCGCAATTCCGGAAAAAAGACCTAACCCTAACCCCCCCGAGGCGAGAGGCGAGAGGGGGGCTAGCTTATTCCGCGGTCGCCGGGGGAGCAGGAGGAGACCCCACCCTACCAGAACCCTCGATTCGAGGGGCGAGGCAGCTCGGGTGGACGCTCCCGCGGCGAAGGGATCGAGCGGACTCACCGAGCACCACCAGCACCGCCCGCCGCCCGCCCGCCGCCGCACCCCCGACACACCAGCCGGCGGCGGCGCCGCGAGATCTCGTGGCCTTCCGCAGGCGCCGCCGTCCGCGGCGCGAACCCCTTCCTCCCTCCTCCCGCTGCGCGGAGGCGGAGGCGGCGAGGGGGAAGGGGAGGCGAGGCGGCTGGAGACTAGGGGTTTCTCTCTCCTCCGCCTCTCTCTCGCCCTCTCTCTCTCCTCGCGGGCGGCTTCTCTCCTCGCTGGTGTGCCGCTCGCGAGCCTTTGGGACTTTGTCAGGGCCCGGCTGTAAGCGGCGGGGGGGCGGGGGAGCTGCGCCCGTGACTGGTCGGTGGGGCCGGATCGTGCCGCGGGGCCCTGGAACAGGGACGGAGACGCGACGGGCGGGACCGGGCGGGACTCGGGACGGGCGTGGCGCTGGCGGCGGTTGCGTGTCCGCGCGCCTCCGCTGGGGGGGCCCAGGGCTTCGCTTGTGTTAGAAGAAGCACGTGCGGATTCTAACACAGCAGCTGCTGCCTGCTGCGCTCTGCGTCCCCCATGTGGAAAAATGTCGTCATGCATGTGTACGAAAGGAGACGGTGATCATGCAGGTATGGTGTAGGAGTAACGTTTATGGAAAAAAAAAATCTGATGTCTTAAATATCTATTGCAAATGCCAAAAGAACGTGTGATTTTAACGATGAAAGAGAGAGGAAGGCCCTGTCTAGGGCCATGTTTAGATTGTAAAAAATTTCAACCCGATGAATAATAGCATTTTCGTCTTATTTGGTAAATATTGTCCAATTGTGGACCAACTAAGCTCAAAAGATTCATCTCGTGATTTTGAACTAAACTGTGCAATTAGTTATTTTTTTTACCTACATTTAATGCTCCATGCAAGCGGCTAAAAATTGATGTGATGGAGAGAGAGTGAAAAAACTTGAATTTGGAGGTGATCTAAACAAGGCCTAGTTCCAAAAAATTTTGTGCAGTACCCATCACATCGAATCTTGCGGTATATGCATGGAGTACTAAATGTAGATGAAAAAAAATTAATTGCACAGTTGGGTGAGAAATCGCGAGACGAAACTTTCAAACCTAATTAGTCCATAATTAGACACTAATTATCAAATACAAATGAAAATACTACAATAGCCAAACCCAAAAAATTTTGCATCTAATAGCGCCCGAAGGCAAAGGAGCTCTGGCTTTTACTCTGTTATTACTGTAACCAAGTGCAATGATGAGCATCATTCTAATTGTGGGCATACGGATGGGACAGAAAACAGCAAATGAGTCGTACAGATAGATCATAGGTTGAAATGCGCCAAAGCAAGTGGTGTTTTGGTTCTTTAGTCGCTCCTAAAATTTATATCGCATTGAATGTTTAGATATTAATAAAGAGCATTAAATATAGATTAATTATAAAACTAATTACATAGATAGAGGCCAATTTACGAGACAATTTTTTTAAGCCTAATTAATCTGTCATTAGCATATGTTTACTATAGCATCACGTTGTCAAATCATGAACTAATTAAGCTTAAAAGATTCGTCTCGCAAATTAGTCGCAAGTTGTGTAATTAGTTTCACAATTAATCTATATTTAATACTTTATACATGTGTCTAAACATTTGATACGATAGGAATTATAGCACGCCCCGTCCAAACCAATCCGGGCCTAAAAAAACGTCACCGCAATGACATCATGCTATTGGGAGCTTGCTACCACGGAAAGCACTACGGTTCTTGTCGCTGTCTACTACACAGCATCCATGCAAGATTTCAAGTGTTTTTAATTTTAAATTATTACATATAGAATACACCCTGATCGGCAAAAAAGAAAAAAAAATATAGAACACACCCTACCTCAGTGAACATATCTGAGATTTTCTTTAACTATACAGTAAAATATGGACAGCCATATTTGCACATACTCACACTCTAAAGAGCAAAGCTACTAAATCTCGACACCACATACACACGCCTGAATAGCAAAAGGGGCACGTCGCCTACCACTGACAATGAAGAACAGCGTCGTTAAATTCTAAAATACATTAAAAAAGCGCATCACATGTCACTAAAAGTGAAGAATAGTATCGTTAAAGCCTAAAATACAACTAAAGAAGCATGCCACCTACCATCGAAAGAACAGCACCATTAAATTAAAGCATGTGAAATAAATCTAAAAAAGTGAGTATTTGCATCGAGTTGAGGACTTAACTTGGATAAATCCACCACAAGAAAGCTAATCAGCTGAACTACACTCGGTTACAAGATCTTGAGTTTGTTGGATAAAATAAAACAGTACAAACATATGTGTTTAATTCAAAGCAACAACAAAAGCTATCCTGTTATATCTTTAATATATCAATAGTTTAAGGGTCGGTGGACATCTTCAAAAATTTAGCGGATAAGATATAGTGAGCCTAAAAATTAATGGAGCCAAAATATATATCTCAAGCATAACGAGGGCCAATCTTGGGCATGAGCCAAAGGGGCATCCGTTATAGGCCTTTGGAAGGAAGGGGCTCTCCCAAGCACATAATATATAGTACGCACTATATAGCCTAAAGGTCCAAAAACTCAAGAGGACAATAGTCCACCGTTGATAATTGACATCACGTAAGTCGTGACGACTTGCCTTACCTGGACTCCAACAATGTTGTGACTCGCTTATCGTCCTGATCCTCCGACAGCCATCATCGCGAGACGTGACTCCGTGCAAGCAAGTGACTTAACGACAACATGGCGCTAGTCCACACAAGGCTAAAGTAAGCACCATATGTTCCATTTTTTACTTTAATTTGTAAATTTATAATTGAGAATCCATGCGTTCGGTAACATACCGGACACTGCATAGCCATACATGACCAGATCTAATAGTAGTTATGTCAAATGTCTAATAGATGGTTTTGTTGGCCTAAAGACTATTTCTCAGTCTTTTATTTTGCATTTAGTCTCATCGGCCACATCAAGTTGTGATTATTATTATTATTATTATTATTATTATTATTATTATTATTATTATTATTATTATTATTATTATTATTATTATTATTATTCTTATTCTTATTATTATTATTATTATTATTATTATTATTATTATTATTATGGGCTTCTGAGTTTTATCTTGGTTCCAACCTCATAAAACTTAGTACCGCGGCTGAGCATAACCTTAGTTAGCACATGTAAGTTTCAACTCTATAGGGATAGGTGTTCTTCTATACCTTAAACTACTCCCTATGCTTTTTAAACTTCTTATAACCACTAACTTTAACGAAGGGCATGGGACATGTTTTTTTAACCTATGAACTGAATTTCTTTTTTATAGGAAAATACCCAAGGTTAAAATCCTGCCAAATGAGCATCCACGATAGCGGTTTGTGAAATCAAAAACAAATTAAAAACAGTGAGTGAAGTCTTATAAATTTGGAACTGAGTGAGTAGTTAAGAAACAGAGTATTTGCATCTTTTGTTGACGGGCTCCGAGGTCGGATCAGGGAGGGAGTGAAAGGTCCTAATATAGCTAGAGGGGGGGTGAATAGCCTATTTAAAAATCTACAAATCGACTAGAGCAATTTAATTAGTATAACAAATAGCGAAATGCAAACTTACTCTGGCTCTACAAGGATTGCAAGACACCTATCCAATAATTCTAGTTGTTATGATCATTAGGCACACAATTTACTAGGTCACTACTCACTAAGAGCTCTCATAATTGCTACACTAAAGAGCTCCACTAGATGAACTTAATCCACAAAGCAAGCTCTCAATTCTAGCTACACTAAAGAGCTTGTTATAGCTAGTTTGCGGAAATATAAATGAGTAAGTGAGGTGATTATACCGCTGTATAAAGGAGTGAACCAATCACAAGATGAATACTTTATCAATCACCAGGAGAATACCAAAGGGCAAGAGACAATCAATTTTCTCCCGAGGTTCACGTGCTTGCCAACACGCTACGTTCCCGTTGTGTCGACCAACACTTGGTGGTTTGGTGGCTAAGTGGTGTTGCACGAACCTCGTCCACATAATTGGGCACTGCAAGAACCTATCCACAAATGAGGTAACTCAATGACACGAGCAATCCACTAGAGTTATCTTTCGGTGCTCCGCCGAGGAAGGTACAAACCCCCTCACAATCACCGGAGATGGCCACAAACAATCACCAACTCATGCTAATTCTCCTCCGCTGCTCCAAGCTGTCTAGGTGGTGGCAACCACCAAGAGCAACAAGCGAATCCCGTAGCAAAACATGAACACCAAATGCCTCTAGATGCAATTGCTCAAGTAATGCACTTGGATTCTCTCCCAATCTCACAAAGATGATGAATCAATGATGGAGATGAGTGGGAGGGCTTTAGCTAAGCTCACAAGGTTGCTATGTCAATGCAAATGGCCAAGAGTATGAGCTTGAACCGGCTATGGGGCTTAAATAGAAGTCCCCATGAAATAGAGCCGTTGTACCCCTTCACTGGGCACAACACGGGATGACCGGACGCTCCGGTCATATTGACCGGACGTTGGACCTCAGCGTCCGGTCACATGATGTGTGCCACATGTCCCTCTCTTCAATTACTGAATGCCCGATCTCAACGGTCATATAATGATCGGACGCTGTAGCTCACAGTGACCGGACGCTGAACTCCCAGTGTCTGGTCGTTTCTAGTAAGCATCCAGAGACGATTTTCTTCGACCGGACACGTCCGGTCACACTTGACCGAACACAGTCAGCGTCCGGTCAATCACCTTGATCACTATGCTACCACATTAGCTGGACCAGACGCAGCCTTCCAGCGTCCAGTCAGTTTGTGACCCAGCGTTCGATCGAAGACCGACGCTAGCATCAGCGCTGCTACTATTGACCGGACACGCCGGTCCTTCAGAGACCAGCGTCCGGTCACCTTGTGACCAGCGTGACTAACTCCTTTTCACCTCTATCTTCTTCACCCTTGCTTAAATGTGCCAACCACCAAGTGTATCACCTTGTGCACATGTGTTAGCATATTTTCACAAATATTTTCAAGGGTAGCACTCCACTAGATCCTAAATGCATATGCAATGAGTTAGAGCATTTAGTGGCACTTTGATAACGCATTTCGATACGAGTTTCACTTCTCTTGATAGTACGGCCATCGATCCTAAATGTGATCACACTCACTAAGTGTCTTGATCACTTAAAACAAAATAGCTCCTACTATTTATACCTTTGCCTTGAGCTTTTTGTTTTTCTCTTTCTTCTTTTCCAAGCTCAAACATTTGATCATCACCATGCCATCACCATCGTCATGATCTTCGCCATTGCTTTATCACTTGGAGTAGTGCTACCTATCTCATAATCACTTCGATAAACGAGATTAGCACTTAGGGTTTCATCAATTAACCAAAACCAAACTGAAGCTTTTAGGGAGGGAACTCAGGTGGCGTTTAGATGGAGCCTGGGTTAGGGATAGGGAAATGGGTAGGGATAGGAAGAGGTGGGTATGGGATAGGAATATAAGACTTTAAACCATACCCTTGTTTGGCATGAGTGGGATAGGGAATGGAAATAAAAATTTTAGTGACCATAATACCCTTATTCAGGACAAAAAAAATAAACCATCACAAAGCTATAGCTCACTTCTAATCAATCGCTCGACATGTACACAAAATAAAAGCGCAAAGGCTAAAACAAGTTTTTGAAGCATCGATTCATTAAGGCATAGTACATGCATACACTCCATCTGTACATATTCCAATGCCAATAAATTTCCACCATGATGCCAGGTCTCTAGAAGTCATCTTATGATTTTAGCAACAAAGTATACAGCTTAACAAAATATACAAACTTCCAGCAAGGCTCCTAGTAACTGAAAGTCACCTTTGCTTCTGACTTCACAGCACCAAAATATACTCCACTGGATTCCAAGTGATTGCAACTCACTTGGAATTTTTTACTACACATATCAAAATATATAGATGACCACCATCCAAAAGGAAGTTCATAGTTTTGGTCAACCATGGTTGACCACTTCCACTAACTAGGAGTTCAGCGTGCTACTTATATACTACACAAAAGAGAGCACACGATCTCCATATGCATGACTAAATTATAGTTTCTTTTTAGATTTTTTTCAGGACTTGCCGAACAAACTCAGGTTTGAATTCATCTGGAGTAGTAAAGAAAAGATTCAACATTTCCTCATTCTGACCAATCATTAGAGCAGCCTTCACGATTTGATCTGAAGTAAACTCAGTAAACTTTGTGAGCACAGTGAACAATTTCTCCCTCCTTTCAGCAGTCTGCTTTTGAGCCTCAAGATCTGGGTGAATGCACACCGCTGTGCATTCATAGCCTCTGCATTGGCTGCTTCGACTTGAACAAGACTATTGAGTGCTTTAGAAATATTAGAGAACTTTGATGCAACCATGCCATCATCTACAAATACCCTCTTACGACATGCTGCAGATTTAATTCCACTTGCTCGGATGCTACCATGGGATGATGGTTGTGAATGGGAGTCAACTGCATTTTTGAACTGGTGGGTTGCTTTAGTCACATTTCCTAAGGATAGTTTTTCATGCATTTCAAACTGATCTCCAGGGCCTTTGGCCTTCACTCCTTTTGCTAAGTCACTAGCATAAACCTTAAATAGCTTATCAAAATTCACAAAGGGCTTTCCATACAAAGCTGCTGCTCCATGGTGACTCTGCATACATATTATGCTATTAGCAAAAAATAAATGTGATTGGAAAAAAAGTATGGTACATGTGCATGTCCTTGTATACCTTTTGCCCAACCCATGAATTGCTCTTTGTTTCCAACAACCATTTTTCTTTCATCATCCTAGCCAAAGCCACTACCAGATTGTTGAATATCCAATATATAGGACAATAGCTTCTTAAGTGTCTTCACTTTAGAAGCAACACGAGGATCAGCTTTGATATTAGCATTTGGGAGTCTTGTAGCGAGCTCTTTCTCAATAAACTGAAGGTACCTAGACTTGTGACATGTGTTCACCTTCCAACCAGAGTCATTCATTTCATACAATACATCAATAAGTACCTTTTCCTCTTGTGCAATCTGTCTCTTGTCTCGCCTCTTACTTAGCTTTATAGTTTTGCATCCCTTGTATGTCTATTTCATACAAAAAAATAAAATCCAAAGATGTATACAAATGATTAGTGTATGAAACGAAAATTGCATTGAATACAGACATAGGGTACTAAGTAAAACATTAGAAAAAATGAGATGTGTCGATACATGTAACACCCTCAGTGTTACACTGTACAATTTTTGCTAAAACATTACATGTGCATCATGTTCATATGATAGTGTATTAATTATAGAGTGTAAATCAATTTCTGTGGCTTGAAACGTTCATCGAAAACGTGAAACGAATGTTATGTTTCATGTCGCATTATATCACTTAGGGTTTTAAATGAATTTTTATTGAATGAAAATGCTATAGAACGCATACCCGACACTTTAATAAAGTTTGTGGCACAAACTTCGTAGGTGGCGGTGAAATACTTGCGGTCGAGAATGGGATTCGCTGGCTAGCATAATTGATAGCTTGGAAATCGAATTCGACGCGAAACCGATAAGAACTTAGTTAATTTTCGTAAGTCGGAAAATGGTTCGACGAAGCTAAGTTCGACAATTTTTGTAGGAAATTTGGGCTAAGCAATGGTAGGGTATTAGGGCTTATTTCAGTAGTTTAGCATACCCTATTGAGTGTACAAAAACTGGTTTAGCAATTGGATCATCGAGTTGGGTTTTAGGACCGCTTTTAAAAAGCGTGCACGACATGGTTTCTGCGTCTGGGCGTGGTCACCGTGCTTGGCCCTCGACGCTGCCGCGCCAGCCATCGACGTGCATGCGCTCACACACCGTACGCGTGCCACCGCGCTGGCCAGGCCTGCCGCTGGTCCCGCGCTACGGGCCACTGTCACCCGTTGCCACGCCTTGGCTCGTGCTCACGCTCGTGCAGGCAGGCACGTCGCGCCCAGTGACCTGGCCACTCGGCCACCACTACCGTCGCCGTGGGCCCACTGCCCTGGCTAGCTCACTGCCGCCACTTCGTCGTGTCACTGACTCCGCGCGTCGCGACACCCTGCTGCTGCTGGCCGTGGCCGCTTGTGTGAGGTCGCCTACGTATGCTCTACCACCGTCATCGCGTCCGCCTGGCCATGTTGCCACCTCGTGCTCACCTGGCAGTATCGTGCGTGCATGGACATGCTTGGCCCTACCCGCACGTCGCCTTGCCCACCTGCCTTGCCATCGCATTCGCGCTCATTGTGACATTGTGCTGTTGTCTCCCCTGATTGGCGCCATGCCACTACGGCGCGTAGAGCCGGGCTACCATCGTTGGCTTGCGGTTTATGGCCATGCGGCCCACCGTTGAAAGCTCTAGTTTGGTTTTGGTTAATTGATGAAACCCTAAGTGCTAACCTAGTTTATCAAGATGATTATGAGATAGATAGCACTACCCCAAGTGATGAAGCAATGGTGAAGATCATGACAATGGAGATGGCATGGTGATGGTCAAATGCTTAAACTTGGAAAAGAAGAAAGAGAAAAACAAAAGGCTCAAGGCAAAGGTATAAAATGTAGGAGCCATTTTGTTTTAGTGATCAAGACACTTAGTGAGTGTGTTCACATTTAGGATAGATAGCCGTACTATTAAGAGGAGTGAAACTCGTATCGGAATACGGTTATCAAAGTGCCACTAGATGCTCTAACTCATTGCATATGCATTTAGGATCTAGTGGAGTGCTAACACCCTTAAAAATGTTTGTGAAAATATGCTAACACTTGTGCACAAGGTGATACACTTGGTGGTGTTGGTACATCTACAAAGGAGGTAGTGTTGGCGCTTTCGGGAAAATAAAATGCCTATTTTCTATTGCGCCGGATGCAAATTCTTGTGGTTGGCACATTGGATCAAGGGTGAAGAAGTTAGAAGTGAAAACGAGTTGATCGCGAAGACGCTGGCGTCGGTCAACTGATCGGACGCTGGGTCTGAAAGCACCGGACGCTGGTTTCTGCGTCCGGTCAAACTGACGGGTCTGCACAGTACCGAGGGTATTGCACCGGACGCTGGTCTGTGTCCGATCAAGGTGGACCGGACGCGTCCGGTCGAAAAATATGCCTCGGGGAGCTTACTGGAAACGACCGGACACTGGGGCTTCAGCGTCCGGTCAGTTTTACCGGAGCGTCCGGTCAGCTTCATAGCCGTTGAAATCTGACGAACAGTGTTTGAAGCTGGTGACGCGTGGCGTCCATCGGGCGACCGGACGCTGAGGGCCAGCGTCCGGTCAGTATGACCGGAGCGTCCGGTCAGAGCGCGTTTTGCCCAGTGAAAGGGTATAACGGCTCTATTTGATGGGGGCTCTATTTATAGCCCCATGGCCGGCTCAAGGGAAATCTCTTGCACATTTTCATTGACATAGCAACCTTGTGAGCTTAGCCAAAGTCCTCCCACTCATCTCCATCATTGATTCATCATCTTTGTGAGATTGGAAGAGAATCCAAGTACATTGCTTGAGTGATTGTATCTAGTGGCACTTGGTATTCGTGTTGCGCTGTGGATTTCGCTTGTTTCTCTTGGTGGTTGCCACCACCTAGACGGCTCGGTGCAGCGGTGGAGGATCGGCACGAGTTGGTGATTGTTCGTGGCCATCTCCGTTGATTGTGAGGGGAGTTGTACCTTCCCCGACGGTGCGCCGAAAGGTAACTCTAGTAAATTGCTCGTGTCATTGAGTTACCTCACTTGTGGGTCGGTTCTTGCGGTGTCCAATCGTGTGGACGAGGTTTGTGAAACACCTCTTAGCCGCCGAACCACCAAGTGTTGGTCGACACAACGGGGACGTAGCGTGTTGGCAAGCACGTGAACCTCGAGAAAAAATCGATTGTCTCTCTTCTTTGGCATTCTCCCGGTGATTGGCTATATATTTATCTTGTGATTGGTTCATCCCCTACATGTCGGTATAATCACTCTACTCACTCATTTACATTCTTGCAAACTAGTTGATACAAGCTCTTTAGTGTAATTAGAATTGAGAGCTTGCTTTATTATTTACATTCATCTAGTTGAGCTCTTTAGAGTAGCAAGGTTGAAAGCTCTTAGTGAGTAATTACATAGCAAGTTTGTGTGCCTAAGTATTCATTGCAACTAGAATTATTGGATAGGTGGCTTGCAACCCTTGTAGAGCTAGAGCAAGTTTGCATTACGCTATTTGTCATACTAATTAAATTGCTCTAGTTGATTTGTAGATTTTTAAATAGGCTATTCACCCCCCTCTAGCCATATTAGGACCTTTCAACCGTCCTGTGCACATTGGCCGTTTCCCCATCACCCCGCAGCCGTACGTGTTTGTGCACTGATTGACAGCCACGTCCCGCCATGCCAAGCCATGCCGGCCGTCCCCCTATTCCGCTGTCGCCATGGTTGCCGGTCTCGAACCTCTAAATTCGCCGTAGTGGAGCCACCTCAATCCAATTAACCCCATCCCCGGCTCTGCCGAGTAGCCACCCACCCACCCGACCCCACCTTTTAGCGAGCCTCACCGTGCTGTGCTCCAATTTAGAGCTGTCGTTCCACCGTGTCAATAAGACTGTGTCGGTCTACATCGAAGGCAAGCTCCATATCCAGTGCAGCTCATGCCAATTCCTTGCACTGATAGCTTTGTCTCCACCTGCTAATCACCCTACGCACCTTTGCCGAATCGCTACCACCGCCTAGCCTCCCCTGATGCAGCCTTGCCACCATCGTGCGTCACCACACCGTCCGTGCGTGCGTGGCCAGACTCGCTCGGTCCATCTCCAGTCAATCCACCATGTCTGGTAGGTTCGGAGTGAGTCGTTGATGCCCATCCTTGAGCTCGTTCACATTGTCTGCGCCTTGGCTCATGGAAACGTGGTCGCCGTCGTGGAGGGAGCTCGGGACAGCATCTCCGTTAAATGCGTTGCCGCCCATCACTTCGGGTTTACACCTATGTGAGCATCGGCTCGCATTTAGGGGCGAGAAGGGTCCGATATGGCCGGCGTAACCGCCCTGTGCCAGCGCCGCCGCGTCGGTGCATGCATGCGGGTGCCGACGGTGTCACCGTTGCGAAGATAGGTTCTTCCGAGGGTTTATCTATGAAATAGCTGACTGTAGGAATAGTGTCGTGGGTCCTAGGGTGATTCATCGGTAGGTCAGGGTCGTTTTCGTAAAACAGCCAAAGCGCGCGGGCCTCCCCGTCGCGGGCTACTGTCGCGTGGATGGGCCATGCCGGTGCATCACATGCGCGCGCGTTTGCGCTGGACTAGGCCTAGCCGTCGCGCTTTGGGCCGCTCTGTTGCCTTCATGCTCCAAGAAAGCATCAACTTGTGGCTCAAATGGATCAGCACTCATTTGTTGTCGGATGAGATTGTGCAGATAGCAACAGGCTAGGACTATACCAATTTGGGTATCTATTGGGTAATAAGAACCATTTCTAATTATACCTCAACGTAGCTTCAGTAAACCAAAGGTTCTTTCTATCACATTCCTTGCTGAAGAGTGCCTCATATTAAACAATTCCTCCTTTTTTGTAGGTGGGTTGCTCCATTTTTTAGGTGGTAACGCTGTCCTCTATATGGAGCGAGGAATCCATCATAATTCTTGTACCCAGCATCCACAAGATAATAGGAGCCTACGTTGCAAAAAGCACAATTTATTTTCTAAGCTTTAGTAGGTGTATATGGACAGTAGTCTGTACTTAACTAATATTGCTCACCACGAGGAACGTTGAGACCATTTGGCCTAGCCAAAGCATCTCGGAGAACCCTTGCTTCGGCAGCAGACCCTTCCCAACCAGCTAATACATATGTGAATTACATGTCAGGTGCACAAGCACCTAGAACATTTGTGGCAATTTCATTCTTTCTAGATCGATACCTTGGTTTATCAACTGGATGGAACTTTTATATATGTACCATCTAAAGCACCTAAACAATTATATGAAAACAAAAACAAATATCTTGTTAGTCTGGAAAAAAATTATAGGACTGTTTATTATTTAATTTAGTTTTACCTTAAACCATTTCCATATTTTGTCCTTATAGTTGTCTGTGATTGGTTGTGGGCTCTTAAGCAGCACCCTCCAAAGCTTTAGCATTGCTCCTAGCACATTATTAAAGTGTCGACTTATCGTCTCTTGAGACCGTTGATAATCTGTCCTCATGGAGCGACTTTTCTCGTCGTAAGCTAGTATATGTAGAAACATTGCAACCATCTCCTCCACCTTGACATTTCTAGTATCCCTTAATCCTCCAATATCTGTGACCAAATTAAACAAAGTCCAAAAACACCGCCTATCCATCCGTAGTTGCTCAACACACAGGATGTCACTTTCATAGATGATATCATTCAAATTCTTTGATCGACTTTCTAGGTCAAACCTACAAGGTTCCCTAATTAGCCTAATCTGACGCTTTCTAATCAATAGGAGGCAATGCAGTACTAGCACATGTAATGCCATCAAAATCCTTATTCTAAGGCGTCCCATTTGTTGGCACAAGACTAGGATGTCTCTCTTTGCTGGAGGATGGGCCATTTCTGTGAAATAAAATTTGAAATTAATAATAGCTTCAAGTTTGGGTTCGCTACACTTAAAACACATAGGAGCAAAACAAGGCATGCACGAGCAAACATATACACGCAATCAAACAGTGCGCAAACCATAATTAATTAAAATATGCATGACAAGATTATACGTACACTGAAGCATAAATAATACCTCGTCAGTGTTGACTTGTTGGGCCGCGTCATCACAAGTTGGATAGGCGCTAACAACATTTTCATTATGCTTAATGTAAACCTCTAGAAACTTGGCCTGATTCGACTTCATCATGTCATAATCAGAAGCATCATCTTTGAGGTGGTCAATACCAGCGTCATCAAGTCTATGGCCAGGAATGGCATAGTAGAGAGTATCGCCTTCCTTGAAGCCTACAGTTTTAGCCAGCTGCACTAAACGGTAGTAGGACATTTTGTCCATCTTAATTTTTGGAAAAAGTGTGATATCGCCTCCATCATAAGTTAGTTCACCGTGCTTTGAAAAAGCACCTCCTTGATGCATCAAGATATTGATACACCCTGGAGCCATTATCTCTCTGTATTTGTGAAGTCAATGTTAGGTAAAAAAAATTAATTCATGCATAAAATGGCATATCCCTATAGATGCAGGCTAATTACACATGTGAGGATACATTAGTGAAAATTACTACTGAAATAAACTGGCGTAATGTACATACTAGCGACATTGGTAGGCAAGACCAAAAGCATGCATATATACTATATAAGATCAACGCACTAGGCTAATAAAGTAAGTAAGAGAGCACTGGTACTTATTATTAGTTAATCTAGAACGCATCTGGGAACAAACCGATGAACAATGATTCTTTCCCACCTAATTTTTCTATACACGAAACTTCAGATTCGTTGGACAGGATGCACAACCAATCATCAAGCATGGGGGAGAAAGCAGCCATCTATCAACGAAAGAAGTAAAATGGAGGGCAGGAACTGAGACGTTATGGAAGAATTAGAAAAATCACCTGCTCAAGTTGGTCGACGGCCACGTTGCTGGAGCCAAGTAGGATTCAGGCGGGAGATTTAGCGAGGGCCGATCGTGCTTGTGGACACGAGACCGAGCGGCGTCGACGCTGCCGTCGAGGCGATAGGCAAGGGTTCGCCGAGGCACTCGGGTGCGCGGCTGCTGGGGTGTCGGGACGCGAGCGCGTGGAGGCACGGGAGCGTGCGGCCGCCGGCGCGCGCAGTGGAGGCTGTGGACGGTGGTGGCGTCCACGTAGGAATGCGTGCTAGAGGCCGGGGGATCTGGGATGAGGGAGACGAACAGAGAACCCAGCTTTACGCAGAGTCACTTTTGATGGCAAAAAGGTAATTTTGCATGCCACTTCACCGTATCCCGTCCAAACCCACCCGCGCCGGTGAGTTTCGAACGATGAAGCACGAAACCCATATTCATACCGTGTCTCTTCCGAAACCACGTACCCAAACGTGAGTTTAGATTAATTTCTTCTCCTATTTCCTGATCCCACCCCCTGTTTCCATATATCCAAACGCCACCTCAAGGGTTCTAGGTATCCATAGCAGTTCACACAGTCATGACCGCACCCCGCCTTCCGTGCGTCCGTAGTAGGGACGAAAACGGATCGGATACGGACGGATATCATCGATATTATATTTATTTTCATATTTCTGTTCGAATTTAGATTCGAATACGGATAGTGTCAACTATGTCTGATAGGATACGATTGGATATCGACATCATAAATATACGATTTGAGTATTCGGATACGGATGCAGTATCGGATGTTGGATATCCGGACTTGGATACGGACAGATCTCAACTCCTCTAAACGGATTCAGTTTCAAATACAGTCGGAAAATATGAGTACCTTTTTCATCCATGGTCCGCAGCCACGAAACCACAAAGCCCACCACGGCACAAGTGGCCAACACCACCAAACGGAAAACGGGAACGGGGCAGTTGGAGTTGGGACTTGGGAGCCGACGCGGTCGGTGTGATCCAGTCGCCCCCCGGCGAGCGCGCCCCTGCCGAGCCTTCCCCTTCCCGGGAGGAACGGGAAGCTTCCACTCCCAGAGCCGGCCGTGACCGACCGTGAGCGAGCCATGGCGGAACCCATCGCCGCCGCCGCCCCGCCGCCGGGCGCGCCGTCGTTCTCCTACCTGGCCGTGTTCTCCAACTGCCCGCTCGTCGCCGCCGTGCTCGCCTTCGCCATCGCGCAGTCCATCAAGGTCCTCACCACCTGGTACGCCCTCCTCCCCCTCTCCCTCCCATGCGGGCTCGGCCGGTGCCCCGGATCTGAGCTCTCTCCCTCTCTGACGGGATCTGCATCTGCCGCCCGCGCGCCGTGCAGGTACAAGGAGAACCGGTGGGACGCGAAGCAGCTGGTGGGATCCGGCGGGATGCCGTCCTCGCACTCGGCCACCGTCACCGCGCTCGCCGTCGCCGTCGGCCTGCAGGAGGGGTTCGCGAGCTCGCTCTTCGCCATCGCCGCCGTCTTCGCCTCCGTGGTTGGTTCCCCCTCCCCGCTCGCTCCCTCTCTTTCGACACCCAAAACGCGTTGACCATCTTCGGTGGGCACTGGATCTGATAGGTAAACCTTATGATTTTGGGACGCGTTGTGGTGAACTGGTGATCAGGGAGAGTAAATGAGTGTCCTTTGCACTTAAAAACTTCGGCTTGGTTGTAGCCCACTTCACTTCAAGCCTGGGGGGCTCAGTTGTGGAAGGTACATTTTGTTGTGTAGATTGTGGACAGAAGTACAAGTACAGTACATACGAGGAAAAGACCTAGGAAATTGATGGGAGTTTGTAAGTACACTAAAGACTAGGAAGAGACTGTAGGACATTAGTGTTAAAGTTTGGATTTTGGTGGAACTAAACATGGCCTTGATATCTACAGAACGATAAATTCAGTTGGGGATATGGTGGAAATCTGACAGCTAAGATGTACTGTCAGATCAATAGTAGGAGATTCTGTACTTTGTTTAGTGTGCATAGTTCTTACATTCAAAGCTCACCTAGTACCTGACTTTGTTTGGAAATTCAATCAAACCTGCAGAACAAAGGATAACAGCTAAACTGTGGAAAATTTTCCATAATTGTACATATAAGTGTGTCCAAAACCAGCTATGCAAAAATGCAAAATGATGGCATACAGTACCATAACACCTACTCCTAGGCATGTGTCATGTGCTTTAACTCCCACAATCCGTCCCCACTTGTCCCATCTTTTCATTTTGGCATCTCGAAATACTGATTAGTTCTTGTGACCTTTTTCATCACCTTTTTTTTTCTTCAGAAATGCAACATTCTGCACTCTGATTTTACTATATGCACTGCTTCTCATTTTACTGACTTGGCTAGTTCTTTCAATACTTTGCAGGTGATGTACGATGCTTTTGGTGTTAGGCTACATGCAGGGAAGCAAGCAGAGGTATTACCACCTTTCTATGTTATATAGCCACTGACAAGAAAAATTATTTATGAAGGCAAAAAAGTTGTGAACCAATGAAAAAAGGAGTTCCCTTCTGAAATCATGTGAAAAACAGTGGCAAATAGTGACCAACCACTAAAACTGGGTTCTCTTTTTCAGGCAGAATGGCACCTAGCTTGTAGTGTTGCTCAATCATTATATGAAACCTCATTGATTGTGTGAACGAAAATAAAAAAACTAGATCTGACAAGTAAAATACTAAAATGGTCTTTCGATTGAGAAGCATTATGTTGCTCACCTGCTGCAGTTCAGATCTAACTATTATAAAATGCCAGGTCTTGAATCAAATTGTGTATGAGCTTCCATCAGAACATCCACTGGCTGAAACAAGACCACTGCGAGAGCTGCTAGGGCACACACCTCAACAGGTTTGGTCTTTTTCTCCTAGATTGTGCTGTTGGGGAGTTCATATGATATACTAAACCTCTGCTGAAGTAAATTTTGTTAACCAGCCGATTGCTCCTCGAATCATATTTGCATCATCCTAACATCAAGTGCACATTATGCAGATCATTTCACTAGAAAATCTGTCATGCGTGTGGATATTTGGTATCCTTACTCTCACATGCCACACAGATTATTAATTACAAGTTTTATCACCAGGTATTTGCCGGCGGAGTGCTTGGATTTGCAGTAGCCACATTTACAGCAATGATAGCTGGGCTTGGGAGTTGACTCCACATTTAAAGGAATGATCCACATTTGCATTGAAGTTCTGGAATCCAAATTGGACACATGTTTCCAGCCAGCTTATGATAGATAATGAATTGTGTCTCATCTGCGTGTTCAGAGGAAAAAAAAAAGATAATGCATTGTGTATAGGTGTATTTAATATGCAAAACCACTGTCAATTTGTTGAAGAAAAAATGGCGCCATTCTTTTGTAGCTAATTGATGAGTGAACTATATGTTGTATTCATTTTTTGTCCAAAGTATTTGGAGTGATTGAAGTACGTCGTGATAAAGCATCTGAGGAGATTTCTGCTCAAAACTCTTGTGATTGATTTCAATTTAGTAGACAACAACGAAAATCCTTTTGTAACTATGTTCTTCAGCCAGCTGGTACACTTTCGGCTGATTTCGGCTGATTCAATAGTGTTATGTGAGAGAGAATAAGCTGAAAATATACCAGCCAAACACTATTTGATTACCAATTTAGTAGAAAACCGACTGAGAAGTATCGATGTGGCACTGATCTTGTTTTTTGTTGACTCTGTTGAAATTTCATATATTTGATTACCAAACCTTATATTCTACTACAGCAACAGTCAACAGCATCAACAGCTGCCAATTGCTACGAACGTGCCCAGCCAGGCAGCCACCTATCCGGCGCTCCGCCTCCTCTCCTACACGCGCCGGCCGCCGTCTCCACTCCTACCGCTGCCTGCACCGGCCACCTTTCTCTCTCCTCGGCAAAGATCCCATGATGCTCCGTCCTACTGGAACTGCAAGGCATTTCCCTGCATCAGCTTTTCCGTCGTGTGTCCGTCTGCGCACCACCTCTTCAGTCAGCCCAGAGCCCACTCTGTATGACTGTATATCTCTGGCGTCTACAACCGTGCCAAGGTGAGGAACGCAACTGAAGCTCAGTGCTATCACATGGTAAAAGCTGATATTTGAACTAACTATACGGTAATCACAGCTAAGTGATATCCATGAGCAAAATGTTCAGAACCATAAATGGCATGGATGAGATATATTATGAGTAAAACGGCCAATTACAAGAAGCTTCAAAAGTGTAATAGTAGCATAACCCAAACTGATGTCATGTAAAAACTGAAAAAGAAGAAAGAAACATAGAGCTGAAAAGTTCAAGTTAGCCGTCTTCATATTAAAAACCGTACAGCTCCTCACATAATACAATAATTAGAATAACATCAAATTCCATTTTCATTCACATAAATAGAAGTCAAAATGCAAATCATGATCTTGCTGTTTCCCTATTGTAGCAACTTTTGCCTATTTGCAGATGGGTAATAGTGATTAGTTGCGGCTACAAAATCATTGCCACAATAACAGGAAACTGTCGATCCTACCTGTGTAGTTGATATCTCGATGAAAATATAGCAGGAAAATTAATCAACCAATGTATTAAGGTTCAATCCTCACATATGCTCAGTAAAAAATAACCAAAATCTAATGGCAAGATTTATAGCAGTATTAATCTCTCTGCCCAAAAATTTAGTAGACAACAAAGCAATGTAGAAAAACTCCGTTGATCAATCATTAAAATTAAAACGCAGTAGCAAAGGAGTACTTAGTTATCGGGGGGGGGGGGGGGGGGGGGGGGGGGGGGGGGGGGGGTTATCCATGACATTACAAATTTTCAAGTCTAGAGATACACAGTATCAATATAATTCCATCTCTCCGCCACGCATGTCATTTTCGATACCTCCCACGTACATGCCCACTGCTCGCGAGGCGGAGCGGCGGCGCTCGCCCGTGGCAGGCAGTGCGCGAGGCGGAGGGCTTGGTATTTTGGTGTTGTTTGGTTAGCAAGCAAGGATATACCTAGATTTTTGTGCTGTCAAGATTTTCTTGCTGCTCTGTGCTCTAGTGAGCCAAATTGGATGGCCTTGATGGGTAAGGTTCTTGTGGCTTGTGCAAGCTTAGCAAAGCAAGGCAGCTGAGAAACCAAGCAGCCCCGAAGTTGCTCAGCTCAGTACCGGCGACGGCCTTGAGAGCCTTCATCCACGCCCGGACGGCGGCGTTGGTCTCAGCCTCCGCCTCGGCGTCGGCCAAGGACTACACGTACACCAGCAGGCGCTCAAGGCCTGTTCGCTTAGAGAAATCCTGGATGAATCTAAAAAAATCTAAATAAATCTGGAGGAATTCGTGAGAGAAAAACACTGTTTCGAATAAAAAAAAGCGAATCAAGCCAAGTTTAAAGGCACGCAAACGGGGCAAGTACCCAGCGTGCATGGCTACAGGGCAGGAGAGGACATTTCACCTGGAGTCAACTGACTGCTAATTACTGCAGTTATTCATGGATGTCCGACAAATGGGAGGTCCGGAGAGGCAGCTTAACACAGAAGCAGCAAGTACTTCCATTCATTGGCCTCGTTCGCTCGGAGAAATTTTGAAGAAATCTAGATGAATCTGGAGAAATTTGTGAGAGAAAAACACTGATCCGGATGAAAAAAAAAAGCAGATCAAGCCGGGTTTAAGGGTACGCAAATGAGGCCACTCATTGAAAGGCAAAAACAAAGCACAAGCACATTGCAGCTAACCATGTTGCCTAAGCATGTCCAAGATCTAATAAAAAAAATTCATACACAACACTGCTGTTGAAATATTCACGTGAAATGTTTCTCATCAGCCATCTGCGTTTGCTACTGAATCCATAACTGGTCACATAAGATCCTGCACTAAGAACTCTCTGCCTCAAAGCTGACAGATGCTGGTGGAGGTATGCTAGCAAGCCTGTTCGGTTGGCTGGTTCGTATCGTTGCTGGTTCGTGAAGAAGTACTGCTGGCTGATTTGTGTGAGAGAAAAAATACTGTTCCGGCTGAAAATTTATGATCGTTTGCGACAAGCCACAGCCAAACGAACAGGCTAAATCTGTGGATTCTCGGCTATCCCTTGACGCACAAGGCACCGCCAGTCCACAAGTTGGTCTCCAACTGAAACTCCAGGCATGTCCTAACATCTCAAAGTCGTCTAAGCCAGGCAATACTTGCTCGCCGTGTGTGTTTATCGGTAGTATGAAGCTGTGATGTACAGAAGAACGGAGGTAGCCGCAGTAGTAACAATCAGCTCCTGGGGCAAAGCATCAGCCAGTTAGTTACCCTCCTCACAGAACACAACAAGAATAACAAGAAGGGTTTGTTACATCAAAAGCATGCAGTAAGTACTGCAATAAAGATGATATATACCATGCAACAAAGGACCAAAGGAGAGCTCATTCCATGAACTATATACCTAAACCAGACACATACCATGACTTACTGCTATGTACCCTATGCGTTCAATTGTTTAGGCTGTGTAGTTTACACATCAAAAGGGCGTACCCAGTGCAGAGAGCTCCCGCTCTGTGCAGGGTCTGGGGAAGGGTATCAATGGCAAGCCTTACCCTCACCTGTGCAATGCGAGGAGACCGCGACTCGAACCCAGGACCTTCCGGTCACAGGCGGTAAGACTCTACCGCTTGCACCAGGCCCGCCCTTCATAGTTTACACATCAAAATGGGCACAAATATAATTTAACAAACTCTATTTCTTCCTAATGCAATCACATACAGTTCTGTCTATTTGAGTGGAAAAAAAACTATGTGCTCATTATTTTCTAAGGACTTGTACCCTATATACATTATACTGAAGCTCTCAATAATCACATTTTCTAACCATGTTAACAGAAAGATCTGCAGGCACTCTGATTTTAAAAGGGGAATCGGGCTAACAGTCATCATACCTGGTAGTAATAAACAATACGGGGAGTATACTGCATTGAAAGCTCAATCAAGTTAATAGCTGCTGTATAACCCTGAAAATATTAGGAGAGGACAATTAAACCAAAATGCAATCAAACATACCACAACCAGAGACATAAAACTGGAGGATATGGACTGAGAAAATTTTAGCAGAGTTGCATCAGATAAGAATCCACATACCAGGGATGCAGTGAACACACATCCAAATATCAAACCCAAAGCACGGACTACTCTTTTTGCCATTCTTATCCCTCGTCCTTCAACCTCACCATATTCCTGTTACAAACACCAGATGCGACTATCTTACTAATCATTTAAAAAAAAAACCTAAACGGCAGCCCAGGTCCCATCATCAATAAGAACCATCCTATGTAATTTTGCATAAGCTTTTAGTAGGGCACATAATTAGTTATCACAAGAAAAATAATGAACTGAGTCAGATTAACTTTATATTTGGATGCCCATCATCAAAGAGATAAGACATGAGAAAATGAAATGCGGGCCACACAGCGCCATGCTATGTGAATACATATTATTTCTGCGTCAATAGAATCACCATAACGAGAAGAGAAAACTTGGATAAGCAAAAAGTGATTGATAGCAACATCATCAGATGACAACCATAAAAATTGTACAAACTGTAAGCTCGTTAGATGACAAACATGGAGCATCAGAAACAGTCTCACATTGTATATTGGAGTTATTGCTGGTTCAGTAGCTCTTAGCTTCTGTAGTATTCTGTAGAAGAAAGCAAAACATAGGAACTGCAAAGGCTTCCAGTCTGCATTGCCCATAATAGCTATCCAAACAACCTGGATGTAAAGTGTAGATAAATATCTTTTTGACAAATACAACATATCAACAGCGATAAGGATAAGTGCAAAGCCTTATTTGGGATAGAACAAAAAGGTTAAAAACTACTCCATCCAGTCCATCATACATATTATTCAAGGTGCCTATGAGTATATTGCATACACAATTCCAAAAAGATAAATGCCTTTCGTATTTTAACAAGTTTGCCCTCTTAAAATAAACTTATGGAAAAAATATGGATATGGTGAAAACAGTGCAGCAGTCACTTGGCCCAAATCCAATTACGCAAAATTGATATTTGTTTTGGACTCAAGTAAGTAATAAAGCATAAAATCAAACTTAAATGCTCGGAACTTATGATTTAAGCTTCCAAACACGATTCAAGCTTTCATTTTTTTTTAACAAAAAAGTTTCAAGCTGATATCTTAAATGATAGCTTTTCTGACAAGAATAATCATGCGAAACCAGTGGATAGCCAAGATACTAGACATAGAAGTGAATAGCCATAAACAATGAACATGTTAGCAATAGCTGGGATATTTTTATGGATTGAGAGAAGAGTACATACAAATGCTGCTGATATCGCCATATTTATGCGCATGTCCTTCACTGTTGATCTGGAGAATCTGCAAGATAAGTAGACCACCCATTAACAGCTTCACACTGTGTTTCTGTTTAGTAGTCTTAACTCATAATAAGAATTCAGATGTAGATTTCTGTAAACAAATGTTTCTGATAGACCATATACACATAGAATAAGAACACTGGTTCATAAATCATAACCATCAACAGAAAAACAGGGTACTCCTACAAAACAGTTAGTATGTTGCCTACCAGAAATGCTAACCCATTCCATCATGTTTCCATATGACAAAAAGGCTAACTCATTGATTATAGTGCCCACATTCACAAATAAAGTCACCAGTTCCTAAAACATGCTTCACACAATCATACCCACTAAAATTCTGAGTTGACTTATGAAATGAAGCCTAAATTAAGTTGAGTAAAAAGTACCTTGGTCCCCAAGGAACCATTGGTTGATTGTCAGCATACTTGATATCCTTGGACACCTGATAGTGGGAACAAGGTTAGATAACAAATGAATAGAATCACCATAAGGGGGTAACTGAATGAATTAGATAGTTTCACCAATGCATTTTAGAAAAAGCAACCATAGATGCTTGAACCACATAAGCTCACTGTACTAGGTAAGTAGAGCCAATAACAATATGACCCTTCTTGATGATCTATGCAATAGATATTTTGATGCAAAGCTTATCTAATATTCACAACTATGACCTATAGTGCCATTTATAACATTGCTAGCTAGCTAGCGACCCCAATTTAATGTGTAACTCTGTAAGGCTCAATCAATGACCACGATTTATGTTGCATAACTCAGTAAAGCTCATTATTAATACAAGTCCAGAGTGTAATAATTTTTACCTTCTAATTGATGATGAAGGATCATATAACGAACACAATGTACGTATTGCAATTACACGACAGTGTTTTCAACCAAGGAGAATCATGTGCATCCAAGCATGGCCTAGCAACTGACCTGAACAGACCCGTATGTGACTCCTTTCTTACGGTACTGCAGTTGCTGCATCATGACAGTGTCGTAGGCCCAGTCCAACTATCATAACCCCAATAACTCAACCATTAGTACAGTTTGCAAAAGCTAATGCCATATGGTAGCCTAGAGAACTCAGACAAGAACACTCTTCCCTACCTTGGCAAGGAACTCGTCGTCTCCAGTCTCCTCAGCGTCCTTGCGCTTCTTCTTGTAGGCCATCTTCATGTGGTCGAAGCTATCAAGCGGCCTGATGCCCAGAAGCTAACACCCAAAGAGCACAAAATCACAACACGAATCGAAAAAGATAGAATCTCTGCCCCCCATTTCACTCAGGTTCTACCTCATACGGGTTCTCCTCATCGCCAAACTCCGCGCTCCCGGCCGCCGCCGCCGCGTCCGCCGCCACCACGACCACGCCGCGGCGCCGCGTCACGGCTGACGCGACGAGCCTTCACTTCCCGCGAAAAAAAGAGGAATTCAGAAATTTTCTCCACCCAAAACGTACTAAAAAACCTCCTCCACAAGAAAAACATAGCTGGCCGGCGCAGGAATTACCGCAGCGACTGGGGCACGGGCCGACCGGCGCGACGAGAGAGCGGGAGGAAACCACGGGGCGAGAGGGACGATGCGAGAGCGAATGCGGGCGCTGCCGCAGCGGCGGTCGCCGTCGCCGTCGCGGACGCCATTGGGGGTCTCAAAGCCTAGGGTTTTAGCGCAGTCTCACGCGTCGGCGAGGAGAAGAAGCCGGAAGCCATGGGAGCCAAGGGCGAGGTCTATCTGGGTGGATCGCCGTGGAAGGTGGGTAAGGTGCCTTGGGCCATAATTTGGATAATAATGGGCTTTCTTTTATCTATGGGAGCCACTGGGCCCATGAAGCCCATGGAACAGAGGCGGTATCGGGCTCTCAAAGAAAACCCAGTGGCGGCTCGCCATCGTCACGCGCGCCCTCGCGCGCGAGGGTCAAGGACCATGGTGAAATTTATTCACGTGTGCCCACGTTTAGAATTAGCTGGCAAATCTATGGACAAAATATGAGTGTCTAGTGCTCCAACGATAATAGCATCGGGGAGAGAAAGTCAACATGGACATGTCGTAGATAGGTTCATACATCGTACAGAGCAATTATATATAAATTATTTATTACTGAGTAATAGGGAGCAATCCTGTTTCTGAAGTACTTTGGGTAATAGCAAACGTTGTTGGAGCATACAACTATTGCAGACCGTGGTTCCTGGAGGACCTGCACATTTGGATTTCCCATTTGCTGATGTTGAGGAGGTGGAGACAGTGTTTTGAATAATCCTACCCGCATACTCATTTATTACCGCAAAAGGGGTAGCACACCCTAAGGGCACCTGGATGTTATATATAATAAAAAAGTAAAACACATTAGCAAGTATTTTAAAAAAAAAGAAGTACTCATTTAGATTCGTAATAAAACCAGCATGCACCTAAGCTCAAGTAATCTCGGCACTGAAAAGAAAAGAAAACAGATTAACTTATGTTTGTGTGTTCAACCAATTAAATAGTAAGAAGGCTTCACTACAAACAGTTCGTTTTAACTATGAAGTAAAACCTACAACGACCGAATGAATAGCACACTATTGGTAAAGATGGAGATTTGTACATAAAAACATAGGAGTTCCTGACTCAACTAAAGATAGAGACGATGATGTTTATATTCTAGCAATCCAAATAACAAAGTTGATGTTCTGAGAATCTAACGAAGCTGATGTGCAGAAAAGAAATGGAACATGGTGACATCATATTTTCCTGGATAATTGGTTTATGTAATATCAATGTAGAAATAAATCACTACGATAAAAGCCTAGACATTTGGTTCTAAACATACAATATGTTGAAATTACTGTATCTCCCAAAAAATAAACCTCCATGGACTCACATAAATTGGAACGTATCCCTGGCCCCTGGGTTTTCTTTGTGCCATTCCTCAAAATGCAGTGCCCCTATAGGTGGCTTTTATTTGAGAAGGGGAAGGGGAGGAGGGAAAATTGTCAGAAAGAAAATTAGACAAAAGAAAATAGAATGTGTGGAAAAAGGGAGCAAGAAGGAAACTACATGGATCATCCATCAGCCCACTAAAAGAGAGGATTTTTTTTGTTTGCCTCTTTGCTTATCCTTTTATTAAATATAAATTACAAAAACCATAGACCGCTCTGAGTCGCTCACATCACAAGGGTCGGGCAGAGTATTTAGAAAGCAAGAGTCTTAGATAGTCGATACATAAGCAGGCACGCCGATGACAACAATAAAAAAAACTCAGCTACAGAGAGCCAATATTCGGACAGAAAACAGCTTATAGTTTAGTAATATGATTCTGTAGATAACATTTTACCGTCCCATAAATTAGCAGAAGCATCAGCAGTATTGCTTGAACTACTTCAACAGTACTTTTCAGCGAACGAACAGTGTTTTGCTCTCACAACAGATCAGCATAAGCCAAATTTCAGCGAAACAAACAGTTCATGTCTCGATAGCATTATAAGTCTATTTGCAAGTGTATATATTTTTTAAAATACATTTACCTATATATGAGAATGTGTGTGAAAGAGTACTGGAGGTCTGCTATGACGCTGTCAGCTCTGAACCTTAGATACTTCAGCCCTGTTGCAATGCATACCGGCCGGGTTTTGTCCCAGGAGGTTTAAAAGAAAATATAAGAATATGGACAGTAATGAGATTGGAAAAAAGATAATCAAAAGAACTTATGTGAAATATCGATAGCAGACTATCAGCACGCTCTCTGAGTTAAAAATTGCCACGCGAAAAAGTTAGCTTTGTATTGTCATCCGCAAGTGTATCACCGAGACATAAAAAGAAACTAAATCACATAATGTCATTCAGAGTAATAAAGAAAATTTAGGATTTAAATTTGAGCATCCGATCGATGGTTCAATAGGGATAGTCTATAATACATCAATTTAAACACCAAATATACAATAGTATTCCTCGCTACAGATGCTTTGTAGAACGGTTTGAACAATCTGAATTTAGAGCAGGTAACTACCCTAAGCTTAGAGGCGCCATGTAATCATTGCAACAAAAACTGACATGATTTTTAATTGGGTCAACCACGAATAATCCATGGTTTTCTTGCTGCTAGAACACTAAATCTAACCCAAAAAGGAAACTGAATTTCATATATTTGCGAATGATTATAGGTACGGGAGTTTTAACACTAAATTTAAGCCAAAAAAGGAAACTAAATTTTATATCATAGCGGATAATAATAGGGACGAGAGTTTTACCATTAATTTTATATTTTTACTTCCTTCAGTGGTCTCTTTGTTGGCAAACAGTCCAGTGCCCTCTTTCAGCAATAAGAATCGAACACATGGCCATTTGCTTCATTTTATATAAGGTTCAGATGATCTGGTGAGCAGGAAGAACTGTAGATGGCAAGGCTGCATGTATAGAACAATATTTGTGAACATTTAGTAAATTGAAAGGTGATATGAAAACATTAGTTGTGACTATTATACCAATTAGGGATAAAAAAAAGTATGGTTAAGCATTGAAGTACTTATCTCTAGAACACATGATGAAGCTGCTTAGGGACTTGGACAAAGAACTAAAATATCTAGCATCCTAAGAATAAATCAGAGTGCCTGCAGCGAGCACAAATCTATTCAAATTTGACTGAGGATGAAACACTAAATGATAAGCAAATCATTTTTGCTGTGCAAAACATGATGCATAACAAAAGGGTAAATAAACATTATATTAAAGGGAAATTTAACTCTCTCCATCCTCCATTTGTAGCCAACAAATTTGTGACATGAATTATTTGGGGCCATTTAATTTAGGAGGAATTCTATTTAACTGTTCATAGTTTGCTGAAAATATTTTTAGCATAGCTGGCGCCTAGCAGGTGTCTGCCTTTTCAGAACATCTACACTCTGATGATGGCATTCCAAATGCTTGATTCTCGCCGTCCTCCATTTGCAGCCAACAAAATTGTAGCAAGAATTATTTCGGGCCATTTAATTTAGGAGGAAATCAATTCAGTTGTTTATAGTTTGTTGAAAACATTTTTAGCATAACTGGCAGGTGTATGCCTTCTAAGAACATCTACTCTCTAAGAATTATGCACACCTCACTATTTCTTCCAGCAAAGCAATATCAAATTCCAAGATCCAAACGAATAAGCCCAAATATGCATGACTATCTAAAAATTCACTTAAGTGAGTCAAATATAATTGAAATTAGAGCAAAGAATAGAGGGAGAAAGTATGTAACAAGATTGTGATACCGTGGCTCCAAGCAACCCTATTTGGATCAGCTAACTAAAATATCACAGAGGTTTAGTGATGACCATAATTTCCCCCTTAACCTATAAAAATAAACACTTCTTTGATAACTCTAGACCAGGGAAGAGCAATATTCCATTTCTTACAGACTTACCAAAGTTTCTTGTTTTTTGGGACACAAACTATTTGATTTCTGAACTGTGTGGACCATTGAACTCCAGACCTTGTAAGTACAACAAAGTATGAGTCTCAGGTTTTATCGCCATATAAATCTACCTCACTGGAACCTAGCAAAGGTACACATTGCTTTGTTTCTAGTAGCAGCACAATAATGCATTCAGGGCAGAGGAGTCATCACAAATGAGAAAAAAATACAGTTATGCTCATTGAGCATGTGCCCTGATTTAGGTTTGGATCATAAACAGTGTGTAACCTTTTTTGAAAATGAGAAAAGCATGAATTGGGAAGTACACAGAGAAGAAATAATGGAATTGACATGCAGATGTAATCCACGCAGGCTTAGCTGTAGATCTGCTTGTAAGGACCAAGTGTGATGCTTCCCCAACATGCATGGAGTCCAGGGTCCCTGCAAAATCACCTTCATCAGTCTGCCAAACAACCTTGGAGAGAAGTGCAAGTAGCATAAACATGAGGACATGCTACAGTGGTAGCACCTGTGTGTTATGCACCATAAAAGAATCATCCATGCAACCATAACACCCTGCTAGAAAGGGTAGCATAACTCGAGGACTACCAAGGAGCCCTGAAGCACACAGTAGCATCGGTAAGGCTAGAGAAGGAAGCTGTAAAAAATGGAATATCAACAGCTCCTCCTAAAAATTAAGATTGTGTTTGTTTTCATTTTCTATTACATGTTCTGTCTTCTCTGTTTCATTACACAAAGTACACTGGTTGGTAAACACGTTTCGAAAAATATTCAGTACAGAAAAACATATGACAGGAGTCATATCTAAGTTTTGGTCAATAATTGCTCAAATGGGTAGAGAGAAATACATAGTTACTAAACTTATAGCAGGCTATTGTTACGTTGTGGGCATCCATGAGTTAAAATACTATGATGCATGAATAATAAAAAGTTGTGGACTAAGGAATGCCCTTGCTTACCTCAAGCTCTAAATTGTCCACTGTAAGCACTGCTACTGCACATGGAAGCTCATGTTTTAGAACTCTGAACTACAGTTTAGGACACACGAAATCAAGGTGATGAATTGAACAAATCAAGATACCTCCACCTAAAACTGAGTACACATTCACAGAATTAAACTCTAAGTTTGCCGATTCGATCAAGGAAGCACAAAATCAGACAAAAAAACAACGTTTAACCCTAACCCTAAAGCACATCGTGGACATCACCTGCGAGCTAGTTGCTCAGGAAGGACAGGCTGCGCTGCTAGGCCCATGGCTGGCACGAGCCACCGGCACCTGACCATGCCAAGGTGGCCTGGGGGGCACGGACATGGTTAGCACAAATGCAGAATATAAAACTAAAGGTTTATGATTGCACCAACAGAATAATATAAAATCATAGTTGATGTAAAGTAATCATGCAATTAACCAAAAAGCTTAAGTTTGCTTGTAACAGTAACTGAATAAAGTGGAACAAATACCCTATGTGGCCTGGACATGTGACAATAAGTTGTTCAAATAATGCATTCTAACACTTTTAGGGGCTCAGATTTCTCTTTCAGCAAGCTATATTAGTGACATGGTAATTTGTGTCATCTTAAACAAAATATGCTTCATCTATGCAATGGAACCTAAAGTCCAAATATTTAGGAAATTATTATATGCAAGTGCAAGTAGGTGATAAGTTGCATATTTCAGCAGGCCTGAGTCCTAACCTGTGTTTCTTGCTTGAAAAATAATATAAATCAGACACCTATGTTTTCATCTTAGTATAAGAAATGAAAACTACATGCAAGAATTCAGTAAACACGAATTGAAGTGTAGTAAAAGAAGATGTGTACTCACTCTGTATAGGCCTGCAGTCGAACCTGAACTCTGGTGTATTTAAGCATGTGCTGAGAAAAAATGGACATCGTCACAGTGAAGTTCAGAATGGTTTGATACATGGCAGCTTTCATGAATAAATAAGAAGCAAATTTAAGAATGAGATAATGACACAACTAAAGTCACTGGTATGTAAAAGGCATTTTTTGGATCCGTTAATCTATGTCAGCGTGAAAAGCAATTGAGGTCTGAACAATGCAAAATATTTGAAGCCTGAACAGTACAAAGTAATTGAGGCCTGAACAAAGGCAATCGTCCCATAGTTAGTAACCTAAGTGGAAATAGCTAATTAAATTGGCAAAGTTTTTTTTGTTCAATATAGTACCAGCTCGGTCCACGAGGGAGAGGGGATCTGGGGTAGAGGAGCCATGAGACGAGGGAAGAGAAGAGGGTGGAGTACCGACAGATGCGGTCGCTGAGCGGAGTCGCTAACACAACCAACGAGGAAGAGGCAGCTAGGGGTTTGTCGAGCCCACATGGATCAGCTGGAGAAGGTAGCGCTGAGGGGAAGCCATGGCGGCAGCCATAGGCTGGGCCCGGTCGCGCTACTCCGTGGCTAGGGACGACCGCCGTGGGGGTAGGCGGCGTCACCACCACGCGTTGGGAGAGAGAGAGAGATCGAGTGAAGAGGAGAAGGGTCGGGAAGCAGAAGTTTGGGGAAGGAGAAGCAGAAGCCATTGTATATATTTGTCTGATCGGATTCGGACGAGAAGCTGCTGAAGCAAAAGTTAAGCAGAAGAGAATCCATGAAAGTGAAGGAGTAGACCGGGAAGCCGCTCTCGACAGAATCCGCTCTAAGAGATCTAGGTCGTCGAACTAAAGATCTGACGGTGGTGAGAATTTAGGGTGATGTGGAGTGGTGTTCTATTGAGGAGCCCTACGGGTCTACTCCTTCACCCTAGAGTGGTGTTCTAACACTTTTAGGGGCTCAGATTTCTCTTTCAGCAAGCTATATTAGTGACATGGTAATTTGTGTCATCTTAAACAAAAGAGGCTTCATCTACGCAATGGAACCTAAAGTCCAAATATTTAGGAAATTATTACATGCAAGTGCAAGTAGGTGATAAGTTGCATATTTCAGTAGGCCTGAGTCGTAACCTGTGTTTCTTGCTTGAAAAATAATATAAATAAGATACCTCAGTTTTCATCTTAGTATAAGAAATGAAGGCTCCGTTCGCTTTGCTGGAAAAACAAGTCGAAACACTATTCTGGATGATTTATTGTGAGAGAAAAACACAGTTTCGGCTGAAAAAACAAGCTGAAAAAGACGGATTATAAGATAAACGAACAGGGCCAAAAACTACATGCAAGAATTCAGTAAACATGAATTAAAATATAGTCAAAGAAGATGTGTACTCACTCTGTATAGGCTGCATTCGAACCTGAACTCTGGTGTATAGTGTATTTAAGCATGGGCTGAGAAAAAACGGACATCGTCACAATAAAGTTCAGAATGGTTTGACACATGGCGGCTTTCACGAATAAATAAAAAGCAAATTTAAGAATGAGATAATGACACAACTAAACTCACTGGTATGTAAAAGGCATTTTTTGGATCCGTTAATCTATGTCAGCGCGAAAAGCAATTGAGGCCTAAACAATGCAAAATAATTGAGGCCTGAACCGTACAAAGTAATTAAGGCCTGAACAAAGGCAATAGTCCCATAGTTAGTAACCTAAGTGGAAATAGCTAATTAAATTGGTAAAGTTTTTTTGATGAATATAGTACATGCTCGGTACCACGAGATCCGGACGCTAAGCTGAGTCGCTGCTAGTGGCGACGGCGAGGAAGAGGGCATGCCCAGGCAGGGTCAGTCATGCCGCATGGTCGCGCCGTGGACAGGAGCGGCTCACGATGCAGCTAGGGTCGTCAAGCACACTTCACCTGGGAGACGGCAAGAAGTGAACGGAGCAGAGGGGGCCCTACCATGCACACGCAAAGCAGAGGAACCGGCCATGGCATGAGGAGCTGGCCACGTCTACTGTGGGCGCTGCGGCGAGCACCGCGCTGGTGCGTAGCCATGCCGGGTCCATGAGGGGGAGGGGATCTAGGGTAGAGGAGCCATGAGACGAGGGAAGAGAAGAGGATGGCGTACCATGAGATGCGGCCGCTGAGCTGAGCCGTCGGCGCGACCAGCGAGGAAGAGGCAGCTAGGGTTTTGTTGAGCCCACGCGAATCAGCTGGAGAAGGCAGCGCCGAGGGGAAGCCGCGTTGTCGACCACAGGCTAGGCCCGGTCGCACTGCTCCGTGGCTAGGGACGACTGTCATGGGGGTGAGCGGTGCCGCATGGCAAGGGCGGCGTCGCCACCGCGCGTTGGGGAGAGAGAGAGATCGAACGAAGAGGAGAAGGGTCGGGAAGCAGAAGTTTGGGGAAGGAGAAGCAGAAACCATTGTATATATTTGTCTAATCAGATTCTGATGAGAAGCTGCTAAAGTGAAAGATATGTAGAAGATAATCCACGGAAGTGAAGGAGTAGACCGGGAAGCCGCTCTCGGTAGAATCCGCTCTAAAGAGATCTAGGTCGTCGAACTTAAGATCTCACGGTGGTGAGAATTCAGAGTGACATGGATTGGTGTTCTATTGAGGAGCCCTATGGGTATTCTAGGTTAACTAGTACGTGGCGTGCACCCTCGCGCGCGTCGTACATGGGCCAACAATAGATAATTTTTACTAGGATGTGGTACGTGGACATGTCAAAAGATAAGTTACGAAGCTAGAAACATAATACATTATTATATACAACTTTACATACAAGCATGTAGTGTTACTAGGATCATAGATTATGTAAGCACGGTGTGGTATAACATAGTGACATAGTAGGAGAAAAGAAATAGATAAGTTTAAGGTCCCATGTGCACACGGTGTCATTGTTTCTCAATGATCTTGATAGAGTCTCAATTTTAAATTTCTAGCATAAACAGTACAACAATATTGATAACAAGCTGAGGGAGCAATTCTATATGACCACTAATCTTTGAATATACATACAAATAAATATATATGGCTGACGATATGGTGATAACATGAGTATGGCATAAGAAAATGTGAACATATTTGGTTTCTCTAAGTTCTAAGATGCAGGTGTTGGCCTCTTTATTTGTCTCGGTGTTTATGAACTCTTGGCATCTTTTTATGTCAGCGATTTGTGCATTTGGAGGAGGAACCTGTAATCATAGATATTTGCTTTATTCTTTAATATGTTGCATGAACACGAATCATTAGGCAAAATATATCATTTTGCACACATATTTAACTAAATAGCGAGGAAAACACTAAGTAGGATAGCTTACTGAGGAAAGCCAACCCAGAACACCACATCTGCTTTCAATAAACCAAAAAACATCACCAATGTAGTGCATATGGTGTCAAACAAATATCACCGACATGCTCATGTGCTCAGATCTATGTCATAATAGATGCCTGCTCTCAGATCCAGTCGAACCGAGCAGACCAGGACTTAAAGACCAACAAAAATTTGCAGTATGCCACATCAGAAGAGAGAGAGAGAGAGAGAGAGAGGAAGAGAGAACATCAGATCTATGGCGAAACGGAATCTGCGTCAGTGCATATGCCACATTAGGAGAGAGGGAGAGGGAGAGAGAGAGAAAGAGGGAGAGAGAGAAAGAGAGGGGAGTAAACCAGCGAGCGAATGGGTCCAGGGACAACAGAACCACACCGACCGTCTGCATAAACTCACACGGAGGGGGGCTGGCCACCGGCGGTGGCCACCCGCGCCGCGCCATGCCACGGGGACCACCCATAGGAAGGGGTGGGGGGAAGGGAGGGGGCCGTCGTGTCCTGGCCATGCCGGCGTGTAGCTCTAGCTTGCACCGTCGCCTCGTGGCCATTGCTGCTTCGTGAGGGAAGGAGAGAGAAACAGGGAGTGAAGAAGATATTTTACGGTCTACAGCATTAAGAAGGGATCATGGACGTTGAAGCTGTTATCCAATGGCCTAAAATGAATTTGCTATCGTGGATAGCGCAGTTAGTGGTCAAAGTCTCCTGCTTTAATATATTAGAATTAGAATTAGAATGAGGCTTTTACATGTATGCCATTAAAAAAGTTTGTAAGGCCATTAAAAAAGTTGGCTGCACACATATGCCACCGTTCTAAACTTCTTTACTCTCCAAGCTATTCCATCGGTGTTCTGTTCGGTTTTCACCATTTGGGAGTCCTGACAAGTGGGCCCGATCAGTCAAAACATCCATAATACCCCTCTCATCCTTATCCTCTCTCTCGCGCACGCACGCCCCTGTCCTCTCTCTCTCTCTCGGAGCTCGCCCATGCCCGCCCTGTCCTCTCTCTCTCTCAGAGCTCACCCATGCCTGTCCTCTCTCTCTCTCGGAGCTCGCTCACGGCAGCTGGCCGGGGCCGAGCTCACCCACGCGCGTTCGCGCCCGCGCGCCTACGGCAGAGCTCCCCCGTGCCCCTGTCCTCTCTCTCTCTCTCAGAGCTCCCTCGTGCCCGCGCCCACGGCGGCTGGCATGGGCGGAGCTTGCCAGCACGCGCTCGCGGTGGAGCTCCCCTATGCCCACGCCTGCGGTGGCTGGTCGGGGTGGAGCTCCCCTGCGCCCCACCCGCGGTGGCTGGCCGGGGCGGAGCTCGTCCACGCGCGCCCACGGCGGCTATCTGGGGCGGAGCTCGCCCCGCGCACACCCGAGGCGGTTGGGGTGGAGCTCGCCTGTGTCCGCGCCCACGCCCACGGCGGCTGGCCGGGGCCGAGCTCGCCCGTGCGCGCCCGAGGCGACCGGTACGGAGCTCGCCCGCGTCCACGGCGGCTGGTCAGGGCAGAGCTCGCCCGCGCCCACGGTGGTTGTCGGGGCTCGTGCCGCCGCTGCAGCTCCCTGCCATCTCCTTCTTGGTCACGGAGGCGCAGGAGGCACCCCTGCCGGCTCTTTATGTCGATGACTGGACATCGTGGGGAACATGTTCACCGATGAGATATCGCTGGACTTCAATAAGGGGCGGGAACTCGGCATGGAGCCTATGGATGTCGAGCCGAAGGGACAGAACGGCTCAGCAGCGAGCGCAGGCGGCCATAATGGCGCTGCGCGTGGCCGTGATAGTTTCGAACGCTGTGGCCTCTGCGGCTATTGCGGTGGCAGCTCATCTTCTTCAGCCCCATGGCGGTAGCCCTGCCGTTCGACCTGGAGGACCTGCTGTGCGCTTCTGCGGAGGTGTTGGGCATGGGCGCACTCGGGATGGCGTACAAGGCAATGATGGAGAACGGGTCTGCCGTGGCGGGGAAGCAGCAGCACACCGCCTGCGCCGCGATAGAGAGTTTGGGTGGCTGACAAACAGACCCACCGTGGATAAAATGGTCATTTCACCTGTCGGTTTGACACCATTAAGTAGAAAAACGAACGGAATGACTTGGAGAGCAAAGAAGTTTAGAATGGTGGCATACGTGTGTGGTTAACTTTTTTAATAACCTAGGTGTAATTACAAACTTTTTTTAATGGCACACCTGTAAAAGCCTCGATTAGAATTTGTTTCGCTCTTATCTTCATCGTTTCGTTATTGAGACTTTTACCTCTGTACCATTATAAAAGATGGTCGTTTCCCACGTGCCACTAAAAAGTTAAGCCGCACCCATGCGCCATCCACCTAAACTTTCTTGTTCCCCAGGCCATTTCGTCCACCTTCTATTTAGTTTGTAACGTCTGAATGGTCTGACATGTGGGACCGAGCAGGAGAACTGACCATCTTACCCCTTGAGACTGGAGTGCATATATGGTGGGCAAATTGATTGGCATTGACCGCCATCTCACTTCTCTCTCTCTCGATTCCTCTCTCTTGTCTCTTCCCCAAACCCTAGCGGCGGAGTCCAGATCAGCGGCGGCGGCGGGTGAGCAGCGGCGGCGGTGGTACCCTAGAGGCATCGTGGCTGGGAGGCAAGAATACCCATCCCAGGTGCTTGTGGCGTCGATTTTTGGAGCTCATGTGTACTCTGTTCGTCTGCTCATGCAGGTAAGCAGCAGGGCAACATGTTTTTGGTCATGATAAATATGCATGTCATTGTCAAGCTATAGTGATGCAATAATGAATATCCTTTCTTACAATCTTTATCTAATGATTTAAGCTTCAGCGTATTTCCTCTAGCTTGAGCTAATTTATTTGCATGAGAAAATTTACACGGCTTCTACTCTGAATGTTTAGTGTGTCCAAAAATTACGTGCTCCTATGTAAGATGGACGCAGACAGTAGCTTCAACCTAGAAATCCGGATTGTTGCTCCCAATGCGCGTGGTCGGTGGTACTCGTTGGACATGGTTGTGGATGCTGACCGGACTAACTTTAGAGATTTGTTTGGGTCCATTGTCAACAAGTGTCCTCCCACGCACGGTGATGTAGCTCGAATGTTTTATTTGTGTCTGGACAATAAGCTCCATGTTGAAGTCTACAAAGACCAAGACTTGGTTGAAATGTTTGCCAAAAACAAGGCTTCGAAGTGCTGCTACTTGACATTTGCATATACTAGCCCAACTAGTGAGCCTCAGCTTCCTGATTGGGAGTTTGGTGACAATGCCCACTCTATTCAAGCCCCAGTCACCCCTTCAGTCCACTATCCTAGCATAGCTGAACCAAGCAAAAACACTCAGAGCATGTCTATAGTGCCTGAACATGAATCACTTGAAAACCCAAATCCATCCTATGAGCATGTGGGTGTTGATGATGAAGGATTGTATCTCAACCTTGGTCCTAATTATCTCGAACCTTCCAATCCTCATAAGCCAAGACAACCTGCTACCCCTGAGGCCTCTGAATCAGACACTGATGAAGAGTCTGATGTTGATGATCATGATGATGAGAAACATTATGAAATAGAGGATGTAGATGATATTGTTAAAGATAAACAGCCTGAACAAATGCCTGATGTTGACTATGACAAGAAGGACCCTCCTATGGCAGTAGGCACTGTGTATTCAGACATTAATGCTTTTAGATTGACTGTAGCTACTCATGCTGTGAGACGTGAGATCCATTATGACATTGAGGCTAGTGACACAGGGAGGTTTAGGGCAAGCTGCAGTTTCAAGGAAGAATGGGCTATCGGTGGAGAATTCATGCATCAACTACCAAGGATGGGCATACTGTAAAGGTATTCTATTTTACCAAATGTACATTCATTTTTTTTGGGCCTAATGATTGTAAGGACTATTTCTTTTTTTAGGTGAAGAAGAATCCATTTGGCCATGACTGTTAGAGTGCCAGGAGGACTGGAGTCTATGTAGGAGTCACACAGTTTTGGGTGTGTCATCAAGTGATTGATTGGCTGAAGGAAGATGGGACTCTGGGTGCCAAAGAACTGTAGAAGAAGTTGAATGCTGAATTTGGGATCTGGGTGCCCTACAGGAGAGTGTACAAAGGTAAAAACCTTACCATGGATAAGCTGTATGGGCCTTGGGACAAAAGCTTTGACAACCTATTTAGACTTAAGGCTCAGTTAGAGGAAAGCAGTCCTGGTACTTTTTTTTGTCATTGATCACCACACCATCAACAACAAGATAAGGTTTAATAGGCTGTTTTTTGCATTAAAGGCTTCTGTTGATGGCTTTTTTAGAGGTTGCAGACCATATCTTACAGTAGATAGTACATTTTTAACTGGGAGGTTTAGGGGCTAGTTGTGTATTGCCTGTGCAGTAGATGGGCACAACTGGATGTTCCCAGTAGCAGTTGGTGTCATTGATTCAGAGACTAATGAGAATTGGGTGTGGTTCATGGAGAGGCTGAAGGAAGCAATAGGTAGCCCAGATGGACTTACTTTCAGTACAGATTGTGGATAGGCAATGATGCATGGAGTTAGTGAGGTTTTTTTAGGATGTGAACATAGAGAGTGTATGTATCATCTAGTACAAAATTTTAAGAAGAGGTATAGTGGAAAGATTTTTGATGATCATTTATAGGCAGCTGCATATTCATGGAGCCCATACATGTTTAATAAACACTATCAGGCAATGGCTCAAGCCAAATTAGAGGCTATGGTATATCTCCAAGAGACTCACAAGAAAAAGTGGATTAGGAGCCAGTTCTTGACTAGTTCAAAGGTGAACTATGTCACTAATAACTTGGCTGAGTCCTTCAATAATTGGATAAAGCCTGAGAAAGGGAAGCACCTAGATGACTTGATGGACACCATTAGACAGAAGATATTGATCAAGTGGAATCATAGGAAGAGGGTGGTAAGGACATTTGAAGGCAAGATTTTACCTCATATTGTGAAGAAGCTGAGAGAAGACAGTTTCAACCTTAACATAGAAGTGATCACAAGCTCACTTGAAGGTGTTGCAGAAGTTTGTGCTAAGAGGGACAGTTCATTTAGGTTTGTGGTTGACTTAGGTAATAGAACATGTTCATGTAATGCTTGGCAAGGGTCAGGAATACCCTACAAACATGCTATTGCGTACATCACTTCAATTCCTGGAGCAAAACTAGAAGACCATGTAGATGAGTACTTTTCTATCCAGAAATTCAAAGAAGCTTATGCAGGCTCTGTTCTATGTATTCCTGACAAGTCTATGTGGCCCAAAGCTACACATGGGTTCTTCATGCACCCTCCATTGCTTAAGTCAACAGCAGGAAGAAGGAAAAATAGGATGAAAGGGGCTCTGGAGGGAGGAAGTGGGAAGAAGAAGAAGAAACATGAGTGTCCCATATGCCATGAATTGGGGCATCACTGGTATACTTGCAAGAATGGGGATCCAGCAGACATAGCTGCAATGGAGGCAGAAAGGTAATCAAATATATCTACATAAATGAAACTATCATTTAACTGAACTACATTTTCTATTAACAATTGTCTTTTGCAGAGGTCTCCTAAAGAAAAGGTAGAAGAAAGCAACTAGTACCAATACAGAGACTAGCCTTGTGGTGGCCACTCCATCAACAGGGATGGTATTCCCACACAATGAGGCAGTGGCTAATGCTGCAGAAAAGAAGAGGAAGAGCAAATCATCTTCTTCAACAACTTCCAAGAAAAAGAAGGCATCAGCTAGCACTACACCATCAACAACTCCAAACACCCTATCTGGCAGGTATGTTTTTCCTATAGTTCTGCAATTTCCCATTGTAATGAAGCTTGTTCTAATAACTGGTATTTGATAGTAACAGGTCTGGAACTGGTTCCAATGAACTAGTCTCCCTCCAGGCATCAACTGCAACAGTGCAGACACCATCATTGGAGGATGTTCTGCCCCAGAGTTCACCAAGGAAGAAGATAGCAGTGAAGAAGAAGCTGACACCTAAGAAGCCTCCCCTTGTACCAGCAAGCCCAGCCAGCCCAGCTTCAAATACCAGGAGCAAGAAGAAGGTAATGCTGGAATAAAAGGTGTCTACCTGATTATTGTGTGGGGATGTCTTTTGGCCTCATTTGCTTTTGTGGCTGTTTTGCTAAAGCTGTGCCTGGTGCCTGCTTTTGGATGAGTAGTACATGAGCTACTGCTGTTTGCTGTGCCTGCTAGCATCATTTCATTTTGGCTTGACTAGAACTTAATGTCTGGATGAAGCACTTATGTGCCTACTGTAATGTTGATGACATGTTGAAAACTTTAGCTAATGTGTTGAAAACCAGTGACCAAATGTTGGTCTATAAACCATATTATTATTATATATTATGTTAAATATTATTATTATATATTGTGTTCATTTCTTGTGTTGGCATTACATACATACTCTAGTTTTTTTACATTAAAAAAAGGTGCACATTAATTTATATGTTCATGCATCACGTACATATTTTAGTTTTTTTTGCGCCAACACAACTACCCAGCTCGGTCAGGGAGTGGCACATAAGGACAATGGTGATTTTGATCAGCCTATTGCCTCAGGGCAAGCATGTCTTTTCTCCATGTCGTTTCCCTCCATTAGAGTGCAGAGTGGATGGAATGGCCTGGGGGACCAGAAAATTTAAATGGATGGCGTATAGGTGTGGCTCCTTTTTAGTGGCACGTGAGAAACGACTATAATGGTACAGAGCTAAAAGTCTCTTCGTTATTTCGCCGCCGTTCGCCGTCGAACCGCCGCGCCGCCCCCGAGTCGAGCCGGCGAGGCGAAGGGAAGGAGAGCGGGGGAAAGAGGGGAGGACGCCATGGCGACCGCTTCAGGTGAGTAGAGCATCACGTAACCCTAACCCTAGTTTTCCGTGGGTTCGATTCGATCCTCCCAAAACCGCGTGGATCGACCGTTGCCCTGGGCGGTTGTCTCCATACCCGGTTTGTTTCTCCCCGATTCGACGTGAATTAGGGTTTGTTCGGAGGCGGTGTACCTCGTGTTCCTCCTAATTTGAGGATCGACGCTTCTGTGGGTGCTTGTGACCCGCGAATTTTTGGGGATTTTTACTGCGCTGTTATGAATTAGCGACTTATGATGTCTTGTATCGTTTGCGGCAGTGACTTTCAAGTCACGGGAGGATCACCGGAAGCAGCTCGAGCTCGAGGAGGCGCGCAAGGCGGGGCTCGCGCCTGCGGAGGTCGACGAGGATGGAAACGAGATCAATCCCCATATCCCCCAGTACATGTCCTCGGCCCCATGGTATCTTAATGCTGAGAAGCCGGTAAGTCATTGCTTCCACTATTTAGCTTGTTGTTGCCTAAAGCTGTGAATGAGGATCTGGGTGATTAGAGGGTTGACTCCTTGTTGTTTTTATGAATTCAGAGTTTGAAGCATCAACGGAAGTGGAAGTCAGATCCGAACTACACCAAGTCGTGGTATGATAGGGGTGCAAAGCTTTTCCAGGCCAACAAGTACAGGAAAGGCGCTTGCGAAAAGTAAGTGGTGTTTGTTTCACCATATTTCTTTTGATGAGGCCTTGCTCAACATGTACATATTGCTTGTTATTAGTATGGCATCGTCTTGTTGGTTCTAGAGTTGGGGTCTAAGTTTTAGAGTTTGCAGTCCATTTAGTAGCCAATATGCATGAATAAATAGACTGCCAGTGTAGATTTGCAAACAAACGGTTTTCCTTGATGTTTTAGCTGTGGAGCCATGACTCATGACAAGAAGTCTTGCATGGAGCGGCCTCGAAGCGTGGGAGCTAAATGGACAAATGTCAACATAGCACCTGATGAGAAAGTTGAATCATTTGAACTGGACTATGATGGAAAGCGTGATCGCTGGAATGGTTATGACCCATCCACCTACACTCGTGTAATCGCTGACTATGAAGCTAGAGAAGAGGCTAGGAAAAAGTATCTGAAAGAGCAGCAGCTCAAGAAACTTGAGGAGAAGGATACTGAGAAGGATGATGAGAATGCGGGTAGTGAAGATGATGAAGAAGATGGCCTAAGGATAGATGAGGCCAAAGTTGATGAGAGTGCCCAGATGGACTTTGCTAAGGTAGAGAAGCGTGTGCGCACAACCGGTGGTGGAAGCACCGGTACTGTTAGGTATGTACTACACTACTACTCAGAAAATAGATCATGTTCCTTCTAGTACTGGGGTTCCTGCGTCAAGGATTTATCAGCAACCAATTTAAACGCTGATGGTAACTTTTTGTCTCCACAGGAACTTGCGTATCAGAGAAGACACGGCAAAATATCTTTTGAATCTTGATGTCAACTCTGCATATTATGATCCAAAAACCCGCTCCATGAGGGAAGACCCCTTGCCAGATGCTGATCCAAATGATAAGTTCTATGTGGTAAGTAACTGACGACATATGACTTTAATGCTTTATACACAATTTTAAATGCGAAAACCCTCTGTTCTCTAGGCTCTTGGGTTCTGTTATCTGATGTGATATTATGGTGCAGGGTGACAACCAAAATCGTCTTAGTGGTCAAGCTCTGGAGTTCAAGCAACTCAATATCCATGCATGGGAAGCTTTTGAAAAGGGTCAGGATATCCATATGCAAGCAGCCCCATCTCAAGCAGAACTTCTGTACAAGAGTTTCAAGATCAAGAAAGAAATGTTGAAGTCTGAACATAAGGATAAAATTATGGAGAAGTATGGGAATGCTGCGTCAGAAGATACAATTCCTCGGGAGCTGCTTCTTGGGCAAAGTGAGAGAGAGATTGAGTATGACCGTACTGGTCGAATAATCAAAGGACAGGTTGGTAAAAATACTGAGTGTTGTTAATTATGCCTGTCAACTTTCTGGTCTCTTGTTCTTATAACCGCTCCTGCTTCTTCTTGTTGTCAGATTCTATATATTTTGTGTCTGGTAGGGCTTTCTAGCTAATTGTGTCTGCATGTTACAACATCAGAGATGACGATAAGCTTCACTTCTTTAGAAGGAATCATATTCACAGAGGCATTGTGGCCATTAGATACGATGAAAATAATCTGAAATCTTGTGTCCAATCTTAATAATGTGAATCAATAAAAGTATGGCCTACTCTAGCCTCCACAAACGCATGTGCATTTTGTGAAGTTCTTGCAATTGAACTTGGAACTAGGACTGTGCTATAGGGGCTAGTCATAATATTGGTTGATTTTTTTTGGCCTTGTTTCAAGTATGTTGGGATAGGCTAGAGATCAAACCCAACAAGGACCATAAAGAAAGATTATATATTGAAGTAAAAGGTTATTAATAGTACCAACAATAGTAAAAGGAGAACGTTATCCTAGATCATGGTTCAGCTCATGTTTTCCTAGTTACCACACACTAGGAGCGCATGCAATCGCGAGTTAACTTTATGTTTGCATGCAATTAAAAATACTAAGAACCGTATCCTCTTTCACTTTGAATGAATGGTTAGTCTGTGGCTTTAGACTGGAATGCCACCAATTCAGTCTAATTATTGGACTGTTGGCATTATTTCCATGTTTGGTATGGTCATGAGTGCTAAATGCTAATGAGTAACCTTAATTTATATCTACAGGATGTATCTCTTCCCAAGAGCAAATACGAAGAGGATGTATTCATTAATAATCACACGACTGTGTGGGGTTCATGGTGGAAAGATCATCAGTGGGGCTACAAATGCTGCAAGCAGACTATCAAGAATAGTTACTGCACAGGCTTGGCTGGAATAGAAGCTGCTGAGGCATCAGCAGATCTGATGAAGGCCAATATGGCCCGCAAGGAGGCCGCAGAGGGTATTTTGTCGAGAAAATACTTCTATTTATTAATTTATAACTGGACAACTTGCATTGGGTGTAGGATAATTGATGCCATTGAGTAAACCTTTACCTGTTCAAAAATTCGCACCTGCCATTGATAAAATCATAATTGGTGCTAGCTTTTTATCAAGCATGACATCACACCTAAGTGCCAGTTTTATTTGCAACCAGTTAACTATTCTCCTAATTGTGTGAACAGTGTATTGTTAAAGTTAGTGTGAGGTACTGAGGTCTCAGGTCTTGTTAGTTTCATACTTTCATGCTGGCTTCTTTCAAGATATAAGTTGAAGCAGACAATAAGATGCAAATATAGCTAGGTGCAATTTGTTTTTTGTTTATGAATAAACTTGTTTAAATGAGATGGCTCACCACTCGATTTAATTACCATGCGCGACCACCGTTGTGCATTGCATTAACTTTAAAATTGTTCAATGCAGATGTACCTGTACAACATGAAGAAAAGCGATTAGCCACTTGGGGAACTGATGTGCCTCAGGATCTTGTTCTTGATCCGAAGAAGCTTGCAGAATCTCTAAAGAAGGTCAGTGTCTTGTATTTGACCTTTGGTATTTTTTTGTTCATATAATTTCCCCCCTATTGTATACGCTGAAGCTTGGTTTTAATCCTGTAGGAGAAAGCAAGGGTAAGGGGGAAAGAGGAGGAGAGGGATGAGAAGAAGAGGAAGTATAACGTGCACTTTGACGATCAGGTTACTGTAGAAGACATGGAGGCCTACCGTATGACGAAGATTCACCACGACGATCCTATGAGAGCTTTTCTCAAGTGAAGTGTGGTAAAATGTTCGTGCTGTTGTATCACATTGGTAGCACCCTGCCTTGCAGCGATGTTGTGTAACTGTAAGATGGCTATGCTTGTCCAAACCAGTGTGGTGCTGTGATCTAGTAGAATGTAAAACCTGGCTACACTTTTTACAAGCTGCGTGTTGAAAATGTATAAATGCCACAATTTCTGATAATCAGAATCCTTGCATCCATAGTTTTGGTATTTATGACGATTGACGTGCAAAACGAATGGCATCCCTATATGTGAGCTGCCAAAATTTTAGTCCGTGAGGAACAGTTGACGAGAGCAGAATGAGTACGTGTGCATGAGTTTGTGTGGTTTCTTATTTCTTTTCTTTTTGGGTGAGCTGTATGCTTTGTTGTTTGGTTGGTCACCAGTTCGCTCGAATCTTGGATAACTGGTGAGGCACCAGGGTCATCCAAAGCCCGAACAATTCTATATTTTATCACGCGGTTCAGGTGCATCCAGATCAACCTGTGGACATGGATACATATATATTTACATCTTGGATTAAGTCCACTTTTGGCCCCTCAACTATGAGGTTCATCTAATTTTGACCCACAACTACAAAACCGTCTAAAGCAAGTACCTCAACTGTCAAAACCGTTCACTTTAGCACCTGGGTACATGTGAGGCTGTTTTGTCTAATGTGGAGCGGTTTTGTCCATCTCAGTGACATATGGGGCCCACGCGTCATCAACTCAACCCCTCCCTCTCCATCCTCACGGCCACTCCCCCGACGCCTCCTCTCTCCACGCGCAGCAGGGCGGGCGCGGCTCCCTCGCGAGCGCTGCTCCCGGCTGCGCTGGCGCTGCTCCACGCCGCGCACGTAGGCATGGCCCGCCTCGTCGCGTCGGCGCTGTCCCGCGCGCAGTAGTGCCGCGGCGGAGGCCGGCAGCCCCGTGGCCGCTCCCGCGCTCGCGCCCGGCGGTGGCGCCGGGGTGATGATGCCGGCAGGTCTGTGGCCGCGCCCGCGCTCGTGCCCGGCGGCGACGCCTGGGTGATGATGCACGAGTTCCGCCGCGCGCGGGCGGCGGTGGAGGAGGCCAAGGACGCTGTCAAGCCCGGCGGCGATGTGGCGACAGCCGCGGTGGAGGTGGGACTGCGCGCGGGCGCGCTCCAGGCCGCACGAGGGAGCAGCGCCGTAAGCTCTTCAGAACACGTCGGGCCCGTGGAACGCCTGGAAGCGGCAGCTGTCGGTGCCAAGCATCCGGGCGACAAGTGCGTAGTTGGTCGCCTCGAGCTCCGCCACCTTCTTCCTCAGCTCTGCCGCCTCGCGCTTGGCCTCCTCCTCGCACGCCTTCGACTCTGCCGCAGCGCGCCGCGCCGTCTCCTCGCGCCGGTGGAGCACCGCCACCCCGTGCTTGAGCACACTGTTGTCGCGCTCCAGAGCCTCCTGCCGCCTGTGCTGCTCCGCCACGCCGGTGTGCTCCAGCGCTGGTCGCCAATAGCCACGTGCACGAGTTGTGCGCGGACGGAAGGTGACAGAGCTGGCCATGGCGCTCCTGGCATCTGGCGGAGCTATGCGCATGCGCGGACGGGCGCACGACGGTTTCCTGCAGGCGAGCTGCAAGATGGTGGCGCAGCGGCCGGAGTTCTGCGCGAGACCACCGTGCGTGTGCCGGAGGTGTGCCTCCCGGGCGCCGACATCGCAGCCGCCAACCCCGGCGCAGGGCATGTCCGAGACGGCTGCGCCAGACGCAGACGCGCAGCAGCAGCACCTCCTGCTGTGCCAGCTCATCATTGAGCTCCCGTCGACGCGGGCCAGGGACGAGCGCTGTCTCCGATGGCCCTCCCCGGCGACCGTCCCCACGCCGTCTCCGGCGACCCACCTCGTGCTCGTGCTCGCTCCCTTCTTCCACCTCATGCTCGTGCCCGCTCCCTTCTTCCACCTCGTGCTCGCGTGCGGGCGAATCCGTGGCGGCGCCCGTAGCAGCAGTGGATGGCGGACCACGCCACCTCGGCGCCGGACGGCATGGAATCGAGATGGACCGAACCAGAGCCAATCCCCGGTCCCGCCGTTGCCCGCTGAGGAGCTCATCATGCTCGTTGGGGTGCCCGCTGAGGTGCTCGCTGACGTCCTACTGGCCCGCGCGGGGCCTCCTGGCATGGATGTCGCATCGCTGCCGAAGATGAAGCCGTGCTGCCGAGCTCGCCGAGGTGCCGTGCTGCTGTGCTCGCCGTGCTCGGTAGTCCCTCCTCCTAGCGTAGCCGAAGGGTGGGCTCGCATGGCAGTTCCTCCTCCCAACTGCAGTGAGCTCGCACGGCGGGGCCGGACGGCGTGGCCAACGGGAAGAGCTCCCTCTACCGTCGTGCTCGCCGAGGTGCTGCACACCCATCGCTCGAGGGAGTAGCGCCCGCCCTGCCGCACGTAGAGAGAGGAGGCGTCGGGGGAGTGGCAGTGAGGATGGAGAGGGAGGGGTTGAGTCGATGACTCGTGGGCCCCACAGGTCATTGAGATGGTCAAAACCGCTCTACATTGGACAAAACAGCTTCACCCGCGTCTATGTGCTAAAAGTGAACGGTTTTAACAGTTAGGGTACTAGTATTAGACGGTTTTGTAGTTGAGGGTCAAAATTAGACGGGGCCAAAAGTTGACTTAATCCTTACATCTTTTCTGTCTTCATCAAACTATGTACACTTATTATTACACAAGCGAGACGCCACCAATGAATGGAGCAATCCTGTCTCTACATCCAGAACACGAAGAAAACCAAACTCTCAACCAAAGCCACAGCTAAGAGTTTAGTAGCTTATATTAGCACACCTCTCAACCAAATCATCTTCTTTTTTACCAAATCACAAATCCAAACTAGCTTAAACCTTCGACCAAATCCCCTATGCTACGCTATGCTATGCTAGTAGATAATTAAGAAGGATATCGTCATGTTCATGTCATAGGCCTCTTGCGAGCATGGCCTGGAACTCCTCCGCCGAGCGCTGGCTCTGCAGCCGCATGTCCTCCCTGAACTTGCGGATGAAGAACTCGGCCCTGAGGTCCACCTCCCCCATCCCCTTCACCACCCCGAGCACGCCCCGCGCCGCCGCCTCTGCCGGGGCTCCGCAGCAGCACATTCCTCATCGCGCCGACGCCCGCCGCCACGGCGCGCGCCTGCTGCTGCTTGCCGCTCCCGGCGCCTGCGCTGGCAGTGGTGGCCTTGCTGCCCGCGGCACCGGCGGCGGGGGCGTGCGCGGGTGCTGCAGCCGCCGGCGTCGGCAGCTTGTCGCGGGCGCGGGCGCGGGCGCGGGTGCTCGGCTCATGCTGCTGATGCTCCCGCTGCACGACGCCGCGGAGGGCCATGGCTGCTGGCTGCTGCAGGTGGTGGTGGCTGTAGAGGTCGTCGACGTAGACCGGGGCGAAGCTCCGGTGGTGGTTGTGGTGGCACCACCCGTTCTGCGAGTAGTGCACGGAGGACGCCGTGCGCCGACGGCGGCGGACGTCGACGCCCCCGATGACCGACCTCCGGAGCCTGGACCCGACGGCCGCGGCGATGCCGACGCACTTGGCGCGCCACCACCGCCACGGCCTCCTGCCGCCGCCGCCTGGCCGCCCCGACGACGAGGACGAGTAGTAGTAGCTGCCGCCCGTCGTCGGCGGCGGCATGGCGCCGAAGCAAGACATCGATGTCTGGAACTGATCCGGGACTGGGAGAGCGTGCGTGTAATTGGTGTGCAGGAGGGAAGGGAGGCGATTGCTTTAGCTTGTGAGTTGGAGGAAGCGGGGAGCTCAGTATCAGTCGTAGACTTATAGGTGGGGTTGGCGTGAGAAGAACGGAGTGGGCAGCACTTTCGGTGGTTGGGCGGGTAAGACTCACGCTACCTGCTTCTTCTGGTTGGCAGTTGACCGCGCTGCCTATTTCCCACTAGTTGCATTGGCCATTGGTACGTACAGGAAGTTGGAATGGATGGATGCCACCAGGACCAGGCACCAGCATCTTCTTCCTTCCCATCGCTGCCTTTCTTTTCTTTTTTTCTTTGCTTTGCTTGCGCGCGTTTTAACTTGCAGCTGGATGCTTCTTTTCTTACCTGAGTGGGTTGTGATTGTGATGATATCAATGTGGGCACGATCTAGCTAGCTTTATGTTCTTGTTTTTTTTTCTTTTTCTTTTTCTTCTGTGAGCAGCAGTGTGGGGTGGGGTGGAGACTCGGGCGACAAAGAGACACGCGCAAACACCCTCAAAACTTAGCTCAAGACCATTCAAAGCTGACAAGGGCTTTCACTTAAACTTATCAGTCGGCTTATCAGCTAGAATCTATAATATTTTTCTCTCATAACAAAACAGCTACAGTCAACTTATCAACCGACTTTAATACCAGCTGAACAGGCCCTTATGCCAGGGGAGTCACAAATCTCCAGCCTTGCTATAGTTTGGCAGTCACAAATCCCTAGGCCCTAATGCCAGGGGAGTCACAAATCTCCTGTCTTCTTGCGATAGTTTGGCAGTGGCAGGGCACACATATATATCAGGTGTAGGTAACTTACAGGAGTTATTATCGACATAATATCGTCGGCAGTCCTCCGAGGGGTATCCCACAAAGATAGATTAATCGACAGAGATGCGTGTAATCGAGAACAAGAAGACAATAGAGACACAAGAGTTAGACAAGTTCGGGCCGTCAGCACGATGTAATACCCTACTCTTGTGGTCTGTTGGATTGTATTGGCTTCGTATGATGTTGCGTGTGTTTGGAGGGGATCCCTGCCAGCCTTATAAAGTCTGGAGGACAGGGTTATAAGTCAGTTAGATCTAGGAGATAACCGGAAAGTAATAACAGATTATAGGAATTATGGGATCATGCGTATCCTAACAGATCTCGTAGTATCTTCAGGATATCTTTCCGGTGTCTTGCGGGGCGCGCCGAGCAGCGCCGTGCTCCGCAAGGCTTCGTCTTGTGGGCTGGACCACCCCTGGGGGCGCAGCCCATGTAGTCTACCGTAGGGTATCCGGGGTCGTACCCCCACAGCTAGTCCCCTGAGAGTCTTGTATCTGTTGTGCAACGCCGTCTTGAGCTTGTCCGAGCAGGTGTGAACAAGGCCGAGCAGTGTAATCCAAGTACGGCTTGCCATAAGGATGTAAGGAGCTCAAACTCAAAATCAAAAAATTTCCCGCTGTGAACCAAATGTGCCCACTTAGAGTCCGACCACGAGAAATGGAGGTGATCGTCTTCAACTTTAGGAGACACGGAGTCTTCCATATTAAAGCAAACGCACTCACCTGTAAGGTGAAGTGTGCCCACTTAGTCCCCGAGCCTGATAGTAGGTGACGTAGTCACGTGGTGCTAGGGTCTAAAGTAGAAGAAAAGCAGAAGACCAGCCGAGCAGGCAGCTAGTCTCCAGGTGAAGCCCTGAAATGAGAAAAACACATTCACCGTAAGGATGAAGTGTGCCCACTTAATCCCCGAGCCTGACAGTAGGTGACGTGGTCACGTGGTGCTAGGGTCAGAAACAACAGTAAACAGAAGAAAGTCCGCAGTGTGGTGAGGAACCAAGTCGTAGTGATGACGTAGTCCATGAGCCACAAGTAGAAACCTTAGAGAAATCAGACCTGTGGAGAAAAATCTAGAGTAATGGCTGTACAGTAGGAGTTACTAAGCCTTATTGATATTGCAGAGAAGTCAGCGAAAATTCAGTGTGCGGTAACAAATTGCGGCGAAAATGGGTGATATGGGCTACAGTTGCGCGAAAGCCCAGGTAACAGCCCACCACGCCGTTTCGAAGAATTCGGAGAGGCGCAAATCGTTGAGTGGTTTCCCAAAAACCCTTAAATATGAAAAGTGGGGAGAGTGCTTTATAATTGCGTCACCGTACTCCGCGCTCCCACCTTTGCCACTTCGTCTTCTTCCTCAACCCTAGCGCATCCCGATTCACATCCACACGCGCTTCCGCCGCCAGTCCCAATCCAAATATGAGAGATGACGTCGAAGAGGGGAGTTGGTAACCCAAAGAAGGCGATCGCCGGAGCAAGCCATGACAATGAGTGGGTGTCGTCGCTCATGGGGGATACGAAAATCAACAGGATGGTGGAGGCGAGAGTTCTTCCTAATCGTGTCACCGCTGGATGGCGTCCGACCAACGGTGAGCCCTATCCGATGCCGCATACCAACGAAGTTGTAGTATCTGAAGATTATTTCTGGTGCGGATTAGGATTTCCAATTCATCCTTTCTTGCGGGATCTTTTGGAGTTCTGGAGAGTGAGTCTGTGCAATCTCCATCCAAACACCATCTTGCACATCTCCATTTTTATCCATTTCTGCGAGGCGTATCTCAGGGATTCTTTCCCACTTCAACCTCTTCTGACACCTATTCTAGCTAAAGAAGAAGGGCGGGGACGGTTCTAGAGTGGTCGAAAGCGTGTATCTATAGCTCCATGATGGGATGGTAGGGCGAGTATATCATTATACCGCTAAACACCTCGCTGAAGGGGTGGAATGCCAGGTGGTTCTACATGAAGCAGAGCCAACTTGCCATCCGGTGCGATGTTGACCAGGTTTCGGAGAACTAGAGGAGCTGGTCAGAGAAGCCTGAGCAGCACTGAAATGGATCAGGTGAAGGAGCTCCTCGGGCTGATAAGGGGTATTAGGATGAACGGAGTTGCTGTGGCGGTGAGCTTCATAGTGCGCCGCATCTAGCCCTATAAGGAGAGGGCCCATCTAGACTTTGACTTCAAGGGGGACACTAACGGCACCTAGGAGAGGATGGAGAGGCTGACGAAGGAGTACGTGCTGCATCAGGCCGCTGAGCTATTCGCCCTAAATGCACCGTACAGCAGTGCCTAGGGCAGCCAAAAGCCTTCAACTGCACGAACTCACTTCCTCAGGTAAAAATCTCGACTGTTGGTCCTGATGTATTTTTTCCCTGTGTCGTGCCGAGTAGTAAATTGATTCGTTTATGGAAAGATCCACTTGTAGGAAAGAGCGGTGTACTTCTCGGGCGTGCCGAGGAGCGATTGGCCGAAGGCAGTGGATGCCCGGCTAACCACTCAGCCAAAGAAAGGTGCCATCAGCGCCTCATCGAAGTCTAGATGCGCAGGTGCTGGTTGGATAGAGAGTCCCCCTAGTGTCAGAGAAAGTATGGGGGAAAAGGGCGGCGATAGATGAGCCAGCCTGCAAGAAGAGAAAGATGGCGGGTGTAGCTCCCCGTAAGCCTGGTGGCATCTCGCTTGGTGGCGATCAGACCACTCGGACGCAGAGTACGGCGATGTCTGAGTGGTCGAACGATGATAGGGCTCCAGTAGCTCCTCCTTCGAGCACTGAGGTGCCACCATGCAACACACGCGTGGAGGTGCAGTCAAAAGGAGGGGAGGGAGTCCCTGAGCAACAGGCGAAGGGAGTTCCTGAGCAACAGGCGGAGGAGAGGCCAACGGTGGGGGCTATAAGACCTCTAGCCCAGGGCATGCGGGTTGACCCTAGAATCGTGCCTAAGTGCTTGGGGAGTGTGACAGAACTGCCTGAAATAGCATACTTACGGAGGCGCTCGTCTTCCACCAGACACTAAGCACCCCGAAAGCAAGCTACAGCGAGTGGTGTCCATCGGGCACACCTTGAGGGAGAACCCGAAAGGTCCACATTTTTCCCAAGGATCCAATAATGACAACGAGTTACAATACAAGTCCATTTCATACAGCTGAGTTTCTTAAAAGTACATTATTACAATACCAAATACGAGAGTATGGAATGATAAACAACGGAATTTAAAAATAACATCTAGCGGTAAGGGGCGAGAAATCAGTCTGAGCCCACAAGAAGGATCCTCCACACAAAGGTACTCTTCAAGCATCACCTACAACAAGGGTAAATAAACCCTGAGTACACAATATACTTGCAAGACTTATCCGACTAGTGGGAATGATTTCTCGACTCCAAGGAATATGATAGGCTTTATGGTTTGCTGGTTTTCTTTAGCAGAATGCAATACTAATAGGGAATCCTTATTTATGTATTATTATTATCAGCCGTATTAAGTTATCATCTAGCCAGTCTATATAAGCACATGTTCTACTTTCAAGCAAGAGTTGAGCAGTCAGTTATATTTCTTCTCCTTTCCACTTTTAGTTCTTACTACGGTGCTAAACTGCAGACAAGCCGTACCGAATTTCCTGGTGATTCACAAATCAATGTGCCCAGCTGGGTGCCCTGAAAACACACGCCTCGCTTGTACCCCAGGCATAAGCAGGACTAACCCATCACTCTCCTGTCCTGGGTGTCCAGGTCCTCGTCCAAACTTGGACTCTAAGCCCCCACATCTTGAGTCCCGGACTCGGTGTGGTGCAATGACCTCCTCCACCTCCTCTTCCCATCAGTCGGTCTGGAAAGAGCCAGATCCATGACAAGAGAGCAACAAGTCTTCCCTGCGCCCATACCCAAGTATGCGCTCGGGACAATAAATATGTGACTTGCCTAGAGCCATATACAACGACCAGTCCTTAATCGACACGGATAGGGAAAAAGTGTAACCAAGTCATGCCCTAGTTGGCCGCAGGACACAACTCCTTACACCCACCTAGTACCCAATCCATATCTCTGCCTGGTCACCATTTTCCTTTCCACCATTTTATCATGAGTGTTCATATTTTATTATCTATTTGTGAGTAACGGTAGGTTACTCACGCTACCGGTATATCTTGAGCATAGTAGCTACTTGGCCTGTACTAGTAGGACTCATGGGTAAGTAAGTTTATGTGGGTAGTTTCCATAAAATGCCTGTAACTTAAATGCACATCACATATATATATATTCAGTGATCATAAAAATATGGGTTATGCTCCGGGGCTTGCCTTGGGCAGGCGCCGGGTCAGCAGGGTCAGCACCAACAGGCTCCTAGGCTCCCTCCTGCATGAGGATCTCCTCCTCATACTCCTCGATCACCTCACCGTACTCTAGCTCGCCGATGGGCACAAAGTCTACCAGTTCGTGATCTACATGAAATAATGATGCAGTGTTTAATAATACGACAATAGAAATTCTTAAAGTAAAAGTACATCAATTTAACTCCTAAGCTAATGATACCAACCATGGTGATAAGTCATCTATTGTTACTAATAAGTTTGAGGTATGACATTTAGTATTATTATAACAACTACGGTTATTCTTACTCCTAATACTAACTTACGTTAAATACGATAAAACAAGAGTAATAGCTATTTTATTTATCATATCATTCTAAGGCTACAAAATTTACAACAAGTACATGACAACCTAGTGTACCTACTGTAAAATTTTTGTGGCTTTATCTATCACCAATTATCCACAAATATTCCTACAAGTATTAACCTACCTAATATTAGCTTTCTAGTTTTGAATTTATGACCTAATACTCGTCATAGCTAACTACAATCCAACTATACTATCAAGTAGATGGTATTTTTGCGAACCTAACAAAATTAGTCTTACTATTTTTGGACAACTACGCAATTTACTATGATTTATCGAAGTTCGACTCATAACTAAAACAAATAAACATTTCTATTCTTCTAGAAATTAAGAAAACTGAATCCTACCCTCGGCCCACACGCGCGGCTCGGCCCACCATGGTGCGACGCGCGCGCTAGCGCAGCGTGGCCCAGCCGACCACGGCCCGCGATGAGGGAAGACCCACGTGATGGCCATTATGCATAGACACCCTAAACTACTATGTATTCACAGCGAGCCCTAAGGACACTATTTCCACCAGTCTATGGTTTTACAGCTGCACCCTCCCCTTTTAACTTCTTTACCGTGGCGAAGTCCCCCGACTCCCATGCACGCACTAGCGCGACAACATGGGCACCGGGTGGCCACGCTGGCGTCATCCGGGCCTCTACTACCTAACTAAGGGGCCAATGATTACCTTGGGGACAAAGCGCCGCGACTAGAGGCTTCACGGTGAACAGGGGCGTCGTGCCAAGCCCCCTCCCTGGCGGTGGTCCCTTCCCTGCAATGGTGGGCACGTTCCCCTGAGTGACAGCAAAGACGGAGCAAGCAACTAAGCTAGAGAGCTCAAGGGACTACCCACATATACCTTCGTGTTGACGGTACGGCCGGAGACATCTCAAGCCAAGCTGGCCACGTGCGCACCGATGCCGTAGTGGCGCACGGCGATGACATGGCCACGTCAGGGAAGGTTGGACTGCTGCAACACTATGACCGAGGTGCGCAGGATGCTCAGGAGGGTAAAGCGGGGCTAGTGGTGCACTGAATTGCCACGGGGTGCCTTGGTTGCGAGGTTAGTCGACGGCACAGACCACCCCGGTCTTATGGACCCGATGGCATGGCGTTTCAAAATTGAAGCCTAGGACGGAGCTACAGGCAGCGATGTGGGGTCGGTAGGACTGTAGGCTACCTAGCAGAGTTGAGGACGTAGTCAATTTGTAACAAGGCACTGCTACCACGGCGAATTTGAAAGAACCGTCCTGGTGGCCATGGAGACAGCGGAGGCAGGGGAGGTCCTAGCATGGCTTGGCTTGGTCCGGCTATAGATGTCAACGCAATAGACAAGCATGCTCCACGATGGGGGATAATGGGACATGCTCTAGGTGACTGTTCACACGGCTACGGCTGCAAGCCGATGAGGCTCGGCACGGCAACATAGCGGTAGTGCTAGACAAGGAAAACATAGTGCGAGTGACGTGGAGGTGATGGTGGAGTAGGCTGTCGTCCTTTGCGCGAGCAGCCAAGGTGAGTCAGTGGAGCAGTGTCGTGCGTGGCTGCTGGCGGCGTGTAGCGCGAGACCCGACGTGCCTCCGGCCAAAGTAGGGCAGGGCAAGGCTCGGCAGAGCTTGGTCGGTGGCCTAGGCGTAGCGCGTCAGCCGCGGTGCTATGACCCATGCGCCAACGAGTGCCCACAGGCGGACAAGGCAGCCGCGCCAAGACCTTGTGTGCGTGTGCCTTCATGGTGGTAGTGCGGATGCGGCCAGCGCATCAGCGCACACGCGTTTGGGTGAGCCAGCAGCGGCGAACATGGCCAGCAGCGATGATGGCCACGGTCAGCGTGTGGTGGGAGACGGCCTTGGCACGCAGCGCAAGGCCATGCACGCACAGGCGCGGCGGTGGGCCGCAACCAGCGGCAGCGGGACATGGCCGGCGCGGCAGTGCGCTGGCAAGCCAGCAACGGTGCCAGGCCAAGTGGTGACCGTGCCCAGAGCCCAGTCATATGTCGTGCACGCTTTTTAAAGCAACTTGAAAACTTGTACACGATGCTCTAAAGGCCAAACCAACTGTTCGATGCACAAGAGGGTACGTTGGGCTATCGATCAGAGTCCAGATATCGTACCACTTCCTAAGCCGATCGCTCTACAATTATTGCCAAAGATGGCTTCGTCGACCTTTTTAAAACTTACGCGGAACGACGTCGATTCGAACGAGTTTGCGTCGAATCCCAAATCCGACCTATGGGATGTACTAGCGAGTTATCCTTGTCCTCGACCGCACATGTTTCATCACCGTTCACAAAACATTCTATACATTTTTGTTCGACAAAAATTCAATCAAGTGACATGACGCGTAACATTGTTTCATGTTTCGCATAAATGTTTCAAGTGCTGAACATTGATTTATAATTCGTGTTATACACAGATGCACATAAATATGATGCTCATGCGATGTTTAGCAAGAACAGTACAACATAACACTGAGGGTGTTACAGGGAGGCAGCGCCAGTTTAGAACCATCTATCAGGAGGCCGACGTATAAGTATCCTTGCGTTGGATTCATTTTGCTGTCGGATCCTTATAGTTGCAGTGATTGACAAGCTAATCTGATGCAAAGCGAGGCGTATGGAGTCTCTGAATCCATCCGTCTAGACTACCGAGTAGCCTAGGGCTGGTCCCAGCGTAGAGGCAATGCCGGCAGACCCCGTCCTAGAGTCCCTAGGCGCTCGGCAGCTTGCAGAGGAGTTGACCGCCGCTGCTGATGGAGTTGGCGACAGAGAATGGTTAACGATGACAGCGGCTGATGCAACGGAGATGCCAGGAGCGACAGCGGGAGCCACCAAATCTTCTAAGGCGAGAGCTAGAGCTGCCAACATCGCGCCGGAGTCTAGGGTGGGGAGGTCAGTGGTGCCAGAAGAGCAGGCAGCACTCCCTAAGACGTCGGAAGGCGTGGTCGAACATGTTGTACGGCCACCGAGCCCCCAGGTGGTGCCACCAACTATGAAGGAAGAGGATGAGGTGGAGGAGATTGAGCGTGTGGAATCATGACCTCAAGCCGTCCAGATCCTCCGCAAATGGGGGGATGAAGTGGTGGTCGTGGAAGAGGAGGACACCACCAGGGAGGTTTAGGAGGCTAGAGTCCACCCTTTCCATAGCCATGAAGCAAATCAAGGTTAGTATTGCATCGGCAATGTTCGTCTTTGATGTTGGAGATTTGGGTTCTTTATAATCTTGATGCTATTGCAGGGCATAGCACGAACTGCTGAACAACGACGATAGCTGATCAAGAGGATGGAGCCCCTCACCGAGAAGAATGCGAAGCAGAAAGAAGTGACGAAGCTTATGGAGAAAAACGTCCAGAGGGCCTAACGTGAAAGGGATCTTATCGAATCTAACGTGCGGGACCTGGAATACCAAAAGGGAGCTTTATCCGAGCAGCTGGCGACCGTGTCTGAGCAATTGAGGCACAACTTCAAGCAGCTAGAGTGCAGTTCTGAGCAGCTAAGAAGCGTCTCCGAGCAGAAAAAAGGTACTACGGATCGGTGAACTTGTTCTGTATTGCCGAACATCTTTAATGTTGCTAACGATCGTCACTTTTGTAGAGCAAGATACAGAGCTCGACCAGTTGCATCAGGTCGTCAGTCAGCCCCAGGAGGAGGAGAAGAAGGTGTCTGGGTGAGTGGAGAAATTGGATGAGGAGCTAAAAGGTGAGCAGATCATGGTCGGAGTTGTTGCTAAAGTGACTTCTTCGCTTGACGGGTCTTCTCGGTGCATGCAGAATACCGCCAAAGGACCAGGGCACAGTTCGACGTGCTGGAGCTAGAGGCTAGAACCTAGAGGGGGAAACTTGATGCCATGGTTGCCAGGGTCAAGCCTATGCTCGACTGCATCGACATAGAGGTGGCTCCTCAGCCCAACGATAGGCTGCCGTGTCCAGACACCATCATCAATAGATGCAAGGCGGCGTGGAAGAACTTCAAGAGCTTCAACCGAGATGCCACTGTCTCTGCCTGTTTACACCAAAATTTGGAAGTAGAGTCACAGGGACCAAAAGCTCCTAGGATCGTATCATCAAGGGATTAGTTACGGGCGGATCAGAAACAGTTGATTCAGATGCAAAAACTAGGAATCGGCTTTCTTCGAATAACGCCAACATATAACGATAGAGGCTACGCTCGATGCCAGGACAAAAACGTGTTGGACTCTACAAAAAGGGAAAGATTTGAGTCCAAGTTATCTTAAATTAGAAATGTTTTCATTTTATGCCAAAGGTTGTAACAAATCGTGCTCGAGTAGGATTCATGTTTAGGCTCTAGGTATAAATACCAAACCCCAGCTATTGTAAAAATCAATCAAATACAAGTCAATTACTTTTTTTGGCTTCGGCCACCCCTTAGGAGTAGGAGTAGAGTAGATCTCGGTGAGTTCTTCAGCAAGTATGGCTGTATCGATTCGGTCGACCTCCACTGCTTGTTGTAAGTACCGTTATGGTTTATACCTCTGTTTGTATGGCAGCATCGATCCGATCGACCCCCACTATGGCTCTGGTATAAACTAGTTATCGACTCTTGCCTAATTCAAGTATGGCCTGTGTGATTCTGCCTCACACCCCACTGCTTGAATTGAATTAAGGTCAAGTTATCGGCTCTATCTTAGAGTGACAGTCTTTGGTAGATTCATTAAGTTATCGATATTGCTTATTGCTTTCATTGTTTATCTAATTACAACAATATCACTCTGCCCGATTGAGATTGATCTAGATTGGCCTTATATCTTGTTTAACTCATCGTTTGCTAATCTAGAACTGATCTAATCTACATCTTAAGTGATGAGTCATGTTTTTATCAACTATTTTGCATCAATCTTAATCGTGCACAACATGCGGTTAAGGCATGTTCGATCTTGAGAAGATCTATCAGTTAGCGAGAACCGTTTCATGGCCTATCATCATGGCTTGTGGGATTCTGCCTCTCACCACACTGTTGGCACCATGGAGTGGGGATCATTGGTTGATAGATCCGTTCCTGAGAAGATATGACCTTAACTGTGCGCTATGCCTGAATCGGCTGTTTAGCCGATATCGAATGCTTTCATGAACAGTTCACATCATGAGATCGTTGAAGTAGAGATAAGTTGAAAGATGTGTTAGCCCCATGATCTTGTTATTGTATTACGGCCTGTATGATTCTGCCTCATGCCCCACTGATATTAGTAATGAGTTAGGGTCGTCGAGTCTATTGTTGTTTCTACAGCCTGCATGATTCTGCCTCATGCCCCACTGGTCATGGCGATAGATGAGATCTAACATGTTCATTAGATTTATCTTTATTAAATGATTAAGTAATGTTGAATTGTTTCTTTATATAAAAAGGAGTTCGGTTACTCGTAATCATTGGCTCAGCATGGACCGATCATCATTGATATCTTATTGCCATTGATTAATATTCATTTAAATGATGTTTATCCTGAATGATAACCGATTCTCTTTACATGACCCCATGAGCTCTAACTGACTTATTCTCATGAATATACTGAAATCGGCTATTTCCTTTCATATCGGCTCTCATAGCCGTACATTCGGGACTGTCTGGTAACATCGGCAAGTTTCGCCCTTAATTACTGATGAACTTTCTCTCCTTGTCAATTACAGAGTCAAATTGACTGGCAAGCCTTAGGAGGATTGTGCAGGATCGACCACCCCTACGTTGAAGCTAGGTGGATCTGCTCCATTGAGCGGACCCTTCTAGCTTGCAGCGTGTGTCCTCGGCACGGGACAAAATTCTGTGTCGACACACGTTTCTGGCATGCCCGGTGGGACACCACAATCGTCATGGCGGTTCACAACAATGACAACATCCTTATGGTACATTATGAAGACATGCCTGATGAAGATAAGGATACCATCAACAAAGCTACGGAAGAATTTTAGAAGAAGTGTTTGTTGTCCTACACCAAAACACGTGACAACACAATTATTCAGAAATTTCCACTACCAAGAGTTCTACTACATGGGCAGACAGATACGGTCGAAACTGAAGACAGGCATTTCTTTATGGAAGTCATAGACAAGTCTGTTCGTGATGCCATATCAAGCCACAATGAAGCTTTCGTTGACGCGTTTCACAACGCCATGAAAGAGGCAATTCATGGAATTCTAGTTGATCAGGTTGGATCGACTTGTTATAATATTCCACATCCATCGACCTAAGGGACTAATCAAGTCGGTACCAGTCATCAAGAAGTAGCACCAACTGGTAATGGTGACCGAGAAATCTAAATCCGCAAGCTGATGAGTTGATGCTCAAGGTGACCGAGATGATGAAGAATCAGTTTGGTCTGAAGCCAAAAGGAATGACTTTTTTATACAAACGCACATATCTAGAATGGTATGATTTGGTCGCCCTTCCTACAAATTACAGGCTCCCAGAATTCACCAAGTTCACTAGTCAAGACGGTACAAGCATAATAGAACATGTCAGTCGGTATCTTACACAATTAGGCGAAGCGTCAGTTGAGGATGCCTATCGAGTTCATTTCTTCTCCTTGTCCCTATCAGGGCCAGCCTTCACTTGGTTCTCGTCACTACCAGTCAACTCCATTGCCAATTGGGCTGACCTTGAGAAGAAGTTTCATACATATTTTTACACTGGAACTGGAGAGAAGAAAATAACCAATTTGACAACCATGAGACAGAGGACTAATGAATCGGGCACTGAATTTCTTTAGAGATTCCAAGAGACTAAGAATCTGTGTTTCTCGTTGAGCTTGGACGATGATCAACTAGCTGCTTTAGCCGTCCAAGGAATGATGCCAATGTGGAAAGAGAAACTACTGGGACAGAAATTTGACAACTTGGGTCAATTGGCTCAACAAGTGGCAACACTTAATAGCCAATTCCAGAGCATACGCAGAGATACCCAATTCTAGAAGAGTACCTTAGTGGCTGAAGCTTACGATCCATATTCAGTCGATGATGGCTATGAAGATGAAGAAGAGGTTGATGCAGCTGAATAGAATTGGGGCAAGAAGATAGTGATGGTGCCAAATCCTTGGGAAAGAGGAGTTGAGGAGAGTTATGACTTTGATGTTACCAAATCGGACAAGCTCTTCGATTTCCTGCTTAAGAAGGGGCAGATCAAGTTGCCCGATGGTCGTGTCATGTTGCCCCCTGATCAGTTGAAGAACAAGAAGTTCTGCAAATTCTATAACGCTACTTCTCATTCCACTAATGAATGCAGAATCTTTAGGCAGCATATACAAAGAGCTATTCAGCAAGGGAGGCTCAAATTTGATACACCTTGGAAGATGAAAGTCGATGATAATCCTTTCCCAGGAGATTAGAACATGGTTGATGCTGAGCTGTTCAAAGGAAAAACCAAGGTCCTAACATCAACCAAATCGAGAAAAGCTAGGATAGTCGATCCCGAAATGCAAATATCGGCTGATGAGTACAGAGAGATTAGAAGACGTCGTGCCGAACAAAAGAGCCGATACGAGCAGAGGAAGACGTCGAAAGCAGAGACGTCAAAGCCGCGGGTCACATCTCGAATTCTGTTGAATAAATGGTAGTGGCAGAAGGAAAAGGATTATCAATGTTGGTTAAAAGATCAAGCATACCAGCATCAATTAGAAGAAGAGAGGTATGAAAAGGAACAAGTTGAATTACATTGGAATTATCCCTTCTTTAGGCATTGCTGGAATGAAGGTTTGAAGTTGTCTACCAGACACGACTATCCAGAATGTAGCAATCAATATCAAGAGTATAGGCAACCTCGAACCAACCACTGGTCTATCTATGCTCAAGATGCATATCATCATAACAACATGGATCAGCGCTTAAAAATGAAAGTGTTCATGATCGGTTGGGAAAAAGAGTCATTGGACAGGACTGGGCTGATCATGAAGAGGAAGGCACTGAAAGAAGATACACGTGGTAGGAAGGCTAGTGGTGCCCAGGAGATTTGACGAGAAGCCAAAAGAGGAGGGTGCAACACCTAAGGAATAGAGAGATGGAACAGGCTCAGGCACCCGATAAAACTCAAGTGTGGCGTACCAAGCAAATAACCGATAGAAAGCAACCATCGGCTAATATCCAAATGATTTTTCTATTACCACCCGAATTTAGAGCTCCGGCAGATCAGGAAGTTTATTTAGACTTTGATGAGTCAGAGTATGAAGAGATGGTTGCCAATTTAATGGTTGTGTAGCAAGCAATATTTGATAAGCCAGTCAAGCATCGGCACTTAAAGGCTTTATATATGAAAGGTTTTGTTGATGGGAAGCCGATGAACAAGATGTTGGTGGATGGAGGTGCTTTTGTCAATCTTATGTCATACACCACTTTCCGTAAGCTAGTCAAGGGACCATGAGATTTGCTTGAGACCGACATGATGCTTAGAGACTTTGGAGGAAATACATCCAAGACCCGAGGGGCAATAAACGTCAAACTGACAATCGGGAGTAAAACTCTGCTCACCACGTTCTTTGTCATTGATGGGAAAGGATCATACAGTTTACTCCTCGGTCGTGATTGGATTCATGCGAATTACTGCATACCATCGACCATGCATCAGTGTTTGATTCAATGGCATGGAAATGATGTCAAACTGGTTTGTGCTGATGAGTCCGTAAGTATCACAACAGCCGATCTAGTCTTTTGGGAACTAGGAGATTTCGAGTGTTTTTCTGGCAAGTCATGGGAAGGAGGCTTCATTAAGATCAGCAATGAAAGCCAACAGCCGATGCAAGTGATTGGCTCTGAGAGTTTATTTTAGTAAAAAAGGTTATGGCTTCATATCGGCCATTGGAATAAAGGAAAGCAAGTATTAGTTATGAGGTTTAGGCTGATGTATGAATGCTAGATAAGGTGGCGAATTCAGAGTTAATGGATTTGAAGAAGTCATGTTTCACTTAACAGGATGTTCGACCTGGGTTGATTGCTCGTTTGACTTTTGATGTGAACGTTTCTATGGTACGTTATCTTGACACTCGGGCAACATTCGATAGCCGATTCATTCTCGGCTCTAATAGCCAGTAACAAAGGAGTATCGCCTCTAGTTCAAAAAATAAAAATCTTCAAAAACAGTAAAAGCCGATACGATATGTATCGCCTATAGAGCAAAAAACAAAAGATAGAAACAGTCATACACAAGAGCATTATACCGAGGTGCATCCACGGAAAGAATAAGAGTCTTTCTTTTTCAGGGTTACCCTAAGCACAAGCTAATCAAAGACCTTGTTCACCACATCCCGCGCGGATGTGATGTCAATTATGGCCTCTGCTGCCATGATGAATTCTTTGAGCAGGTCTTCATGCTCCTCAGGGCCATCACCAATTGGGAAACCAACCTCCATAGTATGAAGATCGTGCCCGGTCTGGACTTACGCTGCAGTTAGAGCCACTGATGCGCCATGGCGAACGCCATGAAGGCAACCTCTTGGATACGGGCCAGGATATCTTGGAGACAAATGTCGATGGGGGAACCCCAAGCATTGATAGCATCCACAACTACGTTCGCCGCCAGTTGGAGAGATTCCAACTGGCTGTCAGGGCTGATAATCACAAAACAATAAAAATATCAAAATAAGAGTAATAAAAAAATCAGAGTAAGAGGCCTTCATGGAATTCATCTTACCCGCCACCATGGCATATGATTCGGCCAGTCGCACTCGGATGGCACTGGCCTCCTCCTCAGCCGCATGAAGGGCGGCCTAAGAAACCCCAAGGTGAATCTCCAATTAGCCATTCTCCCAAGTCACCTCAAAATAACGATTCTGAGCCATCTTCCACTCATGAAGGTAACGTCGGGCATCGTCTCTATTATAGGAGTCGGAGGAATCCAACGATGAAGCCGGGATGGAAGATGCGGCGTCAGATGGCCCACCGGCCCTTGAGAGAGGACAAAGGCTGTCATTCATAACAAACCTGTAGGCGAGTCAGAACTATTCATCATCATGAACAAGAAATGTTGATCTCACCTCATGCGTCGGAGATGCTGGTTCATTAGCATACTCTCCTTTGGGATTTCCTCCGCCACGCGCTTACCTCGGTTATCTTCACTAGCCATGGAAGAACGATTGGATCTATGAGAGGGAGAAAGAGAACCGCTATAGGGTTTCGACAGGCGGAGAAGAGCGGAGAAATAGTTGCGAGTAAGGATGTATTTGAGGCCAAAACCACCAACCGGTATTTGAAGACCTGAAGCAAAGGGACAGGCACCTCGGGACATGTAAAAGGCAACAACAATTAATGGAAGGCAAAGCGCCACTTCACTAATGTCAATGGAAATACAACACGAGCAACTGAAAGGCAGAAAATCGAAGGGTTCTCTTAATAAAAGACGTGTTTTTAGACTTGGTTAAACCAAGGGCCTAGATCGGCTATATCAAATCGGCTCTTTAGCCAAAGAAGGAAGCATGAGTAAACAACATAGAATATGATTGGTTCTACACAAGATCCGCGATGACATGCAGATCTCGAGTCTGGGGCACCATGGGTCGCTCTCGGTATTTCTAGTCAAATGACATCAGCTCCCGCATGCTATTGACTTCTCCAGCTGATCTAGAAATGCTCTCAAAGACACACTTATGACGACCAAAAAGCGAGACAACCGGTATGGTCGCCTAATCAGGGAAAACCTTATCGACTCAGGCATTGCGCGCCTGGTACATTTTGGAGACGCTGGGAGGAGGAGAAGGATTCAGCAGATCAATAGGGAATATTTGAAGGAATATTACCCTAACGTTTGGATTAATACTCAATGACCAATTCGCTCGACTGACAACTCTAATGGCTGATACTAGAAAGGTATCGCTGCTGGTGCAAAAATAGACTCAGAAGAGTAAAAGCCGGTACAATGTGTATCATCCGTGGGGGAAAAGCAAGCATAAACAAAAGTAATGCGCATGGTGCCAAGACAGGAAAATTATCTACTAAATATCGCCTATTATAAACTACGGGCCGAGGAAAACCTTGCCTACTATGTCATCGGCCAAGGTATTAAAAGCTATAGAATGGGCGGCACTCATGAAATCCTCAACCAAGCGCTCCTGCTCCCTAGGGTATGCTGTGTCTGGAAAACCATCGGGAAGAAGCTAAAGATTTTGGCCCAAATGGGCTTGGGCGGCAGCCAACGCCGTGGCAGCGCCATGACGAATGCCATGGAGAGCAACCTCCCTGACACGATTTGGGATGTCATGCAAATGAACCACCAGAACGGCGCCCCTGGCATTGACAAATCCCGCCGCATGATCCGTAGCTGATCGAAGGCTCTCCAGTTGGGTAGATAGATCTAAAAGATTCAAAGGGGAGGTGATCAGAGTCTCAGAGACAAAATTGAAAAGAAGCAGAGGTTATGACAAGTATCTCACCCGCAATTCTAGCCTCAACCTTGGCCAACCTATCCTCCACCGAATCAACCACAGGAGGTGATCGGCATCAAACCATGGCTAGGGCTGACTCTACGAGGGATAAACACTCAGCGAGACTCTACCCATGTCGATCAATGGAGGCAAGCAGATCATCATTATCAATCTGCCTCATCTGATGGCAAGGGGGCTGGTGGCAAGCCGTCGACGAGGAAGGCCCTGAAGGCCAAATGGAGTTGGCCCTATTCCTCGAGGTAGCGGAGGCATCATAGGATATACCTTCCTGACGATGAAGGCACTGACGCGATGATGTAGACCCGATGAAGACCTTCTCATGAAACCTCTTGCTGTTCTCCATGATCTCTGACCTATGGAAAAGCAGGAACTATGCTAAGGGTGCAGAAGGTTTGAGGCAAAGTGAGTTATCCTTAGATCAACTACTGAGGCCCGTTTATATAGCCCAGGAAGGTGAGAAGATAGATTTCGCCAGGGGTGTGAGGCTAGAATCAGAAACGAAAGCGGAACAGCACTTTGGAAGTTTAGGAGACGGATAATGAAGAAATAACAGATTTAGACTTACTGCTTCCTCAAATTACAAAAGATCTAAAAAAGATTTGGAGATTTTACCAGAGATCAGCCTATCCAGTTTATTTTGGATTGAAGAGAGTCTGGGCCCCAAAAAGGCCAAAGTCCGTCATGAGGTGAGTTGACGTTGGCCCATTGCTAACATTATGCCCAAGGAGAGAGGAAATCGCCCACCTAAACATAAATTCAACCGATTTTTCGATAAATCGGAAAACTATGGGGAAGAAGCCTGTGGCTTTTCCAGTGGGCATTCAGTGGAGTAAACAAGGAGAAGGTGTCCACACATTTTAGCCCTTGCAAACACTAGGATAGCTTTGCGAGCATGGAGAGAAGACTCAGGTGATATCACAAGAATTCTCCTAACTGCAATAGCTGATCCTCTTGCTCAATAGGACGCTAGAATGAGCGACACAATCGCCCTATTCACAAGAATTCTCCTATTCACTCAAAATCTACATAGCAAAAGGACAAACCACGAAGGATCCAGCAGGATCAGAAACACTCGAGGAGGCAGATAGAAGTAGAACATGGCTAAATCGTTGAGTTTGCTCTCACCAAGGTCGGATAGCCATTTTTATAGCCGGCTTGGAAGGATGAATCCAAAATGCCCGTGAAGCAATAATGCTCTAAAAAAGTTTTGAAGCATGGGCTCATGAGTTGATATGGACGGCGATGAATAGTAGACCCTAGGTCAAGATTCCTTGCATGTGGCTATGGGCCTATTGGGAGCACGGACATGGTAATTTTGGAAGAAAATTTCTTTTGTCCCAAAATTGGGGGGCATGTGTTTACACCAAAATTTGGAAGGAGAGTCATAGGGACCCAGAAGCTCCCAGGATCGTATCATCAAGGGATCAGTTGTGGGTGGATCAGAAACAGTTGATTCAGATGAAAAATCTAGGAATTGGCTTTCTTTGGACAGCGCCAGCAGATAACGACAGAGGCTACGCTCGACGCCAGGACAAAAACGTGTTGGACTCTACAAAAATGGAAAGATTAGAGTCCAAGTTATCTTAAATTAGGAATGTTTTCATTTTATGCCAAAGGTTGTAACAAATCATGCTCGAGTTGGATTCATGTTTAGGTTTCGGGTATAAATACCAAACCCCGGCTATTATAAAAATAAATAAATCAATCAAATACAAGTCAATTACTTTTTTTGGCTTTGGCCACCCCTTAGGAGTAGGAGTAGAGTAGATCTTGGTGAGTTCTTTGGCAAGTACGGCTGCATCGATCCAGTCGACCTCCACTGCTTGTTGTAAGTACCGTCATGGTTTACACCTCTGTTCGTATGGCTGCATCGATCCGGTCGACCCCCACTGTGGCTCTGGTATAAGCTAGTTATCGACTCTTGCCTAATTCAAGTATGGCCTGTGTGATTCTGCCTCACACCCCACTGCTTGAATTGGATCAAGGTCAAGTTATCGTCTCTATCTTAGAGTGGCAGTCTTTGGTAGATTCATTAAGTTACCGATATTGCTTATTGCTTTCATTGTTTATCTAATTACAGCAATATTATTCTGCCCGATTGAGATTGATCTGGATCGGCCTTATATCTTGTTTAACTCATCGTTTGCTAATCTAGAACTGATCTAATCTACATCTTAAGCGATGAGTTATGTTTTTATCGATTGTTTTGCGTCAATCTTAATCGTGCACAGCGTGCGGTTAAGGCATGTTTGATCTTGAGTAGATCTATCGGTTAGCGAGAACCGTTTCATGGCCCGTCATCATGGCCTATGGGATTCTGCCTCTCACCCCACTATTGGCACCGTGGAGTGGGGATCATTGATTGATAGACCCATTCCTTAGAAGACATGACCTTAACTGTGCGCTATGCCTGAATTGGCTGTTTAGCCGATATCGAATGCTTTCACGAACAGTTCACATCACGAGATCGTTGAAGTAGAGATAAGTTGAAAGATGTGTTAGCCCCATGATCTTGTTATTGTATTACGGCCTGCATGATTCTGCCTCATGCCCCACTGATATTAGTAATGAGTTAGGGTAATTGAGTCTATTGTTGTTTCTACGGCCTGCATGATTCTGCCTCATGCCCCACTGGTCATGGCGATAGATGAGATCTAACATGTTCATTAGATTTATCTTTATTAAATGATTAAGTGATGTTGAATTATTTCTTTATATAAAAAGGAGTTCGGTTACTCGTAATCATTGGCTCAGCATGAACCGATCATCATTGATATCTTATTGCCATTGATTAATATTCATTTAAATGATGTTTATCTTGAATGATAACCGATTCTCTTCACACGACCCCATGAGCTCTAACCAACTTATTCTCATGAATATACTAGAATCGGCTATTTAGCCGATTTCCTTTCATATCGGCTCTCACAGCCGTACATTCGGGACTGTCTGGTAACACCAGCTAGTTTTGCTTTTAATTACTGATGAACTTTCTCTCCTTGTCAATTGTATGGTCAAATTAACTAGCACGCCACGGGAGGATTGCGCAAGATCGACCACCCCTACGCTGAAGCTAGGCGGATCTGCTCCATCGAGCAGACCCTTCTGGCTTGCTGCGTGTGTCCTCAGCACGGGATAAAATTCTATGTCGGCACCACCGTGACCCATGCTCTGGCGGTAGTCTGGTCTCATTACCCTGCCATCGATCTTCAAGCGATAGGGGCCAGATTTGCCAGAGGGACGGGTGCGATGAAGCAGTGGCAACTAGAAGATGAGGTGGAGGACGCGGCGAAGAAACTGGTCGGTGATGTCGATCTGCTCGGCGAGGCAGACGGAGAGGGCCAAACATAATGACCTGCTCGGAGATTAACCTGTACGTAGCAGCTAGAGAAAATAGTTAAATGCACGAGGGCATAGACAAACATTTATGTATGTGTATAAATGTTGTAAAGTGACATGTGCATGTTTATGTAGTTTGCCAACACTTTTGGTGAAAAATCGATGTAGTGCTAACCCTAACGCAATTATACGTGGTATAAGTTGAGTCCGAGCAGTTAGTTCGTTACTGAGCTCTTGGCCTTGGCTAGCCCGTATTCCATAACGTCGAGCGCAGAACCCATGCACGTGTAGGAGGAATAGACATGACCGAGGAACCACAGCTGACCACCCACAACACAGAGTGTAGAGCCCGTAGCATGTGTAGGGAGAGATCGAAGACTGGGTTTTCTCCAAAGAACACAGAGCAGAACGTGTGCTGCTCGATAGTTGGTCAAATATCTTGGAGATATTTTAGTATGGAGAAACGTGGCGGAGCTTTTATAGAGGTCACGTATATTTGTCAGAGTTTGTTTAAGGAGTAGCTTAGAGCTAGCGACCGCAAATGGAGATTAAACCGTAGTGGAGAAATAATGGAGACAAATTATGGCGACAAAAACTTCATTCATTATGGAGTAGAGAGTACATATCTGGAGCGTTTCAAGGATAGAAACATATAAGGTGATCGATGTGCCACGAATTGGAGATATCGATTCTGTCCAGGTTGCATAGCCGGTAAGACCCTGGTCGGGTAACTTCATTCATTATGGAGTGGGAGGAGAGCTTGTGCATCCCTTCGGTTTTCTGTTTTCTATGGAGAACGAGGTTGTCGACAGTAAATGAATGACCTTTGATGTTGTGATTGTAGTATCTTTGCAAGCCTTCTAGGTATTTGGCTATGCGGATGCAAGTGAATAGGCATTCTTCTTTAGCCGTATCGACATCCTCTGTCTGAACAGTTGTGGCTTGCTCTTCATTATATTGTTCCACCCTAGGTGCTCGAAAGGCAATGTCCGCTAGAAGTATGGCTTCTGAACCATAGACCAAAAAGTATGGAGACACACCGGTGCTGTGACTAGCTTGAGTGCGCAGTCCCCAGACCACAGCTGGGAGCTCTTTGAGCCATCTACCCGGATGCTTTTCCTCTTTCTGATATAACCTCTTCTTGAGGGCATCAAGGATCATGCCATTTGCCCGTTCAACCTGGTCGTTGGCTCTAGGATGGGCAACGGAGACATATTTGATGGTGATGCATCAATCTTTGCAGAAGTCCCAAAAATGATGACTAGTGAATGTAGTTCCGAGGTTGGTGATAATGCTATTTGGGAGACCGAATCTGTGGATGATATCTTCGAAGAGCTCGATTGCCTTCTTTGCAGTAGCCGAAACAAGCGGTTTGTATTCGATCCACTTGGAGAACTTGTCAATGGCGACGTACACGTACCGGAAACCACCTGGCGCTGGCTTGAATGGCCCGATCATGTCCAGTCCCTAGCATGCGAAAGGCTAAGAAGCTGGGATGGTCTGCAATTCCTGTGCCGGCATGTGTGTCTACTTGGCGAAAAATTGACATCCTTCACAACGTCGAACGAGGTCTTCTGTGTCGGCGATGGCCGTGGGCCAATAAAAACCAGCTCAGAAAGCTTTGCCGACCAGGTTTCTCGAGGCCACGTGATTGCCACAGGATCTAGAGTGAATTTCAAGTAGTAGTTTCACTCCCTCTTCTTGGGTGATGCATTTCTGCAGTATCCTCTCCTTGACACTTTGCCTCATCAAGTTTCCATCTACCAGCATGTAATGCTTGCTATGATGGATTAGGCATTCAGTTTCGGTCTTGTTGGCGGGTACATCGGTGCTGGTGAGGTACTTGATGAACTGTTCTCTCCAATCGGCGGTCGGCGAAGGTACTGCAAGTACCAGCTGCTCAACGGGGGGGGGGGGGGGGGGGGGGGTTCTTGAACTTCCTTCTCTTCCTTAATGGATGACATAAAGAGATCTTGAACGAAAACCCCAGGCAGAATCACGGCGCGAGAAGATCCTATCTTAGATAGGTGGTCGGCGAGCTAATTTTGATCTCATACCACGTGGTGGTACTCGATATCGTAGAACTTACCCTCGAGTTTCCTGATTTCAGCGCAATATGCGTCCATCTTCTCACTAGAACAGGACCAGTCTTTGTTGAGCTGGTTGATGACTAGCGCGGAGTCTCCGTATACCATGAGACATTTGCACACCAAGCTCAACAGCTATACGTAGTCCATGGAGACATGCTTCATATTTGGTGGTGTTGTTGGAGTCTAGAAAATGAATTCAGAGAATGTATCGGAGCTTGTCCTTGGTCGGCGTAATGAATAAAATGTCAGCACCAGCACCGTTGATGTTGAGGGCACCATCGAAGTACATCACCTAGTGCTCGGGGCAAGTAGCGAGGATGGACTCTTGGATCTCAGTCCACTCAGCGACAAAGTCAGCCAGCGCCTGTGACTTAATGATAGGCCTACTTCTGAATTCAATGGAGTAAGTGCTGAGCTCGATATCCCACTTGATGATGCGGCCATTAGCTTCTTTGTTGCAGAGGATGTCCCCCAGAGGGAACTCGGTGACCACGGTGATCTTGTAGTACTCGAAGTAATGGCGGAGCTTGCGCGACATGATCAGATTAGCGTACAACAACTTCTGAACCTGAGGGTAACGAGTTTTGGACTCATTAAGAACCTCGCTGATGAAGTAGACCGAACATTGCACCTTATAGGCGTGTCTGGCTTCCTCGCGCTCGACGACGATAGCTGTGCTAACGACGCAAGAAGTGGCAGCGATGTAGATCAATAGGGTTTCGTCTAGTCGAGGTGCCATCATGATCGGAGGCTTCGTTAGAAACAACTTGAGCTACTCGAAAGCTGTATCTGCCTCCTCCGACCAGGATAAGCACTCGGAGGCCTTGAGGAGTTTGAAGAGAGGTAGTCCCTTTTCACCGAGGCATGATATAAAATGGCTGAGAGCAACCATGCAGCCTGTAAGCTTCTATATGCCCTTTACGTAGGTTGGCCATTTCATGTTGGTGATGGCGGAGACCTTGTCGGGGTTGGGTTCGATGCCATGGGCGCTGATGATGTAGCCCAGGAGTATGCCGGATGGAACTCCAAAGATGCACTTTGAAGGGTTCAACTTCCATCTGTATCTTTTCAAGTTGGTGAACGTTTCTTCGAGGTCGGTGATGAGATTGTCGACGGTTTTAGATTTGACGACCACATCATCAATGTATGCTTCGACGTTGTGGCCTATCTGTTGGTCAAGGCACATCTGGATGGCCCTTTGGTAGGTTGCCTCGGTGTTCTTGAGTTCGAAGGACATGGTGGTATAGCAATATGCACTGAAAGGCATGATGAACGATGTCTTGATCTGGTTGTCTTCTTTGATGGATATTTGGTGATAGCCGGAGTAACAGTCGAGGAAGGAGAGTAGTTGGTAGCCGGCGGTGGAGTCTACAACCTCATCTATCTGAGGCAGACTGAAGGGGTCTTTAGGGCAGTGTTTGTTAAGATCAGTGTAATCAACGCACATTCTCCATTCTTTATTCTTTTTTTGAACAAGAATAGGGTTTGCTAACCACTCAGGATGATACACTTCTTTAATAAATCCGACAGCTAGGAGCCATTTTATTTCTACCCTAATAGCCTCCTTCTTATCTGGCATGAATCGTTGGAGTTTCTACCTGATCGGTTTGGTGGTCGGTGAGACATTTAAGGAGTGCTCGATCTTCTCTCGTGGTACCCCCAGCATGTCTGTAGGTTTCCAAGCAAACTCGTCGGCGTTGGCACGTAGGAAGGAGATGAGCATGCTTTCCTATTTGGGGTCAAGGTGAGCCCTAATCTTGATGGTCTTGAAGGGGTCATCGAGGCCGAGACTGACCTCCTTTGTTTCCTTGGATTTGGTGGAGGCACGTGGAGGCTCCAGTGCTAGGATCTCTAGGTTGTCGGCGGGCACTGTCTTGGCGTCGGTGACCATGCTAGCCATCTAGATGGAGAGGTCGGTGGCTTCATCGAGGATGAGACTCTCTGTCTCGCAAGCGTAGACGAAGGAGAGGTTGGCCCATAGGGCCAGAACTCCTATAGGTGAAGGCATCTTTAGCACTAGATAGGCATAGTGTGGTCGGCCATGAACTTGGCTAGAGCTAGCCGACCAAGTATGGCATGGTAGGCGGTGTTGAAGTCAGCGACATAGAAATTGATGTGCTCAACACGGTAGTTGCTAGCCATGCCGAACTATACTAGGAGGGTGATCTCTCCAAGCGGTTTGGATGTCCTGCCAGGTACCACACCCCAGAAGGAGGAGTCAGAGGGTGTGAGGTCTCCTATCAAAAGGCCTAGCTCCTTTAGGGCTCCGGTGAAGAGGAGGTTCAGAGTACTTCTGCCGTCGATGAGTACTTTCCTGAAAAGCACTTTCCTGATGGTTGCATCAAGAATGAGGGGGAAACGCCCTGAGTAAGGGATGTTCGCCCACTGGTCGGCCCTGTTGAAGGTGATGGGGACCTCAGACCAGGGGTGATAGCTAGGGTTGGCGATGGCGTCTTCTATGTTGACGATGAGCACCCGGCGGGAGGTGAGCTTTTGATCTCGTCTGCTCTTGGTGGTAGCGAGGCCCCCGAAGATACTGGCGACCACTTTGTCATGATCCTAGAAGGCGTTGTTGTTGTCCCTAGGTGGTCGGTGGCCTCTGGCTCCGTTGTCATTGTCGTCGTCCGGCTTTTTGGCCTAGAACTCCTTAGCCAAGCCGAGGTAGTCCTTCATCTTGTGCTTGCTGTTCTTATGGAGAGGGCATGGACCTTCGAGGATCTTCTTGTACTGCTCGTCGTAGTTGCACTTGGTGTGAGGTTCGTCAACGGTGACGACGATGTGGTATGGTCGGCGGTGGCGATATTGACCAGATTTGGACCCTTCTGGCCAATCACGGCCACTGTCCTGATGGTGACTGTGGTCGTTGTAGTGGTGGTCACTGTGGCATCTATCGTCGGGTCGCTCGTCGCTGCGGCGAGTTGGGCGGTGAGTGCTCGCATCCTCGTTGAAGCGTACTTCAGCCTCTTTGGTGTCGGCATACTTATCAGCGGTCGTGATCATCTCGTCAATCCCTTTTGGCAGCTTGCGATTGAACTTGGAGCGAAGGTTGCGGTGATGGAGTCCTCAGACGAAGGTGGTGATGACCTCTGCTTCTGTGATGTTGGGAATAGAATTCTTCATCTCAGAAAAACATCTGATGTAGCTACGGAGGAGCTCGGACGGTTTCTGGTAGATGCGATTTAGATCATGCTTGGTGGCCGGACGAGTACACGTAGCCACGTAGTTGTCGGTGAAGACCTTCTTCAACTCTTCCTAGGATCCGATGGAGTCCGAGGCAAGGCTTGTGAACCAGTTTATCGCAGTTGGCGTGAGCATGACGGGAAGATAGTTCACCATAACACTGGTATCTCCTCCGGCGGCACGCACAGTAGTGGCATAAGCTTGTAGCCACTATGTGGGGTTCATCCGTCCCTCATAGGGCTTGACCCCGGTGATTTTGAAACCACGGGGCCACTGGAGTGTTTGGAGTGCCCTTGTGAATGCTCGAGGCCCTTCAGGATCATCGCCGTCGTGATCTGTGGCGTTGCCAGTGTTGAGTGGCCAGAGGGCTGAGTCCGAATTGCTGAACTCTTGCTCATATTCTTGACGCCGGCGTACATCTTCTTCATGGCGAGAGAAATGGCGCCCATTGATATGTCGGACGTCTTGGTTGACTTCTTGGTCGTGTTGGCGAGGGTAGTCGATGCGGTTACCCCTAACTCTCCCCAAGAGAGGTTGTCCATCATCGTGGTGCTGGTCAGCGAAACGACTTTGGCTAGGGCGACGATTAGATGTTGGCACGGTAGATCGATGAATCGAGCTCGTCGAGTAGAAAGGTCTCTGATCCTGGCGACAGTCTCCGTAGAGCCCTAGGACTCAGAGTCTGGATTTTCCTCCAGGATGGTTTGGAGGGACGCTTCGGGACATCGGCCGATCTGCTGCATATTGACAGTCAACGGGAGCTAGTCGGCGATCTGATCGGCGAGGGGATAGATATCTCCTGCTTGGTCGACGAATTTGCCCCTTAGGGCATCTTGATGGGTGGCGGCGATGCTGGTGAGCCCAAATGGTAGGACCACAACCCCTGGAGTTTTCTGATCAGCCTCCGATGGATCTAAATCGGAGGGTGGTCGACGCTGAACCAGAGTGGTCAGAGCTGATTCCGCGATGGAGAGACAATCGGCGAGCTTCTGGCCGACTTGATCGATGGATGCGATCAGATCATCATTGTTGATCCGCCTTCTCTGGTAGCGGGGGTGGGGGCGGGCGGCGAATTGTTGGTGAAGACGACCTTGGAGGCGGTTTTTAGATCGGATCTGCAGTCGCAGGTGTTGGGGTGGTCGGCGCAGAATCGATCTGCACCGGCTCGTTGAGCTCTCTGTCTCCGTCAGCGTTGATGACCCAGTAGATCGATCCGACCATGAAGATCTGACTGGGCCGTGGGAGGGACGAAGAGCCTGCAAAACGTACCATCTTGTTCGACATGAAAATAGCATGCACACCCCAACCTGGCGTGCCAACTGTCGACAGAATATCGTCGGCAGTCCTCCGAGGGGTATCCCACGAAGGTAGATTGATAGGCAGAGATGCGTGTAATCAAGAACAAGAAGGCAACAGAAACACAAGAGTTAGACAGGTTCGGGTCGTCAGCACGACGTAATACCCTACTCCTGTGGTCTGTTGGATTGTATTGGCTTCGTATGATGTTGCGTGTGTTTGGAGGGGGTCCCTGTCCGCCTTATATAGTCTGGGGGGCAGGGTTACAAGTCGGTTAGATCTAGGAGATAACCGGAAAGTAATAACAGATTACAGGAATCATGAGATCATACGTATCCTAACAAATTTCGTAGTATTTTCAGGATATCTTCCTGGTGTCTTGCGGGGCGCACCGAGCAGCGTCGTGTTCCGCAAGGCTTCGTCTTGTGGGCTGGACCACCCCTGGGGGCGCAGCCCACATAGTCTGTCGTGGGTATCCGAGGTCGTATCCCCACAGTTATGCAACACAAGTTAGTAATTACCAAATCAACAATGGGTACAGTATTATACTCCATTCTGTGTATAGGACATACATAGATGATATAAAAGCAGGGTATCACCGTATCAAACTAACATCCGGCCATGGCCTGGCTTGTTTCTTGCATTATTTGTCTTGCACATTGTCTCCATCAACTCACTCCGATTATGCAGTGACATCCAAACTAATTACTTCGGCTTTGCTGGGGATATCACACCGATTCTTCCATTCGTTTTGTTGGAGAGCTTAGCTATGAAGTGGTTCAAAGTGGCAAACTAAGGAGAGAATTGTCAATGAGTGTACTCGACGCATTTACTTATTATCATTATTTTTAAAGCAACGATTATTTTTATTGTTTATTTTAATTATCCAATGCATGTAGGGGCCTGCCGAAGTTGTGGCCGGGTTTCTCATCTCAACCCATAGAATTCATGAACGATGTAAATGCATGTTTAATACATGGAATACAGTGTCGTGCAACATCAGATTTTGTACATGAGGTTTTTGTTAATTAAATCCCGGATGAAAAGTTCGCATGTTCTAACTTTTTAAGATAGAGGTCTTGTATCAACACAAGTGATAAGAAAGACACATGTAGGTTTGGTCAAATATGCAAACTGCACAAAAATGACTACACCTTGCAAATGGAACGCAGAAATCTTTCTCCCACCGCACACACATCCTGACATGCGATGGGGGCATATGTCCCTAAGGAACAAAAACAACATTACCCTTACAAGTTACTCCCTCCATCCCAAATTGTAAGACGTTTGACTTTTTTGGCCCCAAGTTTGACCACTCGTTTTATTCAAAAAATTTATGCAAATATAGTCAAATTTAAGCCATTCTTGAAGAATTTTTATTAATAAACCAAACCACGACGAAAGAAGTGATATTTTACACAAATTTTTGAATAAGACGAGTGGTCAAACTTGATGTCAAAAAAGTCAAACGTCTTACAATTTGGGATGGATTGAGTACAAGTGAGGCACAACATCAAGAATAAAAGGACGTGTTTGGGTGCCCGTTTCCACCCAGGCAGCATCTGTGGATCCATATAAACTATCGGAGACCACTTATTGAATGCCAGATTATTCTTGAAGTAATTTGAATGCCAGATTGTTCTTATAGTAGTTCTCTGAATCAGACAGTACAAAAATACGCTCGAATACAGGGCTCCGTTCAGGCGGCCGAATCGTTCGTCTTTTCTCGAGCTTGCCCTTGGGGGTGCAAGATGAGGTGTGTGGTCCCACATGCTAGGCAAGTTGCACCCGCTCATGCAGGTAATATATAACCAAACAACATCCTAGTTTTTTTTTTCATGCGCTCATGCAACCTTACCGAACACCTGCTTCCATTCTGAAATAAATACGGTTCCACCCAACCTGCGTCTCCCCAGTCAGAGAATATACTCCCAAAGTGAACTCAGGGACATCCATCCGACAATCAAACACACCCAAAGTGAACTCAGGGACTGTATAATAGAGTTTTTAGTCCCAAGATGGAAGTATGGGACAATGACACACACATCTTGATATAAGAAATCAACGGTGGAAAAGATTACCCTTCCCCGTAGTTGCCTTCGGAATACTATCCCCCCTACCATCTATCCACAACATATTTGTACGTTTTACACTTTCACCCACTCTCTCATGTTGATCATGCCACTAATAGGGGCATGTTTGCCCGTAGATCATGAGGAGCCAAGCTGACCCTTAGAGCAAAAACCAGCCGAGCTGCCCCGAGCACCGACCGCCTGTGCCATGTACGTACGTGTATATATACTCCTACTTCATCTCTCCATGCACAGAACAATATAATCACCCTCTTGATAATTTCTCCCAGAGTGTAGTAGTCTCTGCTACTTTCTTCAGATCAGAGAATCGAACGAACCTTCAGATTCTTATGTAATCGCCGGGAAACTTGGCTTATCACACTCATTTTCCTCACCACAGGGAATAACTGAGACCGGGCGGCTGGCCTGGCGTGTAGTCGCTTGGAAGTTCGTACCTTGCGAACCGGCCGGCCGGCCGGCCGGAGGGGCCGACCATTTCTTCTCCTTGCAAAAAGGAGGGGAATCGATGATGATGCTTATACTCAGGCGACGGAGACTTAGGAACGGAGGGAGTATTTCTTAAAGGCTAAGAGACTGAAGTGAGGAATATATATTCGATTCTCTTGGTTCCTCCAAAAGGATATTGACACCATAAAGGATATGTGTGCATCGACATTTCTACACGGCAGCAAGAGACATTGGATAAATTTCTCTTTCCTGCAGTATATAAATCTCAATTATTTTTTCTTAAAATAAGGGCGAATTTTACTTTTCCCAACTATGATGTCTAATTAATCCTACTTAATAAATTATTAGATGGATAATTAGAAGGGACCTCGTGTACATGGGGAGTGAAGAAGCGAGCGGGAAGGGAAGCGGGCTCGGAAGACCCATCCTCGTGTACATGGGCCAAAGTGGGCCAAGTAATTAGAAGGGACCCTGCGGAATGTCCCGTCGGAGCTGACAGAAGAACTCGAACTACTGATCAGGGATGACAATTTTTACCCAAAACCCGATGGGTAATTACCTCATTAGGGCCAGGGTATGGCTATTTTTTTACCCATGGGTAAGATAATGAGACAAACGCCTTACCGAGCTGGTAAAGTGGGTAAGTGTATGGGACTGCATTGCCCGTACCCGTTAACCCATGGGTAAATTGAACCCGATTCAATATGCTAGAAACATGTGAAATTGGTCACTTGTTATCTAGTAATGGTGGATTTATCTATTAGATTATTTGATCAGGTGTTCATGTAGCTCGTATGTTTGATGATTTTATTATTGATTTGTGACGCTTTGGCTGAAATTGAGAGCTAGATATTAAAACATGTAATTTTTCTTTGTAAATATTCTTGGAATCATGGGTAAGGATAACCACGGGTTACCCATTACCCGCATGGGTAAGAGTATGGAAAAAAAAAACTCTTATCCATATATGGGTATGGATAAATTAGCAGGTAAAATATTTTTAAATGGGTAAGGATATGGGTAACACATACCCAGAGGATAATTGCCCATTGCCATTTTTACTACTGATACGCGAACCTGAACTGAACCGACCGCGCACCTTGCCGGCGGTGGCGGAGGCGGCTGCGGCCGCGGCCGTTGTCCGGTTATCTATCCAATTCCACCGATTACTAGCGATCTCGAGTTCCTCATTCAGTTCGGTAACAGCGTCTTGCAGCCCCAGTGGACACGCGGGCGACGGAATTGATACCGCCGTTGTTCAAGCCCCCGGCTAAGTGGGCGCCCGCGGCGGATCGATTCGAGTCCACGGCGTGGTCCGTGTTGGTTGTCGTCATGTAGGCACCTTCGGATCCATCGGCATCGAGCTTTTCGGCTCCATGTCATGGAATCGTCTCGCCACTTGTGGAGTGGAGCTGGATCCCCTCCTGACGGAGGCCAATGGCCTGGTCACGCCTGGTAAAGGTACGGATTCCAATTCCATTATTTTTTCCATGCGTTTTTAGTGGCCTAAATTGTGTTCTCGATGTCGTCAGCTCAGGTTGTCCTGGAATACTCGAAAATGTTATGAAATGCTCAGTACATACATACTCTGAAATGTTATTGCCAAATGCTTCGTATACAGACTGAAACATTCTCAGTTCGAAATGGTTCCGCATAATTACCGAAACAACATTATTACAGAATACAGATAAATACATACACTCAGTGTATTGCAGCAACGTTGAGTTCTGCTATTTCATCTTAACCGGGCCTGCCTTATGTTGCCTGGCGCCTGCGGTTCCTCTTTCTTGGTGCCTGTGCTGCTTTCTGCTCAAAGTTAGACCCGGTTTTGCCTATACCTCGATGACATGCCATGCCCTTCAATTCAATGCAAACAGTTTCTAGTTCTAGTGCTGCATTTCCCCACCACAGTAATGCCCAATACACCCAACATGGTCGATTCGCCAATGCATTCTTGCCAATTGGTGGCCGCCATAACATACCCGTAGACCCACAAACAAATCATACTGCAAAAGGTAATAAAAAAATGTCAATGCTTTGATATGTTACTGAGTCAGTGATTTTTCCCTAGTGATTAGTGACCAATTTGCTTATACTTTATCAATCATATTTCCAACCAGCAATATCCTAACCATTTTTCAGAGTCGATCTGCGATTATTCTCCTTTTTCAGAGTCGATCTGCAATTATGTGTTAATAATACTGAATTATGATGATAATTTGACTTGGGTATTGTACTTCAGATGACTATGCATACAAAAGCTTTTTTTTTCTTTATTACATTGTCTTGCACCGTTGCACCTACGGGCATGACTTTTTCATGTCAAGTATTATGCACATTACCCACAAGTTGTGATTCCTATTTGTGAGGGTTAATTACTCCCATATCACACTTTCCAAGATGTGTGGTTGGGTTTCACTATGAGAACTTTGTAGGAAATGTTTAATAAGATGCAACCTGTAATGTTTCAATCTAGGCGAATGATACCATATCAACTAAAGGCAGGTTAAGCACCATTCTTAAAACCTAAAGCCCCCCTCTAGCGTCTTGTAAGCTGCTATCAAACTAGAGAAACTCAAGTAATTAGTCTAGACTCAAGACCAGATCCATAGTCTTGTGGTTGCACAGTATATCCTAAGTGGCCACTCCACAAACCGGTCATTATGGCAGGCAGATATAAGCATCTCTAACAAAGACCTAGATGTTCAGCCCTCTAGGATCTAAGTTGCTAACAAAGCCACATTTTAGTTACACAGTTGCATAAACCATTAGTCACAAATCTGCACATATATCATACGTGTCGCCAAACAAAGACTTAAAAGTTATCGATGTTTGTAGCTTTTAAGGTTTGACCAAATCTTATCGGAAACATATTTTTGTGACTGGAGGGAGTTGTTAGTGAGGGGAATCTTCATTAATTGCAACGAGACTTTACACTTGTACCTCTACACAAGAAAACATCCAAATTAAAAAATTAAGTGGTGTTAAAAGCCATCTGACGCCAAATAATAAAGCTTACAAACCTTAGAAAAGACATGAAAAAGATTAATCTGTAGGTTGAGAATGTTCGAGAAAAAAAATCTGTAGGTTGAGAAGCTTTCACTTGCCTTATGCCGTTGTCCCGTATATGTATGGGTGAATGCTGCTTGCAAAATCAGGATGCATACACAAAAAAGTTACTCTATTTAGGGACTTGAGATATCTGAAACCAACTGGAACTTCCCGTAGCTCTGGGAGGCCAATCATTGCTAGACGTTCAAGGCTGGCCAAAGCTCCTTTCTGTATGCATATTTGATTGAGACGGGGCAAATTCTTCAAGTAAAGTTCCTTTAAATTCAGGAACCAGTCTGCTTTGAAGTATAATTCTTGGCCGGTGTATGCATTTATAAGAGTTAACTCAGTCAAGTTTGACAATTCAGAGAGGCGTGGTACTGGATTTTCTGAAAGGTGACTGTAAAATAGCATGAGCCTAAGCAGCACATTTCCATGATTTAAGAAAAAGGGAGATGTGAAAGTTCCTTCTGACAGTCGTCCGTTTAAACTAAGGATTTGAAGAGGATTTGGAAATGTCAAATCATCCAGCTGTAGCAGTTCATCTTCGTCACATGCTCTTATCGTTAATCGTGACAGCTGGCACATCTTTGACAAAGAGCCACACAATTGTGCACAGTAGCTACTCCTTACATCACAAATTATAAGGCTTCTCAGCTGGGATAAATTTCCAAGTTTTGCAACAAATACATCACTTGCTTTAATGGCATACAGAGTTTGCAGTTCAATCAAACTCCACAAGCCCTTAAATGGCTCCACAGCTTCCCAACTTTTGAAACTGTTGTAAGTTACATCTTGCAACCTTGAAACCAAAAGATGTCGCAATTTCTTCAGTTTTGAAAACCCTTCTGGCAACTTCACTAACTCTGCATTCTCAAGACTCAATGTTTGTAGGTTTTGAAGTTTTGTAATAGATTTAGGGAGTTCTTTCACTTTGGTGTCATCGAGGCACAAAAGCCTAAGGTTGAATAGCTCCCCAATTGAACTTGGAACAGTCTCAATAGGCAAGCCTGATAAGTCTAATACCGCAAGGTACTTCGGTTTGGAGAAAATAGAAGAATACCACGAAGATAATTCCCTGCTGGTGTCAAACGTTATGAAGGTGCGAAGCCTGGATGCATCAATGTTTGATGGAATGCCCTTGCTGCATTGGAGCACAGCCACTCGTCGAGAATCTGATCCCACTAGCATTGCTTCATTATTTCCATCATAAGTTGTACTGAAACCCTCTCTTTTAGACTGGAAAATGGCTAGTTCACGCACAAGATCATGCGTTCGAATACATTTAATCCTACCAAAGCTGTTTCTCTGTGCAACGTGAAGCATGCTCCGTCGTACAAGTTCTCTAAGATAACTTTCAGCAATGTCTTCTAAGCTGCATGTCCCTTTTTGTTCAATAAATCCTTCAGCTATCCACAATCTAATCAATCTCTTTCTGTGTATTAGATAGTCTTCTGGAAACATAGCACAATACAGGAAGCAGTTCTTCAAATAGTCCGGTAGGTATTTATAGCTTAGATTTATGATTTTCTCCACGTGATTAAGATTCTTATTGTTGTGTAGCTCCCAAATTAGTTGATCATAAAATAGCTTCCACTCATTAACATTCTTCGGTCTCAGCGACAATATGCTTCCTATTGCCACAAGGGCTAATGGTAAACCATCACATTTCTCCACAATGTTTATACCACACTGATGTAACTCTGGAGGGCAGATATGATTTTCAACTTTCGGAAATGCCTTCCTACAAAATACATGCCAGGAATCATGGACACCAAGAGGTTCTACTTTGATCTTACAACTATCCTCAGCTATTGAAGCTACCTCCTCAATTCTTGTTGTGATTATTACTCTGCTTCCAAGGCCATTATCTACAAGAACCTCTTTAATTCTAAAAAGAACATCAGCCATCCAGACATCATCCAGTATGATCAAGTACCGTTTTTTATCTAGAGAATTTATCAATTTCACTCTTAGTTCTGCACTATCCATTGTTCCAGGATCAAATTCTTTCCCGACGAGATCTGTCAGCATTTTCTTCCATATATCTTCTAGTTTATATGACTGAGAGATAGAAACCCATGCACGACAGTCAAAGTTGGATCCTTCATTTTTGTACACATTATTGACAAGAGTGCTTTTCCCAATGCCACCCATACCCCAGACAGCAATGATCCGAAGTGATGGATCTTCAAATGTTAATGAACTAATCAAGGTTTGCTTATGTTTATCAATTCCCACAAGCTCTTCGTCACTGATTGAGTAATCATGTCCAGGAAGATATATTTCCTTTTCAGTTTCATAGCTTCCTGCAGGTATATCAGTCCCACCATCTAAGGGTTTAGTCCAGCGGTCTCTACTTTCAGAGAGTTGTTTAAGCTCTTGCTTTATTCTCTTGATTTCACCAGCAATTTCATCTAGCGAAAACAGCCGTTGAGGTTTCTTGGCTATTTTCTTCATGTAATCCCACCATGATCCTATCTCATTGTGTTTACCAACTACATAAATAAAATGATCTACATTGTCTTCCATATCATAAGCCAGTCTTCGGACTTGCCCAATCCATGTTTCTATTACTTCACTTTTCCAACCCTTACGTCCAATTTCCTTAAGAAATGCCCGAATAAGCTCAAGCTCATTACTAATCAGTTTCATGTCATCTGGGAGTGCTGCTACCAACTCAGATTTCTTTGCAAGCAAAGGTTTAGCAAAACTTAGGGTCTCTCCTGCCAGAGCGATGGCAATCTTTTTCAGGACAAGAAGAACAGCAATCTCTGCCATCTCTTCTTATGCGATTGAATTAGATATCTTGGCAGATGTCAAAGCTCACTCTTTAGTACCAATACCCTTCCTTGCGCATCAAATCTGCATGAATAAAAGAAATCTCTTATTGAATAACAAATTGAAATCTCTTACTGAATAACAAATTGTAACTAGTTTGCAAGATGTAATGCAAAAGAGAGCTAGTCCTTTTGAAGTCTGATCTGCTAAAACTATTTGAAATACTTTGAGGTTTGCTGAAAAAGTCAACGTTGAGTCATAACTCATAAGTACCAGTTTCTTGTATATTGAATCTATGGATTTTTTTTATGGAACAATAAGTAGTAACAAATTTGCAAGATGTAATGAAAGTTGAGCTAGTCCTTCGTGGTCAGATCTGCTAATATACCTTAAGGCTTGCTGAAAATTGTTGAGATCTGTGGATACTTTTGGAGTAGTTGAATAAGTGACTTGTTGGAGAAAGAATATGAATAATAAGATATAAGACAGAAGGATGAATCAGTGCACAATCTGTATCTGCCATTCCGATATCAGGAGGAAAAGAAATCTTGTAAGCTGCCAAAAAAAAGGTAGTAACATGCTACTCCCAGATGACATGGGAAAATGGGAAAACAGTGTAGGCAAGAATAGTACCAGTTTCTTCCCGTGGAACAGAACAACAGATTCAGCTTTTGAGAAATTCTTTCTGTCTGAAGTCTGAACCTGAACAATACGTTGGCGCAAAAGCATCACATATTTGCTTGCTGCAGAAATGGGTAGCAAGCCATTATTTCTCGAATACGGGAAACCAGAAGAAATGAAGTGGAAGCAGGATGGAGAGGCGATGAGAGACGAACCTTCAGTGCCTTGTCAAAATGTTAGCCACCACCATTAACAAGCAAAAGCAAGCACTGATCACATGAACTTGAACCGATACATCCTGAGAGGAAAAGAGTTCAGGATAGGCAGTAAGCAAGGGGCGTCTATCATAGGAGGAAGATACTAGAAGGTCCTAGAAGACACAGGAACAAAGGATCTGGGTACAATGCAAGAGTACTAGTAGAGGAGGAAGAACGGCAGAGGGGAATACCGGAATAATTTGGTTGCTGATGCCACCAAAATTCAAAGTTTTTTCACTCTCTCTCCATCACATCAATTTTTAGCTGCTTGCATGGAGTATTAAATGTAGGTAAAAAAATAACTAATTACACAGTTTAGTTGGAAATCATGAGATGAATCTTTTAAGCCTAGTTGGTCTACGATTGGACAATATTTGTCAAATAAGACGAAAGTGGTACTATTCATCGGTTTGAAATTTTTTCAGCATCTAAACGAGGCCTGAGTAATTTGTACATCTTTGCTTATGTGACTCTGCTTGGTTCTGGCGACAGCCAGGGCCCACCTGGCAGCCACCATATGCATATAGGTTCGGGTACAAGCGAAGACTTGACTCAGAGTCTCAGAGTGGCCACTGGGCACTGAGTTGGTGGTCAGTCTACACTTGCTTTTATTCCAACAGTACGATCATCGTGCAACCAACCCAGGCACGGTGGGACCCATTTGATCAATGATTATTAGGATAAGTGAAATTTTTCTATATATATCTGGCCTGTTCGTTTCACTATGGCTTGTCGTAAATGATCGTAAATTTTCAGCTGAAACGGTATTTTTCTCTGACACAAACCAGCCAGCAGTACTTCTTCACGAACCAACAACGATACGAATCAGCCAACCGAACAGGCTGATCATTGGCTAAAACTTCCTTCCCTTATCTGCTATAAAAAGACTCAAATCCTGTAAATATTACTGTCCGTACATTTCTAATCTCTTTCACGCCGTTATTCCGATTCTCGGCTAATACTCCCTCAGTCAAAAAAAAAAAAAAATCACCATAGAACTCGTGCCGGTCAAACTCAATTAAATTTGATTAAATTTGTAAAAAATATTAGCAACATTTGTATCTCCAAATAAATTTATTATAAAAATATATTTAACAATGCATCTAATGAAAATACACCATAAATATTAATATTTATATATCTATATATTTAATCAAAGTTGAAATGTTTAACTTTTGGGAAGTAAGAACGACACGCTTTGTTTGACGGAGGGAATAAATATCAAAAGAATCAATTTGTCTATCCTCTCAGTTGGACACAAATTTAGGCTGTGTTTAGTTCGTGAAATTTGGGAATTTGGCTACCGTAACACTTTCGTTTTTATTTGACAATTAGTGTTCAATCATGTACTAATTAGGCTCAAAACGTTCGTCTCGCGATTTCCAACAAACTGTGTAATTAGTTTTTTCGTCTATATTTTATGCTCCATGTACATACCGCAAGATTTGATGTGATGGCTACTGTAGCACTTGTTGAGAAATTTTTTAGAACTAAATAAGGCCTTAGTTGCTCCCTTTTAAGCCCACCAACTAAGCACATTGTGTATTGTACTAGGGCCTTGTTTAGATGCTATCCAAATTCCAAGTTTTTTCACTCTCTCTCTATCACATCAATTTTTAACCGCTTGCATGGAGTATTAAATGTAGGTAAAAAAAATAACTAATTACACAGTTTAGTTGAAAATCACGAGATGAATCTTTTGAGCCTAGTTGGTCCACGATTGGACAATATTTGCCAAATAAGACGAAAGTGGTACTATTCATCGGGTTCACTTTTTTTCGCAATCTAAACGAGGCCTAGGCCTTGTTTAGATGCCATCCAAATTCCAAGTTTTTTCATTCTCTTTCCATCACATCAATTTTTAGCCGTTTGCATGGAGTATTAAATGTAGATAAAAAAAACTAATTATACAGTTTAGTTGGAAATCACGAGATGAATCTTTTGAGCCTAGTTGGTCCATGATTGGACAATATTTACCAAATAAGACGAAAGTGATACTATTTATCGGGTTCAAAAAATTTACAAAGTGAATAAGCCCTAGTATGGAACCTTGGAACTAGGTACCTATGAGGAGTGTCCAGTAAGCTTGCCCTCCACAACCGCGGCCACACTCACGGGTGACGGGGTGAGTAGTAGCACAAGCGCAGACAACCAGCGCATTAAACACTAGCATTTCAGTTGAAATAGATTTTTCTTTTTTTCTCAAAAAAAAAAAACTTCCCAAATTGCACGAGCTTCTTCCAAAGCGTATGGTCGCTTTTCTAGAGGTATATGACGATCTCTGTATAGATGGACGATGAGTAGGAGGCACACTGCTCCATGCCGGATAGTTGGCCCACGCGAGTAGGGGCTCAGCGCGTGTTTAGTTTCAGGATGTTGAATTTGGGGCTACTGTAACACTTTCGTTTTTATTTGGTAATTAGTGTTCAATCATGGACTAATTAGATTCAAAACGTTCGTCTCGTAATTTCCCACCAAACTGTACAATTAGTTTTTTTTATCTACATTTAATGCTTCATGCACGGGCCGTAAACATTCAATGTAATAGATATTGTAGCACTTTTTGGAAATTAGAGGTAGAACTAAACAGGCGTCGGTGATTATGCTAGTAGGGCAAAGAAGATCCGTCATGCGCAGCCAGCGAACGCATTAACAACCAGCAACTTCCCCACCGAGCCGTTCATATACTCACCATGTTTCTCGTTGGTTTTAATCAGCCCAAACCAACCAACCAACAGTGTTTTCCTCTCACATAAAACCAACACCAGCTAGCTCAAACCAGCCCAAAAACCAACCAGTGAACATGCCGATTTACTCAATGTTGGCCACCTCTGCAGATTTGGAGATGAATCGTAGGAGGGAATACCGACATCTTGCTATTCATTTGCTTACTTAAGCAATTACCTTACCATGGAAGGGATTACAATTTAGCACCAATGATATATATGAGATATATATATATATATTTTAGGTGGCAGATAAGGGATTTAAGTTTATGCAATGGCAGGTAAGGAATTTTTTCTTAGGATGAGTAGGAAGACTATGCAGGTCGCACTTGTGCTTGGACGAATATTGTACTTTACATATGCCCTGCAAAAATGTTGTTACGCCAGTCGCCACGTGCCACGATGCCTCCAACAAAGTTACGTCCGCCTTAGGGCACGTACAACGGCTCTGTTCGTCCCGTCTCTTCGTCACCCTTTTTACAAAAACAACCCTCTCTAAGCCTGTAGACGGAGCCGTCGTCGTCTCGTGAGGCGACGGAGCCGGCTCGTGCTCCGATGTTGAGAAGACAACCTGAGCAGCGTTGTACGGCCCATCTCTACGTCACGATGGTGTGCGGATCCCGTGCGCTCGTGTGAGCGCGCGAGAGGAAGCCGTCGCGCCAAAATCATCTCCCTGTTCATCTACGGCTGCTGCGTCGTCAGAGGCAGCGGCGGCGGCCCGGTGCAGAGCTTCAGTCGCAGAAGCGACTCAACAGCGGCGGCCCGCAACCTCGGCTCCCGCTTGTACGGCGTTGGGTGCCCTCGCCGCCGCCCCGCGCCTGAGTCGACACCGCGGTCCTCGCAGCTGGGCTCGAGAATGAGGCGGAGCTCTCGCAGGCTCGTGCTGACCGGAGCTGCAAAGCCAGTCTCCGGCCGTAGGAGATCTAGCCGATATCCATCATCTGACAGCGGTGTCTATTCTATTTCTCTTAGTTCAGGTAAAAAAACAACCTGGAACTGATGGATGGAGCAGTTCTCCTTATAAGTTCAGGCTATCTGAAATTTTGAATCGGAACCTGAAACTGATGGATGGAGCCAAGTTGGAAAAGATCTACGCAACCTATTTTCTTTAGCAGCTGGAAAGAACAATGGTTATATGTATTGGCACGATTGAGATTTTATCTGGCACAATTGTGGTGCAATTTGAACTCCTTGTTGATCATGAGATGGGGTTAGGAATGCAGTTTCAGGTTTTCTTCAAAAGGCAGGCGCTGACTGCAAGTTTAGGAATGAATCTGAATTTTTCTACCTGATGCTATTTCTGAATTTTTCTGATGAATGAATCTGACAAAGGCTGCCAATATGTTTCTATCTGTAATGCTATTTGTTCTCATAAAACTGAGATCATCATCTACAATGTGTGAACTCGCTCCCTTTTTTATCATTTTGGGAAAATCCGCTACAAGAGCTCGGCCAACACATAGGAAACTCAAGGACCTAATCGAGCACATATGGTAACGCTATGGAAACAAAAGAAATTAGACAAAAGACGTTGCAACTATATAAACATAATTATTAGAGTGATGGTTAAGGCGTTGCAACTATATATAACATAATTATTAGATTGATGGTTTCTAAATAATATATTGTAATCATGTTGCTTTTATTTATCCTTGATATATTTTCTATCAAATAGCCACACAATGATATACAAAAATTTATTTATAGTTGATCCTAACTGCATGCAAAGCATTAAACAGCTTAGAGATAGACTCCTCTCTATGGGTTGTATGACCTGTCTTTATACGTGTCTGTATGATAGATTCGAGACGCTTAGAGATGGACCCCCATCTGTGGGTTGTACATGCCCTTATTTCTTCCTCTCAGCGCGTGTTTAGTTCCACCTTAAATTTCCAAAAAGTGCTACAGTAGCCATCACATCGAATCTTGCGATACATATATGGAGCATTAAATATAGACGAAAAAAACTAATTACACAGTTTGGTTGGAAATTGCGAGACGAACATTTTGAGCCTAATTAGTCCATGATTAAACACTATTTGCCAAATAAAAACAGAAGTGCTACAGTAGCTCAAATTCTCAAATTCGGGGAACTAAACACGCTCTATGGTCACATGTAAACTACACTGTAGAGTGTAGATGTCCTATCACCTTTTGACGTAAAAAAATGGCAGGAGCAAATGACCTTCAACTAGCGTGAGGAAAGAAACCCGGTAGATTACACTGCAAGAGTTTCAGACACGATCTATGGATTTGTCTTGAGCTTTGGAAGATAGCGACTTGCAAGCCGGCCGGCCAAAGATTTTTTTTTTCTTCTTGTTCTCCTAGCTAGCTTGTGAACGAACGCGCTCCCAAGCTTTGCAGCAAAAAAAAAAGGCGGGGGGATCGATGCTGTTTACATTGCTTAAACGCTAAGGTAAGAGAATGAGATAACGAATATCCGATTCTCTTTGTTCATAAAAGGATATTGGGCTTGCTAACGCCCGGATGTCTAGACGTCTGCACCAGTGGCATTCGTGCGCCCACCGTGGAGCCCGCGGAGCCCCAAACGTCACTGCCATCGAGAAAGATGGGGAGCGGACGGTGGATGCCCAGCCGGCATCGAGAAAGGAGGATGAGACCATGAGGCGAAGCAGCAAAAAGCGAGGAGGGAGATGCAACCTCGTCTACTTTTAAAACATGTAGATATCAACACTTGTAATATATGTTTAAAGGCATATAAAACACTTGAAACATGCACCTGAAATACTTGCAAAAACACATGAAAAACAGTTGAAACCCATTGTAAAACATACGCAGCATCTAGATAAAAACACTTGCAACATACGCGTAAAAACATATGTAATGTCCAAACAAACACACTTGCAACGTATGTCTGGGAAAAACAGATGAAACATTGAGAACAGAAGCTTGCAACACACGTGTGCGCCCATTGCAATATATGTAACATCTTGATCTACTTTTGCAACATATGTATCAAACACGTGCAACATACCTCTGAAACGTTTGAAACACTTGAAACATACGCTTGTAATATGTGCTTTTAGCACAATATCACCTTGCTGCTTAGATGAATGGATGCTCGTCGTTGCGGAGCTCGACGCCAACGCAGAGGTCAGCGGTGGTGCATGGAGCTTGCCGGTGCAGCAGCGGCATGGCCCTCCTACGATTCTCCAATGCCTACTCGCGGCCTAGGTTCACGCCCGTCAACGTGGCCATGTTGCTCCTACTCCAGCGCCGCTGCTCTCTCGACCGTAGTCGTCCAACACCGCCCGCTCGCAGGGGATGGGCTCGGCGTAGTCGGTGATGGGGTACGACGCGGTGGGGGAAGGGCACGACACGACACCGCGACGGGGGATGAAGTGCGGTGGGGGAAGGGGGTGCAGCAGGGCGGATGGATATGTGGTCCGGAAATGCTTAGCCACGCCGCAATGTGCGGGTGAGCAAAGTAGGGATTTTTTTTCTTTGAGAGGCCAGTCCGCTGAGGCAGGACAAAAGCCACGTCTGACGTGACGGACGCCCGTGGTGAGCGTTTATATTGACACAATCGTGTTTTTTTCCTGCCCTTAAAGGTGCTATCATCGCCGAAAAAGGTGCATATCATGTGCATCGACATCTGGACAAGGCAGGAAAAGGCGTTCAATTATTGCCTCTTCTTCTTTCCTGTAGTATACAAATGCCAACGAGCGAACGTGGATAGAAAGCATTCACGTCACGTCCTTGCGTCTCGCGAGGACTGCCGACACCGCCAGTGCACCTCGCCTCCACCACCGTTGTCCTCCTTCCACCCCCTTCCAACGTATCGTCAGAGACAAGAGGGAGGGAGTGGGGATTTATTATTTTTAAACATATTTTTTTAATAGATTGAGTCTTTAAGATTAGTGTCTCTCCATGTCAAGTTTCTTTGTTTTGGAGAATTTATCTCCTCTCCGGCGACGACGAGAGGGCAGGGTGGAATCGTTTTCTCCATAGCGGCTCTGTTGAAGATGAGGACGACAACTACAGCGACAACATCCTCACCGGTATGACATGGAGACTTTTATTTTCGGACGGTGTGGGGGGTATGACCCCGGATATCCACGGTAGACCACATGGGCTGCGCCCTCAGGGGTGGCCCAGCCCACAAGATGAAGCCTTGCGGGGCACGACTCTGGTCGGCGCCTTCCACAAGACATCCGGAAGATATCCCAAAGATACTATGAGATCTGGTAGGATATGTATGATCCCAAGATTCCTGTAATCAGTTATTACTTTTTGGTTATCTCTTAGATCTAACCGACTTGTAACCCTGCTCCCTGGACTATATAAGGCGGGCAGGGACCCCCTCCAAACACACGTAATATCAGACGATAGCTAATATAAACCAACAAACCACAGGAGTAGGGTATTACGTCTTACTGACAGCCTGAACCTGTCTAACTCGTGTGTCTCTGTTGCCTTCTTGTTCTTGATCTCACGCTCCTCTACCGATCAATCTAACTTCGTGGGATACCCTTCGGAGGACTGCCGACGATATTCTGTCGGTAGTTGGTGCGCCAGGTAGGGGTTGTGCGTGTTGTTTCCTTGTCGAACAAGATGGCTTTTTCCACAGGCTCTTCGTCCCTTCCATAGCCTGGCCAGATCTTCACGGTCGGATCCATCTCATGGGTCATCAACGCTGATGGAGTTGGAGAGCTCCTTGAGCCAATGTAGATCATTTCTGCGCCAACCAACCTCGCGCCTGCAACTGTAGATCTAATCTTGGAACCACTTCTGAGGTTGCCTTCATCAATGACCAGCCGCCCGCTTCCTCGCTACCAGAGGAGGCAGATCAATAATGACGATCTGATCGAATCCATCGATCGAGTCAGTCTAAAGCTCGTCGATTGCCTCTCCGTCACCGAATCGGCCCTAGATACTTTGGTTCAGCACCGACCACCCTCCGATCCAGATCTTATCGAAGGCTGCTCGGAAAACTCTAGGAGTTGCGGCTTTGCCCTTCAGGCTCACCAATGTCGTCGTTACTTACCAAGACGCCTTGAGGGGGAAATTCGCCGACCAGGTGAAAGATGCCCATCCACTCGCCGACCAGCTCGCCGTTCAACCTCCACCAGCCGTCAACATGCTACACATAGGCCGGTGCCCTGGAGCGTCCCTCCAGACCATCCTGGAGGAAAATCCAGGCTCCGAGTCTTAGGGCTCTATGGAGACCCTCGCCGAAACCTTCACCAAGCAGCTCCTTTTCCCACCCTTTCGGGGTGGCATGATCTTCAACGTCAGCGTCAACAGCCCTCCTTGGAACGGTGAAATCGAGGAGGAACGCGTTGCTCATGAGAATCGGAGCATCAACCGCTCGCAGCGCCGAGAAAACGAGGCAGCTATTGCACGGGCCGAGGCTGCTAAAAAATAATCGGCTCGACTCACAAGGAAGGCCACTTCCACTCCATTGCGACCTCGATGGAGAGTTTCTCCGCGTTGATGACCATGATGTCTTTAAGACTCCAAGCGCTAATCTGGCAGTGGCCGCCAACGAGCTCGCCCGCCTCCCGCAGACGCCCGAACTCGCCAAGGTCGCCGCCATGCTTAAAGCGGCACACTATCAGGTTAATGAGATTCGTGAGGATCAGAGACCTTTGTGCTCCACGAGCATGATTCACCGATCAGCTGTGCTGAGATCCAATCGCCGCCCCAGTCAAAGCCGTTTCGTCGACCAGTCATTGCCTCTATAGGGGGAGCCGAGGGCCATTGCACCGAACACCATCGCCAACATGACCAGGAGGTTGAACAGGACGCTTGAGTGCACCTCAGCAACCTTTGGGATGCACGACGGCGTATCGAGCAACGTCGCTTCGGTCGCCATGAAGACAAAGTGTGCCGCCACCAGGAGTACGAGTAGGAGTATGGAAACCTAGACTCAGCTCTCGAGCAGATCGACGTCGGCAACGCTACAGCTGACACCGACCATAACCTCGAAGGGCCTCCAGCATTTACGAGGGCGCTCCAAACACTCCAATGGCCCCATGGTTTTAAAATCACTAGGGTCGAGCCCTACGAGGGAAGGATGAATCCAACACAGTGGCTACAGGCTTACGCCACCGCTGTCCGTGCCACCGGAGGAGACACCAGTGTCATGGCGAACTATCTCCCCGTCATGCTCATGCCACCCGCCATGAGCTGGTTTACTAGCCTTGCCCCAGACTCCATTGGATCCTAGGAAGAGCTAAAAAAAGTCTTTACCAACAATTATATGGCTACGTGTACTCAGCCAGGCACCAAGCATGATCTCAACCGCATCAACCAGAAGCCGTCCGAGCTATATTCGATGCTTTTCTAAGATGAGGAATTCTATTCCCAACATGATGGAAGCTGAGGTCATCACCGCCTTCACCCGAGGACTCCACCATCGCGAGCTTCGCTCCAAGTTCAACCACAAGCCGCCCACAGGCATTAGCGAGATGATCACTACTACCAACTAGTATGCTGACGCCGAGGAAGCCGAGGTGCGCTTCAACGAGGATGCGGGCACCCATCGCCAACCTCGCCGCTACGACGACCGCCCTAATGACCGATGCCACAACGACCGCCGCTTCGACGACCGCAGCTACCATCGTGACAGCGGTCGTGATCGAATAGAAGGACCCAAGCCTGGCCAAAATCATCGCCGCCGGCCAGACCACATCGTTGCCGCCATCAATCAACCTCACGCCAAGCGCAACTACGACGAGCAGTACCAAAAGATCCTCGATGGCCCGTGCCCTCTTCATAAGAACGCCAAACACAAGATGAAGAACTGCCTCGGCTTGGCTAAGGAATTTCAGGACAAAAAGCTGGAAGACGACGCCAACGACGGAGCCAGAGACCGCCGACCACCTAGGGTAACAACAATGCCTTCCAGGACCACGACAAGGTGGTCACCATCATCTTCGAGGGCCTTGCCACCACCAAAAGTAGAAGAGAACAGAAGCTCACTGCACGGTGGGTGCTCTCCGTCACTACGGAAGATGACACCGCCAACCCCAGTTATCGCCCATGGTCCGAGGTACCCATCACCTTTAGCAAGGTCAACCAGTGGGTGAACATCCCCTACACAGGGAGTTTCCCCCTTGTCCTCGATGCAATCATCCAGAAGGTGCTTTTTAGAATGGTGCTCGTGGACGGTGGGAGCACCCTGAATCTCCTCTTCGCCGGAGCCCTAAAGGAGCTGGGCCTTGGGTTATCAGATCTCACACCCCCCCTGACTCCTCCTTTTGGGGTGTGGTACCTGGCAGGGCCTCCAAACCGCTTGGAGAGATCACCCTACCAATACAGTTCGGCACGGCAAGCAACTACCGTGTCGAACACATCAACTTCTACGTCGCCGACTTCAACACCGCCTACCACACCACACTTGGTCGGCCAGCTCTGGCCAAGTTCATGGTTGTACCGCACTATGCATATATGGTGCTGAAGATGCCTTTGCCTGTAGGAGTTCTGGCCCTGTGGGCCAACCTCTCCATCGCCTACGCCTATGACATAGAGAGTCTCACTCTCGCTGAAGCCACCGACCTCTCCATCTAGATGGCCAGCGTGGTCACCGAAGCTAAGACGTTGCCCACTGATGACATGGAGATCCCAGAGCTAGAGCCTTCCCGTGCCTCCGCCAAGTCCAAGGAAATAAAGGAGGTTGGCCTCGGCCTCGACGCCCCTTCCAAGACCGTGAAGATTGGGGCTCACCTTGACCTCAAATAGGAAGGCGTGCTCGTCTTCTTCTCACATGCCAACGCCGACGTGTTTGCTTGGAAACCTATAGACATGTCGGGGGTACCACGGGAGAAGATTGAGCACTCCTTAAATGTCTCGCCGACCACCAAACCGATCAAGCAGAAACTCCACTGATTCGCGCTAGACAAGAAGGAGGCTATTAGGGTAGAAATAAAACGGCTCTTAGCTGCCGGATTTATAAAAGAAGTGTATCATCCTGAGTGGTTAGCAAACCCTGTTCTTATTCGAAAAAAATAAGGAATGGAGTATGTGCGTTGATTACACTGATCTTAACAAACACTGCCCTAAAGACCCATTCAATTTGCCTCGAATAGACAAGGTTGTAGACTCCACTGCCGGCTGTGAACTGCTCTCCTTCTTTGACTGTTACTCCGGCTATCACTAGATCTCCCTCAAGGAAGAAGACCAGATCAAGACATCGTTCATCACACCCTTTGGTGCATACTGCTACACCACCATGTCCTTCAGACTTAAGAACATCGGGGCGACCTATCAAAGGGCCATTCAAATGTGCCTCGATCAACAGATCAGCTGCAACATTGAGGCTTACATCGACGATGTGGTCATCAAGTCTAGGACCACCGACAATCTTATTGCCGACCTTGAAGAAATGTTCGTCAACCTGAGAAAGTATCGATGGAAGTTGAACCCTTCAAAGTGTATCTTTGGAGTTCCATCCAGTATACTGCTGGGCTACATTGTCAGCGCTTGTGGCATCGAACCCAACCCTGACAAGGTCTCCGCCATCACCAACATGAAATAGCCAACGTGCGTTAAGGATATATAGAAACTTATAGGCTGCATGGCTGCTTTAAGCAGCTTCATATCACACCTCGATGAAAAAGGGCTACCATTCTTCAAACTCCTCAAGGCCTCCGAGGGCTTTTACTGGTCGGAAGAGGTAGATATAGCTTTTGAGCAGCTCAAGGTGTTCCTAACAAAGCCTCCAATCATGACGGCACCATGGTCAGACGAAACTCTCTTGATCTACATCGACGCTACTTCCCGTGTCGTCAGCACAGCCATCATGGTCGAACGGGAGGAGGCCGGGCACGCCTATAAGGTGCAACGTCCGGTATACTTCATCAGTGAGGTCCTTAATAAGCCTAAAACTCATTATCCTTAGGTCCAAAATCTGTTATATGCCATCTTGATCACATCGTGTAAGCTCCGCCACTACTTCGGGTATTACAAGGTTGCCGTGGTCTCTGAGTTCCCTCTGGGGGACATCCTCCGTAACAAAGAGGCCAACGACCGTATCATCAAGTGGGCTATCGAGCTCGGCACTTACTCCATTGAATTCAGAAGCACGCCTATGATCAAGTCTCAGGCGCTCGCTGATTTCATCGTTGAGTGGACCGAGATCCAAGAGCCCATCGCCGCCACTTGCCCCGAGCACTGGGTGATGTACTTCGACGGTGCCCTTAACATCAACGGTGCTGGTGCGGGCATTCTATTCATTACGCCCACAAAGGATAAGCCCTGATGCATTCTCTGAATACACTTTCTGGCCTCCAACAATGCTGCCGAATATAAAGCATGTCTCCACTGACTCCGTATAGCCGTTGAGCTCGGCGTCAAATGTCTCATGGTATATGGGGACTCCACGCTGGTCATCAACCAGCTTAACAAAGACTGGTCTTGCTCCAATGAGAAGATGGATGCATATTGCACCAAAGTCAGGAAGCTTGAAGGAAAATTCTACGGCATCGAATACCACCACGTGGTACGTGACCAAAATCAGCTCGCCGGCCATTTATCCAAGTTGGGCTCTTCTCACGCCGTGAGTCCACTGGGGGTCTTCGTTCAAGATATCCTAGCACCATCCATTAAGGAAGATAAGGAAGTACAGGAAGTTCCCCCCGCCGAGCAGCTAGTACTATCGGTACCTTCGCCGGCCGCCGATTGGAAGGAACAATTCATCAAGTACCTCACCAGCGATGAAGTACCCGCCAACAAGACTGAAACCGAACGCCTAATTCGACAAAGCAAGCATTACGTGCTGGTAGATGACAACTTGATGAGGAAAAGTGCCAAGGAAGGGATTCTGCAGAAATGCATCACCCAAGAAGAGGGAGTGAAGCTACTTCTCGAAATTCACTCTGGTTCCTGCGGCAATCACGCGTCCTCAGGAACACTTGTCGGCAAGGCTTTCTGAGCAGGTTTCCACTGGCCCACAGCCATCTTCGATGTAGAAGACCTTGTACAACATTGTGAAGGGTGCCAATTTTTTGCCAAGGAAATACACATGCCGGCACAAGAGCTACAAACCATCCCAGCTTCCTGGCCCTTCGCATGCTGGGGACTGGATATGATTGGGCCTTTCAAGCCAGCGCCAGGTGGCTTCTGGTACGTATACATCGCCATTGATAAGTTCTCCAAGTGGATTAAGTATAAACCACTCGTCTCAGCTACTACAAAGAAAGCAGTCGAGCTCTTTGAAGACATCATCCACAGATTCGATCTCCCGAACAGCATCATCACCGACCTCGGAACTTCATTTACTAGCCATCACTTTTGGGACTTCTACGAAGATCGTTGCATCTCCGTCAAATACGTCTCCGTAGCTCATCCTAGAGCCAACGGACAGGTCGAACGGGCGAACGGCATGATCCTTGATGCCCTCAAAAAGAGACTATATAAGAAAGAAGAAAAGCACCTGGACAGATGGCTCAAGGAGCTACCAGCTGTAGTCTGGGGACTGCGTACTCAAGCTAGTCGTAGCACCGGTATGTCTCCATACTTCTTGGTCTATGGCTCAGAAGCCATCCTACCAACAGACATTGCCTTCCGAGCACCTAGGGTGGAAAACTTTGATGAAGAGCAGGCCGCAACTGTTTAGACAGAGGGCGTCGACAGGGCTGAGGAGGAATGCCTAGTCACCTGCGTCCGCACAGCCAAATATCTGGAAGGCTTGTGGAGGTACTACAACCGCAACATCAAAGGTCGTTCATTTGCTGTCGACGACCTCGTTCTCCGCAGAAAACAAAAAACCGAAGGGATGCACAAGCTCTCTTCCCCTTGGGAATGGCCTTACGTCGTCAAAGAGGTCACCCAACCAAGGTCTTATTGCCTATGTGACTTAGACGGAATTGATATTCCCAACTCGTGGCACATCGAGCACCTTATACATTTCTATCCTTGAAACGCTCCAGATATGTACTCTCCACTTTATGTTGAATAAAGTTTTGGTCTCCATAACCTGTCTCCACTTTTTCTGTATTGTGGTTTAACCCCCACTTATGGTCGTCAAGCTCTATGCTACTCCATAATGATCTCCAATATGAAATAGACATAATTGCGCTGTCGGGTACCATAAAACGGGGTCTCCTAAGCAAAAACTGAAAAAATCGCTAAGACCCCGTCAAAATCAACGCCAAGAGACAAGCTATTGGCTAACCTCGGCATTGTCCGAGGCCACCAACTCTTCGCCTCGCTCGAGGCCACACATGAAAGGCCTCGGACAGCCTACCAAACCTCCGTCTTGCTCGAGGCCTCACACGAAAGGCCTCGGATGGTCTACCGATTTTTCGCCTCGCTCGAGGCCTCGCACGAAAGGCCTCAGATGAGGAACCGATTCTCCGTCTCGCTCGAGGCCCCGCGTGTAAAGCCTCGGATGAGATGCCGATTCTTCGTCTCACTCGAGGCCGGCTCGGCAATAACCCCATCGCCTCTGCCTCGACCGATCTCCCCGACAGAGCGTCGCGTCTAATTAATGCGACCAACCACTCCCACGACATCAGCCGAACGATGGCTCGACACTGCAGAGCGGCCAACGGGATGAGAAGTCACATCAACACCATACCGTCCAGGACAAGATAGGGCAGGGGTTACCGACCGCTATGCTCGGTACTGTGCCCACGACCGGCGCCCGCACTACACTATGCTACCTAACCCCTGCTCCAGGAACAACGCGGCATGGGGAGTCAAGTTCGGGTCACTATAGCCTCGGAATCAGTGTACAGGACCAACTGCTCCCTCCAAGCCTCGGCAATCCACTTCAGGGTCTCGGTAACCTCGGGATTTGCGCCCGCCGAGCCCCCCACGATGGCTCAGCCTCGGCACCAACTGAGCCTCGGCTCTTTACGCGGTCAACACACAGCAACCGGCACGTCGTCCGCCATGCCCTGTGTCAAGCTATCACTGGAGCTCCCACGTCGCACAGGATCGGGTGTGACCGGCGCGTTGCTCCAGCACTTTAAGGATAGGACCACTCCGTCAACCATGCCGCCACAGTGACAAGCTACAAGGCTCGGATAGGTCACCTCTGTTTCGCACGACGCTATGTAGCAACCCCATGTATCACCCCTGTCCCCCCTTCAACAATAAAAGGGAGACCGGGGCCATTTCTAGGGATGGAGGACAGACTTACTCTCACGCTCACACACACTCAGGCATAGATGGGCTCATGAGATAGACTCGAGCGGAGGAGATAGACGAACATGAACATAGACAGATAGACTCACTCGCACAAGCGACACTCTACCTGAGATCAACATCTCAAGCAATTCGCACCGCTCCTCGTAGAGACCTGAGACTAGCTCCCTCTCTCACCCTGCTTGTAACCCCCTACTACAAGCACTTTAGTGCAAGGAATACAAGATCGATCTCTCGAACTAGACGTAGGGCACCTCTTGCCTGAACCAGTATAAACCTTGTGTCTCTTTGCATCACCATCCGGGATTAGGGGCACGCCGTACATTTTCACTAGTTGGTTGAGGGCCCACCGGTCCAAAACACCAACAGTTGGCGCACTAGGTTGGGGATCTACTGCGTGTCATCTTCGTCATCCCGACAAGTTTCGAATGGTAGACCCCGTGCGTCCACTGGTTCTCGGCACGATAATCTGGTTCGGGAGCCTAGAGTTCATGTCTTTAGGACGTGAGTACGATATGGTACTCCTCTCACCCAGAGTCCCACTGACCGTTGACGATGTCACGCCCTAGCAGCCTAGGCGTAGGCAGCGCCCAGGCCGCCGCTCTCATCATGCTCGCCAGGCACGGCACGGGCAGGACCACCCCGACACCGCGTAAGCTCAGGGCGGTGCGCCGCGCTCCTCCGGTATCCCACACCTAGTTGTTAGCACAAGGTCCCTGGTTGGGGACCTGTCTAGCCAAAGCCTGGACAAGGGAAAGACGCCGGTGGCGTGCGGCGATGTCCCGTCATCAAGCTCTGCCCCGCCACCTCCTAAGGAGTCGACTTCGGCGGAGCAAAGCCTGGCGATGGCACCATCCTCATACCCCTTCGGGTTGAGAAATGCCACCACCACCTATGCTTCCGCCTACGCTTCCGCTCACGTGGAGCCCTCAGGACGCCACCAACGCTTTGCCCTTGACTTCGACACCACAACTTCGACCCACAGCCATGCTGACTCCTCGGAGGAGGACGAGGCATGGGTTGGAGCGGACTTCTTCAGACTTCGCGACCCTGAAGCCATGTGCCGCTTCTTGGCCACGAGCGACTACTACTTTGGCTACTCCAACTCTGACGACGAAGGCACTTACGACCCCACTCATCAGTGCTTCCATGTTGGACTTAGAATGTCGAGCACATGCGATGAGGACGAAGGGGCGGGTTCTTGCTCCCCGCCCCCCGAGAGGGCGGGCGGCGCCGCACCCCCACGCATCGAGCCCCGAGCAGCACGGAATGAGAACCTTGCCCCCGAGCAACTTCGATGTCCAAACCTGGAGCTTCAGGCCAAGGTCGAACAAGATCGGCTCCTTCTGCAGCAGCTCCGAGACACTCTCGAGCAAGAACAGTGGGGTCATGGCGAGGGCGGAGCAGCACGACAGAGGGCTCACGACGTCCACCGCTGCATGAACAACGATGGGGGGGACGAGCAACCCCCTATCTTCCATCGTGCTAGCCAGAACATCACGGCTGCGGCGATGCTTCTCCAAACGATGCCCGAGCCCTCTACCATGATGGGGCGACGGGTCCACGGTGAGCTCTAGGACCTCCTCGAGACTGCCGCGGTGCAGCAGACCGAGAGCTCCACCTCGCGACAGCGTGGGGGCGCTTCGGAACTACCCGCGACATCGCTTCGGCAGGATAGAGAGGCCTCGGTTCGTCCCGAGCCTACTCGGGCGCCAACAGCCAACAGGCCCCCCCTCGGTGCACGATCGCCTCGGTGCCCGACATGAGGCGCAAGGCGACCACGATGTGGTCAGCAGGCGATGGCGCCACGACAATGAGGGGCCCGCCCGAGGCTACCATCCGCACCGAGGTGGCCGCTACGATAGTGGGGAGGACCGCAGTCCTTCTCCTGAGCCACCTGGCCCTCGAGTCTTTAGCAGAGCTATCCGCGCTGCTCATTTCCCAGACCGGTTTCGGCAACCGGCCAACCTCACAAAGTACAGTGGCGAGACCAACCCCGAACTTTGGCTGGCCGATTACTGCCTAGCCTGTCAGCTAGGCGGCACGGATGATGACCTGCTCATCATCCGCAACCTCCCCTTGTTCCTGTCAGACTCAGCGTGAGCCTGGCTCGAACACCTCCCTCCCTCACAGATCCATGACTGGCGCGACTTAGTCATGGTCTTCATCAGGAATTTCTAGGGCACATACATGCGCCCCGAGAACTCCTGGGACCTTAAAAGTTGTCACCAGAAGTTGGGCGAGTCTCTCCGAGACTTCATCCGATGCTTTTCCATGCAATGCACCGAGTTGCCAAGCGTTGGCGACTCAGAAATCGTTTAGGCTTTCCTCTCTGGCACCACTTGCCGAGACTTGGTCCGGAAGTTAGGCCGGAACATACCGACCTTGGCTGCCATGCTCCTCGACATCGCCACCAACTTTGCCTCGGGCGAAGAGGCTGTCGGAGCCATCTTCCCCAACAACGAAGCCAAGGGGAAGCGTAGGGACGAGGCCCCTAAGGCCTCGGCTCCCCACCTCCCCAAGAAAAGAAGAAAGGTCGCTAGGGCAAGCAAGAAGTCCTCGAGGCTGACCTAGTCGCGGCCGCAGTGCGCAAGAATCCCCGAGGCCCTAGAGGCCCCAGGCTCTTCGATGACATGCTTAGGAAACCTTGCCCTTACCACCAGGGCCTGGTGAAGCACACCCTCGAGGAGTGCACCATGCTCCGGTGTTATTACGCCAAGCTTGGGCTCCCCAATGATGACGCCAAGAAGAGGGGCGCCGGTGACAGGGATGACGACAAGGACGACGGGTTCCCCGAGGTGCACAACGCCTTCATGATCTTCGGTGGGCCTCACGGTGCGCCAGCAAAAGAGGGAGCGCCGAGAGGTCTTCTCGGTGAAGGTGGCCGCTCCCCGATACCTCAACTGGTCTCGGGAGGCGATCACCTTTGATCGGGATGACCACCTAGGTTATGTCCTGAACCCCAGGCAGTACCCACTAGTCGTCGACCCCATCATCGGCAATACCCGGCTCACTAAGGTGTTGATGGACGGAGGCAGTGGCCTCAACATCCTCTATGCCAACACCCTGGAGCTCCTGGAGCTCGACCAGTCATAGCTTCAGGGTGATGCTGTGCCTTTCCACGGCATCGTGCTGGGGAAACACACGTGACCCCTTGGGTGCATCGACTTGCCCGTTTGCTTTGGTACTCTCTCCAACTACCGCAAGGAGGTCCTCACCTTCAAGGTGGTTGGGTTCAAGGGGACGTACCATGCCATCCTAGGATGCCCGTGCTACACCAAGTTCATGGTGGTCCCCAACTACACCTACCTCAAGCTCAAGATGTTGGGTCCCAACGGTGTCATCACGGTCAAGTCCACGTACGAGCATGCATATGACTGCGATGTCGAGTGCATCGAGTACGCTGAGGCTCTCATGGAAGCCAAGACCCTCATCGTCAACCTTGACCAGCTTGGTGATCAGCGTCACCCTCAACAGCAAATAGGAAGTCATGCTCGTTGACTTTCTCCGCGCGAATGCCGATATGTTCGCATGGAGTCCCTCGGACATGCCAGGCATACCGAGGGAGGTCGCCGAGCATGCCTTGGACATCCGAGTCAGCTCTAGACCGGTGAAGCAGCGCCTGCATTGATTCAACGAGGAAAAGCGCATGGCCATCGGTGAGGAGGTATAGAAGCTTTTGGCGACTGTGGGGGTATTAACCCCTATACCCTTACGGCTAAGCTCGGGCTGGCCCGGATCGATGGGCTCGGTCCACCCGAAAGATGACGTGCGGCCCGGTTAACCTGATCGGAGTCCCGCACAAGGAATCAAGATGGATTTGGCGACCAAGCAGGATCCTGGTCAGTTAGAATAGGAATCCTTATCCGGCCACATATGGCAATTGTAACTGACTAGGATTAGTTTCCAGATCTGTAACCCTGCCCCCCGGACTATATAAGGCGGGCAGGGGACCCCTCTAAAAAACATCTCTCATTGACATACAGCAATATAAATCAGACGCAGGACGTAGGTATTACGCCTTCTTGGCGGCCGAACCTGGATAAAACCTCGTGTCTGTCTTGCGTCACCGTCTTGTTTGGGGCTTGCGCATCTGTCTGCCGATAATCTACTACCTTGGGCATACCCCTAGGTAGACTGCCGACCATATTTCGTCGACAGTGGCACGCCAGGTAGGGGGTGTGCGTACTGCTCTCTAGGCAAACAAGATGGTCATCATCTCCGGCTCCATGGCAACGCCCAACGGCCTCACGTTCACCGTCGGCCAGATCACCTGGACTACCGGCGCCGACGACTTCATCGCCAAGGCCACGAAGGAGGCGTGGATCCAACCTGCGCCAACTACTTCACCTGCATCGGCTGTGGCCCCGACCACGGCGAACGAGGCCCCGACCACGGCGAACGAGGCCCCGACCACGGCGAACATGGCTCCGATCATGGCGAACATGGCTCCGATCACGGCGAACACGATCCCGACCACGGCGAATGAGGCCCCGACCACGGCGAACGAGGCCCCGACCACGGTAAACGTGGCTCCGACCACGCCTACAGCCACGCCGACAACCCGTCATCCGCTTCCCCGCTACAGAGGAAAGCAGATCGACAACACCGACCTGCTCGACTCCATCGATCGGGTCGGCATCAAACTCGCTGAAACCCTAGCTCTGGTAAGTACGGTTCAAAGCCAACCTAATGAGCAGGTAACAGCTCCCCACAACAGATCTATCCGACCAGCTCGGACCAGTCGTCCTGCGCGATTTGGAACAGATCTCGTGGTTGTGTCTACTCCTGAGGGGCGCTTCGCTCGTCGCCAGCCAGCCTTTGCGATGAGTCTTCGACTCTGCGAGTACGAAGTCCCGGCGGAGAACCACCAGGTCCAGCCCTACGGCCTGCAAAACGCTACCTCCAGCTATGCGTACAATCTACGACGCTGCTCGGATCTGTGTCCTATACACCAATTTCAGCCAAAGCCGTGTAACATCGTCAACATGGTTCGGATTGAAGACTATCAAGAAGGATCCGTTCACACGATCTAAGAGGGCGACTCCAGCTCCTCATCCGGCATCGCGTCCAACGCATCTGTCCACACCGAGCTTCAGCGTCACGAAGACGAAGGTGTCGAATATGATCTGGATCTACCAGACCACGCCCCGGGTTTCCCCCAATTTCTGTCTTTTCCGCCAAGACGAGGGGATTTGGTCCATGTTGTCAGCAATGACGAGTCACCAGCAGTTGGCGAAACAGAACAAGAAAAGACTGCACGCGAAGCACGCAACATTGACCGGTTTAATCGCCGGCAAATCGAAGCTGAAGCAGACCAGGAGGCACGGCGCATAAGGATCCAACCGCGCGACCTCAACAATGCTTTCGACAGGGTGGGGGACAAACAAGTCTTCAAGACCCCAAGCGCCAACATAGCCGTCGCCATGGCGACAATGCAGCGGCTGCCCAACACTCCCGAAACCCAAGCAATCCGTGATGACATACAAGCTTATCTGACGGCTGCTATGGCTCAGACCGCAGAGATGAATCAAGCCCAGGCCCCATCCATTTCAGTGGAATCAAGCCACAGCCGCCAATACTCAAGTCGCTCACAGCCACTCAACCGACGTGGCTCGCGCAACAACGACCCGTCGGACAACCGTCAAGGCGGAAACGGTGGTCATGATGGTGGTCGGGACGAAAACCGTCGCCGAGAGGATAACCATCACGATGTTCGAGGTGACAACCGCCGAGATAACCGCGACAATCGCCGTGATAACCACGGTCGCAGGGCTAGTCCAGATGGCAATCGAGATCGCTGCGACGGCAATAACGATCTTCGCCATTACCTCGGTGGACGTGATCTGCGTGCTCGCATCAACCAGAGAGCCAACGATCGTGCATCCCATGAAAGCTATCGCCGTATGGAGTATGACACCACCCACGGCCCGCTGGGTCTGAAGCAGTTCACTCCACACCTTCGCCAAGTCATATGGCCCAAGAATTTCAAGCTCGAGAAACTTCAGAAGTACGACGGTAAGGAAAACCCCGAATTATGGGTCATGCTCTACGAAACCGCGTGCCGATCAGCCATGGCTGACGAGCACGTTATGTCTAACTACTTCCCAGTCGCTGTTGGTCATGCAGGTCACCAATGGCTAGTCAGCTTGCCGGCGAACTATTTTGACTCTTGGCAGGAGCTCAAGCAGGCCTTCATCGACAATTTCATCGCTACTTGTGAACAACCCAGCAACAAGTACGATCTGCAATGGATCTGAGATCGGAAAGACGAACCACTGCGCGAATACGTTCGACGTTTCTTAGAGATGCGCATCAAGGTCCCATCAATCTCCGATAATGAAGCAATCGAGGCTTTCGTCACCGGCCTCTGCTTCCACGACGCCCTAAGAGACAAGCTCCTCCGGAAAAGACCTGAGTCAGTCACAGCGCTCTTGGCCACCGCTAAGAAATACGCGGACGCTGACGACGCTAAAAAGATAATCATCGAAGAAGCAGCAAGGGTTCCACGCTCCGACCACCCTCTACGCCGCGACGATTACCGCGGCAACCGTGGTCAGAACGACAATTTTGACCGCCGCAACCAGCGCAACGACTCCCGCGACCACCGTGACCAACGTAATCAGCGGTGCAACCGTCGTGATGATTACAGGAGCAAGCGTGCTCGGGAAGACGACGGCGAGGTCAATACTGTGAAAAAGGGCGGCGGACGTCGTAACTACGAGGACGACTACGCCAAAGCATTGAAGGGGCCCTGCCAGCTCCACCCCAAGTCGAACCATACCATGGAGAATTGTCGCGTCCTCAAGACTATCTACACGCGTCAACAGGCTCCGGATATGTCCGACAAGCCTAATGACGAGAGGGAACAGCGCAATGAGGACAACGACGACGATGATGCAGACCCTCGTCATAAATACGTCAAGCCGACTGATCGCGTGCACACCATCATCGGTGGCAAGGTGTCCATTGAGACTAAACGAGAACGCAAGCTGCTCGCCCGCACTTGCTTGAACGTGGCAAAGAACGACAACCTTCTTACCGATCCGCGGCTTCCTCCGTGGTCTCACCGTGAAATCTACTTTAGCAGGAAGGACCAATGGGCTGCCATACCTGAGCCAGGGCGTTTTCCCCTGGTCCTCGATCCTTGTATCAACAAGGTTCAGTTTGACAGGGTACTGATCGACGGCGGCAGCTCCATTGACATACTATTCAAAAACAGCCTGCCCGCCCTGAAAATATCCAAGGCGGACCTGAAGCCGTACGAAGCACAGTTCTGGGGCGTTCTCCCCGGACAGAGCTCTACACCTCTCGGGCAGATCACGCTACCCGTGCAATTCGGGACCCCGGACCACTTCCGCACCGATTACGTCAACTTCGTGGTCACCGACTTCGATGGCACCTACCATGCTATTCTTGGTCGACCGTCGCTCACCAAGTTCATGGCCATACCTCATTACAGGTATCTGGTGCTCAAGATGCCTACCGAGAAAGGAGTTTTAACCCTCAGGGGCAATGTATATGCAGCTTATACCTACGAGGACGACAGCTTCAAAATAGCAGAGGCCCACGACCTCTCTATTCGCATGGCCGAGACCATGCTCGACGCTAAGAAGACCTCGGCCGACCATCTGGAGATCCCAGAACTCGAGTCTCCGCGCAAGAACATCAGGTCCAAGGAGCACAAGACGATCCAGCTGGTCGATGGCGACTCCAGCAAAACGGCCCTCATCGGGGCCAACCTGGATCCCAAATAGGAAGACGCGCTCGTCAGGTTCTTGAGGAGCAACGTGGAGGTGTTTGCATGGAAACCTTCCGACATGCCCGGTGTACCTCGGAACTTGATTGAGCACTCCTTAAATGTCAACAGCAAGGCCAAACCAATCAAGCAGAAGCTACGACGGTTCGCTCGTGACAAGAAGGAGGCGATTAGGGTAGAAGTTACACGGCTTTTGGCAGCCGGATTTATCAAAGAAGTGTATCATCCGGAATGGTTAGCCAACCCGGTTCTTGTACGCAAAAAGAATAATGAATGGAGAATGTGCGTTGATTACACTGATCTCAACAAACACTGCCCTAAGGACCCCTTCGGCTTACCTCGCATAGACAAGGTCGTAGATTCAACCGCCGGTTGCGAGCTGCTCTCCTTTCTCGATTGCTACTCTGGTTATCACCAGATCGCTCTCAAAAAGGATGACCAGATTAAGACATCTTTCATCACGCCTTTCGGCGCCTACTGCTACACGACTATGTCGTTCGGGCTCAAAAACGCCGGAGCTACCTACCAGCGTGCTATACAGGCTTGCCTCAACGACGAGATAAAAGACGGCCTCGTCGAGGCTTATGTTGACGATGTAGTCGTCAAAACCAAGGAAGCACGTACCCTTGTTGACAATCTGGAACGCACCTTTGCAGCCCTCAATACGTTCCAATGGAAATTAAACCCAAAGAAGTGCGTCTTTGGCGTTCCTTCTGGCATACTGCTCGGCAACGTCGTCAGTCACGACGGCATACGCCCTAACCCGGAGAAGGTCAGAGCGGTCTTAGACATGAAGCCCCCAAAAAAGGTGAAAGATGTCCAGAAGCTTATCGGATGCATGGCTGCTCTAAGCCGTTTCATATCAAGGTTAGGAGAAAAAGGGCTACCGTTCTTCAAACTGCTCAAAGCATCCGAGAAGTTTGAGTGGTCGGAGGAAGCAGACGCTGCTTTCACGCAGCTAAAAGAATACCTCACATCGCCCCCGGTACTTACTGCTCCCAGAGAAGACGAAACTCTCCTACTTTACATTGTGGCAACCGATCGGGTGGTTTCCACTGCAATGGTGGTCGAGCGCGACGAGCCGGGCCACGCCTACAAGGTACAGCGGCCAATTTATTTCATTAGTGAGGTACTCAACGAATCCAAGACCAGGTACCCACAGATTCAGAAACTGCTCTACGCCATACTGATAACATCCCGAAAGTTGAGACATTACTTCGACGGATATCGTGTGGTGGTCATGACCGAGTATCCTTTGGGGGACATCATTCGTAATAAGGATGCGAATGGACGCATCGTCAAATGGGCAATGGAGCTATGCCCCTTTTCCTTGGAATTTGCAAGCCGTACTACAATCAAGTCTCAGGCACTCGTAGATTTCATCGTCGAGTGGACAGACTTAAGTATGCCTGCCTCTCCGGGATCCGACGAATATTGGACGATGTACTTCGACGGTTCTCTCAACATCGATGGCGCGGGAGCAGGAGTTCTCTTCGTGTCACCATCCAAGGAGCAGCTCCGGTACGTCCTCAGGATTTATTTCCCAGCATCTAATAACGCCGCCGAGTATGAAGCATGCCTGCATGGTTTACGCATTGCGATTGAGCTTGGTGTTAAACGTCTCTATGTCTACGGAGACTCGGCTCTGGTCATCAACCAACTCAACAAGGACTGGGACACGACCAGCGAAAAGATGGAGGCATACTGCAAATCAATAAGAAAGCTGGAAGGTAGGTTCTATGGCATTGAGTATATACATGTGGTCCGGGACAAGAACCAGGCAGCGGATGCGTTGTCAAAGTTAGGATCATCCCGAGCCAAAATACCACATGGCGTATTCGTCCAAGACCTGCTCACGCCTTCCATCGAAAACGAAGATTCTACGGTCGACAAAGCTCCAGACCAGCAGCTAGTGGCTACGGTTCCGGCAACAAGCACAACCGAGCCGCTTCCGACCACTCATAAGCCAGACTGGAGGACACCTTTCATCCAGTACTTAACAGATGGCAGCGGTTATACTGATCGAACAGAAAACGAGCGACTGATGCGTCGCAGTAAGCAGTATCTGCTCGTCGATGGCAAGTTATGGCGCAAAAATGCAAAGGAGGAAATCTTGATGAAGTGTCTAACCCAGGAGGAAGGTGAGCATCTCCTGGACCAAATCCACTCTGGCTCCTGCGGCAACCACGCGGCCTCAAGAACACTGGTCGGTAAGGCTTTCCGAGCAGGGTTCTATTGGCCGTCAGCAGTAGCCGACGCAGAGAAGTTAGTTCGCCGCTGTGAGGGTTGTCAGTTCTTCGCCAAGAGAACCCATGTACCAGCACATGAGATTCAGATGATTCCAGCCTCTTGGCCCTTCGCGTGCTGGGGACTGGACATGATCGGGCCTTTCAAATCGGCTCCTGGAAAATTTACATGCGTCTTCGTGCTAATTGACAAATTTTCTAAGTGGATAGAATACATGCCTCTGGTACAGGCATCTTCAGAGAAGGCTGTCACGTTCCTCGACCAGGTCATCCACCGTTTCGGCGTACCCAACAGCATCATTATTGATCTGGGTACTCAGTTCACCGGGAACACTTTTTGGGACTTCTGCGATGAAAGGAGCATAGTTGTAAAATACGTCTCGGTGGCGCACCCTAGAGCTAACGGACAAGTCGAGCAGGCAAATGGTATGATCTTGGACGCATCGAAGAAGCAGATGTACAGAGAAAACGATAAAGCTCCTGGAAGATGGCTTAAGGAGTTACCAGCCATGGTCTGGGGCCTCCGGACTCAGCCCAGTCGTAACACCGGCGTCTCACCATACTTTATGGTTTACGGCGCTGAGGCAGTCCTCCCACCAGATATAGCTTTCAGGTCAGCACGGGTAGAGAACTACGACGAGGGCAAGGTCAATGAAGTATGGGAGCTAGAAGTCAACAGCGCAGAGGAGAAAAGGCTCGATTCTTGTGTGCGTACGGCCAAATACCTTGCTGTTTTGCACAGGTACTACAACAGGAACGTTAAAGAGCGTTTCTTCGTGGTCGGGGACTTAGTCCTGAAGTGGAAGACGAACCAGGCTGGTGTCCACAAACTCGCAACCCCATGGGAGGGACCCTTCATGATCAAGGAAGTCACACGACCAACGTCTTACAGGTTAGCTCATCTGGATGGCACGGACGTACCAAACTCATGGCACATCGACAAGCTTAGACGTTTCTATGCTTAACTACTGAGATATGTGCTCTACTTGTATTTTCGATTTACCTTACTAAAGCAACTATGATTTCTCCGACCACTCTAATGTGTCACTCCGAATTTTATGGTTATTCTAACTTAAGCCAGTACAAGCCGACCACCACTCCTTCTATGGTTTTCGGAGCAGGCCCCGTCCCCGGTTCCTCCCAACACGTGCACGGGATCCGCTCTCTACGTTGCGGGTGATCGGCAGGTCCCCCCTGGTTTGACTTGTCTGCGTCCACGTGTGCACAGGTCATAGTACCTCACACTCCGACCACATGCCAGACTAGGGCCGCACAAATTTTTCAGGATGACGTGTCGAGCAAAACGGTACAACTAAACAGAACGTTAACACGTTTTCACTTAGTTACACCAACAAAAAATTTCAAGCTTAAGTGCGTTTTGTATAAAACAAACAAGCTTATAATGATATACAGTTACGTTATTACAAGCTTGCCTGAAGAGGCTCAAGTTTACAATAACACAACTATGTCCTCCTTCTATAGCTCTAAGCCTGTTACATTGGCTGGTCGGGGCGCATGGCATTTGCTGCTCGCTGCCTTTGATATCCTACTCGAGTCTCGGGGACTCTTGAGCTAGTCAAGCTGAAGGGGATGGCCCCGCCGGTGCCTGGCTGGTCGAGACCGCAGGCTTCGTTGGTTGGCTTGCAGCTGATGGCATTTCCAGCTGGCTTGTCGATGGCATACCCTGCACAGGTGCTGTCCCACCTCCGCACAGGTTAATATCACCAATTATCTTTGACGACAAGTCCAGCTGGGCCGTCCGAAGGTCTTCGGCCTTGTCTGGGTCTATCTCCTTCGGGTACCCAGCCTCCAAGCGTTTGAGATCGATCAGGGGGTAGTGAGCATGCACCATGCTTAGCACATGGGCACCCGTGTACTCACCCGCCTCCTTCACGAATTCTTGGAACCATCCCCATGCTTGCTTGCATCTCTCGACCAGTCCGAGCTGGGGCGTCCTTAGCTCTTCCTCTGTGAGCGTCGGGTCGATAAGGTCGAGGACGGGCAAAATGCCGGTTGCCATTTCTTGGCACCGCTTGTTCCACGTATCCCGTTCCTCGGTGGCCTTGAGGCATTGTGTTTTCCAGTCGTCACGCTCCTTGATCACGGCCTCTAGGTGCCTCTTGGCATTGACTTTCAAAACTGAAAATAGTACAAGACATCAAACGTGATCACACGACAAGGCAAGGTGGGCAATAGAATGAGAAAGGTGGTCTGGAGTGCTTACTTTTCAGGTCGTCCTTCATTCTGGTAGTGTGGTCTTGGAGTTCCGACTGGCTGCGTGCTAGTTTCTCGTTGTCCTCTTTCAGGCGACCACATTCTGCAAGCACACGACTATTCTCCCCCTGGAGGCAGGTCACTTCAGCTTCTAAACCTGCATTACAGCTATTACTGCCAAGAACACAATAACACAAGTCCCGCACTTGCTATGATACGGTGCAAACTTACTTGTTCTCTCCCGCTCTTTGTTTTTGAGCTGGCCGACCAGGTTTTGGTTCTGTGCTTCTCGGTCTGTCCTCTCCTGGTCGGCGGCTTCAAGTTGGCACCGTAGGCGTTCCACTTCAGCCGTCAGCTCCTTATTGGTCGTCGTGATTCCTTCTATCTGGTCGAAGCACCTTTTTCGGTATCTTGCAGTTTTCATCAAGTCCTGCATATAGACAAGCTACGTCAGACAGTTCGACTACACAACAGGGTCAAGGACTCAAGCCAAAATATACCTGGACTTCCGTCACCAGACGCTTGGCCGCCCGTTCGACTCTTAAGGTCTCTTCGACCTCTGGGATTTCCTCGTGCATGACCCATTCGTCGTTCCGATAGCGCGACACATATACATGTTGTCTCCTATCTTGGGGACGGCCCAGGACTTCTTCTACTTCTTCCTCTTCAGCCTCCTGTTCGAGAGGCGGCACTGGTCTGGAGTTTGTAGGCTCCACGACTACCAGGGCTTTCCCACGAGCCGTCACGTCAGCAAACATGTTCTGGGCAACTTCTGGCTGCTGCCCCTCGGCTAGATCCAGCTCCCTTGGCGCCGTGGTATCCGCCTCAGCAGGGTTCATGCTTGGAGAACTTGTATTCTGCTCGGTTGTTTTCTTGACCAGCTGCTCGGGGACTGGCGTCTGGTCGTCCGCCTGCTGAGGCCCAGGCGGAGTCCCTGCCATGGGCTCCTCCACGGCTGGTTGCTGGGCAGTTTGCCCCGCCGTTGTTGGTGAGGACGTTCTGCACCCAGCTAGCTGGTCGGGGCTTTCGGTGGATGCCGATCTAATGCATTCAGAGACAAATTCAGAAGATAATAGCATCCAATGCAAAATGCAAGTTTACATCAAAAATATAGATACTTATAGTTTCGACTTGCGGAAGGATGTGGCGAAGGAACGTCTTCTCGACCGCCCTTGCTCTGTTTGCTCGGCAGTTTCCACCGGGACTCTTTCAACCCCCGGTATGGGCGTCGGAGTATGATGCGGCATGTTTCCTTCGTCTGTCCTCTGTATTGCAGTGGTCGGTGCTGTGACCACTGCTGGGCCAGAGGATCCACCCTGCTCCGTCGGTCCCACTTGCCTTCTCCTCTTTCGGGGGACGAGCCGGAAGATGTCTGCATCCTCTGCTTCGTCGTCCGACAGGGGGAAGATGGCTTGACGTCGTTTGCTGGCAGCCGGACGCTTGCCAGCGGCTCTGGTCGAGGCGTTCTCTACGGTCTCGAGTACCGCCCAGTGAACGTCGTCGGTCCTGGTACTGGTCTGGGCGGCTGGGCCGGTAGCTTGTGGCCATTCTACACCGGGGGGAGGCGACACGAACACTTCTGCCCGGTCACGGCCATTATACTGAGATACAAAATGAAAGAGAAAAAAAAAACAACAGTTATTTTCTTGATACAACATGACTCTACAGTTAAAAGGAGGCGTCATTTACCTTTGGGGCAGGTTGAGCCAGCTTGAAGGCGTGCTCGATGGCGTTCAGCGCAACATAATTGGGATCGGCCAGGTTGAACAGCTCTCCAATCCTGGCCTTGATCTCCGTCTTGTCGAGCGGCTCTTTCCTGGTCCTTGTTGGATCTGCGCCCCCTTGGTACTCGAAGCCAAGATGAATCCTTTTCTGGCATGGCTGAATTCATCGGCTAATGAAGTTGCCGACCACGCTCGGGCCATCAAGCCTTCCCCGCGGGATCATCCCGAGCAATTCGGCGATCTGTTCCAAGTTCTCGGGCTTCTCCGACCAGCTATTTTTCTTCTCTAGAATTAGCCCCACGTCGCACAGAGTGATGGTGTTCGGCTCTTCACGGATGTAGAACCACTTCTTGTACCACTCGTCCAATGAGGTGTTCCAGGGGCAGTGCAGGTATTGGGCCTTCATGCCGTCACGCAGGTTCAGGTAGATGCCTCCGGCGATCTTCGAGCCACCGCTCCCTTTTTTCCGAAGACAGAACAGGTGGCGAAAGAGGTCGAAATGGGGCTGGAAGCCACCATACGCCTCGCAGAGATGGATGAAGGTAGAGACGAGAAGAATCGAGTTGGGATGCAGATTGCAAATCCCAATCTCGTAGTACAAGCAGAGACCCTGAAGGAAAGGGTGCACTGGAATCCCAAAACCCCGTTTGAAGAAATCTTTGAAAACCACGATCTCACCTGGTTGTGGATCGGGGAAGCTTTCTCCTTCCGGCGCGCGCCATCCAGCGAGGGCCTTGTTGTGGAGCACCCCCATGGCGACGAGGTCTTCGATGGTTTGCTCGTTGCTCCGAGACTTCCACCACTCCTTCGCCATGATTCCGCCTTTCTTCTGGGCGTCTCTCCTCGCCATTACTCTGTCCTTTCTAGGGGGGTGGATGCGGTGGCAAGGGGATTTGGCGATGTTTATTGGAGGAATAGGGTTTGGCAAGAGGAAGACGAAGGTGGCGGCAGCGAATGACGATGGGGAACGGTGACAGTAACTTGCCAGATCTATATTATAAATAACAAAGAGTACCGTCGTTTCGTCCGCCCGAGTTTCTTGGGAGACGTGCGCACGCGCGGTGGACGGTTGTTCACACCACCTCGAGATCTGCGCCAATAAACGCGTTTCTTCGTTAACAGTGTACGCGCCTCTTCGTTGATGGTGTAAGAGGGCCCACACTGACACACCTCAATACAGGTGTCAACCGACTGTTTGCCAGAAAAAAATAAGAAGACAGCATGACGTACTATACCTATTTGCTTTTTTGACCAGACGTGTCAGACTGGACTTGGCAGAAAATAGAGAAAAATAAATACACCAAATAATAGTACAAGCAGCGCACGTGACCGTGGATTTGCCCTGGCCACTACTGTGCTCGGGTACTGCCCAGACCACTTTTTGTGCTCGGGCACTGCCCAGACCACTTTTGTGCTCGGGGACTGACCAGACCATTCTCCCGCTCGGGGACAACTCCGATCATGGTAACTGCTCCGACCACAGCCGTGCCCGGGGACTGCTCTGACCATTACCATACTCAGGAGTTGCTATGACCACAGCTGTGCTCGAGGACTCTCCCGACCACTTCTTGGAGTTTTGCTCTCCTCGGCTACATGTGATTTGTACTCACATACAGTTGAGAGACATTTCTTTAGACCTTGCTACAAGGCTCATACCTCGCCTTCCAGCAAGCTCGGGGACTAAGTGGGCACACTTCACCTTGCGGTGAATATGTTTGTTTAAATCGACCCCTGTGTTTTCAATGATTGGAAGGATTATTAACATGCTCGGGGACTGCCCCGACCACTGCTTGAATAATGGTTCTCCTTGGCTACATGTGATTTATACTCACATACAGTTAAGAGACGTTTCTTTAGACCTTGCTACAAGGCTCCTACCTCGCCTTCCAGCAAGCTCGGGGACTACATCGGTACGATGCACCTGCCGGTGCATCTTGTATCGCCTGTACGACGGTTGGATTCTCAACTTAACTGGGAATTCTTTTTAGACCCTGGCACCACGTGCCTACGTCACTTACTACCAGGCTCGGGGACTAAGTGGGCACACTTCACCTTGCGGTGAATGTGTTAGTTTTTCGACCCCTACGCCTCTGATGATCAAGGACGCTGTGCTTCAAGACCACTTACATTTCTTTTCAGAAATACAAGTGGGCACACTTCCTAGGACGGAAATCTTTTTCTTTCTTCTTAAGAGCACCATACATTCTTCGGACAACCTACTTCTCCAGCGACAATGGTGGTCGGAGATGTCAAGAACTCAAGACTCACTGTTCGGAGAAGGTTAAAATGGCGTGTCGCATCAGAATACATGGTGCTCGGGGACTAGCTGTGGGGGTATTAACCCCTATACCCTTACGGCTAAGCTCGGGCTGGCCCGGATCGATGGGCTCGGTCCACCCGAAAGATGACGTGCGGCCCGGTTAACCTGATCGGAGTCCCGCACAAGGAATCAAGACGGATTTGGCGACCAAGCAGGATCCTGGTCGGTTAGAATAGGAATCCTTATCCGGCCACATATGGCAATTGTAACTGACTAGGATTAGTTTCCAGATCTGTAACCCTGCCCCCCAGACTATATAAGGCGGGCAGGGGACCCCTCTACAAAACATCTCTCATTGACATACAGCAATACAAATCAGACGCAGGACGTAGGTATTATGCCTTCTTGGCGGCCGAACCTGGATAAAACCTCGTGTCTGTCTTGCGTCACCGTCTTGTTTGGGGCTTGCGCATCTGTCTACCAATAATCTACTACCTTGGGCATACCCCTAGGTAGACTGCCGACCATATTTCGTCGACAGCGACCGGGTTCATCAAGGAAGTGTCCCATCCGGAGTGGCTAGCTAATCCTGTATTAGTTAAGAAGAAAAATGGGAAGTGGAGGATGTGTGTAGACTACACCGGTCTGAATAAGGCTTGTCCGAAAGTCCCTTTCCCATTACCTCGAATCAACCAAATCGTTGACTCCACTACAGGATGCGAAACCCTATCCTTCCTTGATGCATATTCCGGTTATCATCAAATCAAGATGAAAGAGTCCGACCAGCTCGTGACTTCTTTCATCACCCCATTTGGCATGTACTGCTATGTGACTATGCCATTCGGCCTTAGAAACGCAGAGGCCACATACCAGCAGTGCATGACCTAGGTCTTTGGCGAGCACATTGGGCGAACTGTCGAGGCCTACGTGGACGACATCATGGTCAAGTCCAGGAAGGCCAGTGATCTTGTCAATGACTTAGAGATAGCCTTCAAATGCCCTAGGGAGAAGGGCATCAAGCTCAACCCTGAGAAGTGTGTCTTTAGGGTCCCCCAAGGCATGCTCTTGGGGTTCATAGTCTCGGAGCGTGGCATCGAGGTCAACCCAGAGAAGGTCTCGGCCGTGACCAACATGGGACCAATCCGAGACCTCAAGGGAGTACAGAGGGTCATGGGATGCCTTGTGGCCCTGAGCCGCTTCATCTCACACCTTGGCAAAAAAGGCTTGCCTCTGTACCGCCTCTTGAGGAAATCCAAATGCTTTTCTTGGACTCTCGAGGCCAAAGAAGCCCTCGTCAAGCTCAAGGCACTGCTCACCAATCCTCCCATCCTGATACCGCCAGCTGAAGGCGCAGCCCTCTTACTCTATGTCGCCACAACATCCCAAGTGGTCAGCGCAGCCATCGTAGTCGAGAGGCAGGACGAGGGGCATGCCCTACCCATCCAATGACCTGTTTACTTCATCAACAAAGTGCTCTCCGAGACTAGGACATGCTACCCCCATATCTAGAAACTGGTCTACGCTGTAGTCTTGGCTCGACGCAAGCTGCGTCATTACTTCGAGTCCCACCCAGTCACCATGGTGTCATCTTTCCCCCTAGGGGAGATAATCCATAACCAGGAGGCCTCGGGTAGGATAGCCAAGTGGGCTGTCGAACTCATGGGGGAAGCCCTGTCTTTTGCGCCTCGGAAAGCAATCAAATCTCAGGTCTTGGCTGATTTCATGGCTGAGTGGACCGACACCCAACTGCCACCTGCTCAAGGCCCCCTCTGTAGCCGAGACTCCTTCGGCCGAGCCCGAGGTCATGGAAGTCAACGCAAAGCCTCCCGAGGCCAATCAGGGCATAGACTGGCGAGTCTCGATCCTTGATTGCCTCGTCCGAGGAGAGCTTCCCGTAGACAGGACCAAAGCCCTATGGCTTGCTCGGCAAGCCAAGACTTACATCCTCAGCAATGGTGAGTTGTATAGGCGAAGCCCATCTGGCATCCTCCAGTGATGCATCAGCACCGAGGCAGGTCGAGCCCTACTTTGGGACTTGCACGCGGGAGCCTACGGGCACCATGCAGTGCCTCGGACGCTCGTCAGAAACACTTTCCGCCAAGGGCTCTACTGGCCAATGGCTGTTGCTGATGCCACCAAGCTCGTATGCTCCTGCAAGGGATGCCAGTTCTACGCACGGTAGACGCATCTCACGGCCCAAGCCCTCCAAACCATCCCCATCACATGGCCATTCGCCGTGTGGGGGCTCAACATGGTTGGGCCTCTATGGAAGGCCCCCGGGGGCTACACCCATCTGCTGGTAGCAATCGAGGCTTGTCCGATCAATCGAATCAAGTCCGAGTAAGCGGTGCTGTTCTTCACTGATATCATCCACAGGTTTAGGGTTCCAAACACCATCATCACTGACAATGGGACACAATTCACCGGCCACAAGTTCTTAACGTTCTATGATGACCACCACATCTGTGTGGCCTAGTCGGCTGTAGGACATCCTAGGACAAATGGCCAAGTAGAGCGTGCCAACGGCATGATCCTACAAGGCCTTAAGCCAAGAATGTACAACCGGTTGAAGAAATTTGGCAAGAAATGGCTTGTCGAACTCCCATCGGTCATCTGGAGCCTAAGGAACACCCCGAGCCGAGCCACAGGATTCACACCGTTCTTCCTAGTCTATGGAGCCGAGGCCATCCTCCCCACTAACTTAGAATACGGTTCCGCGAGGCTACAGGCCTACAACGAGCAAAGTAACAGCACCGCCCACGAAGACGCCCTCGACCAACTGGAGGAAGCCCGAGACGTTGCGCTGCTACATTCGGCCAAGTACTAGCAAGCCCTACGACGCTATCAAGCCTGGCGCATTCAAAGCCGAGACCTGAAAGTGGGTGACCTGGTGCTGAGGCTAAGGCAGAGCAACAAGGGCCGCCATAAGCTGACCCCACCATGGGAAGGACCATACATCGTCGCCCAAGTGTTGAAGCCCAGGACCTACAAGCTAGCCAACGAGAAGGGAGAAATCCTCACCAATGCTTGGAACATAGAACAGCTACGTCGCTTTTACCCTTAAATTTCCAATCATTGTATACATTGTTTCTCAAAATACAATTAAGAAGCGTTCTTTAGTTGTTCTAATTTTTCGAGAAACCCCCCAGGCCCATCAAGGGCCTCAGCGATACGATAACTCCATTAGGGAGACTCCGCTCCGCCTCTATAGAGGTGCCCACTGCAGGGCTCGAACAAGACACGGCTCTGCCTCTATAGAACCGAGCCTCCCTCGGGGGCTAGAAGGGGGGACTCCCCCCTAAGTCCCATGCACCATTTTTTAGTCGTTTTTCAAAAAAAAAATTCTACGCCAAACTCTCTAGCATGCTCTGACAAATCAATTGTAAAAGACCTAAGGACCAAAAGTCTATCTCAGGGCCAAAAGGCTGGCCGAGTCGCGAGACGGCCTACGCCTCCGGGCTACGGCACTCCCTCACCACCTTTTTGCCCTAGGGACAGCTTAGGCTCCGAGGAAGTTTTTTGCAAGTGATATGTTCAGAAACAAGACAGAGGGCAGAGGCTCGGAAATACAATAAAAAATGATTAAGAAGCATAGACGCATAAGTACTTTAAAAAGGCCTCGATGGCCACCAGCGTTATGATACGGTAACGTAATCCCTAATTTATTTACATGGCCTCTTGGGCCCAGGTCAAGGCTCAGGGTCTCCAGCATCGGTGGACGGCGTGGGAGGGACCACCTCCTCTTCGAACAGCTTGGCCAGCACCGTGCCAGGGCCCTCAGCCGCCTCCATCAGCTTTGTGACCTCCTCATCGGCCTCCTCGTCATCCTCGGCCAGGACGTAGCCATCGCTGACGGCCTCGAGGTCGACGCCGACGTAGTGCGAGGCGACGATGGCCAGGGCGCGCTTGACGCCCATGTGCAGTGCCCCTCAGAGTCGCTCATGCACTTGGCCGCTCAACGCAATCAAGTGGCTCCCAAGGGAGCTGCCTGATTGGACCCCCTCAACCTCCAAGGCCTCGCCGACGGTACGGGCGGCGCTCCACAACACGTTGTGCCCCTCGATCTTAGCCTCGAGCACCACCTGCACCGCGATGGAAGCCTCAGCTGCCTAAGAAGCCTCCTTCTCCAACCCTGAGCCGAGACAAGCAGGATGGGGTTAGGCGCGAAAGAAGATAAGCCAAATAGGGGCAAAGGACTACAGGACTCACCCTCGGCTGTCTCTTTCCAGCGCTGGGCCTCGACCCAAGAGGCCTTGGCTTTCTCCTTCCAGCCCTGGACCTCGACCCGAGAAGCCTCGGCCGCCCTGGAAGCCTCTTTCTCTAGCTCTGCATCACACCAGGGAGTTAGGGGTCGAACACAAGAAAAACAAATAAAACAAGGGGAACAGGACTCACCCTCGACCTTTCCCTTCCAGACCACAGCCTCGGTCTAGGAGGCCTCGACCACCTTGAGGGCCTCTGCTAGGGCACCATTCATCAGTAGGTGCGCACCCTGCTTCGCCCCTAGCTGCCCAGCGAGGGCCTTGGCAGAGGCCATCGCTTCTTTAGCCCGGGACCTGAAGGTGTCCCAATCGCCGGCCATGCGGGTCAGCTCCTCCTCCAGCTCCTTGACCCACGCCGCTAAAGGGGCGACCTGCTCCTAAGCTGTGGCCACCTCGGCCTTCATATTGGCACAGTGAAGGCGGAGGTCCTCCACCTCCGTGCTCTGCACCGACATAAGCTCGTTGGTGTCGGCGAGCAAGCCCTTCTGCCGCTGGAGCTAGTCCCAGACGTCCCTCTCCTATCGGAGGAACAATGACTTCCTGAGGGACCGGGTCTCGAGCTCTTGGATAGGCAGAACAGGGGTCATGCACTATGAAAAAACTCATAAAAAGACGACTCCGCACGGGAAAAGAAGACACGTACCTGGGCAACGCTAGGCAGATCATCAGCCACAACGGGCAGTGCTGTTCGCAGCGATCGCTCCGCCAGCTGGCGGTATTGCTCGAAGGTGTCCTAGCGCCCCCACGGTCGTGTCCTCAAGGGCGAACAGAGGCTTCCCCTCAGGGTCGTCCCGGCTCCGCCACAAGACAAATGGGTGATCCCACCCGCGGGGCTCGGGTTGTACCCGCACGAGGGCCGAGCTTCCCTCGCCAGAGGTCAGAGCAGGCTATTCCACGGTGCTAGCCACCTCGGCATCCGCCACCTCCTTCTCCTAGGAAGTATCATCGAAGGAGATCGAATGGACCTCCACTTCCCGGGCGCTCTCCTACGACGGTGATGGGCCTTGGACCGGGGGCAGTATTGAAGCTTGCCCCGCCTCCGTCTCCACTTCCTAGGCCGTTGGCTTCACCGCGCTCACGCTGGCCTCCACTGCCCCAGCCTCGGTGGTCCCGGGGGCTCCGGCCTTCGCCACCGCGGCCTCGGTGGTCCTGGGCACCCCGGCCTCCGTCGCCTCAGCCTCGGAGGCCTAGGAGGCCTCGGCCTTGCGGGGCGTAGGCTCCTCCTCCTCTGCTTGCTCCATGGCTGCCTTGGCCACCTCTCCTTGTGCGCCTAGCTCCTTCGGGTCGGCCTTGGCCAAGGCCGCACCACACTGTATGGCGGTTTGCGCCTCTGTCACCCATTGGGCAGTGCAGCTGGCGCTCACCTTGAGCGCCTTACGTGGTGCCAAGGCGGGCACTTCCACGTGACGCTTCTGGCTAAAGGTACAGATTCACAAGGTCAGCATGTGGCCAAGGGATGAGCGGGAGGTACTGCAACTCCACCGACAAAGCACTTACCTCAAGCGGGGATGCAACCACTTCGGCACTATGACCTTCCTCTATAATGGCGGCGGCGGCGGCGGCATGGCCTCTGTATCCGCTGGTGCCGGCCAGTCCTCGCTATACTCCGGCACCCCCTCGACCCTCTGCGGGGGCAGTTGCGTCGCCCCCACTGCCGCCCGCTCCACCTCTGCCGTTGAGACCACCGGGCTGATGGCGCACTTCCCTAACGCCCTTGCCTCGGGCGTGTCGGCCTCGGCCTCGGGGCGGGCGGTCACCGACCCCGAGGCATCCCCACCTTCTCCTCCTAGAAGCGCTGGGCTGCTCGCCGATGCCCCGAGCACCGTCCCCCCAACGTCAGGGAGGTGGTCCAGGGGACCTCGCCCCATCTCGCTCTCGTCATCTCCGCCTAAAGAATCCATCGACAGTGACGGTGATGGAGAGGCCTCCACCGGGAGACCGTCCTACCTCTGCTGCCGGTGACGCTTCTCTAGCTCCACGCGCTCGAGGATCTTCCTCTTGCGCTTTGCCTCCGTGGCATCCTTTCGTTTCTTCTATGCCTCAGCGTGCACCCGGTTCACCGCCCGCCACTCTGCGTCCTCAGGAACGGGCGGCGGGGAGGCTCGCACGTCCCTCATCCCCTATGGGGACGGCGAACACAAATAAGGGACTAAAAATGGTAAGGAACAAGGAGGCATCGGGGGGCCACAGTAGTGCGTGACTTACCAGAGAGAGGTACCCCCACGACGGGCGCATCACGATAGGGGTCAGACCACCGCTCTTCAACCGCCCCTCCACCGTCTCCCTCACCCGCCGTAGAATCTCGTCGTTGGAGAGGGGGATGACGGACATCCGGATGCCCTCGATCGGCTCATCCGGTCTCATGTCGAATATGCGTCGCCGCCGAGCCATCAGTGGCAGCACCCTCCGATGGTGGAAGGCCACCACAACCATAGCCGCCGTGAGGCCACGGCCGCGTAGCCTCTCTAGTCCCTCCAGGAGCGGCTGCAACTTGGGCTGGTCGACCAATGGGACGCCGAACCTCCACTTCTCCGGCAGACTCTCCATGACCCGCCCGGTGTAGGGGGGAAGCCCGCCGTCGTCGTTGTGGAGGTAGAACCAGCTAGTGTACCAGCGACGATTGGTTGACGTGAGCTGGGCCAGGATGTAAAGGTGCTACCGATCTTGGCGTACTTGGAGAGTGCAGCCGCCGGCCCTCAACGCCTTCCTCGTGCCCGTCGTGCCCGCCGGCTTGGTGGTATGCCCCGCCTGGAAGAGGTGGAGCCATAGCTCCCAATGGGGGGCAATGCCCAAGTACCCTTCGCAGACGGTGACGAAGATGGCCGCCTATGCAATGGAGTTGGGGTTGAAGTTGTGAAGCTCCATGCCGTAATAATGCGGGAGCGCCCGCTTGAACCGGTCCGCCGGGAGGCCGAGACCGCGCTCATGAAAAGACACGAAGCTCATGATGTACCCGTCGCGTGGCCTCAGCTCCGGCTCGCCCGACGGAGCCATCCACTCTAGCCTGTTGGGGTCAGTAACTGGGCGGAGAAGGCCATCGTCGACGAGCGACTGCAGCGTCTCCACGGACACGTCGGACGGACCCCAAGGATCTGCCGGGAGGATGACGGGGCTGCCGGCCATTACGCGGTGGGGAATGCGGCTACGGCGGTAAACCTCGCTCTGCCTCTCCTGCTCTCTCTCTCTCTCTCGCCCTTCTCCATTCTTCTCCCCGGCGCTCTCTGTTCCTAGCAATGGCTCAAGGGCGGCAAAGGTGAATGCAGGCAACGTATTTATGCAGGAAGGGGGCGAAGCGGACGGGCGACAAAATTAGGGAAGTTTCCCTCAAATCTGATACAGTTAATCTAGATATGATTTTACCGCCCACATACCCACCTTTTCCTTATTAATCACGTGAACAGTTATGTCCCATCCGCTGACACAACGTCGCATCCGACCGCTACAGCAACAGGCGTCGTTCTGCCTCCCCGAGAAAACCGCCTCAAAAGGCGCACCTACCGTTGTCAGCCGATGGGGGGGATATCCCCCACCCGATTCCTTTCAGACGAAGGAACTAGGCACCGAGCCCGTTATGGTCCAGGGGTTCGAAGGCTAGGCCCTAAGGGTTTCGACAGCCGCCCCAGGGCAACAGAGTCACGGACAACTATGGGTGAGCCCGTACATGGCTAAGGCCCGAGCAAGCGATCGCTCGGGACGCCCTAAGTCGTGTTCGAGACCGATAGGGAGGTCTCTAAATGGGATCCCACCGTAGGGAGGCATCGAGCCCCTAGGGCCCATCGAACGGCCCTGGGACCCACTAGAGAAGCCCTCTAGTACTTTTGGAGTGCGTCTCTAGACTGCTAGCTGACCCCTATCGAATGGGGCATGGGCCTCCACTCGGACTTACCTGATAATAGCTCACCAGAAGTGTCACCGCTCACGCCCACTGAGGGTAGCCTGGCATATTCCACCCCTCCTTCTGAATGAAAAGGGTGCACGAGGGTCACATAAAAAGCCAGGGGAACTCCTGATTGCCCTCTCACTCCGTGCAGAGGCTTAGGGGCTCTTCCTACAACCTTGCCCCCTCCGTCCAAACGAAAAGAACGCATGAGGGTCGCACAAAAAGCTAGGGGAACCCCTGATCACCCTCTCATAGGCTCAGGGGCTCTTCCTGCAACCAGGTCGAAGACAAGCAACCTGAACTCGCAAAGAAAAAATGTGATAAAGGGCACCGAGCCCATTATGGTCCAGGGGTTCGAAGACTAGGCCCCTAAAGGTTTCGACAGCTGCCCTAGGACAAACAGAGTCAGGGATGACTATGGGCGAGCCCGTACATGGCCAACGCCCAAGCAAGCAAATGCTTGGGATGCCCTAAGTCGTGTTTGAGACCGACAGGGAGGTCTCCGAATGGGATCCCACCGTAGAGAGGCACCGAGCCCCCGAGGCCAATCGAATGGCCCTAGGACCCACTAGAGAAGCCCTCTGGTACTTTTGGAGTGTGTCTCTGGACCGCTAGCCGACCCCTATCGAATGGGGCACGGGCCTCCACTCGGACTTACTCGATAACAGCTCACCAGAGGCGTCACTGCTCGCGCCCACCGAGGGTAGCATGGCATCCTCCACCCCTCCTTCCGAACGAAAAGGATGCATGAGGGTTGCACAAAAAGATAGGGAAACTCCTGATCGACCTCTTGCTCCGCGCAAAGGCTCGGGGGCTCTTTCTGCGACCAAGCCGAGGCTCAGCGACCTGAACTCGCACTCATGGGCTCGACAAACGCAATGTAACCCCTCACACGACGTAAGAAAAGCCCCTGGAGGAATAAATCCACTCCTCCAGGGCCTCGGGGGCTACATCCGACAGGTGTGCTCGCGCGCACCCACCGAGGCCTTGAGTATGAAACAACATCCCGCTAGGAGCTGCCGTGAGCCGAGTCTCATCAAAACCTCAAGGAGAGTGCTCACGCTCTCCCTGAGGCTCGAGGGCTACTGTCGGGTACCATAAAACAGGGGCCCCTAAGCAAAAACCAAAAAAATCACTTAGACCCCATCAAAATCAAAGCCAAGAGACAAACTATTGGCTAACCCCTAGCCTTGTCCGAGGCCACCGACTCTCCGCCTCGCTCGAGGCCTCGCACGAAAGGCCTCGGATAGCCTACCAAACCTCCACCTCGCTCGAGGCCTCGTATGAAAGGCCTCGGACGGTCTACCAATTTTTCGCCTCGCTCGAGGCCTCGCACGAAAGGCCTTGGACGAGGAACCGATTCTCTGTCTCGCTCGAGGCCCCACGCGTAAAGCCTTAGACGAGATGCCGATTCTCCGTCTCGCTCGAGGCCGGCTCGGCAATAACCCCATCGCCTCTGCCTCGACCGATCTCCCCGATAGAGCGTCGCTTCTAATTAATGCGACCAACCACTCCCACGACATCAGCCAGACGACGGCTCGACACTGCAGAGCGGCCGATAGGACGAGAAGTCACATCAACACCATACCGTCCGGGATAGGACAGGGCAGGGGTTACCGCCCGCTATGCTCGGTATTGTGCCCACGACCGGTGCCCGCACTACACTATGCTACCTAACCCCTGCTCCAGGAACAACGCGGCGTGGGGAGTCAAGTCTGGGTCACTATAGCCTCGGAATCAGTGTATAGGACCAACTGCTCCCTCCAAGCCTCGACAATTCACTTCAGGGTCTCGGCAACCTCGGAATTCGCACCCGCCGAGCCCCCCACGATGGCTCGGCCTTGGCACCAACTGAGCCTCAGCTCTTTACGCGGTCAACACACAGCAACCGGCACGTCGCCTACCATGCCCTGTGTCAAGCTATCACTGAAGCTCCCACGTCGCACAGGATCGGGTGTGACCGGCGCATTGCTCCAGCACTTCAAGGACAGGACCACTCCGTCAACCATGCCGCCATAGTGACAAGCTACAGGGTTTGGACAGGTCGCCTCTGTTCGCATGATGCTACGTAGCAACCCCATGTATCACCCCTGTCCCCCCTTCAACTATAAAAGGGAGTCTGGGGCCATTTCTAGGGACGAAGGATAGACTTACTCTCACACTCACACACAATCAGACATAGACGGGCTCACGAGATAGACACGAGCGGACGAGATAGACAAACACGAACACAGACAGACAGATTCACTCACACAAGCGACACTCTGTAACACGTACGCTTCCTCGTTGCCTGAGATCAACATCTCAAGCAATTCGCACCGCTCCTCGCAGAGACCTGGGACTAGCTCCCTCTCTCACCCTCCTTGTAACCCTCTACTACAAGCACTTCAGTACAAGGAATATAAGATCGATCTCTCGGACTGGACATAGGGCACCTCTTGCCTGAACCAGTATAAACCTTATGTCTCTTTGCATCACCATCCGGGATTAGGGGCACGCAGTACATTTTCACTAGTTGGTTGAGGGTCTGCTGGTCCAAAACACCGACATGCGCCGACCACGTTTCTCCAAACCTCCAACGTTATCGCCGAACGGTTCTCTCCAATGTCGCCGAATGATTTCTCCAAAACGTCGACACATTTTTTCCAAAAATCACCAAATAAGTCTTCTCCAAATCACCGAACACTTTGCTCCAAATCTCCAAGATATTTCGCTGAATAGCGAGCAACAAACTTTCTTTTCTGTTCTCTTCGGAGAAGACCCAGTTTCTGATCTCTCCCTACACGTGCCATGGGCTCCGCGCTCTGCGTTATGGGTGGTTGGCTGTGGTTCCTTGGTCACGCCTATTTGTTCTACACGTCCATGGGATTCGCGCTCGACGTTATGGACTTTGGGCTAGCCAAGGCCAAGAGTTCCGCACAGAACTAATTGCTCGGATGCCGCTTATACTATCTCCAAGATATTTCAACAATCGCCGAGTAGCACATGTTTCGCTATATTCTCTATGGAGAAGACCCAGTCTCTGATCTCTCCCTACACATGCTACGGGCTCTGTGCTCTACATTATGGGTGGTCGGTTGCAGTTCCTTGGTCACGCATGTTCCTCCTACACGTGCACGGGCTCCGCGCTCGATGTTATGGACTATGGGCTAGCTGAGGCCATAGGGGGTCAGTATCGAACTAACTGCTCGAACTCTACTTATACTGCATATAAATACATCATGGTCAACACTATGAGGATTTTCTTTTGTTGAAACTACAAGCAAACTGCATACACATGCACCTTGTAACATTCCTCACATACATAATTGTTTTTTGCGCTTTTGTGCGTTCTAACTACACTGTCAAGATATTATAGATGACAATCTCTGAACAGATCATCAAGCTCCACCATCACCGTCCGTCTCACCGAACAGGTCTATATCACCACCCAGCTTTTTCGCTACATCCTCCACCTGATCCTCCAACTGCTGGGTCTCCGCATCGCTCAGTCCTTCGGTGAACCCACCCCCTATCGCCTGAAGGTCGATGGTTGGGTAATGGGACTAAACCACCGTAAGGGTGTGAGTAGCGACGGACACAACGGCGTCGCGGTTGAAGCTCTTGAAGTTCTCCCACGCTGCCTTACACCTCTGGATGATGGTGTCCGAACGTTGCCGCCTACCATCGAGTTGAATACCCGGTTCTAGTACAACATAGTCAAGCACCAGTTTAATTGCGGCGACTACAGCATTGAAGTTATCCCTTTGGGTCCTAGCCTCTTGCACTAGCACATCAAACTATGCCTTGGCTTTATGACGGTAGCCTGTAAGTGTTACAATGTTCCATCATATAAGGAAACTACTTCGACAGTAATTCTGACCAGAAGGTATTCACCTTTCAGCTCCTCGGCCAGTTTGTCTGCTCGCTCAGACTCCTTTGCCTTCTCCCATCAAAGTTGTTCGACGGCCTGGTGCAGTTGGCCGAGCTCCGCATCTTGCTCTACAAGCGCAACAGTTAGCACCAAAAATATGGTTGTTCAGCAATACCAAGTGCATTCACCGATATACTCTACCTACTTTCTGCTCGGATACACTTCTAAGCTCTTCGGATTTCTATTCCAACTGCTCAGAGGCACTCCTTAGTTGTCTAGAGACAGCAGCCAGCTGCTCGGATTGGCTCTATAGCTGCTCAGACTAGCTCCGCAGCTGCTTAGATGCAGCCGCTAGCCGCTCGGACAGGGCACCCTTCTAGTATTCTAGGTCCCGCGTGTTGGACTCTACAAGGTCTCGTTCACGCTGGGCCCTCTAGATGTTTCTCTCCGAGATATTCACCGCCTCTTTGAGTTTTTCGTTCTCCTCGGTGAGGGGCTCCATCCTCTTTATCAGCTGGCGGCGCTGCTCGGCAGTCCGCGTTATCTCCTGCAAATGCATAATGACAATGTCAAAATCCAGTTACAAAAGTCAAAGAGGAGCATTTCAGACATAGTACTAACCTTGATTTGCTTCGTCAACCCAGCAAGGGTGGTTTCTAGTCTCCTGAACTCCCTGGTGGTGTCCTCCTCTTCAACAATTACTATGTCACCGCCATGCTTTTGGAGGATTCGGATAGCTTGGGGTCAAGGTTCCTCACACTCGATCTCCTCCACCTCATCCTCCTCTGTTGCAGCCGGAGGCACCACCTGGGGGCTCGGTGGCTGGATAGCGGGTCTGACTATGCCTTCCAACGACTCGGGGAGCGCCGTCTGCTCCTTCGGCACTGCAAGATTCTCCACTCCAGATTCTAGTGCGATGCTTGTAACTACAGTTTCTACTCCAGAGGATGTGGCGGCGCCTCCCATCGCTGAGGGTACAGTCATCGACTCATTCATCGTTGACGGTAGCTGTTCGTCGCCGCCAAGTCCACCAACGGCGGTAATTGGCTCCACCGCGTGCTAACGAGCACCGAGGGACTCTAGGATGGGGTCCAACGACATTCCCTCTGTCTCAGAGCTAGCCTTCGGCTGCTTGTCAGTCTGGATGGACGGGACTGGATCCATCGTACGCCTTGCTCTGCATCAAGTTAGCTCATCAGTCGTCACAAAAGTTAAGAACCTACAGCAAATTAACTCCAAGGCAAGGATACTTATGGTTTGGTCTACCGGTTCAATTTCTTGAACCGGTGGTGCCTGCCCGAGCCCCCAAGCACAGCCATGGGATCGACTCCCATACTCTATGGAGGAGGTCTTGGCTCCTCCATAGTCAACCTTTGTTCTGCCTGATGCTCTGGGGCCCTCTCCGCCTATTGCTCTGGTTTTCCCTCCGCTTGTTGCTTGGGGACTCCCGTCGTTTGCCCCGTAGGGACTCCCGTCGTCTACTGTGCGGGAACTTCCCTCGCCCACTGCTTAGGGACTTCCCTCATCTATGGCTCAGGGACTTCTTCGACTCCCCTTGGTTGATTCCCCATGGGAGTGCTGCGTGAAGGCTCTTTCATGCTCTATGGAGGATCCGTCGGAACTTCGTCATCATCCGACCAGTCGAATACAGCGGTCCTTCACGTTCGATTGGTCTGATCATCACCAAGCGAGATGCCGTCCGGTTTGATGGAAGCAGAACCCGTCGTCTTTCTCCTCTTCTGGGTCGGCTCATCTGCCGCTGCCCTCTTCCCCTGGGCTTTCTCCGATACCAGGGGAGAACTCTCCGTCCAACCAACATCCGTGCCTCCGGAGTCCGATGAGACGCCGATGGCACTTCATTCAGGTTGAGTTGGTGGTCGTGCATCCATAGCTAGTGGCCAATTGCCCTTTGGCACACTTGAAAAGTACACCGCCCTATCCTGTGAATGGATCTTCGCATAGGTAAATTAGTCTACTGCTCGGCAATGAAGAAGGGTAAAAAGCATCAGGAATACACAACTGAGATATTTACCCGAGGAGGCAGATTTTTGTAGTTGAAGGGCCTCGTATACCCTGACATGTTGAAAGAGGAAAACGGATTGAATAGCTCTGTGGCCTGCTCTTCACAAACGTTCCTCGATAGCATCTCCGGCCTCTCCCGGGTACCTTTGGTTCCCCCCTTGAACTCGAAGGCTAGATGCACCCTCTCTTTATAGGGCTGCACGCGGTGTACTATAAAGCTTGCTGCTACTAATCCGTCGTTGGTTCTCACACCCCTTATTAAGGCAAGAAGCTCCCTCACTTGCTCCATGTCAGTGCTGTTCGGCATCTCCGACCAGCTCCTCCGACTCTCTGGGATGTGGTCGGCATCGCAGCGGACGGCTGGGTGGCTCTATTTTATGTAGAATCACCTGGCGTTCCACCCCTTCAATGATGTGTTCAGCGGCACAGTAAGGTACTCGCCGCCATCCCATCACGCAGCTGAAGGTACACCCCGCCAACCACTTTGGAACCACCGCCGCCTCTCTTTTTTAGCCAGAACAGGTAACGGAAGAGGTTGAAATGGGGGAGGATTCCGAGATTTGCCTCACAGAAATGGATGAAGATTGAAATGTGCAGAATTGTATTGGGATGGAGGTTGCACAGACTAACTACCCAAAGCTCCAACAGATCCATCAGGAACAGATGAACAGAAAATCCCAACCCGCGCTAGAAATAATCCTCGAATACCACCACTTCATCGGTATGAGGTGTTGGGAAGGACTCACCAAGGGTAGGCCGCCATCCGGCGGTGGCACGGTCAGGAAGAATGCTAGCCTCCACCAATCTGTTAAGCTCTGCCTCTCCCGTTCGCGATGGCAACCACTCTTTGTCCCACTGGGCGCCGGCGCTCGCCTTCTTGGGGCTTGTTTTCTTCGATTTGGCAGTTGTTTTCTTCGGCGCCATCTCTCTGATGTGATTGGGGTTTGGTGGTGGAAGCAAATGTGGAAGCGAATCTAGAAATGCGAGGATTGAGGATGAAGACAGAATGGTAGAGTGGCAAAGGTATGAATGCGGGATACGGCGGCGTAGTTATAAAGCACTTTCCCCACCCTCTCGCATTCGAGGGTTTTTGGGAAACCGTGCCCGCAATTTGCGCCCCTCTGAATTCTTTGACGCGGATTAATGGGCCATAGCCTGGGCTTTCGCGTAATTGCAACCCATGTAGCTCATTTATCGCCGCTGTTGGTTATTACTCACCGAATAATCGCCGCCTTCTCCGCCATTTATTGAGGCTCAGTAACGGTTACTGTACATCCATTACTCCAGTTTTTTCTCCATGGTGGAGTTTTTCAGATATCTCCATACACGACTCGGAGACTGGCTGCCTGCTCGATCGGTCTTTTTAATATTTTTCTGTTTCTGACCCTAGCACCACGTGACTGCGTCACCTACTATCAAGCTCGGAGACTAAGTGGGCATACTTCACCTTGCGGTGAATGTGCTCTCTCTCATTTTCAGGGCTACGCTCGAGGACTGGCTTCCTGCTCGGCTGGTCTTTTGCTATTCTTCTACTTTGGACCCTAGCACCATATGACTACGTCATTTAATGTCAGGATCGGGGACTAAGTGGGCACACTTCACCTCGCGGTGAATGTGCTTGCTTTATTCTGGAAGACTCCGCGCCTCTCGAAGCTAAGAAAGATTATCTCCTTTTCTCGTGGACGGACTCTACGTGGGCACACTTCATTCACTATAAAGAAAATTTTTATTATGAACTTGAGCTCCTTACACCTTTATAGCAAGCCGTGCTTGGGTTATGCCGCTCGCCTATGGTTCGTGCTGCTCGGCTACGGTTCGTGCTGCTCGGAAACAATACACGCTGCTTGGCAACTACTCACAACTGCTCAGCAACTCATCACGGTGGTCGAACCATGAGTTCGACTGCTCGGCTTTGTTTGCACCTGCTCGGACAAGCTCAAGACGGCGTTGCATAACGGGTACAAGGCGCTCGGGGACTAGCTGTGGGGGGTATGACCCCGGATACCCATGGCAGACCACATGGGCTGCGCCCTCAGGGGTGGCCCAACCCACAAGACGAAGCCTTACAGGGCATGACTCTGGTCGGCGTCTTCCGCAAGACATCTGGGAGATATCCCAAAGATACTACGAGATTTGTTAGGATATGTATGATCCTAACCGACTTGTAATCCTGCTCCTCGGACTATATAAGGTGGGCCGGGACCCCCTCCAAACACACGCAATATCAGACGATAGCTAATACAAACCAACAGACCACAGGAGTAGGGTATTACGTCATACTGACGACCTGAACATGTCTAACTCGTGTGTCTCTGTTGTCTTCTTGTTCTTGATCTCACGCTCCTCTACCGATCAATCTACCTTCGTGGGATACCCCTCGGAGGACTGCCGACGATATTCTATCGACAGACGGCGACATCAAGGCAGAGATGGTGTCGCCGCCATAGAATAATTTTCTCCGGTATGTTTCTCCGTTTTATTGTGGTTAAATCTAGCCACGATGAAGGACTAGGGAGAATAAGTTTCAGATTGGTCTTCCTCATCCTTCGGCGACAGAAAGAAGGAGACACCAGAAAGAAGAAGTTTCTCAACTCCACCTACATGAATGTTGGTCGTCGTTCGTTGGGCATATGTTCTTATGCCTTTTGTCGATTGTTTGCCTGTACGAACATCCATACGGCAAAGCATCGTACATGTTTGGTTTTGAGATTTGGAGCTATTCACAGCATGGGTATAATTTAGATGAAAATCAGTTTCTAAATAATTGTGTAATCCAGAGTGCTTGTAACGTGTTGATGTACCCCGCTATTACCGAATATAATTCTTCCTTCGCCAAAAAAAAAAACGAGTGAACGTGGATCCAATAACAATATGCACAATATACTTTACGTTGGGCCATCCACCGAGTAAAAAGAAAATCGCGCGACACGGAGGGGCGAGCGGGCTGCGGGCTGCCACGTACGCGGTTGAAGGCCCGGAGAGCGCGGGCCCACGACGTTGGCGCGAGGCCGCCGGTGGGCAGGAGCAGAACGCCTGCCGCGTGCGAAGGCCCGCAACGGCCCACCGGGCTGCTCCGGCGCCGTTCCTGCTCGCTCTCGCCAAGCATGTTGAACTGAAAATCGACTGCGCATGTATCGGTTCACCAGAAGAAATGATTCCAAAAAAAATGATATATAGCATACAAAGTCTTTTTACAGTCAGTTCGTATTGCGCCAACCGACAGTACAAATATCTGTACTGTTGGCTCTACACCTTCCTGCAGACGTTGTGCCTACGTGTTTGGCTCTACATATTGTACTAGTGCGACTTGGTACTATATGTGAGAAAATTAGTTTCTAGGTCCTAAAAAAAAATTTGTGCTTAGTTTCTTGACCCTTTTTCTTTTAAACTTGTCTATTTAGCCTCAAAACGAATTTGGTTTTGTTCCTGGGCCCTTCGTCCATTCTGTCATATTTCACCGTTAACCAGCCAAGTGGAGCAACGCGAAAAGACCAAAGTGCCCCTTTACTTGTTCGTTCCTATCTGCAGCTTGGTCGGTTGGCTGGTTCGTATCGTTGCTTGTTCGTGAAGAAGTACGGTTGACTGGTTTGTGTCAGAGAAAAATACTATTCCGATTGAAAATTTACGATCGTTTACGACAAGCCCAAATAAAATGTAATTCTAGCTAGGTATGCAATTCTATGTACGAATGTGCTTGTCTAGATTCGTATCTAGAACTACATTTTATTTGGGATGAGGTTAGTGTATATTCTTGTAGTTGTAGCAGCAAGAGGCCTGTCTCCATCTATCATCACTTGGCGTAGGACTACTTGACTAGGGTGATTATAAATCAACGGAGTGCGTGCTACTTGGGATGAAGGATGATTGATGGACAACATCTTGGTGAGTCGATTGAGATGGATGGACGAGTGAAAGCAACATGCACTGTCTGTTTGTGAGACGACGACGACTCAACTGTGGCCACTGCTTACTAACCATATGCATGATTCTGTGCGAACACATTCCGCTAGAATTTAGATCTTCCATTAATTTCATACAAAATATCTTAAGATTTGTGTCTTAATCAATTTTTAATTTGACTAAATTTATAGAAAAGACCATTAAAATTCTCTTAATTTATAACATCAAACTAGTATCATTAGATTAGATGCACTATGAAAATATATTTTTTACAGAAATATTGATACTCTCTTTTCCCTGTGTAAAGTAATAAATAAATTCAGAACAACTCAAGAATTTAATATATCTAAGATAGAGGTACGTAGTAGCTCTAGCTGACACTAATGTTTGTTTATATTCATATCGACAAAGATTTAGGCTATATTAATTTTAAAAGAAGAGGTCGTACGTACCTTCTTTTAAAATCATTACGCTAGGAGTATTATTTTAAAATGGCTATGCTTGCCCTTGGTTGACGTTCGAGGCTTACATCACTAAGATGACGATTTACATATGTAATGGCCTGCCTAATGTATGCCTCTGTGGCTGCTTGACTTTCTAGAATCCAGGTAAGCATGTATTATTGGTGAACGTCGAAAGCAGATTTTTTTTTCAACATAGATGTGTATGAGCACGTTTTTTTATTATATTGGAGCAAGGCCCCAAGGCAGGCTCCTTAGCTTAGTCCCAAAGTTTTGCGGTTGACGTCCTTGGTTTCCTTCCAGCTCGATCGTCTCCTCCTTTTCTTTTCTAACTAACGAATGTTTGGTTGGGACCTGGGAGCATGCTTGACCTTTTGAACCCAATCTTTAGCTAGGACACTGCTATTGATACGAAAACCATTTTTATAGGTGGAGAGTAACGCATTTCCACATGTATTTAGCCAATCGTATGCATAAATGCCTATCCCACAACATGCAATTCTAAGTGAACCACCGTGGAGCGGGGGGGGGGGGGGGGGGGGGGGGGGGGGGAGTAGTTTTTTTATTTAATTATGATTGATTAGAACGTGTGTTATGATTAGGGATGAAACGGGTGGAAAAACCATATACAACTGTTTTTCATTTTTGTTTCGTATTTGATCATTGAAAACGGGAATGGGACCGAGATACCTAGGAACCAAAACGAAAACGGGAATATGAAAATGAACAATCACATACGAGAATTGGATCATGGCATGTTCCTATTTGACATGTTAGGAGCTAGCCTCATTGAAGTGCCTCGTGGGTTTTGTGGGCGTGGTTGGTTCCCTGGAGGAGCCTGCGTGTCTGCACTGATTGGTTGGCTGAATGGAGGCTTCAGCTGACGGGTGTAAACTAGCCCACCTAACCTGGTTGTCCAGAAACGAAATGAGATTGGTGAGTCTGGCTCGTGTAGCGCACGACACCCGTTCCCACAAGCACTTTTCTCTCTATAAAGCTAGTTCATCCGTCGACCCAAACAATCTCTCTCTAACATGTCTCTGTTCAGCTGATAACCAAGTAGAATGCTCTTGCACGAGATGAAACTGGTGGGCAGGGGCCTGGCTAGATGGTATGAGCCAGGCTCAACCTTTCTTCGAACCAGTCACGCTCTTGGTGCCTGTCAAGAGAACTTTCTAAATTCTTGAACTAATATTTGACGAAAAGATCTACGGCCTGGTCGTTTGTTGGTTTCAGCCAGCCCAAACCAGCCAGCAAACAGTGTTTTTCTCTTACAACAAACCAGCACCAGCCAGCCCAAACCAGCACAGAAATCAACCAGCGAACATGCCGCTAATATTCAAAGGTTGCTATAGTAATAACCACTAAAATTTATCACGTATTTCATAGATATAGGATGAATACATGTCTATTCCGCCTAAAAACATGATTCCACATAAATACAACCTGTTCGGTTGACTGGTTCGTATCGTTGATGATTCGTGAAGAAGTACTGCTAGCTGGTTTGTGTGAGAGAAAAATACTATTCCGACTGAAAATTTACGATCGTTTACGACAAGCCACAGCCAAACGAGCTGATAAACCGAAACATCTCCTCCCGCGCGCGCTTCCCCGTTCAGTTTCCGTATTCTTTCCACAAATTCGAAAATAAGCACAATAAACATATAGAAAATGGAACAGAGACATAAGTTTTTTTTTTGTGAGGATAACAGAGACATAAGTTATCTGATCCTTTTTTATCTCTGAACAGAATGCAAGTGGTGCTTCTGCATCTTCATTCTTATTTTTTTTTGGAAACCATCAGCTTCACCGTGAAGCATAAGTTTAACTGAATATGTAAGGAATCGAAGGAGAGCCGCGAACAATTTCTTGTTCTCGAATTAGAATGTGTTAACAGCAACTGACAAGTGGGCCCACTGATTAAAGGACTTGGGAGAAGCTTGCAGCCACATCATTCCGCTCACTCAAGTGGTCAGTGACTTGAGTGTCCTGTCTGCCCACCCCGAGAAAAAAAAAAACACCTCGCAGCATTCCGAGTGGAACAGCTTCAGCCTCCAGTGCACGCTGGCGGCGGCGGCGTCCTTTTCTCCTACCGCTGGCCTGCCCGCGCGATAAATATCTCTCCCAACTCCTCTTCCTCTTCGTACTGTTCTCCAGGGCGAGGGCTTGTCCTCGTCTCCAACGCCGGCAAGAGCTACTACAGAGCTTCTTCCCAAGCGCGATATGAAAGATGCGTGCGGCGGAAACGCAGACGGCGGAGCTGTACTGTAGTGCCACCATGGGATTGCCAAATTGGTTAGCTCTTCCTTCACGTACTGTACATGATTTTATTTTTCCCAGCAGCTCGTAGTGGATGTGGATGTTTTGGCTCCTCCATTTCGATTTTTGGGCAAGGAAGCAGGGCTTTAAGGCAGATTCCATTTCCTCCGTTCCAAACACCATGTGCTGTCAGCCAACAAACATGGGACTTGGATCCCTTTGTAATTCCTTTGAAAAGCCACCGATCCAAGCATGGTCGCTGTCCGTTTTTATTTGGCTATTTCCTAGGGGGATTTGGCGATGCTTTCAAGTCACGGTGAACTGTCCTTTGTATTTTCAGATTTGGAACCAAAGAATTAGATTTTTCTTGTCATGATGTTTGATTCTTTTCTTCCAAATTATCCAAGAATTATATATAGGTTTTCCCATCTTTTCTTCCATTTTCACTGCTCAAATTATGCCTTTGCCCACTGGTCCACTGGTTAATTACTCTATTTATTAAATTTCTGTAGATACAGGTGGCCAAGAAGACATCAACAAATGGGGGCTTTCTTGAGCTCCGCCGCCAGCAAGGACCAGCAGTGGGAGCACGACGAAGCTCCACGACCAGATTCCTCCAAGAAGATGCGGATTTCGACCCCTCTCTGCAGCCACGGCCACCCGAGGCTGATCCCGGGGCTCCCGGATGAGATCTCTCTGCAAATCCTCGCGAGGATGCCGCGGATGGGGTACCTGAAGGCCAAGATGGTCTCCCAGAGCTGGAAGGCGGCGGTAACCGGCGCAGAGCTGTACCGGCTGAGGAAGGAGCTTGGCGTGGCCGAAGAGTGGCTGTACATACTGATGAAGATGGCAGATGATCAGAAGCTGGTTTGGCACGCTTTCGATCCTGTTAGCAACCAATGGCAGAGGCTGCCACTCATGCCTGGGATCAGTCATAGCAGAGTCTATGGGTTGGGCTTGGGGGATCTGGTGAGCGCTGGCATAAGGATCTTTGACATTATCAGAGGCTGGCTTGGTCAGAAGGAATTGTTAGGCAGTATACCATTCTGTGGCTGTGCCGTCGGCGCTGCTGATGGCTGCCTCTATGTTTTGGGTGGGTTCTCTAGAGCTTCCACAATGAAATGCGTGTGGAGGTATGATCCCTCTGTCAATTCATGGCAGGAGGTGAGCCCGATGAGCACCGGGCGTGCCTTTTGCAAGACTAGCCTGTTGAACAGCAAGCTGTATGTTGTTGGTGGTGTGAGCAAAGGCAAGAATGGGTTAGCTCCGCTGAAATCCGCTGAAGTGTTTGACCCGGCAACTGGGGTTTGGGCTGAGGTGCCAGATATGTTATTCTCCAAATCGCAAGCTCTACCGATGGCCTTAGCTGATCTACTTAAGCCTATTGCTACCGGAGTGACCTCATACAGAGGGAAGCTGTATGTTCCTCAGAGCCTTTATTCCTGGCCCTTCGCTGTTGATGTTGGTGGAGAGATCTTTGATCCTGAGACAAATTCATGGGAACAAATGCCTATGGGCATGGGTGAAGGTTGGCCTGCAAGGCAGGCTGGAATGAAATTGAGTGCTGTTGTAGATGGCAATCTGTATGCCTTGGAGCCAGCAACTTCTTCTGGCAGTGCCAAGATAAAGATGTACGATGCTCAAGAGGATACTTGGAAGGTTGCTGTAAGCCAGGTACCTGTTGGGGCCTTTGCCGAGTCAGACAGTCCTTACTTGCTTGTTGGATTTCTTGGAAAGCTCCATTTGATCATCAAGGATGCGGGTAGCAGAATTGATGTCATGCAAACGGACTCTCTGAAACCAATGGATTCACCAGCCCTTTTGACTGGCATAACATGCCAAGTCCCAGATGTCTCCTTGGAACAAGCAGATGTTTGGAAAGCCATTGCGTCGAAAAGTATCACAACTGCTGAACTTGTCAGCTGTCAGGTTCTTAGCATTTGAGTTTTTAAGGTTGAGTTTCTCTGGATCTTTGTATAAGTTTGTGCAGTAGATATGTTTGTGCCGCACATCTAATTTGTCAGGCAACTTCTTGTGGTTTCAACCTGAAGAATAGGTAGTCTCCGTCTTCTGTTACAAATGTAATCAGTGAACTGCAGAGATTATTTTCTGTCAGCAATGTACATATGTGTGTGCAATCTGGGTAATTCAGTTTTGTAATTGTTTTCTTCTACTCTTATCTATGTATATAACATTACATAAAACTGAATAAGGTTGTTGCAGCTTTGTCCAATTCCAAAGGCAACAGTGCTGAGTCAATCACCAGAGCAATCTGAACCCAGTTCATTGTTCAAACCGCTGTAAATTCCAGTTTTCATACCATGGACTTTGGTTTCTCCATGGAAAGTGTGTGCAATGATCCCCTTGAAGAGACATGTGTTTCCTCCATCCATGATGCATTCCAGAACCTGTGAATCTTTATTCGCAATTTTTTTTTAAAAAAAATCCTTTTTTTGGTCAGTCAACTTGAAAATATGTTCCGTTCCTGACTTGCTTTCACAATCTTGGATCTGTACATACTCCTATGTTCCTCGAGCTCCGCATCAGAACATTCTAATTCAAGAAGATCGGCATGATCTCTGGATAATATAATTTGGCATTTTAGGAGCAGGCAGTACCAGTATGAATCGAATCCATGTTATCATGATGCCTTACCACAAGTTCCTTTGAACTGTTGCTGGTCAAAAAATGTGAGGCTCTTCAGTTCAGCCGCATACTTGGCGTGTTTTTTTTCTTATTGACTCCTGCTGTCACTTGCGTGATGTCGATATCTGTCTATCTGTTGATTGTCAATAATAGCTGCGAACAAAAAAAAATGTGGAAGCGTCTCATGATTATGATGTTGGCAAGTGCTCTTCGGGCCTAAAATAAAAGCACTTCTAGAATATGTTGGAGAGATCAATTCTGTTACTCATCTGTCCCCAAAAAAACCGAAGTCTCGTTTACCAAAGAGTTAAGCAATCTCTTAGTTTTGTTTGACTTCTCATGAAGCAAGATTTTCATTCTTTGGTTTCTCCAGTTCATTGTTCAAACGTTGGTGTGGTGTTCTGCAGATTGGAGTTTAAACCCTCCATTTCAACATTTACAGGCATTATTCCGATATCTTACATAAAAACGTTGAAGTTTCACAAAGTGTTTAGTGAGATTTGAAAAAATATTGAGATCCTCTTTGGAATGCGGGACCTTTTTTCTATTTCATATGAAAACAAACTTATTCCAAAGTGCCCTGGATCTAGTATTTTCAAATGTTGACTAGTAGTTCAAAATTTTAGATATACTAAATATTTTTAATGTATTATTTCAAAATCTTCACATAAATGTTTCCAAACTGGTAATCAGGTTTTGGGAATTGTTAAACCAATTACACAAAGTATTGAAAACACAAAAACATAAATATAATAACACTAGAAGGGCTCAGGATGCACGACTTTGGGCTGACATCCGCGAAGTGGGCCGACACCAACAGAACCGGGCCGCTACTTGCGAGCCGGATGGGCATTGGGCTCGTACTAACTCACAGACACGTGGGTCCGGAGTCACGCTCCCCTTTCGCACGTGCGCGCCGAAACCGGACGCCGTCACGCCGGTGCCGTCGCCGCCTGAACCCGCCGCGGTTTCGCCATCGCGCGGCCGCCCACCATTTCTGCGACCCACCCCACAGAAAAGCTTCGCCCATGTCGTCGCCGCCGACGCGTCTTCTTCTTCTTTTTCTCCCCCCTGCTCCTCCTCCTCCTCCGCCCCTCCTCATTCGAACCCGCCATGGTCACCTCCAAGCCCCTGCCGCTCCGCCTCGCGGTGCCGCTCGCCCTCGCCCTCCTCCTCGCGCTCGCCCTCGTCGCCAACTTCCTCTGGGCCTCCTCATCTCGTCGAGCCTCCCCGCTCTCGGCCTCCTCTTCCAGAACGGTAACCACGCCTCCGCGCGCCGCATTGCCCTGGCACGAACCAATGGCATGTTCTGAACCATTGCTCCTCTCGCAGGTGATGCGGAAGCGCGCCAAGGCGGTGGGGCACCTGAACGCGACGTACGCAGACCTGCCGGCGCCGCACTGGGACTGGGAGGAGATGCCCGCGGCGCCCGTGCCACGCCTCGACGGGGCGTCGGTGCAGATTGGGGATCTCCTCTACGTCTTCTCCGGGTACGGGAACATCGACCATGTGAGGCACCTTTGCTTACTATCGCCTTGTTCTTCTGGAGTCTGGACGATTTCCCTTTCGTAATGTCTTCACGCTTCCTTAAAAGATTGAACGGCTAGTGTAAGTGTTCGGTTTTGCTGGTAAATAAGTCACCAATCGAATTATGAGCTAATTCCATTACATCGAAGGTGCAATCTGTGTAGTATTAGCTTCATTTGGTTAGCAGCTTTGAGTTTTTCGCTTTAGCATAGAAATAGAATGCCGGAAAAAGGAATTGCAAAACTAATCATACACGTATATCACTGATCGAATCTAGCTGTAAGGTTTTAACTTTTCCGGGGATGTAACATTTAGAATTTCAAATAGTAGGATCTGTAGTATATGAGCAAGATCAAGCATTTCTTACTGCGAATGATTACTACTGCAAATCTTGGCAGTATCCTTCCTTTCTGAACTATTGCTTTGTTCATTGCTTTTCAGGTCCATTCTCATGTTGATGTTTACAATTTCACTTCTAACACATGGGCCGAAAGGTTTGATATGCCCAAGGAGATGGCACATTCTCATTTAGGAATGGCCTCAGATGGTAGGTACATCTATGCAGTTTCAGGACAGTATGGACCACAGTGCCGCGCCTCGATCAATCGCAACTTCGTTTTCGACACAGAGACTAGAGAGTGGCATGAGTTGCCCCCTTTACCATTTCCTAGGTATGTGTGGTACAGTGCACTTAGTTTATTAGCCATAAACCCGTTCATGGAGTGATGCTTATGTCTTTTCTATGTTTTTTTCTTCTATATATCATTTATTATCATGTACACACTTGTTCAAATTTGGTTCTAGTCCATTGGCTTTACCAATTCATGCTACTATCCAACAAACATGTTAAACACATAATGCCAGGCATCTGCTTGTTATAATTTTGCTTCTAATTTTGCATTTTCTAATGTCTGAGCAGTTAACTAAGAATCAAATTGTAGTATTCTGTATGGAGAATAATCTTTTAGTATGCCACTTGATCAGCCTAAACCTACAAAATGACATTAACCTTTTAGCAATACATGGAATTATTGTATTGTAAGGCCCTCTATATACTGCCAATGTTTATTTTCAAAATCTGCTGAAATGGTTTATTGCTTGCATTCTGTATTTCTCTAGTTGTTGCTGGCACATAGCACCAAAAAACTTTAATTTGTGAAAATTTTCAGGTATGCACCAGCTACTCAGCTTTGGCGTGGGCGGCTCCATGTGATGGGTGGAGGCAAAGAGGACCGTCATGAACCTGGATTGGAGCATTGGAGCCTTGCTGTCAAGGATGGCAAGGCACTGGAGAACGAGTGGCAAGCTGAAGTACCCATACCACGTGGTGGACCTCATAGGTATGTCGGAGTGAACTTGTGTCATTTGCCTGCAGTCGCGATGAGTCATGCCTGTTTTGAGGGATGATTGTTGGTATCTAGTGCTTAGAGACTCATACTGTTTATCCTTTGTTGTGGTACAGTACAGATGTTATGTCGGTTGTCATTTCCTTTTTGCGAGACCCAGTTACAGACGACGCTCACAAACACGAGCGCACACTCACCCCCATTAACGCACGCACGCACACCCTACCTCTATGAGCACCTCCGAAGAACTGAGTTGGACCGGCAAATCTTGAGATTGATGAAGTCACCATAGGCACCTCGCTGTCGACGGGCACGTCGCCTACCACTGAAAGTGTCGGTGTTTCGTACGAACACCGGCAAGTAAATTTATAGTAATGCGCGTTAGGCTCGGATGGTGTGCTAAAGGACACAAAATTTATACTGGTTCGGGCCGAATGTCCCTACGTCCAGTTTGTTGCTGCTCGTGTTATTAGCACCGTGAACGGTCTGTAGTAAGGGGTACAAACGATCGAGAGAGGGGGACTGGTCCCAAGTCTCTGATGGAAGGGTTGAAAGGAGGTCAAGAGCTTCGTAGCAGCTTGACTGTGTGTATGTGAGTCTTCTTGTTCGGTTCAAAGTTCGTCCTTTTGATGGAGGAAGCGCATCCCCTTTTATAGAGGAAGGGGCTGGCTTATACAAGGGTGAGGGTTTAGGATGTATACTCTATCTAGTCTTGTGGCTCACGTCTACCTGGCCTGGTTCTTCATTCTGATGAGTACGAAGGAAGATAAGCGCCTACAATACTGTCGATGTCTCTGTAGAATGTCAGATTGATCACAGAATGCTGCCCTGCGCAGGGTATGGGCTGTAGTAGCCTCTCCCAGCCTTGCCCCGCACGCCTTCTGGTTCCTGTGAGTCTTCGTCGGAGGGACGAGGGGTCGGGGTCCGGAGTAACGCCGTGGTCAAGGCCTTCTGACTTGGTGGACCTGAGGGGTCGGGAAGCGGGCGCCGCTCCCTCGGGTCCATGGCGTGGTGACAGAATATCCGTCGTTCGTGGAGATAGCAAATCTTTTTCTGGAGCGTAGCGGTTGTCGTATATCTTCGTCGGGTTCTGTGTCCCAGGGCTAAAGGCGGCGCCTACAACTTTACAGGGCGAGGAGCACGCACCTGTAAAGCCTTTCGGGCTCTGCGGCGCCCGGAAGGGTCTAAAGCTCCTGTCCCATCACTCCCTGGCCTGAACGTCCTGTCTTTGCCCTGTACCTATCATCTCGAGGGAACGGGGAGAAGTTGTCAGGCAAGATGAATCCAGTCTTTAGATATGGAGCAGGGTGAGGCTCGTTCCTTGCCGTCGGGCGAAACGGAGACCAGTCCCTAACTCTCGGGCGAGACCGATCCTGCCCCTCCGGGGTCGGGCGAGGCGGAATCTATCCCTTAGCCCTCGGGTGAGACCGAGCCCGCCCTAAAGGCGTCGGGCGAGACGGAGACTAGCCCTGAGCCCTCGGGCGAGGCAGAGCCACCTCAATGGCGTCGGGTGAGACGGAGTCTATCCCTCGGCCCTCGGGCGAGACCGAGCCCGCCCTAAAGGCGTCGAGCGAGACGGAGACTAACCCTGAGCCCTCGGGCGAGGCAGAGTTATCTCAAAAAGGCGTCGGGCGAGGCGGAACCAAACTCCTGTCATTCGAACAAGGGACGAAACGGCGCTCTTGTGCGTCCAGAAGTTTTTAATGTTTGGTGGTTATTGGTTCCACCTTCTGGGGTACCCCGGTATTAGGTCCCCGACAGTAGCTCCCGAGCCTCTAGGTGATTCGAGCAGAACCGCCTAGAGGGTGTTTTTTGACTTCGTCGAAGTTATTTTGCCGAAGGGTGCGTGCGAGCGCACCCGATGGGTGTAGCCCCCGAGCCCCCGGGTGATTCGAGTAGAGTCGCCCGGGGGGTTGTATTGGTCCCTTCGCGGGTAAGGCTGAAGGACTTAGTTTTTCGTCAACTGGATGTTTTTCCGAGGGGGTCGTGGTATCCCGTTCGCGGGGATTTTATTCAGGGCTGACCTAGCCGGGGCTCGACCATGGATCGAGACCTCAGTAATGCTTGCGCCCTTGATTTTGGATTGTTCGCGGACCCGTCCCTAGTTGGGCCGGTCGCTAAGTTTTTGGGCCTTAGGTGGGCCAAAGAGAGAAAAGGTCTTCGTGGCTTGCGTCTCCCTGGTGGGTAGAGAGTCCGGATTCGCCTGGGGAAGGCGAACCGTCCACCGTGATTTTTGGGGTGAGAGGATAGGGACTGCGAGCACGTGTCCCATGACGTGACGCGGTGGTGCGCGTGGCAGCCCCGGAGATCGAGGCGGACGGTTGCCCTTGTCGCGTCCGTCGCCTCTATAAAACCACGGGGTTCGCCCCCAAGGTTCCGTATTTCGCTCCCCTGCCTTTGCGCTCTGAAACATCCGCCGCCAATCGCCCCAGCCTCCTGCACCCGCATCGCCACCGTCGATCGGCTCGCGTTCGTGTTGCAGCCGCCGTCAAGCTCGCGCCTGCCCTTCTCCCCAATCGCTTTAATGGAGTTGTGGGGCAGATCTAGCATCACCTCACGGCGTTTGGAGGGCCTCGTTCGCCGTGGCCTTCTCCGCCCATTGTCCGCCGTCCAGGAGTGGCTGCTACCTGGCGACGAGGGTGAGCCGGTGCCGCCTGAAGGGTATGTCGTCTCTTTCGCCGTCTTCCATGAGCGGGGATTCGTGGTACCCGCGCATAGATTCCTTCGGGGGCTGCTGGATTATTATGAGGTGGAGCTGCAGCATCTAACCCCGAATGGGGTTCAGCATATGGCGGCGTTTGTTGCCCTGTGCGAGGGTTTCTTGGGGATCGATCCCCACTTCGATCTGTGGCGATATTTCTTTACCGTTAGTTTGTCGAAGAAGAAGGTTGGGGGGAAGGATGTGAGCGTGCCGATGGGATGTGCCAGCGTTCATCTGCGCCATAATCGGTCGAAGGGTTACCTGTCCATGCGTCTGGCAACCTCCAACAAGGGATGGCACTCGCAATGGTTTTATGTCAGGGATGATGTGAGCGCCACCCTGCCGAGGTATACCGGGCGCCTTATTGAAAAGGCTCCGGAATCGTGGGCTTGGGGCGTCCAGTACAAAGACAAGAAACACCTTGCCGACCCTCTTTCCGCCCTCCAAGCCCTGAAGGAACGGGGCGTAAAGGGGACGGGGATTATCGGCGCCTATCATGCGAGGAGGGTGGCGCCGCTGATGGCGCGCGTGCTTCCCCTGCATCGGATGATGCCCGGGATGTCGTTCGAGGGGACGGTGCTCGTTGACGAGGCGCTCCCCTTCTCGGAAGTGGTGCAGCGTATAAAGGAGGCGACGGAGCCGACGAAGGATTCCACAGGCAGCGTCCTCGACATTGTGTATCCGGTGCCCGGACATCCCCCAATGCGGCCGGAACCTGGGTTCCTTGAATTCGTAAGCCCTCTTCTCCCGTGCCCTTTTCTTTTCTCTGAATTTGTATTTGTTGATACTCGCCTTCGTGATGTTGGAACCAGCCGAGGGGGCTAGTCTTCAAGAACAGTCCGGTTCCGCTGCCCAAGGACAAGGCCGTGGCGGCGGCGAATCGACTCGCGGCCGAGCGGGACAAGAAAGCAAGAGAGCAGATGAAGGCGGCGAAACGACTGAAGCAGGAGGCACAGGATCGGGGAGAGGACGTGAGCAGTGAGGATGACGACGATGACGATGACGATGACGACGAGGTAGCCGTCGGCGTGGATTGGCTCCTGGAGGGCGAGGACACGCTGACAAGTGGCCACCCGTCCGTGCAGGACCCTTCCCGTTTCACGTGGAGGGAAGTGAATCGGTGAGGTCGGTGGAGGCCGGCGAGTCCGCCGCTTCGCACGGCGTCCCGGCCGAGGACCGGTGGATAGAGGAAAGCGGGCCTGCCGCTGCCGACCCCATGGTGATGGTGGAGGGGGGTGGCTCTGGTGCCGCGCCCCATGAGACGATGGAGGGGAGCGGCTCTAGTGCCACGCCCCACGAGGTGAGCCCCCCTGCTCCGGAGCAGGGGGCAGGCTCGAAACGGTCCCACCCAGACGAGTCGGGGCAGGGATCTGGGGATCCGTCCCCAAAACGCTTCCGCCGGCCGAGGACGTCAACGTGAGCTGCTGATCCCATTCTTGACACCCTCATTTTATTTTTATTTCTATTCTATTTTAAGCTAATGGTTATTACCTTTGTGTAGGTTCTTGCGGACGGGTCACCCCCTGGGGCTGGCGCCCAAGAAGAGTCTCGCCATTCAAGCGGGACAGATGACGTCGCCTGGTGTCACCCCTGTTTCGAGCAGGAGTGGTGCCGACGTCGGGTCTGCGTTGGCCAACCCGACGGCGTCTGTGGTGGCACCCACGCCCGCGAAGGTTACCGAGCAGGCGGCTTCCTCCATGGTGGACGTGGTACAGCCGGCCGAGGGCCGCATACCGCCGGTGGAGGTGGTCGTGACCGCACCAAGCCAGGATCAGCCGGGGGCGGCCGCGGTGGCGCTCGAGGGCGTGGTGCAATCCGCGCCCCCGGGGGCCCAGGTGGATCCGCCCGTGGCGCTCGAAGCGGCCCAGATGGAGGAGGGCCCAGTCGGAGGGTCCTCGAGCGCGGCAGTGGTGCCGCATAGGGTCAGGAGGGAGCCGCCCCCGGCCCCTTTGTCGGGAGGAAGCCGCTCCCCCGCGTGGGGGGAGCCGCCGCTTCAGTGGATGGCCGCTCAGGACCCGACGTCGGCTCTTTTCTCGCTCGATGATCATTCTGAGAGCATGGAGCGGGAGGGTCTTGACATCGGAATTTCGACCATGCTGGAGGCCCTGGACCAGGCCAGAGGAGCCCTGCGTGAAATCGTTGTTCCTACTACCTAGGTATTCGCTTGATTTTCTTCTTTCTTCACATGTTTTTGTGTTTTCGTATTTCTGATACCAGTCTTCTTCCTCTTCAGGTTCTTGTTGCTCGTAGCTGGAATAAATCCCGATTCCTCCGCGAGCAGAAGGCGGAGTGGGATCGCCTCTCCGAGGAAGCCCGGCTGCGAGCAGATATGGCCGCACAGCTTGCTGCCTTCCAGGAGCGGGAGGCCCAGGCGCGTCAAGACGCGGAGGAGGCCCACGGGATGTTCGAGGATTTGTCGGCGAGGTCCAAGCTGGATGGGGAGGAGATCGTCAGGCTCCAAAAGGAGCGAGACGAGCTGCTGCAGAGGAATGCCGCGGCTAATGAGAAGGCCGGCGAAGTCCTGAAGGAGCTGGAGATGGAGCGGGACCTCTGGCGGAAGGCCGAGAGTAGGGCCACGGCCCTTCAGCAGAAGGTGGACGAGGACGTTGAGGTGGTCCGCTCTCTCCAGGCGGAGCTCGGTGACGCGGTGAGCCGAAGGTTGAGCGCCGAAAACATCTCCGTCAAGCTAGAAAAAGAGGTTGCCCATGCACGAAGGGCCCTTCAGGTTGAGAGCGATGAGCATGATCTTCTGCAAGCTACGGTCGGGGTGGTCCTTAATGCCCTGAAGGTGGTGGAGCCGGTGGAGACCAGCCCGCTCGCGGCTCGTGCTGCAGGTATCACGGCTCGGGTGGGCCAGCTTGAGGAGAGTGCTTTTCACGCCGGGATCACCCAGGCCTTCACTGTCGCCCATGCCCATTACGAGAAGGAAATCAACCTGAAGGTGATGAGCGAAGGTTTCTCGTCCACCTATGAGGATGAAGAGCTGGAGGAAATGGAGAAGATGGTTGCTCCCCTTGCGAAAAACCTGGCGGATAGTCTGAAAGAGATGGTTCTCCCTTCGCGGGAGTAGTTAGTCGAATAATTTTGAGAACAACTTATATGTAATATGTGGACAAGCGTCGGTATTTTCGAGTCTGGACGCGGTTTCGTGATTTTGCGTCGTAATTTCGTTTTGTTTGATTTTTTGCGATCTTACCAATCTGTTCCCCCGAATCTTGTCGCTGGTCTTGATGCGAGGAGATTGTTTTGAAAGAAAGAAGGGAGGTAGCCGTACCTTAACCAGCCCCCGAGTAAGGTCCGACCCCCTGCATTTGCTGGGGTCGGGGGTTACTGGAGATCAGAACTGTGGTTTTGGTGACAGGGTCGACGAAGTCTTTGGATGGCATTGCAATATTCCCCGCCCTGTCTTCAAACAGAAATCCCCAACTGAGGACCCTATGGGCTCGGCAAGGTGGGGCCTTCGAAACTGTGTCCCTGTATTGATTGGCTCAAGCCCCCGGGCCTTGTTAGGGTCTGACAGGGGTCGGCCGTAATTTGTGTGTTACCCCGTCCTCGATTTTCGTAATCGGAGGGGCTGAGTAAACGACACTTGTCTCGACGGCTTGAGTATCGCGCTCAACAAGCTCACTAACGGGTACGTTCGTGTGGAATCCGGGTCCATCATTTGCTGATGGGGTTGGCAGAGCCCTCTGGTGGCACTCCACAATTTCTTAACCCGCCTCCCGGCAGATGCCCGAGCCGTTCGATAGGCTCAGGGGGTCCGATGGCCTCTCCTCGATGGAGATTCTGTGGGTTTGGCTTGGGGTTAGAATCGAACGAGAAAAGGTCGAGACATCCCTGTCTGCGTCTGAGAGGGGTCGGGCAGGGCCGCTGGGGCTTGTCTCAGTTATTTCTCCCTGGCTCTGTTCGGCATGAGGCGGCCTCGAGCCCTTCGCGGGCCGACCTTCGAACCTCGGCCTGTGGCCGCCTATATCGAATGAGGCGACGGTCGTTTCGTGATGCGACACGAAGCGTTGGGATGTTTTGCATATGTATAATGTAATTGAAATGAAGGCGGGGTCGGTAACGTTACCTTGGCGGTATGAGTGACGAAAAGCTCATACTAGATGTGTCCGTGCGGGGTTCGGACCCTGATGTTTGCGATGAGGTTGGAGTAACCTGCATAAGAATCGCTATTCTTTGTTTTTCGTATCTCGGTGGCGTTCCGAGCCGTTTAATTAAATTGGGCAACCTGACAGCTTCTCTTTTGGGGGAGATTCTGTAGGTGGACCCCTCCGAACCCTTCTTGAGAAGGCAGACGTCGAAGCTGGAGACGCGAGGGGTGTTGAGCATGATTTTTCTGGCGAACAGAAACACCGTAGCTACCGAGGCGTAGGGTCTGCTAGTGTCGGATACCGTGAGAAGGGGTACCCCAAACAAGAACCAATAAGATAAACGAGGTCTCAGCCAAAAATCTCCGATTCGCCCGAGGCCCCCTCGCCAAGGCCCCTTCGCCCGAGGCCCCCTCACCGAGGCCTCAGGAGAAGTACCGATTGTCCGATTCGCCCGAGGCCTCCTCGCCAAGGTCTGCGATTCTCCTATTTTCGCGCGAGGCCGGCTCGCCACCAGCCCCGCGACCATCGCTTTAACTAGACTACCCCGGCTGGACATCACATCTAATCAAGGCGCTCAACCGCTCCGACAACCACACGACGGCACAGTACGGCGAAGTGACAGACCAGCACGTCAGCGCCCTGCCATCCACGACGGGACTGTGCAGGGGTTACCGGCTACTGTGCTGCCTAAACTCCTGCACCAAGGACGAACACGACGTGGGGAGTCAGAACTGGGTTCCTGTGACCTCGGGACCAGCGTACTGACCGAGTTCCGCCTCGCCCGAGACTCCCGGTAGGGCCTCAGGCGAGCTGGCCATGCTCCGCCTCGTCCGAGGCTGGGCTCGACCCGCAACCTCGTCGCCTCCGCCTCAAAAGCCGCTCTAGCAGGCTGTCGCATCCAATCAATGCGCCCAGCTGCACCCACTACGTAAGCCACGATCGGCAGTGCACCGCGACAGGAGCGACGGGACAACGATCAAATCGCCTTTTTTACCATCCCTTGCTGACAATACAGGGTACCATATCCTGTAGACGCATGTTCCGCACTGTTCCGCCTAAATCAACTACGACGATGGTCGCCAAGACCCCGCATTGCCGTCTGCAAAGGCCTCGGCACAGCAGGCCTCGGCACAGCGGGTCTCGGCCTCAGCGCAGCGGGTCTCGGCACAACCGACTGTAGCAGCCACCAGGCCTCGGCACTTCATCAAGTCAACAAATGTACAGGAGCGCAGCATGTCGCCGGCCTGGAGACCATACCGACTAGACACCGATGGGAACTCCCATAACGCCGCGCTGCTCCAGGGAGCAGGATACGTCAGCAAATAGTAGCCTTCTCATGTACTTCTGGCTTCCTCCTTGCGGTTATAAAAGGAGGTAGCCGGTACCATTCCGAAGGAGAGCGAGAGGCAGAAAGACGAACTCCCCAATAGAACTACACACTTCTACGCTGCTTGAGGACAACGCCTCAAGCAGCCCGCACCACCCCCGCCGAGACCTGGGACTAGCTCCCTCTCTCACCTAGCTTGTAACCCCCTGCTATGAGCACCCCGGTGCAAGGAATACAAGATCGAACTCTCAGACTGGACGTAGGGCCTCGATCGCCTGAACCAGTATAAACCTTGTGTCTCTTTGCATCACCATCCGGTTCGGGAGCACGCAGCACAAATTTACTCGTTGGTTGAGGACCCCCCGGTTCCGAAACACCGACAGTTGGCGCGCCAGGTAGGGGCAGCTGCGTGTCGTTTTCGTCATCCCAGCAAGACCCGGATGGCAGACCCCATACGACCATTGCGTCTCGGCACCGTAGTTTGGTTCGGGAGCCTAGAGTTCATGTCTCTAGGGCATGAGTACGACATGGTGCTCCTCACTCCTCGAGCCCCACCGTCCGACGATGAAGTCACGCCCCGGCAGCCCAGGCACAGGCGGCGTCCGGGCGGCCGCTCTCGTCGCGCTCGCCAGGCACGACGCGAGCAAGGCGACCCTGATGCTACGCGAACCCGGGGCTGCACGCCACTCCCCGCCGATATCCTACGACCAGCTGTTGGTACGGGGTCCCTGGCTGGGGACCTGTCTGGCCTGAGCCTGGACAAAGGAAAATCGCCGGTGGCTCGCGGCGATGCCCAGTCGTCTAGCTCCGCTCCACCACTCCCTGAAGAGCCGACCCTGGCGAGGCAGAATCTGGAGACGGCGCCGTCCCCATACCCCTTTGGGTTGCGAAATGCCGCCGCCTCTTATGCCTACGCTTACACTGCCGCTCACGAGCACTCCTCGGAACGCCGCCAGCGCTTCGCTCTCGACCTGAGCACCCACTCCGACTCCTCGGACGAGGACGAGGCATGGCCCGGGGTGGATTTCTCCGAACTCCACAACCCTGGGGCTTTGCGCCAATTCTTGGCCGCAAGCGACTACTGCCTCGGCTATTCCGACTCCGACGACGAAGGGACTTACTGAAAGGACCTAGGATGTCGCCTAGAGGGGGGTGAATAGGCGTTTCTAAAAAATCAACACCTTTAAAAGCGGAAACGATTAGTAATAGGAGTTTCCAAAATGGAAACTCCAAATCAAAGTAATACCACCCCTCACAAGTTAGCCACAAAGTATATAAAAGATACTAGATAAACCAAGTGAGCCAAACAGCGGCAACCAAAGAGTTGAATCAAAATGCACTAGTCTGTTAATGTCGGAAGTCCCGACGTTTGGGTCAGAACTTCCGACGTGTCAGAAGTCCCGACGATTGGGTCAGAACTTCCGACGTGTCAGAAGTCCCAACAGTTTGGGTCAGAACTTCCAACGCAAACTGTCAGCACTTCCGACCCCTACGGGAAATGAACTACAAGTGCTAAAATGAACTTTGTGATGCCGATAACTTACAAACCCACTTCCTAGTGGTAAGGTAAGGTGTTGGGTCACTCTCTTGACGTTGATAAGCCACCACTCCGTAGATCGAGTCCCAAACCCTAATGAATAGCTAGAGAGAGGAAGACAACCAAATACATGTAATTTCAAGCAAATTACAACAACAACAAGCACGCGGGAGACAAGAATTTATCCCGAGGTTCGGCAGCCCCACAAAGGAGCTCCTACGTCCTCGTTGTTGAGGTGACCACTTAGGTCGGAGTCTTTTCCACCTCCTTTCCTCACTCAAGGATACCACAAAGGTCACTTGAGTTTCTTCACTAGAAAACAAGGGTAATACAAACTTCCCAAGGCTCTTCCACAAGATGGAAGCGCTTGGGCGACGCCTAGCCGGCTAGGGGAAAATCCCCAAGAGTAACAAATGCAAATCAAACCGGCTTGACGAAGAAATCAAGTGCTCAAGCTTGCTCAAAGTGTTTTTCTCACTCAATCCACTCTCCAATCACTCAAACCCTTTGGGAATCGAAGTTGGAAGCAAAGGAGTGAAGAGAGGGGAGCCTAGAATGCTTGGAGGCTGTTTTGGCCGAGTGTTCGTCGCAATGAAATGAGTGGGCAACGGTTAGAATGGAGGAGACGGGTATTTATACCCCAAGGCAAAATCTAACCGTACAGATCTACGTCGGGAGTTCCGACGCAGATCTCGGGACTTCCGACGTATGAAGAAAACACTGTTCACACGAGGTCAAAAGTCCACGGGTGCAAGTCAGTGTCGGAACTCCCGACTAACATCGGGACTTCCGACGGTCGGAACTTCCGACGTTCGTCGGGACTTCCGACGTGCATAGTTGAACAAACAGTCAGCACCACTGATGCCGGGACTCCCGGCCTGGGTCAAGTCAGTGTCGGAACTCCCGACAAACGTCGGGACTTCCGACGGGCACATACAGCAGGTCAGTAGAACCATCGATGCCGGGACTCCCGGCTTGGGTCGGGACTTCCGACTGCCGGGAGTTCCGACTCACGTCGGGACTTCCGACGTCCACAGTCACCGCGCAGGCTGTGACTGGGAGTCAGCACTTCCGGCAAGAGTCAAGACTTCCGACTGTCGGGAGTTCCGGCTTACGTCGGGACTTCCGACACCGACAGTCACAGGAAAATATGCTATGTGCTCGTGAAGTGCTCGAGTGTCTCTCTATTGATTTTGTTATTATGCTTGAGCACTCTATCTTCCTCAGACCACCTAAACTTGCATCCCTCTTAATAGTACGGCATACCTATTAACTCAAGATCAAAAGAAAAACAAGATTAAACCTTTTGAGTTGATCTTCTTTAAAATTGATGCCGTGTCTTTCAATCTTCATCAAGTGAGGGTGCCAACATGTCAATATTGATCTTGTCACTTGAGCATAGCCATCTTGAGCACGTGACTTGATTCCATTCATCAAATATGAATAACTCCAAAATGTATCAAGTCACTTCCATCAAACATTCCAATAGTGATTTGATCCTCCACATAAACATGGCCATCATAGCTTGATTAGTACCTCAACTAAATGCAAGTACTTCCTTCTTCACCCTAGCTAGGTTCTTCGGCCGCCAAGCCGTCGCTTGCCCTTCACCCTTGCTTAGTACCTCGAAGCCTTTCCTTGCTATCTTCACCATCTCAAGCCATCAAGTCACATCTTGTGTTGAATCATCCATTCATGTATTGTCATCTTTTTCATTTCAATTTAGCAAGCTTCAAATATGAGACCATTCCATATGCAATCCCTTATGTCTCATTAACTAATACTCATGAGCTTGCTTTCACATAGTACATGGAAATCCCACAATAAAAAGCATTTGCATGAATTCCATTTGCATTGTTGTCTTGTGCTTGAACTAGATTGTTTATACAACAACACATCATTTTGGCTTTAATTAAGTGCCTGTGAGATAACCTATTACCTGTCCACACTTAGCAAACGGGTTAGTTCTTTAATCACGTTGTCATTCAATCATCCAAAACCCACTGAAGGGCTAGATGCACTTTCAATCTCCCCCTTTTTGGTGATTGATGACAACTTGATTAAAGCTTACAAAATGATATAAACATTTAAACTTTTGGGTTCAATGATTTATGAGAGGCTCCCCCTTAATATGTGCTTATGATTAGAATTCACAAAATGACCTCAAATGTCAATTGCACATACTAAAACATATAGGAGACTCCCCCTAAATCATTGCATCCGTGGGGTGCATGTGTGTGTGACAAAGTGAAACCATGATGCATATGACAAGATATATCACACAAGAATAAATATAAAGGCATCACATCAAATATTTTCATTCTAGCATGCATAGTCCTTATGAAAATAAATATAACACATGTAATTCACACATAGCACTCATTACGCATTTTCTCAAGTCCACAAGCCACTAAAATATAAATAAAGATCATGTCTCAAGAGATACATAGATAAAGAATAAGTAAGTCTCATCTCTCACATGATACAATCTATCTCAAATCCAAGATACATCAATGAAGCTTAAAAACAAGAATCGACAGCCTGCAGTACATATCTTCAGGTACAAAGATAAGCAAATGAAACTATCCTGAAGCTTTAATCAGTCTCTCTCCCCCTTTGTCATCTATCACCACAAAGGTTCAACAATGACATACTAAGGACAAAGGGGCTACAAGCTGTCACACAAAGCACAAAGGGTGCTTAAGGTTTAAACTTTGTACCAATCTCTCCCCCTTTGTATTAAACTCTCCCCCTTTGTCATAGCGTGGGTCATATTACTTGTCACTCCCCCCTTTGTCATCTTAAAGAGGTTGTACTTGTCACTTGTTAGCAATTCAAAATAGATCAAGTACATGGGTTTACTAGCTCATGAACAAACTCATACACTAACCACTAGATCATATAATCATTCAGGCAATAGTGGTAGTCTATGAATCTAAAAAATTTCATTTGTAGTGCATGATCCTATATGCATGTACTATATGCACTAACCGCATACTAGTAAGGGATGAAAAAATGATCATGCACAATACAATGATACCTTTGCTATGTTGGAGAGGAAGATAGTCATATAGATTTCAATTCATTTCTCCAATAGCACCATGAAGTCCAATTATAAGCTTGGTGAAGACCAATAGATACCAATTCTTTGAATTCCTATTCTTCACCCATATGAATTGAGAATCACTAATGATCAAGTGCACTTTTCTTGTTGTGGTTGGCTTGCTTCTTCTTTGATCATTGCTTGCTTGAGAGAACTGAAAGATGCACCACTTGTAATTACCACTTGAAATTTCATGATACCACTTGAAATTTTATGACTTGTTCTCTTTTGGGTGTTGCTTGCTTTTTAGACCAATCTCTTGATTTTCTTCAACCAAGTACCTCAAATGTCCCTTTAGATTACCACTTAGATTTTAGCCATCCAAGCCTAGAGCGAAGTGACCTCTCTCCAAAGAACCATCCTTGATATTCACTTGAAATAACTTGAAAGAAAATCACTTGATCCACTTGAAAGATTTTGTTTGACTGATCCATATTGTTGGACTTAATTTGATGAATAACTTTAAATCATTCTTTAAGTCCTTTTTTTCTACTTGTTTAAGTCCTTTTCTTTCTATCAAAAGATCTCCAATTATCGCTAGAATTTAAACTCCATCTTCATCTTGATCTTGGTCTTGATCTCTAGCTTGAGTACCAAATGTGTACTAGATACACTCTTCAAATAAATTATCTTGTACTCATCATTTGTCATGCTTCTGTCTCAAACCAAAACCAAGACATAGGTACCTCAATCACTTATAGATATGATTCTAATTTGAGGACCTTTGAATCTAAGTGACTTTTGATCAATCCAATAATTGTCACTTTTCTGGCAGATTCTGTACTCTTCAAAGAATAAATCATATCTCCCAAATTACATATCCAAAAACCACGAAATTTGGTGAAGATGTGACACACTAAGTCTTCTAGTAGCTGTAAAAATTTGAGCTTCTTAGGACTTCTATATTGCTACCAGATTTCATATCTTTCCACACAGGTACATGCTGAAAACTGCTGCACTATAGCTGACAAGATCTACTCTAAATCCGAAGTATCACTTATCCAAATCTCATGAAATTTGCACAGCAACTAATAGCATAAGTGTAGAGCATGCAGACCAAATTTCAAGCCAATACAAATAGATTTGATTACTCAAACATGTCTATGATCACTGCTAGCTCAGATTTTCAATATTGGACAGATTTCAATAATTGAGCCATTTTTCTCCAAATTGAACCAAACTTGAAATCAACTTGTTTGAATACTCTCACAAGACATATGTCCATTCAAACCACTTACTAGAAGAAATCTTATGAACATATCCAATCAAACCAACTTCAAACTTGATTACTTAAGCATTTAATCCATTCAAACATCTCATAGCAAGCAACATATGCATATATATCCAATTCAATTAACTCATATGCACCCAAATAAACTTTGATCAACAAGAGATATACCTTGATAGCTTATGATCATCTTTGCAAGCTTCAACTCCACTTATTTGCATGCCTTCAAATATATCAATAAATTCCCACAACTTGAATATGACACTTGTATGTTGATAGCATATGGACTTCACTCAATTTTGACTTGGCATTGGGATAGAATTGCACTAGGCTTCAATACTTGACTCAACATAAGATGAACAATAATAATTCCATTGAATCAAGTCTCCAATGCCATGGTACCTACAAACGATCATCCACTTTTCGATGGTACCCAAACTAGTTTGGGTCCTCCCATGTTAGACGCAACATACTTATGCATAGCCTTAGTATGAATAGCGGAATATTTTTGCAATACTAACCAATAGGGTACCATAATAAACCTTCCTAGACATAATATTTGCATCAATTGAAATAGGCTTAGGATCTTCACTTAGGGGACATGAATTAGCCAAGAATTGATTTTCTCTTTTTCGAATATTTGGCAAATTTATGATTTTCAAAACTTGAGAGAGATTTTAGAGGGACATAGGGATATTTATAGACTTGAGAGAACCATGTCACGTGTGATTAGGCAAATAATCAACCAAGGGTAGCAATAATCACAATATGACATGACTAGGTCACAAAGACCTAAAAACCACATGATTTTCAAAAACCACACCACCTACACATGCTAGTTAGGGATTTTCAAAAACATCTATCCTATATCATACAAATGCACACACTAGCATATGAAGGACCTTAGATGCACTTACAATGCATGTATGTAAATACATACCTTTGCCTTAAGCCCACAATATCACCACTAAGATAATACATGGCATGACAACATCATGTTGACCTCACTTGTCAAATAATCATACCATATATGAAATCAATTTTCATCCAAAGGACTACAAATAATGCTAGATAAATTTGTTAGTCCACAATAGTGCAAAATAGAAACTGAGCTCCCCCTAAATAAGTACCACAAGTAATTTGAATGACTTTCAACAAGCACTTTATTCTTTTAAGAATTTAGGAGTCAATTTTCTATTTTGACCAACACAAAGTAATTTGCCATATTTAAATTTCGTTGAGACATACTCACAACCCACTTAGGTTTGATGGATCACAAGCTTCTAAGCAAATTAAGGATATATGAAATCATATGGATCAAACCTCAATTGCATCCCAATTAGTGCTCTAGTTCCTGCCATACCAGACACGTTTGGTAGGTGCAGGACAAACACAATTGAAGCGTTGCTTGTGATTCTTCGTTTTAGCTCTAGTACTTCTTGTATGCCTGCATCTGAACAAATGCATTGCTCTACTAGAGAGCCATTAAAAGCATCACATGGCAAACATGATAATCATTAAATGAAACTAATTAGCCACTTCCAATTATTTCACAAATATGCTTATTTGTGAGCCATTGAGCACTAAACACAAAGTGGCTATCCTATAAGATTTTTAGGTACTTGTTACCAATGGTAGAGATGAAGTAAACGATATGGTCATTGATTTATCTTTGGGTCAACCATATATGAGATTATGATAAGAATTGATTGATAGATTGAGTGAATATTTTCAATTTGCTTGCTCAACCACCCCGAAGCTTTCATCTCACCACCAAGTACCTACATTATCAACCTAAGCACATTTTGGTACCCAACTCTTGTTGGGTCCTTTTGGGTTAGTCAACAAATGCTTAGGCACCCAAATGGCTTTAGCACTAGTTTGTGGTGAACACATCACCTTGCTAGTGTTAACTCCATTTGTGGTCTTCCTAAGCATATTATCATAAACAAATGTGTTTGGCTTAGGGATGTTACCATTTGGGCAATCATAACTTAGATGCCCCTTTCTCTTACAAGCATAGCATATGCGGCCTTTGCTTGCTTTATGCTTGTTTTGCTTGTATGGACATCTATCAACCTTGTGGCCCATCTCATTGCATCCATAGCATCTTCTTGTTGCAACTTGGGCTTCCTTTCTTGCCTCCTTGTACATTGGGCATTTCTTGGTTAGATGCCCCAACTTCTTGCACATGAGATAAGTGCTTTGTCCATCACTTTTTCTTTGGTTGACCAACTTGTTTGAGGCCGTTTGATCGGCCACTTCACACTTGTCGGCCCAACTCTTGTGTGGACACATGGTAATCTCATGTCCATTCACTCCACAACCATAGCATAGTCTTTTTTCATGTTTCTTGCTCTTGGTTGTGTTGGCCTTGCTTGAAATATGATTCTTTTGTTGGGATTTAGAGGAAGCAAGGTTTGAACCCTTCTCAAGCTTCTTCACCATGTTAACACGGTTATCTTGCGAAGGTTGTGCTCTCTCCTTACCCTTCAATCGAATCACATCATTTCTTAGCCTTTCCACTTCTTCCTTAAGCTCTACATTTTCTATAAATTTTTGCTCAATCGAAGATTGGCTTGCTTGAGAAGCACACTCATTAGTACAAGAAATATTCAATTTAGATTGTGTACAAGTGAGTGTGTGAGTAGGAGGTTGAGATGATTTTACCGTTGTAATCACAACCTCATGAGCCACCTCAAGCATGATGCTTGATTCTACTAATTCTTCATGAGAGCACTTGAGATGAACATAGTTTGCTTGTAGCACATTATATTTGCTTGAGAGTTCATCTAATTTTGCCTTGAGCTCAAAGTTTTCCTTCTCTAGTTGTGAAACACTAGAAGAGGAGTTAGTAACTAAAGCATGCTTAATTGATAATTTTTCATACCTCTCATTTATGGCCTTTAGCTCTTGCAATTTGGAGATGAGAAACTTTTCTTGATTTTGAAGTGATTGCTCTTGTTTCTCATTCTCTTCCTCTAGCTCATCATTCTTCTCAACTAGCTTCATGAGAATGAGCTTGTCTTTGTTGCTTAGATGATCAAGAGTGTAGCTATCTTCAATTTCAATATCACTCTCTTCTTGATCATCTACTCGTGCTATCTCCTTGGCTTGATCTTTCTTGCTAGCCTTCTTCTTGCTTTTCTTGGCCATGAGACACAAGTGATGAGTATCATGAGATACTGAGGTTGACTCATCACTTGGCCGCCACCGGGCTTGAGCCTCATCATCATAGACTGCCTGCTGTCCGGCTGCCTCAGCCATACCGAACGTGTCAGGTAGGGATACCGGACATGTCCGGCATGCGCTTGCAGACAGCGCAGTCGTCTCGGCTTGCTCCTCTTGCTCCGGCTCGGCGCTCTTGAGGTCTTGTGAGGCTTCTTCGCTACATGAAGACATAATGGACATATTTTTCATTGACTCGACCTCAAGTGCATCATCGCATTTGGATTTTCCATATAACTCAACGAGTTTGGTCCAAATGAGATGAGCACTCTCCGGAGGTGGTTGTCCATTGAATATTGCCTCATCTTGAACCTCTGCACTCAATGTACTCAAAATGATATTAATAGCTTGAGCATAGAGTTGCACGCATATCTCTTCCTCTTTTGATAAATTCTTATAGTTGCTCCAATCAACTATAGGAAGAGGTATGCTTGCAAACACAATATGCTCAACAAGAGGACTAATATTTCTAAAAGCATTGAGTACATGAATTGACCAAGATAGAAAGTTTGAACCATCATTTTGGAGAAGCACCGGCTCCAACTCGATAGGCGTCGACATCCTTTTCTCACGGCGGTGAAGCTTTAGGTGAGAACCTCGCTCTGATACCAATTGAAAGGACCTAGGATGTCGCCTAGAGGAGGGTGAATAGGCGTTTTTGAAAAATCAACACCTTTAAAAGCGGAAACGATTAGTAATAGGAGTTTCCAAAATGGAAACTCCAAATCAAAGTAATACCACCCCTCACAAGTTAGCCACAAAGTATATAAAAGATACTAGATAAACCTAGGGAGCCAAACAGCGGCAACCAAAGAGTTGAATCAAAATGCACTAGTCTGTTAATGTCGGAAATCCCGACGTTTGGGTCAGAACTTCCGACGTGTCAGAAGTCCCGACGATTGGGTCAGAACTTCCGACGTGTCAGAAGTCCCAACAGTTTGGGTCAGAACTTCCAACGCAAACTGTCAGCACTTCCGACCCCTACGGGAAATGAACTACAAGTGCTAAAATGAACTTTGTGATGCCGATAACTTACAAACCCACTTCCTAGTGGTAAGGTAAGGTGTTGGGTCACTCTCTTGACGTTGATAAGCCACCACTCCGTAGATCGAGTCCCAAACCCTAATGAATAGCTAGAGAGAGGAAGACAACCAAATACATGTAATTTCAAGCAAATTACAACAACAACAAGCACGCGGGAGACAAGAATTTATCCCGAGGTTCGGCAGCCCCACAAAGGAGCTCCTACGTCCTCGTTGTTGAGGTGACCACTTAGGTCGGAGTCTTTTCCACCTCCTTTCCTCACTCAAGGATACCACAAAGGTCACTTGAGTTTCTTCACTAGAAAACAAGGGTAATACAAACTTCCCAAGGCTCTTCCACAAGATGGAAGCGCTTGGGCGACGCCTAGCCGGCTAGGGGAAAATCCCCAAGAGTAACAAATGCAAATCAAACCGGCTTGACGAAGAAATCAAGTGCTCAAGCTTGCTCAAAGTGTTTTTCTCACTCAATCCACTCTCCAATCACTCAAACCCTTTGGGAATCGAAGTTGGAAGCAAAGGAGTGAAGAGAGGGGAGCCTAGAATGCTTGGAGGCTGTTTTGGCCGAGTGTTCGTCGCAATGAAATGAGTGGGCAACGGTTAGAATGGAGGAGACGGGTATTTATACCCCAAGGCAAAATCTAACCGTACAGATCTACGTCGGGAGTTCCGACGCAGATCTCGGGACTTCCGACGTATGAAGAAAACACTGTTCACACGAGGTCAAAAGTCCACGGGTGCAAGTCAGTGTCGGAACTCCCGACTAACATCGGGACTTCCGACGGTCGGAACTTCCGACGTTCGTCGGGACTTCCGACGTGCATAGTTGAACAAACAGTCAGCACCACTGATGCCGGGACTCCCGGCCTGGGTCAAGTCAGTGTCGGAACTCCCGACAAACGTCGGGACTTCCGACGGGCACATACAGCAGGTCAGTAGAACCATCGATGCCGGGACTCCCGGCTTGGGTCGGGACTTCCGACTGCCGGGAGTTCCGACTCACGTCGGGACTTCCGACGTCCACAGTCACCGCGCAGGCTGTGACTGGGAGTCAGCACTTCCGGCAAGAGTCAAGACTTCCGACTGTCGGGAGTTCCGGCTTACGTCGGGACTTCCGACACCGACAGTCACAGGAAAATATGCTATGTGCTCGTGAAGTGCTCGAGTGTCTCTCTATTGATTTTGTTATTATGCTTGAGCACTCTATCTTCCTCAGACCACCTAAACTTGCATCCCTCTTAATAGTACGGCATACCTATTAACTCAAGATCAAAAGAAAAACAAGATTAAACCTTTTGAGTTGATCTTCTTTAAAATTGATGCCGTGTCTTTCAATCTTCATCAAGTGAGGGTGCCAACATGTCAATATTGATCTTGTCACTTGAGCATAGCCATCTTGAGCACGTGACTTGATTCCATTCATCAAATATGAATAACTCCAAAATGTATCAAGTCACTTCCATCAAACATTCCAATAGTGATTTGATCCTCCACATAAACATGGCCATCATAGCTTGATTAGTACCTCAACTAAATGCAAGTACTTCCTTCTTCACCCTAGCTAGGTTCTTCGGCCGCCAAGCCGTCGCTTGCCCTTCACCCTTGCTTAGTACCTCGAAGCCTTTCCTTGCTATCTTCACCATCTCAAGCCATCAAGTCACATCTTGTGTTGAATCATCCATTCATGTATTGTCATCTTTTTCATTTCAATTTAGCAAGCTTCAAATATGAGACCATTCCATATGCAATCCCTTATGTCTCATTAACTAATACTCATGAGCTTGCTTTCACATAGTACATGGAAATCCCACAATAAAAAGCATTTGCATGAATTCCATTTGCATTGTTGTCTTGTGCTTGAACTAGATTGTTTATACAACAACACATCATTTTGGCTTTAATTAAGTGCCTGTGAGATAACCTATTACCTGTCCACACTTAGCAAACGGGTTAGTTCTTTAATCACGTTGTCATTCAATCATCCAAAACCCACTGAAGGGCTAGATGCACTTTCAATCTCCCCCTTTTTGGTGATTGATGACAACTTGATTAAAGCTTACAAAATGATATAAACATTTAAACTTTTAGGTTCAATGATTTATGAGAGGCTCCCCCTTAATATGTGCTTATGATTAGAATTCACAAAATGACCTCAAATGTCAATTGCACATACTAAAACATATAGGAGACTCCCCCTAAATCATTGCATCCGTGGGGTGCATGTGTGTGTGACAAAGTGAAACCATGATGCATATGACAAGATATATCACACAAGAATAAATATAAAGGCATCACATCAAATATTTTCATTCTAGCATGCATAGTCCTTATGAAAATAAATATAACACATGTAATTCACACATAGCACTCATTACGCATTTTCTCAAGTCCACAAGCCACTAAAATATAAATAAAGATCATGTCTCAAGAGATACATAGATAAAGAATAAGTAAGTCTCATCTCTCACATGATACAATCTATCTCAAATCCAAGATACATCAATGAAGCTTAAAAACAAGAATCGACAGCCTGCAGTACATATCTTCAGGTACAAAGATAAGCAAATGAAACTATCCTGAAGCTTTAATCAGTCTCTCTCCCCCTTTGTCATCTATCACCACAAAGGTTCAACAATGACATACTAAGGACAAAGGGGCTACAAGCTGTCACACAAAGCACAAAGGGTGCTTAAGGTTTAAACTTTGTACCAATCTCTCCCCCTTTGTATTAAACTCTCCCCCTTTGTCATAGCGTGGGTCATATTACTTGTCACTCCCCCTTTGTCATCTTAAAGAGGTTGTACTTGTCACTTGTTAGCAATTCAAAATAGATCAAGTACATGGGTTTACTAGCTCATGAACAAACTCATACACTAACCACTAGATCATATAATCATTCAGGCAATAGTGGTAGTCTATGAATCTAAAAAATTTCATTTGTAGTGCATGATCCTATATGCATGTACTATATGCACTAACCGCATACTAGTAAGGGATGAAAAAATGATCATGCACAATACAATGATACCTTTGCTATGTTGGAGAGGAAGATAGTCATATAGATTTCAATTCATTTCTCCAATAGCACCATGAAGTCCAATTATAAGCTTGGTGAAGACCAATAGATACCAATTCTTTGAATTCCTATTCTTCACCCATATGAATTGAGAATCACTAATGATCAAGTGCACTTTTCTTGTTGTGGTTGGCTTGCTTCTTCTTTGATCATTGCTTGCTTGAGAGAACTGAAAGATGCACCACTTGTAATTACCACTTGAAATTTCATGATACCACTTGAAATTTTATGACTTGTTCTCTTTTGGGTGTTGCTTGCTTTTTAGACCAATCTCTTGATTTTCTTCAACCAAGTACCTCAAATGTCCCTTTAGATTACCACTTAGATTTTAGCCATCCAAGCCTAGAGCGAAGTGACCTCTCTCCAAAGAACCATCCTTGATATTCACTTGAAATAACTTGAAAGAAACCCTTTCCTTCCTTGATGCGTATTCCGGTTAACACCAAATCAAGATGAAAGAGTCCGACCAGCTCGTGACTTCTTTCATCACTCCATTCGGCATGTACTGTTACGTAACCATGCCGTTCGGCCTCAGAAACGCAGGGGCTACTTACCATCGGTGCATGATCAAGTCTTTGGCGAACACATCGGGCGAACCGTCGAGGCCTACGTGGATGACATCGTAGTCAAGTCCAGGAAGGCCGGTGATCTCGTCGGCGACTTGGAGGTTGCCTTCACATGTCTCAGAGAGAAGGGCATCAAGCTCAACCCCGAGAAGTGTGTCTTCGGGGTTCCCCGAGGCATGCTCCTGGGATTCATAGTCTCGGAACGTGGAATCGAGGCCAACCCGGAGAAGGTCTCGGCCGTGACCAACATGGGCCCGATCCGAGACCTCAAAGGGGTGCAGAGGGTCATGGGATGCCTTGCGGCCCTAAGCCGCTTCATCTCGCGCCTCGGCGAAAAAGGCCTGCCCCTGTACCGCCTCTTGAGAAAGTCCGAGCGCTTTTCTTGGACCACCGAGGCCGAGGAAAGCCTTGCCAAGCTCAAAGCACTGCTCACCAACCCCCCGTCCTGGTTCCACCCTCCGAGGGCGAGCGCCTCTTACTCTACGTCACCGCGACGACCCAAGTGGTCAGCGCGGCCGTAGTGGTCGAGAGGCAGGAGAAGGGACATGCTCTACCCGTCCAACGACCTGTCTACTTCATCAGCGAGGTGCTCTCCGAAACTAAAACGCGTTACCCCCACGTCCAGAAGCTGGTTTACACCGTAGTCTTGGCTCGACGCAAGCTGCGTCACTACTTCGAGTCCCACCCGGTGACTGTGGTGTCGTCTTTCCCTCTGGGAGAGATAATCCAAAACCGGGAGGCCTCGGGTAGAATAGCCAAGTGGGCTGTCGAACTCATGGGGGAAACCTTGTCTTTCGCGCCTCGGAAAGCGATCAAATCACAGGTCCTAGCCGACTTTGTAGCCGAGTGGACCGACACACAGCTGCCACCCGTTTAGATCCAATCAGAATGCTGGACCATGTACTTCGACGGGTCTCTGATGAAGACTGGGGCTGGCGCGGGCCTGCTCTTGGTCTCGCCCCTCGGAGTACACATGCGCTACATGATCCGGCTTCACTTCGCCGCCTCCAACAATGTGGCTGAATACGAGGCCCTCGTCAACGGCCTACAAATCGCCATCGAACTTGGAGTGCGACGTCTCGACGTACGGGGTGATTCGCAGCTCGTCGTCGATCAGGTGATGAAAGAGTCAAGCTGCCATGACCCCAAAATGAAGGCGTACTGCACGATAGTACGTCGCCTAGAGGACAAGTTCGACGGTCTCGAACTCAACCACGTTGCGCGAAAGTTCAACGAGGCCGCAGACGAACTGGCAAAGATGGCGTCGGCGCGGACCCCGGTCCCCCCGAACGTCTTCTCCAGAGATCTCCACAAGCCATCCGTCGACTACGCCTCGGCGACGGAAGAGGGCCCATCGGCCGAGCCCACCGCAGGGCCCGAGGCCCCCTCTGCCACCGAGACCCCGCCAGCCAAGCCCGAAGCCATGGCGATTGACGCAGAGCCTCCCAAGGCCGATCAAGGAACGGACTGGCGAGTCCCTTTCCTTGATCGCCTCGTTCGAGGAGAGCTTCCTGCGGACAGAGCCGAGGCCCGACAGCTTGCGCGACGAGCCAAGACTTACATCCTCTGCAACGGCGAGTTGTATAGGCGTAGCCCATCTGGTATTCTCCAACGATGCATCACCACCGAGGCTGGCCAATCCCTACTTCGGGACTTGCACGCGGGAGTCTGCGGGCACCACGCGGCGCCTCGGGCGCTCGTGGGTAACGCCTTCCGCCAAGGTTTCTATTGGCCAACAGCAGTGGCCGACGCCACGAAGCTAGTGCGCTCCTGCGAGGGATGCCAGTACTACGCTCGACAGACGCACCTCCCGGCCCAAGCCCTCCAAACCATCCCCATCACATGGCCATTCGCCGTGTGGGGGCTGGACATGGTTGGGCCTCTGCAGAAGGCACCCGGGGGCTATACCCATCTGCTGGTAGCCGTCGACAAATTCTCCAAATGGATCGAGGCTCGTCCGATCGCTCAGATCAAGTCCGAGCAAGCGGTGCTATTCTTTACGGATATCATCCACAGGTTCGGAATCCCAAATACCATCATCACCGACAATGGGACGCAATTCACCGGCCACAAGTTCCTGACATTCTGCGACGACCGCCACATCCGTGTGGCCTGGTCGGCCGTAGGACATCCCAGGACAAACGGCCAAGTAGAACGTGCGAACGGCATGATCCTACAAGGTCTCAAACCTAGGATACACAACCGATTGAAGAAATTCGGCAAGAAATGGCTTGCCGAACTCCCATCGGTCATGTGGAGCCTGAGGAATACACCGAGCCGAGCCACGGGATTTACACCGTTCTTCCTGGTCTATGGGGCCGAGGCCATCCTCCCCACTGACCTGGAATACGGTTCCCCGAGACTACAGGCCTACAACGAGCAAAGCAACCGCACTACCCGCGAAGACGCCCTCGACCAACTGGAGGAAGCCCGAGACGTCGCGCTGCTACACTCGGCCAGGTACCAGCAAGCCCTACGACGCTACCAAGCCCGGCGCGTCCAAAGCCGAGACCTGAAGGTGGGCGACCTGGTGCTGAGACTGAGGCAGAGCAACAAGGGCCGCCACAAGCTGACCCCACCCTGGGAAGGGCCATACATCGTCGCTCAAGTGCTGAAGCCCGGGACCTACAAGTTAGCCAACGAGAAGGGCGAAATCTTCACCAACGCTTGGAACATAGAACAGCTACGTCGTTTCTACCCTTGAATTTCCAAACGTTGTTTACATTGTTTTTCGAAATACAATAAAGAAGCGTTCTTAGTTGTTATAATCTTTCGAGGAACCCCCTTATAAACAAGTCGATTGTATAGAACCCAAGGATCGTACGATCGTCTCAAAGGTGAAAAGGCCGGCTGAGCCGTGAGAACGGCCTACGCCTCCGGGCTACGGCAGCTCCCTCACCACCTTTTCACCCAAAGGACAGCGTAGGCTCCGAGGAAGTTCTATACAGAGAGCTTGTCTATCAATAGGGGCTCGACGCCACAATAGCGCTATAAGGGAGACTCGGCTCTGCCTCTGCAAAACCGAGCCTCCCTCGGGGGCTATAAAGGGGGAACCCCCTAAGTCCCGAACACCGTTTGTTAATGGTCTTTCAAAAAATTTCTACGCCAAACTCTCTCGCGCTCCGGCGGGACTTTCACAGGAAACCCAAAGACTAAAAGCTTGTCTCAAGGCCAAAGGGCCGGTCGAGTCGTGAGAACGGCCTACGCCTCTGGGCTACGGCAGCTCCCTCACCACCCTTCGCCAAAGGACGGCTTAGGTTCCGAGGAATTCCTTTGCGGGTTCCCAAGATTGAGACAGAGGGTACAGGCTCGGAAGTAGAACAGAAAACGGTTAAAAGACGCACATACGCAAATACTTTAAAGGCCTCGACGGCCACAAAAACGTCACGGTATGGCAACTAACTCAATCCGGTTACATGGCCCTTTTTGGCCCAGGTCAAAGCTCAAGGGTCGGCGGCCGGCGCGGGAGGGACCACCTCTTCTTCAAATAGACCGGCCAGCGCTGTGCCAGGTGCCTCAGCCGCCTCCAACAGCTTCACGACCTCCGCATCAGCCTCCTCGTCATCTTCTGGCAACACGTAGCCGTCGCTGACAGCCTCGAGGTTGATGGCGTAGTGCGAGGAGACGACGTCCAGGGCGCGCTTGACGCCCGTGTGCAACGCCCCCCGGAGCCTCTCGTGGACGCGGCCGCTCAACGCAATCAGGCGGCTCCCAAGGGAGCTGCCTGATTGGACTCCCTCGACGTCAAGGGCCTCGCAGGCGGTACGGACAGCGCTGCGCAGCGCCTCGTGCTCCCGGACCTCAACATCCAGTGCCGCTTGCGCTGCGACGGAGGCCTCTGCCGCCTGGGAGGCCTCTTTCTCCAGATCTACGTCGCGACGAGGGGTCAGGAGTCAAACGCGAACCAGAGCAAATGGAACGAGGAACATGGTTCGGCGGAACTTACCCTCGGCCTTGCTCTTCCAGGCTGAGACCTCGACCCGAGAGGCCTCGGCCGCCTTGGTAGCCTCTGCCAAGGCGACTTTCGTCGCCTGATGCTCGCTCTGCTCCGCACCCAGCTGCCCGGCTGTGACCTTGGCAGAGGCCGTCGCTTCTTGGGCCCGAGACCTGAAGGAGTCTCGCTCCTCCTCCAGTTCCTTGATCTTCGCCACCAGAGGGGCGGACTGCTCCTTAGCCGTGGCCAACTCGGCCTGAATGTCAGCACAACGAAGGCGGAGGTCCTCCACTTCCGCACTCCGCGCCGACAAAAGCCCCTGGGCATCGGCAAGCAGGCCCTTCTGCCGCTGGAGCTGGTCCCAGATATCCCTCTCATTTCGCAGGAACACCGATTTCCCAAGGGATCGGGTCTCGAGCTCCTAAGGAGGCAAAACAAAAAACGCACGTCAAACATTGCGAGGGGGCTCGGAGAGAAAACAACGCGGCACGAGAGAGGAAAGTATTTACCTGTGTGACACCGGGCAAGTCCCGCCCCATAATAGTCATCGCTGTCTGCAACGACCGCACTGCCAGTTGGCGGTACTGCTCGAGGGTGTCCCAATGCCCCCCCTCTGCGGTATCTTCAAGGGCGAACACGCGCTCCCCCTCGGGGTCAGCCCGGTTCCGCCAGAAAACACGCGGGAAGTTCCACCCACGGGGCTCGGGCCGTAGCCGGACAAGGGCCGAACTCCCCTCGGCGGGATCTGGGACTGGCTGCTCCACGGTACTAGCCGCCTCGACGTCCGCCGCCTCCTTCCCATGGGAGGAATCATCAGACGAGATTGCCTGAACCAGGGGCGGCGCCAAAACTTGCTCCGTCTCCATCTCCATCGCCTCGGCCTCGACGGACCCGGGGGCTCTGGCCTCCGCCGTCTCTACCTCGTCGGCCCCGGCGTCCACCGCCCTGACTTCGGAGGCCTTGGGGGCTCCGGCCTCACCCTCAATGGCCTCGGCAATGGCGGACGCCCCAGCCTCATTCGCCCCAAGACCCACGACATCGCGGGGCGGGGGCTCCTCCTCCTCCACTCGCTCCGCGACCGCCTCGGCACCCTTTTCCTGGGCAGCCGCCTCCTCCGAAACGACCCCGCCCGACGCCGCGCCACGCTGCACGCCAGCCTGCGCCTCCGCTGCCTGATGGGCGGAAGAGCTAACGTTCACCTTGAGCGCCTTACGGGGCGCCAAGGCAGGATCTTCCACCAGATGCTTCTGGCTGGGAGCAAAGACACTCCCAAGGTCAGCATGCGACCAAGGGGTGAACAAGAAGTACTACGGACTCCACCAGAAAAAGACGCTTACCGCGAACGGGGATGCAGCCGCTTCGACACCGCCAGCCTCCTCTGCAACGGCGGCGGTGGTGGCAGCAGCACGGCCTCTGTGTCCACCGGCGCCAGCTGGCCTCCGCCGGACCCCGGCACCTCCTCGACCCTTCGCGGAGACAATGGGGTCGCCCCCACCGTCGCTCGCTCCACCTCCACCATCGAGCCCATCGGGCTGACGGCACGCTCCTCCGACACCCGCGCCTCGGGCATGTCGGCCTCGGCCCCGGGACGGGCCGCCACCGGCCCCGGGACACCTCCTCCAAGGGGCGTCAGGCTCCTTGCCGGCGCCCCGGGCACCATCTCCCTAATGTCGGGGAGGTTTTCCAGGCAAGCCGTCTCCACCTCGCGCCCGCCGCCGTCGCCCGAAGAATCCGACACCGACGGCGAGGGAGACGGCTCCAACGGGAGACCGTCGAGCCTCTGACGCCGGCGACGGGCGTCCAGCTTTTCGCGCGCGAGGAGCTTCTTCGTGCGCTTCGCCTCCTTGGCATCTTTCTTCTTCTTCTGCTCCTCGGCGCGCGCCCTGTTCGCGGCTCGCCGCCGGGCGTCCTCGGGAACGGGCGTCGGGGAGTCTCGCACGTCTCTTATCCCCTGCGGGAACGACGAAGTAAGACAACAGACAAAAAAGGCGGAAAACAAGAAGGCCGCGAAAGCCTCGGCAACATCCAACTTACCAGTGAAATGTGCCCCCACGACGGACGCATCGGGAACGGCGCCAAATCGTCGATCTTCGGCTTCCCGTCTACCGCCTCTCTCACCCGACGCAGGGTCTCGTCGTCGGTAAGGGCGAAGGCGGACATCTTGATGCCGGCAATCGGGTCGCTCGAGGTCATCTCGAACAGCCGCCGCCGCCGGGCCATCAGCGGCAACACCCTCCGGCGGTGAAAAGCCGCCACGACCACGGCCGCCGAAAGGCTGCGGTCACGCAGCTTCCCCAAGGCCCTCAAGAGCGGCTCCAGCCTAGGCTGATCGACCTTGATGACGCCGTATCCCCATTTCTCTGGCTGACTCTCTACAACCCGCCCGGTATAAGGGGGAAGTCCTCCGTCGTCGTTGCGGAGGTAGAACCAGCTGTCATACCAACGACGGTTGGACGATGACAGCTGGGCCGGGATGTAGAGGGACTGCCGGTCTTGGCGCACGTGAAGAGTGCAGCCGCCGGCCCTCGTCACCTTCCGAGCCCCCCTCGTCCCCCCCGGCTTGGTGGTGAACGTCGCTCGGAACAAGTGGAGCCACAGCTCCCAGTGGGGAGCGATCCCCAAGTACCCCTCGCAGACGGCGACGAAGATGGCCGCCTGCGCGATGGAGTTGGGGCTGAAATTGTGAAGCTCCACGCCATAGTAATGCGGGAGCGCCCGCATGAACTGATCCACCGGCGACCCGAGGCCTCGCTCGTGGAAGACGACGAAGCTCACCACGTAGCCGTCACGCGGCCTCGGCTCCGACTCGTCCCCCGGAGCGATCCACTCCGGCTCGTCAGGGTCGGTGATCGGGCGAAGAAGACCGGCCTCCACGAGCGACTGCAGCTTCTCCTCGGTGACATCAGACCGCTCCCAGGGATCCGCCGGGAGGATGACGGGACCACCAGCCATTGCGCGGAGGAGGACGCTGCTACGGCAGTAATCTCTCTCTCTTTCTTTCAGTCTCTCTCTCTCGCCCTTCTCCTCCCCGCTCTATGCTCTCAACGACGGCACGGAGGCAGCGAAAGCGAACGTGGAAAAGGTAAGGAGGGGGAGGGCGAGGCTCTTTGCGTATTTATGCAGGGACGAGACGAAACCGCCGGGCGACGAAATCGGGGGCTCTCCCCAAAAAATCCGCTGCGGTTACCCAGATCCGGTCTTACCGCCCACGCACCCACTCCCTCCTCATCAATTGCGCGTGCAGTTACGTCCCGTCGGCCGACGCCACGTCGCGTCCAACCGCAGCAGCAGCAGGCGCCGTTTCGCCTCCCCGAAAAAGCCGCCTCAAAAGACGCGCCTGCCGTTGTTAGCCGTAGGGAGAGAAATAACCCCCACCCGATTCCTTTCACGCGAAGGAACTGGGCACCGAGCCCACTACGGTCCAGGGGTTCGAAGGCTGGGCCCTTAAGGGTTTCGACAGCCGCCCCAGGACAACAGAGTCAGGGGCGACTACGGGCGAGCCTATGCGAGGCCGAGGCCCAAGCAAGCGAAACGCTTGGGATGCCCTGTGTCGCGTCCGAGACCGGCAGGGAGGTCTCCGAATGGGATCCCACCGTAGGGAGGCACCGAGCCACCGAGGCCCAGCGAACGGCCTCGGCACCCACTAGAGAAACCCTCCGGTACTCTTGGAGCGCGTCTCCGGACCGCTAGCCGACCCCCAGCGAACGGGGTACGGGCCTCCACTCGGACTTACCCGATAACAGCTCACCGGAAATGCCGTCGCTCGCGCCCACCGAGGGTAGCGTGGCATCTTCCACCCCTCCTTCCGAGCGAAAAGGAAGCGCGAGGGTCGAACAAAAAGTCAGGAGAATCCCTGACGGCCCTCTTGCTCCGCGCAGAGGCTAAGGGACTCTTCCTGCGAAACATTGCCGAGTCCCAGCGACTTGGGCCCGCACACGAGGGGGCTCGGCAAAACAAACCCTCCTTCCGAGCGAAAAGGAAGCGCGAGGGTCGTTCAAAAAGCCGGAAGAACTCCTGACGGCCCTCTTGCTCCGTGCAGAGGCTATGGAGTTCCTTCTGCAAAAGACGCCGAGACCCCGCGACCTAGGCTCGCACCCGAGGGGGGCTCGGCAGACAGACCCTCACGCGCGAGGGGCGAACCAAAAGCCAGGGGACCTCTGACCGCTCTCTCGCTCCGTGCGAGAGACTCGGGGGCTCCTCCTGCAACTTTGCCGAGACCCAGCGGCTCAGGCTCGCACACGAGTGGGCTCGGCAAACAACCCCCCGTCCGAGCGAAAAGGACGTGCGAGGGACGGACAAGAAAGTCAGGAGGACCCCTGACCGCCCTCTCGCTCCGTGCGGAGGCTCGGGGGCTCTTCCTGCACCCAAGATAAAGACTAGCGACCCAAGCCCGTTACGGTCCAGGGGTTCGAAGGCTGGGCCCCCAGGGGTTTCGACAGCTGCCCCAGGGCAAAAGAGTCAGGAACGACTACGGGCGAGCCTGTACGAGGCCGAGGCCCAAGCGAGCAAAACGCTTGGGACGCCCTGTGTCGCGTCCGAGACCGGCAGGGAGGTCTCCGAATGGGATCCCACCGTAGGGAGGCACCGAGCCACCGAGGCCCAGCGAACGGCCTCGGCCCCCACTAGAGAAACCCTCCGGTACTCTTGGAGCGCGTCTCCGGACCGCTAGCCGACCCCCAGTGAACGGGGTGCGGGCCTCCACTCGGACTTACCCGATAACAGCTCACAGGAAATGCCATCGCTCGCGCCCACCGAGGGTAGCATGGCATCTTTCACCCCTCCTTCCGAACGAAAAGGAAGCACGAGGGTCGTACAAAAAGCCGGGGGAACCCCTGACGGACCTCTTGCTCCAGGCAGAGGCTAAGGAGCTCTTCCCGCAGCATCGCCGAGGCCCAGCGATCCGAACTCGCATCCACGGGCTCGGCAAACACAATGTAAACCCCTCACTCGAAAGAGAAAAAAGCCCCTGAAGAAGTGAAATCACTCCTCCAGAGCCTCGGGGGCTACACCCGGTGGGTGCGCTCGCGCGCACCCACCGAAACCTTAAATACGGAACACCATCCGGACAGGAACTATCAAGAGCCAATTCTCGTCAGAACCTCAGGGGGAGTGCCTCCACTCCCCCCAAGGCTCGGGGGCTACTGTCGGATACCGTGAGAAGGGGTACCCCAAACAAGAACCAATAAGATAAACGAGGTCTCAGCCAAAAATCTCCGATTCGCCCGAGGCCCCCTCGCCGAGGCCCCTTCGCCCGAGGCCCCCTCACCGAGGCCTCAGGAGAAGTACCGATTGTCCGATTCGCCCGAGGCCTCCTCGCCAAGGTCTGCGATTCTCCTATTTTCGCGCGAGGCCGGCTCGCCACCAGCCCCGCGACCACCGCTTTAACTAGACTACCCCGGCTGGACATCACATCTAATCAAGGCGCTCAACCACTCCGACAACCACACGACGGCACAGTACGGCGAAGTGACAGACCAGCACGTCAGCGCCCTGCCATCCACGACGGGACTGTGCAGGGGTTACCGGCTACTGTGCTGCCTAAACTCCTGCACCAAGGACGAACACGACGTGGGGAGTCAGAACTGGGTTCCTGTGACCTCGGGACCAGCGTACTGACCGAGTTCCGCCTCGCCCGAGACTCCCGGTAGGGCCTCAGGCGAGCTGGCCATGCTCCGCCTCGTCCGAGGCTGGGCTCGACCCGCAACCTCGTCGCCTCCGCCTCAAAAGCCGCTCTAGCAGGCTGTCCCATCCAATCAATGCGCCCAGCTGCACCCACTACGTAAGCCACGATCGGCAGTGCACCGCGACAGGAGCGACGGGACAACGGTCAAATCGCCTTTTTACCATCCCTTGCTGACAATACAGGGTACCATATCCTGTAGACGCACGTTCCGCACTGTTCCGCCTAAATCAACTACGACGATGGCCGCCAAGACCCCGCATTGCCGTCTGCAAAGGCCTCGGCACAGCAGGCCTCGGCACAGCGGGTCTCGGCCTCAGCGCAGCGGGTCTCGGCACAACCGACTGTAGCAGCCACCAGGCCTCGGCACTTCATCAAGTCAACAAATGTACAGGAGCGCAGCATGTCGCCGGCCTGGAGACCATACCGACTAGACACCGATGGGAACTCCCATAACGCCGCGCTGCTCCAGGGAGCAGGATACGTCAGCAAATAGTAGCCTTCTCATGTACTTCTGGCTTCCTCCTTGCGGTTATAAAAGGAGGTAGCCGGTACCATTCCGAAGGAGAGCGAGAGGCAGAAAGACGAACTCCCCAATAGAACTACACACTTCTACGCTGCTTGAGGACAACGCCTCAAGCAGCCCGCACCACCCCCGCCGAGACCTGGGACTAGCTCCCTCTCTCACCTAGCTTGTAACCCCCTGCTACGAGCACCCTGGTGCAAGGAATACAAGATCGAACTCTTAGACTGGACGTAGGGCCTCGATCGCCTGAACCAGTATAAACCTTGTGTCTCTTTGCATCACCATCCGGTTCGGGAGCACGCAGCACAAATTTACTCGTTGGTTGAGGACCCCCCGGTTCCGAAACACCGACAGCTAGTTCGCCTAGTTTTACTCAAAGTTTATGCCCGTATTTCGCGTCCTTAGTTTCAAGTGTACGGAGGGGGTCGGGTGAGGAGGATGTCTAGATTGGTAGACATCCTCGGCAGCCCCCAAGTGATGTTCGTGTTTCCGCCGTTTGACGGGGTCGGAAGCCCGAGAATGAATTTTAACGCGTAAAAGTAAGAAGGCAGAGATGCTTATCTTTCTTCGGACGTTCGTTCGTCGTCTCTTCTGGGCCGAATGGCCGGCCCGGGAGATCTGAAAGGTCCTGTCGTCGGATCGTCCCGTGGTTCCGCATGGGGAGGTGAAGGGTTGTCTGCCTATGTGGGCGCCTTAATTGCCGCGTCTGGAGCGGGTCAGTGGTGGGCCATACCCGGGCAGTGTTCAGTTTGACCAAGGGGGGACGTCTCGCCGACCGGGGCGCGTCCCGTCAGTTCCGGCGTGTCTCCTCAGGTATCAATCAGCATTGATTTCGTATTTAAAGAGGGGAAGAGAGAGGGTTTTTTGTCCAACTTTTCGCCTTTCCTTAGCTACAGCGCCACCTCTTTAAATAGGGAGGGGGAGGGGAGTTCTCATCCCACCTCCCCTTCTGCCTCTGAGCCGCTATCTCTCCTTCTTCCTTTCCGCCGAATGCGTCTGTATGTCGCGGCGGTTCCTGAGTGAGGAAGAGTAATGCCAGAGAGAGAAAACTCACAAATTCGCTCGTGAGTCTGGAGCGTGATGTCGAGCCGGAGGTTATCCAGCGTAGATGAGATGGTGCGTGCCGCCCTTGCCGAGGAGTCACTGCTGCCGAAGGAGAAGAGACGCCGGTGGGCCTCGTACGTCGTCGACTGCGCCGTCGTCCGCTGTGCTCCTCCTTCGGCGGGAGGCGTTTCCTGCCTTTACACCGTTGCCAGGGTGGTGGCTGGTGACGATGGCATAGTCCTCGGACGCCTCGGCGGAGGCGTTGCAGATGATGGTGCCTTCGAGGATCCCGCGAAGCGGCGGGATATCGTTGATGGAGAGCGTGGCGCGGCGACCGCAGTGGACGAGCTGGCCCGTGTACATGCCCCGGGCGTCGCCGATGGAGAGCGTTGCACGGCGACCGCAGTAAACGAGCTGGTCCGTGTACACGCCCCGGGCGTCGACGATGGAGAGCGTGGCGCGGCGACCGCAGCAGTACTTGTAGTAGAGTTAAGCAGAGACTGTAATTGAATAACTTTGTGGGGAAGCCCCCGAGTAAACAGTCCTCTGAATTTACAAGTATATTGTTCCATTTTGTAATGAAATCATTTTGTAAGTGATGAATTTGCGTAGAAAATGAACAAATTTTCATCTTTTGCCTATAGCAAGCAATTTTTTGTCTTTCTCCTTTTTGTGGAAATGATTTTAGTGCTTTTCGACCCTTCTCATGGTCTAAGTCATAAGAACCTTGGAACGTGGGCGAACTAATTCTGATTGAGCTGGTGAGCAAAGAGGTTGCAGCCGCTGGGGCGTGGGTGTCCCGCAGTCCTACCAGTTATATTCAGAATTGGTTCCCAAAATCTTAGCCCTTAGGACTCAAATGGAAAACTTAGAGAATGTTTGTAAATATAACACAGGAGGTTTTTGCAAGCGTAATACTTGTATTACATGTCATATGTTATGTTCACATGCCAGCCCCCGAGTGAGGTCTGGCCCCTCGCGATTTGCAGGGGCCGGAAGTCACTAAGGACCGGGGTTTTGTTATGATAAAAACTGATAAGGAAGAGTATATGCTTATTTTAAGGATAAAAACGACGTAGCTGCTTAATGTTCCATGCGTTGGTGAAGACCTCGTCGTTGATGGTTTTCAACCGGTAGGCACCTGGACGAAGTACTTCCGCGACGACGTAGGGCCCTTCCCAGGGCGGGGAGAGTTTGTGGCGGTCCTTGTTGCTCTGCACAAGACGGAGGACGAGGTCTCCGACGTTGAAGGCTCGACCCCGCACCCGTCGGCTGTGGTACCGTCGCAACGCCTGCTGGTACTTAGCCGAACGGAGGAGGGCGACGTCGTGGGCTTCTTCTAGCTGGTCCATGGCGTCTTGGTGGGATGCCTCGGCTCCCTGTTCGTCGTATGCTCTGATTCTTGGCGCTCCATAGTCAAGGTCCGTTGGAAGAACGATCTCGGAACCGTAGACCATGAAGAAGGGTGTGTAGCCGGTGGCCCGGCTAGGAGTTGTCCTTAGGCTCCAGAGCACGGCCAGGAGCTCAGCGAGCCAGCGTGCGCCGAACTTGTTCAACCGGTTGAAAATTCTGGGTTTGAGGCCTTGAAGGAGCATGCCGTTTGCGCGCTCGACCTGCCCGTTCGTCCGGGGCTGTGCGACGGCTGCCCAATCGATTCAGATGTGTTGTTCATCACAGAATCGAACGAATTTTCTGCCGGTGAACTGCGTGCCGTTGTCTGTGATGATGGAGTTTGGTACTCCAAAGCGGTGGGTGATGTCGAGGAAAAACAGTACCGCTTGTTCGGATTTGATCGTGGATATTGGTCGAGCTTCAATCCATTTTGTAAACTTGTCTATGGTGACAAACAGGTGGGTGAAGCCCCCGGGCGCCTTTTTGAGTGGCCCAACCAAGTCGAGCCCCCAGACCGCGAAGGGCCACATGATGGGGATCATCTGGAGAGCCTGGGGCGGGAGGTGTGTTTGCCGAGCGTAGTACTGGCACCCTTCGCAGGTGCGTACAATTTGCTCGGCCTCGGCTACGGCGGTGGGCCAGTAGAAACCTTGTCGGAATGCATTCCCAACCAAGGTTCTTGGTGCGGCATGATGACCGCACACTCCGCCGTGGATGTCGCCCAGCAGGAGTTTTCCCTGTTCGCCAGGGATACAGAGTTGCAGAATCCCGATGTGACTCCGTTTGTAGAGTTCGCCCTCTACAAGAACGAAGGATTTGGCGCGTCGTGCGAGCCGTCGGGCTTCCGTCTTGTCTGTCGGTAGTATGTCGTGGAGGAGGTAGTCGAGGTAAAGCGTTCTCTAGTCATCGGGAGGGTCGGACTCCGCTGCTAGGTCCTCTTCGAGCTCCATGACCTCGGGGTCGGGCGGAGCGGTTGGAGGATCGGCCCCTGGGGTCGGACTAGATGGGCCATCGTCGGCTTGTTCTGACCCCGTGTAGCGTACCGAGGGTTTGTGTTGGTCGCTGGAAAAGACGCCTGCCGGGACTGGCTCTCGGCTAGATGCTGCTTTCGCAAGCGTGTCGGTTGCTTCGTTGAGGCGCCTTGGGATGTGATTGAGTTCGAGGCCGTCGAATTTGTCCTCCAGCCGTCGGACTTCTTGACAGTATGCCTCCATCTTGGCGTCGTGGCAGCTTGACTCCTTTATGACCTGGTTGACGACCAGCTGGGAGTCGCCCCTGACGTCGAGGCGTCGGATGCCCAGCTCGATGGCGATTCGTAGGCCGTTGACGAACGCTTCATATTCTGCAGTATTGTTTGATGAGGGGAAATGGAGCCGAACCATGTACCTCATGTGGACCCCGAGGGGAGATATAAAGACTAGTCCTGCTCCGGCGCCCTTCTTCATCAGTGATCCGTCGAAGTACATTGTCCAGTACTCTTGATCGATAGGTGCTGGTGGCATCTGGACCTCGGTCCACTCCGCGATGAAGTCAGCCAGTACCTGAGATTTGATCGTTGTTCGGGGGGCATAAGAAATGCCCTGATCCATCAGCTCGAGTGCCCACTTTGCGGTTCTTCCCGTAGCGTCATGGCTACGGACAACCTCGCCAAGGGGGAACGACGTCACTACTGTCACGGGGTGTGACTCGAAGTAGTGGCGTAGCTTCCTCTTGGTGATGAGGACGGTGTAGAGGAGTTTCTGGATTTGGGAGTAGCGAGCTTTGGAGTCGGATAACACCTCGCTGATGAAATATACAGGGCGCTGCACCTTGAAGGCGTGCCCCTCTTCCTCTCGTTCTACCACTAAGGCAGAGCTGACCACTTGGGTGGTGGCCGATATATATAGTAGGAGGGATTCTCCGTTGCATGGAGGAACTAGGACCGGAGGTTTTGTCAAAAATCGTTTAACCATGTCAAGCGCTTCCTGAGCCTCGGCTGTCCACTCGAAGTGGTCAGATTTCTTCAGGAGTCGATAAAGGGGGAGTCCTCGTTCGCCGAGGCGCGAAATGAATCGGCTGAGGGCGGCAAGGCACCCTGTGATCCGCTGAACCCCCTTTATGTTTTGGATCGGGCCCATCCTTGTGATGGCTGATATCTTCTCTGGGTTGGCTTCGATGCCACGCTCGGAGATAATGAAGCCAAGCAGCATGCCCCTCGGGACCCCGAAAACACATTTTTCGGGATTGAGTTTGATACCGTTTACCCAGAGTTTTGCAAAGGTTTGTTCAAGGTCGGCGACAAGGTGGTCAGCTCGCTTGGACTTGACTATGATGTCATCGACATAGGCCTCAACGGTTCGCCCGATGAGGTTTCCGAAGCAATTGAGCATAGAGCGCTGGTAAGTTGCCCCAGCATTCTTCAGACCGAACGGCATTGAAATGTAGCAAAACGATCCGAAGGGGGTGATAAAAGATGTCGCGAGCTGGTCGGACTCTTTCATCGCGATTTGGTGGTAGCCGGAGTATGCGCCAAGGAAGCAGAGGGTTTCGCACCCTGAGGTGGAATCGACTATTTGGTCTATTCGTGGCAAAGGAAACGGATCCTTTGGACACGCCTTGGTGAGGCCGGTGTAATCGACACATTCTCCATTTCCCGCTCTTCTTTCGCACAAGAACGGGATTTGCTAACCACTCTGGGTGGTATACTTCCTTAATGAATCCTGCGGCCAGCAGTTTAGCTATCTCGTCGCCGATGGCCCTGCGTTTCTCCTCGTCGAAGCGGCGCAGGCGTTGCTTCACCGGCTTGGAGCCCGGGAGGATCTGGAGAGTATGCTCGGCGACCTCCCTCGGGATGCCCGGCATATCCGAGGGTTTCCACGCAAAGATGTCTTTGTTGTCGCGGAGGAAGTCGACGAGTGCGCTTTCCTATTCGGAGGAGAGCGCGGTCCCGATACGGACTTTTTTTGCCCTCGAAGCTGCTGGGGTCCAAGAGGACCTCCCTGGAGCCTTCTGCCGATTTGAACGACCCGGTTGATTTCTTCGCGTCGGGTGCCTCTTCAACGACCTCTTCCCTGAGGGTGGCGAGCTCTTCGGAGGCGATGATTGCGGATGCGTGTCCGCAGCATTCGACTTCGCACTCGTAAGCGCGCTGGAAGGAGGTGCCGATGGTGATGACCCCGCGGGGACCTGACATCTTCAGCTTAAGGTACGTATAATTGGGGACGGCCATGAACTTCGCGTAGCATGGTCGTCCCAGGATGGCGTGGAAAGTCCCCGGGAACCCCACTACGTCGAAGGTGAGGGTCTCGGTCCGGTAATTGGACCGATTCCCGAAAGTGACGGGCAGATCGATCTGCCCCAGTGGCATAGCCTGCCTACCAGGCACGACGCCATGGAAAGGCGCTCGGATGGGGCGGAGGTTCGTTCGATCGACGCCCATCTCGTCGAGCGTCTTGGCGTACATGATGTTGAGGCCGCTGCCTCCGTCCATCAGTACTTTCGTGAGCCGCTTAGGTCCGACGATCGGATCGACGACAAGCGGGTACCTTCCCGGATGTGGGATGGCATCCGGATGGTCGGTCCGGTCGAAGGTTATGGCGGACTCCGACCACCGGAGGAAGGTTGGCGTGGCCGGTCCGGCTGTATAGACTTCGCGGCGCGCGAGCTTCTGGCGACGCTTGGAGTCGTAGACCGTCGATCCCCCGAAGATCATGAGGCGCCGGTCGGCGTTGGGAAGGCGTCGTCCTTCTCTGCGTCATCTGTGGCGGGAACAGGCTCCTTCCCCTGCTCCCCTTTGTTAAGGCCCCCAGACAAGTATTTGCGCATGAGGCCGCAATCCTTGTATAGATGCTTGGCCGGGAAGGCGTGGTTTGGGCATGGCCCCTCGACCATTTTCTCGAAGTGGTTCGGAGTGCCCTCCGCGGGCTTCCGGCCACCTTTGCGGCCGGCAGCGGCCACGAGCGAGTTGTCGCGCCGTTGCTTCTTATTTTTCCTTTTGGTGGGACGGTTGGAGGCGCCTTCGCCGGCGTCCTCGTCCCGCCTCATCTTTCCGTCGGAGCGATCAAAGACGGCTCCGAGTGCCTCCTCTCCAGAGGCGTGACTGGTGGCGATGTCCAGGAGTTCCTTGGTAGTCCGCGGGCCCCTGCGTCCTAGCTTGTGGACCAGGGATTCACAGGTTGTCCCGGACAGAAAGGCTCCTATTACGTCGGCGTCGGCGACGTTAGGGAGCTCGTTGCACTGTCGAGAGAAGCGCCGGATGTACCCGCGAAGGGTTTCATCGGCCTTCTGGCGGCAGTTCTTGAGGTCCCATGGGTTTTCAGGGCGTTTGTGCGTGCCCTGGAAGTTGCCCACGAAGATCTCCGTTAGATCAGTCCAACTCTGAATGACATTGGACGGTAGGTGCTCCAGCCATGCTCACGCCGAATCGGCCAAGAACAGCGGGAGATTGCGAATAATGAAATCGTCATTACTCGCACCACCGGCCTGACATGCAAGCCGATAGTCTTCGAGCCAAAGCCCGGGATTTGTTTCGCCAGAATATTTAGGGATGTTGGTAGGCGGTCGATACCTTAGGGGGAACGTGGCGTTGAGGATGTGCCGACCGAAGGCCTGAGGACCTGGCAGGCCGGGGCTCGGGCTTCGGTCCTCGTTGCTGTCGTAGCGTCCACCACGTCGGGGATGGTAGCCGCGGTGTGCTGCTTCTCCATCGTCGCCGTGGGCGTGTTTCCGAGCGTCGATGATGCTGCGTACGTCGCGGCCATGACCGAGGCGTTGACGTACTGGGACGGCGGAAGGTTGCCTGCCGCCTGGCGGTGTTTGGTGAACGGATGCGTCCTTGGTGGGACGCACTGAGGGCGTGCGCTGGCTGGTGTCGGGTTCGCGTCGTCGGGACAACAAACTTTCCGCCTGCTGCGCCGCCGCACGCTCGAGCAACGTGCGAATTTCTCGGCTGGCGCGACGATCCTCGGACGTCGCAGCCTCCGGAAGGCCATGCAGCAAGGCGGTTGCTGCGGCGATGTTCTGGCTGGCTCGGGCAAAGTGAGGAAGGGCCCCATCATCGGTGAGGATCCTTTGGTGTACGGCGCGGGCCGTGGCGCGCGCGCGCCCCCCGTCTTTGCGGCGTTCAATCTCGCGATTGATGTCCGCGTACTCCCGGACGAGCCCTTGCCCGGCCTCATCGATCTCTTGCTGACGGGCCCTCAACTGCTCCATCCTTAGGCGAGATGGGGCAGTCGTCTCTTCCCCGGATCTGCCGTCAGGGTTGTTTGGAGGGGTGACCTCTTCCTCGGGGATACTTTCGACGTGACCCTCGGGGGTCTGAGTCATGAAGCATTCCCGGGAAGGGTGGTGGCTCCCCCTACTGGAATCCGAGCTGGAGAACGATCCTGGTTCCTCGTTGAGGAGCGCGTAGAGGGTCTCCGTATCATGCTCGATCACCCCCACGAACTCGATGTCCGTGGGTGACTGAACCACACGTAGTGCCAGAGGGTGGCCAACGGTCGCCGCAGCGTTGCGGAGACCGAACGGAAACGCTGTCGGGGCGCTCCGTACGGGACCTTCCGGACACAGAGTGACGTTGTGCGTGACCTCCCTTGATGACTGGGGTCCAAGGGAGTTGCCCGGCGGGCCCTCAAGCCTAAGACGGCTGAGGTCGATGGAAGGGAGAGACCGTGCGACCGTGTGGGTCAGCGCCAGCTCTCCTCCTAGTGTGATGATGAAATCTAGGTCGCCGAAACGCACGTGTGCGCCCGGGGCCCAGCTGATTGCGTGGGTTGCCATCCGAGGCCTTTTCTGGAACGCGCAAAGCCCCCTACCTGGCGCGTCAACTGTTGGTGTTTCGTACGAACACCGGCAAGTAAATTTATAGTAATGCGCGTTAGGCTCGGATGGTGCGCTAAAGGACACAAAATTTATACTGGTTCGGGCCGAATGTCCCTACGTTCAGTTTGTTGCTACTCGTGTTATTAGCACCGTGAACGGTCTGTAGTAAGGGGTACAAACGATCGAGAGAGGGGGACTGGTCCCAAGTCTCTGATGGAAGGGTTGAAAGGAGGTCAAGAGCTTCGTAGCAGCTTGACTGTGTATGTGAGTCTTCTTGTTCGGTTCAAAGTTCGTCCCTTTGATGGAGGAAGCGCATCCCCTTTTATAGAGGAAGGGGCTGGCTTTTACAAGGGTGAGGGTTTATGATGTATACTCTACCTAGTCTTGTGGCTCACGTCTACCTGGCCTGGTTCTTCATTCTGATGAGTTCGAAGGAAGATAAGCACCTACAATACTGTCGATGTCTCTGTAGAATGTCAGGTTGATCACAGAATGCTGCCCTGCGCAGGGTATGGGCTGTAGTACAGTGGCTTTGACTTACTAGCCTCTCCCAGCCTTGCCCCGCATGCCTTCTGGTTCCTGTGAGTCTTCGTCGGAGGGACGAGGGGTTGGAGTCCAGAGTAACGCCGTGGTCAAGGCCTTCTGACTTGGTGGACCTGAGGGGTCGGGAAGCGGGCGCCGCTCCCTCGGGTCCATGGCGTGGTGACAGAATATCCGTCGTTCGTGGAGATAGCAAATCCTTTTCTGGAGCGTAGCGGTTGTCGTATATCTTCGTCGGGTTCCGTGTCCTAGGGCTGAAGGCGGCGCCTACAACTCTACAGGGCGAGGAGCACGCACCTGTAAAGCCTTTCGGTCTCTGCGGCGCCCGGAAGGGTCTAAAGCTCCTGTCCCGTCACTCCCTGGCAGTACTTTTCCTGCCAGGGCGCAGGGTATGGTCCTTAGAGCCATGGTTGACCTGAACGTCCTGTCTTTGCCCTGTACCTATCATCTCGAGGGAACGGGGAGAAGTTGTCAGGCAAGATGAATCCAGTCTTTAGATATGGAGCAGAGTGAGGCTCGTTCCTTGCCGTCGGGCGAAACGGAGACCAGTCCCTAACTCTCGGGCGAGACCGATCCTGCCCCTCCGGGGTCGGGTGAGGCGGAATCTATCCCTCAGCCCTCGGGTGAGACCGAGCCCGCCCTAAAGGCGTCGGGCGAGACGGAGACTAGCCCTGAGCCCTCGGGCGAGGCAGAGCCACCTCAATGGCGTCGGGTGAGACGGAGTCTATCCCTCGGCCCTCGGGCGAGACCGAGCCCGCCCTAAAGGCGTCGGACGAGACGAAGACTAACCCTGAGCCCTCGGGCGAGGCAGAGCTATCTCAAAAAGGCGTCGGGCGAGGCGGAACCAAACTCCTGTCATTCGAACAAGGGACGAAACGGCGCTCTTATGCGTCCAGAAGTTTTTAACGTTTGGCACCTTCTGGGGTACCCCGGTATTAGGTCCCCGACAGAAAGCATAGCGCTGTTAATTCCTGGAATAAATCCAGGAAAATGCGAGCACCCGTGTCAAGTTGGAGACTTGAACCCGGGTGGGTAGGTTCCACCGCAAGGAACCCAGTCGGTTGTCATTTCTAAATGAACAATACTTTGTAATTTCTGACTTCAACTTTTTGCAGGGCATGTGTCGTAGCTAATGATAAACTATTTGTGATTGGTGGACAAGAGGGAGACTTTATGCCTAAACCAGGATCACCTATTTTTAAATGTGTTCGGAGGCATGAGGTGTGTATGTGGTTCCTGGAGACGCTTATTCGTGCACCTGTGGTTTATTTTCTCATCATCAAAGACTTGCATTGGACCATGTTGAGTTCTACTCATGAAAACATGGTATCTTTAACACTTTTTTTTGGTGTTCATAATTTCTTTAAACAAATAAGTTCCTGCAGTTGGGATATTACTTCCTAATGATTGCTTGAACTTTGAACCTCAAACAAAAACCGATATTTTCAATATCGGTCCTTCTGTCCAAATTCCTCTTTTGTGTGAACATTTTTCTGCAGCTTAATTCTTATATGTTCAGAATTTCACTCTTTCAGGTTGTGTATGGTGATGTGTATATGCTAGATGATGGAGCCAAGTGGAAGCAACTGTCCCCAATGCCAAAGCCAGATTCCCACATTGAATTTGCTTGGGTTATCGTTAACAACTCCATAGTAATTGTTGGTGGAACTACAGAGAAGCATCCTATCACCAAAAAGATGATTCTTGTTGGTGAAGTCTTCCGTTTTGATTTGGATGCATTGGTAGGTTATGTCCAAGCGATTTTTTTCTTAGGGTCATTTTTAGTTTTATTGTGAATCCATGGCAGTTTCCTCTGAATTTCGAGGGTGCAACTAAATGAATTAAAAGTCTCTATGCCATTCTTGCAGACCTGGTCAGTCATTGGGCGCATGCCTTTCCGAATCAAGACAGCCTTAGCTGGGTACTGGGAGGGGTGGCTCTATTTTACTTCTGGGCAGCGAGATCGTGGGCCTGATAATCCAGCTCCAAAGAAAGTTGTTGGAAGTATGTGGAGGACGAGGCTACATTTGTGATGGTACAAGTTGTGACAGGGTTTTTTCTGAAAATTATAGATCTGTATCTGATTTCTAGTTGAACAGCTAGGGCCCTCAACCTCAGAGAATTGCTTGTATCCTGTATTGTCTTCGGATGCATACTATCTATTTTGACTAGATATTTCAAATTTAACATTTAGGCTATTAGCTTGTAAATTGCCTGAGTACTGGCAGTAAAACCTTGTAAATACCTGCCTTTTCCAACAGAGGTTTGCCTAAACAAAGCAAAGGTTTCTGACTCAAGTTAAATCTGCATGAATGGATCTGTTTCCATTTTCTGACAGCCAGACGCCCCATGTGTTCATCCCACTTTTTGTGTCCTAACATGTCAACCTGATTTCTTGTTAATATTGTTTCAGAAAGGCTAGCGCCCGGACGTCCAGACGGGGGCTAGCGTCCAGACGCCTGCGCCGCACGCCTGCTTCGCGTGGGGTCCCGCGCCGCTCCATGTCCCACGCCTGCTTTGTCCCGATCTGCGCCCGCACGGTTTCCTACCTCTGCCGCTCGCGCCCCTCCACACCCACGCGCATGCAGGCGGGCCCAATAGCTGCAGCAGGCAGCTGCTACAGATAGGGTCCACTGCAACATCTACTTTGCAACATCTAGAGGAAACATTTACGACATACGTCCAAAACAGTTGAAACACTTGCAACATACATCTAAAACATGAGAAAAACACGTGTGTAGCCATTGTAGAACATATGCAACATCTAGGTATGAAACACTTGCAACATATGTGTGAAAATATATGCAACATCCAGATGAAACACTTGCAACATAAGTTTGAAACATAAGCAACACCCAGATAAACACATGTGCAACATCGGTCTGAAACAGCTGAAACATTTGGAATAGATGCTTGCAACATCCATGTATAGCCATTGCAACATATGTAACATCCCGACCTACTTTTGCAACATCACATGAAACACTTGCAACATGCATATGAAGCAATTGAAACACTTGAAACACGCGCTTGCAACATCCGAGGAAGGAAGGGAGTGCGAGGTGCAGCCGGAGAAGCCTGCTTCAAGTTTGGCCACTCCGGATCTCGTGATGTCGCAAGATGAGGTCGAGCGTTGTGGCGGCGATAGCGGCCACGACCTCCTGGTGGGGAACGACGGCGTCGACAGCACCTCGACGCGACGAGGGACGGGGCATGGCTCGCAGGGGCGAGGACCGGGTACGACACGATGAGGCAGAGTTGGCGTGGTGGGGATGGAGCACAACGCGGGAGCAGACGTGTCGCGTCTCGACGCGGGATGGAGGCGCCGCCGCGAGGCGGCTTGGGGCGGGCGACAGCGCGGTGAGCCGCACCGAGCGAAGCGGGGAGTTGGGGATTTCTATGGCTATCTCAGTGGAGTGGATAGAGGAGAGAGCGTAGATGGGCCTGTTGGCCCGATCGCTGTGCTGGAGCGAGCGCAAAGTTTTTTTTAAGATTCTAGACGTATGTTATGTAGTGTTACCAATATTGTTTACCTGTTTTGATTCCCACATCCGGAATCTGAAGTTCAGAGATGTCTCCAAACAACCAGAAGTGATGTCCTAAAGCAATCTTGCCCTCCAATGGATGCAAGCAACTATCGACCTTTGTGAAAAGATTATTCTTGCTGGAAATATTCAATGCAAAGCAATGGAATAAAGGAGAGGCACCATATCCTGATGTATTCTTTCCCTAGCTGTTGCAGGGAGATAGATTTGTTGTAATAGGCCTTTGTGGGCTGACCCAAGGCCCCCCGTCCGAAGCAGGCCTAGAAAAATCCGAAGCTTCAGAAAACGGGCCGAAGCCCAAACCGTCCCTCCCTACAGAAAGCAGCCAGCGTCTTCCCCCAGTCGTCTTTGCTTCCCTCTCAATTCTCAAAGCCACCGCCGCCGCCGCCGCCACCGCCACCGCCACCAGTCCACCACGTCGCACGGCCGGAGTCTTCGTCGGCGCCGTGTAGGCCTGCCCTTCCCGGTAACGTTGCTCCTCCCTCCAGTCCAGTCTATACGGATTATGGACTCACGAGTGAATTCATATGTTCGTTCTTAAATGATCTCCCTGATCCGAGATGGTGTTCTCTTATCTCCGTTCGGTATGTTTCTGTTTTTTTCGTCATCATCATCATTCAGGCTGAAGTACTGTTGCATCCCAGGACATCGTGTGGATCCCTGCCGGCCGGCTCGATGAGTTTCCGGCGGTTCCTGTACATGATGTGGGACGTCGAGGCAATCGACGGCAGCTGCTCCCTTCGCCGCATCGACACGTCGCGCCTCTTCTTCCGTACATCTACCGAGGGCACACCAGCGCCGCTCGACAGCGGCGGCATCGGAGCAGGAGCTACTGATCCGTCGGCGGCACACGACGGCGGTCGCCTGCCTGACCCCGCAATCGAGGTTTTCATTATCAGAAATAAAAATTTATGAGGTCATGGATAAATAGGATATATCGGAAATATCGGACCAAATTTTAAAAAAAATCAAATTGTTTTGAAAAAATTCCATAGAATTTGATTTGAAACTATTCCTAAACCATTAAACACCACTTGTTTACAGATAAAAACAAGAATAAAATATTATAGTGTGGGATTGTCGCACGGCTAAATTTGGGTTGTGTGTGGAAGCAGGAAAGAAGAGAAAAATTTAGCCGATGTTAAATTTTATCGGACCCTGAGGATAGAAAGAAAATTTCAGAAATTTCTGTGAATTTCGGCCGATAAAAAAAACCTTGCCCGCAATAAAGCTGTGCCCTCCTATCTTCCCACGCAAGGTCGGTGAAGTGGTTCATGCTCTTCAAGAACAAGGGCGTATTCGCCATCGACTGCACGGGCTGCAGCTTCATGTGCGAGTGCGACCCCGCCGACGACAAGTCCCTCACCGTCCGCGCCCTGCCCAGCCTGACCGCTCCCAAGTTCTCGCCCTTCTCCCTCGATCACCGTCGGCGAGAGCCTGTACGTCATGGACACGTCCCCCGTGCGCAGCAACGGCAGGCAGAGGCACAGCTTCGAGGTCCTCTCGCACGCCGACCACCGCACCTTCCGAGGCATCAAGGACTGGTGCTGGCGGCCTCTGGACCCGCCGCCGCTCGTGGAGCACTGCGGCAACCAATGCCACTCCATCGACTCCTACACGGTGGACGCCGGGGGGCTCCGGCATCCTCGTGTCCAACAACGCCAGCCGACTCACCTACCGCTTCGACACGGCGAGCGGGGCGTGGCGCAAGGCCGGCGACTGGGTGCTGCCGTTCACCAACCTCGCCGAGTACCTCCCCGAGCACAATCTCTGGCCTTCTGATCTGCCACACCGTCGCCGCCAACCCCGTCGCGTCGTCGTCGTCGTCGGTGGCGATGGCGATGAAGATGAAGAAGCCGCCCGTGGTGCGCGGCGTCTGGAAGGAGTACGCCGAGCCTCCGCCGGAGTGGATCCCCGCGTTGCGCTACGCGGTGCACCTGGGCTCCTCCAAGTTCTGCATCGTCAGGTTCTTCTACACTGGTAAGGTGTACGTCTGCCCGGACCCCGGAGAGCCACCGTTCGTACAAGAGGGAGGAGGAGCTCCATGTGGTGATCACCGGCGTCGAGGTGCAGGGCTGTGGCAGCGGCGGCGGCGGCGGCGACGTCCAGGTGGTCATCAGGCACAAGTCCGAACGTTACAAGGTCGATGTCAGACTCTACTACCAGCTACTCTAAGAAAGGTCGATCGTGTTATCAAATGTAATGCAGTAATAATAAGTTATAAGTATATATAATGGAGTCGTCGTGCCATCATTATATTATTATTCAGAACTACTGTATATATTATCATACTAGCTAAACAACCGTGTGTTATTATGGCCAACGAAAATTGCATTAACAAAAGTTGCTTCACGAGAATTTAACTGTTAGTTGGAAATTGTTTATAACTTTTTCTTATATAAAAACTTCATAATTATTTTCATGGTAACAAAAATCATAAGTTTCTTGCCAATATGAAATTACAATTAATATTGAAACACAAAAATCTCGCATCATGGTGAGTATTGTTCAAAATTGACCCAAAAGGCATCGCAAGCCACAGAAACTATAAATCTGCGCTGTTGGGAGGCCGCGCCACGGGGCACCGTGCTGGGGGCGGCGATGCACCTAGGGGCCGCCGTGCTGGGGCGCCGGGGGCGCCACGCTGCCGCCCGCCTGAGGGGAGAGGGAGAGGGAGAGGGAGAGGGGAGGGGGGGAGAGGTGGGGGGGGGAGAGGACGGGAAGGCGGGGGCGGCGGAGGTGCGTCGGCGCGGGAGGGTGTCGAGGTCGGGGTCGGGGTCAGGAGGGAGGACGAGAGGAGAGAGGCCAATGTTTTTTTTTTCTGAGAAGGGAGAAGTTGAAAGCTGAGTCTATATTTCCTTCTCTAGATTCGGACGAGAAGCTGGATAAGTGCACGAGAAGCACGAGAAGCCGCTACCAGCGAAATCAGCTCCAAGCGATCTGGGCCGTTGGATGAAAGATCTGACGGAGAAGAAAAATTGGGGTGACGTGGCTGGTTGTTCTGGGCGGAAGCTTCACGAGTATTCTAGGGGAGAATCCCAATGGCTGCAGGTTTGTTCCATGCCTGCTTGCTTAAGTTTACCCTGAATAATCGATGGACCAAGGATTTGGACATGGTTGGTCTAATGTGAGATTTGGTTTTGTCTCGCCATGATTTTGGTTGGGCAAGAATTAGAAGCTAACCAAGCAAGCCACCCATGACTGACCGAAGACCAGCGTTCTGGCGCCCCGCACAACAGTCCCAGAGATGGAGCCAATTTTGAATGCTCGTTGACCAGAAGCAGAGTTGAAAGTGGGACCCCAACCAGGCCCCAGCGAGGGTCCACCAGCGCCACAACCGGCACCGCTATCTCCATCAAAACATACCCTCTTCGGCCATGGCGTAGAACGACAACCTCCACCAAGCCCTGGCTAATCATAATGATTTCTGTCATCACTAGCGGACTTGAAGTCATCATCAGAGGACTCCGGCGGCGGGTTCAAGTCATGGAACTCGACGATATGAATGTGTCCTGAGCTTCTGCCCTTTAGGGGAGCCGTCGTCCGCCATGGCTCTAGGAGAATGCCGACCTAGGGAAGGAGAAGTGATGTAGGGTGGCACCGAGGCCAGAGTGGCCATCGGCGAAGAGGGTGGGCACAAGGGCTGGGCTGGCCACCGATGCAGAAGTTGGACACCAAGGTCGGAGTGGCCAGCGGCGATTGGAAACAAAATTTCAAAACAAACGCTTACCCTCTAACAGTCACCTTCTCTCCCAAAATTAGCACGCCAAGCATTGTGAAGATGACCGATAGGTTGCTGAACATGGATGTGTAGGCCGGTTGACAATATTTGGTCTAGATTCTATTTTTAGCAAAATTGGTGAAAAAAATGGGGTACCGTTGTTTTCGCCCCAAGGGGATCTCTCTCATGTTGCACACATATCCTCATGTGCATTCAATGGTGAATGCATATGGGGACATATGCCCCTAAGGGCAAAATTTCTATACTCAAATGAACGACTCCAGCCTGTTTGCTATGGAGATAATTACAATAAATCAAATTTAGGAAATAAATCAGTTGGAGCGCCTTGGAAAGGTAGGGACGACTCCAATCTTTTGCTTATTATTTATCCTTTGTTGTGATATAGATGGCTTATTGACAACATGTAATTTCTAAAATCAACTATTTGTAATTTAAGGAAATTGTGCGGATAAACCAGGATAACCTGTTTTAAATTGCATACGGAGGCACATAAGGTGGTGTGCACTGCACCTATGCTTTATTTTCTCGTAATCAAGATCTGCACTGCATTGGACCATGTTGAGTTTACTAACATGAAAACATTATCTTTAACACTATTGTTTTTTGTACAATTTTCATTAAACAAATTAAATAAGCTCATGTGCGCGGTTGGTATTGTAAATCCCACAGGCCACAAGTCTGTATCTCATACTTTAACTACTGTAATTTTTTTAGAGTGTCTAGTTATCTGTCGATATATTTATATGATCAAATCTGTCAGATTTTTTATAAATGCGACCTAGTAAACAGTTGTAGGATAAATCGTAAAGCACAATCAAATGTATAGAAATCTGACATTCAGTAAAAAAAAATCTATCAACAGATAAATAGCAAAAGTCTATTTTTTGGCTTCAAATTCATAGTATCTATTTTAATTAGATAGATTAGCTTTAACATTTAGGTTATTTGCTTAGCTTTAACATTTAGGTTAATTGCTTCTAAATTACCTAAGGACTGACAGTAAAACCTAGCTTGTAATTATCTCCTTTTCCAACAGAGATTTTTTGACTTAAGAAAGCAAAGGGCTTTTTACTTTAAGCTAGATCTTCATCGGTTTCCATTCTCTTGCAGCCAGGGCCCAGATATTCATCCCACTTTTTTGTATGCTAACATAGCCTCCTGATTTCTTGTTAACTAGTGCAGGGCGCGCACCATCGCATGCATATGTAGTTACAGATTTGAAGCATGAAAAGCGCGATGGCTAATAAGTATGCTACATATGTTTCTCAGGTATGAAAAGAGCTGACGGTGATGCATATTACATATGTTGTTCAGGTCTGGAAAGCGTGGTGATTAACAAGCATATATTACACATGTCGGTTAGATTCACCGAGATATATTATACATGCTGGCATCATGTATGGTGCATTAGGTGGGTTGGGACGGTCCTTTATGGCGTGCTAGGCTTCAAATAAAAGGCAAGAAGGATGGTAGGAACTTGCCGAGGAGCACCATCTATGGTATTGCCGTCTTCGCAGCAGGTAGTGAGCTTGAACCTGAAATAAACAACACATGATTTCAATGCGCAGGCAAGCAGTAGCAGTACAGGAAGGGCTCAACCGCTGCAAGCTCAGGCATGGTAGTAGGCGGTAACTCTGCATCTACAGGCCATCAGGTTATAGCACTTACTGTGTATGAACTGGTTGGACTCTACCACATTGTGGTCTCTTTTTCCTGGCCTCGGGAGCTTGAAGGTCAGGTCAAGCGTCTCCTTGGTGTACCTACAGCTGCAGCCATTTATCAGAATAAGTCGAGCGTTTTCTGAAGCAGCACATTGGAAGTTTAAATTTGGGATATTATGTTGCGTTGATAAGGAAACAAAGGTGAAACTGCAAGAGTTGAAATACAATTGTCGGTGTTTCGTAAACCAGACTAGTAAACTTATACAATTGCCGCGCTGCTCTAGAAAAACTATGGTAGCATCCAATATACACGAGGATTTATACTGGTTCAGGCCGGAGCCCTACGTCCAGTCTCAGAGATGATCGAGTGCGTGTTTCTCGCTTGAATGCTCTGAAGTTCTTACAATGGGGAGTGCAAGAATTGTGGAAGGTCCTATGCTAGGTGAAGGGCTGCCCGAAGAGATGCTCCAGAAGCCCTACTACAATGGTGAATGAATGGAATGGTAGAGGATTCAGAATCGTCTCCGAGATCGGTGCCCTAGCTGCCCTTATATAGAGTTCGGGGCCAGGACTTGTACAATGAGGAGGTTCTCCCGACCGAAGGGTCGAGAGCCTGAGGGAGGGTCTAGCTAATTTGGCTTGCAAGCTACGCCGTCTTCTGGTGCACGTCCGATCGTAGCTATCGTCATGGTCTTCTGGCCACGTTGCGGCAGGATGTGACGTGGCGCTACTGTGCCGACCGTGACGGCACTGTGGCCTTGATGGTGGTTCGTCAGCCGTCCGATACGACGCGGTATCCGTCATGACCTTCGTTGCCATCTCCTGGTTTCTCGGGGCATCGTACGGGAGTTGGTAGCCACCCCGGGTCGTCGATGGCCTGGTCGCTTCTCGGGGCTGAGGGCCACGACCCTGTTCGTCGTGGTCGGGGCTTTCAGCCAGTCTGGATGGCCTCTGTGTTGAGACATTCGTTGTGGATCCCATCTTGTAGTGGGTGGGATCGTACATACATCTTGTTGATCCGAATCTGGACGGTGGGTTTCGTACCCGTTGCCTTTGCTATGCGGTATTGTCTCATCGGTGCGGCATGGCACATGGATGGTGTCTGACCGGAACGAGGTGACTGCTGTCTCCTCGGTCCTTGCGGGGTCAGTGCGGCATACTTGCTCTTGTCAAAGCAGGTGTGCCTAGCTGCGCTCGACCTCCCCCATTCCTTCCGGGGGTCGTGATGGGGAGAGGTCGTGCATCTTGCGAGTGTCGTGTATTAAGGCGGGTGGAAGAGGTCGGGGATGACCCCGGCCTTGGCGGCTGGCTGGCTCCGCTCGGCTTTCGCTAGGCCTCGGCTGTTCGGGCCTTCGTTGGCTTGCTGTACTGCAGGCCGCTCGGCCCGCTAACTAATCGATGCCTTGGGACACCCCGGGGTCATAACTCCGACAACAATCTTCCTTTTTGGTATGACTGACTAACCTATGGATAATTTGCAATAATGTGCACCAAGAGGGTCAAGTTGGAGACATTTCATAGGTCACAATAGGTATGAGTCAGTGAACTAATATGGTGCGTTTTGCTTTGCATAGCTGAACTATAGAAATACCTACTTTAAGTGGTTATGCCTCACTCTACGTCTTAGATATGGCCTTTGTTATTTTGTTGCAGTCACATTTCTATGAAACACATATCAAGTGCACCAAAAAATGGAAAAGGCCACTGTAACCTTGGCAGTATTCATCAGTCTAGTCTTGCTTGGCAAGGGGACATGACACTGATATTTTTATGCCGACAGAAGCACATAAAATTCGAAGCAGAATTGTCACTGAAATAAATATAGGATTAACACTGATTACATGAAGGTAAGTGCATATCGACAAGCTATAGGGTTCGCCATCAGCAGAACGTTATATATTAATTATTGTTTCACAAGATAGGGCCTTACAACTTTAAATATTGGACCCACACGATGAAAAGAGCAATACTGAATTTAGGCCAACTGCATTATCAAATATATACTTGTTTCTCTCCTGTGTACCATTTAGATAATTCAAAATACAGGAGCGAGAAATTTGGAATTTGAAAAGTGACAAGAAAGGTTGTTGCTCTGAGGGGAGTAGAAAAAATCATACCAGCAAGGACACTGGAAAGCGTGTGTTGAAGGTGGAGGAGAGCCTCGCACATCAGGTGTCAGTCTACCAACTGCATGCCATTGCCATAGAGATGGAGCTGACCTTTCTCAGCCCAGTTCGTAATTTTGCGCGGTCCTTGAACTCTATTCACAATCATCCCATCGCCCTCATGTATATAAATCAGCGTGTCTGCAACATAGCAGATGTTCAAAACTTGGGATAATGGTCGTGTTACTGAATCCATTTATTTTAAGTCTGAGATAGGTTTTTCTAAAACAACAACGCAGGGATAACATGTCATGCATTCTGTAGGTATCCAAGGACAATTATAAAGGAAACACGAAACTTGTTAAATCTATTTTAGGCTTTCGAAGCTGTACAACTATTCCACTGAAGCTGAAATATACACGACACAACTTTTATCTGAAATAACACTCAGAAGTTAATTAAAGAAGAGTAAAACCACAATTTGGGATGGATGAATCAAATAATTGTATTTACTAATTGAGTTGCCAATGTCATCCCCATGCATATCATTTATTTAGGATAACTAATTAGCAATAAGATATGAATAAGAATGAAACTTGTATATATGAAGAACTGCATCATATTTCTTTAATGTTCACCAGCCAAATTCAACAATGTATGAGACGAATAGGGGGTGAGCGCATTGATCAAGTTCAGTAAGACGAACACAGTTTTAAAGGTTAATTTGGACCGGCGTGCTCCCTTGGAATGGCAAGCCGTTATATATTTCCTGCTGTAGATATACATTTAGGACAACTCTTGCAGCAATGCATTGCAGTTATAACCATATACTTGACTACTATGAAAGCACTTCTAAATAAAAAATTGTACCACTCAAGACACTACAAATACGTACCATGTTATTATTATAATATTGGAAGCAAGACACAGAAGTGGAAACAATGGTAGCAACATAGCAAGCATTTGGAACTGCACATAGCTTGGGATAATTTCAGAACCACCGATACCTGCACATACCATGTACATAGAGTCAATAATATAGAAAAATAGAAAATTATTTAACCTGCGTGAAGTGTGGAAAAGCGCCCAAATATAATGTTGATTTGCTTGGACAATTGCACAACCTAGCACCTGGTTCATACAAATGAACAACTGTCGTAGATCAGAGTACATGAAGGTTCAAGTATAGAAACAAAAAAAATGCAAAACTTGCTTTTTTTGGTTCAAGGATGCATTTGTCTTCATTTTAAGAAGATTACTGCAACATGGATCATGGCAGTTACATAATTTCTGTATGTGGTCCATAAAAACCAACACAGTTCAGCGAAAAGTTCACTGACCTCTAGACAGAATAGGCCATTTAATAATTAATATATTGAACATTGTAATGGTTAGTTGAAGTGCAATGTTTAAGATATTTCCAGGAAATATATATCAACCTTTTTGACGGGCTCAGAATTGCAGAAATGCATAAGTTACTTATTTAAAATGAGTACATAGTATATACTACTTCCCCAAACAAAGCTGACAGCTAATAAAACTTAATGGGTTGGAACATAGTAACAAATGGTGGATAATGCAAGAAAGAGATTGATTGGTACGAAGCACCACTGAATTACCTCTTTGGATTTCCATGCCGTCATAGAATTTCTGTTTTGACCAGATCTATGGAGTTCACAGTAGTCACAGGACCATTATATCCATCAAGAACTATCCGAAATAAGCAATCTACTATGTTGGGATTGTCCCTTCATATCCACAGTAGCTCTTCCTTGGAGAAGAGGCATGGTGATGTACTTTTCTGGTATTTCAAAGGGAAAGCCATCGACCCTGTCTTCTTCTACACCACAGAAATGCAATGTCCCAGGAAGATTTCAGCTGCAGAGTCAAAGACAAGGTATAAATGAGAAGAGATGCTATATTATATTGATAGACACGGCAACTTTCTGGCAAGAAATTTCACATGTGGCGTCTAGAATAGGTTTCAAAATATTGTTGCTTTACATCATAACACTGGCATGAAAAAGAACACGGTAGTTTTGCTTCAAGGAGTAAAAGTTAACTCACGTCCCAACATACATATAGAAAGAAGGACCATAGTAAAAGTTAACTCCCAGAATAGGTTTCAAAATTTGGATTGTTGGCAGGGAAAAGTAGGTCATCATTGCATATGCCAAAGTGCCTCAGTTCATTAAGAATAGAAAGAAGGACCATGTATATGTAATGGTTCGTATGACTCCATATGCCAAATGCCTCATTTCAAAAAAAGGGTGGAATAGAAACATCATAAAACACCGGTGGCCACCCCCATGGCACAGTGGAGGCCGGGTTTTTTTTTTCTATTTTCCTTTTTTTTTTTGCTGGAAGGATCGCAAAGGGAAATCGGAAGCCCGCATATATATTTGGTGGGCCGGCTCCAGAGTAGAAGCCGCACAACACTGAGAGAAGCAGAGGAAAAGCCGATGGAAGTGACGGAGGAGCAGCAGAAGCCGCTTTCGGCAAAATCCGCTCCAATCAATCATGGCCGCACGATGGAAGATCCAACGGGCACGAGATTTTGGAGCGACGTGGACCCTGCTTTTCCTGCTGGAATCGACCGGGTTTTGTAGGGAAGAAAAATACATGTTTGGCCAGCATCATTGGCACGGGCATATGGTCAATCGAAAAAAAATGCAAAATAGCAAATGCACAAAAATATGGTCAAGTTTACCAGAAGCTCCTCACATGTATCATCACATGCTCAAATTGCAATAGGTACATCATGAGCAGTGGCACATGCTCAGACAAAAATAATAGAGTGTTCGATTGAGCTGGATTATTTACTGTTCATGCCGGAAAATACTGTTTATGCTGGAACGTTGTGAGAGAAAAACACTGTTCCGGCTGGAAAAATAAGCCGAACAAGCCGACTTTAAGTACAGCCGAACACTGCCTAAATAAAGCAGCACCATAAGAAAGCACCTATATATACTGATAAGAAGATTACAGGAGCAGCACAGCGCACTGAGACAAGCTCTGTTTTGTTTTGGCAGAACACAAACCTTATGCGTAAGAAAAAAAAATTCATACATACAGGAAACGAATTCAAGGGACCAGAGACATAAGCTAGAAAATGAGATAAAGGGTTTTTTTTAATTTTACCGTACCAAGACAAAGCAAGTTGGGGGAGTAAGAAATAGAGCACAACACTAATTTGCAGCATTTTTATAAGAATACAACCGTAAAAAGAATGCTTCTCTTCCTTTATCCTTTAGTAATCAGGATAGAGGTGGATATTTGAGAAACAACAATAAGCTTATAAGAGTATTCCAATTTACTTTTTTCATAATGGTAGTGCTCGATGATAATTTATATTAATGTAGTAATTTCTAAACCCTAAGAATTGACCTTGAGTTTTTTTCCCAAATACCAGTTGGGATTAGTTAGATCTAATTTGTTCTCTTCGTCTTATATAAGGTATTAAAGTATGAGGTAGCTGATAAATAGTGATAGGACAATTTTCTATGTATAGATGATACACATATCAGAGCAGAACTCTTTTATTTCCAAGGGAAAAAATAACAAAGTATATACGTAAAGGACGCTGGGTTTCCAGATGGGACATACTTATCTGTGAAGCTGGAACAGTTAATAGGCGCCAAAGATGAACGGAGAAGAGCAACAACACAACAAGGTAAGCACTCATTGTTGCAGGGATCTGAGAGACGGAAGGCATCAATTTGGGGGATATTTAACTTTTTATCATTATAACGGATGTCACCTCTTCAGATAGCACTCTTAAAATTACTCCTACATATTTACCATCGAGAGAGAAGAATTCATAACTTTAAGCCATTTTTACATACGTGGCAGGACACGTAGAGAAGCCGGCGTGTCTGTGGGATGCGAAATGACTTTGTTACCCCTCATCTATTTCTTCTTGGTCCGTCTCATCCTCATCGCTTGGTAAAGATGCATCCCGGCCTACGCGCCTCTCAGCTCCGCCTCCTCCTCCCTCCCAGACACGAGCAGCAGCAGATGAAGCCGGCGAGCGCGAGGTCTGCGCACCACCCCAGCTAGCAGCGCTGCTCCGATGGCAAACGCAGGCACGAGATCCGCCACGCGTGGGCTCTGCCGCGGGCGCGGGCTCTACCGCGCGTGCGTCCCCATCCCCGGCGTGCCTCCCCCATGGTCGGCCGTGCGAGGTCCAGCTCCTCCCCTTCCGGTCGCTGCTCCCCCATCCTCAGCGGCGCGCGCGAGGTCCGGCTCCTCCCCTTCTGGCCGCGCGAGCTCCTAGGTCCGGCGAGGTGCCACTATGTTCGTCGCCGGTGGGGGAAGCTGGCTCGCCGGTACCGGCAGCGACCGCGCACGAAGAGATGCGGCGCAGCTCGTCTGTGGCCGGGGATGCGCGTCCTCCACCGGCGAGGAAGCAGAGGAGCACGAGCACAAGGAGGCACGGGGCCGCCATGTTCGTCGCCGGCGCCGAGGAGGCCGTGCTCCTGCGCGTGCTCCAGGTGCCGCCATGTTCGTCGCCGGCGTCGGGCACGACCATGGACCTGCAGGCCGTGGCCCCGGCTGCCTCGCCCCCAACTTCCCCTATGTCCTATCAGCTGCCGCCATGGACCCCATCGTCGGCCATGGCCGGAGCTCGAGCGAGGAAGGGATAGATATAGAAGAAATAGATGAGGGGGCAAAAATATCATTTCCCGTGGCCGGTCTATGCTGTCAGGTTGAGTTGGCGTGCCACGTCAGCAAAAATGGCAAGAATGTATCAAATGCTCTCTCTTGATGGTAAATATGTAGGAGCAATTTTAAAAGTGCTATCTAAAGAGGTGACATCCGTTATAATGGTAAAAAGTTAAATATCTCTCAATTTGGGGATCCTAGAGGAACCCTAAGGAATAGAAGGAAACAAGCTGAAATCAATCCCGAAAAACAAAAACGAAACCAGATCAGAAGAAGTAACAAGCATGTAACCAATTTGCAGCATGCGTATAGGTAGCTAGGGTTTCGTGAAGCAGAGGAGCACACGGTCCCCAACGGGAGGAGGCATTGAGGAGCCCATGTGGAGGATGGGGGAGAGGTAGGGGACCGGTGGGCCTCACCAGCGCTCGCCAAACGCAGGGAGCGCCGCCGCTGCCTCGGGAGGGAAGGGGAGAGAGAGAGAAAGGGGAGGGAGAAACGAAGGTGAGAGGCAGGCTAGGGAGAACGGAGGAGGATGAGGAGGGTGGGCGCCGTCGCCGAGCTCCGCTGGTCGGGAGAGAGGGAGAGGAAGGGGAGGCACGGGCAGGGGCGCAAGCGACGGCGGCGTCGTGCCGAGCTGCGGGAGGAGCGGGGGAGGTCGGGAGGACAAGGAAGAGGTAAGGTGGAGACCGACCTTTTTTTCTTTTCTTTTTTTGCTGGAAGGATCGCGAAGGGGAATCGGAAGCCCACGTATATATTTGGTGGGCCGACTCCGGAGCAGAAGCCGCACAACACTGAGAGAGGCAGAGGGAAAGCCGATGGCAAAAAGCAAAGGAGGAGCGGCAGAAGCCACTTTCGGCAAAATGCGCGCCAATCAATCATGGCCGCACGACGGAAGATCCAACGGCCACGAGATTTTGGAGCGACGTGGACCCTACTTTTCCTACTGGAATCGGACGGGTTTTGTAGGGGAGAAGAATGCTGTCTACTTGGCCCAGTTCGCTTGGCTTATAAGCCGTACTTTTTCAGCCAACAAACAGTATTTTCCTCTCCCAACAAATCAGCCTTCAGCCATGGCTTATCAGCCAAGCGAACGGGTCATTGTTTTGACTCCCACACGTCTGGAATCTGAAGTTCCTAATAAAGCAATCTTGCCCTCCAATAGACTTTAAGCAACTATCGACCTTTGTGAAAAGATTATTCTATTTGAAATGTGAAATGTTCCATGCAAAGCCACGGAATAAAGGAGAGTCACTATCTGCTCATGTATTCCTTCCCTAGCTGTTGCAGAGAGGATGGAATTGTTTCGGTCTTTTGATTTTTCCCCTTGCCTTTTTTTTCTATTTAATTTAGCTTTGAATGTAGTATGCTCACAAATTGACCTGAACATGATGCCTTGTATTGTACACTGGTGGATGTCTCAGCAAAGACCGTTCCTTTTTAGCTTTATATATTTGCCGCCACAAACTAATGATCAGGTTCAATATCAGATAGTATTTATTTATTGGGGCTCTTGCGTTTATACCCTTGTTTTGTATCGAAATTGTGATTTTGCCCATATTTTTTTGACTTTGTGAATTTACCCCTACTGTGCCATTCACGAAGCACCAGTTTGCCCCTGCTCCGTCATCCACCCCTAACGGTGTTAAACTTTGTACAAAAGGACATAAATGTCCATGCGATTTTGCCCCTGTTTGTTCGGTCTAATTGTGATTTTACCCTGATTTGGAATTAGACTTTTTTATTGTATGCTGACAATTGATTAAATTTGGTCAAACATATTTGGCACAACTTGCAATTATTTAAACTTAGATTTAATATTGATAAATATTCAAAATTTTGGGATCAAAAGGTTCATAATGTTGGGATGGGAGATTACATAAGATGCTACAGAGATCGATTCATATGTAGACAGTGGACTGGACTCCACCGTGTTTCCGTGTGTTCTGGTCTCAGATTAGTTCTTGTATAGCAGAAACCAAATGTAAATGATCACGCTGCACACATACGCCTCTCCATGTACAAGCTAAGGCTAGGATCATCAGCGACTCTAGCTTTCAGAGGCTTTGGTCTCTGCTCGATGCCGTCGCGTCCAGCGTCGGCATAGCCCTGGACGCTGCCGCCTTCTCCCGGTGAAACCTCCTGAAGTCGGCGCCGAGGCCGACGTCCACGTCCCGCTTCATCTTCTCCGACAGCCTCGACAGAACCTGCATTGCATTACTTGGCTCCAGCTTTCAGGAATCAGAAGAGTACTGTTTTGGTTGCTAGGCGAGGCGAGAGCTACTGAGCTAGGTACCGATTCGGCGACGTCGCGCAGGATGGTCTTTGGCACGAGGCGCAGGGGCGGCGGCAGGACGCAGGTGATGGCGATCTCCAGGTGGCCCCTCATCCGGCACCCGCGGCTCTGGCTCCGGTCGGCGTACAACGACCCGCTCACGCCGAGGTCGAAGCTGGAGGGGGCGTACCCCTCCCTCTCCCTCTCCAGCCCGGCGGCGCCTCACCACTCCCCTCCCAGCGGCGTTCCTCCCCCCGGCGGCGCGATGGCTGGAGCTCGTGGTGGCGCGGTGGTGAGGGCCGCAGCTGCGTCCCTCGCGGCTCGAGGCGGGTGATGCGGCGGGAGGCGAGATCCGGCGACGCTCTCCGCTCCCCCGGCCAGATCTAGTGGCGGTGCGGGGGATCGAGCCCTCTCTCTCCTCCCTCCGGCGATGGTGCGACGCGTGGACGATGGATCCGGTGGCAGCTCGGCGCGGGGACGTCGGATCCGGTGGCAGCACGGGGAGCCCCCTATCTCCTCCTTCCAGCGACGGCGCGGCACGGGGACTGAGGAGCTCCTCTGTCTCCTTCTCCGGTGGCGTGGATCTGGGCGAGGAGGTCCTCCCTCTCCCTCAAGCCCGCCGGCCATGCCACGACGCCCGCCCAACGGCACCCGCCGCGCCGCGAGCTCGCACTGCAGCAGCGCCCACCCAGCCGCGGCCCCTCTAACCGCGTGCCCCTGCAGCCACACACCCATGTGCCTAGAGGTAGAAGACGACCCACGGCCAAGAGCTGCCGGGACCTGCTAGCGGACGCCTGGACCTGCAGGCGGACGTCGCCAGTGATTCGAGGTAGGGCGCCACCGCCGCCGCCCAATGCGCGTAGGCCGACCGGCAGGCGGGTGCCGCGGCCCCTCCCCGCGCCTGGAGGAAGGCCATGCCCGCACCTAGAGCCGTGGCCCCGCGCCCACGACCAGGAGGCAACCCCTTCCCACGCCCGCGCTCTGGAGCCACGGCCTCCCCTTTGGTGCTTCTGTAGCCGCCGCCGGGAACCCGCACTCACGAACAGCCCGAGCCCGATGTAGACAGACGACGCCCGTGCTTCAGTCTAGGATGAGGAGATAAGGATAAGGGGCATTATAGTCATTTAGCCCTTGCTTTTTAGATTTGGATTTTTTTAATTCATTTAATCCATATTAATATGACGGACGTGAGAAGCAGGGGCAAATGTACCATTCAACTTAAAATAACAAGGGTAAAAACACAAAGTTAAAAAAGTAGGGGCAAAATCACAATTGACTTACTGAACAAGGGTAAGAACACTATTATCTCTTATTTATTTATATCCTCCGTCACAGCTGGGTTCGTTAGACATTTGTTTGTACAGTTTTGTCCTGCCATCACTGACCATGACAAAAAAAAAGTCCAGTTTTCTGAATTCATTATGGGCAGAAATGTTCTCCCCAAATGTAATTGCATTGAAATATTATCAATTATTGCATCCTTTTTCTCTTCTCATGTAGGAGTACATCTTTTGCGTGCAAAAAAAAAAAATAGAGCTGATTTTCCAAGATGAAGAATTAGCTTGGCCTGCTAGAATAATAATCACCAGATCCGTAGTAACAACGGTATGAATTCTTATAGCTTTTTTTCCCTTTCTGATGATGATGCGGATCCCGCCCAGCTTTAGCTGTTTGGGGATCGGAGAGGACACACACGCCGGATGATGGCTACTCACAACAAAAATAGTTTCAGCCGCCTTATCAGCTAGAATCTACAGTATTTTTTTTCTCATAACAAAACAGTTTCCGCCGGCTTATCAGCCGCCGGCTTATGTATCCGCCGAACCGAAACATTACCGGCGTTTACGTGGGGCTGTCATGTTTAACACTGACTAATCACGTGAGCCTCTAGCCTCAGCTCACCGTCTTCTTTAATTAGTGACTCTGAACTCTGAAAGAGCGTTCGGCACCACTGTCATCATCAGTTGTTGAACAGGCGGTGGCGGATGGACGACCGGGCGGCTGGCCGGCGATGAGCCGTCGCTGTTGCGGCCAGGCAAGCTGCGCGGTCACCAACTCCCACCGCAAATGCATGCAGTGCACGGGTATTCTGGTAAATCTGACAGTGCCATATATGTAACTCATTTTCCTTTTGTTTGTTTGTTTTTAATTTTTCGTACACGCATGTGTGCATTCCTTTGATTTTGCTGAATATATATCCCTGCATCCAGGTGAGGTGTGTTGTTGGTGCCTGACAAAAGGGAACCATAAGCAACGTCGTAACGGTGATTCTAGTGCCCCGACGTCCGGCGTGCGACTGTGTTTGGACGCCGGTCCCTTCTCAAAGCCCGCTCCCTGTTCCCCAACACACCCCGTTCCCCCACCGCGCCCCTGTCCCAAAAGAGCGTGAAACACTTCAAGTGCAACATCGCAAACATATGGGCAAACTATGTAGTGCAACACCGAGATATAAATACTGTAACATCGCAAAAATATGTAGTGCAACATTGAAAAACATGCACTGCAATATCGAAAAATATGTACTGCAACAATGAAAAACATGTAGTGCAACATTGAAAAAATATGTACTGTAACATCAAAAACATGTACTGCAACATTGAAAAATATATACTGCAACATCGAAAATTATGTACTGCAACATCTCCAGCAGTAGTACTGCAACATTGCAAAAACATCTGTTGCAACGACAAAAAAAAATCCCATTGCAACATTCGAAAACATCTGTTGTAACATAAAAAAAAACCATTGCAAAACAAGAGAAAAAAACAAAAAAGCGTACGAAACAGCCACTGGTCCATCACCTTCGAGCTCGCCGGAGGGAGGAGGAGCACTCAGATCCAGAGGAGGAGGAGGGCTCAGATCCCGAGAAGGATCCACCTACCTCGCCGGAGCCGCCGCCGTCGTCCTCGTCTCCGGTGGGGGTCGCATGGAGGTCGCGAAGGGAGAGAGGGAGTGGCGGCAGCGACCTGGCGGGGCGTTCGTCCCTGGGCGGCTCGGAGAACGGCGCGGCAGCGAGTGGGTGCGGAGAGCGGGGGGGGGGGGGGGGGGGGGGGGGGGGGGGGGCGGAGGCGGGGGTTCACGGCCTTGGTCGAGTCGTTCTGTGTGGGTACGTATCATTGTCGACATCGTAATCATGCAAGCACCGGCAAGCCTAATGGATGTTTTCCCTCAACTGCAGGCTGCCACTTTTGTTCGCCATCGCCCATCGGCGTCGAGCAACTGGCCACACCGTTTGCCGGCGCCGCCGGATCCTTTCTGCCGTCGATATCACCGTTGACCGGTGGGTTCGGACCCACCTGTCAGTGGCAAAATCACCGGACTCAATTGTAGGAGACCTCCGTGTCTGCGTGGTGAGTCAATATTATCTTTTTTTTTTACAACGGTGAGCCATTTTTCTGCAGACATTATTATATTTATTTATATTTATATGGCGTGCAATGCAATGCAACGACGATCGATTGGGTAGCGCCTTTAGGAAGGGACCCGACCCGACCCGACCTGACAAACGCATGCAATCACACGCGTTGTGGATGTTGACGTGCTAATTCTGTTGGGTTGTGTGTTTCATCGGCTTTGAGCCTTTGACTGGGGCACCCATGCGCAAGAATGAAACCATGACTTGGATGCAGTCATGCAGACAAAACAAGTTGTTAGGGAAATAGCCATTCTGTCAAGATATGCAGCACAAATAAGGCCTAAACTTACTGAACATTTATAAACGAGAGGCGACATGCTCTATGCTGATCCGAAGGCGATGAAAAGACAAGCGCATACTTGTCCGGTCAGTATTATTTCTGTTATATAAAAAGTGTTATTCTAGCATTTATTTTTGTCCCAAAATGAGTGTCGCACGTAGAGCTTTCTACTCCAACCCACTGAGAAAACACACACTATAGGCTACGTAGCTTTTTTAAATGCATTTGGCCATTTACGAGTTGCATTGGTATCTTTGTGAGATGGAGGGAGTATATGTATATGTACCGTGTCCATCAATGGCTGACTGCCATGTGTTAGTAGTGCCGACGGTAGGAGTGAGAATGACCACGGAGATGTTTGGATCTATTGTCAGGAACGGTGTAACCTTGCCAAGCGAAGTTACACAGTAAATCTGCTGGTTTAGATTCCTTAACCTACTGTCTCGATTTCTATGCAAGCGAGATTTTCCTTGTTAGCACAGGAGAGCCAAAACGGCTCGCCTGGACTGGCAAGGTGAGGCCAGCTGAGCAGAGAACCAAACGTGCCCCTCATCTCCTCGTATATTACTATCTATTCATGTACTTTCTCCGTCCATAAAAAAATACAATTCTCGTTTTTTGAGAAGTCAAACGGTTTGAACTTAGACTAAATCCATATAAAAATGTACAAACATTTATGATACAAAATAACTATCATTAGATTAATTATATAATATATTTTTATAATAAATTTATTTGAAAACATAAATGCTAATAACATTTGCTATAAACTTGATCAAACTTAGTTTCTTTGACCGGCACGTATCCCATAATTACATTCTTTTGCGGAACATACTCGGACTAGTTGTTGCTAATTGCTATAGAGAGTGCATACCATCACTGGTTTTGCTTTCAAGTGGATAAAAATTGCTTTCACTAGCTTTGCGCCTGCCCTCGGGCAGCTGCGCACACCTCAGCCAGCCAGGCGGGATCCTTCTGGCATCATTCGTCTCCCTCACGCCACGTGTCCTTTCCTCCCGACGCCGTCTCGGGAGGTCTCGACCCCGACCCCGAGGCCCAAGCAAAGCACAAATCCCTCCCTCGACTCGAACCCACCTGGCACTCCACCGCGAGTCTTAGGCCCTCCACAGCGTAAGGTTTGAGCGGTGCTTGTAGAGGAAAGAGAACTTTGGGAGCCGCTCCTTCCCACTGCAGCGAGTGATTCCAACTTATACCGGTGCCAGAAAAACAAGGAGCAACGCAACTACTTGCGCCGGTGCCAAAACAATAGAATATGATTTTGTTGGTACTTCCCTGACCGATCCAGAGTACTAGTTCGCTTTAGCTAGTGGTTCTGTGTACTTTTTTTTTTCTGCCATATGGGTCCTACCAGTGATGCCAACAGCTTTACACGCTGCAACAACTGAAGAACGCTCCTGGTTTTGGTAGTGGGGTCCGATTTTCGGGCTGGCTCTACTTCCACACTGTGGAAGGCCTTAAAAGGCCCACTTCCTCCTCGTGCCGACCAGACCAAGTCGACCCCTCAACCGCCGGCATTTTACAGCTCTGACCTGACCCTCCGGCGAGGCCAGTTACTTTTCTTTCCCGCCCGCGGCCGGCCCGCATGGCCTCCACCGGCGACGGCCTCGCCGGGCCTCGCCCGCCGCCGTCTCCGTCGCGGCCACCGGCCGAGACCCCAACCCCGAGCCCGACCCACGCGGCGATCTCCTCGCCGCTGCTGGAGCCCGCGGCGCCAGGCACGGACGCGCCGCTCTCGCGGTGGCTGCGCCGCCTCGAGGCGTTCCTGTCGGCGGCGGGGCTGGCGGCGTCCACGCCGCTGGGCGTGGCCGCGGCGGCCTCCGCGCTCGCCGTGTTCGGCCTGGCGCTTCCCGCCGCGGCCGTCACGCTCTCCCCGTGCCGCGCCCGCAGAGGCTCCTGCGACGACTTCGAGGTCGAGGTGTTCGAGGTCTGCGTCCTGCTCTCGCAGGCGGCCGCCGCCGCCGTCGCGCTCGCCTGCGTCTCCCGGAAGATGGCCATGTACGGCCTCCGCAAGTTCCTCTTCGTCGACCCGGACCTCGGCATGAGGATCCGATTCCAGAAGGAGTACGTCGCCAAGATCCAGGTGAGGTACTGTCGTACTGAGGTGATGTGATGTTGCCCGCGCGATCTCGTTGGGATTCCTCGCTATCCAGTCCCTGCTTCGGATTTATTTGAATTTGTATTAATACGGGAAGCAGTTAAAATCGAATGCTAGGAGCAGTGTCCAAATCCGATAGTGAGAGCAGTTGCTATAAATGGTCACTACTCGTGTCACGTCTGATACTTCTACTTACTGCCCTCCACTAGTGGATAATTAGGTGCAAATTTGTCCCATTTTGACCAAATTTGGTGTAACTTTATGCATCTCAAGGTGGAATTGTTGAATTCAGGTGCCATTTGAGTGTTACTAGGAGACTTGGAGAATATTAAGGCTCTGATTGTCATTTTGTGCTTATAATATTTATTTGGATGCTTGCGTGTTGCAGTCTCTAGCGGCTTCTACTGAAACCTCATGTCTAGATCTTTGATTGGCACTTCTGAATTTTCTGTTGCATGGTACATTGACATGTGGAGCCAGGGGGGCATACATGTCTGTGAGATGATAGATGTCTAGTCATCTTACCTATAACGAATGGAGCTAAAGATCCTAAAATTGCTTGTTTAATCCTAAAGTTCCTTGTGTAGTCTGTGCCGCCCTGGATCCGGCTTTGTCCCTACTGAAGTGGCTTATTCTTTCAGTTACCTATGTGATCTACATGTGCCTCCTTTATGTTACCATGTGAGTGGAGCTCATGTGCGTGTGGCACCCAGTTTGTTGCTCTGTTCGCTTGGCTGATAAGCCATGGTTGAAAGTACTGTTGGCTGATTTGTTGTGAGAGAAAAATACTGTTCGTTGGTTGAAAAAGTATGGCTTATAAGCCAAGTGAACAGGGCAATGTGAGAGAAAAATACATGTGTTTGTGCCGACATGTCTAGTTGTCTTTCTTCACTGTTTATACACGGAATTGCATGTTAGGGGCTGGTCAAGGATTTGGGATATGGAACAGGAACCTGTAGTATTTCCTTTGCTTTGTTATTACCATTATGATTTTTTTTGTTAAATGAAGTACACATTTCCATTTCCTATGGAAGTGGTCTGACTGAAGAACGGCTCTTGCCCTTCCAAGATTTACCTTGAGAATTCTAGTGGAAATTAATTTAAAATTTTAAATTGGAAAACTTAATTTTTAATATGGCATCTATCATATCATCCATTAATCTTGCATCATACTAAGACCTTTGGTGTATCTAATTTTATGTTGACAAGTGTTGCAACCCCTTGCCACAGGACTTCTTCCGCACTCTTACATGGTGGATAGTGCCATGTTTTGTTGTGAAGGTCACCCGGGAATTCTTCCGCTTCTCCCACATCTTCCAGGAGTCAGTTTGGAGAGCCTGCGTTGTATTTTTCGCTTCCATCATGTCATGGATGTACTTGACAACGATCCTATTGTCGTCCTGCATGCTCTTCAATTTGGTCTGCAATCTGCAAGTTATCCACTTCGATGACTATGGCAAGCTTCTGGAGCAGGACGCAGATCCTCTGGTCTATTTGAAAGAGCACCTGCAGCTCCGCCACAATCTCTCCAAAATCAGCCACAGGTTCCGCATGTTCCTCTTGCTGCTCTTCTTTTCTGTTACAGCAAGCCAATTTGCCATTCTTTTCAAGACGACAGCTTACAGCGGGCCAATCAATTTCACCAATGGAGGTGACATTGCTGTGAGTACCTCATGCTTTTACATTAACTTTTTGTTCATCATTATGTGTTGCGAAATCAGAGTCATGAGCAGATTTCCTCTTATACCGCAGGTGTCTTCGGTTGTTCAAGTTGTCGGTCTTGTCCTCTGTTTGCACGCTGCTGCTAAGATCTCCCATAGAGCTCAAAACATTGCTTCATTGGCTAGTCGATGGCATGCGTTAGCAACATGCTCTACTGATTCTACTTATGTGACCACCCCAAACAGTTCAGGGAACCTTGTGCCCTTTCCTGCGCATCTGTTTCTGAGAGATTTCTCGGAAAGTGATCTGGAGTCCCTGGACAGTGGGTCGCTTCATGTCAATTCTCACGGCACAGCTCAGTTGGCTTCGTACATGTCTTCGTACCACAAGAGGGAATCGCTCGGTAAGTAATATAAAGCTAGCGTTCATTCTCATGCTTAATCTTCAACCATCCAATGTGATAGTTTGAAGATCATGCTCCACAATATCCACATCATTTCAGTGCTTATGCTCTGCTTCTCCTCTGCATGATTTTCAGTTCTGTACCTGCTGGCCAACCCAGGCGGCATCACGATATTTGGCTGGATCGTCGACCGAGCATTCCTGAACACCATCCTGATGCTCGAGTTAACTCTTGTGCTCTTCGTGCTTAGCAAGACCGTTGTGATCCCGGCCAAGACACTGGTACACAGCTACATCGGGTTCCCATGATTACGACACCGTTGCGAATCTGCGTTGCACAGATTGAAGCATTCAGGTTCAGGATCAGTTAGAGATGGGATTTGATGACAGGTCGCCGGGGTTTGCACGCCAGAGTGAGAGAAACCGGTAGGAATGGTGGCAGATTTGGTCATTGGTCCAGAAAGCGCAAATCATATGCGCTGCCAATCCAGGCATTCAGACTTTCAAAAAAAAAAAAAAATCCAGGCATTTAGGGTCGTGACGTGTACAGTTTTGGGCGGGTAAGTGATCCGGGGCTTCCATTCTTTATGCCGTGTATATATATATAAATAATATAATACGCAATGTATATGTACTAATATACTATAAACGAATATGATATAAAAAGTATTTTTTCTACATTTTTTAAGTCATGGAACGGTCATTTAAATGTATATATACAACAACAACAACAACAACAACATAGCCTTTCAGTCCCAAGCAAGTTAGGGTATGCTATCTACAACGACAACATAAAAATGATTGACGAGATGAATTGTGAAAGTAGGGATACCGTATTATTTAATTGAAATAAGGTGCTCTGCTTCTGTTCAAGATCATCCACGACAAATTTCTTTAGTCCACACACGGTATTGTTGAACAGAGTCCTAAATTTAGCCTGACTTCTTATTAATAAGAGTTCCGTAAATCTGTCTGAAGAAGCTAATGTAAAAGAATAACCAATATTTTTCCTCTAAACTGTCCAAGGTTAACAAGTACAAACAGAGCTACAAATCTAGTCAGGGTGGCCCGACAATGGTTGGAACGGACCAAAAAGAATCAAAATTGACTATATTCTATCGAAGAAACCTAAATGAGCTCTCCTACTAGAGGATGGGTTGTGAGGAAAATTCAGTACATTCCTTTGAAAACTGGGCTTGTTCTGCAGATGCTGGCTCCATGTTCCTCGTATTCCTCCTTTGTGTGGCAAAACTGCATGAGAAAAGGGAAATCACTTAGATTTCATTCGCACAAAATGAATTCACGAGGAATAATTGTATACATAACCATGTTCATAACTCAGTTATAACACTGCTTTATAGCGTTATGAACTCACGCATTGCAATTCACCACATTTTAGTGGCATTATAAATTTATATCAGATAGCAGAAATACAGGCATGATTACTGAAGATTGCCAGTTTATTGAGGCCCCTAGAATGTCAAGTGGCAGGTACCTCAAAGAATTCAGGGTTAGATGCAGCTACTGACCCCCCGAACCAAACTGCGTAACTCTGTATTGGATGAGCAACCACGTTGACTTCAATAGGCTGACAACAGGGAAAAGGTCAAATTAAATGGCAGTACAAAACACATAACATTATTCACATGTAGCCTATCGACTACAACAGTATATTAAATGGTGACTGCGAATCAATCATCTGTACTTACTTTCACTTCCACACAATGACGGGCATTAGTCGCAGCAACACGCTCATCCACTATCTTCTTTATATCATTTTGGAGTCTCTTGTGGAAGTCTTTAAACATGGTAGATCCACCAGATAATACTATATTCTGCAAAATATATATATATATATATATATATATATATATATATATATATATATATATATATATATATATATATATATATATATATATATATAGAATTCTGATAAATGTCACAGCATTCACATATATCACTTCCCATCTTAGATATCCATGCAGGGTTTGAAGAAAGCACCTTGTACAGAGCTCTCCTTGTGTCAATTGGTGCAGACTGAACACAGTTATCAATCAACTCAGGTAAAGGAGTGGAGAAATCGGCAGAGTAAATCTCAGGATTGAAGAAGATCTGCATTTGTTGGTAGATGGTTAGAGATGCACACTTAATTCCAACTTTAAAAAATCATGACCAACTGTACAAAGTTAAAAGTTTATTCTAACAAAAAGGTTAAATACCAACAAAATTAAGCTCAAGGCAAAACGCGCTTATAATTTCTAGCACCTAATAACCTTTTCAAGATATATTTGATAACACCCATTTTTTAGTGCCAATTTCATACCCATGATGTACAGGAACAATTCTGAACTACTACAAAAGCTTATCGATATCACTTGACAGTGTAAAAATGATGCACATGGTAGTATTCCATTGGAGGTAGAGACCGATGTTTATATAGTAACTACAAGGAGGTAATGAACCAAGATAGTGCCAAAGGTTAAGACAGTTCCAGAGAATAATAGCAATTGGCAAGTATTTCATTTTGTAGATGAACCAAGGAAACCATGATCTCAGTTCCTAAATAGTAGCAAATCTATATGCCAAAAGATGCTTCTATAAGTATGCGAGACTGTCATCCGCAGCTCTACATCTACAAATCCATTCATTGATGTGACCTCACTCTTCAAGTTGGTCATAAATGTTACATTCTAATATGAAGCTTTACTTCAGTATGACAATGTAAATGACTATAGTTCATAGAAACAAATAGTGCTGCAATCATATGAACGGCAGATTGGCAATCCTTGATCCGTGTTCCCATGAACTCCATTGATATTGCCACAGGACAAGAATAAGTACAGTGTGAAATGGCCATGCAGTGAAGTCTGTACATTCACATTGTTAACCAGTTCCTTTACTACACAATTAACAGAAAGAAATGCTCACAAGAAACCCGGATATCTTGTATGAATCTTATCTCTTAATTTACAGCAACAATGAGCTAAATTTCTTAGCTTTCAATATATTTACAATATATGAATTATCAGAGTAATGTAAGATCAAAAGCTATAATAAATTCATCACTGCAACACAGTGTAATTGACACTCAAAAGATGATTGTTAGCCATAATATTATACCATTTTGGATGAATAGTTTGGGAACAAAAAACTATTGCAGTTTTGATGACAGACTATTGCAGTTTTGATGACAGAAATAGGAATAAACCTCTGGCCCAAGGAAGCGTTCATATCCAATGTCAATTGTATATGGGACCCCAGTCTTTGGTTTAACAGCTGTCCAATGTTTGATGTACTTATCAGGCTTCTTGTCATGCTTCTTGAACTCCTGAAATTGTAATGGAGATGCATAAGAATCTAAATCTTTCTGTTTGTTTAACATAGATGCCTACTGTATGGCCTCTTGCTAGAAGTACTACTTATATCAAACTTGCCACATATATATTTGTAAAAGAAAATAATGCATAAAATTAGTCTACATGTTGAGAAGCTGAAGACCAAAAGGTATCTACAGTCATTGTTAAGCAACACAAGCAATCATAAAATAACATTAAACAGATTCTCCAACCAGGTCAAAAGTAGTATTTACACAGGGAACAAGTTTTACAAGCATGTTTAACTTCATTAGGGGGACTTCAACTCCCATTAAACAATTTTACTAGTTCTGAAGAGTTGAAGACCAATGGATAATAAAAAGTCAATACCTTGACAATGTCTGAACAAGTATAGCAATACATTTCTTTCACTTTACGAGATATATCTAAAGAATCCTCAGGTGGCAAAAGCTCACCTCTTTCCTGCAAAACCACCAGATGACACTAGTCAATAACAGAACTTATAATGTAATACACCATCAGCAGGACAGCATCCATGCGCCTGAGAAAATCCATCCAGCTTTTACAGAGGACCACAAGAGAATACCTCAAAAGTAGAAGTAAATATTGAGAGCATAAAGGACTAATACCAATCAGTACAACTCTAATTGCGAATATGGTACTGCAGTCAGATGCAATTTCTCACCAGGTGGCTAATCATGGTAATATGAGAATTCCCCATTTTCAAGTAAATATTTTCCCAATCACACAATAATAGTCAAGGATAGGATGGCATTCAAATACTATATACTCTCTCCGTTCAAAATTATAAGTCGTTTTGTTTTTTCTAGGTACATAGCTTTTGCTATTATCTAGACATAGCGTTCTAGGTGCATAGAACTCCGCCTATGGTGGGGCGCCTTTGGTGTCCCAGCATAGCAGGTCCCAAGCCCTGGTAAAGGAGGAGGGTTGTGTTAGGCGTGGCGAGCCAATGTAAAAACTTAGCCACTTAAATGGACTACAGAGGGACGGGGATATTGATGAAGATGTTAGTCATAGAATCAAAGCAGGGTGGATGAAGTGGCGGCAAGCGTCTGGTGTCCTATGTGACAAAAGGGTACCACAGAAGCTAAAAGGCAAGTTTTATAGGACGGCGATTAGACCTGCTATGTTGTATGGTGCAGAATGTTGGCCTACGAAAAGACGACATATTCAACAGCTAAGTGTCGCGGAAATGCGTATGTTGCGTTGGATTTGCGGTCATACAAGAAGGGATCGAGTTCGGAACGATGATATACGTGAGAGATTAGGGATAGCGCCAATTGAAGAAAAGCTTGTCCAACACCGGTTGAGATGGTTTGGACATGTGCAACGGAGACCTCCAGATGCACCGGTGCGTAGTGGAATCCTAAGTCAGGATAGTAACGTGAAGAGAGGCAGAGGAAGACCGAAGTTGACTTGGGTAGAGGCAATAAAAGGAGACTTGAAAGGATGGAATATACCCAAAGACTTAGCCTTAGATAGGAGTGCTTGGAAGACAGCTATTCATGTGCCTGAACCTTGATTGCTTCTGTTGGGTTTCAACTCTAGCCTACCCCAACTTGTTTGGGACTTAAAGGCTTTGTTGTTGTTGTTGTTGTTGTAGCGTTCTAGGTGCATAGCAAAAACTATATATTTAGAAAAGCCAAAACGACTTATAATTTGGAACAGAGGGAATAGGAATTAATGAATAACGTACCATTCAATTTATTCTAGAAGAATGGCCAAAATAACAAGTATCCAGATTTTATGTGTTACTGATTGAATTTCTAGTGATAATGTATGATCTGCACGCTAACACTTTGGAGGGTCAAAACTTGATTTCCTGAGACAAGGCAAGCCAACATTTTAAGGTATTGTCATTAACAATGTGAATGGATTAATATAACATAACTGAGTACGAGCTATGCTAATTCATCCACACATCATCTCTGTACATAAAACAAGAGTAACACTAGCATTAAGAATAACAAGCAATCCAGCAAAAAAATATCTAGGGTCGACCCAATCTACGTTTCACTTGCGGACTGTTCAAAAGCATCATTATTGGTCTTGTTTTTTTGGATCAACAACATTTTAGCCTGGGATATCAAAATATCCATTGCTGTCCCCAGTCGCAGCACTAAAATAGCCTGGTTTTGCCCCTGTTTCCATGCAGCAGGCAGCATTCCCACTGACATTAACCAACCTGCAGTCTTATCTAATAATCAATCTTGTTGAGCAATCCAGATCAATATTCTCGCATTTTACAATACTTGTTGTTGGCATCCATAAAACTCAATCATTACATTTTTCCTATGCAAAGCATATTGAAACAATATGTAAATATGTCTGCTTGGTGTAAAAAAAAACACCAAGTTTATTATAATGCTAAAATAAACCTTTGATTTAAGAGCACAGAACCGGAGATCGATACAGCCCTAATTAGGAACAATACGAGAAATTTTGCATCTGAAAGTAATTACAACAAAATTTGGAGTGCATGATGTACCTGTAAAAGCTGCGAAACAAACTGGGTTACATCACTTCCGGAAAAAGGAAAAGACTTTATGCTACTCCCAATTACATAGCCATTTACAACTGGCACAACTTGTGGAGCTCCATCCCCAATATCAACTACTACTCCTGTCATATCAGACTGACAAAGTATATTGGACAAAGTTAATGAGAAGCAATGTGCTCTACCACAGAATTTATAGGTATTAAATGAAAAAGGGTTAAGAGATTGGAACAATAAACAGTGATTGCTAGGAACTACAAATGCCTGCCCTCAATCATGAGTTCCAGAATTTGACAAGAAACAGATTATATATAAATATTATGCTGCTGACGTTATTAAGACACATCATGATTCAAAGAAACATATATAATGTAAAGGGGTGGCCGACCTTTGTGAGGGCATGAGATCACTACAATAACTTTACATTTTCCATTTAAAAAAAAAGATTCAATAAAAGCAATGAATGCCAATCAAGAAGATGCGGTTTACGCAGTAATAAATACTTGATAAACAAAGCACGAAAGGGGGTATTTTCAGAACCTACCGTGGTATCTGAATCGTCATCAGAAATACTTTTCAGATAGGCATATCCAGCAGAAAGGCTGAGGACAGACTGAACAGAAATATATAGTCCAGGGACATTGAAGGTCTCGAACATTATTTCTCCTGTACATTCACGACTTTCAGGTGTACTGACAGGACTATCCGTAAGAAGGAAATAGTGCTCTTCAGGATTGCAACGTAGATAATTGAAAATACATTGCTGCCAAAATCTCTCCATTGTATCCCAGTCATGAACCTGCACAACAGGAAAGAGGATAAGGCATATGGGGGTAGAACGCAAACGAAAGGACAACATCACTAAAAGGAAATGTATATACATACCTGACCATGACGGATTGGACTTCTTAGTGTGTACAGCCCACTAGATCTAAACCGTGACAGAGCCTCATCTCCAATAAAAAAATCAAGATCAGCCATGATGCCTGCATTATACTGCGCTATCCAGTTTGAACTACTCAACAGCTCTGTCTGGTCTAGAAAAGATTCGTTCGCAGCTACGACAGTAGGGAGAGTGAAAGACGGCTCTGAGTTCCCAGAAAATCCAAGTTTGCTATACCTGAACATAAGAGTATAAAAATCTTGTAAGAATAAGAAATGATGATAGTCATAAACTCATAGTAGAAATAGGCGGTAAGTGTTAGTATGTCAATAAAAGAAGCAGTAAAAGTGACATAGTTTAGCAATTGCAGAGAAATCAAAGCAATACAGAATCAATTATTACTGTTTATATCCTAAGAAGATTCGTTTGTGGCCGTTATTACTTTAGGATCTGTTCTCGTGACTTTGTTAGTTGCTCATAAAAAGATATGGGATCTTAATGTGAGAACGATGCATGGGATCATAAACCCAGCATTCAAGACATATCCCTTATATACAACCTAACTTGCTGGGAGCTGAGAGTACGGAAAAGTCACCGTGGAATCTGCCTAATATGCACCATAAAGTACAGCACAAGCAGGACAGAGATGTAATTTCACATTTTACTTGGAGAGAAACTGAGGACCAGTCCCAACTAAACTAAAGGCTCCCACTCTAAAAGTTCTCTCCATATTACAAAGCAATCCCCAACTCTTCCCCTCACAACTGCACGGATTTATCCTGACTGCACAACAGCACAACCAACAAGAGCAGAACAGGCAGCTTGGCTTGGGTACTGTCTCCCAATCCCAGCCGACCATCTAGAATTCTAGACGGAGTTGTCCTAACCTAACCAGTGCCTCCAAACTGTACAACGAGAATGTCCCACGACAAACCAAAGCCACGGGCCCCATCCCCTGGCACGGGCAGTGGGCAGTGGGCACCCATTTCAGGAGCCAACCGCGGGATCATGGCTGAAAAAGCTCGGCGAGAAGCCCCCGAGCGCACGGGGGAATCGCGCGGCGATAGAGCAGTACTGGCACCAGCGACTCCGAGGTCGGAGACAGCGAGCTGGTGAGACCGCGAGAGGGAGGGGGGGGGGGGGGGGGGGTGGGATCGGGGTTACGGGTTACCCTGTGCCGTTGTCGATGACGATGGCTGGGCGCGCGGTGGCGTCCATGGCTGGCAGCTCCGGCGAGTCCCCGCCGGCTCATGCCTCCACCGCCGCCGGAGGGGCCGGGAGGCGGGGCATCGGGGGGTCCGCCACGATCGAGGCCTCGCTCCCCTGGGGGCGTCTGATCGAGCCGAGCCGAGGCGGGCGGGTGTTGGCCGGCGGCGGGCTAGGGTCGGGCCGATCGATTAGGGATCGGATGGCGCGCGGGCTCGAGAGATTCGGGGCGGCGGGGCGGGCGGGCGGTGCGCGGCGCGTGGCGTGGCGATGGGGAGGAGTCGAGGAGACCTCACGAGTTGGTTTGGTTGACGAGGGAAGCGGGAAGGAAGGAACCGGCCAGACCAGGCGAGAAGTCGAAGAGGTGGGTGGCTTGTCAGTTGTGACTTGTGACTTTGTGAGTGCCTGCCTGCCTGCCTGCGCGCCGCGTTTGTGGGCTCTGTCCGTGTCTGTGAAGTGGGTTGGGGTGGGGGCGCACTCACACTCACTCCTATCCCGGGCCCACCTGGCAGCAACGGACTTCTGGCCATGGGTCCCTTCTTCTCTCTGACGATGCGGAATTGCTGACACTGGCAGTTGGACTTCTGGGCTCGGATGACGACCTTCTTCTTCTTGCGTTAGGGACTGTCTAGAGGAGCCCTAAACGCGACACCCATTTCAGGTTTTGGGTTATGCACAGAAAAATGTCACACGCCCATAACTCAGCCCTCTCCAACAGCGACGCAAAAGCAGAACCCTATCCCGCCGAGCAGAGGACGCCGCCCGGCTGCCTACCTCGCCCGCCGCGGCGGCGACCCGTATCCCGAAGCAGAGGACGACCGCCCGGCTCAGGACGCCGCCAAGCTGCGGTCCCGTGCGCCTCCTCCCCTGTCCTCATCCCTCCGCAGCGGAGAAGACGAAGACGCGGCCGCGGGAGTACCCGACGACGAAGTACTTGGCGGCCGGCGGTGGGGGATCCGAGTCCGACGGCGAAGTACTCCGCGCAGCTCCTCCAGCATCGCAAGCTGTGCCGCGTGCCACTCCAGCAACGCCGCCGCCTCCGCCGCCGTGGCCGGCACCGTCACTTCCTCTGACGCGGCGGCGAGCGGGCCACCTCAGCGGTGCGGAGGCGTGCGCGGGTGAGAGGCGGAGGCGTGCGCGGGCGGGCCACCATCGGAGATTTGCGTAGCGAGGAGAGAGACGATGTTTTTTTGCGTATCGTTTGGGCTGGTACGCAAAATGGGTCATGTGTTTGGGTCACCTGTTCGAGGGTGTTTTTGGGTAGGCAAAACACCATGAGAGACGTATTTTGGGTTTGGATTTCCCTGTTGGAGACAGCCTTAGTGTGCCAGTTGTATCATCACATCAGCAAGTGTTTACAATAGGCTTAGCATGAGCATTAGCCCAATAAGAAAAGACACACGGGCGTCAATTTTCTATATTTTCTTTTAATCAGATGGGTTGCTCCGCCAAATAACTTTTTTTTTATCAATGTAAAAACTTCTAATCAGAGTTCTCCTTTTGTTATTTGCTTATTCTTCTAATTTTCTATGGATGCCTTTTGGGCCCCTTCGCTTCTGCTAGAACCTGCAGCGGCTGCAGCATCTCTAGCTGGTAATGTAGCTGAAGCTGCCAGAAGCAGAAGCGAACACAGCCTCATGGACACAGTTTGATTTACCGTTATCGATTCATATTCAATGAATATATGAATTCAACACTATGCATGGCTGTGTATCTTTCTTTTAATTAGGCAGCCATGTTATGCTTTGTTTTGATGCGCACTGGATTAGAGTGGAATTGAACTAAATTCCATACCATTCTACTTACGGATTAAGGTGGATACGCATGTATGCCTTAAGGTGCATGAAACTTTTTTTTTTTCAGTAGCAACGCATGCATTTAGCCGTCTCCAAGCAAATGTAAATTTCCTTTCGCAATCCCAAACAGAAAAACCATGCCACAAGTTTTCTTCTCCCAATATAAAACAGCTACCAAGCCGCCTCATGTCAGCTTCGCCATCTCAAATGAACTTACCATCAGGTGTAGCAACAACAAAAGGCGAGGCTACCACAAACCAAACAACCAGAAAGGATACAGATAAGTCATATAAGTCGTACTATTAAATAACTTGATCCATCATAAACTTTCTACTTTCTAGCCCGCACAGGGTGCCGTTACAGAACATCCAACGCCCAACGAGCACCCAAGTGCCACTACCAAGTTCATTCGGCTACTATACAAAGCCATCCAGACAGCCAGGTTGTACTCCCAGACTTGTTTGCAGTTCAACGATGTGGCTAAACCATTTCATTCTAACAATTCCTCACATCTCACAAAACTAGGTTCACTGCTCAACTATACAGCATGACATCAGAAAACGACCATGTGCCCTCGCTCCTCACTTCCTCAGAAAAAAAAAAAAACTGGCAACAACTCCATGCCCTGTACACCCCTTGTTAATCATCCTGGATAAGATGGGTCATAGGAAGCATTAGACAGACAGCATCTGTGCCCGACCACAAGATCACACGTCAAAGGAACTTCCAACTAACCTCATCAGAAATCGTAGTCTTTAAGGTCCTTCTTGGAGTCGGCCAATTCCATCTCCAGCATGCACTCCTCTTGGCTCAGAGGGGGGAGCCCGTTCTTGTGGCGTGTATAGTTGTGCTTGTGCCACCCACTCTTGCAGTGCTCTCTGTATAGCTGGTCCTCCACGAGCACATCAGACTCCCTGCAGCTTCTCTGCGGCTTGCCTTGTGCACTGCCCTGGCTTTCAGTAGAAATGCTCTGTTTCTGCATTGTCTCGCTTATCTGAGCAACAGCATCAGGCTCCTTTGCAGGAGCTGCCTGTGGCACTTTGACACTGTCATGTTACTCCACAGATGGGCCACCCTCTGCATGCGCTGAGACAGACAGCACTTCCACCCTCCCTTGCACATCCTTCAGCTGGTCCTCACATGAGCGTAGAATAGATGGCTCAATGTCACATACCTGTAAAAAGGTATCCACATCCACAGTTAAATGTAGTAAGCTCATGATAATAAGGTTCAGCATAGAGAGGCATTTTGGTTTCAGCAATTGATCCCATCAGCAACACAAAAAAGGGAAAAAAACACTAAAAACAGCCCACTTTGGAGGCGCATAATCTCCACCTATTCTTTCTAATTGGAGATCAGGCGCTAGGCACCTCCCATGGGCCAACTCGAGCATTGTGATTTTTAAACATTTACTACAGATAACATGGACCAAGCTTCTAGGCTGTTAATCATGTGAGACAAATAACTACTAGCCGATATCAGAATCACGTGACACATGAATGACCAGAAAAAAAAAAGACTTACAATAGAAGGCTGAGTGCCAGATTCATCCTTTGAAATCACAGTAGCATTCCATTCAGCAACCTTTTCCATAAGGCCAGTAAAATTGAACTTTGGTGCAGTGAACCGCACCCTCAGTGGTGCATGCTTTATGGGGAAGTGTTCTATGAGCTTCTTGATAACCTTAAGAGTCTGCAAGACCAAAGGGAACACAGATAAAAAAAAGCGTGTACGATGGTAGACAAAGGAATTTCACATGGCCAAGTAGCTCTGTGTCTATCATCATGTCCAGAGAACAGGTAATATTGACAAGTTTCTAAGTACTACGCTATACAAAATATATGATAGCCCGATAATCATTCATTGAAGTATACAAATTCAGAATCAAGGTGTATGTGATACGCAGTTAATGGCCATGTAAACTGTAGCTACGCTATAATTTGTTATGCTATATATGACGATGAATTCAGTGTTGTAAAACTAAAACCCAAAACTCAATCATCCGCCCATCCTATTAGCAATATTGTGGTGTTACCAAATCCATCAAAGGCACCTATCTTTTTTCATACAGTCATTAATGGTGTTAAGTTGCAATTGCAACTCCACAGGAAGAGAAATGAGAAATTAATTCATGAGTCATCACATCATTGTTCTTGTTTTATAATCTAGTATAGATAGAAGAGAAAAACTGGCCAGCTATTGAAAAACACATAGATAAGAGCAACACACTAAGATATATATGATGATGAATTCAGTGTTAAAAATAAAAACCAGCCCTACATGGTGATAAATTCAGTGCTGTATAACAAAACTCAAACTCAATCGGTAGCCATACCCCTACCTATTAGCAAAATTGCTGAATTAATAATTCCATCCAACTAGTTGATATCTAGGTACCTGTTCCTTGGAGGTGAGATTTGGGTCAACAGCGAAGTGTATCTCATGCATGAGGCGCTCAATCATGGTGATGGTGTAGGGGCGGCGGGTCTCCGGGTTGATGGTCTTCTCCATGACAATGGTGGCGATATCACGGAACTGGCTGGAGAGCTGCGCCTCCCTCTCCTTGCCGGAGACCTGGAGCTCCCCTTTCTCCAGAATCTGAAGAAGCAGCAAGGTGTGGTCACAGGGAGGGAGCACAGGGGACTGCATTGGATCGTAGAGGGGATTCAAAAGGTACCTCGATGCAGATTTGGGTCTGGTCGTCAGTGCCAAAGGCCTCAATGAGGTCCTTGGACTTGGCAAGGACGCCCTTGGAGACGTTGGAGTAGACGGTGTGGGACTGGAGCACCTCGTCGATGTCCTTCTCGACACGGGAGCGCCAGGAGAGCACCTTGTTGGGGAAGCACGTGATCTCGACGCGCTGGCCGTGCTTGCACAGCCGCACCACCGCCACGTTGGTGAGGCGCTTCTGCCCCACCGGCTGCACCAGGGTCCGTGGCATCTTCGGGGCCGGCCACGAGCGAGTTAAAACCCTAACCGAAGTTGGGGATGGCGGCGGAGGTGTCGTCTACCAACAATGGCGGGCCTAGGATTTTGGCCTTGGGTATTTGAAAATATGAAACGGTGTCAAAATAAATTTTGGCAACCTAATAACCAAAACCTAAAGCCTGGCATGTATAACACCGCATAGTTCTCATTGTATAACATATAGCAAATCTATAAATTGAGCATGTGATTTCATAAATTCATGGAATAGTAAATCATTTTGCGGACTGACTCATTCTCCCTCATTACAATTTGATTTGCAAGTGATTCACAAATTGTTGTCTGTAATGTATTCACCGGCGGAGCCAAGGGGGGGGCTGGCAGGGGCCATGCCCCCCCCCCCCCCCCCCCCCCAATGTTTCACAACAAAAAAAATCAGTAGTATGACTTAATATTTTTTATTTATATTAAGAGGGAGATTATATAAAATTCTTGTCATATATACCTATTAATATCTTCTAAATAATATAATCATACAAAACCCAACTAGATAATAAAATTATCGTAATGAAAAAGACCGAGCCGGCCCCCCAAGTATAATTCCTGACGGCCGGCCCCCCTGAGCATAAATCCTGGCTCCACCACTGAATGTATTGAATGGGAAATTGGGAAGCCACTTGACTGGGTTTGAACCTACAAATTTCAATCCAGAAGAAGAGAAAGGCCCCCTGCCGGGCGACCTGCGGATGGGCGGACCTGCGCTGCTCCCTGCTCGCCGGCTGGCCGCTCAGAGCCTCGGCGTCTCCACGACTTCGCGTCTGGCGGCTGCCGCTGTAGCCTGCGGCGCTACGCCCTAACTCCCTCGAGGCAGCGAGCGAGAGCGTGCGGGGTGCGGGAGAGCCGGGGAGGTCGAGAGGGGACGCCGATGTCTCGTGCGGACGTGCCCTGGGGGAGATTTGGGCCGTGAGCCGGCCCTTCTTGTGAGTGGGGAGAGTAGAAACATGCTCGAGGATAGGAAAGCGAGCAGGGAAGCAAGATCCATTCGGGCTAATTTGGAAGCACCGATCCCCGCCGGATTCCCTGATTGTCCGGGACGGGAACCCGCGGGGCGATCTGTCACGGGGTAATCTTCCGCTGGAGACGTGGAATACAGACCCCTTCCCTGCGTTTTTCACGTGGGAGCAATCCACGACGCAAGAGGCCGGGAGCGCTTCCTGGGACCCGGTTCCTCCTTTCGCGAGTCGCTGTCGGCTGTCGCAGTGTTGGCATTGGACTCTCCGATGGCGGCGCAGGTGGCGACGCGGCGCAAGAAGATGACAAAGCAGCTGACGGGGAAGCGGGACGACACCGCAATGCACGCGGCGGCGCGCGCTGGCCAGCTCGGGTCCATGCGGAGATGATGTCCGGCATGGACGCTGAGGAGCTCGGGGCGCTGCTGTCCAGGCAGAACCAGGCTGTGGAGGTGGTGCACGCTGCTGGAGGCGGAGCCCAGCATCGCGCTGTGCACGGACAAGAAGGGCCAGACAGCGCTGCACATGGCCACCAAGGGCACCGGATACCCAAGGGCACCAGGCTGGACCTCGTCGACACGCTCCTCGCCGCCGAGACGTCGCTGCTCAACCAGACGGACAACAAGGACAATACCGCGCTGCACATGTCCGCGCACAAGGCGCGCCACGAGATCATCAAGCGGCTGGTCACGATGCCGAACCACGGTCCCGCGAGACCCTGCTGGACACGGCGGATAAGATGGGCAACGCAGACGCGGCGAAGCTGCTGGCGGAGCACGGCGTGCAGTTGGCGCGCACCATCAGCTAGGGCGGCGGCGGCGGCGGCAACAAGCAGGCGCGCGAGCTGAAGCAGCAGGTGAGCGAGACATCAAGCACAAGGCGCACTCGCAGCAGACGCGCGTGCGCATGCAGGGCATCGCGAACAACGCCATCAACAAGCTGCACGAGGAAGGACTGAGCAACGCCATCAACTCGACGACGGTGGTGGCCGTGCTGATCGCGATGGTGGTGCCGCAGCGGCTTCGGCCTCGCTGTCGCAGTGTCGCTGGCCTCCAGCTCGGGGTTCGCTCCACGCCTGTCATGGCCGGTGTGCACATCCTGGTGAGCGGCCTCGCCATCATGCTGCTCAGCTGCTTGGAAGCCTGCTCCGATGTCTTCCTGATCATCAGGAACAAGAAGAGGAGATAGCGGTCATACTTTTGTTTCTAGTTTTTCTCTTTTTTCATGATTTTGTGAGAACATTTTTTCCCCTGAGATTCCTGCTCTTTTCTTCAAACAGCGACATGGAACTAAACCTCTGACGGGGAAGACAACCCAGGGAAACGAATTGGCGTCAGAATCCTCTCGGGGGCTTCTCTTCCCTGGGCTAGACTCCCCATACTTCCAAAGTAGCCTTTCCTAGGAAAAGAGGGAAGGGTGAGAGGATCAGTCGAAGCCTAGGGGTGTGAATGGATGTAGGGTTTCTAGGAAAAGAGGGAAGGGTGAGAGGATCAGTCGAAGCCTAGGGGTGTGAATGGATGAAGGGGGTGTTTGGTTTCTACGTGCCTAAAATTCCTGTCATATCGAATGTTTGGACACATGTATGGAGTATTAAATATAGACTAATTATAAAACTAATTACACAACTTACGACTAATTTACGAGACGAATCTTTTAAGCCTAATTAGTCCATGATTTGACAACGTGTTGCTACAATAAACATGTGCTAATGATAAATTAATTAGGCTTAAAAAATCGTCTCGTAAATTAGCCTCCATCTATGTAAGTGGTTTTGTAATTAATCTAAATTTAATGCTCTTTATTAGTATTTAAACATTCGATGTGACATGAACCCGTAATCTAAAAATCTTATCAGAAACTTATAGCGGAAATTAGTATGGTTGGGATGTCCGGTTTTGACACTGGATATCCAATGGTAGTCTAAGCGGAACCCCTACTCAAACTACAAGATCTACAAACGAAATGAGATACAATTCGTTACCAGACTTGTAGAGTGAGGATAGAGTTGTCTTCCAATGATTTCTGCACTCAAATATACTAGCAAGTATTTCACAATAAATAACACAAAACAACAAGAACAAGTAGAGCACAAGAGACACGATTTTATTCGAGGTTCGGCCAAACCACAGGAATGCCTACGTCCCCGTTGTTGAGGTGACCACAAAAGTCAGAGTCTATTCCACCTCCTTGCCTCTCTCAAAGTGATCACAAAGTTTACTTGAGAAATCCACTAAGAATTAATAGATAATACAAACTTACTGAGGCAGATCCACAAGTTGGAAGCTCTCGGACAACTCTTTGTCGACTAGGATTCAAGAACCCAAGAGTAATAAACTCAAAGCAAGCCTTGTAGAAGTCTCAAATGCTCAAGAGAATCAATGTGAAGTTTGTGGGCTCAAATCTCAACTCTGAAGCAAGTCTCCTCTCAAATCCACACTTAAAGCAAGCTCTCAAGTCAAAGCCAAGGTGTGTGCGAGAGAGAGAGGGGGAATGGAGAGTCATCGCGCACGGGCGTTTTGGCTCAAGGTAGGTGAAGAGGTATGGCTGGAGAGAGAGGGAGTTTAAATACGACCCCTCTCAGATCCAGCCGTTGGAGTGTTGAAATGCCAAAAATCGGACCTCTGGTAGAAACTGGAGCTCCGAAAACAAATCTAGAGCAAGTTAGTCTGCTCGGAACCGGAGCTTCGGTTTGGAGAACTAGACCTCTAGTGGAGGTGCTCAGGTTCAGAAAAAATAATTTTAGAGTAAATATCGCAGCTCCGGTTTGCAAAACCGGAGCTCTGGTAGGAGCTTTTAGTCAGGACCAATTAAAAAATAGTTTTTGCTTAAACTTTTTTCGCAGGGATGTTTGGGTAAATAAAGGGGTTAGTTGGCCACTTTTGGGGCATTGAGACACCTGCAAGATCAATACTTTGAATCTCTCTTTATAGTGCGGCATTTTTCTATACTCAAATGCGAAAGATAAAGAATATAAAGCACTTTGATGCTCCATATGCCACAGTTCATCTTTGAATAAAATTGGAGGGTCGTTATTCCTTAAATGTGCCATTTTGACTTAGATTAAACCTGCTCAAACACTTGATAACACATTAGATCTTTGATTGCTTGCCATAATCCACCAAAACCCACAACGAGGGCTAATGCACTTTCAATCTCTTCATTTTTTAGTGATTGATGACAACCAAATCAAAGCTTACAAAAGATGTTATAATTGAAACACATTTCAATTCATAATCATAGAATTTGCTCCCCCTAAATTTGTGCATATAGAATTGAATTCTTTCAAGGCCATGAAACGCCACATTTGCACAAAATTAGGAAATGTGTCAGGTCCCCCTATGTATATGAATTTGTGGGGTGCAACAATGTGTGAGGCAACAAAACTATGATGCATATATGACAAATATATATCACCCAATAAACAAAAAGAAACAATACATCATCACAAAGATATAAACCAACAAAAGCTAGCAATATGACCTTGCATAAATGAAGTTCTACAACTAGTTTATAATCACATTGTTCATCACAAAGTCTTACATAACGCATACATAAATGTCTTGCACGCGCTAGCTTACAGCGTCGTTTTCCCCTTCCCCGCTCCTCGGCCACCGACGCCGGGCTGCCGTGCCGCATCCGGCTGCCCGCGACCCTTGTCCTGCACGCCCGCACCCCGCTATGGCCACGCCCGCCGTACCGAGCCGCAGCGCCCTGCCATGGCTGCGTCCGTCGGTGCCAGCTCTCCCCCGCGCGTGAGGCTCCCTTGGTCCTGTGCTGGAGCCACGGCCCCAGCTCCTGTTGTTTCCCCCCATGCCGTTCGCCTCGCCTCGCTCCTCCGCACCATCGTGGCCGCTTCCTCTGCCGCCACCGCGCGCGCGAGTCCACGGTGCGCCCGGGCTGTGTGGATCCATGCCGCTCCACCTCCGCCGTCGCTGCGCCTTCCATAGTTCATTGTCGGCGCATCCACGTGTTGCGCCGCTCCGCCTCTTGTGCCGCTTGGTCGCTGTTCCACCGGCGGGAATCGGTCGGAGCTTGTGCTCCTCTGTTCCTCTATTTCGCCGTGGGAGAGAGAAGGGTAAGAATCCAAGTAGAAAGTTTGTACAGGGTTCTAGGTGTAAAATACGTGACTCACATGAATAGTGCATTTGTACTGCGGGTTGATTTGAGGAGAACTCGAGGGCCCTCGTGCAAATTTGCCATCGCACCTGTGGGCTCGTCCGCGTGGGCCGGCCTATTGGGCCGCTCACCCTGCGTCTCCGTGGCTGTGGCCTGCTTCGTGCCCCGCCTAGGCCGATTCGCGCCGCTAGGGCCGTGATAGCCCGTCTGGGCTGGTCTCGGGCCGCCTGGCTAGGCTGCTGTGCGCCTGGGCTGCGCACCCGCTGGTCCGGTCGCGTGTCGCCCACGCCTAGGCCGCACACGCTATGCCCCGCCTGGGCCGCCTTGACCGCTAGACTAGGCTGAGCGGACCGCTGGGTCGAGTTGGTGGTTGCTGGTCCATTTAGTTTCGAAGAAATTGTTAATTTAGTTTCGTAAATAAACTTGTAAAATTCATAGTAAATCATTAAAAAATTGTAAAAATGTCAAACCAATTTTGTTAGGCTCCTAAAATCATGATCTATCTATTAGCGTAATTGGTTCATCTAGTCTTAAAATTTTTTCATGGTTGCTCTAATTATTTTAATATGTTTAGTATTGTTAAAATGTGAACTTGTAGAAATTCTCGTGATAAATCGGTAATAGTGTTAGCTCTAAAAATTTTACAGTAAATTACTAATATTATTAGCTACTCACTGTAATTTATGTAGCACCAGAATAATTAGTTTGCAAGATAGATAATGATGCCCTATTTCGAATAATGATTAAATCGATAGAATGAAATAAAGGAACACCTTGGAATTTTATAACTAAAACATTTGTTGGGAAATAACGCATTATTCAACAACATGGATATGTAGCCTAAGTACGATCGTCGTTAGAACTAGCTTATTAACTTGAGAGGCGTAAATCATTATTTACGAGTCATGATTGTAGTTGATTAATTACGTCTTTGCATTGTATCGCATTGCATATCATAATAGGGACGTCGATGGATCATGGAGTCATCGGGAGTTGCTGGAGAATGGTACTTTTGGAGATCGTGTCGCCATGATGGAAAGCTAACTTCTGATTAAATCTTACCTAGGCAAGCCCCGGTGCATAACCCCTACTTTTCTGTACTTTAAATTATATTTGTGCATTAAATTTTAAGGAGTTGAATGAAACCCACTTGTATATATATCTTTATCCTATGAGTCTTACTAGTATGATAGGATCATGTAGATTGCTATGCGACAGGACTCCGATAGAAATAGAGTGATTGTATGTCACTCGCGAGAGATAGGAAATACATTACTGTATTATTATCACTTGGAAAATATAAATGGTGGAAAGGAAAATGGAGACCGGACTAGGATATGGTTTGGGTATTGGTGGGTGTAAGAGGTTGTATCCTGCGGCCACGGGGCATAGCTTGGTTACACTGCTTTCCCTGTCTGTGTCGGTTAAGGACCGGCCGTTGCATAAGACGCTAGGCAAGTCATAGACTTATTATCCCAAGCACATACTTGGGTATGGGCGCTTGAATGACTTATTACTCTCTTATCATGGGTTCTGGCTCTTTTCGAACTGACTGTCATGGTGGTTTTTGAGTTAGGAGGTCCTTGCACCGCACTGAGTCCGGGACTCAAGGGCGGGGGCTTGGAGTCCCAGTTTAGACGGGGACCTAGACCCCGTGACAGGAGGGTAGTAGGTTGGTCCTGTTTGTGCCCGAGGTATAAGCGGGGCATGTGTTTTTAGGGTACCCAGCTAGGGGCTTTGATTCACGAATCGTCGGCGTTCTGGTATGACTTGTCTAAACTCTAGCACCGTAGTAAGAACTAAAAGATGAAAGATGGAAAAAGGAAATCTGATTGCTTACCACCTACTTGAAAGTAGCACAGGTGCTTACATAGAATGGTTAGATAATGAACTAATGCACTGCTAATAAAAAATCAAATATAAGGACACACTTTTAGTAATGCTTCTTACAGATGTAATAAACCCACAAGCCAGATTGCCTTGCATATCCTTGGAGTCTTTTCTTTCCTCCTATCGGGTAAGTCTTGCTGAATACAATTGAGTACTCAGGGATTTATTTTCCCCTGTTGTAGGTGACAGACGGATGCTGGAGCTAACTCTTGTGTGTGGATTCCTCCTGGTGGGCTTAGAGAGGATTTCCTTTACGCTGCGATCATAGTTTTTTATTTATAACTCTCACCAAATGTTTTTATAAATGAAAGTTTTATAATTTGTTGTCATAGTTTATATATCAATGCTTCATCATGCCATTAATAGCTATTTATTTCCACTATAATTCAGATCACATGTTTATATTCCGCTGTTAATTAAATTGTTCATAACTCTGATAATATGATTACATTCCACTGTTATAACAATAAATATTATACTCTGATGTTGTATTAAAAGTGATGTAAGAAATGGTTAAGAATGATGTAAGCTTTATTCTCTTATTTGTTATCCTGATGAAAAAATATGGATTTTTGGGTTTTTCCTTGGGGTGTGCCTGACGGAACTGTGTAATTTAGTGTTCTCCCTTGAGTGCTTAGTGTCTAATGGAAGACAAGCACTCCTAGGAGGCATTAGATTAGGCGGTTCTGCCATAGCAAGCCATTTGGTTGGCCGTCTTGTTTATTGGTATGGTTGGTGCTTGGCTCGGCCTGTCTTGGCCTTGAGTTGGGTTCGGGGTGTGCTGGGCAGGCTTGTCAAAGATGTAGTAGCAGACGACTTCTAGTGGTGACCATCAGTACCTTGCCTTCTTGGGTCGGTTGCCTGGCCGTTAGATCAGCGATAGCCTTCAAGGGCTCGCCTTTTGCTTGACCAGCTAGTGCATTCACGGTGGTGGACGGACCATGGCTTGGTCTAGCCTCCCCAATGAGTGGGATCGAGGGGGCGTTGAGGCTGTCCAGGAACACACTATGCGAGGGCCAGCCCTGGGTGGAGGCTAGCTTCACGAGAGCATCTGCTTCCTCGTTGTTGTATCGGATGATGTGATGGAGTTTGATTCCATCAAATCTTTCCTCCAGCTTATAGACTTTTTTGTAGTAGGCCTCCATCTTTTCAACCCGATAGGTCGACTCCTTCATCACTTGGTTGATTACCAGCTCATAGTCTGCTTGGACATAGAGATGGCGTGCCCTGAGGTCAACCGTCGCGTGAATCCTATGGAGGAGTGCTTCATACTCAACAACATTGCTAATAGCACGAAAGTGGAGCTGAAGTGCATACCTTAGCTTGTCACCGCTCAGGGATATGAAAATACTTAGTCCGCTCCTCCGTCAATTTTGCCACGAAGTCGGCGAGGATCGAGGACTTGATGGCAGTGCAAGGGGTGTAGGAGATTGTCGGAAGAATTAGCTCCAACAATACCTAGTAGCTATTCTTGTAAGATGAATCAGATGGATAGCACACAAGACACATGAATTATATTGATTCAGGCATGTGGTGCCCTAAGTCCAGTTTGAAGTAGCTTCTCTTTGTATTCGTATGCTCGGTTATAGGGGTTGCTACGTGTAGCTATGCCCTAGAATGTAGTAGATTGGATCCTGATAGGGAGGCCCCTACCCTCCTTATATTTGGGAAGGGTTATAGTAGGTCCGATCGGCTAAAAGATGGGTTTGCTAGTTTGTTACATGGAATGCGCAATAGAATGATTCTATCGTATCGCCTAGATGTGACGGCATCGAATATTCTTGAAATGACTTGATGTCCAAGCTAGTGGATTTCCCTAGCCTTCATGGGCCTCATCCCATGTCATCTTTGGCCTGGTAGGCAGGCATGGATCAGGCATTTGGGTGATGAAGGTACCTCAAGCCATATATCCGACAGAGATGTTGAGGTCCATGAGCTCCAATCCCCACTTAGCGATGTGCCCGGAGGACTCATGGTTGTTGATGACATCACCCAAGGCACTGGGGGACATGATAATGATGGGGTGGCTATCAAAGTAGCGATAGAGCTTGCGCTTGGTGATGAGCACGGCATGGAGTAGCTTCTAGTCTTGCGAGTAGCGTGCTTTGGAGTCAGAGAGGACCTCGCTGATGAAGTAGACTGGTCTCTGGACCTTGAGGACATGGCCCTCCTCTCGCTCGACCACCAAGGCTACGCTTACTGTGTGCATGGTGGCAGCAACATAATGGAGTAGGTTCTCCCTAGTAACTAGGGAGACTAGCACTGGGGGCATGGTGAGGAAACTTTTCATCTGGTCAAGGGCCTACTGGGCTTCCTCCATCCACTTGAACTATTTAGATTTCTTCAAGAGTTTGTAGAGCGGCATCCCATGCTCTCCTAAGCATGAGATGAAGCTACTGAGCATGGCCTCTTGTGAGCTTCTAGGCTCCATATAGAGGTTCTTGAATGGCTAAATGTTGATGATGGTAGAGATTTTCTCAAGGTTGGCTTCGATGCCATGCTCGGACATAATGAATCCAAGTAGCTTCCCAGATAGGACCCCGAAGATACACTTCTCGTGGTTAAGCTTGATCTAGTTGGCTCGGAGGATCAAGAAAGTTTCTTCAAGGTCAGCCACCAACTGCTCGACCTTCCAAGTCTTCACCACGAGGTCGTCGACATACACCTCAAGGTTCTAACTGACCTCCTTCGAGAAACACTTCTGCATGCACCGCTAGAAGGTTGCCTCTGTGGTCCTTAGGCTGAAGGGCATCAATACATAGCAGAAGGAGTCGAAGGGGTGATGAAGGAAGCGCACCCCATAGTCAAGTTGACCACCTGGTCGATGTGGGGTAGAGGGAATGGATCTTTGGGGCATGCCTTATTGAGGCTTGTGTAGTCGACACACATCCTCTACTTCTCATTCTTCTTCTTGACCAAGACGGGCTTAGCTAGTCACTCAGGGTGCTTCACTTCTTTAATTAATGAAGCCCACAACCAAAGCCCTAGCAATTTCATCTCCGATCGCCCTCCACCTCTCTTCATTGAAGCGGCATAGGCACTGTTGGACCGGCTTGGCCTCTAACTTGATGTTGAGGCAATGCTCGGTGACCTCATGAGGTATGCCAAGCATGTCAAGGAGTTTCCATGTGAAAACACCAGCATTCTCAAGCAGACTCTATGAGGGCCACCTCCATAATTTCTAGTGGCAATCGGACCCTAATGCGAATGACCTTGCCTGGGTCTTCGATGTCGACCACGATTGCCTTGGTGTCGTCCGTTGGCCTAAAAGTGCTTGTTGGGTGTCTCTGTTGCTATGTGGGTCCTCTTCCCTTAGCTAGTGCTAGATCTGAACGAAATTATCAGTGAGCACTGCCGTGGCCTTGGGGTCGCACCTTCATGCTCACAGAGGTAGGCCTCACGGGTAGGGGAATCCATAGTGATGAGTCCCTGTGGTCTGGGCATCCTGAGCTTCATGCAAGCATTATGAGGAACAACCATGAACTTCGGGTAGCATGGCCTCCCAAGCAACGCATGGTAGGTGCCCAAGAAGTCTACCACCTCAAAGGTAAGGACCTCCTTTCAGAAATTGGTCGGTTCCTCTAATGTGATGGGGAGCTGGATGCTACCGAGAGGCGTGGCTTGCATCCCGAGGATGATCTCGTAAAAGGATGCTTCGCTCGGGCAAAGTCTCCTCTTAAAATCCCCATGCGGTCCACGGTGTCGGCGCAGAGGATGTTGATCCCGCTTCTACCATCCATGAGCACCCTAGTGAGTCGGACTCCGCCAATGATGGGGCTAGCGACTAGGGGAAAGCGACCGGGACTCGACACGTGGTTGGGGTAGTCATGGCGATAAATAATGATCGGCACCTCCTACCACCGCAGGTGCTGGGACTGCGCTGGCGCAACCACGTGCACCTACAGCCGAGAGACTTTTCGCTGCCTCCGGGACTTAGGGATCTCTTCTCCCCTAAATATGATACGACAGATTTGGCTTTTGGTGGGACAACGATGGCATAGGACGCCTGGCCATGCCGCTTGATTGGGTCAGGAAGGCAGCTCGGTGCGGGCCGATGTTCTGTTCTATCGCCCGGAGCGGTGGCATGCCCGAGACCCTTCTAGAGTGCCGGTCTGGTGGTGTTCCGCGACCGCACGGGGGTGCCGACCGGTGTATGATAAGAACTCGAAAGCGATGTCTGAATAACGTGTCTAATCTTTCAAGGTAAAAAATTTCAGCAACAAAATATTTATCAGGCAGCTTTTTTTGACAATAAATTATGTGCAGGCGTGCAGCAACTAAAATCCTCCTACTAACGTGAGCAGCAGCAAAGGCAAATCAGCATCAAGCTAACAGAGTATCCAAAGAAATCAATGTTCACCTCCTTCAGCTATTACACCAGGCTATTGGTTGAGATTAATTTAATGGCCAACACCAAACAATACAACAGCATTAGCACAAGAGGATCACACAGTTCAATGTCATGTAACAAGAAATAGAGACAACAAACTCGTGCTATACGGCAAGAAACAATTTGTCGAAACAGAATTTCCTTAGATAAAGATAATGCATTCACCAAATCTGAACTAATACAAAACTCCCACCATCAATAATCAATTTGCATACTTTATCTTGAATTTTGCACTTCGACTGAAATATATTGGGCCGTTGTCCCTTTCACACTAGAAGCGCTACAAACACTATGTATTTCTTTTGCCATCGTAGATAACCCATCTGATGCATCATCTATATCATCAAGTTTAAGCTCAGATTGAGTATCACAAGAGGAAGCACTAGGATGCATCCCATATGCTAAAGAATCAGCACTCCCATGTATAACTGTCAGTTCGGGCACTTCAGCCTTCATCAACAACTGAGAATCTTCTTTCTTCATTTTCTTAGAATTATGAACCGGCTTGGTGGAGAGAGATTTTGGGCCATGAGTATAGCTACCTTTTTCCTTGACAAGTGGAGAACAAATCGGCGTCGTAGCACAACCTTCATATCCCTCCATGTCCAACTAGGGAAATTTTTGTCCCAAACAAGCCACCAAATCAAAACATCTCTAGCAAATATCTCTTATGCATAATACATCTGTAGGGCCGAATTGAGTCCACGACCCACGGAAGAAATCCTCCATATAATCTTCCCAATCAAGTACTCCTCGGGACTTGTTGCTAGAGATCATAACGATTTCAAATCAGCCATCATAACGAGGAAGCGAAAAGTGTCGTGAGCAACCCAGTAGCCGATACCAAATTAGAAGAACTCGAAAGCGATGTCCGAATAATTTGCCCATTCTTTCATGCTACAAAATTTCAACAATAAAATATTTATATATCAAGCAGCCTTTTTAGACAATAAATAATGTCCGGCAACTAAAATCCTCCGACTAACGTGGGAGCAGCAGTAAGGCAAATCAGCATAAGCTAATAGAATATCCAAAGAAATCAATGTTGACCTCCTTCAGCTATGACACCAGGCTATTGGTTCAGATTAATTTAATGGCCAACATGAAATAGTACAGCAGCAGCAGCAGCACAGGACGATCACACAGTTCAATGCCACGTAACAAGAAATAGAGACAACGAACTCGTGCTATAAGGCAAGAAACAATTTGTCAAAACAGAATTCCCTCTTTCACCAAAAATAGGAGATCGAAACAAAGGTTTTCAAGAGTAACCAGAATAAAATAACTCTATCTCCCCAACCAGCAGTAGTAACACCAATAAAGGCGTACCAGTAATTCCTTTCCAGTGGTGAGAGAAAACAATACGAGCAGTAGTGATATCAGTGATAGATATAGGGACCGGCTTACAATTAGATGCAATCCAAACTCTAGGATAATTCTTCCACCCGCGGCCTTGACGAACTATGATTAGAAGATGAGGAATTTCGACAATTTCAAGTCACGCACCCAAGCAGTAGCAGCTTGATCACGCACTCCATGTAGATCCAGAAGGAACCGAAAGATAATCTTCAATATGAAGAACCTGATTGAAACACGGTTTGGCGAGCGGAGGCTCGACGGAGAATAACTCCACAAAAATCCAATCTCCACAGGTATTGACCCAATTGTCATACACCTCGCCAGCTTACATTGTTTCATGCGCCAATTAGCTCCTTTAAATATTAGCGTGGACATATTAGCAGCACTGGCAAGAACTTTCCAAAATTTGGCATCTCACCAAAGAAAAATTATCCAAACTGCAGATGAGAATAATTAGTAGTCTCACAAGCTGAAATAATTTGAGAAGCCATAGAAGTCTTGCAAGCTGAAATAATTTGAGGAGCCATGGGTTCATCAGTGTCCTCCCCGGGCGAGGCATGGCCCCAGACCGAGCCAGATCTCTGGTGAGCCAGGGCCTTCAGATCGGCCTCTTGAATGCCCTGCGGGCTGCGGGGGATATGACGCCGGGGGCTCGGTGCCATGTCCTGATTACTTGGATTTCTTGTTTTACTTCTGCCACTGGGTAAGCATATAACCTTTTCAGACAATAAATAATGTCCAGCAGCTAAAATCCTCCTCCTCCCACTAACGTGAGCAGCAGCAAGGCAAATCAGCATAAGCTAATAGAATATCCAAAGAAATCAATGTTGACCTCCATCAGCTATGACACCAGGCTATTGGTTGAGATTACTTGGATTTCTTGTTTTACTTCTGCCACTGTGTAAGAATATAACCTATAGTTTAGTGCATCCAATCTTGTGACAAGGACACATGCAATTATATAATAAAACGAGCTAGTTGCATGCGCTGTTAACTAACAGGTGGGGGAGGTGTCTGCAGGGCCTGGCCGATTTTCTTTTTGTTACCGTCATGATATATATATATATATATATATATATATATATATATATATATATATATATATATATATATATATATATATATATATATATATATATATATATATATATATATATATATATATATATATATATATATATATATATATATAGTATATTCGGTAGCCAGCTACAAAATAAGTTATTCTGTAGCCACCTCCATTTACGATAATTTTATATACTAATTTACGATAATGTCAATACATATTTACAATAGTTGGGTTACTATAACACATGGGGATATTTATCATAACGTTATAGTAAACCACTTAGTAAGGAGTTACTATAATCTCGTAAATTAACATAGTAATTATCGTAACTCAAAGTGGCTACAGAATAAGTTATTTTGTAGCCAGCTACAGGGTAGTGGTATATATATATATATATATACTTAATTTCTATATATATATATTATATATATATATATATATATATATATATATAGAGTATATTCGGTAACCAGCTACAAAATAAGTTATTCTGTAGCCACCTCCATTTACGATAATTTTATATACTAATTTACGATAATGTCAATACATATTTACAATAGTTGGGTTACTATAACACATGGGGATGTTTACCGTAACGTTACAGTAAACCACTTAGTAAGGAGTTCCTATAATCTCGTAAATTAACATAGTAATTATCGTAACTCAAAGTGGCTACAGAATAAGTTATTTTGTAGCCAGCTATATAGTAGTAGTTATATATATATATATATATATATATATATATATATATATATATATATATATATATATATATATATATATATATATATATATATATATACTGTTTTGCTATAATACACCTGGGTGCATCCTGTATATAGAATGCACCCAGGCCAGCGGGCACACAAACTTGGAGCAACCAGCGCGCCCAAGCAATTACATGCATGCATGGAATTTTTGTTGGTTCCAATCTTTGAAATAATTTTTTTCCTAAACCGTAACCCCGAGTGACAAACCGTTTGTTGCATCCGACTCAAAAAAATATTCTGAGCAAAACTAGATCCAATATGGATATATTTTTTATCCTTTAAACGAGTTGCATGTCAATGTACTACCGATTGCAACTCTGTCTACCACCTAGTTGCAACTACTAGATTATAATTAGTTGCAACCAGTGCTAAATACGCTACAGCCAAGTTGCAATTATGTTGTAGAAGTGCTTGCAACTCATAGTACAATATATTGCAATTACGTATTTGAAAAAAAAACTTCATCAAATACAGCCTTTATTGCAACCAGTGCTAAATACGCTATAGTCAAGTTGCAATTGTGTTATAGAAGTGCTTGCAACTCATAGTACAACATATTGCAATTACGTATTTAAAAAAAAACCTTCATCAAATACACGTGCTTTGAGATGCGCGTGAGCGCGGGGCAGGCGGCGCGATACGACAGTGTGTCGACACTACCGGACTCAGTGAATTTGCCGAGTGCCAGGGGCACTCGGCAAAGCCCAATTTGCACTCGGCAAAGGCTTTGCCGAGTGCTACACTCGGCAAAGACCACTCGGTAAAAAATGAGTCGGCAAAGACGTCTTTGTCGAGTATCTTTTGTTGGGCACTCGGCAAAGCCTTTGCCGAGTGCCCGACACTCGGCAAAGTTGGAACCGAAAAAAACCCCGAAAAAATAGGAATTTTTACCCAAAAAAATGAATTTTTTTTAATTGGTGGAGGACCCCACCGGTCAGCGCCCATCCATCTCCGGCTTTTTTCGCGTAAATTTCACGGCTACGCGGCCGACAGGATTCGAACCCGAGACCTCCCGCTGCGCACAAACCTCCTCTACCACTACACCACACTGTCACTTGTGTCTGGATTCCGTTTTAGTTCCCAATATATTATACTAAACCGAGTGTAAATTATTTGTTTGAGGCCCTAAACGAATTCAAATAAAAAAGTTGTGAACTACAAAGTTTCGTAACTTTTCGAGATCTACACTTTTAGTTTAGGAAGTTTTTCCATTCGAGGTCGTTTACAAAATTTTAATTTTAAAATTTGGAAATTCAAACGCAGTTTTGCATGACAAGATGTTTTCAAATCAAAAAGTTGCCAACTACAGTGTTTCATAACTTTTCGAGATCTACAGAGTTTATTTTGGTTGTTTTTCCATCCGAGGTCGTTTATAAAATTTGAATTTTAAAATCATGAAATTCAAACGCAGTTTTGCATGACAAGATGTTTTCAAATCAAAAAGTTGCCAACTACAATGTTTCATAACTTTTGGAGATCTACAATTTTTATTTAGGAAGTTTTTCCATCCGAGGTCTTTTGAAAAATTCAAATTTTAAAATTTTCAAATTCAAACGTCGTTTTTGCATGACAAAATGATTTCAAATCAAAATGTTGCCAACTACAAAATTTTCATAACTTCTCAAGATCTACAAAGTTTATTTTGGTCATTTGTTCATCCAACATAGTAGTAGTAACATTGTTCACAAATCTTATATATTTGTCTTCTACTTTCATGAAACTAATGAGAGATATGAGAGATGTAGATTTTATGAACAACGTTATTGTCGCTTTGTCAAATGAAGAAATGACCAAAATAAACTTTATAGATCTTGAGAAGTTATACAACTTTGTAGTTGAAAAGTTTTTCATTTGAATTCATTTAGGGCCTCAAAAATTGATTCGAAAAACTGATTTGCCGAGGGCCAAAAAAATGCACACGGCAAAATGGCTCTTTGCCGAGTGCCAAAACATAGGCACTCGGCAAAATACGGCTTTGCCGAGTGCCAGAAAAAAGGCACTCGGCAAACTGAGAGTAAATTGCTTGTTTGAGGCCCTAAATGAATTCAAATCAAAAGGTGGTCAACTACAAAGTTTCATAACTTTTTGAGATCTACAATTTTCATTTAGTAAGTTTTTCCATCCGAGGTCGTTTGAAAAATTTGAATTTTAAATTTGAGAGATTCAAACGTAGTTTTGCATAATAAGATGATTTCAAATCAAAAAGTTGTCAACTACATAGTTTTATAACTTTTGGATATCTACAATTTTCATTTAGGAAGTTTTTCCATCCGAGGTCGTTTGAAAAATTCAAATTTTAAAATTTTAAAATTCAAACGTCGTTTTTGCATGACAAGATGATTTCAAATCAAAATGTTGCCAACTACAAAATTTCATAACTTATCAAGATGTACAAAGTTTATTTTGGTCATTTGTTCATCCGACATAGTGGTAGTAACATTGTTCACAAATCTTATATATCTGTCTTCTACGTTTATGAAACTAATATGAGAGATATGAGAGATGTAGATTTTATGAGCAACGTTATTGTCGTTTTGTCAAATGAAGAAATGACCAAAATAAACTTTGTAGATCTTGAGAAGTTATACAACTTTATAGTTGAAAAGTTTTTCATTTGAATTCATTTAGGGCCTCAAAAAATACTTCGAAAAACTGATTTGCCGAGGGCCAAAAAAAAATGCACACGGCAAAAAGCCTCTTTGCCAAGTGCCAAAACAAAGGCACTCGGCAAAATACATCTTTGCCGAGTGCCAGAAAAAAAACACTCGGCAAAGACGTATTTTGCCGCGTGTTTTTGTTTGCCGAGTGTATTTTATTTGGCACTCGGCAAACACGGTTTTTACCGAGTGCCCAATAAAATACACTCGGCAAAGCCTCCGACGCTCGGCAAATCGCCGGTTTCCGATAGTGCGAAGTCGGGTGCCTCCTCCGAGCGAGACGTTTGATTAGGCACATGGCCATGACTTTTTAGGTGTACAGAGACAGTGGAACATGTACGTTGCCTCGCACATTGAGGAATTTCTAACGGTCCAAAGCTCTTTTTTTTCCTCTCCGGTGACCATCACCGAATAAATCCGGTGAGGTCAAGAACCTTGATGTATCCAAACCCAAGAGCTCTTAGGCACCAACAAAAACAGTCTGGTGATTAAGCAGTCAGTACTTAAAAATCACACGCAGTTCTTCTCAACCCTTTTCTCCGGTGCTGTGTTCGGAACGGCACATATAGTGAATAACACCTAGTCATATAGTGAATAACACCTACTTACAGCTACTAGATTATAATTAGTTACAACCAGTGCTAAATACGCTACAGCCAAATTGCAAGTGCTTGCAACTCATATTACAACATATTACAATTATGTATTTGAAAAAAAAAACTTCATCAAATACAACCTTCATTACAACCAGTGCTAAATACGCTACAACCAAGTTGCAATTGTGTTGTAGAAGTGCTTGCAACTCATAGTACAACATATTACAATTACGTATTTGAAAAAAAAAACTTCATCAAATGCCGTCTTCATTGCAACCAGTGCTAAATACACTACAGCCAAGTTGCAATTATGTTGTAGAAGTGCTTGCAACTCATAGTACAACATATTGCAATTACGTATTTGAAAAAAAACTTCATCAAATACAGCCTTCATTGCAACCAGTGCTAAATACGCTACAGCCAAGTTGCAATTGTGTTGTAGAAGTATTTGCAACTCATAGTATAATATATTGTAATTACGTATTTAAAAAAAAACTTCATCAAATACAACCTTCATTGCAACCAGTGCTAAATATGCTACAGCCAAGTTGCAATTGTGTTGTAGAAGTGCTTGCAACTCAAAGTACAATATATTGCAATTACGTATTTGAAAAAAAAACTTCATCAAATACAGCCTTCATGGATCTCGTTTTGTTAAGCATATTTTTTTCAACAACCTACTTCAAACAGAACTAAAATCAGATATATAGTTTAGAATATATCGCATTTTTTCGTTTGGAATCAACAAAATATTCCCTGTATGCATGGAATTTTTTTTAATTTTAACCCTTTTTTGAATATAATTTTAAATCTAACATTGTCAGTTTTTTTAAAAACTAACACTTTTGGCCGCGCCTATTGCCATGGCGCGGCCAAATGCCTGTGCCGCGCCATGCATGGCGGCGCGGCAGACGCGTTACGTGGCGACGACCATCACCGCTGACCGCTGACGTGGCAAGGCTCTGCCGTGCCACCGATCTTGGCGTGGCAGAGCCGCGTCCCGATCCATGGCGTGGCAGAGTCTGGTATAAACGCCACCGCTGCCTCTTGCCCGAGTAGTCGGCGTTCCGCGAGAAACAGAGCAAGACAGTGCCGCCGCGCCCGCCTTCACCCGTGCCTACCCGCGGCCGAGGACGCCGTCCGCCGCGGCCGCGTCCACCCATGCCAGCTATCCCGCCCGCGCCAGCAAGCCAGCCGAGGCAGTAAGTGAGCCGCGCCTGCCAGGCCGCCGGCCGCCCGGTGCAACCATCGCGCCCGCACGCAGGCATGCCTCCCCCTCTGGCCAGAACCTCCGGTCACGCAGGGTGGCTGCCCGCCTAGGTGCTGCAACGAGGTACTCCACTAATATAGTTAGCACAGTTAATAAAGTTAGTAAAATTATCAAAGTATAGCTAATATAGTTAGTAAAGTTAGTTAGTTTAGTTAGTATACGTAATATAATAAGTTAGTATAGGTAGTAAAGTAAGGTAGTTTAGTTAGTACAGTTATTTACTCTAGTTGTACATTGGATTTAGTCTAATAAGTTGTTGTAGTTAGCCTTGTATAGATGTTAATATTTGATTAGTTAGTATAGTTATAGTTAGAAAATGTAATAATGTTAGTATGGACATTACGTACGATGATTTCGACGACTTCATGAAGTTTCTTGAAATGCTTTTGCAGATGTATTGTTGTGTTAGAGTTTTGTTTGGAAGAAGTGTTAGGAGAGAAGATGGTATGTTTGAGGATATGGAAGAAGAATTGGAATGGTTTGATGAACCTCCTAGCTTCAACGACCTTTGTGTCTGTTTGAATACAAAGTTTAGGGGTGATTTCACACTCAAGGAGAGGTTTGATATTGGAAAGACCAGGGCATACTATGTCCTCATGCCCTTGCGCGACCCTGTTTACTGGTCTCGCTACACAAGGGTTCTCTAAGGTTCCAATGTGCCCATGGCTGAGGTGATGGTGGAGAATGGGTATAGGATGCATGGTGTGTAGGACGGCCCATAAATTGATGGTTTTGGAGGCAATGAACAAGAATTAGGTGTCGAAGGGGAAGCAAGTCAGGATAACATGGATTTGGATGGTCAGTTGACGCAAGAGCAGTTTCATTCAATTGCAGTAGGCTGTATAAGCAATGACTTTGATGTGAATGAGTTCGAATAAGAAGAGGAGGAGTAGGAGGAGGAGGACAGGATCGATGATGTAGTTAGCAGTGATTCAGACGATTCTGATGATGACCAAGGAGGTACAGATGCTGTGGCAACACCGGCTGATGCCATGCCAGTACCGGTTCATACTATGCCATTACTAGTATGAACCGAGGTTTTACATGGTGTCCATGTTCAAGGTAGACTAGTCACAGATTTGGCTGCAGATGATAACCCCTATGATTCATGGGCCAAAATTAGCGAAGCGCAGCAGTATGTTCCACCACCACCTTACACAGCGACTGAGCTTAAGCAACTAAGGTCTAAGAACATACCTTTCTGGGGCATTCCGAACTATAGGGATGTCAGCATGACGGATATGATAGTTTGTGATACTAGTCTCCAGCTGTGTAGGATTCATTGTATAACCATGAGAAAGAACCCCTTAGGAAGGGGATGATATTCAACACAATGTCAGAGATGAAACTCTTTCTTTAGGACTATGCTGTGTACCACCATAGACCGTACACCATAACTCATTCGGACCAGGAGTTGAGGTACCACTTGATATGAAAAAATGGTTGTCTATGGAGGTTAAATGCATGAAGGAGACAGAGTGATGGCAAGTGGAGGATAACTAAAGTTGTTGAACTCCACACTTGCCTAGACAATAGGGGGAAGGAAAATCATTAGCAGCTCACTGCAAGTTACCTTGCCCATCGTATATTGGGCCTCGTTGATGACAATAATGACATCTCGGTGTCTTCTTTACAACAGTCTATATCTGGATTCGTTAGGTACGATGTGTCATACGAAAAGGCTTGGCGTGCTAAGCAAATCGCTCTCGCGATTCGATGGGGTACTTGGGAGGAAGCATACAATAGGGTGCCCCGCATCTTATGTGCAATGCATGATTACAACCCTGGCTTGAAATGGTTTGTGGACACTGGAGGGATGTTTTTTTGGGACCCATTGAGACATGTCCTCTATCATGTGTTCTGGTCATTCGTGCAAACAGAACATGCATTCTAGTTTTGTCGGCCAGTCATACTTGTTGATGGCACTTTCCTGATAGGAAAGTATAGGGGCACCTTGATGATGGCTGCTGCTGTTGATCCTGAGGACCAGATAGTACCCTGTGGCTTTTGCTTTGGCAGAGGGAGAGAACAATGAATCGTGGTCTTGGTTCATGCGGCTACTACATGTCCAAGTGCTTGGCCCAACTCGCACTATATGTTTGATCTCCGACCGTCACACAGGGCTTCTTAATGCTACAGGTGAGCAAATAGATGGGTTCCCGCCTCTAGTACATAGATGGTGCATGTGACACTTTGCCACAAATTTCTGGTGGCGTCAGCGGAAGAAGGAGGTATGTGACAAAGTAAAGGCTCTATGTTGTGTACATACAGAGCACGAGTTCAAGGAGACAAAGAGAGAAGTAGACAAGATGATAAATGCAGCGGGAAAGGCCTGGTTAGAGGCGCAGATGGAACAGAAAGCTCAGTGGGCGTTAGCATATGACGAGGGGGGTTTCAGGTATGGCATCATGACTACTAACTCCTCACAGTCCTTCAACCGTGTATTCAGCGGAGTTCAATCGTTGCCTATGTCTGGAATTGTTGAGTTCTCCTTTCATAAGTGCAACGAATATTTTGTGAAGAGGTGGGAACTTGCACAGAGGAATATAGCTGAGCAAGGGCGTTTTGGAAAGGCCGGAGCTGAACATTTGAAGGAGGTCGAGGAATTGGCCAAGCAGCACACCGTCGAGCTGTATGGACCCCGCCGCCATATCTTTAGTGTACGGGGCAAGGGTGACACAAGCTTGGGCGGCGAACGTTATGGTGGACGAAACTACCGAGTTGAACTTGAGAAGGTAGAGTGCAGTTGCAACGTCCCTCAGATCATGCATGCCCCTTGCTCTCATATGATCACGGCCTGCAGGGTTCGTTGGTACAACTATGAGGATCTACCAAATATGTCAACCTTGTATCTCCATTCGAACATCGTTAGTATTTGAGAGATGAGCTTCGAGCCATACCTAGACCCAACATAGTGGCCACCTTATAATGGTTATGACTACGTGCCGCATCCGGATCTAATGAAGGTAGGGAAGGGTAGAAGGAAGAAGAAGCGACTGAAGGGGGACATGGACACTATGAGAGGGTACGGCGAAGACATGTACGACGGGGGAGACTTCAACGAGACCCGTGGCAGGAATCTTTGCTCCGTTTGCAAGCAATCTAGCCACAAGGCTAGCCGGCATAGAAGACAACAGGTGATTTTATATTGTGTTCATATTACATAACAAGTAGTTCAAATTGTGCTATGGTACATAATGTTTATCTAAAAAAATATTAATTTGAATACTCTAACCCTTTGTTTATCATTTTGTAATAGGATGGCCCCTCCCACGCCGCACCAGCTGTACCCCCTTCTTAATGTGGAGTACGACGACCCCCTTCTTATACTGGACGAGGAGGTTTCCAAGAGGCATTCAAGGGATCCTTACATTCATGGGACTTAGTTCATTACGTCAAACTTATGTCGAACGAATATTATCATTGAAAACTTGTACTCATAAACAAATGAAAATATTATATGCCAACTCGTCGTCCATTTATTAGCTTAATGTTCGTTTTGTACAGCACTTGTAGTTTAGCACAACACCGACAACAACTAAATTGTTGCTGGCTGGCCGTTGGCTGACCGCCTCACTAATGCGCCATGTGCGATGGCGCATCACTGACACGCCATGTACTATGGCGCGGCACAGACCGCCATGGCCTATGGCGCGGCAAATGATTATGTTCATTTTATAAATTTTGAATACATGATACAAACAGTTGTGATCACTTAAGATCGATCATGGGTAATTCGAGTACATGATACATGGGTACAATACATCAGTAGTTCAAATCAAATAATGCATGGAACTAACAGATGTCGCAATCAAAAACTCTCAGTCAGAAACATATTGAGTCAGCAACTCGTCGTCCGAGTACCAATCCTCAACCACAACCCTGTTGTTGTGGCTAGAGTCACCTGCATTGCACTGATCTACCTTTCGCCTGTAGTAAGCGGCCTCCGCTTCATCTACGGCCTCTTGCGGCCTAAGTGAATAACGTATCGTCATCCTCCTCCTGCCTGCAAGCCCGTCCTCTGCTAGAGCAATGAGCTCGCTCAGTCTAGAAGTGTCGTCCTTAGCCTCCTCCGCCGGCAAGCCTGCCTCTGCTAGAGCGATGAGCTCGCTCAGTCTGGCAGTGTCATCCTCAGCCTCCTCCGCCGGCAAGCCCGCCTCTGCTAGAGCGATGAGCTCGCTCAGTCTTGCAGTGTCATCCTCCTCCTCGTCCCCCTCATCAGACACCACAATCGGTGATTCAACGGTGCGACCAGCTCGCTTTCTGTGCTCATCTAGCTTCTTTTGTTTTGCTTTTGGAGATTCTTCGGGCCATTTGTTCTTAGGACCATACAACCACTCCTTAAAACGACACTTCACCATTGAATACACCTAAATAACGTGACATTAGTACCTGACACATATACCTCAACTTTTGAACAAATACACTTTGCACTTACTTCATGCTTGTTTGGATACACAAACTCCAACGTATTGTTAGGGTTTATCATGGCTCGGTCTCCTGCAATGGCACAGAGGAGGTTCCTCGAGTCGTCTAACTGTGGCTAAGTGCTTCTCCTTAGCCTGTCATTGGAGGGGGGTTAGGGGGAGGTGGAACCCACCGCTCGAAGTGCTCTCAGTGGATGTCGCCCTCTCCACCAATCATCGAAAAGGAGGTATCTGGGGTCAAACTTGTCTGCACCGTCGATCCACTGAAAGAAAAAAGCACCTCTCATGGTCCTACACAACAAAAATTCAATAAAATATTAGTAACCTAGTAATACAAATGAAAAGAAAAATATACGAAAATAATTACTTACATTAAAACGACTGCACGTGTAGAAGCAACGAGCCACTGTGTCCGGATGTCTCAATTGAAACACTGTCGGCCGGACGACCACAGTCACAATTAGGGACAGGGAGTTCAGGAGAGACGGGGGCATCTTTGCTAGACTCAGTCGGGGTATATTTCTCTAGGACGACCCCGTTTTCGTCATAACTGCTCCCGAAACATGTCTTCCATCTAATAAAACGGTTCAAATTAAACATCAATCAAAACAACGCAAATTAATGAAAAATGTAATCATTTGCAATGGAACTAAAATATTATAAACAACAATTATAGCAACAAAAAATTACATGGCAAACATACTTCTAACTAAATAATTAACCTTAACATTGATAAACTCAAACTTATATCTTCACTATAGTTTCCAAACAAAATTTTTCTGCTAACCTTAACTCCATTCATAATATTATATCCATTATTCAAACGAAAATAAAATATGCATCAGAACCTTAAACGAGGACGAGGAGGGATGGAGGCGACCGGAGGGGGAGGCGCACCTGCGTGCGGGCGCGGTGGCGGCGTCCTCGGCCGCAGCCAGGCGCGGGCGAAGGCGGGCGCGGCGGCACTGCCTTGCTCTGTTTCTCGCGGAATGCCGACTGCTCGGGCAAGAGGTAGCGGCGGCGTTTATACCAGGCTCTGTCGCGCCATGGATCAGGGCACGGCAGAGCCTTGCTACGTCAGCGGTCAGCTGGTGATGGTCGCCGCCACGTAACGCGTCTGCCGCGCCGCCATGCATGGCGCGGCACAGGCATTTGGCCGCGCCATGGCAATCAGGCGCGGCCAAAAGTGTTAGTTTTAAAAAACTGACAGTGTTAGATTGAAAATTATATTCAAAAAAGGGTTAAAATAAAAAAAAGTCCATGCATGAGTGTGTTCAGGTGGCATCACGTAATAACGGCTGGCTGGTTGTTAGCATGCAGGAGCGTGGACTCACCTCGTGCTCGCCGCTCGCGCTCGCATGTCGGGTGCACTCGCTTCACAGAATGCACCCAGGTGCATTTTAGCCTCGGTCATATATATATATATACCCCCCACACCAAGCTAACACTTGGGTCTTAGTCTCTGCTAGCTTGGTAATCCACCGAGGCCACAACACAATACAATGGTACTCAGCAGCGAGGACACTAGGGAGTTGCTCCAAGCCCACGTCGAGCTATGGAACCAGACCTACGGCTTTATGAAGTCGGTGGCGCTCGCCGTTGCTTTGGACCTCCGCATCGCCGATGCCATGCACCGCCGCGGTGGCGGCGCCACCCTCTCCCAGATACTCGGAGAGATCGGTGTCCACCCATGTAAGCTTCCCGGCCTCCGTCGCCTAATGCGCGTTCTCACCGTCTCAGGAACCTTCACCATCGTCCAGCCATCAGCGGAAACCATGTCATCGGAGTCGGACTGGGCGTGAGCCTGTCTATAAGCTGACAACAGCGTCCAACCTCCTCGTCTGCAGAAACGGTGGCGGCGAGAGCTCGGCGACGGCGAGCTTGTCTCCTATGCTAAACCATGTTCTTAGCCCCTTCCGTGACTCGCCGCTCAGCATGGGGCTCACTGCGTGGCTCCGGCATGATGAAGATGAACAGGCACCTGACCCGTGCCCGTTCACCCTGATGTACGGCACAACCTTGTGGGAGGTGCGCAGGCGCGACTGACGCAATCAACGCGTTGTTCAACAACGCCATGGCCGCAGACAGCCATTTCCTGATGCAGATTGTCTTGAGGGAGTTCGGCGAGGTCTTCCATGGGATAGACTCGCTGGTCGACGTCGCCGGCGGGGTTGGGGGAGCCGCCATGGCCATTGCGGTGGCGTTTCCGCGTTTGAAGTGTACCGTACTGGACCTCCCTCACGTTGTCGCTAAGGCTCCTTCCAGTTCTATTGGCAACGTGCAGTTTGTTGGGGGTGACATGTTTGAGAGCATTCCACCGGCAAATGTTGTCTTCCTCAAGGTATGTCGTCATGTAGTTATGTATGTTTCTTTTCTACTAGCTTGTACGCCTAGACTGCTAAAATTCAATTTCCGAGTTTAAATACTCATTCAACGAACTGCCTATTGAATTGGTTTTGAGTTTTGGCCGGCCCTGATAACAATTAATATAACATATAAGTTTAAGTATTGCTAGACTTAAGGTGTCATAAATCTTTCAAAACATAGAGACATTTGAAACTTGAAAGTGGAAGTTGGCAATAAGGACGGTTGGATTTCAGATCAAATGATTCATAGGATAGATGAAATGGAGCTTCTAAATCGTGTTAGAACTAGTAGGCACACACTTAGCTTCTAAACACGTCAAAGGGGCCTACTGTTTGAATTGAAAGAACAACAAATCGGAAGGACAAATGTTTAATTTGTTCATGTGAAACTATAAAGACATAATGCTCAACAGTTGGCTTATTATTGCTTTTTTCAGTGGATTTTGCATGACTGGAGCGATGACGAGTGTATCAAGATATTAAAGAATTGCAAGCAAGCTATCCCTTCTACAGATGCAGGAGGAAAGATAATAATCATTGATATTGTGGTTGGGTCTGAGTCATCAGACACCAAGCTTCTGGAGACGCAAGTAATCTATGATCTCCATCTCATGAAAATTGTGGGGTTGAACGAGATGAGCAAGAGTGGAAGAAAATATTCCTCGAAGCTGGATTTAAGGACTACAAAATTATGCCAGTTTTAGGCCTCCGATCGATCATTGAGCTATATCCATGAATGCTCAGCAAACAAGTCTGCTAGAGAAATAAAAGCATATGGCATGTTGAGTGTTCTAGTGACTTCAATTTATGTTGTTGGGATTGGTGAAATTTCAGTTTGACCCTGCCTGAATGTTATTGTTTGAAACTGTTTGAATTCAATAATTTTCCTTTTTTATGTTTTAGCCTGATAGTCATATCACACCCTGGCACCCTTCTAAAGAGCATGACCAATTGTCCATTTATATACCATGAATTCGTTGCTTTGGAATCTCTCTATTTGTTTTGAGGGTTACGTGATGGGTCCGTCCCATTTTTCATGGTGTTTGATTCAGAGTCACGAAGAATCGAGAGAGATTATCATGAAAAGTATTGTCGCAAAAGTACTTCATTTGAATATATATTATAAATATATTATAAAAACTATTAGTAACCTAACTTTATTTCAAATTACTTTGAATGAACCGCCATGCCAAAGATGGGCCCGAGAGGCTCCAGTAGTGGTGTGGGCGCACCAGGGGTGCGGCCGCGCCCCAATTGGGTTCAAATGTGCCCAGCTTTGGTGGGTGGCCTTCTTTGGGCTTCTAGAAGGGGCATGTAGAGTTTGGCGCCAATTGGAGATGATTTCATATGGGTTTTGGTTTTTTTCTCCATATGACTGGGCCCTAATTCGCTTGGTTAGTGGGCCTTCTCCTCTTGAGCTCATGTTGGATGATGTTATGCCTTGTTCTATTGTGCATTTTATGTGTGTTTTCTTTGTTATTCAAACATGTGTCCTTCAAAACATGAAAACACCAAAATTTGTGGAACTTGTTAGTTATAAGCCCTAATTCTAAGTTTGGTGTTCTTATGAGTTCATTTTTTGTTATATTTGGCGGTTAAAATTAGGAGTTAAGGTCCGCCAACAAGCACAAAACTCACAATCCCATGCACCTCATGGTCAACCCTAGTCCAATCAACATCGGCGGCAAGCAGGACCGTTCGGCAGTGCCTGGGAGGCATGCTCCGTCATCGATAACACTCAAGTATGTTATCCCGAATGCTGTTTCCGAGGCCCGCAAGAAGCAGGCCTACCTAGACATGTTCGATAGATTATGAATAGCCTCTGTCAGAACCACGGCTTCCCCGTGACCCACCTCGCCAAAGATTGCATCGACAATAGGAAGCATATCACTCAGGAAGATGAGATGCAAGCGGCGCTAGGACGGGTATTGGGGAGATTGTGATGATGATGAGGGTGACAACGCAACCTCCGAGTATACGATGCTCATATTCGGTGGCCCCCAAGCCTATCAAGATCGAAGTCTCCAGAAGCTGGCCCACAGGCAGGTCTATGTGGCCACCCCAGCTGTACCGCTGCACTTGCGGTGGTCCGAGCGGCTAATTACCTTCGATCGCAGCGATCATCGAAGCCGGACGATTCCCCTAGGTGGTCAGTGCCGTCATCGAGACTATGAGGATGACGAAGATCCTCATGGATGGAGACAGCGGTATCAACATCCTTTACAAGGATGCGTTCGACAAGCTCAACGTGGACATAAGGAAGCTGCACACGTCGCAGTCCCCCCTTCCACAGCATTGTCCCTGGGCGGCGTGTCATGCCCCTAGGCACAATAGATCTCTCTGTAACATTCGGTGACACGGTACACTACCAGAAGGAGATACTCTTCTTTGAAGTTGTTAGATTTCCAGGGACCCTACAGCACCATATTCGGGAGGCCTGTGTTACTGCCAAGTTCATGGCGGGCCCGAATTACGCCTACCTCAAGCTAAAAATGTTGTGGCCGCGCAGCGTCATAACGTTATCAAGAAATTTCCAGAACACCTACTAGTGTGAGAGGGATGTCCGTCGAATATGCGGAGGCCAATGCCCCAGATTTGGGGCCAAGAGGTAGGATTCGCTCGGGGGCTTCGGGTTACCCCTACTCGCTGCCCGAGAAGAAGCTCATGCCGATGGCCCCAAGGCAACCGTCTCCCGTCGCCCTCGATCCCTCGGCATCAACTCGATCCGCCACCGCCCCCTACTCCCGAAGACACACCAAGCAAGCACAGGACGAAGGCCTCATCAACAATGGGAAGAACCCCATCGGATCTTGAGGAGGCGACCGATGATTTCCTGCTATGTGAGGTTCATTTTATTTTTCAGTCTTTATGGTTATCGTTTCAATTCTGCAAAACATTTCATTGTCACATGAATAAATTGCAAACTCGCGAGTACCTTGCATAGAACCTCTCTAGGATACTCGGGGGCTGGCTTTTGCAGTCGTTCTTTTGAGATTGTCCCCATCCTATGTAAAGCACATCAACATGTTATACTAACTTGTTGACGTGCTTGGGGGCTACAACGATAATCATGCATGCCGCCTGTCTATGCTCTCTTTTCCTCTTTCAAAGTCTCATAGATCACGGTATGGCATAAGGGACTCGACAAAACCCTGTGTGGATCCGCTCAAAGCACCTCGTTTTGACGATAATCCCCAGGCAGCTAAAGTCCAAAATTTAGCCAGAACCAAACACTAAAGACGATGAAAAGCAGGATACATGCAATCGGGTGGTCATTACAAGTGACCTCAAGGGCCGCTTGACCCCTCTGATCAATCGAGCATAATGCGTGAGGAAAGAAGATGAGATGCGGCAGATCCAGAGGGAGAGCAAGTGGGAATCCAAATCCTCCATGGATTAGCCTTAGCACGAGCAAATCCCTCAATTTATGAGCATGTGGGTGTGCACAGTGCACGGGAAAGAGGGAGCAAGAGGTACTGCTCGAGGAACAAGAAAGTGACTGGGGAAAACGAGATGTGATGAAAAGTCACGGGCAAGTCTTATATAGGCGTCCCAGACCGGACATCCGTTGGCCATTACCAGAGCTCCGGAAAATAGATGTGCAGAATTAAGCGACCGGTAAAATTGCGAACCAAAGAACAAAACAAACCCTGAGCTTTACGACTGTTACAAAAAGTACCCTTTATGATATTGCCATTGGCATGCTACAAATTTACCATCCATCTCTCGTAAATAAAAGCAGCAGGGCATGTGCTATCTAATTATATATCGATCGTCAGCGTTGTCAGCGATGAGAAAGTATCCCTTCTGAATCTTGACCAGATGCTTTTGTTCCAAGTCGGCTTACACATACAGGCTCGTTCAGTCTTCTGGTGCTAGTTGTCGTCCATGGATTCTTCCTCCTCGGGATGTATGTACTGCTTCATGTATTCTTCCGCGATCGTCTCCTTCAGCAAAGTTAACCTCTGGATGATCACTGGGTCACTCATCTTTCTCGCATCCATAAAATCCGTCTCCTCCTTGTTGAGATGGTATGAATCGAGCAGCATTTTGATCCATTTGTGGAGTTCGTTGGGAGTTCTGCATGGAAAGACCGGATTATGCCAATGCATTGAAAGTATCTTTACTATCCTATCACAACCTTATCACACAAAAAAAAACGCTCAAAAGTAAAATGGCACCCATTTATTGGGCAAGCCAACCACCTGCTTTCTAACAAGACGAATGCACAGTCTATTCTGGCCTTCAAAGTTCAGCCTCCCTTTGAAGTACGAACATTTGTTCCACATTGCAAATCCAATGCATCAACATAAAAAGACAATGTTCCCATAACCATTTAACATGCATAGTTTACATGGACACACGAGAAACTGAAAATAATAGTTAAGCACCAAGGCAGTCCCAAACATTAACTAGTTGAGCTACACAAAATCAGGAAAAGGGCAGCAGCAATTGTGAACTATCATTTTCTTAGGTAAAATGTTATAATTTCCTCATTAAAACCCTTTCCAAAGATATTACTCTGATGCCAAACTTTTGTGGTAACACATAAGGAACTCAATAAGCTATAATGTTATTAAAGCATTTAGATAACAGAATTACCCGTACAGATTCATGCAGCCAATTTTATATTATACATTCTCATTAAGAATTGACTATCTCATGACATAATGATTGGACAATCCAGCTTAACACTTGATAACATTAGCTCACAGTTAAGTGGAGCATGTGACCAGAAAAAAAAAAGTTAATTTTGAGGATAAACTAATCAAATTCCCCATGGATCAATCCAATCAATTCAAATAGTAGCAAAGAAAAGGAATAAATCTACATAACCTCATGCTGTTTGTCAACTTAACTCCCTTAACTATGAGCCAGGTATCGAGCATCCCGAAATATTTGAACCCTCAAAATAACAAGTAGGTGGTTTTGATCATGTGGCACATTACACTCATTGGTGTGGTAGTGACTTAGTGAATGAGATGTTGATCGTCATCGTCAGACAAAGAGAGATGTTGTCATTGTCTTGGCTGCATAGAAAGAAAGATGTGGTTTGGCGAAGCTTTCACATGATTTGATCCCCTTGGAGTTAGCGTATTTATCAGCCTACGTTGACATGGTGGTCGTTAGTGGTGGAGAGAGGTGAAGGGAGTAAAGAGATGGAGAGAGTAAGACACTGAAGTGTGGGTCTAGAGTGATGTGGCATATGGTGTAGTTAAGTTTGTCTATGCCAGCAAGCCATATCAGTAAAACTGCCCTCCAAAATCCAAAAGGAAGTTATTTTGACAATTTTTTAGAAGTTAGTTGTCAAACATCAATTCCTGAGGGGATTATGTAGACTTATTCCTAAGGAAAATAAGGGAACAAGAACAGCTACATGTCTCCGACAAAACTGATATGCCACATCATGAAGACTTTTGCAATAATAAAATCAATAGAGACAACAAATAAATATCTTTGTTGAAAAAATCTTACGTGTAAAGAGCATCTTCGTCCTTGGCTTCACGCTCATCTCCGGGAGAGAAAGCAGTTGCAAGAGCACCAAATCTCTCTTCAGGCTCTTCAATATTCAGCAAATACTTCAGAAGCTTCATCTCCGGAGGTGAGATGTTCTTGAGGCTTTCTTTTGTAGTTGTATAAATATGATACATTATGTCCTTGACCTATGCCATGTATATGAATCAGCAAATACTATCTACAATGTTTAGGCACTAGTTTTATAATAGTGTCATTTGCCTATTCAAAATATTAGCCAATGTTACTTACTTCACCATACAACTAGTAAGTACCAAAAAGGTATCTGGTTTTATACAACATGTTGGTGATTCAGTTTCAAATATGAATTGGAAATAGAATCCACTTAGGTCTTGTTTGGCAAAGATCTAGCTCCAAGAATTCTTAGAGCTGAGTACTCCTAGCTTCAGAAATCTGTGGAGTTGGAGTTGGGTTTTCCTAGATCCAGACTCCAGGAATGTGGAGTTGGAGCTATGGGTACAGGGTACACCTGAATTGTTTGATTAAGCTGTTTTCTTTCCACTCTAGAAAAAAAAATAGTCTCAAAGTTCTTGATTTTAGAATACAAACTGAGCTGTGCCAAACAACTCATTCAGTATCATGTAAGCTAGTTTGTTACATTTGTACACTTGTAAAAGGCAAAGGTAGGCTTGAGTTAATCATAATATCCTAGATGTGCATTATATGAATAGTAGTGATCTAGCACACATATTACAATGATGCATGGAAAAACATAGTAGATGTACCAGAAAAATAATCCTGGCACTGAAGACAACAATTTTATTTAGTTAAAAAGTTGTGGAGGATTATTAGAGTCATCTAGATTAACTTTACCATGATATTTGCTACACCTAGTCTTGTCTACATTTTTACGAAGGCTCACTGAACCCTAATAAGCATTATGACGAATTATAAGTTTTGAACTTCCACAACAGACAATAGAAATCATTAGACATTCGCCTATTCAAGATTTACATAAAAAATATATATATATCAAAGAGAATATAAAGGAAAAATGAAACTTTATGCAAATTTACCAAACAATGAAGCGGGGTGGTATTACATCAACTCTCAGGATACCAAAATGCTATGTTACATTTCTTATACATATATACCAATTTTTCATTACTTAATGCCTGATTTCTGCTGAAGCACAAATTGACAAGATGGTTATATTTCTAGCCTCGATGGTCTATGTTGTTTGATAGTACCACAGTGCGCCAATCAACACGATATTGATATCTCATAATGGGTTGAGTGTAACACTGTACCAACAACCCAGGTGGGCCAGAGTGTAGCAAGAAATCATGCTTAAACACAGGGAAACTTATACAACTTTGTTTATATTGCACTAAGACTAACCTTATCATTCATAGTTGTAGATTCTTTTGCAGCAGCCCAAGCTCTGTTAATGAGAAGAATTAGAGATGAATCAAGTTCTTTAGCCTTGGCTAAGCTTTTGATCTTGTCACAAGCACCATTTAGTGAAGACGAATTCAGTATATCATCAAACTTCAACTGAGCAGATTCGATATCCAACTGTTCCAGTGTGCAATCATATGCATGAATTGCAGATAGGCATTTGGCCCCAAGCCTGACTATTCCTGCATAATATTGAGAACTAATCAGCTCATAATATAAAGTACAATATTCAGAACAATAACTAAAAGTAAAGTAGATACATTTGCCTGCCAATTCACACGACAAGAATTTGGTACTAACCAGTAACCACATGCTCATTACAATATGTTGATCTTGTCAACCAACCCAGATGAAGCAACAAACAAGACTAAATAAAGACAATCTAGTGATACTTCTATGTTCTGCATGTAACATTTTTGTTCTTCTGCAATTTTGGCTAACCAGAAATCATGATCCATGTGCTCAGGAAACAAAGAATCAAGATCTCAAATTTGATCTGTTTCAATAACCTTAATATGGTGTGATTATATGTTAGCGGTTAATCACCTTGGTATGAATCAAGTAATAAAGTGCGATACGTGAGTAAAAATTGATAGAAGGTAGGTAGTTACCATCTCGCTCATCAAGGCCATTATAAGCATTCACAAGGAAGTTAAGATGGCGGAAGAACTCCCCAGTGAAATCCTTCCGTCGTCTTGCAACAATAGCATTAATATCAGCAGGGTTCTCTCTGAGCTCAGTGAAGAGTTCCATGTGCTTCTCTATTTCGTCATCTATCTGAATTAAAAACATGAACAATATTCACATAATTATGAGAACATCTGGATATTTTTTGTTTTGATTATAGTGCACCTAATCTAACAATAATATCTTGTAATCTTATTACATGGAGTTCTTAAGGTTGATGTGACAGAAATTATACCAGCAACTGTGAAAACTCACTTAAATTGGTGATTGTACGTAAGGAGAACAGATAAGGACTTACCTTCTTAACTTTTCTAGCAAGTACAACCAACTTTTGTTTCAATGAAGGATCAGTCTCCATATCTATGCGCACTTGACAGCACTTGTAGAAGTGCTCCCTATACCTTCGCCACTCCTCTCTAAACACCAATAACTTTCTCCAGTCCTTTGTTTCTGGTTTCGTATACATGAAGAACTCAATGAATTTGTCGCAGATTTCAGTCATTGTGTACCCCATTGCAACTTCAGCATCAGTTTGGTTTTTCGAATTAGCAATGGTAGGACTAGCTACACAACCTGTAATTAAATGTAGTTCATGATGTAGGACATATTTTTCAAAGTTATATAATGTAAGCATGAGCGTCTGGAGCATACACACTGAGAGAAAGGGGTATAATCAAACTCAATAAAGGCCCCCTTAACAAGCATAGATTAGTCATAAGAAAAAAAAAACAATTGAATTGCAGTAAGATCATTCCCTAAAAGGAATTTTCAATAAGAAAATACTCTATTATTTTGCAGTTCTGATTTCAATCACATAACCCAATTCCACAATTTCCTAATATATGGAAAGAAGTTCATTGACATATCCACCCAGGTAATCTTATCTTACTGTTACCAGATGTGGGCTCTAGATCAAAATTTGCACTTTCCATTGTCTAAAAAACGTTCAAACTTTGCAAGGCTCGGGTTCCATCTTTTATGATCAATCGAAGCAAGCAGTTAATTTTTTTTAGAATTTTCACAAAAGGAATATCGCAATTGGCCTAGGAAACAAAAATACTTGTGCCTCATAACTGAATCCCTTCAGTGCCTCATAACTGAATCCCTTCAGTGCTCAGCAACATCCAATGGGGCATTACGGCGATTCATTGAACACCTCTAAGGCAACACAAACGTGGTATAACCTATCCCTAGCTCCTCGCCCCAAGTTGCTTCTAAGTTCTCCGGCCCTGTTCGAATTGACTAAAAAAAGTTGCTAGCAGCTAAAAAAAATTCTAGCAAATACAAACACCTCAGCTTATGGTTCTTTTTTTAAAAAAATAAAGAGCTTATAGTCCATTTTGAACTATTAAACCACCCATAAGCTTATAAAAAGCTATTAGAGCTGAATTCACGAATTGACAAAAGAGAGACACGGGGGGGGGGGGGGGGGGGGGGGGGGGGGGCGGCGGGGGAGGAGGAATGTATTGGTGCCTTACGTCGTGGTGGTGGAGCTGCGGCGAGGCGGCCGCGCTGGGTCGACTGGGGAATGCGTACGAAGGCGGAGGAGGGAGAGAGGGACTGCGACGGGGCGGCGGCCGTTGACGCAGGCGAGGGTCGGGGAGCGTGGCAGAGGACGCCCGGGTTCGTCGCCATCGGTGGCAGCGTGGTGAGAGGAACCAGCTGGACGAGCGGTGGTGGACTGCGGGTTAGGAAGTTTATCGTTCAGAAATGCTATATACATGTGTTTTAGAGGAAAAAAACACATAGATTTTCTCTCTCTTTTTTCATCGGTGATCACCGGCTCCAACGAGCTCGCCCCTCAGGTCCTGCCACGCCATCCTGTCGGAGCTGCAGGCGCAATGATTCCCGGCCTGGCCTCAGTTCCGATGTGTACGCGGCACAGTGCAGTGACGGATCTTGCTCCAGGTACCTCCTCCTTTTCTGCCCTCCCATAGAAAAAAAAAATTATTTCTTGTGATCTGTGGATCTGACCTGTGATCTTGTGATTTGTGATTGTCTGGATATAGAAGAAGGCTGGAGGTAGAAGGGGGATGGAGGCTGTTGATCTTAATTCTATGGTGCAAAAAAATTCATGTGTTAAAACTGCATAAAACATATGGTTGTTGGATAGACAGACTCTTATCGTTTGCCTCGCCAAGCTCGAGCAGCAACAGCTGGACCCGCGACCCGGCCGAGGCGTCGTGCCTTGCCGCCCGCGAGGTGGACGCCGGGACCGCTGCCTTGCCGGGTTCGAGTCGCTCTGTCGCTGCGTGGGACACCGGAGGCGCAGCTCGCCTCGCCATGGTGGTGAACGGATAAATCTTGGGAACGGACAAAATCGTATAAGAATCTCTTATTATCACACCGGGGGACTTTGGCCGCCGCCCACGCCATGCACGTCACCCGAAATAGTTCCAACCCTCCGATTCTACGATGGATGCTCAAAAACGACTCCACCGACCGCTACAGCGCCTCCCACCTCTGCTTCCCGATCGTTCTTCTCGCCCCCTCCGCTCTCTCTTTCTTCGCTCGCTCGCGCTCTTCCTCCCGACGCGGACAGCACCGACGACGCCAGGCGCGTGCCGCCCGCCGCGGCGGCGCTCGCCCTCCTCCTCCTCCCTCCCTCCCTCCCTCGCCTGCCTCTCCCTCTGTTTCTCCCTCCCCTTCCTCTCTCTCCTCTTCCCTCCCGATAAGGCAGCGGGCGGCCTCCCGACGCTTCTCCTCACCCGCACCGTCCCCAACCCGCCCACCGACACATCCGCCCCCGCCCTCGCCTAGGCTGCCCCTCCGGCGAGGTTGCCACTGACGGATGCGCGTCCGCCTCTCCGCCCCCGGATCGCCACGTTGGCCTGGGCGGCCAGCCAGCGCCGCGACGGTGACGCCAACCTAGGGTTTCGCCAGCGGCTCAGCTCCTCGCCCATACCTCCTGGTACCTCACCCTCTCTTCCTCCTCCTAGTTCGTCTTATCGCTCCTCCCCAAGTCCTCTCTCCATCCATCTCCCCTTTGCACAGGTGATTGGACGGCGCTGCAGCTTGCGCTGCCTCCCTGGCGCGGCGGCCCTCGGCCGCGGCAGTCCCGGCGCAGGCACCTCATGTAAAATAGACATACCTGTTTGTTCCAAGGGAGTGCCTTCTTTTGTTACATTGTTTCAGATGGGAAAGCTGAGGTGACATTAATTTTTTTTTCAGCTTTAGGGAAATGAAATTGGGGGTGCATCCTGGAGCTTGGGTTCCCTGTGTTTTTAGCTGTATGCTGATTCTGAGAAATCTACTGCATGCAGCCCTTGTTTTTACCGATCCCCTTTATAGGCTTAAGCAGCAGTAGTCCAACTCAATGTAAGCAAGTCTCTTCCTGATCGGGTCTCTACATTCTGATGTTTTTCCAATCTCATTTCATCTTACTGATTTTTTACAGCTATGTTGCTTGGGCTTCATCAATTGAGCAGAATTAATCGCTCCACTATTTTTTCCTTTTGATAACCCAGTCAATACCTGCTACTTTTAGGTACTTCTTTGGATTAATCTCCTCACCCTCTTCTTAAAGGTACATTAGGTTGCTCCTCTCATTTAAGTTGATTTTTTCCCATGGAAGTTGTTTTTGCCATAGATGCAATTGACATCTGGCTAGCCACAGGAACAAGGTATGTTCATCCATTTTTTCCTTGTTTCTTATTGGTATCTATTTATGGGGTATAAATATGACCTGTTTCTTTTCCTTCACCTTCCATTGATCAGTGATGTTTCAGAGGTTACATATCTTTCTATTGCAATAATTATTTCTTAGCTTACAAAATAATGACCTTCATATCATGTGTGTTTGATTCTGAGAATAGAACAAAGCCCGATGAAACTTAATAGTTTGGTTTGTTCATACACGGTTGGCCCCCAGCAGTGCTTGCTAGAATAGTGTCAATGCCAAAATAGGACTACATATTTTCGGTAATACAGATATCAGGATATTGCATTACCAAGGATAGAACATTTGAGTGCATACTAATTACACAAGCATATTTGCAGAAGTAATAATAATCAATAGCAGCTCTATGAATAAAAACAGTTGCCTTTGTTTTCTCTGCTACCTTATATTTATATTTCAAATGAAGAAGTATGCCAGTGCTTAGGACCAAGCCTTCCATCAGGAGGCTTCAGCTTGACTGCCTAAGCAGGTAAGCCTGCTAAATCAGGAAGTAACTACCTCATGGTTTAAAAAAAACGTTCATAAAACAGACTTTCCCTGTCATGATTCCGCTGCTCCAGGTTAGTAATAGGGTACTTAAATTTGTTCTACGAAAAGCAACTACGCCGCTGCTATTATTTTCCACCGCAAACATCTAAATTCACTGGCAAGTTAGCATTTGTAATTGTAACTTTTGCTTCTGCGAAATTGTACTGCCAAACCCATAGCAAAAATGTATTTGTCCACAGAGCAAAATTCTAGGTTTTTCTGGTTATGCTTCAGTACCAAATTGTAGAATGTATTAGGCTCCTATATTCTTCATAACCACAGAATATATCAGGCTCCAATATTTTAGACTTATGATTTGTTCTTCTTCACTGATGATTTGTTCCCGGTTACTTTCCGCAAAGTAGCCTACCTACAAACTAAATTCAATTCATTATTTCTGCTAATGCAGTCATGTCACCGGTGTGTCACTGTAAAGTAATTCAGCTTTGAATACCAAAATGTCTGAAACCATTTAGAGCTCCACTTATATACACTGGCCTTTTATTTTGCCTTCCATGCTGCCCACACATCTATAATGCAATTCTCAGATTTCCTTGTTCACTGCAGCATTTTCAGCGAGAGCCCATACTATATCAATCAGAAATTATTTGCCAATTATTTACCGTTTACATGTACTTGCCAACCATAGCTCTGGAGTTGGTAATTCATGTCCCATGCTATATTACATTAACTGAATGTGGGGCTACACAGCTTATTACCTTTGAAGCCCCATTGTTGTATTACTAATTCAACAGCTCTCTTCATTCACGCACCATCTGACGGCCGTTTCTCAATATCTCATTCCATCATTTGTTTTAATACAAGGTTATCCCACACTTTCTTATATTGATTTAAACTACTATTTCTGATGGGAAAATAGTTTTAGTGTGGCCTCACTGTTCTGCATTTTGCCGCAGGTTCATGAGAAATGCTCTTTTAATTCCAGTGACTGAGCTATGCATGAGTTTGAGCTCTAGCTCTGATAACCTGTCTATGGCAATTAATAGCTCCACCTTCCTCCTATTTCTCTTCTGGTAAACAAGATGCGGGTTGTTACACACCTTCATCACCCTTTTAAGCGGTTGGTGTTCATGCTGGATACTTGATGATCAAACGATTTGAAATTCAACCTTTTAGCCATAAATCTTCAGCTTCTAATATCTACTTTGCGTCTGAAGTCACACAGCGCAGTTCATACCTGCCACCATTTCTTGTGAACTATAGTGTGTGTTGATAAGCCATTAAAATTCCTTGTTGCACATAACCCATTTTATTGTTCAGAACAGTAGTCCTTTCAACATTATATCACAATACTCATACATAGGGATATTGTCATAAATGGTATGATATAAAATATGTTTCCTCTTCTTTTGCTTTACATAGTCTTTGACACTAAGATGCCAATAAGCTTAAATTCTTGGCTCCAATTGCTGCATTTTTTATACATTTTTTAAGATTATTATTGATATGTCAGATAGTCCTAGGAAAGAAGAGATTAGGAAAGTTTTAAACTTATTTATATGGAACGCTAAAAGATACAGCAACCTCATGAATAGGTAAGGCATCATATAGTAAGAAAAGATTGTTGATATGTGTCTACAGGATTCGGTCACAGAACTACGTATTCTTTTACTCTATTTCCCTATAGAACCCATAATTATTCGTTATTGTTGTTTTACCGTATTAAATATAAAAAGACCTCCAATCGTTCAGCTTTTGTACAACAGATATCTACATTAAACTCATAATATTATTTCCATACAGATATTAAACATATTTTTTACCTGCTCCTTAACCAGGTATTGGCCGGCGCGCGCGAGGGCGCGCGTGATGGACTAGTGAACTATGATTCCGGGTAAGTGGGTCTGTTCGAGTAATACAGAGAATTTTTTCATATATAGATATAATAAAGCTCGTGACCCCACTTAAGTTTTGTTTGAGTTTTGAATTTAGCTTTATTTGCAAAACGATAATGATAAGCCATGGTCGTCCGCCTGTGACTACTGTCCGGATGTGATTTCGTAGGAGCGGGCTCTATCTCTTCATCTCTCTCATAAACCAAAAAATAAATTCCCACTCACTGCACCCGACATAGCAGCGTGCCCACTCATTCGTCCGTGCCCCTTCCCCAACCATGAGCTCATCGGCTGCATGCGCCCTACTACCCCGCACCCCATCGCCGGCCACACCACGCGCCTATCCCAGACACTTGTGCCGCTCGCTCCCTAGCCGTCCATCCATCCGCCTCACATCGCCATCGCGCACACCGCTGACCCTGCCATGGCCACGGGCCGCGTGTGCCGTGGCACATCATGTCTTTTCCGGCCAAGCCAAGAGCACCCACGAGCGTGGGCGGTGCTCGCACGCCACGGCTCGCCGCCGGTTCCGACCCCGATGGCTGGAATCGATCGGTCTGGCCTTCCCTTCCCCTATGTTGCATATGTATGTTTTAAGTGTTTCAGATGTATGTTGCAATTGTGTTGTCTTGATGTTGCAAAAGTAGATCGACGGTGTTGCACATTTTGCATATGTTGCAAGTGTTTCAGGGGCATGTTGCAAACGTTTGTTTAAAATGTTTCATCTATTTCCACACGTATGTTGCAATTGTTAAAAATCTAGATGTTGCATATGTTGCAACAGTATATTCCAAATATTTAAGTTGTTTCAGTCTTATGTTGAATCAAGTGGTTTCATGTTGCAAGTGTTTTTTTTGGATGTGTTCATGTGCTTTACACACATGTTGTAAGAGTATGTTCCAAATGTTTGATCTGTTTTTAGTCTTATGTTGCATTTATGTTACAAGTGTTTTATGTTGTTCTGCTGGGGGCAAGCCGAGGGCTGGCGGACAGGGCACGTGGTGCGCCGAGGGCAGGGATGGAGCCAGGAAGTTGATTTTTCAATGTTAGGGGGCCAACAATGTTGAACTTTCAAATATTATTTGAATTTTAAAAAAATAGTGGAAAGTTCACGTTCATAGGGGTTGGGCCCCTGCCCGCCCCTCTTGTCTCCACCCCTGGCCGGGGGGGGGGGGGGGGGGGGGGGGGGGGGGGGCGACGGACAGGGGCACTAGGGGCTGACGAATCGGGTTACTGCGGGTTGGGGCATGCTGGGGGCGTGCTCGTTCTCAGTCTCGCTCATCCCAGCTCCTGTGTGTCGCCCGCGCGGAGAGTCGGAGAGAGAGGAGGGGGTTAGCGGAAGTACCAGCAGGCACAAAAATAGGGGTGGAGTGCACTCGTGGGCAGGCGAAGGCGGATGGGGACGGACTGTACGGCCTTCTGGACGCCCGCGTCCGTCCAGGCATCCAGAAAAACTAAAACCTATCTTTTTCTTTTATGCTCTTCTCGCCCAACCGAACAGACGGCCCAGCCACAGCCGTTCCGGCCCGCTCTCTATGAGGGTGTTTTTTGTCACGCGTGATGACAACGCACGGGCACACAAATCTTCACCGCAGGTGGCAGTGGCACCGACTCTTTTTTGTTTCTCCATCCATCCTTGTGGATGCTCGCTAGCTCCAACACCAGCAACCACGAATCCGAACACCACATCGCCACGGCATGACGAGCGCCGACCCGACCGTCGTCTTGGTTCCCGTCTGGGGCGTCGGCCACTTCGTGCCCATGATCGAGGCCGGCAAGCGGCTGCTCGCGCGCAGCAGCCGCCCGCTCACGCTCACCGTGCTCATTATGCCGGCGCCGTCGGAGAAGCGCGCGTCCGAGATCGCCGACCACATCCGCGAGGTGGAGACGGGTTCAACAGGTTTATGGCTTTCTGGATGGACAAGAACCAAAGTAACGGGAGTAGTAATAACTGGGCGTAGGGATGGATCTTATAAAAAAAAAGAAATATCCGTATTCAACGTTGATATGCGTATTCCACATCCGTATTTGATGGTAAAATATATGCTAAGTGAATATATCTGAATTTAATTTCTGCGACTTTTCTTCATCCGATTCATAGCCGTATTTGAAAAATATAAAATATTCAATATTATTCTTTTTTTTCGAATTACACAGGTACAAACGCAGGTGCTCAACACGCACGCACACTCATCCCTACGAACATACGTACACAGACCCTAACAAAGTACTTCCATATGAATAACAATGTGTTCTACTTGAACTATTGATATATAAGCAAATAGATACGTGTAATCGTCAAATCTAGTAGATATTCAAAAGTGGATCCAAATTCGCGATGGTGGAGGTGGCACGGCGGTGCTGCAGAGGAGTGGGTGGCTCTCCCCTACCCCGGCGGCGCCCTCCCCACCCCAGCGATCGAGCTCTGTCCACCTCGGCGGCCATGGCGCTCCCCACCCCCCAATCCCCCACCGTCGCCGCTCGAGCCAAGCTCGGTGCCAGTGCTGCTGGTGCTCGCACGCGCCGCTCGCTGCCGACTCCCACCCTGTCGATTGGAATTGACCGGCCCAGGCCTCTCCCCCCTCCCCATATTGTTTTAATTGTTTCAGACGTTTCAGAGGCACGTTGCAATTCTTTCGTATGGATATTGCAAAAGTAGATCGGAGAATGTTGCACATGTTGCATATGTCGCAAGTGTTTCGGAGGCATGTTGCAAGCGTTTGTTCAAAATGTTTCATCTATTTTCAGACTATGTTGCAAGCGTTTTTATCTGGATATTGCATATGTTTTCACACATATGTTGCAACAGTACGTTCCAAAATATTTCATCTGTTTCGGTCTTCTGTTGCAGCAAGTGCTTTCATGTTGCAAGTTGCAAGTGTTCTATCCGGATGTTGCATATATTTTCACATATACGTTGCAAGTGTATATTACAGATGTTTCATCTATTTTAGATGTATGTTGTATTCAAGTGCTTCATGTTACATGTGTTTCCTACTATTTGGAGAGTCAGCGGACGCCGCTGAAGTTCTTTGAAACTGACTTTTGGATGATGAACTCGAGCGCGCATTACACCGTGCACTTTGCAGCTTGCAGCTTAGGCACCAAGAGTCATCACCAGCTCAATGATATTCCTGTCAACAAGCTTGTCCAAACAACCGGGAGCAACTTGTTCGTCACTGAGGGTGCCATCTGCGACAACTAATCCTTCGGCTATCCATCTTTGAATTAGAGCTAATTGGACGATGCCAGGGGAATACACTGACATAAAGCAAGCAGCTCTTGTGAACAAAGTCGGGCAGGTCGTCGTACCAATCGGTGAGAGTTCTCATAATTTTCACAAACTCGATCAGCTTCTCTGCCTCCAAGTATGTTGTCGCCGAATGCCCTGTCGGCGAAATTTCGCTTACATTCGTCTACTCTCTCCGTCCCAGAATATCTGTCGTTCTCGCTTCCCGAGAAACAACTTTAACAAAAATATATATTAAAAAATATTATTATTTATGATACATAATTAGCATCATTGCAAAGATCTTTGAATCTAGTTTTTTAACAAATTTATTTAGAGACACAAATGCTGCACATATTTTGTACAAATTGAGTCAAAGTCGTGGCACGGACACAAAAAACGACAGTTAAATTGGGACGGATGGAGTATTTGATATGATGTCAGCACTCCAACGTGGAGGATCCATAAGAAAAGACGAGGATACCACTCTCTTGTCATTTTCAATAAGGGCCCTGACCTCTCCTCTTTTTTACCCAGGCCCTTCAACTTTCACTTGTTTCCACTTTTCTCCACTCAGAAAAGAGCGCGACGCACAGGGAGGGGTCCCATTCGGCCAACAATGACTATCCGGACATATTGCAAGAGAAATTAAAGGTTAAATGACTTTTCTCTAGTCAAAATACCCTTATGCTTTGTAAAAAAAAAACTCATATAAATCTTTAGTACACAAAACAAACACACTAATGACTATCAATGCAATCTGCAGACTAGATCGACATCCATGTTTCTGGTAAAAAAAACTCATTTATGACCTTTTACACAAGTGTTGACACACTGCAGCAATCAAATCATGTGTATATGGAGAATAGCAAAGGAGCAGAGCTAGTGGTTAAATAAATAGATAACCTACAATGGAGATGGTTTTTTCTTTTGTCAAAAACCATGTCATTTCAGCATAGCCTTAAGGACCAATAGGCACCCATGACTAATAGGAATAATAGTTTCGAGTCCTTATTAGTTCTAGAAGTTGAGTTAACACCTATTGGGTTGTTATGGTAAGTTGATGACACACCACTCAAAAGGACTGATGAACATGTGTAGAGCAATTTGTAGCAAATGGCTAAGTCACACTCAATGCGCACCTTGTGAAAGCTGACTAGAAAAGTTGAGTTTGTACTTAGGATGCCAACTTGAGAGGAGCTATATTAACATAGAACTTTTTATCATCTATCCATTCATATCTTTGTTGCAATTTTCTGAACAAACGTACCTAGCCATCTTGAGTCCTCCGCTGGTAATGAAAAATGAATTTTTAAATTAGTAATTAAATTGAGTGAATTTATTCAATCTTTGATGCATTTAACATAGGCCAAAATAACATTTTAAGCAATTAATTAAATATGAGGCATAGGAACAACTTGGTTGCATTCATTCTGGTGCATAATATTTTTTATTATATAGCGTAAGTTTTGTTTGAGTTACATTCAAATTCCATTTAAATTTTGCTGCAGGACACCGTTAAAATACGTAATATGCTGATGGACATCGCCTGGAGCGGAATTTGTCCAGTACCATTACAAAATCATATCCATTTGGCGTAACACTCCGTGTTTATTATTTTATTCATTTCTCAGGATTCAAGAGAGAGAAGGTGGGGGAAATGTCGTTTATACCCTTGTCTTCAACCTCCGTCTCTTCACTGATAGTTGCTCAAAATCATTGAAGTGAAGGAAGATATTGCCAAGGGAAACAATTCTTTATCGGTGTTTAGTTGTCAGATTAGTTAGAAGGGAAACATTTTTGAGCAATTAACTAAATCTAATTAAATATAAAGCATAGGAGCACCTTTGTTGCACTCATGCTGGTGCGTAGTATTTTTTTTTTTTTTGTAGTGTAGGGTAAGTTTTGCAAAATCTAGAAAATGAAAACTCATTTCTTATCTTTTCTGCTCTTTTCGCCCAACCGAACAGACGGCCCAGCCGGAGCCCACACTCTCCCTCTCTTTCTTCCGCCCGCAGAGCCGCCGCTTCGCGGCCTGTTGGCAGCCCAGTGCTAGCCCGCTCTCTATGAAACTTTTTTTTTTCTTTTCGCCCGTGACAACGCACAGCCACAAAAGCTTCGCCAGAGACGTGGCAGCAACGCCGGTGCGGTCTTGGAGCGTGAACGCATTGACTCGCCAGGGCCCCACTTTGTGTCGTTGGCTCGTTGCGACAGTGTAGAAGGTGACAGGTATCGCGGGATTCCAGGCCCATTCTCTCTTTCCCATCTCTACTCTCACTCCTCTTTCGTCACTCACTCCGCTCCTCGCTCGTCGGCTTTCCTTCCGTTCCACCCCGAATCCGAACCGAACATGACGAGCGCCGACCCGACCGTCGTCTTGGTTCCCGTCTGGGGCGTCGGCCACTTCGCGCCGATGATCGAGGCCGGCAAGCGGCTGCTCGCGCGCAGCAGACGCCCTCTCACGCTCACCGTGCTCATCATGCCGGCGCCGTCGGAGAAGCGCGCGTCCGAGATCGCCGACCACATCCGCGAGGTGGAGACGGAGTCCGCCGGCCTCGGCCTCGCCATCCGCTTCCACCACCTCCCGGCAGCCGAGCCCCCGGCCGTGGCCACCTACTCGGGCCCCGAGGAGTTCATCTCCCTCAACATGCAGCCGTACGTGCCCCACGTTAGGGCGGCCGTGTCCGGCCTGGCGTGCCCGGTGGCCGCGCTCGTGGTGGACATCTTCTGCACGCCGCTGCTCGACGCGGCGCACGGCCTCGGGGTGCCCACCTACGTGTACCTCATCTGCAGCGCGGCCATGTGCGCGCTCCTGCTGCGCTCCCCGGCGCTCGACGAGGAGGCCGCCGGCGCCGGCGACGTCGAGTTCGAGGAGATGGACGGAGGGGAGGTCCACGTGCCGGGGCTCCCGCCGGTGCCCGCGTCCTGCCTCCCGTCGGGACTGGTGGACAGGAAGGTCCCGACCTACAGGTGGTTCCTGTACAACGGCAGGCGCTACACGGAAGCCGCCGGCATCATCGTCAACACCGTTGCCGAGCTCGAGCCACACGTGCTCGCGGCCATCGCCGACGGGCGGTGCACGCGCGGAGACCGCACTCCGACGGTGTACGCCGTCGGGCCGGTCCTCGCCGCAACCATTACTACTCCGCCGCCCGCGGACGCGGGGCAGCAACAGGAAGAACACGAGTGCGTGCGGTGGCTCAACACGCAGCCGCCGGTGTCCGTGCTGTTCCTCTGCTTCGGCAGCGCGCGGTTCTTCACCGCACGGCAGGCGCACGAGACCGCGCACGCCCTGGACCGCAGCGGCCACCGCTTCCTGTGGGTGCTGCGCGGGCCGCCGGAGCACGGGACGAGGCTGTCCTCCGACGGGGACCTGGCCGAGCTGCTCCCGCCGGGCTTCTCGGAGAGGACAAAGGGCAGAGGCCTCGTGTGGCCCAGGTGGGCGCCGCAGAAGGAGATCCTGGCGCACGCCGCCGTGGGAGGCTTCGTCACGCACTGCGGGTGGAACTCGGTGCTCGAGAGCCTGTGGTTCGGCGTGCCCATGCTGCCGTGGCCATGGGCCGCCGAGCAGCACTACAACGCCTTCACGCTGCAGGTGGGCGGCATGGGGGTCGCCGTCGCGATGGAGGTGCGTAGGAAGGAGGACAGCTTCGTGGAGGCTGCCGAGCTGGAGCGGGCAGTCCGAGCTCTCATGGGAGGCGCCGAGGGGAGGGCGGCGAGGGAGAAGGCGAGGGAGATGAAGGCGGCTTGCCGGATGGCCGTCGAGGAGGGCGGCTCATCGTATGCGTCCTTGCAGAGACTCTGCGATGCATTCCATCAAGGTGCAGTGCTCCCTGCAGGAATAATGTGATTGATGAGGTCAGTGGCGGAGGCAGAAATAATTTTAAGGTATGGCTGGTTTACAAAGGTCAATCATGTATAATGTAATTATGTGAGGACTCATTAAAATATTATATAAATATATATATTACTTTGTGATCAGCAAATATAACAGAAATTCAAAAGCAAAGCACTGCACTTAAAATACCTCACTAAATGATTCGTTGGTGGTGCCATTTTTTTGATGTTGATCCGTTGTAAAATTGTACTGAGACTCAGCCAGCATCATACGGCAGCGCGACCAGTAAGACGTACAGTCGGAGACTGGATTGCCGATCGGCCAGAGAGACGTACGGGACAAATTAGCTTCCTTCTGTGAGTTTTTGCCGTAGGCCCATGACCATCACTTGATCAGGACGACCAGCCACCAGACACCAGCGCAGCCATGTATTGTATTTCACGTATATACACATAATATACTAGTCTTTTGTATAAAGGTTAGGTATGGCGGCCGCCAAACCTTGCCACACAGCTGCCTCCGCCCATGGATGAGGTGTTCCAGTTTCAGAATTCAGTTGTGTGTGTCTCTTCAGCCCAACTCTCAATAATCGAGGCTATCGAGCTTCACTTTGTTGATGTTGTAAGGACATTCTGTTCAAAGTTTGTTTATTAGATGACAACCATCCATACTTCAAATAAATTGTAATCGTTCAATCAGATTGTTTATTGGTGGTCGAAACCATGAAGAACGGTAGGATTTTCAGCAACTTCAGCGGCTTTATTTTAGAAGATCTTGTAAAGGATGTGACCATTCTCATGAATCAATAAAGCTCGACGTATGGCCTTCCCTCGAAAAGAAAATAAATTGTAACTATATAAATGATTGAAGTCCTATGAGAACCAACCTACCAAGCATCCACAAAATTCATGAAACAGAAACATAAATGTGAAATAAAGATATATATAATCATACATATGCATATATACCGATTTATTCATATCACGCATAGAAAAATGATGTAACATATGTTTGGTAATATAAGAGAAAGTTATTTTAGTTACATCTCTACTAGCTTGAATTTAACTCGATGAGTACCAACTAGATCATAAGATTTAATAATATTTTTGGAACTAATCTTGGCTACCGGTTTCTTTTCAATGCAAACTACCATGAAACTTCACAAAAAGCCATATGCAATCTTACTTCTGCTACGTGTCTTGACAAGTTCCCTACATGTAAGAGCCCTCTCAGTGGTCGTAGTAGATACTAGAAGAGAGTTATGACTAATTTTAGGGCACTCACAGTATAGAAACTACGGTGATTTCTATATATATTAATTGCACTACCATATAGGTAATTTGCTGATGTGGCAAGTGATTTAATGAGGAGAGAGAGAAAAGTCCAAGAAACCATGTCTAACTAAGGCCCCGTTTGGTAGGGATCCAGATTCTCCTGAAAACTTTCAGATCCAGATTCTCTCTAGAAACGTTTCTCTATTGAAATAGGAATCACTTATTAAGAATCGGTGAAACGTTTGGCTTTTGATCCAAATTCTTCTTGAAATGAACTAGAATCACTACGAAATACATATTTGGGTGATTCTCATTCCTAGTACAAAAACGAGAAACGTTTCTCTGGTGAATCACTTCGCCAGATACCCGCTTGGCACATATTCTGGTGATTCTTATGAGAAATGGAACCGATTCTGCAACAGAACGGGGCATAAGAAACTGGGTCTTCACGGTTATCGATGGACAAGAAACTACTCTAACCGCGTTGGGAGAGCAAATATGGTTTTTCTTCTATCCAAAATAAAGAATGTACCCGATCACTACTTATATCCTATGCTATAGAAAATCTTGCATTGGGAATGATAGTTTCTTGATATAATGTCCTATGCTATAGAAACTGCTAATAGTTTCTTGCATTGTGAGTGCCCTTAGGAACCTATCAACCATTGGATAAATAGATTTTCACTAGTCCCTTTCCTAAATCAACAAGTGATATTGATATACTTAGCTAATTTATATCTACTCTCTAGTGATTTGAGTCATATATAACATTATAGGAAAGGAGGGGGCAGGACCTGCGCGCACCCCCTATCCCTCGGCCTTGCTCTTGACCACCTTGGACCGAGAGATAGGTAAGAGAGATTAGGGCAGTCTCAATGCTTAAAATTATGCACCGTTTTCATAGCAGCCCAAACTACCACACACAACGCAGATGTCTTGCCTAATAAATATTGCCTTTTCTCTCTCTTTCTCTCTCCTAACTCCATCTTTTTCCTCGCGGCTACCATCTGTTCTTCGTCAGGAACAAGAAGAGCATGTGAGAGAGGGGGAGTGACGAGGACATGCCACCGGTTACTCAAGTTACACATAAGCAAGTGTATGAAGTGCCAATTACGCATAGTCGTGCAAACTGACTCTGAAAAGAGGTGAACTCACTCCTAGCTGAAATTAACTTTAATATATATGAGAATATTATACTACCTAAGTGTTGTACTTTGGTTGTACTTAGGTAGAAACATAAATATGAGGATGCTTCTCTACGTGGGGACGAACTACAGCAATCGAACCATGAGGATCGGACCAACAAGCCATCTAAGACTGACCTTGACAGTTCAGACCATAAAAAAAAACAGCCATAACTCCTTAATCCCGTAACCTTTGGAGGTGAATAAGTACTTGTTGAAAAGCTTATGAAGTCTGCTTTCTAACCCAACAAGCAGCTCGTCATTTGGCCAGCACGCGAGCGCGACGGCCTGCACGGGAGCGTGAGGAGCATCCGTGGCCGGCGTGACGGCGCGCGACGGTCTGCACGGGAGCGTGGAGGGCGCTGCCTGCGCGGCGACGCAGCCTTTGCGGATGTTTCCACGACTACAGTAGGCCACGTGTATAGTATCCGAGTTACAGTGGCCCTGTTCGTGGCCCAGCACAACTCGTCGCTACAGTGTTCTCGACTACAGTACCTTGAGTTTGACCGGTTATAGAAAAAATATCAATATTTATGATAATCGAATAAATAACTTAGACTAATTATAAAATATATATTTTATAATAAATTAATTTAGAGTCATAAATATAAATATTTTTTACTAGAAATTCAATCAAACGTGAACTATCTTTATTGGCAAGTAATCCATAGTTGTGTTTTTTTTTGACCGAGGGAGTAACTATAATTGGGATGCAACAATCATTGTAAAAGGTCCAAGTCAAGTACTGGTACGTATTGGTACTGTCAATCTGTGATTGTTGCTGGTACGGTGCAACAATCATTGGACCAGCGCATTTAATCATCATCTCATTTAACCTTGTCTACTTACGTATAACCTGCCGCACCAACGACGTACAGTGGCTCTGAGGAGCACGTGCTACGTGCACCGAGGTAGGTAAAGCTAGTGGCGGAGGTTGCCTCTTCCTGTCTGGCTAGTCAGGAGAAGCCTCCAAGCATCTAAAATGAAGATAATTTTTAAACGAAAATTATAGTTTTTGATAATATATATAACTTTTAGTTTCGAGTTTTTCATTTGAAGTTGTTAATATAAAAATCATCTCCATCCAGTACTGTATGGAAAAGATACAGTTTTTTATAGTTGAGGCTTATCGCAACATTCCCATTGACGCGGTAAAATAATATTGCCATACCAACAGGAATGACGTGACAAGATTTATCATATAGAAATTGTCATTTAACATAGCAGATCTTAGTACACGCCAAGGCATGTGATGTGACAGCGTGAATTTGCCATGTCAAGTGTTGGCGCGACCAAAAGAATTAGAAATAAAATAAAAATGGATTGGTTATTATTAAAATAAGATTTAAAAAATGATTAAAAATAAAATGTTTTTATGCTTGGAGGCTTCTCTCGACTAGCCACTTTGGGAGAGGCATGCTCCGCCACTGGGTTTACCTCTACTTCGATGCAAAGTAGAAAACCCCTAGCCTTTCGCATTCAGATCCTTGCAGACTTTCTATGATTACCCAACTGACAAATTAAATGTGTTGCAGTGTCAATGTCACTCTAATAACCACGTGCTAGCTCTGGTTGTCTTAGAAAAATCATATATTCCTTGTATGGTGTCAAATAAGACATTTTATATGAAGGTTGTAGCCCTCGATGAGATCTACCACCCTTTAGTTTTGAGATTTTTCATTCGAGGTCATTAAGATGATCTAAAAATAATATAAGGTTTCAGTAGCATAATAATCATTTACCAGCGCCAGTCGCCTTAGAAAAATCGTATATTTCTTGTATGGTCAAATAAAGATATTTTTATATAAAAATTGTAGCCTTTGATGAGTCTACAACTTTCTAGTTTTGAGTCTTTGCATTTGAGGCCGTCAAGATATTTTTAAAAAATAATATAAACTTTCAACACCATAATAATTGTGTCGGCGCAAAAATGTGTCAATGCGCCTGGCACACAGCAAGCCGAAAGGATCTGCTTAGGATGAGCCCGGAGATCCGTTTAGCTTCAATCGTAGGACCCGTCGACCCTGCGAATTCCTCCCGAGGCATGCCAGTCAATTTGACCTGCAATTGATAAGGAGAGAAAGTTTATCAGTAGTTTATGATAGACCATGCCGGTCTTGCCCAGACAGTTCCAAGTGTGCCGCTTCGGGAGCAGTCAGACGGGAAAATCGACTAAATAACCGAGACCCCCACATCAACGCCTGCCTCCATGATGTTTCGGCCCGCGTCCAGAAGATCGCCGTTCATGGCATCCGTCATGGCGCATCGGTGGCGCTGGCCGCGACGTAGGTCTAGACCGGGTACGAGCTCCATACCATGGAGACTGGTTTCCCGATGGGCGACGACCCCGAGGAGCACGAAGACTTGATTAAGGAGTTCGTCGATGGAGCGGAGGCCATCGTGGACATCATATCTGCTCAGGATGTGATAAACAATGTCTTCGATTAGTTTGTATTTAGGGCAAACTGATCAATGAATAAAATTTTCTGTCTTTCTATGATTGTATTTGTGTACTTTCTGCAGTGTCAAGATTTTTCCTACGTTTGATTTTGCTCTATAGGTAATACATCTCGTATAGATTTTTCTCCCTTTTGGGGTTAATTTTGAACTAAAGGCGATACCCTTCTGGTACCGGCTATTAGGGCCGATGACTGAACAAATCGGCTGTCAAGTGTTGATCCAAACGCTAGGATAATATTCCTTCAAACATTTTCCATCGATCGCTTCTTGACAGGTTGCACCAGAACTCTTCAGACCAAAGTTTCAACAACTGACCGATCTAGGCCAAGCATCTCATTAAGTAAAACAATCTTTAAATTTCCTTTAATAAATATATCAACTCTGGCTTGTACTCAGGATCCAACTTAGCGCTTACATACGTCGGCTTAGGCCTATCCCTAGGACCAATGTCTATCTCTTTTAATCCATCGGCCGCCGTGAAGCCATGTCTTAGCTTACCACCTGTGCCATCTATTGGATTATCCATTAAAACAAACTCTCAGAGTCGATTGCTTGGATCGGCTGTTGGCTTTCATTATTGATCTTAATGAAGCCTCCTTTGCATAGCTTGCCAGAAAAACACTCGAAGTCTTCTAGTTCCCAATACACTGGATCGGCTGTTGCGATACTCACAGATTCATCAGCGTGAACCAGCTCAACATCATCTCCATGTCACTGAATCAAACATTGATGCATGGTTGATGGTACACAACAATTTACATGAATCCAGTCACAACCAAGGAGTAGACTATATGAACCTTTTTCCATTAATGACGAAGAATGCGGTGAGCAAAGTCTTACTTCCGATTATCAATTCGACGTTCATTGCCCCCCTGGTCTTGAATGCATCACCCCCAAAATCCTTAAGCATCATGTCGGTCTCAATCAAATCTCCTAGTCCCTTGCCAAGTTTACGAAAAGTGGTGTAAGGCATAAGATTGACAGAAGCACCTCTATCTACCAACATCTTGCTCATCGGCTTCCCATCAACAAAACCTTTTACATATAATGCCTTTAAGTGGCGATGCTTGACTGGCTTATCGAATATAGCCTACTGTATCACTGTTAACTTGGCAACTATTTCATCACACTCTGATTCATCAAAATCTGAATAGACTTCTTGGTCTGCTGGAGCTCTAAATTCTGATGGCAATAGAAAAGCCATTTGGATATTAGCCGATGGTTGACCCCTATCAGCTGTTTGTTTAGCGCGCCACACTTGAGGTCTACCAGATGCCTGAACCTATCCTAACTCTCTGTTCCTTAGGCGTTGTACCCTTCTTTTCTGGCTTCTTGTCAAACCTCTTGGACACCATTGCCCTTCCTGCCAAACATATTCTTCCTCATTACTTTTTTCTTCATAATCAGCCTAGTTTTGATCAACAACTCGCTTCCCAAGCCGATCATGAGCACTTCTATTTTTTAAGCGCCGATCCATATTATTATGATGATACTCATGTTGAGCATGGATCGACCAGCGGTTGGCTTGAGATTGCCTAAACTCCCAATATTGCTCGCTGCACTCTGGGCAGTTATTTCTCTCTTTCTCCTGTTGATGCTGGTATTCTTTCTCTTCTAGCCATCGCTGATAATCCTTCTCCTTCTACCGTTGCTATTTGTTCAACAAAATTCAAGATTTGACATGCGGCCTTATTGCCCCGTCCCTTGACATCTCTCCCTGTTCGTATCGACTCTTTTCTTGGTCACGACGCCTTCTAACCTCTCTATATTCATCAGCCGATATTTGCATCTCGGGATCGACTATTCTAGTTTTTTTACTCTGGTCGATGTTAGGACCTTAGTCTTTCCTTTGAGCAGCCTAGCATCAACCATATTTTGATCTCTTAGGAAAGGATTATCATCAACTTTTATCTTTCAAGGTGTATCAAATTTGAGCCTTCCTTACTGAATAGCCCTCTATATATGCTATCGGAAAACTCTACACTCATTAGTAGAATGAGAAGTAGCGTTGTGAAATTTGCATAACTTCTTATTCTTCAACTGATCAGGAGGTAACATAACATGATTGTCGGGCAACTTGATCTGTCCCTTTTTAAGCAAGAAATCGAAGAACTTGTCCGATTTTGTGACGTCGAAATCATAGCTCTCTTCAACACTTTTTCCCTAAGGATTTGGCACCATTGCTGTCTTCTTATCCCAATTCCATTCGACCATAGCAATTTCTTCTTCTTCGTCGTCCTCATAGCTGTCATTGACCGAATATGGATTATAGGCTTCGGCAATTGCAGTACTTTTCTAGACTCGTGTATCTCTACGCATATTCTAGAATTGGCTATTGAGCGCTGCCACTCATTGAGCCAACTGACCCAAGTTGTCAAATTCTTGCCCCAACAGCTTCTCTCTCCATGTTGGCAACATCCTTGAACGGCCAAAGTAGCTAGCTGATCATCAGTCAAGTTCAATGAGAAGCATAAATTCCTGGTCTCGCGGAACCTCTGAAGAAACTCGGTGTCTGGTTCATTAGTTCTCTGCCTTATGGTCGTCAAATTGGTAATTTTCTTTTCTCCTATCCTAGTATAAAAATATGTATAAAACTTCTTCTCTAGGTCAGCCTAATTAGCAATGGAATTGACTGGTAGTGATGAAAACTAAGTGAAGGCTAGTCCTGATAGGGACAAGGAGAAGAAACGAACTCGATGGGCCTCTTCAATGGATGCTTCACCCAACTGTGTAAGATTCCGACTGTCATGTTCTATTATACTTATGCTATCTTAGCCAGTGAACTTAGCAAACTCTGAGAGCCTGTAATTTATTGGAAGAGCGACCAAATCATACAAATCTAGATATGGACGTTTGTACGAAAAGGTTTGCCTTTTGGCTTCAAACCGAACTGATTCTTCATCATCTCGGTTACTCTGAGCAACAACTCATCAGCACTTGAACCTAGACTTCTCTGCAATTGTTGACCCATCTGTGGATTAAAATTTCAGGTACCTTGATACCCTAGATTTGGAATCATATGAAGGGTATTGTAATCTATGCCATAATGATATCCTTGTGGAATCTCTATCTGCTGGTGAAAGCTCTAGTTTGGTTTTGGTGAATTGATAAAACCCTAAGTACTAACCTAGTTTATCATGTGATCATGAGATAGGTAGCACACTTCAAGTGGAGAAGCTAATGAAGATCATAACATGACAATGGTGATGGCATGGCGATGATCAAGGGCTTCAACTTGAAAAGAAGAAAGAGAAAAATAAAAAGCTCAAGGCAAAGGTATAATTTGTAGGAGCTATTTTGTTTTGGTGATCAAGACACTTAGAGAGTGTGATCACATTTATGTTTGATAGACATACTATTAAGAGGGGTGAAACTCATATCGGAATGCGGTTATCAAAGTGCCACTAGATGCTCTAACTCATTGCATATGCATTTAGGATCTAGTGGAGTGCTAACACCCTTGAAAATGTTTATGAAAATATGCTAACACATGTGCACGAGGTGATACACTTGGTGGTTAGCACAATTGAGCAAGGGTGAAGAAGACAGAGGAGATGCCAGCGTCGATCCAGTGACCGATGTCCGGTCACGCTGACCTGGCGGTACAATAGCTAGGGTACTCCACCGGACGCTGGGCTGTGTCCGGTCGAGGTGGACCGGACGCGTCTGGTCGACGAAAAACGGATTTGGACCCTTACTGTACTCGACCGGACGCTGAGGCTCTAGGGTCTGGTCAGTTTTGCTGGAGCGTCTGGTCGGCACTTAGCCGTTGTGATCTGACGATTTAGTTTTAACTCAGAGTGACACATGGCATAAATCAGTGGACCGGACGCTGGGTCCAGGGTCCGGTCAGTATGACTAGAGCGTCTGGTCAGAGCGCAGTGTGCCCAGTAAAGGGGTATAATGACTCTATTTCGTGGGGGCTTCTATTTAAGCCCCATGGCCGGCTATGGCTCACATCTTTGGCCATTTTCATTGACATAGCAACCTTGTGAGCTAAGCCAAAGCCCTCCCACTCATCTCCATCATTGATTCATCATCATAGTGAGATTGGGAGTGATCCAAGTGCATTGCTTGAGTGATTGCATCTAGAGGCACTTGGTGTTCGTGTTTTGCGGTGGATTTCGCTTGTTACTCTTGGTGGTTGCCGCCACCTAGACGGCTTGGAGCAGCGAGGATCGTTGAGCGGAGGGTGGTGATTATCTCCGGCTCCGATCATGGTGATTGTGAGGGGTTCTTGACCTTTCCCCGATGGAGCGCCAAAAGGTACTCTAGTGGATTGCTCGTGGCTTGTGTGATCTTCATCTTGTGTTGGTTGTGCGGCACCCTATTGAGGGTTTGGCGTGTGAAGCCAATTAGCGTGTGAACCTCTAAGTGAGTGAATCGCCACAACGAGGAGTAGCTTGCCGGCAACCAAGTGAACCTCGGTAAAAATCATCATGTTCATCATTTGATTCTGAGGTGATTGGTCTTCATTGTTATTCACACTTGTGATTGATTGGTTCATACATCTACACGACGGTATAACCTTCTTGCCTACTCTTTACATTACCGCAAACTAGTTGTCAAGCTCTTTAGTGTAACTAGTTGTGAGAGCTTGTTACTTTGGTTAGTGTGACTCTTTAGTTAGCATTTGAGAGCACACTAACTTAGTGTAGTGATATAGCTATTGTGTGGATATACTCCATCTAAACTAGAATTGTGGTAGGTGGCTTGCATTTTGGTAGGCTAGCGCAAAACTCGCTTCGCCTCATAATTGTCTAATCCTTTTGTTAAGTGTTGTTGTAGAAATTTTATTAGGCTATTCACCCCCCTCCAGCCATTAGGACCTTTTAGCTGGGTCCTTTGCTGGTTTGCTGCTTGAAGTCTCTGGTTGTAGATGCCAGGATCTGTGTCTTTACGAATCCTTTGGACTAATGATGCTATTTTTTGAGTCGACGACGGTATTTGGCCTGATGTGTCAAAATCGACCATTTGATTTTGAACTTGCCCCGTCGGTTGTTGCATATGCTGTACTGACGATCCAAGATTATACTACATCTAATTAGTAGTAGCACCCTGAACTTGCTTAGATAAGCTCTAAACTGCCTGAGCATCATTATTACCAGCTGGAGCTGCTTCTTGATGGCTAGTACTGGCTTGATTAGTCCCCTAAGTCGACGGATATGGAATATTATAGTAAACTGGTCCAACCTGATCAATTGGATATCCATGAAACACCTTTTTCATGGTATTGTGGAATGTATTTAGGAAAACTGCATTATGGTTCAATATGGCATCATGAACGGATTTATTTATAGCCTCTACGAAGAAACGCCTATCTTCAGCTTCGTCTGCATCTGACTGTCCATGCAACAAAACTCTTGGCAGTGGATATTTCTGAACAACTTTATTGTCACATGTCTTGGTGTAGGACAACAAACACTTGTTCTAAAATTTTTCTATAGCTTTGCTGATGACATCTTTATCTTCATCAGGTAGGTCTTCATAAGGCACCATAAGGATGTCACTGTTGTTGTATGGCGTCATGATGATTGTGGGGTCCCACCGGGCGTGCCAGAACGTGTGTCGGCACAAAAACGTGTCAATGCGCTTGGTACACAGCAAGCTAGAAGAATCTGCTTAGGATGAGTCTAGAGATCCGCTTGGCTTCAATCGCAGGACCCGTCGACCCTGCGAATTCCTCTCGAGGCGTGCTAGTCAATTTGACCTACAATTGACAATGAGAGAAAGTTTATCAGTAGTTTAAGGTGGAACATGCCGGTCTTGCCCAGACAGTTCCAAGTGTGCCGCTTCGGGAGCAGCCAGACGGAAAAATCGACTAAATAGCCGATACGCAAAGAAATCGACTATTACGGACTGAAAAGCTTGTGGGTCACGATTAATTTTATGTTGACAAGTACAATGCACCCAGATGTATGTAAAATCATCAGCTAGGTGGGTATTACCGGTGTAAAGCATTGAGCCGATGAATCTAACGAGAAAGTATATAACATGCGAACAAATCGACTGTGTAGTACAAATGTATCTACAAACGCTCTAAATCTAATCTGTTATCATCAACAGCGAGGTTCGACCGGATCGATGGCAGCTATGATGATAATAACAAACTAAAACCGAAGAATCCACAAAACCATCTATACATTGACAGGCTTTCCAAAGAACATGCTATATGTATGAAAGCTCAAGCGGAATCGGCTAAAATAGCCGATTTAGGTGGAAAGGGGACTACAGCATGTGAACAATCGACTATTTAACATGCACAGATCTATGAACACATTAGACTTAACCTGTTATCTCTAACAGTGGGGTTCGACCGGATCGATGGCAGCCGTGATAAAGACAACAAATTAAACCTTTAAAGTAAATAGATCTATTCACATTTAACAGAATCATGGAAACACACTGTAGGCGTTAAAGCATAGGCGATCGGCTATTTAGCCGATGCAGGCATAGCAAACAGTTAAGGTCACGCCTGCTCGAAAATAAATCTACCAACTAGCATCCTTCGATCTAAAGTGCCATCAGTGGGGATCGACCGGATCGTTATAGCCATAATAGTGAACTATAGACCGGATTTAACTAGCCAGCAAACATCCTCAAGATCAGACATGCCTTAACCACGTACTATGCACGATCAAGATCAAAGTAGAACAGCCGATGAAATATAACCCGTCGCTCAAAGTAAGAAACATTGTATTGTAACAAAGCAAACCACGGACTAAAAAGGATATGAGGCCGATCTAGATCGATCTCGACTGGGCAGGTTGATGTTGCTAAAAACTAATGACAATAAGAGCATCAGTAAGATCGGTAACTTGATGAATCTACCCGAAAGACGCCACTCTTAGGTAGAGCCGATAACTTGACCTTAATCTAATTCGAGCAGTGGAGGTCGAACTTAACCGATGTAGCCGTACTTGAACTAGATAAAGATCGATAACTAACTTATGCTAGGGCTTACAGTGGAGGTCAAACTTAACCGATGCAGCCTTACAAACCAAAGCATAAGCCATGACGGTACTTACAGACAAGCCAGAGGTCGACTGGACCGATGCAGCCCTGCTTGTTGAAGAACTCGCTGAGATCTACACTACTCCTAAGGGTTGGCATAAAGCTGAAAAAAGTAATTTGTATTGATTGATTGGATGTCCTTTTACAATAGCCGGGGTCCAATATTTATACCCGGAACCTAAGCATGAATCCTACTCAAGTACGACTCATTACAACCTTTGGTATAAGAGAAAATATTCCTAACTTGAGATAACTTGGACCCTAATCTTTCCCTTTTTATAGAGTCCGACATGTCTTTCCCGACGCCAACCGTGGCTCATTGTCATTATCTGCTGACATCAACCGAAGAGAGCCGATTCTAGTGCCACATCTGAATCAGTTGATATCGATCCTTATGCAATCGATTCCTTGATGACACAATCTTGGAAGCTTTACCGAGGTGGGCACATCAAAAAAAATTGCGTACCAGCGCTTGTCACATCAAAAAATCATTTTCTTGTATGATGCACTACTACACTAAACTTTACCGAGGTGGGCATAAACGATTAACCGAGGCGGGCATCGCAACCGCCTCGGTCAAAAGGTCAAGGTAAATGGGATCTTTTCCGAGGCGGTTCGATGCCCGCCTCTATAAATCGAATAAAAAAATAAAAAGGAAAACCCATGGATAAGCCAGCGAGCCCACACACGGGCCCGCCGAGCCCATCCACACGCCATACCGCCGCTAGTCGGATCCGCTCGCTGGTTTAGGCGGGGATGTTACAATGTGGTTGTCCATTAGTAAATCTGTATTTTTTTGTTTCTTCATTAATTACAGTGCCACGTCAGCTTTTTGCTTTGCTGAAAACATAATTAATAGGATAGAAACTGCCACATCATGTAAAAATATGCCCTTAGGCGGTTAGGCCTATAATGTATAAAATTCGGTTTTCTCCAGTTATTTAGTTACCCGTGGCTAGTAACAACTGAAATCTATACCTAAGACTTTCTTCGTCTCTAATAAATCGATTCCTGAAGTTGTCTGATCAAGATTTTTATGTTTGGCCTAAACTATAGAAAAGGGTACAGATATTTATGAAACAAATAAGTGCAAATATATATTATCAACAGTTTTTTTGCCAATCATTGTTAAAAAATGTATGAGACATGCATATCAAATATAAATATATTGATACAACATTTATGTTTAAAAACTTATAACCAATGGGCAATGTGGTCAGTCCAAGCTTATAAATCGTGACTATATTGAAATCCTAATAAGCCCTGTACTGACAATGTTGTGCTAACAATAAAGAGATTAATCTGAATTTGTTCCCTATATACTCCCTCCGTCCAAAAAGAAATTCAATTTTAGCACAGTGCTAAGTTTTAGTATCTTGAGTTTGACCGGTTATAGAAAAAAAATCAATATTTATGATAATCAAATAAATAACTTAGACTAATTATAAAATATATATTTTATAATAAATTAATTTAGAGTCATAAATATGAATACTATTCACTAGAAATTCGATCAAACCTGAACTATCTTTATTGGCAAGTAATCCATAGTTGTGTTTTTTTTGACCGAGGGAGTAACTATAATTGGGATGCAACAATCATTGTAAAAGGTCCAAGTCAAGTACTGGTACTGTCAATCTGTGATTGTTGCTGGTACGGTGCAACAATCATTGGACCAGCGCATTTAATCATCATCTCATTTAATCTTGTCTACTTAGGGCGCGTTTAGTTCCGGCCGATTCTGCATTTGCACAGTGTTTGATGTGACGGCAAACACCGTAGCAATTTCGTTTGTATTTGTGAATTATTGTCCAAACATTGACTAATTAGGCTTAAAAGATTCGTCTCGTAAAGTTCAACCAAACTGTACAATTAGTTGGGTGTCTCAGCATATTGTCTACCTTACGGTCTTCTTTATGCCACCGCAACAACTTTGCATGGTCTTTATTTCTGAACAAACGTTTTAAGCGTGGTATTATATGAGCATACCACATAACCTTGGCAGGGATTTTCTTTCTAGGACGTTGTTCACCCTCGACGTCACCAGGATCATCGCGCCTGATCTTATACCGTGCTGCTTTACATACCAGGCATTCATCCTAATTCTCATATTCATTGCCATGGTAGAGGATGCAGTCATTAGGACATGCATGTATCTTCTGGATTTTTAATCCCAAAGGGCAGACAACCTTTTTTGCTTCGTACGTAGTGGTGGGCAATTCATTTGGCTTCGGAAGCATCTTCTTTATGAGGTTCAATAAATTCCTAAATGCCTTGTCGGATACACCATTCTTTGCATTCCACTGTAGCAATTCCAGTGTTGTACCCAGCTTTTTTTACCCCTCTTTGGCCGTCGGGTATAGCAACTTCCTATGATCCTCAAGCATGCGCTCGAACTTAACTTTCTCTTTTTCACTTTCGCATTCTTGTTGTGCATCACGAATGGTATTGCCAAGAGCATCACCGAGATCATCTTCTGCCGCTACCTCTTCTTCATCTCTCCCCATTGTAGTATCATCAAAGGCACCATACTGAGCAATAATGTCATCAATGTCTAAATCTTCTCCTTCACCTTCTTCCATCATGACCCCGCTTTCTCCATGCTTAGTCCAACATATATAGTTTGACATAAAACCTGACTTAAGCAAATGTGAATGAAGACTCATTGAGCTTCAATATTCCTTTAAATTCTTACATATGGCACATGGACAACACATGAAACCATCCCGCTTATTTGCCTCGGCCACACCTAAGAAATAGTGCACGCCCTCAATAAAGTCTTGGGAGCGGCGATCGGCATTGTACATCTAATGGCGTGACATAATCTGCATTACACGACAAATTATGAAAACCTTGAACATAATTAAGTATTTTATTACACAACATAGATGACACACACGGTTGATTAATTAACTAAGCCTGGCTACAACGTAAGCAATCCCAACTATCACTAAACAAACTAAAACTACAATGCACTTCAGTAACATAATTATTTCGTGATCATACGTAACTAAAATAGACAAATCATTCTTCTGTTGAATATCAATAAGCTTCTCCTGCTGGCTTACTGCCTCATCATCAGCAGCCGCTACCTCAAGCGCACCTAAATTCTGCACGTATGTAGCATAATCTTCCTCCCAGTACCAACCATCGCATCCATTGCCCTCCCACTGAAATTAAAGCCAAAAAATATTTAGTCAAAAATATTCAAGAAAAGCAGGTCAATTAGCCATAATAATCAAATGCGTAAGAAACTCACATCGCGATCCGGGCACTTATAGAAAACACGACCCTTGTTGGGTCCCTGTCTCTTGACTCGGTACTCCATCACAATCTTCTGCTTACACTTGCCGCAGATAATGAGAGGGAGTTCTGGCCTCAGTCGTTTCGCAACCGAACGAGAGGCCGAGGATCTGGTACCAGTTGTCATCTACTTTCTATACTTATTTTTGCAAACTAGTGTAAATTTCACATTTTCTAAAATGATATATTTAAACAAAACTAAAATTATTTATTTATCTAACTAAACCATGAAATATGTACTATGTATAATAGTAAAATACCAAACTATTAAGTGATTTTACTATTGTAAATCGTCATGTGATTTTGAGCTAAAAATGACATAGAAATCACATAGCTCAAAAACATGTTTCAATAAATAACCATCCGTACTAGTTGACCTTGCTTACGTGATCATCTCGGCGAGCATTTCTCTACCGGACGGCACCGTACTTGGCCAAGGAAGAGCTCCGATTCTATGAGGAAGGCAACACGGTCTTCCACGACCGTTGCCGCTCTCCCTCGTAGAATCAAAGCTCCTCCTTGACGTCCGTTACCGCTCGGCAGAGAACATGCTCGCCGAGATGAACACGATCCGCAAGTTCAACTAGTACGGATTTTCTATAATTTTCTAACTATTTTCTAAGTTTTTCATTTCATGGAAAATTTAATTCTAAAAAATAAAAGGCATGATTTCTAAGTAGTTCATTTTATGGAAAAAATAATTCTAAGTGACCTGCTCGATATCGGTGAGCTCGCTGGCGTTTAGGTTGTCGAGGATAGTAACATTTGTAGATGATATTTGTAGGTCTGAAGTTATCAAATATCCATCAAATTATTGCTCAAAAATATGTTTCAATAAATAACCATCCGTACTAGTTGACCTTGCTTACGTGATCATCTCGGCGAGCATTTCTCCACCGGACGGCACCGTACTTGGCCAAGGAAGAGCTCCGATTCTACGAGAAAGGGAACATGGTCTTCCACGACCATTGCCGCTCTCCCTCGTAGAATCAAAGCTCATCCTTGACATCCGTTACCGCTCGGCAGAGAACATGCTCGCCGAGCTGAACACGGTCCGCAAGTTCAACTAGTACGGATTTTCTACAATTTTCTAACTATTTTCTAAGTTTTTCATTTCATGGAAAAATTAATTCTAAGATCACGTAAGCCGCCGGGGACGAGGATGGCGCGTGCTCCAGCGAGGACGAGCGAGGCGTGATTTTGATGAACTAATTTAACTTTTGTTTATCCAAACATATATGCAAATCATCATGTGATTTTGAGCTAAAAATGACATATAAAATCATAATAAAGTCCAACATATAAAGTTACACATGCATCTACATCGCAAAATGAGATAAGCTACTGATAAAACATAAGAGGATTAAGTTTGTTACCTCCAAAATCGAAAAGCAACACCAATGGAGGGGGAGAGAGCAAGAACAACAACAAGCTGAAGAACAGAGGCAGTGAGTTTGAATGGAATGGCTCGGGCTCGGGGAGGAAGAAATGAGCTGGATTATAGGCCGGGATAATTAGTCCCGGTTAGGGGGCCAAACCGGGACTAAAGCTTTTAGTCCCGGTTGGTAATACCAGCCGGGACTAAAGATTCCTACCCCGCGGACGACCGTTGGGCAGGGACCTTTAGTCCTGGTTGGTATTACCAACCGGGACTAAAGGGTCCTTTAGTCCCGGGGGAAAAAAATGCCGAGGCTAATGCTAAATTGGGAGATCGTTCTAAAGTCTGTTCTCTAGTAGTGACAGTATCTTGAGTTGGACCGGTTATAAAAAAAAATATCAATATTTATAATAATCAAATAAATAACTTAGACTAATTATAAAATATATATTTTATAATAAATTAATTTAGAGTCATAAATATAAATACTATTTACTAGAAATTCGATCAAACGTGAACTATCTTTATTGGCAAGTAATCCATAGTTGTGTTTTTTTTTTACCGAGGGAGTAACTATAATTGGGATGCAACAATCATTGTAAAAGGTCCAAGTCAAGTACTGGTACTGTCAATCTGTGATTGTTGCTGGTACGGTGCAACAATCATTGGACCAGCGAATTTAATCATCATCTCATTTAATCTTGTCTACTTACGTATCACCTGCCGCACCAACGACGTACAGTAGCTCTGAGGAGCACGTGCTACGTGCACCGAGGTAGGTAAAGCTAGTGGCGGAGGATGCCTCTTCCTGTGCTAGTCAGGAGAAGCCTCCAAGCATTTAAAATGAAGACAATTTTTAGACGAAAATTATAGTTTTTGATAATATATATAACTTTTAGTTTCGAGTTTTTTATTTGAAGTTGTTAATATAAAAATCATCTTCATCCAGTACTATATGGAAAAGATACAATTTTTTATAGTTGAGGCTTATCGCAACGTTCCCATTGACGCGGTAAAATAATATTGCCATACCAACAGGAATGACGTGACAAGATTTATCATATAGAAATTGTCATTTAACATAGCAGATCTTAGTACACGCCAACGCATATGATGTGAGAGCGTGAATTTGCCGTGTCAAGTGTTGGCGCGGCTAAAAGAATTAGAAATAAAATAAAAATGGATTGGTTATTATTAAAATAAGATTTAAAAAATGATTAAAAATAAAAATGTTTTTGATGCTTGGAGGCTTCTCTCGACTAGCCACTTTGGGAGAGGCATGCTCCGCCACTAGGTTTACCTCTACTTCGATGCAAAGTAGAAAACCCCTAGCATTTTGCATTCAGATCCTTGCAGACTTTCTATGATTACCCAACTGACAAATTAAATGTGTTGCAGTGCCAATGTCACTCTAATAATCACGTGCTAGCTCTGGTTGTCTTAGAAAAATCATATATTCCTTGTATGGTGTCAAATAAGACATTTTATATGAAAGTTGTAGCCTTCGATGAGATCTACCACCCTTTAGTTTTGAGATTTTTCATTCGAGGTCATTAACATGATCTAAAAATATGAGGATGCCTAAGTGTTGTACATGAGAATATTATACTACCTAAGTGTTGTACTTAGGTAGAAACATAAATATGAGGATGCTTCTCTACGTGGGGACGAACTACAGCAATCGAACCATGAGGATCGGACCAACAAGCCATCTAAGACTGACCTTGACAGTTCAGACCATAAAAAAACAGCCATAACTCCTTAATCCCGTAACCTTTGGAGGTGAATAAGTACCTGTTGAAAAGCTTATGAAGTCTGCTTTCTAACCCAACAAGCAGCTCGTCATTTGGCCAGCACGCGAGCGCGGGCGAGCGTGCGCGACGGCCTGCACGGGAGCGTGAGGAGCATCCGTGGCCTGCATGTCGTGGCCGGCGTGACGGCGCGCGACGGCCTGCACGGGAGCGTGGAGGGCGCTGCCTGCGCGGCGACGCAGCCTTTGCGGATGGCGAGCGCAGTAGCGCGACCTGTGCGGCGGCTAGCGCGGCAGCAAGAACCGAGGAGTCCCGTCGCGGGCTCCACCCGCGTAGGAACCACTAGTTTCCTCAACGCCAAAGTGGCCGTTTCTTCCTCCCTCGTTTCACGCGTAGATGTGGTTTCTTTCGTAAGAAACAGTTTCATCGTATCTTTTTGAATCTGTCTGGCCAACAACGGGTTGTTTTAACCCCTACCAACAACCAGATTTTTTCATACATTTACACTATCTTATAGCTATATTTACATCGTCTTATTATTATATTTACAATTATTTATTCAGTGTAATTTCTTAGAGTGATATAATTTGGGGAGAATACAAATATATGCCAATTTTTTCAAAAAAAATTATAATTTTTTTCTATGGTTTCCAGACATCAGAGAATATATGTCAAATTATTCACAAATTCTTCAGAAAATAAAAAAAAGAAATACAAAATCCACATCCGGCCAGGCCTGCGGCGTGGTGTGCATGCGCTGCCGCTGCCTCGGCTTGATTTCATTCACGGTACGCTTTGCGGGCGGGATCTCAGGGGAGCAACAAGGTCCACCACGTGCGGAGGCCTGGCAACATTTAACATAGCAGATCTTAGTACACGTCAACGCATGTGATGTGAGAGCGTGAATTTGCCGTGTCAAGTGTTGGCGCGGCTAAAAGAATTAGAAATAAAATAAAAATGGATTGGTTATTAAAATAAGATTTAAAAAATGATTAAAAATAAAAATGTTTTTGATGCTTGGAGGCTTCTCTCGACTAGCCACTTTGGGAGAGGCATGCTCCGCCACTGGGTTTACCTCTACTTCGATGCAAAGTAGAAAACCCCTAGCCTTTCGCATTCAAATCCTTGCAGACTTTCTATGATTACTCAACTGACAAATTAAATGTGTTGCAGTGTCAATGTCACTCTAATAATCACGTGCTAGATCTGGTTGTCTTAGAAAAATCATATATTCCTTGTATGGTGTCAAATAAGACATTTTATATGAAAGTTGTAGTCCTCGATGAGATCTACCACCCTTTAGTTTTGAGATTTTTTCATTCGAGGTCATTAAGATGATCTAAAAATAATATAAGGTTTCAGTAGCATAATAATCATTTACCAGCACCAGTTGCCTTAGAAAATCATATATTTCTTGTATGGTCAAATAAAGATATTTTTATATAAAAATTGTAGTCTTTGATGAGTCTACAACTTTCTAGTTTTGAGTCATTGCATTTGAGGCCGTCAAGATATTTTTAAAAAATAATATAAACTTTCAACACCATAATAATTGTGTCGGCGCAAAAACGTGTCAATGCGCCTGGCACACAGCAAGCCGGAAGGATCTGCTTAGGATGAGCCCGGAGATCCGTTTGGCTTCAATCGTAGGACCCGTCGACCCTGCGAATTCCTCCCGAGGCATGGCAGTCAATTTGACCTGCAATTGATAAGGAGAGAAAGTTTATCAGTAGTTTATGATAGAACATGCCGGTCTTGCCCAGACAGTTCCAAGTGTGCCGCTTCAGGAGCAGCCAGACGGGAAAATCGACTAAATAGCCGAGACCCCCTCATCAACGCCTGCCTCCATGATGTTCCGGCCCGCGTCCAGGAGATCGCCGTTCATGGCATCCGTCATGGCGCATCGGTGGCGCTGGCCGCGACGTAGGTCCAGACCGGGTACGAGCTCCATACCATGGAGACTGGTTTCCCGATGGGCGACGACCCCGAGGAGCACGAAGACTTGATTAAGGAGTTCGTCGATGGAGCGGAGGCCATCGTGGACATCATATCCGCTCAGGATGTGATAAACAATGTCTTCAATTAGTTTGTATTTAGGGCAAACTGATCAATGAATAAAATTTTCTGTCTTTCTTTGATTGTATCTGTGTACTTTCTGCAGTGTCAAGATTTTTCCTGCGTTTGTTTTTGCTCTATAGGTAATACATCTCGTATAGGTTTTTCTCCCTTTTGGGGTTAATTTTGAACTAAAGGCGATACCCTTCTGGTACCAGCTATTAGGGCCGATGACTGAACAAATCGGCTATCAAGTGTTGATCCAAACGCTAGAATAATATTCCTTCAAACATTTTCCATCGATCGCTTCTTGACAGGTTGCACCAGAACTCTTCAGACCAAAGTTTCAACAACTGACCGATCTAGGCCAAGCATCTCATTAAGTAAAACAATCTTTAAATTTCCTTTAATAAATATATCAACTCTAGCTTGTACTCAGGATCCAACTTAGCGCTTACATACGTCGGCTTAGGCCTATCCCTAGGACCAATGTCTATCTCTTTTAATCCATCGGCCGACATGAAGCCATGTCTTAGCTTACCACCTGTGCCATCTATTGGATTATCCATTAAAACAAACTCTCAGAGCCGATTGCTTGGATCGGCTGTTGGCTTTCATTATTGATCTTAATGAAGCCTCCTTTCCACAGCTTGCCAGAAAAACACTCAAAGTCTTCTAGTTCCCAATACACTGGATCGGCTGTTGCGATACTCACAGATTCATCAGCGCGAACCAGCTCAACACCATCTCCATGTCACTGAATCAAACATTGATGCATGGTTGATGGTACACAACAATTTACATGAATCCAGTCACAACCAAGGAGTAGACTGTATGAACCTTTTTCCATTAATGACGAAGAATGCGGTGAGTAAAGTCTTACTTCCGATTATCAATTCGACGTTCATTGCCCCCCTGGTCTTGGATGCATCATCCCCAAAATCCTTAAGCATCACGTCGGTCTCAATCAAATCTCCTGGTCCCTTGCCAAGTTTACGAAAAGTGGTGTAAGGCATAAGATTGACAGAAGCAGCTCCATCTACCAACATCCAGCTCATCGGCTTCCCATCAACAAAACCTTTTACATATAATGCCTTTAAGTGCCGATGCTTGACTGGCTTATCAAATATAGCCTGCTGTATCACTGTTAACTTGGCAACTATTTCATCATACTCCGATTTATCAAAATACGAATAGACTTCTTGGTCTGCTAGAGCTCTAAATTCTGATGGTAATAGAAAAGCCATTTGGATATTAGCCGATGGTTGACCCCTATCGACTTTTTGTTTAGCACGCCACACTTGAGGTCTACCAGATGCCTGAACCTATCCTAACTCTCTATTCCTTAGGCGTTGTACCCTTCTTTTCTGGCTTCTTGTCAAACCTCTTGGACACCATTGCCCTTCCTGCTAAACATATTCTTCCTCATTACTTTTTTCTTCATAATTAGCCCAGTTTTGATCAACAACTCGCTTCCCAAGCCGATCATGAGCACTTATATTTTTTAAGCGCCGATCCATATTATTATTATGATACTCATGTTGAGCATGGATCGACCGGCGGTTGGCTTGAGATTGCCTAAACTCCCAATATTGCTCGCTGCACTCTGGGCAGTTATTTCTCTCTTTCTCCTATTGATGCTGGTATTCTTTCTCTTCTAGCCATCGCTGATAATCCTTCTCCTTCTACCGTTGCCATTTGTTCAACAAAATTCGAGATGTGACATGCGGCCTTATTGCCCTGTCCCTTGACATCTCTCCCTGTTCGTATCGACTCTTTTCTTGGTCACGACGCCTTCTAACCTCTCTATATTCATCAGCCGATATTTGCATCTCGGGATCGACTATTCTAGTTTTTTTACTCTGGTCGATGTCAGGACCTTAGTCTTTCCTTTGAGCAGCCTAGCATCAACCATATTTTGATCTCTTGGAAAAGGATTATGATCAACTTTTATCTTTCGAGGTGTATCAAATTTGAGCCTTCCTTACTGAATAGCCCTCTGTATATGCTGTCGGAAAACTCTACACTCATTAGTAGAATGAGAAGTAGCGTTGTGAAATTTGCATAACTTCTTATTCTTCAACTAATCAGGAGGTAACATAACATGATTGTCAGGCAACTTGATCTGTCCCTTTTTAAGCAAGAAATCGAAGAGCTTGTCCGATTTTGTGACGTCGAAATCATAGCTCTCTTCGACTCTTTTTCCCTAAGGATTTGGCACCATTGCTGTCTTCTTACCCCAATTCCATTCGACCGCAGCAATTTCTTCTTCTTTGTCATCCTCATAGCTGTCATCGACCGAATATGGATTATAGGCTTCGGCAATTGTAGTACTTTTCTAGAATCGTGTATCTCTATGCATATTCTGGAATTGGCTATTGAGCACTGCCACTCGTTGAGCCAACTGACCCAAGTTGTCAAATTCTTGCCCCAACAGCTTCTCTCTCCATGTTGACAACATCCTTGAATGGCCAAAGCAGCTAGCTGATCATCAGTCAAGTTCAATGAGAAGCATAAATTCCTGGTCTCTCGGAACCTCTGAAGAAACTCGGTGCCTGATTCATTAGTTCTCTGCCTTATGGTCGTCAAATTGGTAATTTTCTTTTCTCCTATCCTAGTATAAAAATATGTATAAAACTTCTTCTCTAGGTCAGCCTAATTGGCAATGAAATTGACTGGTAGTGATGAAAACCAAGTGAAGGCTGGTCCTGACAGGGACAAGGAGAAGAAACGAACTCGATGGGCCTCTTCAATGGATGCTTCACCCAATTGTATAAGATTCCGACTGTCATGTTCTATTATACTTATGCTATCTTGGCCAGTGAACTTAGCAAACTCCGAGAGCCTGTAATTTATTGGAAGAGCGACCAAATCATACAAATCTGGATATGGACGTTTGTACAAAAAGGTCTGCCCTTTTGGCTTCAAACCGAACTGATTCTTCATCATCTCGGTTACTCTGAGCAACAACTCATCAGCACTTGAACCTAGACTTCTCTACAATTGTTGACCCATCTGTAGATTAAAATTTCAGGTACCTTGATACCCCAGATTTGGAATCATATGAAGGGTATTGTAATCTATGCCATAATGATATCCTTGTGGAATCTCTATCTGCTGGTGAAAGCTCTAGTTTGGTTTTGGTAAATTGATGAAACCCTAAGTACTAACCTAATTTATCATGTGATCATGAAATAGGTAGCACACTTCAAGTGGAGAAGCTAATGAAGATCATAACATGACAATGGTGATGGCATGGCGATGATCAAGGGCTTAAACTTGAAAAGAAGAAAGAGAAAAACAAAAAGCTCAAGGCAAAGGTATAATTTGTTGGAGCTATTTTGTTTTGGTGATCAAGACACTTAGAGAGTGTGATCACATTTAGGTTTGATAGCCGTACTATTAAGAGGGGTGAAACTCATATCGAAATGGGGTTATCAAAGTGCTACTAGATGCTCTAACTCAATGCATATGCATTTAGGATCTAGTGGAGTGCTAACACCCTTGAAAATGTTTGTGAAAATATGCTAACACATGTGCATGAGGTGATACACTTGGTGGTTAGCACAATTGAGCAAGGGTGAAGAAGACAGAGGAGATGCCAGCGTCGATCCAGTGACCGGACGCTGGATCTGAATGCACCGGACGCTGACTGCCTGTGTCCGGTCACGCTGACCTGGTGGTACAGTAGCTAGGGTACTCCACCGGACGCTGGGCTGTGTCCGGTCGAGGTGGACCAGATGCGTCCGGTCAAGGAAAAACGGATTTGGACCCTTACTGTACTCGACCGAACGCTGAGGCTCCAGGGTCCGGTCAGTTTTGCCAGAGCATCCGGTCGGCACTTAGCCGTTGTGATCTGATGATTCAGTTTTAACTCAGAGTGACACGTGGCATAAATCAGTGGACCGGACGCTGGGTCCAGGGTCCGGTCAGTATGACCAGAGCGTCCGGTCAGAGCGCAGTGTGCCCAGTAAAGGGGTATAACGACTCTATTTCATGGGGGGCTTCTATTTAAGCCCTATGGCCAGCTATGGCTCACATCTTTGGCCATTTTCATTGACATAGCAACCTTGTGAGCTAAGCCAAAGCCCTCCCACTCATCTCCATCATTGATTCATCATCATAGTAAGATTAGGAGTGATCCAAGTGCATTGCTTGAGTGATTGCATCTAGAGGCACTTGGTGTTCGTGTTTCACTGCGGATTTCGCTTGTTACTCTTGGTGGTTGCCGCCACATAGACGGCTTGGAGCAGCGAGGATCGTTGAGCGGAGGGTGGTGATTATCTCTGGCTCCGATCGTGGTGATTGTGAGGGGTTCTTGACCTTTCCCCGACGGAGCGCCAAAAGGTACTCTAGTGGATTGCTCGTGGCCTGTGTGATCCTCATCTTGTGTTGGTTATGCGGCACCCTATTGAGGGTTTGGCGTGTGAAGCCAATTAGCGCGTGAACCTCCAAGTGAGTGAATCGCCACAACGAGGAGTAGCTTGCCGGCAAGCAAGTGAACCTCGGTAAAAATCATCGTGTTCATCATTTGATTCCGAGGTGATTAGTCTTCATTGTTATTCACACTTGTGATTGATTGGTTCATACATCTACACGGCGGTATAACCTTCTTGCCTACTCTTTACATTACCGCAAACTAGTTGTCAAGCTCTTTAGTGTAACTAGTTGTGAGAGCTTGTTACTTTGGTTAGTGTGGCTCTTTAGTTAGCATTTAAGAGCACACTAACTTAGTGTAGTGATATAGCTATTGTGTGGATATACTCCATCTAAACTAGAATTGTGGTAGGTGGCTTGCATTTTGGTAGGCTAGCGCAAAACTCGCTTCGCCTCATAATTGTCTAATCCTTTTGTTAAGTGTTGTTGTAGAAATTTTATTAGGCTATTCACCCCCTCCAGCCATTAGGACCTTTTAGCTGGGTCCTTTGCTGGTTTGCTGCTTGAAGTCTCTGGTTGTAGATGCCAGGATCTGTGTCTTTATGAATCCTTTGGACTAATGACGCTATTTTTTGAGTCGACGACGGTATTTGGCCTGATGTGTCAAAATCGACCATTTGATTTTGAACTTGCCCCGTCGGCTGTTGCATATGCTGTACTGACGATCCAGGATTATACTACATCTAATTAGTAGTAGCACCCTGAACTTGCTCAGATAAGCTCTAAACTGCCTGAGCATCATTATTACCAGCTGGAGCTGCTTCTTGATGGCTAGTACTGGCTTGATTAGTCCCCTAAGTCGACGGATATAGAATATTATAGTAAACCGGTCTAACCTGATCAATTGGATATCCATGAAACATCTTTTTCATGGTATTATGGAATGTATTCAGGAAAACTGCATTATGGTTCAATATGGCATCATGAACGGATTTGTTTATAGCCTCTACGAAGAAACGCCTATCTTCAGCTTCGTCTGCATCTGACTGTCCATGCAACAAAACTCTTGGCAGTGGATATTTCTGAACAACTTTATTGTCACATGTCTTGGTGTAGGACAACAAACACTTGTTCTAAAATTTTTCTATAGCTTTGCTAATGACATCTTTATCTTCATCAGGTAGGTCTTCATAAGGCACCATAAGGATGTCACTATTGTTGTATGGCATCATGATGATTGTGGGGTCCCACCGGGCGTGCCAGAACGTGTGTCGGCGCAAAAACGTGTCAATGCGCCTGGCACACAACAGGCCAGAAGGATCTGCTTAGGATGAGTCCAGAGATTCGCTTGGCTTCAATCGCAGGACCCGTCGACCCTACGAATTCCTCTCGAGGCGTGCTAGTCAATTTGACCTGCAATTGACAAGGATAGAAAGTTTATCAGTAGTTTAAGGTGGAACATGCCGGTCTTGCCCAGACAGTTCCAAGTGTGCCGCTTCGGGAGCAGCCAGACAGAAAAATCGACTAAATAGCCGATATGCAAAGAAATCGGCTGTTGCGGACTGTAAAGCTTGTGGGTCATGATTAATTTTATGTTGACAAGTACAATGCACCAGATGTATGTAAAATCATCAGCTAGGTGGGTATTACCGGTGTAAAGCATTGAGCCGATGAATCTAACGAGAAAGTATATAACATGCGAACAAATCGACTGTGTAGTACAAATGTATCTACAAACGCTCTAAATCTAATCTATTATCATCAACAGTGAGGTTCGACCGAATCGATGGCAGCTATGATGATAATAACAAACTAAAACCGAAGAATCTGCAAAACCATCTATACATTGACAGGCTTTCCAAAGAACATGCTATATGTATGAAAGCTCAAGCGGAATCGGCTAAAATAGCCGATTTAGGTAGAAAGGGGACTACAGCATGTGAACAATCGACTATTTAACATGCATAGATCTATGAACTCATTAGACTTAACCTGTTATCTCTAACAGTGGGGTTCGACTGGATCGATGGCAGCCGTGATAAATACAACAAATTAAACCTTTAAAGTAAATAGATCTATTCACATTTAACAGAATCATGGAAACACACTGTAGGCGTTAAAGCATAGGCGATCGGCTATTTAGCCGATGCAGGCATAGCAAACAGTTAAGGTCACGCTTGATCGAAAATAAATCTACCAACTAGCATCCTCCGATCTAAAGTGCCATCAGTGGGGATCGACCGGATCGTTATAGCCGTAGTAGTGAACTATAGACCGGATTTAACTAGCCAACAAACATCCTCAAGATCAGACATGGCTTAACCACGTACTATGCACGATCAAGATCGAAGTAGAATAGCCGATGAAATATAACCCGTCACTCAAAGTAAGAAACATTGTATTGTAACAAAGCAAACCACAGACTAAAAAGGATATGAGGCCGATCTAGATCGATCTCGACTGGGCAGGTTGATGTTGCTGAAAACTAATGACAATAAGAGCATCAGCAAGATCGGTAACTTGATGAATCTACCCGAAAGACGCCACTCTTAGGTAGAGCCGATAACTTGACCTTAATCTAATTCGAGCAGTGGAGGTCGAACTTAACCGATGCAGCCGTACTTGAACTAGATAAAGATCGATAACTAACTTATGCTAGGGCTTACAGTGGAGGTCAAACTTAACCGATGCAGCCTTACAAACCAAAGCATAAGCCATGACAGTACTTACAGACAAGCCAGAGGTCGGCTGGACCGATGCAGCCCTGCTTGTTGAAGAACTCGCTGAGATCTACACTACTCCTAAGGGTTGGCATAAAGCTGAAAAAAGTAATTTGTATTGATTGATTGGATGTCCTTTTACAATAGCCGGGGTCCAATATTTATACCCGGAACCTAAGCATGAATCCTACTCAAGTACGATTCATTACAACCTTTGGTATAAGAGAAAATATTCCTAACTTGAGATAACTTGGACCCTAATCTTTCTCTTTTTGTAGAGTCCGACATGTCTTTCCCGACGCCAACCGTGGCTCATTGTCATTATCCGCTGACGTCATCCGAAGAGAGCTGATTCTAGTGCCACATCTGAATCCGCTGATATCGATCCTTATGCAATCAATTCCTTGATGACATAATCTTGGAAGCTTTACCGAGGCGGGCACATAAAAAAAAAATTGCGTACCAGCGCTTGTCACATCAAAAAATCATTTTCTTGTATGATGCACTACTACACTAAACTTTACCGAGGCGGACAAAAACGATTAACCGAGGCGGGCATCGCAACCGCCTCGGTCAAAAGGTCAAGGTAAATGGGATCTTTTCCGAAGCGGTTCGATGCCCGCCTCTATAAATCGAATAAAAATATAAAAAGGAAAACCCATGATAAGCCAGCGAGCCCACACACGGGCTCGCCGAGCCATCCACACGCCATACCGCCGCTCGTCGGATCCGCTCACTGGTTTAGGCGGGGATGTTACAATGTGGTTGTCCATTAGTAAATCTGTATTTTTTTGTTTCTTCATTAATTACAGTGCCACGTCAGCTTTTTGCTTTGCTGAAAACATAATTAATAGGATAGAAACTGCCACGTCATGTAAAAATATGCCCTTAGGCGGTTAGGCCTATAATGTATAAAATTCGGTTTTCTCCAGTTATTTAGTTACCCGTGGCTAGTAACAACTGAAATCTATACCTAAGACTTTCTTTGTCTCTAATAAATCGATTCCTGAAGTTGTCTGATCAAGATTTTTATGTTTGGCCTAAACTATAGAAAAGGGTACAGATATTTATGAAACAAATAAGTGCAAATATATATTATCATCAGTTTTTTTGCCAATCATTGTTAAAAAATGTATGAGACATGCATATCAAATATAAATATATTGATACAACATTTATGTTTAAAAACTTATAACCAATGGGCAAAGTGGTCAGTCCAAGCTTATAAATGGTGACTATATTGAAATCCTAATAAGCCCTGTACTGACAATGTTGTGCTAACAATAAAGAGATTAATCTGAATTCGTTCCCTATATACTCCCTCCGTCCAAAAAGAAATTCAATTTTAGCACAGTGCTAAGTTTTAGTATCTTGAGTTTGACCTGTTATAGAAAAAAAATCAATATTTATGATAATCAAATAAATAACTTAGACTAATTATAATATATATATTTTATAATAAATTAATTTAGATTCATAAATATGAATACTATTAACTAGAAATTCGATCAAACCTGAACCATCTTTATTGGCAAGTAATCCATAGTTGTGTTTTTTTTTGACCGAGGGAGTAACTATAATTGGGATGCAACAATCATTGTAAAAGGTCCAAGTCAAGTACTGGTACTGTCAATCTGTGATTGTTGCTGGTACGGTGCAACAATCATTGGACCAGCGCATTTAATCATCATCTCATTTAATCTTGTCTACTTAGGGCGCGTTTAGTTCCGGCCGATTCTGTATTTGCACAGTATTTGATGTGACGGCAAACACCGTAGCAATTTTGTTTGTATTTGTGAATTATTGTCCAAACATAGACTAATTAGGCTCAAAAGATTCGTCTCGCAAAGTTCAACCAAACTGTACAATTAGTTTTTGATTTTATCTACATTTAGTACTTCATACATGTACCGCAAATTTGATGTAACGGAGAATCTTCTTTTTTGTATAATGTCAAAGTTGAGAGTTTTGGTGAACTAAACCAGGGCTTTCGTATCACCTGCCGCACCAACGACGTACCGTAGCTCTGAGGAGCACGTGCTACGTGCACCGAGGTAAGTAAAGCTAGTGGCGGAGGATGCCTCTTCCTGTCTGGCTAGTCAGGAGAAGCCTCCAAGCATCTAAAATGAAGATAATTTTTAGACGAAAATTATAGTTTTTGATAATATATATAACTTTTAGTTTCGAGTTTTTTATTTGAAGTTGTTAATATAAAAATCATCTTCATCCAGTACTATATGGAAAAGATACAATTTTTTATAGTTGAGGCTTATCGCAACGTTCCCATTGACGCGGTAAAATAATATTGCCATACCAACAGGAATGACGTGACAAGATTTATCATATAGAAATTATCATTTAACATAGCAGATCTTAGTACACGCCAACGCATGTGATGTGAGAGCGTGAATTTGCCGTGTCAAGTGTTGGCGCGGCTAAAAGAATTAGAAATAAAATAAAAATGGATTGGTTATTATTAAAATAAGATTTAAAAAATGATTAAAAATAAAAATGTTTTTGATGCTTGGAGGCTTCTCTCGACTAGCCACTTTGGGAGAGGCATGCTCCGCCACTAGGTTTACCTCTACTTCGATGCAAAGTAGAAAACCCCTAGCCTTTTGCATTCAGATCCTTGCAGACTTTCTATGATTATCCAACTGACAAATTAAATGTGTTGCAGTGCCAATGTCACTCTAATAATCACGTGCTAGCTCTGGTTGTCTTAGAAAAATCATATATTCCTTGTATGGTGTCAAATAAGACATTTTATATGAAAGTTGTAGCCTTCGATGAGATCTACCACCCTTTAGTTTTGAGATTTTTCATTCGAGGTCATTAACATGATCTAAAAATATGAGGATGCCTAAGTGTTGTACATGAGAATATTATACTACCTAAGTGTTGTACTTAGGTAGAAACATAAATATGAGGATGCTTCTCTACGTGGGGACGAACTACAGCAATCGAACCATGAGGATCGGACCAACAAGCCATCTAAGACTGACCTTGACAGTTCAGACCATAAAAAAACAGCCATAACTCCTTAATCCCGTAACCTTTGGAGGTGAATAAGTACCTGTTGAAAAGCTTATGAAGTCTGCTTTCTAACCCAACAAGCAGCTCGTCATTTGGCCAGCACGCGAGCGCGGGCGAGCGTGCGCGACGGCCTGCACGGGAGCGTGAGGAGCATCCGTGGCCTGCATGTCGTGGCCGGCGTGACGGCGCGCGACGGCCTGCACGGGAGCGTGGAGGGCGCTGCCTGCGCGGCGACGCAGCCTTTGCGGATGGCGAGCGCAGTAGCGCGACCTGTGCGGCGGCTAGCGCGGCAGCAAGAACCGAGGAGTCCCGTCGCGGGCTCCACCCGCGTAGGAACCACTAGTTTCCTCAACGCCAAAGTGGCCGTTTCTTCCTCCCTCGTTTCACGCGTAGATGTGGTTTCTTTCGTAAGAAACAGTTTCATCGTATCTTTTTTGAATCTGTCTGGCCAACGGGTTGTTTTAACCCCTACCAACAACCAGATTTTTTCATACATTTACACTGTTTTATAGCTATATTTACATCGTCTTATTATTATATTTACAATTATTTTTTTAGTGTAATTTCTTAGACAGAGTGATATAATTTGGGGATAATACAAATATATGCCAATTTTTTCAAAAAAAATTATAATTTTTTTCTATGGTTTCCAAACATCAAAGAAATATATGTCAAATTATTCACAAATTCTTTAGAAAATTAAAAAAAGAAATACAAAATCCACATCCAGCCAGGCCTGCGGCGTGGTGTGCATGCGCTGCCGCTGCCTCGGCTTGATTTCATTCGCGGTACGCTTTTGTCACACCCAATTTTAAGGATAAAATTGAATGCACAGAACTCGTGTGTGTCCAGAAATCCATCACACATACAAGCTGACAAATTACATAAAGTATCATCACGGTGTCTTATACATCAGAGTTATAATAAAACTTAGTCTTATACATCACAGCGGAATAATAAAAAGATAATAAAACTCTCGTGGGCGTCATCACGGGCAAGTAAATTTATAGTAATGCGCGTTAGGCTCGGATAGTGCGCTAAAGGACACAAGATTTATATTGGTTCGGGCCGAATGTCCCTACGTCCAGTTTGCTGCTGCTCGTGTTATTAGCACCGTGAACGGTCTGTAGTAAGGGGTACAAACGATCGAGAGAGGGACTGGTCCCAAGTCTCTGATGGAAGAGTTGAAAGGAGGTCAAGAGCTTCGTTGCCCCTTGACTGTGTGTAATGAGTGCGTCGTATTGTTCGGTCTTCGAGAGTCCTCTTTTATGGAGGAAGCACATCCCCTTTTATAGATCAAGGGGGTGGCTTTACAAGGATGAGGGCTTTATCTAATCTTGTGGTTCACGTCTACCCGGCCTGGTCCTTCATGCTGATGAGTGCTAAGGAAGATAAGTGCTTACAACACTGTTGATGTCCCTGTAGTGTGTCAGGTTGATTACAGAATGTTGTCCTGCTCAGGGTATGGGCTGTGGCACAGTGGTTTTGACTCATTAGCCTTTCCCTAGCCTTGCTCCGCACGTCTTCTGGTTCTTGTGAGTCTTCGTCGGAGTGTCGAGGGGTCGGGGTCCGGAGTAACGCCGAGGTCAAGGCCTTCTGGCTTTGGACCTGAGGGGTCGGAAAGCGGGCGCTGCTCCCTCGGGTCTACAGCGTGGTGACGGAATTCCCGTCGTTCGTGGAGATAGCAAATCTTCTTATGGAGTGTAGCGGTTGTCGTATATCTTCGTCGGGTTCCGTGTCCCAGGGCTGAAGGCGGCGCCTACAATTCTACAGGGTGAGGAGCACGCACCTGCACAACCTTTCGGGCCCTGCTGCGCCCGGAAGGGTCTAAAGCACCCGTCCCGTCCTCCCCTGGCAGTACTTTTCCTGCCAGGGCGCAGGGTATGGTTCTTGGAGCTATGGTTGACCCGAACGTCTTGTCTTGCCCTGTCTCTATCATCCTCGTCGTCGGGCGAAGCGGAGACCAATCCCTATCTCCTGGGCGAGACCGACCCTGCCCCTCTGGGGTCGGGCGAGGCGGAAACTATCCCTCAGCCCTCGGGCGAGACCAAACCCGCCCTAAAGGCGTCGGGCGAGACGGAGATTAGCCCTGAGTCCCTCGGGCGAGGCAGAGCCACCTCAGAGGCATCGGGCGAGACGGAGACTAATCCTCGGCCCTCGGGCGAGACCGAGCCCACCCCAAAGGCGTCGAGCGAGGTGGAACCAAGCTCCTGTCACCCCAGTAAGGGGTGAAGCAACGCTCTTGTGCGTCCAGAAGTTTTTAACGTTCGGAGGTTATTGGTTCCACCTTCTGGGGTACCCCGGTATTAGGTCCCCGACAGTAGCCCCCGAGCCTCTAGGTGATTCGAGTAGAACCGCCTGGAGGGTGTTTTTTGATTTCATCGGAGTTTCTTTGCCAGAGGGTGCGCGCGAGCGCACCCGATGGGTGTAGCCCCCGAGCCCTCGGGTGATTTGAGTAGAGTCGGCCGGGGGGTTGTATCGGTCCCTTCGTGGGTAAGGCTAAAGGACTTAATCTTTTCGTCAACTGGTCATTTTTTTGAGAGGGTCGTGGTATCCCGTTCGCGGGGAACTTATTTCCGGGCTAACCTAACTGGTGCTTGCGCCCTTGATTTCGGGTCATTCGTAGACCCTTCCTCAGTTGGGCCGGCCGCTGAGCTTCGAGGCCCTAGGTGGGCCAAGGAGGGAAAAAAAGGCCTTCGTGGCTTGCGTTTCCTAGGTGGGTAGAGAGTCCGGATTCGCCTGGGGAAGGCGAACCGTCCGCCGAGATTTTTGGGGTGAGAGGATAGGGACTGTGGGCACGTGTCCTGCGACGTGACGCGGTGGCGCGCGTGGCAGGCCTAGAGATCGAGGCAGACGGTTGCCCTTCTCACGTCCGTCGCCCCCTATAAAACCGCAGGGTTCGCCCCCAGGGTTCCGTATTTCGCTCCCCTGCCTTTGAGTCCTGAAACATCCGCCGCCAACCGCCCCAGCTCCCTGTGCTCATGTCGCTACCATCGTCCGGCTTGCGCTCGTGTTGCAGCCGTCATCAAGCTCGCGCCTGCCCTTCCCCCTATTGCTTTAATGGAGTTGTGGGGCAGATCAAGCATCACCTCCCGGCGTCTAGAGGGCCTCGTCCGCCGTGGCCTTCTCCGCCCACTGTCCGCCGTCCAGGATTGGTTGCTACCTGGCGACGAGGGTGAGCCGGTGCCGCCTGAAGGGTATGTCATCTCTTTTGCCATCTTCCATGAGCGGGGATTCAGGGTACCCGCGCATAGATTCCTTCGGGGGATGTTGGATTACTATGAGGTAGAGCTGCAACATCTAACTCCCAATGGGATTCAGCACATGGCAGCGTTTGTTGCCCTGTGCGAGGGTTTCCTGGGGATCGATCCCCATTTTGATCTGTGGCTGTATTTCTTTAACATTAGTCTGTCGAAGAGGAAGATTGGGGGGAAAGATGTGAATGCGCCGATGGGGTGTGCCAGCATTCATCTGCGCCATACCCGGTCGAAGGGTTATCCATACATGCGTCTGGCGACATCCAACAAGGGATGGCACTCGCAGTGGTTTTATGTTAGGGATGATGTGAGTGCCACCCTACCAAAGTACACTGGACGCCTTATTGTGGATGCTCTGGAGTCATGGGGTTGGGGCGTCCAGTCCAAAGAGAAGAAACACATCTCCGACCTTCTCTCCGCCCTCCAAGCCCTGAAGGGTCGGGGTGTAAAGGGGACAGGGATCATCGGTGCCTACCACGCTAGGAGGGTGGCGCCCCTGATGGCGCGTGTGCTTCCCCTGCATCGGATGATGCCCGGGATATCGTTCGAGGGGACGGTGCTTGTTGACGAGGTGCTCCCTTACTCGGAAGTGGCGCAGCGCATCAAGGAGGCGACGGAGCCAACGAAGGATTCTGCGGACAGAGTCCTCGACATTGTGTATCCGGTGCCCGGACACCCCCAATGCGGCCGGAGCCTGGATTCTTTGAATTCGTAAGCCCTCCTCTCCCATGCTCTTTTCTTTTTTCCTGGATCTCCATTTTTAACACTTGCTTTATGACGTTGGGACTAGCCGAGGGTGCTGGTCTTTAAGGATAGCCCGGTTCCACTGCCGAAGGACAAGGTCGTGGTGGCGACAAATCAACTCATGGCCGAGCGGGACAAGAAAGCAAGGGAAGAGATGAAGAAGGCGAAACGACTGAAGCAGGAGGCATGGGATCGGGGAGAGGACGTGAGCAGTGAGGACGACGACGATGACGATGATGATGATGACGACGACGAGGTAGCCGTCGGCGTGGATTGGGGCGTCCTGGAGGACGAGGACACGCTGATGAGTGGCCACCCATCCGTGCAGGGGCCCTTCCCTTTCCACGCGGAGGGAAGTAGATTGATGAGGTCAGTGGAGGCCGGCGAGTCCGCCGCTTCGCACGGCGTGCCGGCCGAGGACCGGTGGATGGGGGAGGGCAGGCCTACCACCGCCATCCCCGAGGCGACGATGGAGGGGAGCAGCTCTGGTGCTGCACCCCGTGAGACGATGGAGGGGGACGGCTCCGGTGCCGCGCCCGATGAGATGATGGAGGGGAGCGACTCCGGTGTCGCGCCCGACGAGATGAACCCCCCTATCCTAGAGCAGGGGGCAGGAATGAAACGGTCCCGCCTAGATGAGCCAGGGCAGGGATCTGGGGATCCATCCCCAAAACGCTTCCGCCGGCCGAGGACGTCAACGTAGGCTGCTGATTCCTCTGTTTTCATCCTTTTTCCATTTCAGTTTTGACTTAATGTTATTACCTTTGTGCAGGTTCTTACGGACGGGTCACCCCCCGGGGCTAGCGCCCAAGAAGAGCCTCGCCATTCAAGCGGGATAGACGGCGTCGCCTGCCATCACCCCTGTTTTGGGCAGGAGTGATGCCGACGTCGGGGCCGCGTTGGCCGACCCGACGGCGTCTGTGGTGGCGCCCACGCTCGTGGAGGTTACCGAGCAGGCGGCTTCCCTCATGGCGGACGTGGTACAGCCGGCCGAGGGCCGTATATCGCCGGTGGAGGCGGTCGTGACTGCGCCAAGCCTAGACCAGCTGGGTACGGCCGTGATAGCGCATGAGGGCGTAGTGCAATCCGTGCCACCGGAGGCCCATGTGGATCCGCCCGTGGCGCTCAAAGTGGCCCAGACGGAGGGGGATCCAGTTGGAGGATCCTCGAGCGCGGCAGTGGTGCTGCATAGGGTCAGGAGGGAGCCGCCCCCGGCCCCTTTGTCAGGAGGAGACCGCTCCCCCGCGCGGGGGGAGCCGCCGCTCCAGTGGATGGCTGCTCAGGACCCGACGTCGGCCCTTTTCTCGCTCGATGATCATTCCGAGAGCATGGAGCGGGAGGGTCTTGACATCAGGATTTCGACCATGCTGAACACCCTAGACTAGGCCAGAGGAGCCCTCCATGAGATTGTTATTCCTACTACTTAGGTATTTGCTGGGCTTTCTTCCTTCTGCGCATGTTTTTGTGTTTTCGCTTTTCTGATACCGGTCCTCTTCCTCTTCAGATTCTTGTTGCTCGTAGCCGGAAGAAGTCCCAAGAAGGATCTGCTTAGGATGAGCCCGGAGATCCGTTTGGCTTCAATCGTAGGACCCGTCGACCCTGCGAATTCCTCCCGAGGCATGGCAGTCAATTTGACCTGCAATTGATAAGGAGAGAAAGTTTATCAGTAGTTTATGATAGAACATGCCGGTCTTGCCCAGACAGTTCCAAGTGTGCCGCTTCAGGAGCAGCCAGACGGGAAAATCGACTAAATAGCCGAGACCCCCTCATCAACGCCTGCCTCCATGATGTTCCGGCCCGCGTCCAGGAGATCGCCGTTCATGGCATCCGTCATGGCGCATCGGTGGCGCTGGCCGCGACGTAGGTCCAGACCGGGTACGAGCTCCATACCATGGAGACTGGTTTCCCGATGGGCGACGGACCCCGAGGAGCACGAAGACTTGATTAAGGAGTTCGTCGATGGAGCGGAGGCCATCGTGGACATCATATCCGCTCAGGATGTGATAAACAATGTCTTCAATTAGTTTGTATTTAGGGCAAACTGATCAATGAATAAAATTTTCTGTCTTTCTTTGATTGTATCTGTGTACTTTCTGCAGTGTCAAGATTTTTCCTGCGTTTGTTTTTGCTCTATAGGTAATACATCTCGTATAGGTTTTTCTCCCTTTTGGGGTTAATTTTGAACTAAAGGCGATACCCTTCTGGTACCAGCTATTAGGGCCGATGACTGAACAAATCGGCTATCAAGTGTTGATCCAAACGCTAGAATAATATTCCTTCAAACATTTTCCATCGATCGCTTCTTGACAGGTTGCACCAGAACTCTTCAGACCAAAGTTTCAACAACTGACCGATCTAGGCCAAGCATCTCATTAAGTAAAACAATCTTTAAATTTCCTTTAATAAATATATCAACTCTAGCTTGTACTCAGGATCCAACTTAGCGCTTACATACGTCGGCTTAGGCCTATCCCTAGGACCAATGTCTATCTCTTTTAATCCATCGGCCGACATGAAGCCATGTCTTAGCTTACCACCTGTGCCATCTATTGGATTATCCATTAAAACAAACTCTCAGAGCCGATTGCTTGGATCGGCTGTTGGCTTTCATTATTGATCTTAATGAAGCCTCCTTTCCACAGCTTGCCAGAAAAACACTCAAAGTCTTCTAGTTCCCAATACACTGGATCGGCTGTTGCGATACTCACAGATTCATCAGCGCGAACCAGCTCAACACCATCTCCATGTCACTGAATCAAACATTGATGCATGGTTGATGGTACACAACAATTTACATGAATCCAGTCACAACCAAGGAGTAGACTGTATGAACCTTTTTCCATTAATGACGAAGAATGCGGTGAGTAAAGTCTTACTTCCGATTATCAATTCGACGTTCATTGCCCCCCTGGTCTTGGATGCATCATCCCCAAAATCCTTAAGCATCACGTCGGTCTCAATCAAATCTCCTGGTCCCTTGCCAAGTTTACGAAAAGTGGTGTAAGGCATAAGATTGACAGAAGCAGCTCCATCTACCAACATCCAGCTCATCGGCTTCCCATCAACAAAACCTTTTACATATAATGCCTTTAAGTGCCGATGCTTGACTGGCTTATCAAATATAGCCTGCTGTATCACTGTTAACTTGGCAACTATTTCATCATACTCCGATTTATCAAAATACGAATAGACTTCTTGGTCTGCTAGAGCTCTAAATTCTGATGGTAATAGAAAAGCCATTTGGATATTAGCCGATGGTTGACCCCTATCGACTTTTGTTTAGCACGCCACACTTGAGGTCTACCAGATGCCTGAACCTATCCTAACTCTCTATTCCTTAGGCGTTGTACCCTTCTTTTCTGGCTTCTTGTCAAACCTCTTGGACACCATTGCCCTTCCTGCTAAACATATTCTTCCTCATTACTTTTTTCTTCATAATTAGCCCAGTTTTGATCAACAACTCGCTTCCCAAGCCGATCATGAGCACTTATATTTTTAAGCGCCGATCCATATTATTATTATGATACTCATGTTGAGCATGGATCGACCGGCGGTTGGCTTGAGATTGCCTAAACTCCCAATATTGCTCGCTGCACTCTGGGCAGTTATTTCTCTCTTTCTCCTATTGATGCTGGTATTCTTTCTCTTCTAGCCATCGCTGATAATCCTTCTCCTTCTACCGTTGCCATTTGTTCAACAAAATTCGAGATGTGACATGCGGCCTTATTGCCCTGTCCCTTGACATCTCTCCCTGTTCGTATCGACTCTTTTCTTGGTCACGACGCCTTCTAACCTCTCTATATTCATCAGCCGATATTTGCATCTCGGGATCGACTATTCTAGTTTTTTTACTCTGGTCGATGTCAGGACCTTAGTCTTTCCTTTGAGCAGCCTAGCATCAACCATATTTTGATCTCTTGGAAAAGGATTATGATCAACTTTTATCTTTCGAGGTGTATCAAATTTGAGCCTTCCTTACTGAATAGCCCTCTGTATATGCTGTCGGAAAACTCTACACTCATTAGTAGAATGAGAAGTAGCGTTGTGAAATTTGCATAACTTCTTATTCTTCAACTAATCAGGAGGTAACATAACATGATTGTCAGGCAACTTGATCTGTCCCTTTTTAAGCAAGAAATCGAAGAGCTTGTCCGATTTTGTGACGTCGAAATCATAGCTCTCTTCGACTCTTTTTCCCTAAGGATTTGGCACCATTGCTGTCTTCTTACCCCAATTCCATTCGACCGCAGCAATTTCTTCTTCTTTGTCATCCTCATAGCTGTCATCGACCGAATATGGATTATAGGCTTCGGCAATTGTAGTACTTTTCTAGAATCGTGTATCTCTATGCATATTCTGGAATTGGCTATTGAGCACTGCCACTCGTTGAGCCAACTGACCCAAGTTGTCAAATTCTTGCCCCAACAGCTTCTCTCTCCATGTTGACAACATCCTTGAATGGCCAAAGCAGCTAGCTGATCATCAGTCAAGTTCAATGAGAAGCATAAATTCCTGGTCTCTCGGAACCTCTGAAGAAACTCGGTGCCTGATTCATTAGTTCTCTGCCTTATGGTCGTCAAATTGGTAATTTTCTTTTCTCCTATCCTAGTATAAAAATATGTATAAAACTTCTTCTCTAGGTCAGCCTAATTGGCAATGAAATTGACTGGTAGTGATGAAAACCAAGTGAAGGCTGGTCCTGACAGGGACAAGGAGAAGAAACGAACTCGATGGGCCTCTTCAATGGATGCTTCACCCAATTGTATAAGATTCCGACTGTCATGTTCTATTATACTTATGCTATCTTGGCCAGTGAACTTAGCAAACTCCGAGAGCCTGTAATTTATTGGAAGAGCGACCAAATCATACAAATCTGGATATGGACGTTTGTACAAAAAGGTCTGCCCTTTTGGCTTCAAACCGAACTGATTCTTCATCATCTCGGTTACTCTGAGCAACAACTCATCAGCACTTGAACCTAGACTTCTCTACAATTGTTGACCCATCTGTAGATTAAAATTTCAGGTACCTTGATACCCCAGATTTGGAATCATATGAAGGGTATTGTAATCTATGCCATAATGATATCCTTGTGGAATCTCTATCTGCTGGTGAAAGCTCTAGTTTGGTTTTGGTAAATTGATGAAACCCTAAGTACTAACCTAATTTATCATGTGATCATGAAATAGGTAGCACACTTCAAGTGGAGAAGCTAATGAAGATCATAACATGACAATGGTGATGGCATGGCGATGATCAAGGGCTTAAACTTGAAAAGAAGAAAGAGAAAAACAAAAAGCTCAAGGCAAAGGTATAATTTGTTGGAGCTATTTTGTTTTGGTGATCAAGACACTTAGAGAGTGTGATCACATTTAGGTTTGATAGCCGTACTATTAAGAGGGGTGAAACTCATATCGAAATGGGGTTATCAAAGTGCTACTAGATGCTCTAACTCAATGCATATGCATTTAGGATCTAGTGGAGTGCTAACACCCTTGAAAATGTTTGTGAAAATATGCTAACACATGTGCATGAGGTGATACACTTGGTGGTTAGCACAATTGAGCAAGGGTGAAGAAGACAGAGGAGATGCCAGCGTCGATCCAGTGACCGGACGCTGGATCTGAATGCACCGGACGCTGACTGCCTGTGTCCGGTCACGCTGACCTGGTGGTACAGTAGCTAGGGTACTCCACCGGACGCTGGGCTGTGTCCGGTCGAGGTGGACCAGATGCGTCCGGTCAAGGAAAAACGGATTTGGACCCTTACTGTACTCGACCGAACGCTGAGGCTCCAGGGTCCGGTCAGTTTTGCCAGAGCATCCGGTCGGCACTTAGCCGTTGTGATCTGATGATTCAGTTTTAACTCAGAGTGACACGTGGCATAAATCAGTGGACCGGACGCTGGGTCCAGGGTCCGGTCAGTATGACCAGAGCGTCCGGTCAGAGCGCAGTGTGCCCAGTAAAGGGGTATAACGACTCTATTTCATGGGGGGCTTCTATTTAAGCCCTATGGCCAGCTATGGCTCACATCTTTGGCCATTTTCATTGACATAGCAACCTTGTGAGCTAAGCCAAAGCCCTCCCACTCATCTCCATCATTGATTCATCATCATAGTAAGATTAGGAGTGATCCAAGTGCATTGCTTGAGTGATTGCATCTAGAGGCACTTGGTGTTCGTGTTTCACTGCGGATTTCGCTTGTTACTCTTGGTGGTTGCCGCCACATAGACGGCTTGGAGCAGCGAGGATCGTTGAGCGGAGGGTGGTGATTATCTCTGGCTCCGATCGTGGTGATTGTGAGGGGTTCTTGACCTTTCCCCGACGGAGCGCCAAAAGGTACTCTAGTGGATTGCTCGTGGCCTGTGTGATCCTCATCTTGTGTTGGTTATGCGGCACCCTATTGAGGGTTTGGCGTGTGAAGCCAATTAGCGCGTGAACCTCCAAGTGAGTGAATCGCCACAACGAGGAGTAGCTTGCCGGCAAGCAAGTGAACCTCGGTAAAAATCATCGTGTTCATCATTTGATTCCGAGGTGATTAGTCTTCATTGTTATTCACACTTGTGATTGATTGGTTCATACATCTACACGGCGGTATAACCTTCTTGCCTACTCTTTACATTACCGCAAACTAGTTGTCAAGCTCTTTAGTGTAACTAGTTGTGAGAGCTTGTTACTTTGGTTAGTGTGGCTCTTTAGTTAGCATTTAAGAGCACACTAACTTAGTGTAGTGATATAGCTATTGTGTGGATATACTCCATCTAAACTAGAATTGTGGTAGGTGGCTTGCATTTTGGTAGGCTAGCGCAAAACTCGCTTCGCCTCATAATTGTCTAATCCTTTTGTTAAGTGTTGTTGTAGAAATTTTATTAGGCTATTCACCCCCTCCAGCCATTAGGACCTTTTAGCTGGGTCCTTTGCTGGTTTGCTGCTTGAAGTCTCTGGTTGTAGATGCCAGGATCTGTGTCTTTATGAATCCTTTGGACTAATGACGCTATTTTTTGAGTCGACGACGGTATTTGGCCTGATGTGTCAAAATCGACCATTTGATTTTGAACTTGCCCCGTCGGCTGTTGCATATGCTGTACTGACGATCCAGGATTATACTACATCTAATTAGTAGTAGCACCCTGAACTTGCTCAGATAAGCTCTAAACTGCCTGAGCATCATTATTACCAGCTGGAGCTGCTTCTTGATGGCTAGTACTGGCTTGATTAGTCCCCTAAGTCGACGGATATAGAATATTATAGTAAACCGGTCTAACCTGATCAATTGGATATCCATGAAACATCTTTTTCATGGTATTATGGAATGTATTCAGGAAAACTGCATTATGGTTCAATATGGCATCATGAACGGATTTGTTTATAGCCTCTACGAAGAAACGCCTATCTTCAGCTTCGTCTGCATCTGACTGTCCATGCAACAAAACTCTTGGCAGTGGATATTTCTGAACAACTTTATTGTCACATGTCTTGGTGTAGGACAACAAACACTTGTTCTAAAATTTTTCTATAGCTTTGCTAATGACATCTTTATCTTCATCAGGTAGGTCTTCATAAGGCACCATAAGGATGTCACTATTGTTGTATGGCATCATGATGATTGTGGGGTCCCACCGGGCGTGCCAGAACGTGTGTCGGCGCAAAAACGTGTCAATGCGCCTGGCACACAACAGGCCAGAAGGATCTGCTTAGGATGAGTCCAGAGATTCGCTTGGCTTCAATCGCAGGACCCGTCGACCCTACGAATTCCTCTCGAGGCGTGCTAGTCAATTTGACCTGCAATTGACAAGGATAGAAAGTTTATCAGTAGTTTAAGGTGGAACATGCCGGTCTTGCCCAGACAGTTCCAAGTGTGCCGCTTCGGGAGCAGCCAGACAGAAAAATCGACTAAATAGCCGATATGCAAAGAAATCGGCTGTTGCGGACTGTAAAGCTTGTGGGTCATGATTAATTTTATGTTGACAAGTACAATGCACCAGATGTATGTAAAATCATCAGCTAGGTGGGTATTACCGGTGTAAAGCATTGAGCCGATGAATCTAACGAGAAAGTATATAACATGCGAACAAATCGACTGTGTAGTACAAATGTATCTACAAACGCTCTAAATCTAATCTATTATCATCAACAGTGAGGTTCGACCGAATCGATGGCAGCTATGATGATAATAACAAACTAAAACCGAAGAATCTGCAAAACCATCTATACATTGACAGGCTTTCCAAAGAACATGCTATATGTATGAAAGCTCAAGCGGAATCGGCTAAAATAGCCGATTTAGGTAGAAAGGGGACTACAGCATGTGAACAATCGACTATTTAACATGCATAGATCTATGAACTCATTAGACTTAACCTGTTATCTCTAACAGTGGGGTTCGACTGGATCGATGGCAGCCGTGATAAATACAACAAATTAAACCTTTAAAGTAAATAGATCTATTCACATTTAACAGAATCATGGAAACACACTGTAGGCGTTAAAGCATAGGCGATCGGCTATTTAGCCGATGCAGGCATAGCAAACAGTTAAGGTCACGCTTGATCGAAAATAAATCTACCAACTAGCATCCTCCGATCTAAAGTGCCATCAGTGGGGATCGACCGGATCGTTATAGCCGTAGTAGTGAACTATAGACCGGATTTAACTAGCCAACAAACATCCTCAAGATCAGACATGGCTTAACCACGTACTATGCACGATCAAGATCGAAGTAGAATAGCCGATGAAATATAACCCGTCACTCAAAGTAAGAAACATTGTATTGTAACAAAGCAAACCACAGACTAAAAAGGATATGAGGCCGATCTAGATCGATCTCGACTGGGCAGGTTGATGTTGCTGAAAACTAATGACAATAAGAGCATCAGCAAGATCGGTAACTTGATGAATCTACCCGAAAGACGCCACTCTTAGGTAGAGCCGATAACTTGACCTTAATCTAATTCGAGCAGTGGAGGTCGAACTTAACCGATGCAGCCGTACTTGAACTAGATAAAGATCGATAACTAACTTATGCTAGGGCTTACAGTGGAGGTCAAACTTAACCGATGCAGCCTTACAAACCAAAGCATAAGCCATGACAGTACTTACAGACAAGCCAGAGGTCGGCTGGACCGATGCAGCCCTGCTTGTTGAAGAACTCGCTGAGATCTACACTACTCCTAAGGGTTGGCATAAAGCTGAAAAAAGTAATTTGTATTGATTGATTGGATGTCCTTTTACAATAGCCGGGGTCCAATATTTATACCCGGAACCTAAGCATGAATCCTACTCAAGTACGATTCATTACAACCTTTGGTATAAGAGAAAATATTCCTAACTTGAGATAACTTGGACCCTAATCTTTCTCTTTTTGTAGAGTCCGACATGTCTTTCCCGACGCCAACCGTGGCTCATTGTCATTATCCGCTGACGTCATCCGAAGAGAGCTGATTCTAGTGCCACATCTGAATCCGCTGATATCGATCCTTATGCAATCAATTCCTTGATGACATAATCTTGGAAGCTTTACCGAGGCGGGCACATAAAAAAAAAATTGCGTACCAGCGCTTGTCACATCAAAAAATCATTTTCTTGTATGATGCACTACTACACTAAACTTTACCGAGGCGGACAAAAACGATTAACCGAGGCGGGCATCGCAACCGCCTCGGTCAAAAGGTCAAGGTAAATGGGATCTTTTCCGAAGCGGTTCGATGCCCGCCTCTATAAATCGAATAAAAATATAAAAAGGAAAACCCATGATAAGCCAGCGAGCCCACACACGGGCTCGCCGAGCCATCCACACGCCATACCGCCGCTCGTCGGATCCGCTCACTGGTTTAGGCGGGGATGTTACAATGTGGTTGTCCATTAGTAAATCTGTATTTTTTTGTTTCTTCATTAATTACAGTGCCACGTCAGCTTTTTGCTTTGCTGAAAACATAATTAATAGGATAGAAACTGCCACGTCATGTAAAAATATGCCCTTAGGCGGTTAGGCCTATAATGTATAAAATTCGGTTTTCTCCAGTTATTTAGTTACCCGTGGCTAGTAACAACTGAAATCTATACCTAAGACTTTCTTTGTCTCTAATAAATCGATTCCTGAAGTTGTCTGATCAAGATTTTTATGTTTGGCCTAAACTATAGAAAAGGGTACAGATATTTATGAAACAAATAAGTGCAAATATATATTATCATCAGTTTTTTTGCCAATCATTGTTAAAAAATGTATGAGACATGCATATCAAATATAAATATATTGATACAACATTTATGTTTAAAAACTTATAACCAATGGGCAAAGTGGTCAGTCCAAGCTTATAAATGGTGACTATATTGAAATCCTAATAAGCCCTGTACTGACAATGTTGTGCTAACAATAAAGAGATTAATCTGAATTCGTTCCCTATATACTCCCTCCGTCCAAAAAGAAATTCAATTTTAGCACAGTGCTAAGTTTTAGTATCTTGAGTTTGACCTGTTATAGAAAAAAAATCAATATTTATGATAATCAAATAAATAACTTAGACTAATTATAATATATATATTTTATAATAAATTAATTTAGATTCATAAATATGAATACTATTAACTAGAAATTCGATCAAACCTGAACCATCTTTATTGGCAAGTAATCCATAGTTGTGTTTTTTTTTGACCGAGGGAGTAACTATAATTGGGATGCAACAATCATTGTAAAAGGTCCAAGTCAAGTACTGGTACTGTCAATCTGTGATTGTTGCTGGTACGGTGCAACAATCATTGGACCAGCGCATTTAATCATCATCTCATTTAATCTTGTCTACTTAGGGCGCGTTTAGTTCCGGCCGATTCTGTATTTGCACAGTATTTGATGTGACGGCAAACACCGTAGCAATTTTGTTTGTATTTGTGAATTATTGTCCAAACATAGACTAATTAGGCTCAAAAGATTCGTCTCGCAAAGTTCAACCAAACTGTACAATTAGTTTTTGATTTTATCTACATTTAGTACTTCATACATGTACCGCAAATTTGATGTAACGGAGAATCTTCTTTTTTGTATAATGTCAAAGTTGAGAGTTTTGGTGAACTAAACCAGGGCTTTCGTATCACCTGCCGCACCAACGACGTACCGTAGCTCTGAGGAGCACGTGCTACGTGCACCGAGGTAAGTAAAGCTAGTGGCGGAGGATGCCTCTTCCTGTCTGGCTAGTCAGGAGAAGCCTCCAAGCATCTAAAATGAAGATAATTTTTAGACGAAAATTATAGTTTTTGATAATATATATAACTTTTAGTTTCGAGTTTTTTATTTGAAGTTGTTAATATAAAAATCATCTTCATCCAGTACTATATGGAAAAGATACAATTTTTTATAGTTGAGGCTTATCGCAACGTTCCCATTGACGCGGTAAAATAATATTGCCATACCAACAGGAATGACGTGACAAGATTTATCATATAGAAATTATCATTTAACATAGCAGATCTTAGTACACGCCAACGCATGTGATGTGAGAGCGTGAATTTGCCGTGTCAAGTGTTGGCGCGGCTAAAAGAATTAGAAATAAAATAAAAATGGATTGGTTATTATTAAAATAAGATTTAAAAAATGATTAAAAATAAAAATGTTTTTGATGCTTGGAGGCTTCTCTCGACTAGCCACTTTGGGAGAGGCATGCTCCGCCACTAGGTTTACCTCTACTTCGATGCAAAGTAGAAAACCCCTAGCCTTTTGCATTCAGATCCTTGCAGACTTTCTATGATTATCCAACTGACAAATTAAATGTGTTGCAGTGCCAATGTCACTCTAATAATCACGTGCTAGCTCTGGTTGTCTTAGAAAAATCATATATTCCTTGTATGGTGTCAAATAAGACATTTTATATGAAAGTTGTAGCCTTCGATGAGATCTACCACCCTTTAGTTTTGAGATTTTTCATTCGAGGTCATTAACATGATCTAAAAATATGAGGATGCCTAAGTGTTGTACATGAGAATATTATACTACCTAAGTGTTGTACTTAGGTAGAAACATAAATATGAGGATGCTTCTCTACGTGGGGACGAACTACAGCAATCGAACCATGAGGATCGGACCAACAAGCCATCTAAGACTGACCTTGACAGTTCAGACCATAAAAAAACAGCCATAACTCCTTAATCCCGTAACCTTTGGAGGTGAATAAGTACCTGTTGAAAAGCTTATGAAGTCTGCTTTCTAACCCAACAAGCAGCTCGTCATTTGGCCAGCACGCGAGCGCGGGCGAGCGTGCGCGACGGCCTGCACGGGAGCGTGAGGAGCATCCGTGGCCTGCATGTCGTGGCCGGCGTGACGGCGCGCGACGGCCTGCACGGGAGCGTGGAGGGCGCTGCCTGCGCGGCGACGCAGCCTTTGCGGATGGCGAGCGCAGTAGCGCGACCTGTGCGGCGGCTAGCGCGGCAGCAAGAACCGAGGAGTCCCGTCGCGGGCTCCACCCGCGTAGGAACCACTAGTTTCCTCAACGCCAAAGTGGCCGTTTCTTCCTCCCTCGTTTCACGCGTAGATGTGGTTTCTTTCGTAAGAAACAGTTTCATCGTATCTTTTTTGAATCTGTCTGGCCAACGGGTTGTTTTAACCCCTACCAACAACCAGATTTTTTCATACATTTACACTGTTTTATAGCTATATTTACATCGTCTTATTATTATATTTACAATTATTTTTTTAGTGTAATTTCTTAGACAGAGTGATATAATTTGGGGATAATACAAATATATGCCAATTTTTTCAAAAAAAATTATAATTTTTTTCTATGGTTTCCAAACATCAAAGAAATATATGTCAAATTATTCACAAATTCTTTAGAAAATTAAAAAAAGAAATACAAAATCCACATCCAGCCAGGCCTGCGGCGTGGTGTGCATGCGCTGCCGCTGCCTCGGCTTGATTTCATTCGCGGTACGCTTTTGTCACACCCAATTTTAAGGATAAAATTGAATGCACAGAACTCGTGTGTGTCCAGAAATCCATCACACATACAAGCTGACAAATTACATAAAGTATCATCACGGTGTCTTATACATCAGAGTTATAATAAAACTTAGTCTTATACATCACAGCGGAATAATAAAAAGATAATAAAACTCTCGTGGGCGTCATCACGGGCAAGTAAATTTATAGTAATGCGCGTTAGGCTCGGATAGTGCGCTAAAGGACACAAGATTTATATTGGTTCGGGCCGAATGTCCCTACGTCCAGTTTGCTGCTGCTCGTGTTATTAGCACCGTGAACGGTCTGTAGTAAGGGGTACAAACGATCGAGAGAGGGACTGGTCCCAAGTCTCTGATGGAAGAGTTGAAAGGAGGTCAAGAGCTTCGTTGCCCCTTGACTGTGTGTAATGAGTGCGTCGTATTGTTCGGTCTTCGAGAGTCCTCTTTTATGGAGGAAGCACATCCCCTTTTATAGATCAAGGGGGTGGCTTTACAAGGATGAGGGCTTTATCTAATCTTGTGGTTCACGTCTACCCGGCCTGGTCCTTCATGCTGATGAGTGCTAAGGAAGATAAGTGCTTACAACACTGTTGATGTCCCTGTAGTGTGTCAGGTTGATTACAGAATGTTGTCCTGCTCAGGGTATGGGCTGTGGCACAGTGGTTTTGACTCATTAGCCTTTCCCTAGCCTTGCTCCGCACGTCTTCTGGTTCTTGTGAGTCTTCGTCGGAGTGTCGAGGGGTCGGGGTCCGGAGTAACGCCGAGGTCAAGGCCTTCTGGCTTTGGACCTGAGGGGTCGGAAAGCGGGCGCTGCTCCCTCGGGTCTACAGCGTGGTGACGGAATTCCCGTCGTTCGTGGAGATAGCAAATCTTCTTATGGAGTGTAGCGGTTGTCGTATATCTTCGTCGGGTTCCGTGTCCCAGGGCTGAAGGCGGCGCCTACAATTCTACAGGGTGAGGAGCACGCACCTGCACAACCTTTCGGGCCCTGCTGCGCCCGGAAGGGTCTAAAGCACCCGTCCCGTCCTCCCCTGGCAGTACTTTTCCTGCCAGGGCGCAGGGTATGGTTCTTGGAGCTATGGTTGACCCGAACGTCTTGTCTTGCCCTGTCTCTATCATCCTCGTCGTCGGGCGAAGCGGAGACCAATCCCTATCTCCTGGGCGAGACCGACCCTGCCCCTCTGGGGTCGGGCGAGGCGGAAACTATCCCTCAGCCCTCGGGCGAGACCAAACCCGCCCTAAAGGCGTCGGGCGAGACGGAGATTAGCCCTGAGTCCCTCGGGCGAGGCAGAGCCACCTCAGAGGCATCGGGCGAGACGGAGACTAATCCTCGGCCCTCGGGCGAGACCGAGCCCACCCCAAAGGCGTCGAGCGAGGTGGAACCAAGCTCCTGTCACCCCAGTAAGGGGTGAAGCAACGCTCTTGTGCGTCCAGAAGTTTTTAACGTTCGGAGGTTATTGGTTCCACCTTCTGGGGTACCCCGGTATTAGGTCCCCGACAGTAGCCCCCGAGCCTCTAGGTGATTCGAGTAGAACCGCCTGGAGGGTGTTTTTTGATTTCATCGGAGTTTCTTTGCCAGAGGGTGCGCGCGAGCGCACCCGATGGGTGTAGCCCCCGAGCCCTCGGGTGATTTGAGTAGAGTCGGCCGGGGGGTTGTATCGGTCCCTTCGTGGGTAAGGCTAAAGGACTTAATCTTTTCGTCAACTGGTCATTTTTTTGAGAGGGTCGTGGTATCCCGTTCGCGGGGAACTTATTTCCGGGCTAACCTAACTGGTGCTTGCGCCCTTGATTTCGGGTCATTCGTAGACCCTTCCTCAGTTGGGCCGGCCGCTGAGCTTCGAGGCCCTAGGTGGGCCAAGGAGGGAAAAAAAGGCCTTCGTGGCTTGCGTTTCCTAGGTGGGTAGAGAGTCCGGATTCGCCTGGGGAAGGCGAACCGTCCGCCGAGATTTTTGGGGTGAGAGGATAGGGACTGTGGGCACGTGTCCTGCGACGTGACGCGGTGGCGCGCGTGGCAGGCCTAGAGATCGAGGCAGACGGTTGCCCTTCTCACGTCCGTCGCCCCCTATAAAACCGCAGGGTTCGCCCCCAGGGTTCCGTATTTCGCTCCCCTGCCTTTGAGTCCTGAAACATCCGCCGCCAACCGCCCCAGCTCCCTGTGCTCATGTCGCTACCATCGTCCGGCTTGCGCTCGTGTTGCAGCCGTCATCAAGCTCGCGCCTGCCCTTCCCCCTATTGCTTTAATGGAGTTGTGGGGCAGATCAAGCATCACCTCCCGGCGTCTAGAGGGCCTCGTCCGCCGTGGCCTTCTCCGCCCACTGTCCGCCGTCCAGGATTGGTTGCTACCTGGCGACGAGGGTGAGCCGGTGCCGCCTGAAGGGTATGTCATCTCTTTTGCCATCTTCCATGAGCGGGGATTCAGGGTACCCGCGCATAGATTCCTTCGGGGGATGTTGGATTACTATGAGGTAGAGCTGCAACATCTAACTCCCAATGGGATTCAGCACATGGCAGCGTTTGTTGCCCTGTGCGAGGGTTTCCTGGGGATCGATCCCCATTTTGATCTGTGGCTGTATTTCTTTAACATTAGTCTGTCGAAGAGGAAGATTGGGGGGAAAGATGTGAATGCGCCGATGGGGTGTGCCAGCATTCATCTGCGCCATACCCGGTCGAAGGGTTATCCATACATGCGTCTGGCGACATCCAACAAGGGATGGCACTCGCAGTGGTTTTATGTTAGGGATGATGTGAGTGCCACCCTACCAAAGTACACTGGACGCCTTATTGTGGATGCTCTGGAGTCATGGGGTTGGGGCGTCCAGTCCAAAGAGAAGAAACACATCTCCGACCTTCTCTCCGCCCTCCAAGCCCTGAAGGGTCGGGGTGTAAAGGGGACAGGGATCATCGGTGCCTACCACGCTAGGAGGGTGGCGCCCCTGATGGCGCGTGTGCTTCCCCTGCATCGGATGATGCCCGGGATATCGTTCGAGGGGACGGTGCTTGTTGACGAGGTGCTCCCTTACTCGGAAGTGGCGCAGCGCATCAAGGAGGCGACGGAGCCAACGAAGGATTCTGCGGACAGAGTCCTCGACATTGTGTATCCGGTGCCCGGACACCCCCAATGCGGCCGGAGCCTGGATTCTTTGAATTCGTAAGCCCTCCTCTCCCATGCTCTTTTCTTTTTTCCTGGATCTCCATTTTTAACACTTGCTTTATGACGTTGGGACTAGCCGAGGGTGCTGGTCTTTAAGGATAGCCCGGTTCCACTGCCGAAGGACAAGGTCGTGGTGGCGACAAATCAACTCATGGCCGAGCGGGACAAGAAAGCAAGGGAAGAGATGAAGAAGGCGAAACGACTGAAGCAGGAGGCATGGGATCGGGGAGAGGACGTGAGCAGTGAGGACGACGACGATGACGATGATGATGATGACGACGACGAGGTAGCCGTCGGCGTGGATTGGGGCGTCCTGGAGGACGAGGACACGCTGATGAGTGGCCACCCATCCGTGCAGGGGCCCTTCCCTTTCCACGCGGAGGGAAGTAGATTGATGAGGTCAGTGGAGGCCGGCGAGTCCGCCGCTTCGCACGGCGTGCCGGCCGAGGACCGGTGGATGGGGGAGGGCAGGCCTACCACCGCCATCCCCGAGGCGACGATGGAGGGGAGCAGCTCTGGTGCTGCACCCCGTGAGACGATGGAGGGGGACGGCTCCGGTGCCGCGCCCGATGAGATGATGGAGGGGAGCGACTCCGGTGTCGCGCCCGACGAGATGAACCCCCCTATCCTAGAGCAGGGGGCAGGAATGAAACGGTCCCGCCTAGATGAGCCAGGGCAGGGATCTGGGGATCCATCCCCAAAACGCTTCCGCCGGCCGAGGACGTCAACGTAGGCTGCTGATTCCTCTGTTTTCATCCTTTTTCCATTTCAGTTTTGACTTAATGTTATTACCTTTGTGCAGGTTCTTACGGACGGGTCACCCCCCGGGGCTAGCGCCCAAGAAGAGCCTCGCCATTCAAGCGGGATAGACGGCGTCGCCTGCCATCACCCCTGTTTTGGGCAGGAGTGATGCCGACGTCGGGGCCGCGTTGGCCGACCCGACGGCGTCTGTGGTGGCGCCCACGCTCGTGGAGGTTACCGAGCAGGCGGCTTCCCTCATGGCGGACGTGGTACAGCCGGCCGAGGGCCGTATATCGCCGGTGGAGGCGGTCGTGACTGCGCCAAGCCTAGACCAGCTGGGTACGGCCGTGATAGCGCATGAGGGCGTAGTGCAATCCGTGCCACCGGAGGCCCATGTGGATCCGCCCGTGGCGCTCAAAGTGGCCCAGACGGAGGGGGATCCAGTTGGAGGATCCTCGAGCGCGGCAGTGGTGCTGCATAGGGTCAGGAGGGAGCCGCCCCCGGCCCCTTTGTCAGGAGGAGACCGCTCCCCCGCGCGGGGGGAGCCGCCGCTCCAGTGGATGGCTGCTCAGGACCCGACGTCGGCCCTTTTCTCGCTCGATGATCATTCCGAGAGCATGGAGCGGGAGGGTCTTGACATCAGGATTTCGACCATGCTGAACACCCTAGACTAGGCCAGAGGAGCCCTCCATGAGATTGTTATTCCTACTACTTAGGTATTTGCTGGGCTTTCTTCCTTCTGCGCATGTTTTTGTGTTTTCGCTTTTCTGATACCGGTCCTCTTCCTCTTCAGATTCTTGTTGCTCGTAGCCGGAAGAAGTCCCAATTTCTCCGTGAGCAGAAGGCAGAGAGGGATCGCCTTTTCGAGGAGGCCCGGCTGCGAGCAGACATGGCCGCCCAGCTTGCTACCGCCTAGGAGTGGGAGGCCCAGGCGCATCAGGACGTGGAGGAGGCCCATGGGATGTTCGAGGATCTGTCGGCGAGGTCTAAGCTGGATGGGGAGGAGATTGCCAGGCTCCAGAAAGAGCGAGACGAGCTGCTGCAGAAGAATGCCACGGTCAATGAGAAGGCCGGCGAAGTCCTGAAGGAGCTGGAGATGGAGCGGGAACTCCGGCGGGAGGCCGAGAGCAGGGCCACGACCCTCCAGCAGAAGGTGGACGAGGATATCGTGGTGGTCCGCTCTCTCTGGGCGGAGCTCGGTGACACGGTGAACCGTAGGTCGAGAGCTAAGAACGTCTCCACCAAGCTGGAAAAAGAGGCTGCCTATGCGTGAAGGGCCCTTCAGGTTGAGAGTGATGAGCACGATCTTCTACAAGCTGCGGTCGGGGTGGTCCTTAATGCCCTGAATGTGACGGAGCCGGTGGAGACCAGCCCGCTCGCGGCTCGTGTCGCAGGTATCACGGCTCGGGTGGGCTAGCTCGAGGAGAGTGCCTTTCACACCGGGATTACCCAGGCCTTCACCGTCGCCCACGCCCATTACGAGAAGGAAATAAACCTGAAGGTGATGAGCGAAGGCTTCCCGTCCACCTACGAGGATGAAGAGCTAGAGGAAATGGAGAAGATGGTTGCTCCCCTTGCGAAGAACCTGGCAGACAATCTGAAAGAGATGGTTCTCCCTCCGCGGGAATAATTAGTCGAACAATTTTGAGAACAACATATGTGTAATATGTGGACAAGTGTCAGTATTTTTCGAGTCTGGACGTTTTTCATGATTTTGCGTCATAATTTTGTTTTGTTTGATGTTTTACGATCTTACCAATCTGTTCCCCTGAATTATACCGCTGGTTATAATGCGAGGAGAGTGTTCTGAAAGAAAGAAAGGAGGTAGCCGTACCTTAACCAGCCCCCGAGTAAGGTCCGACCCCCTGCATTTGCAGGGGTCGGGAGTTACTGGAGATCGGAACTTTGGTTTTGGTGACAGGGTCGACGAAGTCCATGGATGTTATCGCAATATTCCCCGCCCTGTCTTCCAACAGAAATCCCCAACTGGGGACTCTATGGGCTCGGCAAGGTGGGGCCTTCGAACCTGTGTCCCTGTATTGTTTGGCTCAAGCCCCCGAGCCTTGTTAGGGTCTAATAGGGGTTGGCCGTTATTTGCGTGTTACCCCATCCTCGGTTTTCGCAATCGGAGGGGCTGAGTGAACGACACTTGCCTCGACGGCTCGAGTGTCGCGCTCAACGAGCTCACTAACGGGTACGTTCGTGTGGAATCCGGGTCCATCATTTGCTGATGGGGTCGGTAGAGCCCTCTGGTGGCACTCCACAACTTCTTAACCCGCCTCCCGGTAGATGCCTGAGTCGTTCGATAAGCTCAGGGGGCCCGATGGCCTCTCCTCGATGGAGATTCTGTGGGTTTGGCTCGGGGTTAGAATCGAACGAGAGAAGGTCGAGACGTCCCTGTTCGCTTCTGAGCGGGGTCAGGCAGGGCCGCTGGGGCTTGTCTCGGTTATCTCTCCTTGGCTCTGTTCGGCGTGAGGCGGCCTCGAGCCCTTCGCGGGCCAACCTTCGAACCTCAGCCTATGGTCGCCTATATCGAATGAGGCAACAGCCATTTCGTGGTGCGACATGAAGCATTGGGATGTTTTGCCTATGTATAATATAATCAAAACGAAGGAGGGGTCGACAATGTTACCTTGGCGGTATGAGTGACGAAAGGCTCTTACAAAACGTGTCCGCGTGGGGTTCGGACCCTGATGTTCGCGATGAGGTTGGAGTAACCTGCATAAGAATTGCTATTCTTTGTTTTTCGTGTCTCGGTGGCGATCCGAGCCGTTTAATTAACTTAGGGAACCTGACAGCTTCTCCTTTGGGAGAGACTCTGTAGGTGGACCCCTCCGAACCCTTCTTGAGAAGGCAGACGTTGAAGTTGGAGACGCGAGGGGAGCTTGAGCATGGTTTTTCTGGTGAACGAAAAACATCGTAGGGAGGGGTCGGGTGTAGAGGATGTCTAGACTGGTAGTCATCCTCGGCAGCCCCCGAGTGATGTTCATGTCCCCGCCGTTTGACGGGGTCGGAAACTCATGAATGAATTTTAACGTATAAAGTAAGAACGCTGAGAGGCTTACCATTCTTTGGACGTTCGTTTGTTGTGTCTACTGGGCCAAACGGCCGGCCCAGGAGATCCAAAAGGTCCTATCATCGGATCGTCCTTGGTCCTGCACGGGGAGGTGAAGGGCTGTCTGCCTACGTGGGCGCCTTAATTGCCACGTTCGGAGTGGGTCAGTGGCGGGCCATACCTAGGTAGTGCTCAGTTTGACCAAAGAGGGACGCCTCGTCGACCGGGGTGCGTCCCGTCAGTTTCGGCGCGTCCCCTCAGATATCAATCAGCATTGATTCCGTATTTAAAGAGGGGAAGGGAGAGGGTTTTTCGTCCAACCTTTCGCCTTTCCTTAGCTACCGCGCCTCCTCTTTAAATAGGGAGGGAGAGAGGGGTTCTCATCCTACCTCCTCTTCTGCCTCTGAGCCGCTATCTCTCCTTCTTCTTCCTTTCCGCCGAACGCGTCCATGCATCGCGGCAATTCCTGAGTGAGGAAGAGTAATGCTAGAGAGAGAGAGAGAACTCACAAATTTGCTCGCGAGTCTGGCGCGTGATGTCGAGCCAAGGGTTATCCAATGTGGATGAGATGGTGCGTACTGCCCTTGCTGAGGAGTCGCTGCTGTCGAAGGAGAAGGGGCGCCGGTGGGCGTCGTACGTCGTCGACTACGCCGTCGTCCGCTGTGCTCCTCCTTTGGCGGGAGGCATTTCCTGCTCATACGCCGTCGTCAGGGTTATGGCTGGGGATGATGGCGTAGTCCCTAGACGCCCTGGCGGTGGCGTCGTTGTCGAGGTTGCGGCTGACGACGATGGCGTAGTCCCCGGATGCCCCGACGGAGACGTCGCAGATGGTGGCGGCTTCGAGGGTCCAGCGAAGCGGCGGGATATCGGGATGTCGCCGATGGAGAGCGTGGCGCGGCGATCGCAGTAAATGAGCTGGCCCGTGTACATGCCTTGGGCGTCGCCGATGGAGAGCGTGGCGCGGCGACCGCAGTAGACGAGCTGGCCCGTGTACATGCCCTGGGCGTCGCCGATGGAGAGCGTGGCGCGGCGACCGCAATAATACTTGTAGTAGAGCTAAGCAGAGACTGTAATGAAATAACTTTGTGGGGAAGCCCCCCGAGCAAATAGTCCTCTGAATTTATAAGTATATTGTTCCTCTTTGTAATGAAATCGCTTTGTAAGTGATGAATTTGTGCACAAAATGAACGAAATTACATCCTTTGCTTATGGCAAGCAATTTTTATCTTCTCTCCTTTCTGTAGGAATGATTTTAGTGCTTTCCGACCCTTCTCATGGTCTAAGTCATAGGAAGCTAGGAACGTGGGCGAACTAATTCTGATTGAACTGGTGAGCAAAGAGGTTACAGCCGCTGGGGCGTGGGTGTCTCGCAGTCCTACCAGTTGTATTCAGAATTGGTTCCCAAGATCTTAGCCCTCGAGACTCATTTATGAGGCGAATGGAAAACTTAGAGAATGTTTGTAATTATAACACAGGAATTTTTTGCAAGCGTAATATTTGTATTACACATGTCATATGTTATGATCTCATGCCAGCCCCCGAGTGAGGTCTGACCCCTCGCTATTTGCAGGGGTTGGAAGTCACTAAGGATTGGGGTATTATTATGACAAAAACTAATAAGGAAGAGCGTATGCTTATTTTAAGGATAAAAGCGACGTAGCTGCTCAATGTTCCAGGCGTTGGTGAAGACCTCGCCTTTGATGGTTTTCAACCGGTAGGCGCCTGGGCGAAGTATTTCCGTGATGACGTAGGGCCCTTCCCAGGGCGGGGAGAGTTTGTGGCGATCCTTGTTGCTCTGCACAAGACGGAGGACGAGGTCTTCGACGTTGAAGGCTCGACCCCGTACCCGTCGGCTGTGGTACCACCGCAACGCTTACTAGTACTTAGCTGAACAGAGGAGGGCGATGTCGCGGGCTTCATCCAGCTGGTCCATGGCGTCTTGGTGAGATGCCTCGGCTCCCTGTTTGTCATATGCTCTAATTCTTGGTGCTCCGTAGTCGAGGTCCGTCGGGAGAATGGCTTCGGAACCGTAGACCATGAAGAAAGGTGTGTAGCCGGTGGCCCGGCTAGGAGTTGTCCTTAGGCTCCAGAGCACAGCTAGGAACTCAGTGAGCCAACGCGCACCGAACTTGTTCAACCGGTTGAAAATTCTAGGTTTGAGGCCTTGAAGAAGCATGCCGTTTGCGCGCTCGACCTGCCCGTTCGTCCGAGGGTGCGCGATGGCTGCCCAATCGATTCGGATGTGTTGTTCATCACAGAAGCGAACGAATTTCCTACTGGTGAACTGTGTGCCGTTGTCTGTGATGATGGAGTTCAGTACTCCAAAGCGATGGATGATGTCGAGAAAGAACAACATAGCTTGCTCGGATTTGATTGTGGATATTGGTCGAGCTTCAATCCATTTTGTAAACTTGTCTATGGTGACAAGCAGGTGGGTAAAGCCCCCGGGCGCCTTTTTGAGTGGCCCAACCAGGTCGAGCCCCCAGACCGCGAAGGGCCATGTGATGGGGATCATCTGGAGAGCCTGGGCCGGGAGGTGTGTTTGTCGAGCGTAGTATTGGCACCCTTCGCAGGTGCGTACAATTTGCTCGGCATCGGCTACTACGGTGGGCTAGTAGAAACCTTGTCGGAATGCATTCCCAACCAAGGTTCTTGGTGCGGCATGATGACTGCATGCTCCACCGTGGATGTCGCTCAGCAGAAGTTTTCCCTGTTCGCCAGGGATACAGAGTTGTAGAATTCCGATGTGACTTCGTTTGTAGAGTTCGCCCTCTACAAGAACGAAGGACTTGGCGCGTCGTGCGAGCCGTCGGGCTTCCGTCTTGTCGGTCGGTAGTACGTCGTGGAGGAGATAGTCGAGGTAAAGCGTTCTCTAGTCATCGGGAGGATCGGACTCCATTGCTGGGTCCTCTTCAAGCTCCATGACCTTGGGGTCAGGCGGAGCAGTTGGCGGATCGGCCCCGGGGGTCGGACTAGAAGGGCCATCGTCGGCTTGTTCCGATCCCGCGTAGCGTACTAAGGGTTTGTGTTGATCACTGGCAAACACGCCTGTTGGGACTGGCTCTCAGCTGGATGCTGCTTTTGCGAGAGTGTCGGCCGCTTCGTTGAGGCACATAGGGATGTGATTAAGTTCGAGGCCATCGAATTTGTCCTCCAGACATCGGACCTCTTGATAGTATGCCTCCATCTTGGTGTCGTGGCAGCATGACTTCTTCATGACCTGGTTGACGACCAGCTGAGAGTCGCCCCTAACGTCGAGGCGTCGGATGCCCAGCTCGATGGTGATTCGTAGGCCGTTGATGAGCGCTTCGTATTCTGCAGTATTGTTGGATGAGGGGAAATGAAGCTGAACCATGTACCTCATGTGGACCCCAAGGGAGGATACAAAGACTAGTCCTACCCTAGCGCCCTTCTTCATCAGCGATCTGTCGAAATACATTGTCCAGTACTCTCGATCGACGGCTGCTGGTGGCATCTGGACCTCGGTCCACTGCGCGATGAAGTCGGCTAGTGCCTGGGATTTGATCGCCGTTCGGGGGGCATAAGAAATGCCCTGATCCATCAGCTTGAGTGCCCACTTTGCGGTTCTTCCTGTAGCGTCATGGCTACGGACGACCTCGCCGAGGGGGAATGACGTCACCACTGTCATAGGGTGTGACTCAAAGTAGTGGCGTAGCTTCCTTTTGGTGATGAGGATGGTGTAGAGAAGTTTCTGGATTTGGGAGTAGCGGGTTTTGGAGTCGGATAATACCTCGCTGATGAAATATATAGGGCGCTGCACCCTGAAGGCGTGCCCCTCTTCCTCTCGCTCTACTATTAAGGCAGAGCTAACCACTTGGGTGGTGGCCGATATATACAGTAGGAGAGATTCTCCGTCGCATGGAGGAACTAGGACCGGTGGTTTAGTTAAAAATCGTTTAACCATGTCAAGCGCCTCCTGAGCCTCGGCTGTCCACTCAAAGCGGTCAGTTTTCTTCAGGAGTCGATAAAGGGGGAGTCCTCGTTCGCCGAGGCGTGAAATGAATCGGCTGAGAGCGGCAAGGCACCCTGTGATCCGCTGAACCCCTTTTATGTTTTGGATTGGGACCATCCTTGTGATGGCTGATATTTTCTCTGGGTTGGCTTCGATGCCACGCTCGGAGACGATGAAGCCGAGCAGCATGCCCCTCAGGACCTCGAAAACACATTTTTTGGGATTGAGTTTGATGCCGTTTGCCCGAAGTTTCGCAAAGGTTCGTTCAAGGTCGGCGACAAGGTGGTCAGCTCGCTTGGATTTGACTACGATGTCGTCGACATAGGCCTCAACGGTTCGCCCAATGAGGTCTCTGAAGCAATTAAGCATACAGCGCTGGTACGTTGCCCCAGCATTCTTCAGACCGAACGGCATTGAAATGTAGCAAAACGATCCGAAGGGCGTGATAAAAGATGTCGCGAGCTGGTCAGATTCTTTCATCGCGATTTGATGGTAGCCGGAGTATGCATCAAGGAAGCAGAGGGTTTCGCACCCCGAGGTGGAATCGACTATTTGGTCTATTCATGGTAAAGGAAACGGATCCTTGGGACACACTTTGTTGAGGCCGGTATAATCGATACACATTCTCCATTTCCCACTCTTTTTTCGGACAAGAACAGGATTTGCTAACCACTCTAGGTGGTATACTTCCTTAATGAATCCTGCGGCCAGTAGTTTGGCTATCTCCTCGCCGATGGCCCTGCGTTTCTCCTCGTCGAAGCGACGCAGGCGTTGTTTCGCCGGCTTGGAGCCCGGGAGGATTTGGAGAGTATGCTCGGTGACCTCCCTCGGGATGCCCATCATATCCGAGGGTTTCCACGCAAAGATGTCCTTGTTGGCGTGGAGGAAGTTGATGAGTGCGCTTTCCTATTCAGAGGAGAGCGCGGTCTCGATACGGACTTTTTTGCCCTCGGAGCTACTGGGATCCAAGAGGACGTCCCTAGAGCCTTCTGCCGATTTGAACGATCTGGACGACTTCTTTGCGTCGGGTGTCCCTTCAATGACCTCCTCCCTGAGGGTGGCGAGCTCTTTGGATGCGATGACTGCGGATGCGTGTCCGCAGCATTCGACCTCGCACTCGTAAGCGCGCTGGAAGGAGGTGCCGATGGTGATGACCCCACGGGGACCCGGCATCTTCAGCTTTAGGTATGTGTAATTGGGTATGGCCATGAACTTTGCGTAGCATGGTCGCCCCAGGATGGCGTGGAAAGTCCCCGGGAACCCCACTACATCGAAGGTGAGGGTCCCAGTCCGGTAATTGGACCGATCCCCAAAAGTGATGGGCAGGTCGATCTGCCCTAGTGGCACGGCTTGCCTTCCAGGCACGACACCATGGAAAGGTGCTCGGACGGGACGGAGGTGCGTTCGGTCGACGCCCATCTCATCGAGCGTCTTGGCGTACATGATGTTGAGGCCGCTGCCCCCATCCATCAGTACCTTGGTGAGCCGCTTTGGACCGACGATCAGGTCGACAACAAGCGGATACCTTCCTGGGTGTGGGATGGCATCCGGATGGTCGGTCCGGTCGAAGGTTATGGCGGATTCCGATCACCGGAGAAAGGCTGGCGTGGCCGGTCCGGCGGTATAAACCTCACGACGTGCGACCTTCTGGCGGCGCCTGGAGTCGTAGGCCGTTGATCCTCTGAAGATCATGAGGGCGCCGGTCAGTGTTGGGAAGGTGTCGTCCTTCTCCTCTGCGTCGTCAGTGGTGGGGACAGGCTCCTTCCCCTGCTCCCCCTTATTAAGGCCCCCAGCCAAGTATTTGCGCAAAAGGCCACATTCCTTGTATAGGTGCTTGGCCGGGAAGGCGTGGTTCGGGCATGCCCCCTCGAGCATTTTCTGAAAGTGGTTCGGAGTGCCCTCCACGGGCTTCCGGCCACCTTTGCGGTCGACAGCGGCCACGAGTGAGTTGTCGCACCGTTGCTTCTTATTTTTCCCTTTGGCGGGACGGTTGGAGGCACCTTCGCCGGCGTCCTCGTTCCGCCTTGTCTTTCCATCGGAGTGATCAAAGATGGCTCCGACCACCTCCTCTCCAGAGGCATGACTGGTGGCGATGTCCAGGAGTTCCTTGGTAGTCCACGGGCCCTGTGTCCTAGCTTGTGGAACAGGGATTCGCAGGTCGTCCCGGACAGAAAGGCTCCAATCATGTCGGCATCGGCGACGTTCGGGAGCTCGTTGCATTGTCGAGAGAAATGCCGAATGTACCCGCGGAGGGTTTCATCGGCCTTTTGGCGGCAGTTCTTGAGGTCCCATGGGTTTCTATGGCGTTTGTACGTGCCCTGGAAGTTACCCAGGAAGATCTCCATTAGATCCGCCCAACTTTGAATAGCATTGGACGTCAGGTGCTCCAGCCATGCTCGTGCCAAATCAGCCAAGACAGCGGGAGATTGCGAATGATGAAGTTGTCATCACTCGCACCACCGGCCTGGCATGCAAGCCGATAGTCTTCGAGCCAAAGCCTGGGATTTGTCTCGCCAGAATATTTAGGAATGATGGTAGGCGGTCGATACCTTAGGGGGAACGCAGCGTTGAGGATGTGCCGGCCGAAGGCCTGAGGGCCTGGCAGGCCGGGGCTCGGGCTTCGGTCCTCGTTGCTGTCGTAGCGCCCGCCACGTTGGGGATGATAGCCGCGGCGTGCTGCTTCTCCATCGTCGCTGTGGGCACATCTCCGAGCATCGATGATGCTGCGTATGTCGCAGCCATGGCCGAGGCGTTGATGTACTGGGACGACGGAGGGCTGCCCGCCGGCTGGCGGTGTTTGGTGTACGGATGCATCCTTGGTGGGACGCACTGAGGGCGCACGCTGGCTGGTGTCGGGTTCGTGTCGTCGAGACAACGAACTTTCTGCCTGCTGCACCGCTGCACGCTCGAGCAACGTGCGAATCTCCCGGTAAGCGCAGCGATCCTTGGACGTCGTGGCCTCCGGAAGGCCATGAAGCAAGGCGGTTGCTGCGGCGATGTTTTGGCTGGCTCGGGCAAAGTGAGGAAGGGCCCCATTGTCGGTGAGGATCCTTTGATGTACGGTGCGGGCTATGGCGCGCGCGCGCCCCCCGTCTTTGCAGCGTTCAATCTCGCGATTGATGTCTGCGTATTCCCGGATGAGCCCTTGCCTGGCCTCATCGATCTCTTGCTGCCGGGCCCTTAGCTACTCCATCCTTAGGTGGGATGGGGCTGTCATCTCTTCCCTAGATCCGCTGTCAGGGTTGTTTGTAGGGGTGACCTCTTCCCTGGAGGCGCTTTCGACGTGACCTTCAGGGGTCTACGTCATGAAGCACTCCCGAGAAGGGTGGTGGCTCCCCCTACTGGAATCCGAGCTAGAGAACGATCCCGGCTCCTCGTTGAGGAGCTCGTAGAGGGTCTCCATATCCCGCTCAATTGCCCCCATGAACTCGATGTCCGTAGGTGATTGAACCATACGTAGCGCCAGAAGGCGGCCAGCGGGCGCCACAGCGTTGCGGAGACCGAACGGAAACGGCGTCAGGGTGCCCCATATGGACCCTTCCGGACATACGGTGGCATTGTGGGAGGCCTCCTTTGATGACGGGACTCCGTGGGAGTTGCCCGGCGGGCCCTCAAGCCTAAGGCGGCTGAGGTTGATGGAAGGGGGAGATGGGGCGGCTGAGTCAGTCAGCGCCAGCTCTCCTCCTAGTGTGATGATGAAATCTAGGTCGCCGAAACGCATGTGTGCGCCCGGGGCCCAGGTGATTGCGTGGGTGGCCATCCGAGGCCTGATTTGGAACGCGCAAGACCCCTACCTGGCGCGCCAACTGTCGGTGTTTTGTACAAGCACCGGCAAGTAAATTTATAGTAATGCGCGTTAGGCTCGGATGGTGCGCTAAAGGACACAAGATTTATACTAGTTCGGGCCGAATGTCCCTACGTCCAGTTTGCTGCTGCTCGTGTTATTAGCACCGTGAACGGTCTGTAGTAAGGGGTACAAACGATCGAGAGAGGGACTGGTCCCAAGTCTCTGATGGAAGAGTTGAAAGGAGGTCAATAGCTTCATTGCCCCTTGACTGTGTGTAATGAGTGCGTCGTATTGTTCGGTCTTCGAGAGTCCTCTTTCATGGAGGAAGCGCATCCCCTTTTATAGATCAAGGGGGGTGGCTTTACACGGATGAGGGCTTTATCTAATCTTATGGTTCACGTCTACCCGGCCTGGTCCTTCATTCTAATGAGTGCTAATGAAGATAAGTGCTTACAACACTATTGATGTCCCTGTAGTGTGTCAGGTTGATTACATAATGTTGTCCTGCTCAGGGTATGGGCTGTGGCACAGTGGTTTTGACTCATTAGCCTTTCCCTAGCCTTGCTCCGCACGTCTTCTAGTTCTTGTGAGTCTTCATCGGAGTGTCGAGGGGTCGGGGTCCGGAGTAACGCCGAGGTCAAGGCCTTCTGGCTTTGGACCTGAGGGGTCGGGAAGCGGGCGCTGCTCCCTCGGGTCTACAGCGTGGTGACGGAATTCCCGTCGTTCGTGGAGATAGCAAATCTTCTTCTGGAGTGTAGCGGTTTTCGTATATCTTCGTCGGGTTCCGTGTCCCAGGGCTAAAGGCGGCGCCTACAATTCTATAGGGTGAGGAGCACGCACCTACACAACCTTTCGGGCCCTGCTGCGCCCGGAAGGGTCTAAAGCACCCGTCCCGTCCTCCCCTGGCAGTACTTTTCCTGCCAGGGCGCAGGGTATGGTTCTTGGAGCCATGGTTGACCCGAACGTCTTGTCTTGCCCTATCTCTATCATCCTCGTCGTCGGGCGAAGCGGAGACCAATCCCTATCTCCTAGGTGAGACCGACCCTGCCCCTCTGGGGTCCGGCGAGGCGGAAACTATCCCTCAGCCCTCGGGCGAGACCAAACCCACCCTAAAGGCGTCGGGTGAGACGGAGACTAGCCCTGAGTCCCTCGGGCGAGGCAGAGCCACCTCAGAAGCGTCGGGCGAGACGGAGACTAATACTCGGCCCTCGGGCGAGACCGAGCCCACCCCAAAGGCATCGAGCGAGGTGGAACTAAGCTCCTGTCACCCCAGTAAGGGGTGAAGCAATGCTCTTGTTCGTCCAGAAGTTTTTAACGTTCGGAGGTTATTGGTTCCACCTTCTGGGGTACCCCGCTATTAGGTCCCCGACACTCCCATTCTATATGGACGTTTAGCTATTGGTGCAGTTCTAGGTAATAATTCGATAATGAATTCAATGTCTCGGTCAGGTGGCATACCTGGCAAGTCATCGGGGAAGACATCCGGGAACTCCTCCACGACACGATCTTGTTCATTGACTTCACCATCTAGCTAATTCACTGTGGCTATAGGCTAAGCTTGCACTACCACTTCTACACAGATTCTATCCCCATTGAGTGATGTCACAACCACAGATTTCTCCTAACACTGAATCATTGCCCTGTGTTGTTTCATCCAATCCATTCCTAGGATAATATCAATTCCCGCTGTTCTCAACACAATAGGCTTCACTTTGAAGTCTACCCCCTTAAGGAAATGCTAGTTGAGGGGCTCCAATAAGAAGTGGGCATACTACCTCCCAGGGAATTCACTAGTATGGGTTTTTTCATGGCACACAAAGGTATGCTATGCATTCTAACAAAAGCTTGGGAGATAAAAGAATGCGAAGCACCAGAATCAAAAAGTACGGTAGCAGGAATAGAGTTGACACTGAATGTACCCAGCATGACCTCAGGCGTCTCCTGAGCTGCATCAGATGACACATAGTTCACCTTCGCTGTGAAGGTGGTCGGGCGTTGAACTTCTGATTGTTGGCCTGGTTCTGAGGTGCTTGTTGGTTCTGCTTCTTAGGACACTGATGAGCATAGTGACCTACTTCTCCACATCGGTAACAGGCATTGGGATTGTTGGGTGCACCACTCTTCACAGGAGCATTGTTAGGCACTCCCTGGCATGTTGTAGGATTGCTGGTCTGTTGCGGGGTACGCTGATTTCCAAACTGTTGCTGGTACTGAGGGCGTTGCTGGAACTGGTTCCGCTGGGGATACTGACCACGGTTTCCCTGGTGAGTTGGTCCTTGATTCCTCTGCTAGAAACCTTGCTAGGGATAAGCACATGGGCGAGTGTTGCTTCCAGAAGCTTGCCCTTGGAGCCTTCTCTTCTTAGCTTCCATCTCCTTGCGCTTATCATCAATCACGATTGTGCGATTCACCAAAGACTGGAAGTTAGGATAAGTATTAGACATCAGCTGGAGCTGCAGTCCATCATAGAGTCCCTTGAGGAAACGACATTGCTTATCCTTGTCATCCGCTACATCATTAGGAGCGTAGCATGATAGTTGGGCAAACTTGTCCTGGTACTCCGCCACAGTCATTGATCCTTGCTTGAGAGATCTGAATTCTTCCTGCTTCAGTTCCACTAATCCATCAGGAATATGGTATGACCGGAAACTGTCCTTAAATTCCTGCCAAGTGATAGCAGGAGCATTATTGGGACGTCCAAACTGGAATGATTTCCACCAATCCTGAGCAGCTCTTTGGAGTTGCCCGGAAGCGTACAACACCTTCTCAAGGTCGTTGCATTGTGCTATATTCAGTTGTTTCTCCACAGCACGCAACCAATCATCGGCCTCCATAGGGTCTGAGGCATGGGTGAACACCGGTGGACGACCTTTCATAAACCCTCCCTGCTTATCTCTAACCTGGACAGGCGGTGGCCCTCTTGCAGGTTCATTGTCTAAGCGCTGCATCATAGCTTGCATCAGCTGCGCTTGCATTCCCAATATCTGTTCCATGGTCACCGGTGGCGGTGGTGGATTTATAAGGGCATCACGCCCACGACCACGGCCTCTGCCTCTTCCTCCTCTTGCAGCCATCTGTTATCCAACAAATGTGCAAAATTTAGAGATTTTTCCAATTATAGAGAGCTTACAAAAGATAAGAAACAATGCTCAGAATTTTCTGGACAAGGTTCAAATTCAGCAGTTCAGCAAAACTGTTATAACTCGAGTTTCAGAGATCCAATAGAGGTGCACCAAGATTCGTTAGAAAGCTTAGGACATCAGCTACAACTTTCATTTAGACCACTTTTACAGATTCGGACTCACACATAGTCAAAAGTAGAGCTAAACCGAAACTGTTCTAAGTTCCAGACAGCGCAGGAACATCAACTTGTGACAGCTAGATCTCCCAAACCTGAACAGCTATTGACGTGATTCCAAAGACACTTGAAACATACAGAGGTCTAGTTATCTCCACAAAAATTTCAGAATTTTTATCATCCCAGATTTCGAGATACCAGATAAAGAACACAGACTGCTCTAGAAATCAGCACAGCAGAGATAAGATAAAACGAAACATCTGCATTAAGATTTCATTCTAAACTTAAAGTTCCAATCTAAGGAAGGTGTGGACATGCCCACAAGCTTCCATCAATCAAGCAAAATACCAAATCAACCAAGTTCACAAATTAAACATCTAATCAACCAAGTTCACAAGACCAACAAGACTAAATAGGGACACGAACTAACGACGTGGTAATCTAGATCAAGGCACCTAACACCTATGGAGCGGTGTCAATCATGGTGAAGGACCGGCGCTTCTTCTTGTATATGGAAGGCTGTCCAAGTTGTGCTCGAAGTTCATCCACTTGTTTCTGAAGACGTCTCTGCGCCCTCTGAGATGCACGTAGTTCTCCTTTGACTTCATCATCCACTCCCTGCATAGCGTGGACATGCTGCACCGTTGCCTCTAGAGTTGGGTTATTCTCTGGTGGAGCCAAAACCTGCCAAACACCCTCATGATCATTTCGAGGAAGGAACCTGAAGCGATCCTCCCTCATGGCCTCAAAGCGACGACCATGGTAGTGGATGTAGGCATTCTGTGCTGCATCCTCCATGCCATCCAAAGCATGGGCTCTCCTGGCAGGGGCACAGTGGACAGTCTCCACTTCATGTCCATTCTTGATATCGTTCCAAGCGGTGACCACCAGCTCTACCTTCCAAAAGGTAGCCTCCAATGGATGTTGGTACTCGGTGCAGTGGTAGCTGATGGAGGCGTGCAAGTCGAGGAAGTAGTCGTCCAGCACGTGGGTGAGGAGAGTGTGGTAGTAGGATGTCTCTGGAGCTAGCTTGAAGTAGTACTTGCACTTCCAGCCAATCTCCTCGTCCTCCACGGGAACAGCTGGGGAGGGTGTAGGTGTAGGGGAAGTAGCCGTCGACTCCTCAGGTGTAGCTACAACAGGATAGACTGGCACGGCGACTGGTGTAGGAGTAGGTGTAGACGTCGGTGTAGCCATCTCCTCGTCGTCGGAGATGATCACAATCTCCCTCTCCGCCGGTGGGGCACGCGGGGTGAACATGGCACGATAGCCGGCGGTGTTGAGGCGAGCAGTCTTCGGATTATGAGACATCTATAGATTTAAAGTGAGATAGAATTAGAATCAACAATTTTAAATAATAGGTTAAGGTATGAAAAGCATAAATGTTTTAATAAAATAACAAGAATAAGTCAGTAAGCAAGAAACCAGAGGAGCAAAGATGCTAAAACGACCATTTTCTAACTAGGCTTGCGTCCTACAGTCAACACGGCTCTGATACCAATTTGTCACACCCAAGTTTAAGGATAAAATTGAATGCACAGAACTCGTGTGTGCCCAGGAATCCATCACACACATAAGCTGACAAATTACATAAAGTATCATCACGGTGTCTCATACATCAGAGTTATAATAAAACTTAGCCTTATACATCACAGCGGAATAATAAAAAGATAATAAAACTCTCGTAGGCGTCATCACGGGAAAGGTCAACTGGTTGACCACAAGCCTAATAATCCTTCAGGAAATCCTCATACCCGTTGTCATCTGTTACCCATCCGGGATTTTTATCCAAGTAAAGAAAATAAACAAGTGTAAGTACATTCCGTACTTAGCAAGCTAACATGGGGTTATGAAGCTCAAAAAGGATAGACTCTGGTTTACTGCAGTTAGCATTTTTTTTAATAGGTCAAACTTTTATTCTCAAGTATTATCAAGTTTTGCTTAAGCTCCCATTTAATCCCATATGAACAATTATCAGAGTCAAGTGTATCATATATCCATCATATACCATCATAAATGATCATCAACAAGTATCCAATTATTCTGTGAGTTTTCCGGGCCGCTCGTAACCGTGAGCACGGCTGTTATAACAGTTTGTTACCCTCTACAGAGGTGGTGCACATTCACCGTGAGTCATGATCCCCATATGCCCGGGTTAATTACTCTCATGTCACTACCAAGGTGAGCGGGCAGGGTACACTATGAAGCCATTTCATAGGTTTCCCTAACAAGTTAGGGCCGCTAGGTTTCCTTGGTAGGCAGATGTAGGAACCCCCCTTTCCTATGGCACATATCCATCGCGGCTATACTCATAGGAACAGAGGCAGCTCTATACCCAACGTGGCAAGCCCCATTTGCGCCAAAAAGGTAACCTCTAACTAGCTAGAAAAGATCCTATTACTGAGCTAAAGTCAGAGCCATATGACCCTCCCGGTTGCACTGTCAGTCCTAGCTTTTGCCGACAGATAAGTCCTTATGGAGGGCTAGGAGCAACATGAACAAAGGTCATTTGCACTTTCGCCCTATGAAACAGTTGTTATAAATCATGTTACTCACTTTGTTCCATAGAATCATTCATCATCATGTATATCAAGTTCAGTTAGAGCACTAGCAATCTACCCATATGCATTTAACCCATAGGAGACAAGGAACAGGATAAACAATCACTAGGATGTCCTTACAGGTATCAAAATTAGACACATGCAAATGAGTAGTTGATTTAAAGTGAAATAGGACATCAAGGAAGGCCCATGTTATACTTGCCTTGGTTCACAAACTCGTGCTGGTCCTACTGGTTGTCGAAGAGTTCTTGGTCTCCAACGTTTTCCTCACCGTCTGAACACGACCAACACGGCAACATACAACATTCCAAAAGCATTCATGCAAAGCAAACATTCCTATCATTAGAACAGTACACCAACAGTATTGAAAACAAGATAAAATGTTTGTAAACATAATCTACGTCTCGCTACGATCACGTCAACGCGAAGTTCACGAAAAACGGAGCTAAAATGCGAAAATTATGATTTAAACGGGTTTTCCTATAGCCATATATTTAATTAAATCTAATCATGAAATTAAAAAGTTCCAAACTTGACTAACAGTAGCTCCAACATGTAGCTTATGAAATTACGAAGCTAACGCGATTTGAATGGATCAATTCGGAGCTAAAACGACAATTTTATAAGCGAAACAGTTCAAATGGCATTTCTGTAAATACTGAAAACGTATTTTTGACTTAAGCCGTGGAGTTTACGCTTTCCAATCGAGATTGCGCATTCGGGGAAATACGCCTTGGGCTGCGGGTTAGGACTTAGAAAAGTCCAGGGACTCTTTTGCAAAACAGCCACGCGAAGGGGTAACTTCTAATCCTGGCCGTTGATCTCGTGATGGGCGGTTAGGATCGGCCTAGGGAGGGAAGGCCGACTGGAACAGTGTCACCGGCGACCAGGCGCCATGGCCGGCGGCGTGAAGGACTCGGTCGCGCGCGGTTAGGGGCTAGGGTTCACCAAACGGACATCCGAGGGCACCGGTGAGCACGGGGGAAGAAGGGGGGTCGCGGCCATGCCGTTTCGGCGGCCGGGAACTGCGGGTAGCACGGTGGCCGCCATGGCCGGTGACCATGGCTCGCGGAGCTCGCGGCCAAGGCTCGAGAAGCCAAGAAACGAGAAAATAGAGGTACCGGGAGATAGAGGGAGGCCGGGGGGTTCTCACCGCGGGGAAGAAGGAGGACGGCGATGCACGGTGGCGACGGTCCGTGCGAGGGAGAAGACGGCGGACGGCGTCGGCGAAGCTCCTCCATGTGGCAATTACGAACTCAGAGGCGAGGGCGAAAACGGAGTGGAGAGGGGCAGCAGGGGGGCGGCTCGGGTGCGGGCTTCGATTTAAAGAGGCCAGGCGCGGGGAGGGGTGCTCCCACGACGCGAGAAGGCCGGGCGCGGGCGGCGGTTGCCCAGGCGCACGCGCGGGCGGTTTCCGAGTCGCGCGGAGGAAGGTGGGGGGAAGAACTGACCAGCAGGCCCGGCTGGCAGCGGCTGAGAGCGAAGGAGGCGCGCCGGTTGGGCTGGCGCGGATGCTGGGCCGAGCGGGCCGAAAACAAGGAAGGAGGGGGAGAAGAGAAAAAGAATTTTTTTTTCCAATGATTTTCCAAATTTCATTTTCAATTAGATTTTGAATTCATTTGGAATTTGAATCAAAACCATTCATCACAAAAATAAATATGCAGCAGCATGTATGCATCACTTGTAGCTAATCTTAATCTTATATTTGATTTTAGTTTTATAAAAATTATTTGTTTCCTATATTTCAATGCTCACCAAAATTGCTTAAATAAATCAATTTGGCTATTTCTAGAAAATGCAAATTTAGGATGTTACAATTGCGGGCGGGATCTCAGGGGAGCAACAAGATCCACCACGTGCGGAGGCCCTTTACAAATCCGGCAGTAGAGCACGGGCACCCCAACCGATCAAAGGCCAAGAATCCGCATGATATCAAGCTCCAAAACATGTGTAGCACCCCAGGTCCCACTCTACCGAGGGTAGATCCCATCTACGTAGCAACCCGTTTGCACTTTCGTTCTCGCTTCACGCAAAATGATTAATCGAAGGTTACTACGCGTCCTAGGCCTGGCTATTTAAGCTGGTGTAGCTGTCCCTCAGTTCCCGGTACGATACTAAACCCTAGGGGAACAGTGTTTCCACGACCACAGTAGACCACATGTACAGTATCCGAGTTACAGTGTGGCCCAGCACAACTCGACGCTACAGTGTTCTTGACTACAGTATCTTGAGTCGGACCGGTTATAGAAAAAAATATCAATATTTATGATAATCAAATAAATAACTTAGACTAATTATAAAATATATATTTGATAATAAATTAATTTAGAATTATAAATATAAATACTATTCACTGAAAATTCGATCAAACGTGAACTATCTTTATCGGCAAGTAATCCATAGTTGTGTTTTTTTTTGACCGAGGGTGTAACTATAATTGGGATGCAACAATCATTGTAAAAGGTCCAAGTCAAGTACTGGTACTGTCAATCTGTGATTGTTGCTGGTACGGTGCAACAATCATTGGACCAGCGCATTTAATCATCATCTCATTTAATCTTGTCTACTTACGTATCACCTGCCGCACCAACGACGTACCGTAGCTCTGAGGAGCACGTGCTACGTGCACCGAGGTAGGTAAAGCTAGTGGCGGAGGATGTCTCTTCCTGTCGGGCTAGCCAGGAGAAGCCTCCAAGCATTTAAAATGAAGATAATTTTTAGACGAAAATTATAGTTTTTGATAATATATATAACTTTTAGTTTCGAGTTTTTTATTTGAAGTTGTTAATATAAAAATCATCTTCATCCAGTACTGTATAGAAAAGATACAGTTTTTTTATAGTTGAGGCTTATCGCAACATTCCCATTGACACGGTAAAATAATATTGCCATACCAACAGGAATGACGTGACAAGATTTATCATATAGAAATTGTCATTTAACATAGCAGATCTTAGTACACGCCAACGCATGTGATGTGACAGCGTGAATTTGCCGTGTCAAGTGTTGGCGCGGCTAAAAGAATTAGAAATAAAATAAAAATGGATTGGTTATTATTAAAATAAGATTTTAAAATGATTAAAAATAAAAATGTTTTTCATGCTTGGAGACTTCTCTCGACTAGCCACTTTGGGAGAGGCATGCTCCGCCACTGGGTTTACCTCTACTTCGATGCAAAGTAGAAAACCCCTAGCCTTTCGCATTCAGATCCTTGCAGACTTTCTATGATTACCCAACTGACAAATTAAATGTGTTGCAGTGTCAATGTCACTCTAATAATCACGTGCTAGCTCTGGTTGTCTTAGAAAAATCATATATTCCTTGTATGGTGTCAAATAAGACATTTTATATGAAAGTTGTAGCCCTCGATGAGATCTACCACCCTTTAGTTTTGAGATTTTTCATTCGAGGTCATTAAGATGATCTAAAAATAATATAAGGTTTCAGTAGCATAATAATCATTTACCAGCGCCAGTCGCCTTAGAAAAATCATATATTTCTTGTATGGTCAAATAAAGATATTTTTATATAAAAATTGTAGTCTTTGATGAGTCTACAACTTTCTAGTTTTGAGTCTTTGCATTTGAGGCTGTCAAGATATTTTCAAAAAATAATATAAACCTTCAACACCATAATAATTGCGTATCAGCGCTTGTCACGTCAAAAAATCATTTTCTTGTATGATGCACTACTACACTAAACTTTACCGAGGCGGGCATAAACGATTAACCGAGGCGGGCATCGCAACCGCCTCGGTCAAAAGGTCACTGTAAATGGGATATTTTCCAAGGCGGTTCGATGCCCGCCTTGATAAATCGAATGAAAAAAGGAAAACCCATGGATAAGCCGGCGAGCCCACACACGGGCCCACCGAGCCCATCCACACGCCATACCGCCGCTCGCCGGATCCGCACCGCCATCACATCCACTCGCTGGAGGAGGTCGCCCGCTGCCCATTAGATCCGGCCACCACGGGTGTGGATCCAGCCTCCAACGTCGGATCCAGCCTCCAGCGTCGGATCCAGTCACCACGGGCTTGGATCCGCTTGGTGGTCGTCGTCGGCGGTGGTGGAGGTGGTTCGGCGGTGGATCCGCTCGATCGTTGTCGTCGGCGGTGGATCCAGGTGCGGGCCCACCTTGTCCTCGCACCGTCGGTGAGGGAGGGAGAGTAAAGCCGCTACTGGAGAGCTCCCCGCCGCCCGCATCCGCCGAAGGGGCACTGCTCGCCCAGGCCACCCCCGCGCCTGCCGGAAGGGCGCCGCTCGCCCAGGCTGCCGCCCGCACGCACCGGAGTGGTGCCCCTCGCCTAGGCCGCCACCCGCGTGCGCCGGAGGGGCCGCTCCCCTAGGCCGCAGCGCCCTCGACGGAGAAGGGAGGGAAGGGGAGGAGCACCAGGAGGGAAGGGGGGAGGAGAGAGGTGGGTTGCCGTCGTGAAGGGAGGGGAGGGGAGGGCGCCGCCGTGAAGGGAGGGGAGGGGTCAGGCACTGTGCGGCGGGGTGCTCGCGATTTAGAGAGGTGAGGGAGAGGAAGTGAGAGGTAAAACCCTAAGTCACTGTATATATAGTTAGGGCGTGATATCGGGCTGGTTGGGCTTTTCTCATTGCTAGTGGGCTGGACCATGATTATCCGAGGAGGCTCGCATCTGGAAATAGAGGCATTTTTGGAGGCGGGCTACTTATAAGGCCCGCCTCCGTAAATAGATTTTAGGAGGCGCTTATTTTTTAACCGCCTACGTCAATCAATTTTGCGAGGCGGTTGATTGTGACCGCCTCGGTTAATAAAAATGACCGCCTCCGTTAATCCCAGGCATTAACCGAGGCGGTTGGATTTTGTAAACGCCTTAGTTAATAAAAGAGCACCGCCTCGCAAAATCATTTGTGTAGTAGTGATGTGAAATAAAAATACCTTTTATATAAAAGTTGTAGCCCTCTACAACTTTTTTGTTTTGAGGGTTTTTCATTTGACGTCATTAGTACATAAAACTAAAAAGTTATAGCCCTCAAATGAAAAATATTAAAACTAGAAAGTTGTAGATCTCATCTAGGGCTACGAGTTTCAATAAAAAGTATTTTAATTTGACACCGTACAAGAAAGATATGATTTTTATGAAGCGTCCAGAGCTAGTACGTGATAATTAAGCTATTGAAACTTTATATTATATTTAGATCATCTTAACGATATCAAATGGAAAATCTCAAAACTAAACGGATGTAGATCACATCAAGGACTACAACTTTCCTATGAAAAATATCTTCATTAGACACCATACAAGGAAGATATGATTTTTCTGACTAGCGCTGGTACGTGATATTATGCTTCTAAAACTTTATATTATTTTTTGAGCATCTTAAAGATCTCAAATGAAAACCCTAAAAACTAGAAAGTCGTAGGTCTTGTCGAGAGCTATAGTTTCATATAAAAGATCTGATGTTGTATTGAACGGTTATAATTTTTCTAAGGTTGACCCTTGCCGTGTCATTCCTGTTGGCACAACAAAACAAAACAATACTAGCACTCTAACAGAAGTAGCGTGGCAAAGTTTTCCCCAAGGAAATCGCTGTACGCCAACACATACATCGCGGTAGCATGGTTTTACCATGCCAGGAGCCATGGCGAGGCCAAAAGGGTTAGAAATAAAAATAAATAATGAGTGGCATTATTTTTTAAATTAAGATTTAAAAAAGATTAAAAATTTAAAAAATTCAGCATCCAACGAGCAACGGCAGTTCAATCCCAGGCCTAGGTGGTCAATCTATCGGCAACAAATGGTCCGTGATGTGGGCTCATGGATGGTCAGAAAATGGAGTACAGAAATAAAGGTACAAGGTTTATTAAGGAGGAGGCTAATTAAATAGTTCAACGAAATTATCATATGTTCTCCTTGCAAGCTTATGCAAATACCTTATATTTGCATAGTATATCTACAAAACTATCTTCTTTGAGCTTTCTGCAAGAAATACTAATAGCTCCTCTAAGTAATACAAGCTATCTGCGAACCGAGCGTAGCTCTGCTAGTTGGGTTCCTTGTGGTGGAACCTGCCCATCCGGGTTCAAGTCTCCGACTTGACACGAGTGCTCGTATTTTTCTGGATTTATTTCAAGATTTAACGACGCTATTCTTTCAGTGGTAGACGATGTACCATCAATCTCAAGATTTGCCGGTCCAACTTAATTCTTTGGAGGTGCTTATAGAGGTAGGGCGTTCATGCGTACATTCATAGGGGTGAGTGTACGCTTGTGTATGTGAGCGTCTGCATCTATCTTTCTAAGCAAATAGAGTACATGACAGTAGGCAGGGGGCAATGACCCTGATTAACTCAATTCTTCAGAGGTGCTCATAGGGGTAGGGTATGCGTGTGTACGTTTATAGGGGTGAGTGTGCGCTCGTGTATGTGAGCGTCTGCGTCTGTAACTATCTTTCTAAGCAAATAGAGTACATGACAGTAGGCAGGGGGCAATGAGCCTGATTCACCTCCGGGAGGCTCCAACAATTGGTAAAACTTGTACTAGTAGGGTGGTTAAATTGAGATTGATCAATAGCTTGGAGAATTGCCCTTCCAAAGAAGACGACGTCTAATCAAGGCACCAACAGAAACACCTATGTTGTTGTTGGAGCTTCTTCCGTAAGACCTCTAAACACACCATTTCGTAGGATTTAGGGTCTAACTAGTGATCAACATATTGCGCATAGGGGATCGAAGGGGTAGCACACGAGAAGCACACGAGAAAAAATGTTTATACTTGTTCATGTACCTTATTTCCAGTTGAGAACAACTTCTCTATGATACTCTCCGTTTGGTTTTATAGGGCATATTAGGATTTGAATATAATCATGATTTATAAACTTTGGCTAACCATATTGCTCATACTACACACAGGTGGCTGCAGCGGGGATCAAACTCACAGCCTCTGGCCTCGCGTGTTGCATTCTTACCACTGTATCTCAAAGTTACTTGTGACTAAGTGGTTGATATATTCCTTTTTAGCCACTTTAATGAATATTGTAATGCATATTGGAGACTCTAAACAAATTCAAACGAAAAAAACTTGAATTGCAAAGTTTTAGATCAAGTAATACAACTTTTGTTTAGGTTATTTCTTCGTCCGAGGTCATTTCAAAATTCAAAAAAATGAATTTCAAAATAATTGATATTAAAACCGAATATCTTTGACCTCAATGATTTCAAATGAAAAAGTCATCAACTATAAAGTTGCATATTCTTTGAGTACTATAACTTTATTTTAGGTCATTTCTCAATCCAAGATACTTTGAAACATTAAAAAAATATTTTTTTTGAGAAGAACGGGGATGTTAATCCCTGTTCTTAGTTCTTACTATATCAAACATTGTTGACATAGCACATATGGAAACTACTAGGTAGTTTCAGGTTGGGAGATATATCTTGAAGCCTCTCATGCCCATATGAATTTGTGCAACGTGCATTAAGGCATGGCATGAATTCTAATTCTAAGACAAATTAAAACACATCATGTTAAACAATAGATCTCTAATCCATAAGTTGTCTACTTATTTGCACAATAAACTCTATATCCGCGTTGTAACGCACGGGCAACTTGTTACCTTCTTTGTTTCTAGCAGGCAAGTCGGGGCGATGGGTATCTCTCCTTTTACCAGGATACAGGTACGGCGACCTAGGAGGATTGCGAGCGCAACAGTACTACGAGCAAAGGACTCAAGGCGATACAAGTTTCCAGTCCTGTCAATTTAAACAGAACTCTATGATGCACGATGTCCAAGGCCTGTGCAGGCACTCGAGCACCTGGGGAACCGGAGTCCCTGTGCACAAGATGCTGATACCCGCTCTCGGCACCCGAAAAACAAAGGTGCTGTTTAGTTCTCAAAATTTTACAAAATTTTTCAAGATTCTTCTTCACATCGAATCTTTGGGCGCATGCATGAAGTATTAAATATAAATAAAAAATAAAACTAATTACACAGTTTAGACGAAATTCACGAGACGAATCTTTTAAGCCTAATTAGACTATGATTGGACATTAATTGTCAAATAACAACGAAAGTGCTACAGTACCATTTCCCAAAAAATTTCGTCAACTAAATAAGGCCAAAGTCCAAGACCTCGGTACCCGAGGAATGCCAATCTCAGGACCTATGACACCCGAGGATTATAGGGGTTTGTGGCACCCGAAGGACGAAACTACCTGCCTAGCTTGTCATTAGGTCCTACGGAGGCTACCATCACATTAATGGGCCTAGGGTACCTATACCACATGTATATTCGACTATGACTATCTATCAGGCCGGAGGCGATGAGGGATGAGGCCCACGAAGGCCAGGTGAATCCATTAGCTTGATGATCAATTCATCCTGAGGATATACAATGCCATCGTATCCACGTGATTGGATCGAATCAATCAATTATGCATTCCATGTAACGAACTAGGAAGCCAATATGTTAGCCGATTGCATCTGTTGTAGCCCTACTCCCTCAAACTATATAAGGGGGAGTAGGGCCCCCCAATCGGGATCTGATCCATCCCCATCTACTTCATTATAACACATAGATTGGAGTAGCAGCCCCTGTAAGCGAGCATACGAATATAGAGATCCACCTTCAATACGAATACAGAGATTCACCTTCAATACGAATCCAAAGATCCACCTTCAAACTAGACGTATAGACTCCATGATCCTAAACCAATATAATCCCTGTGTCTTGTGTGTTACGATCTAATTCATCTTACGCGATTAGCTGCTTGGTATTGCCAGAGCTAATTCTTTCGATAGTGTCCTAATCTTCGATTGGTTGCAGCACCAGGTGCCATCCCTCATATCTTGGTCATGGCCGACAATATTGAACCGTCCCTGACATCCTTTGTTGGAGCTTGGAGCTGACTGTTATAAGATGCATTTGTCGTTGTGCCTTATCCGGGTTTGCCTTCTCTTAGCGTTCATCGCACGCCAAGGGTTCGGCCACACATAGAGACTAAAAGTCGGGCCTAGGTGCACACATATGGCAGACACGTGTTTGGCCTTGTCGCATTGTGTCACGTCCTCGTGAGTGCGACCCTGGCTGGAGATGGCTGACACAGTCTCATGAGAGTGAGGAGATAGAGTCCTAGCAGGGCCTGGAGCCCAGCGACTCTGTCCGTCTGTCGGGCTCTGAATGCCTTACAGATTCTGGGAAATATTCTTCACATCGGTTAGGATCGGAAGCCTGCCAGAGCAATATGGAGGTGCTTGTGTCCTCCCTGTTGGCTGGCTGTCACCTTCTAAGGTCGGGAACCTAGCGGGCCAAGCCAAGCCCTCAGGCGTGGGTCACTTGGGAGCGGATTTGCCCTCCTGGTCCATCTTTTGGACGCTTATGCTTTTCTCTGAAGCGGGCTGCTTAAGGCCCACCTTTCTGAAAGCTCTAGTTTGGTTTTGGTTAATTGATGAAACCCTAAGTGCTAACCTAGTTTATCAAAGTGATTATGAGATAGGTAGCACTACTCCAAGTGATGAAGCAATGGCGAAGATCATGACGATGGTGATGGCATGGTGATGATCAAATGCTTGAACTTGGAAAAGAAGAAAGATAAAAATAAAAGGCTCAAGGCAAAGGTATAAATAGTAGGAGCCATTTTGTTTTGGTGATCAAGACACTTAGCGAGTGTGATCACATTTAGGATCGATAGCTATACTATTAAGAGGGGTGAAACTCGTATTGAAATGCAGTTATCAAAGTGCCACTAGATGATCTAACTCATTGCATATGCATTTAGGATCTAGTGGAGTGCTAACACCCTTGAAAATGTTTGTGAAAATATGCTAACACATGTGCACAAGGTGATACACTTGGTGGTTGGCACATTTGAGCAAGGGTTAGAAACTTCATTAGCGGAGTGTCCGTCCGTAGAGTGCGGATAGTCCGACGGTGCCACCGGCGCCCTAGACAGAGAAGACGAAGGTCATTGTATGTGACCGGACGCTGGTCTCGGTTGGACTGGAGCGTCCGGTCAGTGGCAGCAGAGCACGTGTGTTTCGGTCTTCGACCGAACGCTGGCGCTAAAAGTGACCGGACGCTGACAGGGTGCGTCCGATCAGTGCTGACATACGCTGACGTGAGGCGCACAAAGGAGACGTTGTGTGACCGGACGCTGGGTGAGTCCGGTCAGGCATGACCGAACGTGTCCGGTCGTGAAAATTCGTGTTTGGAACCTTACTGGAAACGACCGGACGCTGAGGTCCAGCGTGGATCAAAAGATGTATCGGTCTATGATTGGAAGCCTACTTTATGTGACCGTATCAAGGTCGGATGTGATGTTTAGTGTATGCGTGTGTGCTAGATTTCAAGCCTCACCAAGAGAAAGTCATTTGAAGGCAACAAAAAGAATATTGAGGTACTTGAAGCATACACAAAATGTTGGATTGTGGTATCCCAAAGGAGCAAGATTTGAGTTGATTGGATATTCAGACTCCGATTATGTGGGATGCAAAGTTGAGAGAAAGAGTACATCGGGCACATATCAACTATTAGGAAGATCACTTGTGTCTTGGTCATCAAAGAAGCAAAATAGTGTAGCACTTTCAACCGCCAAAGCGGAGTACATTTCGGCCGGTAGTTGTTGTGCTCAATTACTTTGGATGAAGGCTACTTTGAGTGATTTTGGAATCAAATTCAAGCAAGTGCCATTGCTATGTGACAATGAGAGTGCCGTAAAGCTCACCAACAACCCGGTTCAACATTCAAGAATAAAGCATATTGATGTCCGCCATCATTTCATAAGAGATCACCAACAAAAAGGGGACATTTGCATTGAGAGTGTTGGCACCAAAGATCAACTTGCCGATATCTTCACCAAGCCACTTGATGAGAAGAGATTTTGCAAGCTAAGGAATGAATTGAACATACTTAACTTCTCCAATATGTGTTGATGCACCCCCACTTATATGACATGTCTCTCCTTTGAGCAATCCAAGGTAAAAGTTGATTGGCATGGCATACATCCTTGCTAAGGACATGTTTAGTGCATCTAGATATATTTCACATTTAAATAGGCTCATCCATGAAAATCAAATAAATTTGATGCTTGTATGGTACCACTATTGCTTGTATGTTTGAAATGATCTAGTGGTAGCATATGACATGTTTGTGGGCTTGTAAACCTATTGTTTGATCTATAAAATGGGCTATAAGTGTTGAACTCAACATGGTACAAGATAACCCTTATTTGGAGGTGTGAAGAAGCTTGTCCTTGGATCAAACCGAGTTAAATAACTTTTGCAAGTAATCTACATTGAACCAATTTGGGAAAATGATCCTCACTTCACATGGTTTCACCCCAACCTATCTAAAATTTGAACCCTCCCTTTTATGCTAATTGTTGACAAAGGGGGAGAGAAATTCACAAAGATAGTAAGATAGGGGGAGCAAACAAATAAAATGACACTGTAAGGGGATCAATCACAATTGTACACAAGTAGGGGGAGCAAGCTCATAAACTTGTATGTTGTATTTGAATGTGCATTTCATATACTTGCTTGCATGGCACAAGTTTCAAATTTCAATATCCATGCTTGTGTGGTGTATGCTAGTTATATGCTTGAATGATGAAATGAAAAACTAGCATGCACAGGTAATCTAGTGATTTTATTTTCAAGTGGTATCAAGCTAAAGTAACTAGACTTATGTTCATTTTATGAAACTAGATCCTTGCTTGTAATGTTGATCTCATGGGGCATTCTAGTTTTTGTGTACGTCTAGTTACTAATGATGCTAAGGATGGTATATTGGTGCACTCCGATTGGTATCACGCTTCAAAGGTCTATCTCTTATACCTTAGCATCATTTGGTAGAAATTGACTGTAACACCCATAAATTTCTGTCTTTTGAAATAAGAAAATTTGATTTAATTATGTTATTATGTGAGCATTTAAATATAGGAAAGAAATAATTTTTGTGAAAATAAAATCAAATATAAGGTTAGTAACATGTTGATACATTCATGCTGCTGCACATTTGTTTTTGTAATGATTGACTTTGACTAGAATTTGAATGGAATTCAAATTCAACTTGAAAATGAGATTGGAAAATATATTTGGAAAAAGAAAAGGAATTCTTTTTCATCCCTTTCTTTTCTCCACTTTCGGCCCAGCTCCGTTTTTCTCCCCGAGCCGGCCCGCTCATTTTCCCCTTCCTTCCTCCCGTTTTCTCTTGGGCCGGCCCAGCTCGTGCGTAACTGCCGCCGCCGCGCCTCCCTTCCCTCTCAGCCACTGACGAACCAGCCCCGCTCGTTAGAGCAGCCCCCAACCTCCCGCTCACCCCGCGCACGCCTAGCGCAACCGCCGCCGCGCCCACGTCTTCGATCGTGGGAGCGCCCCTCCCCGCTCCCCGGCCTCATTTAAAGGGTGCCGTGACCCCGCGCGCACCCCTGCTGCTGTCCCCGTTCCAATTTTGCGTCGCCCATGCCCGAGGAAACCGCCGCGCCAAGGTCACCGGGATCCGCTGTCCGCCCTCTGCGCGAACCACCGTCTCCCAGCCACCGTCGACCCGTTTCTCCCCGCTGTGAGCTTCGCCGTAATTCCATCTCTCCTCCCGTGCATTTTATTTCTCGTTTCATGGCTTCTAGAGCCTTAGCCGCGTGCGCTAGTGTGCTCTCGCCGCCGGTCATGGCTGCCACCTCGCCAGCCACGTCCTCCGACCACCGTATCGGCCTGTCCGAGGTCCACCCACCCCCTCTTTTCCCCGGTGCTCTCGATTCTTCGAACCGTGGCTCGTAGGCCCCTAACCGCGCACGCCGGTGACCTCCACGCCGCCGGCCATGGAGCTTGCTGCCGGTGTCACTGTGCCGACCGGAACTCCCCTTCTCTTCCTTCCCTAGAGCCTATCCAAGCCGTCCATCTCCAGATCTACGGCCAGGATTAGAAGATAACCTTTCGCGTGTAAATTTGCTAAAGAGTCCCTCGGTTTTGGATGAATTGAACCCGTCGTCCCTAGCGTAGTTTCCAGAGTACGCTTTCTCATTTTGAAAACGTAAAGTGCACTATTTTAGTTCAAAATACGTTTTCAGTATTTACAAAAATGCCACTAGATTTGTTTTGCTCATAAAAACTTCGTTTTAGCTCCGAATTAACCCGTTCAAATTGCGTTAGCTTTGTAATTTCATAATCTACGTGTTAGTACCACTATTAATCAAGTTAGAAACTTTTAAATTTCATGATTAGTTTTAATTAAATAAAGTGCTATAGAAAACCCCGTTTAATTCATAACTTTCGCGTTTTAGCTTCGATTTTTGTGAACTTCGCGTTGACGTGATCGTAGCGAGACGTAGATTATTTTCATAAACATTTTATCTTGTTTTCTATACTGTTGGTGTACTGTTCTAACTATAGGATTGTTTGCTTTGCATGAATGCCTGTGGAATGTTGTATGTTGCCATGTTGGTCGCGTTCAGACGGTGAGGAGAACGTTGGAGATCAAGAGTTCTTCGACGACCAGCAGGACCAGCAAGAGTTTGTGAACCAAGGCAAGTATAGCATGGGCCTACCTTGATGTCCTATTCACCATTTATTAATTACTCATTTGCATGTGTCTAAATTTGATAACCTTAAGGACATCCTAGTTATTTGATGACATGTTCCCTTGACTCCTTTGGGTTGATTGCATTTGGGGAGATTGCTAGTGCTCTAACTGAACATGATCTATACATTGGTTAATGGTTCTATGGAACTAAAGGTAAAACATGCTTTATAACATCTGATCCATAGGGAGAAGGAGCAAATGACTTTCGATCATGTTGCTCTCGGCCCTCCATAAGGACTTATCTGTCGGCAAAAGCTGGGACTGACAGTGCAACCGTGAGAGTCATATGGCTCTGACTTTAGCTCAGTAATAGGACCTTTTCTAGCTTGTTAGAGGTTACCTTTATGGCGCAAGAGGGGCTTGCCACGTTGGGTATAGGACTGCCTCTGTTCCTATGTGTATAGCCGCGATGGATATGTGCCATAGGAAAGGGGGGTTCCTACATCTGCCTGCCAAGGAAACCTAGCGGCCCTAACTTGTTAGAGAAACCTATGAAATGGCTTCATAGTGTACCATGCCCGCTCACCTTGGCAGTGACATGGGAGTAATTAACCCGGGCACATGGGAATCACGACTCACGGTGAATGTGCACCACCTCTGCAGAGGGTTACAAACTGTTATAATAGCCGTGCTCACGGTCACGAGCGGCTCGGAAAACTCACAGAATAATTGGTTACTCATTGTTGTTCATTTATGATGGTTTATGATGATATGATCCAAATGATGCTGATATCTGATTATGTGGGTATAAATGGGAGCTTAAGCATAATTTGATAATACTTGATAATAAAATCTTGACTTACTAAAAGTGCTAACTGCAGTAAACCAGTGTCATCCCTTTTTGAGCTTTATAACCCCATGTTATCTTGTTGAGTGCGGGAAGTACTTACGCTTGTTTATTTTCTATATTTGGATAAAAATCCCGGATGGGTAACAGGTGACAACGTATATGAGGAGTTTCCTGAGGATTATTAGGCTTGTGGTCAACCAGTTGACCGTCCCTATGATGGAGTTCCACGAGAGAGTTATCTTTTTATCTTCCACTATGTGATGTAAGACTAAGTTATATTATTAATCATGATGTAAGAGACACCGTGATGATACTTTATGTAATTTGTCAGCTTGTGTGTGTGACTGATCCCTGGGCACACATGAGTTAGTGCATTCAATTTTATCCTTAAAATTGGGTGTGACAAATTGGTATCAGAGTAGTGTTGACTGTAGGACGCAAGCCTAGTAGAAACTAGTCGTTTTAAGGTTTAGATGTTGCTATAAAAACCCTTGCTCTATGAACCTTGATATTTTCTTCTCTACTATATATCTACCCTTGCTATTCAATCTCTACCTTGATGCTTATTTTAAAGTCTTTGTTCTCATCTTCGCTCCTTGGTTTGGTATGCTTTTAGAATTGTTCCTCACCACCTTCTTGCGTATTCTAAAGAAGAGTCTTGGGATTGTTACCTCTAGTATAATAAGGGCGATAGTATCGCAAGTTGAGTCAATGATTGAGTTGTGTATCTTTATTGATTGTTGAATTGTCATCATGCTTATGATTGTTTTGAATCTTTCTAATGATTGCAATGATCTTGTTGGTTGTTCCCACAATTTCATTTACCTTATAGGCCTAAGGTATAAGGATTAGTGCAATAAATAGCTGGGTTATGATTTTCTTCTGTTCTCTTGATCCTGTCTTTTTGGAGCAGTCTACACTCTTCGGTTTATATCTCTATTCTTGGACAACCACAAATCATGAGAAAATTTTGGACAATAGTACACTTCAATATGTTCTCTATGGGCAAGAATCAGCTTGATAGCTATTTTGGTTATGGAGATACGAAAATCACAAGGCGATGCATCTGTGCTATTTGGAATCTGGAGTAGTTTCTGTTGTGTACTGTTTTCGACCAAGTTAACTGAGGAATTTGGAAAAGTGTTCTATAAGAAAGTTGTGGAGAATTTTTATAAGCTTTCGAATGGTATAAGCTACAACTTCATTGGATTAATAGAATGAGAGTTACAGCCATTTTACGACGCTGCTGTTTTTCTGCTCGTGAAGAATTCTAGATTTCTTGTTCTTGCCTATATACAAGAGTATCAATGTGATGACAGAACGTCTTGATATTAGTTAGCTCATCTAGAAGGAGATGCAAGCTATACTTTGGTGTCCCCTAGTCTATCTTTTCTTAAGGGGGCTAGCCAAGCTAAGGAATTTGCAAGTTGAAGTGTCCTACGTTCTGGTTTGCGCAGCGGAAGCGTGGTGGTACCCAAAGATGTGAGATAAACTCAGGGTTTCAATAAGGTTTGATTGAAGGTTTAATGAAGGTTTAACCAAGATCATCAAAATTTTGGTAGAACTACCGGAGAAGTTCTCAAGTTAGTTGGATTAAGAGACCTCAGATAAATGTTTGAAGGAGTCCAAGAAGAGGTTGAAGTAAAACCTATGTATTAGCTTTGCCAGATCTAGACAAGAGTTTCATATCTGCAATGATGCACCTTGTCAGGTGTGGAATGTGTCTTTATATGAAAAGAAAAGTAGTGGCTTGTTCATTAAGTCCGCTAAGGAAGCGTGAGTTAAACTACCTAGCATGTTATCTGGAGTTATCCATTGTGAAGCATGGAAGTAAAGGAGAATCTAAAGACGGAGTATCCCTATCTCTCAGTTGACGTCGTCCGAATCTCGAGGACGAGATTCATTTTAAGGGGGGTAGAATTGTAACACCCAAAAATTTCAGTCTTTTGAAATAAGAAAATTCAATTTAATTATGTTATTATGTGAGCATTTAAATATAGGAAAGAAATAATTTTTGTGAAAATAAAATCAAATATAAGGTTAGTAACATGTTGATACATTCATGCTGCTGCACATTTGTTTTTGTAATGATTGACTTTGACTAGAATTTGAATGCTTGAAAATGAGATTGGAAAATGTATTTGGAAAAAGAAAAGGAATTATTTTCCCTCCCTTTCTTTTCTCCACTTTCGGCCCAGCTCTGTTTTTCTCCCTGAGCCGGCCCGCTCGTTTTTCCCTTCCTTCCTCCATTTTCTCTTGGGCCGGCCTAGCTCGCGCGTAACTGCTGCCGCCGCGCCTCCCTTCCCTCTCAGCCACTGACGAACCGGCCCCGCTCGTCAGAGCCGCCCCCAACCTCCCGGTCGCCCTGCGCGCGCCTGGCGCAACCACTGTCGCGCCCACGTCTTCGATCGTGGGAACGCCCCTCCCCGCTCCCCGGCCTCATTTAAAGGGTGCCATGACCCCCCCGCGCACCCCTGCTGCTCTCCCTGTTCCAATTTTGCGTCGCCCGTGCCCGAGGAAACCGCCGCTCTGAGGTCGCCGGGATCCGCCGTCTGCCCTCCGCGCGAACCGCCGTCTCCGAGCCGCCGTCGACCCGTTTCTCCCCGCTGTGAGCTTCGTCGTACTTCCCTCTCTCCTCCCGTGCATTTTATTTCTTGTTTCATGGCTTCTAGAGCCTTAGCCGCGTGCACCAGTGTGCTCTTGCCGCCGGTCATGGCTGCCACCTCGCCAGCCGCGTCCTCCGGCCGCCGTATCAGCCTGTCCGAGGTCCACTCCACCCCCTCTTTTCCCTGGTGCTCTCGGTTCTTCGAACCATGGCCCGTAGGCCCCAAACCGCGTGTGCCGGTGACCTCCACGCCACCGGCCATGGAGCTTGCCGTCGGTGTCACTGTGCCGGCCGGAACCCCCCTTCTCTTCCTTCCCTAGAGTCGATCCAAGCCGTCCATCTCCAGATCTGCGGCTAGGATTAGAAGATAACCTTTCACGTGTAAATTTGCTAAAGAGTCCCTCAGTTTCGGATGAATTGAACCCACCATCCCTAGCGTAGTTTCTAGAGTACACTTTCTCATTTTGAAAACGTAAAGTGCACTGTTTTAGTTCAAAATACGTTTTGAGTATTTACAGCAATGCCACTAGATTTGTTTTGCTCATAAAAACTTCGTTTTAGCTCCAAATTAACCCGTTCAAATTGTGTTAGCTTCATAATTTCATAATCTACGTGTTAGTATCACTGTTAATCAAGTTTGCAACTTTTAAATTTCATGATTAGTTTTAATTAAATAAAGTGCTTAAGAAAACCCCGTTTAATTCATAACTTTCACGTTTTAGCTCCGATTTTCGTGAACTTCGCGTTGACGTGATCGTAGCGAGACGTAGATTATTTTCATAAACGTTTTATCTTGTTTTCTATACTGTTGGTGTACTATTCTAACTATAGGATTGTTTGATTTGCATGAATGCCTTTGGAATGTTGTATGTTGCCGTGTTGGTCACGTTCAGACGGTGAGAAGAACGTTGGAGATCAAGAGTTCTTCGACGACCAGCAGGACCAGCAAGAGTTTGTGAACCAAGTCAAGTATAGCATGGGCCTAACTTGATGTCCTATTCACCATTTATTAATTACTCATTTGCATGTGTCTAAAATTGATAACCTTAAGGACATCCTAGTTATTTGATGACATGTTCCCTTGACTCCTTTGGGTTGATTGCATTTGGGTAGATTGCTAGTGCTCTAACTGAACATGATCTATACATTGGTTAATGGTTCTATGGAACTAAAGGTAAAACATGCTTTATAACATCTGATCCATGGGGCGAAGGAGCAAATGACTTTCGATCATGTTGCTCTCGGCCCTACATAAGGACTTATCTGTCGGCAAAAGCTGGGACTGATAGTGCAACCATGAGAGTCATATGGCTCTGACTTGAGCTCAGTAATAGGACCTTTTCTAGCTTGTTAGAGGTTACCTTTATGGCGCAAGAGGGGCTTGCCACGTTGGGTATAGGACTGCCTCTGTTCCTATGTGTATAGCCGCGATGGATATGTGCCATAGGAAAGGGGGTTCCTACATCTGCCTACCGAGGAAACCTAGCGGCCCTAACTTGTTAGAGAAACCTATGAAATGGCTTCATAGTGTACCCTGCTCACTCACCTTGGCAGTGACATGGGAGTAATTAACCCAGGCACATGGGAATCACGACTCGCGGTGAATGTGCACCACCTCTGTAGAGGGTTACAAACTGTTATAACAGCCGTGCTCACGATCACGAGCGGCCCGAAAAACTCATAGAATAATTGGTTACTCATTGTTGTTCATTTATGATGGTTTATGATGATATGATCCAAATGATGCTGATATCTGATTATGTGGGTATAAATGGGAGCTTAAGCATAATTTGATAATACTTGATAATAAAATCTTGACTTACTAAAAGTGCTAACTGCAGTAAACCAGTGTCATCCCTTTTTGAGCTTCATAACCCCATGTTATCTTCTTGAGTGTGGGAAGTACTTACGCTTGTTTATTTTCTATATTTGGATAAAAATCCCGGATGGGTAACAGATGACAATGTGTATGAGGAGTTTCCTGAGGATTATTAGGCTTGTGGTCAACCAGTTGATCGTCCCTGTGATGGTGTTCCACAAGAGAGTTATCTTTTTATCTTCCACTGTGTGATGTAAGACTAAGTTATATTATTAATCATGATGTAGGAGACACCATGATGATACTTTATGTAATTTGTCAGCTTGTGTGTGTGACTGATCCCTGGGCACACATGAGTTAGTGTATTTAATTTTATCCTTAAAATTGGGTGTGACATTGACTCCTATATTTCCTATCTAAAGCATATGTGCAAGCTACAATCCAAACTCTTAGCACATATGTAGGGGGAGCAATTGCTACCATTTGGGATTCATGAAACTTGTCCATATCCGTTACACATGGTAAATTTGCTTGGGCAAGCAACGTGGATTCAATTAAATCTCAATTCATATCTTTGTGTAAGGGTTGTCATCAATTACCAAAAAGGGGGAGACTGAAAGCTCTAGTTTGGTTTTGGCTAATTGATAAAACCCTAAGTGCTAACCTAGTTTATCAAAGTGATTATGAGATAGGTAGCACTACTCCAAGTGATGAAGCAATGGCGAAGATCATGATGATGGTGATGGCATGGTGATGATCAAATGCTTAAACTTGGAAAAGAAGAAAGAGAAAAACAAAAGGCTCAAGGCAAAGGTATAAATAGTAGGAGCCATTTTGTTTCGGTGATCAAGACACTTAATGAGTGTGATCACATTTAGGATCGATAGCCGTACTATTAAGAGGGGTGAAACTTGTATTGAAATGCGGTTATCAAAGTGCCACTAGATGCTCTAACTCATTGCATATGCATTTAGGATCTAGTGGAGTGCTAACACCCTTGAAAATGTTTATGAAAATATACTAACACATGTGCACAAGGTGATACACTTGGTGGTTGGCACATTTGAGCAAGGGTTAGAAACTTCACCGACACCCTAGATAGAGAAGACGAAGGTCACTGTATGTGACCGAACGCTGGTCTCGGTTGGACCAGAGCATCCGGTCAGTGGCAGTAGAGGGCGCGTGTTTTGGTCTTCGACCGGATGCTGGCGCTAAAAGTGACCGGACGCTGACAGGGTGTGTCTGGTAAGTGCTGACGTACGCTGACGTGAGGCACATAGAGGAGACATTGTGTGACCGGATGCTGGGTGAGTCCAGTCAGGCATGACCGGACATGTTCGGTCATGAAAATTCATGTTTGGAACCTTACTGGAAATGACCGGACGCTGAGGTCCAGCGTCCGGTCACTTTCTAACTGACGCGTCTAGTCATCACTTGACCGTTGAAATCGAGCGATCAGCGTTTGAAGCCGATGACACATGGCGCACATCGCACGACCGGACGCTGAGGTCCAGCGTCCGGTCAATATGACCGGAGCATCTGGTCGGCCCGTGTTCAGTGCAGTGAGGAGCCCAACAGCTCTATTTCATGGAGGCTTCTATTTAAGCCCCATGGCCGGCTCAAGCTCACTCTGTTGGCCATTTGCATTGACATAGCAACCTTGTGAGCTTAGCCAAAGCCCTCCCACTCATCTCCATCATTGATTCATCATCATTGTGAGATTGGGAGAGAATCCAAGTGCATTGCTTGAGTGATTGCATCTAGAGGCACTTGGTATTCGTGTTTCGCTGTGGGTTTCACTTGTTTCTCTTGGTGGTTGCCGCCACCTAGATGGCTTGGAGCAGCGAGGATCGTTGAGCAGAGGTTGGTGATTGTCTCTGGCTCCGATCGTGGTGATTGTGAGGGGTCTTGTGCCTTCCCCGGCGGAGCGCCGAAAGGTAACTCTAGTGGATTGCTCGTGTCATTGAGTTACCTCACTTATGGGTAGGTTCTTGCGGTGTCCAATTGTGTGGACGAGGTCCGTGCAACACCTCTTAGCCGCCGAACCACCAAGTGTTGGTCGACACAACGGGGGCTAGCATGCTGGCAAGCACGTGAACCTCGGGAGAAAAATTGGTTGTCTCTTGCCCTTTGGTATTCTCCCGGTGATTGATTTGGTTTTCATATTGTGATTGGTTCACTCCTCTACATGGCGGTATAATCATCCTACTCACTCATTTATATTCTTGCAAACTAGTTGTGGCAAGCTCTTTAGTGTAATTAGAATTGAGAGCTTGCTTTGGTATTTTAAGTTCATCTAGTGGAGCTCTTTAGAGTAGCAAGTTCGAGAGCTCTTAGTGAGTAGTAACATTGCAAGTTGTGTGCCTAGTAATCATTGCAACTAAAATTGTTGGATAGGTGGCCTGCAACCCTTGTAGAGCTAGAGCAAGTTTGCATTTCGCTATTTATCATACTAATCAAATTGCTCTAGTTGATTTGTAGATTTTTAAATAGGCTATTCACCCCCTCTAGCCATATTAGGACCTTTGACTTTCTTTCCTTAATGGACCTTAGTGTGCGCGCGAGCGCACACGATGGGTGTAGCCCCCAAGTCCCTGACTAATTTGGAGAATCAGTCTAGGATTTAATTGATTTGTCATGGCATTAATCCTAGGGCTTAGGCAATAACCCCTTGTTTGATACTCAACAGAAACCTTCGACTAGGATGATCTGGGCCGAGGAAGCTACCCAGGAGGCCCAAAATGGATAGGGTATCTCGACTACTTATAGACAAGGCATAGACTAGATATACTTAGAAGCCAATCTGCTATCAATAAGAGAACTACTCAGGTCCGACTCCTGTTCTTCGTAATGAACTAGGAAACACACTACACCACAACACCACATCACCGTTAGATATCTGACGCTAAAAATTATATTTATTAATAGACGATCTGTCGCTAAAGATAACTCACAGATGACATGTCGCTAATTCCTCATTTAGCAATTCATTGTCTATCGCTATAGATAATCATATTTAACATCAAAATGTCTGACGTTAAAAATAGGTATACCATCAAACTGTCTGTCACCAAAAAGTAGTGGCCCCCACCTAGCTCATGCACATCGTTTACATTGGGCTCAGGCACCCGCTTACATTGGGCTCACGCAAAAAAAATTAGCCTGACCCACAAGGACAGTGAGAATCCCTAAACCCTTCTCTTCCCCAAATCCCAAATCCAAGCGCCACCGCCAGTTCTTCCTCTCCCGCTGCAGTCTCCCAAATCGTGGCCACCACACTCTCCTTCTCATATGGCGCCCATCACCATCTAGCTCGGTCCTAAATCCCGCTCGCCTCGCCCCAAAGCTACTGCTTCACCGCCCTCTGCTCCTGCACTGATGGGGATCGTTCTATCAACTATAAGGTTGTGGTTCTAGGCCCATCCCGTACTACAAGAATAAAAGGGGATCTCACGTCTGAGTGATTAACCTAATTAACCTCTCAACTATCTCACCTAACTGATGGGGCACTATAGTGATGAGGTTCAATAGTACTATTGACGGTAGTTAACAACCATTATATACCATCAATAAAACATGTATAAGGGCACAAATGAGATCACCAACAAAGGTTTAGGGGTTTAAACTAACAAATTCCATGAGTTTTGGTGAATTTGTGATTTCTGCAGGGTTTATCTAGAAAATCATCAAGGTGGACCTGCATGTTAGATTTAATTACGCTTATCCATCATGAAACGGACACTAGAAGGTTCTAGAATACATCAGAGGACCCCACACCAAAGCAGGAGTCAAGACACCACCAGGTGGGGCTGGTCAGCCCCACCTAGAGGCCACCCGGTCCCTAGGATCCCACCTGTCAGCCATGTCGCAATGTTGGTTCTCCACCGCCTCCTAGGTTGCATCTACGCCGTTCCTTAAGTCAGTTTGATCCAAGGGCTCACATTGGATGCTCTGCCCTATATATATTAGCCCCTGCCCCCCTGAAGGCATCAAGTCATTTGAGAAGATAGAAACCCTAATCATCCTCAGAGCTCCACCATATTCTAGGGCATAGCTAGTTAGGCTAGGTCTAGAGGGAGGCAAGCAGGCTTCACTTGGATTCCTAATCGTGTCAAGAGCATGGTTTGGTATAATCTTTGTACCCCTCTCTCTTTTGTATCTCCATTATTTTTATATACTTGCTACAATTGTTATGACAATATTAGTATTCATCTTATTCATGTTCTTCGTTATAATGTTCATCGTCTACTTTGATTATATGCTTAGTATAGTTGGATTATCATCATGTTCATGCATAAGTTCGTATACCGCTCACTCTAAGGTACTATGGGTGGGTGGTCAACATTGTGTAAGCATGGTGCTTATACATTGTTTACCTATGAATACACCCTATATTCTGGGTCATGTGGTAGATCGTGGACATGACATTCCCGTTGAGTCCTTTGTAGTCCACTCCCCGATGTAGGTAGCACATAGGATCTGGTTACAAAGGGGGACAAGCTCTATTCTTAATCTCTCTTAGTAATATCCCTTATGTATAGATATGAAGATGATCTTAGCCATGATTACTAGGTGTAATTGCACTAATCAATATATGCTTTGACTTGTAATTAAGGATGACTTAGGAATTATTCCTCTAATATTCTACATGACAATGCTAATGCCATAGAAAGGAGTACTCCTGAGTGATTTATCTTTATCATTGATCAATACTTATTATATATCTTATCCTATGACTTACCCCTGTTATGAGTAGAATATTGGTTATGGTTTACTTCTCCATCAATAGTATAAGTTATCAATACTTGTCCATGCTAGACCTTCCCTGTGGTGAAAATATAAATAACGATACCTGGAATACTCTCAGGTGAAGTGCTATAATGGTATATTATCTGTGCGTTTGCAGATCCTTTTTCATTCATATCTATATATTCTTTTTAATCACATAAGATGATAAAGAACTACTTAGTATCATTCTAGTAGTGATGCTAGGCAGCACCGACAAGCATCTCTGGCACCATCACTAGGGATGACAACCTGGTAAAGTAATGTTAGGAGATGTAGGTAATTAATAGGTGGCTATTAAAATAAGTGACAAGTTAATAAATACCAACAAGTATTTCTAGTGCCATTGCCGAGGAAGGTAGCTAGACAAAGGAAGTATTGATAAACTTATACTTATTGATGTGATCGAAATAGCCATTGACCTCTGCTCAAACAGGCTTACCCTTGTTTTATCTACTTGTGTATCTTATGTAGGGTAATGTATGACTGGTTTTGACCTTCTGACAAACTACGTTGATGATCCAGAATCACTACTTAAGAGGACTAAGGCTAAACTCAAAAAAGTTTTAGCTTTAGAGTCGGAAGACAACCATATAAGGCGAAGCTTAACACCAGAATTTGAAGCCATGGCTGATAGGACTCTCCATGAACTCTCTGCTCCAACCACTGCCAACATCCGGACTAGACCCATAGTCAATGTGGGAGACAATGGATTCGAGCTCAAGCCGGCTCTCATCAATATGGTGCAAGAGAGCCAATTTTGTGTAATTGCACATGAAGAGGCGAGTGCACATCTCCAACACTTTCTAGAGATCTGCAGCACTTTCACCATCAAAGGAGTAACCAAGGATGCCATACTACTTCGCCTCTTCCCATTTTCACTTTTGGGGAAGGTGAAGCAGTGGTTCTACACCAACAAATATAGAAAAACTACATGGGAAAACTGCTCCACTACCTTCCTAGCAAAGTTCTTTCCCACAGGCAAGACCAATGCTCTGCATGGGAGAATTTCAAGTTTCAACAGCAACATGATGAATCTGTCCCTAAGGCATGGGAACGCTTTTAAGACTATATATCAGAATGTCCTCATCATGGGATGGAGAATTGGCTACTCATGCAGACGTTCTACCATGGGTTGACCAACAGTACTCGTGAGACCATGGATGCTGCTGCTAGAGGTGCATTCTTGTCACTTACACTTCCAGCTGTGACCACTCTTGTGGAGAAGATGGCCTCCAACCAATGCTGGAATGAAGAACGTGTTCAGACCCACAAGAGGTGGAGGTATGCATCAACTCAAGGAGGTAGACATGTTGTCTACCAAGATGGATCTACTGATGAAAAGGCTTGAAGAGCAAGCCAATGAAAAGCAAGAAGTCATGCACATTCATGATTCATGCATGACGTGTGAAGTATGTGGCAACACTAGGCATTCAGGGAACAGCTGTCCAGAAACCCAAGAGGATGTGAACTTTGTCAACAACAACTACTATCGTCCTCAACAGAATCAAGGATGGAACCAACAACAGAGGCCAAACTACCAATGCAACTACCAAGGTAACCCTCAAGGTAATAATTATAATAACTTCAATCAACCACCCTTGAGAGAATTAATTGCTGGCCAATCTAGACTTATGGAAGGATTATCTAAGAAGGTAGCTACCAATGATAAAATATTAAAAAGCATAAATAATAGAATGGATAGCTTTGCTTCTGCCATTAAGAACCAGCATAGCTTTAATAAAATGATAGAATCATAAATAGCTCAGCTGGCGACTGCTGTTCCTTCGTCCGACAAAGGTAAGATTCTGGGCAGCCAAAAGATTTAGAAACTGCAAATCTTGTCGATATACACAATGTAGTTTACTACTACACGGAGCCATCGATGGGAAGGTGGATAGATTACACCTTGCCTGATAAGAAAGGTGATCCAGGGAGACCTGTCATCCCTATCGCCATTAGACCTCATATCTTCTAGGAATCTATCTATGACTTCGGAGCAAATGTCAACATCATGCCAAAGGTAATTTACAAGAAAATTTTAGGAGATCCTTTGTTGTACACAAATATGCATTTGCAGCTTGCAGATCAGTCACTCTACTACCCTAAGGGAGTCCTTGAAGGTGCCATTGTCCGAGTAAGACAATCATATGTTACCGTAGACTTTGTGGTTTTGGAAACAGGTGGAGATGAAAGGGCACCCATCATCCTAGGCCGACCTTTCTTGAGCACCGCAAAAGCCATCATCTATGCGGATAGTGCCAAGATATGTTTCATGATCAAGGATAAAAAGGAGAAGTTCTCTTTCAAGAACCACATCATGCAATCTCCTAGTCATCCACAAAAGGCATACCTGCCCGAAGAGACAACAGTAACCAAGAAGAAGAACAACTGAAGAAGGAGGAAGAACAAGACCAGTCAGCCATAAGAAAAAATGGTCAACATGATCAACACACTCCGATCTGAGTACGACCACCTCCTCGCTTCACCATTCCTTGCTAAGAAGGATGATCCTGGCGTACCGACGATCGAGTGTACCATTGGAAAACGAATCTTCCACAATACCTTCTGCGACATTGGATAAGGCATCAATATAATGTCCAAGGTAACGTATGAATATTTATTCAGCAACAAACCTTTGTTCCCTACATATATGCAGTTGTAGATGGCGGACCAATCAATCCTATTCCCTAAGGGAATAGCGAGGGACGTTATGGTAAGAATACAAGATCACTATGCCCCTACTAATTTCATGGTCCTAGACATAGGAGAAGAAGAAGACGATACACCCATCATCCTTGGAAGACCATTCCTCAACACCACCAACGTGATCATCTACGTCGGATCTGGACAAGTCCACTTCTAATTCCCTAGAGAAAAGGTACGCTGTTATTTTAATAGTTATACTACTTATGAACAGCCAAAGATGAGCCACTCTAGGAGGAGACGTCGATCATCCCAATGTCAAAGGAACCAACCCTGATGGAATGAATGGGAAGATGAAGAACCTAAAGCATTGTGAAAGATGAACCTACTCTGCCTAAGACAAGTCCACAGTCCAGGCAGGTGTGGAAAGAAAAGGTGACATCATCATCGAAATCACCATCACAAGAATGCAGTCATCTGAGTCTCCACCGCTGAGACCGGATGATGCACCCAAGGAATGAAGGACTTCTCCCCAGTCAAGTCCTGTCCAAAGGACTTAAAAATCCAAACCTTCACCGTGAGGTAACATCGGTAGTTATCCATATTTACTTTCTAGCATTGCATAGATTATTTGTCTCTTTAGCATATTTACTTTTCTGCATTAGCATTGCATTAGTAAAAGAGAATAAAAATTTTATTATTGCATTATAAAAATCCTAAGCCCCATGTGAATAAATCTATGGTGTGTAAACACCTACGAAAGTATTCACTGTGGTGGCATAAAAATAAAAATACTGAGCATGCATATTTTTTCTTCTGCATCATTAAAAAATAATATTAAATGGACATCTTGCTAAAATTATACCAAAAGAAAAACTATCTAAACCCACAAGGACAATAAATATTTGAATGGCTGACCGCTAACCCCTTATCCTAATCTGTGCCACGAATTTTGTAGTTCTTGTTGGAGTATTTTGCCGGATGACACATAAGATCAAGAGCAAGTTTACCCAGCTATCTTCATCCACCCAAAGTACATCTTCCTGAACCACTGCTGTACTCGCTACACATGAGGAACCCAACTTCTAGATGAATAGGAAGGACATCAGCTGGCAAACCCGCTCCGAGAAGGATCACTCAACATTCAACAATCGACCACAACAACATCCAGCTTGGGGAGGAGCATCCCCCATGTATCTAGCTAAGTATTTCTTTCCTTTAGTTTTACTGTTTTTGAGTTTGCTTTATATTAGCTAAAGAAATAAAAAGATGCCTAACAAACTAAATGAAAATAAAAATTTGTCCTAGCCAGTTATATATATATTAGTAAGGTGTGATCTTAAAACTTGAAAACAAAATAAAAAGTGTGTGTCTAGTTTTCTATTTTTAAGAGCTCAATAAATAAAAGACTCTGAGATAATCTCTTGCAATGGAAATGATGAATAGTTGCTCTATTGTAATTCCTTTCAAGTACCTAGTTTTTAGCCTTGAATTCTCTCGAGTTTTGGATATGACTGTCTTGATAAAAGAATTTACTCTGAACTTGCAACTCGTGGGTAGCATATGCTTGATCTAAGTCTAGGTAATTGATGGATATGATATGAGAATGTCTGAGATGCTATTTATCTTGTTCCAAGCGATACTAGAGTTTTGGAGATTTATCTTTTGGAAAACATAAAAATTCTACATGATGAGCTTCGGTATGACAAACTTGAATTCCTACCAGAACCATATATGATATTTAGATTAGGAAAACTTCCACTCTTATATGCTGCTTGTATTGCATTGAGTTTAGTCAAGCTTTGTTGACCCTTATGAGAGGTTTGTCATGCTCTTAAAATCAAGATCACGTACATTCCATCCACATATCTACTACTCCTACACTGGGGGTAGGCGCAACAATACGCCATTCCATCTAGATCCACCCAAAAATGTTTTACTCTTACACTGGGAGTGAACACAAAAAATATACCCTATAGGATATCCACCAAATAAATGCTCCAAATTCTTGTTGCTATCTCTCAAAAGTTTTGTTGCAGTCAAAAGAAGCATGAGGCTATGCAAAAGTTATTCATGAAAAGAAAAAAAGAGAAAAAAGTGTAGAAAAAATGGACATGTGTTCGAGATATATAAAACAATGGGTACTCTGATGCCCGCCTAAGTTGTTTCCAAGTTTCAAAAGAGAGATATGTTTTCAAGGAGCAAAGTAGAATTAGGTTAGCCACCATATATATCCACACATGCACATCTTGATTTGATTGTATGACTTAACTCTCTTTGGATCCGAGGTTTGACTTTACAATATATGTATTGTAAGTATGCTCTTTCATGCTTTTTCCACTCCTATGAGCACCACATAAGCCATAGTTGTAGGAAGAGAAAGGCATAACATTATTATTGCCTTGGTGAGGATCCACAAATACCACATATATTGAGAGACGTGAGAGTGTCGTACAATGGAAGCTCCGAGTTTTCTTTTGAAACCCTATAAAAACTCTGGAATAATGGTTGAGCAAAGAACTTGAGACATAGTGCTTGACTTGATTATTCTGTCTTTCAATTGGTCAAGACCCAAGTGAAGGCTAAGGAGCCCATAGTTGAAGGTAATATTGGTAAGTTTGAAAGTTAGATCAATTTATTTTAATCCAGAGGAGAATTCTTGTTTGAACGCATGTGTACTTTTGAGGAGTGAGAGCATTGAAGCAACTCCTGATCCATTTTGCCAAGTTTAGCTTTGCTAAGGGACTAGCAAAGGTTAAGCTTAGGGAAGTTTGTTGATGGTAGTTAACAACCATTATAAATAGTCAATAAAACATGTATAATAGCACAAATGAGATCACCGACAAAGGTTTAGGGGTTCAAAATAACAAATTCCATGAGTTTTGGTGAATCTATGATTTCTGCAGGGTTTATCCAAAAAACCATCAAGGTGGACCTACATGTCATATTTAATTGTGCTTATCCACCGCGAAACATACACTAGAAGGTTCTAGAGGACACTAGAGGACACCACATCAAAGCAGGAGTCGAGACACCACCTGGTGGGGCCGGTCAGCCCCACCTAGAGGCCACCCGGTCCCTAGGGTCCCACCTGTTAGCCGTGTCGCAATGTTGGTTCTCCACCACCTCCTAGGTTGCATCTACGCTGTTCCTTAAGTCAGTTTGATCCAAGGGCTCACGTTGGATGCTCCGGCATATATATATATTAGCCCCTGCCCCCCTAAAGGCATCAAGTAATTTGAGAAGACAAAAACCCTAATCATCCTTAGAGCTCTACCATATTCTAGGGCATAGCTAGTTAGGCTAGGTCTAGAGGGAGGCAAGCAGGCTTCACTTAGATTCCTGATTATGTCAAGAGCATGGTTTGGTATAATCTTTGTACCCCGTCTCTCTTTTGTATCTCCATTATTTTTATATGCTTGCTACAATTGTTATGATAATATTAGTATTCATCTTATTCATGTTCTTTGTTATAATGTTCATCACCTACTTTGATTATATGCTTAGTATAGTTGGATTATCATCATATTCATGCATAAGTTCGTATACTGCTCACTCTAAGGTACCATGGGTGGGTGGTCAACATTGTGTAAGCATGGTGCTTATACATTGTTTACCTATGAATACACCCTATATTCTGGGTCATGTGGTAGATTGCGGACGTGACACTCCCATTGAGTCATTTGTAGTCCACTCCCCAATGTAGGTAGCACATAGGATCTGGTTACGAAGAGGGACAAGCTCTGTTCTTAATCTCCCTTAGTAATATCCCTTATGTGTAGATATGAAGATGATCTTAGCCATGATTACTAGGTGTAATTGCACTAATCAATGCATGCTTTGACTTAGAATTAAGTTTGACTTAGGAATTATTCCTCTAATATTCTACCTAGCAATGCTAATGCCTTAGAAAGGAGTATTCCTGAGTGATTTATCTTTATCATTGATCAATACTTATTATATATCTTATCCTATGACTTACCCCTGTTATGAGTAGAATATTGGTTATGGTTTACTTCTCCATCAATAGTGTAAGTTATCAACACTTGTCCATGCTAGACCTTCCCTATGGTAAAAATATAAATAACGATACCTAGAATACTCTCGGGTGAAGTGCTACAATGGTATAATATCTGTGCGCTTGCAGATTCTTTTTCATTCATATCTATATATTCTTTCTAGTCACATAATGTAACACCCTCGGTGTTACGCCCTAAACAAATTACTAAACCCTGTCATGAGCATCATGTTTTTGTGATAATATATGTGATAGAAAGTGTAGATAAATTTCTTGTAACCTAAAATGACCAATAAAAATGTTAAATAAAAATTGATTCAATAGCTCATGTTATGTCATGTAGGGTTAAAAACCAATTTTTATTGAGCAAAAATATTATAGAACATGCGTGTGACACTTAAATAAAGTTTGGAGTATGGACTTTGTAGATAACAATGAAATCCTTGCTGTTGAAGAATAACTTCGCTAGCTAATGCTTCTAATGGCCTAGAAATGGAACTTGAAATTGAATTCAGCTCAAGACTTAGAAGATTCTTTAAGTTTATTGACAGCAAGACAATGTCATGTTTGGGGATTTAGTTTGGGAAATTGAGTTAAGAGGTGGTGTCATGTTTTAGCTCAGATTGGTAGCCTAATAGACCCTCTTTAGCATAGTGAAGACGATTTAGTGTCAACCTCAACAGTTTAGTTGCTATCGATGCTTTAAAATTCATGCACGACACGATCTCGGGCTGGTTGGCCATGTGGGCGCGGTCACCACGCTTAGGCACACGGCATCGCCATGCTAGCTGCCCCATGTGCACATGCGCTGCCACGTGTGGCCAGCCGAGACTGCTTCTGGCCTGGCCATGGCTTGGCTGTGGCGTAGCGCTATAGGCCGCTGTGTTGCTGCTCCCGTCGCCGCCGCGCCGCTATCGCCTTGTCGAGCTGCTGGGGCACAATCACTACCGCCCTTGGCCGATACCGTGCGGTGCTGCTATTACCGTGATGCCATGCTACGCTGGTGCTGCTCGCCTTGTCACCGCGTGCACGTGGGCTGTCTCGGCTGCCTCGCGCCGTCGCCTCGCCTTAATGGTGCTATGGCCGCACATGCCGCGCCCCCACCTGCCTCCGTGCGTGCGTGCACGTGGTCTGACCGCATTGTCACATGGCGAGTGTGCAGATGTTGCCTCGGGTTTGGCCGACCGCTTGCCGCCAAGGTGAGGATAGCCAGAGCTCAGACCCATCCCCTCTCACTACCGCCTCTATTGTTATAGCTGCGTCCTCGCTATCAGCCAGGGAGAGTTCGCCCCAATCCGATTCAATGCATCCATGGCCTCGTCATTAAGTCCTCTAGTTGCCCAACCCCACCCAGCCTTGAAGCGGGCACAGTCAAGCTCCAATTTGGCATTTTCTCGCCACCGTTTCAATAAGGCCATGCTTGGCCATTGCCGAGGGCAGCCCTCCATCGGTCCACCCCGAACTAATTCGAGTGCACCGCTAGCTTCGCTTCCATCCCCTCTTCACCCTGTGCACCTTGGATGGATCTCTATCGCTTCCCTGGTGTCGCTGACATGACCGGCATGGCTCGGCCGCACGTGGCCAACCCTCCTCCGTCATCCTCCACTCCAACTGTCACCTTGGCCAGGTCCACGGTGAGCCCCTGTTGCTCGCACATTAGCTGGTTAGGCTTCTAGCCGCTCGACCTCACCGGAATAGTTGCGTCGCCATCGCAGATGGCCACACGCCGCTGTAGCCTTCCCCAGCAAGTCTCACCACCCCTCACCGCTGCTTAGCGTAGCCACCAAGATTGGAGATGGTGATCGACCCCTTAGGTGGGCCCGTGTAGGTCCCAGGTGGCCGGTGTAGGCGCCTAGTGCCGCTGCTCGCTGCGTCACCATGCATTGAGTTGCTGAGGGTGTGCACGGGTGAATTAGGAAAAGATCAGGGGGTTGAGTGAGATGGTCTGAGAGAGGGAGAAATAGTGTTAGTACTTAGTTGTGATTTGGAAGAAGTTCATGGCCTGTTTTGCATAAACGCCAGCACGCACGGGATTCCCCGCCGTGGGCCGTCTCGCGCGTGGGCTGGCCTCGCGTGGGCCATAGAAGCTGGCCGCTGCGCTCGCGTGCTGGGCCACGTGGGCCGCGCGTGTGGGCCACATGGGAGATTCACTTTTCGTTTTCCTAAGGAATTAGAAATAATTTTTAATTTAATTTCTGAGCTGATCTTTGGTAATTAATTTAAAATCATGTAGGTGTTCAAAAATTATGAAATAAAATTTGTTAGGTTCCTAAAATTGTGCTCTATCTATTGGTGTATTTAGTTCATATTTATATGTGTTGACATTAGGAGCTATTAAATCATTTGAGAATGCTTAATAATATTAAGTTAATTATTGTAGGAATTTTTGTGGTAAATTGGTGATAGCTTTAGTCCTAAAATTTTTATAGTAGCTTCATTGTATTATTATGTGCTCACTGTAATTTTTGTAGCTTTAGAATAGACTAAGCATTAGGGTAGTTAAATGCTCTTTGTTTCAATATACATTAAATCACTAGTAGAAATGAAGATATATCCTTAAATTGCCAAGCTAAGGGTTTGTTAGTTGAACCCAACACTTTGCTTGATGAAGATGGTAGTTAGCTTAGTACCTTAGTCATTAGAGCTAGCTTAGTAGCTTAGTATGTGTATTCTTAGTTTAAGAGTTGTTGTTGCCTAAATGCTAAGTGTTGCATCATCATCGCATGCATGTAGAGAACAAGTTGGCGGAGATCGTAACCACTAGCAATCACGAGTTTGAGGAGATCGTTGAGGAGTATGAGGAGGAGATTTTTGTGTAGGAGGAGGTCCCGGAGCCACCACTGACTGACTCAGCTGACACCGCGCCTGCCCATGGCAAGCCCCGGTGCATAACCTCTATTTTATAATTCACTGTATATATATGTGTTGTGCATTTACATTATAGGAATTTTATGAAAACCACATGCATAGATATACCTGCCCTAAGAGTTTTACTAGTGCAGGTTCGAGTAGATGCTATGCTTAGGTCATCGGTAGCGTGAGTAACCTACCGTTGCTCATAATAGGTGTCGACAGAATATGCTCGGCAGTCCACCAAGGGGTATCCTGCGATGGTAGATTTGTTGGTGAGGGTGCGCGTAATCAGGAACTGGATGGTGACACGAGGCGCAGAGACAGCGATTTAGACAGGTTCGGGCCATCTGATCGACGTAATACCCTACGTCCTGTGTCTTTGGTGTATTGTATTGATCTGTATGTAGATCCGATCTAATATCCGCTAGGGGACCCCTACCTCTCCTTATATACTTTGGAGGAGGTAGGGTTACAAGTAATGTAGCCTATTTGGTACTATACAATGTCTTACGATGCACGCCGAGTAGCGCCGTGCATGCCTTAACCTTGTGGGCCGGGCCACCCCTGGGGGCGCAGCCCATGTCTTAGGGGCCATACCCCTACAGCTAGTCCTCGAGCCTGACAGTAGGTGACGTAGTCATGTGGTGCCAGGGTCAGAAAGTAGAAGACCAGCCGAGTAGGCAGCCAGTCCCTAGGCGTAGCCTTGAGATGAGAACAAGCACATTCACCACAAGGTGAAGTGTGCCCACTTAGTCCCGGAGCCTGCTGGAAGATGAAGAATGAATCTTGTAGCAGGGTCAAAGAAAAAGAAGTCTGAAAGCTTGCCGACGTCGTTTGACATGTGCGAATCAAGACCCCAGACGTGCTGCCCAAGATCAGCACCCTGATTCGAACAACATGGAGCAGCTTGATAGCACACCGACGAGACGTAACAAGATCTGAGCACCGAGGAGTCCCCGGCATAGCCGGCGATGTCCGACCACCCAGGGAGTTCCCGGCGTAGCTGGCGATGACCGAGAACCGAGGAGCGAGGAGTCCTCGGCGTCGCTGGCGATGACCGAGCCCCGAGGAGCGAGGAGTCCCTGGCGTAGCTGGCGATGACCGAGCACCAAGGAGCGAGGAGTCCCCAGCGTCGCTGACGATGACCGATCCCCAAGGAGCGAGGAGTCCCCAGCGTCGCTGGCGATGACCGAGCACCGAGGAGTCCCCGGCATTGCTGGCGATGACCGAGCACCGAGGAGCGAGGAGTCCCCAACGTCGTTGGCGATGTCTGAGCACCGAGAAGCGAGGAGTCCCCGGCATCGCTGGCGATGACCGAGCACCGAGGAGCGAAGAATTCCCGACCTTACTGGCGATGACCGAGCACCGAGGAGCGAGGAGTCCTCGGCGTCGCTGGCGATGACCGAGCACCGAGGAGCGAGGAGTCCCCGGCATCGCTGGTGATAACTGAGCACCGAGGAGCGAGGAGTCCTCGACGTCGCTGGCGATGACCGAGCACCGAGGAGCGAGGAGTCCCCGACGTTGCTGGCGATGACCGAGCACCGAGGAGCGAGGTGTCCCCGGCGTCGCTGGAAATTCCCGAGCACCAAGGAGCGAGGAGTCCTCGGTGTCGCTGGCGATGACTGAGCACCGAGGAGCGAGGAGTCCCCGGTGTCGCTGGCGATGACCGAGCACCGAGGAGCAAGGAGTCCCCGACGTTGTTGGCGATGTCCAAGCACCGAGAAGCGAGGAGCCCCCGGCATCGCTGGCGATGACCGAGCACCGAGGAGCGAAGAATTCCCGGCCTTACTGGCGATGACCGAGCACCGAGGAGCGAGGAGTCCCCGGCGTCGCTGGCAATTCCTGAGCACCGAGGAGCGAGGAGTCCCCGGCGTCGCTGGCAATGACTGAGCACCGAGGAGCAAGGAGTCCCCAGCGTCGCTGGCGATGACTGAGAGCGAGGAGTCCCCGACGTCCTTGGCGATGTCCGAGCACTGAGAAGCGAGGAGTCCCCGGCATCGCTGGCGATGACCGAGCACCGAGGAGCGAAGAATTCCCAGCCTTACTAGCGATGACCGAGCACCGAGGAGTGAGGAGTCCCCGGCGTCGCTGGTGATGACCGAGCACCGAGGAGTGAGGAGTCCCGGTGTCGCTGGTGATAACTAAGCACCAAGGAGCGAGGAGTCCACAGCGTCGCTAGCGGTGACCGAGCACCGAGGAGCGAGGAGTCCCCGACATTGCTGGCGATGACCGAGCACCGAGGAGCGAGGAGTCCCCGGTGTCGCTGGCCATTCCCGAGCACCGAGGAGCGAGGAGTCCTCGGCGTCCCTGGCAATGACCGAGCACCGAGGAGCGAGGAGTCCCTGGCGTCACTGGTGATGACCGAGCACCGAGGAGCGAGGAGTCCCCAGCATCACTGGTGATGATCGAGCACCGAGGAGCGAGGAGTCCCGGGTGTCACTGGCGATGACCGAGCACCAAGGAGCGAGGAGTCCCCGACATCGCTGGCGATGACCGAGCACCGAGGACCGAGGAGTCCCCGATGTCGCTAGCGATTCCCAAGCATCAAGGAGGAAGAAGTCCCCAACGTTGCTGGCAATGACCGAGCACCGAGGAGCGAGGAGTCCCCGGCATCGCTGTCGATGACCGAGCATCGAGGAGCGAGGAGTCCTCGACGTCGCGGGCGATTACCGAGCACTGAGGCGTGAGGAGTCCCCGATGTCGCTGGTGATGACGGCGATGACCGAGCACCGAGGATCGAGGAGTCCCCGGCGTCGCTGGCGATGACGGCGATGACCGAGCATCGAGGAGCGAGGAGTCCTCGACGTCGCTGGTGATGATCGAGCACCGAGGAGTCCTCGACGTCGCTGGCGATTCCCGAGCACCGAGGAGCGAGGAGTCCCCGGCGTCGCTGACGATGACTGAGCAACGAGGAGCGAGGAGTCCTCGGCATCGCTGGCGATGACCGAGCACCAAGGAGCGAGGAGTCCCCAGCGTCGCTGGCGATGACCGAGCACCGAGGAGCGAGGAGTCCCCGGCTTTGCTAGCGATGACCAAGCACCGAGGAGCGAGGAGTCCCCGACATCGCTGGCGATGACCGAGCACCAAGGAGTGAGGAGTCCCTAGTGTCGCTGGCGATGACTGAGCACCGAGGAGCGAGGAGTCCCCGGCGTCGCTGGCGATAACTGAGCACCGAGGAGCGAGGAGTCCCCGGCATCACTGGCGATGACCAAGCATCGAGGAGCGAGGAGTCCCCGGCGTCACTGGCGATGACCGAGCACCGAGGAGCGAGGAGTCCCCGGTGTCGCTGGCGATGACGGAGCACCGAGGAGCAAGGAGTCCCTGGCATCGCTGGCGATGACCGAGCACCGAGGACCAAGGAGTCCCCGATGTCGCTGGCGATTCCCAAGCATCAAGGAGCAAGAAGTCCCCGGCGTTGCTGGCGATGACCGAACACCGAGGAGCGAGGAGTCCCCGGCATCGCTGCCGATGATCGAGCACCGAGGAGCGAGGAGTCCCCGACGTCGCGGGCGATTACCGAGCACTAAGGAGCGAGGAGTCCCCGACATTGTTGGTGATGACGGCAATGACCGAGCACCGAGGATCGAGGAGTCCCTGGCCTTGCTGGCCATGACGGCGATGACCGAGCACCGAGGAGCGAGGAGTCCTTGGCGTCGCTAGCGATGATCGAGCATCGAGGAGTCCTCGGCATCGTTGGCGATTCCCGAGCACCGAGGAGCGAGGAGTCCCCAGTGTCGCTGACGATGACTAAGCAACGAGGAGCGAGGAGTCCCCGGCGTCGCTGGCGATGACCGAGCACCGAGGAGTGAGGAGTCCCTGGCATCACTGGCGATGACCGAGCACCGAGGAGCGAGGAGTCCCTGGCTTCACTGGCGATGACCAAGCACCGAGGAGCGAGGAGTCCCTGGCGTCGCTGGCGATGATCGAGCACCAAGGAGTGAGGAGTCCCAGTGTCGCTGGCGATGACCAAGCACCAAGGAGCGAGGAGTCCCCTGCGTCGCTGGCGATAACTAAGCACCGAGGAGGAAGGAGTCCCCGGCGTCGCTGGCGATGACCAAGCACCGAGGAGCGAGGAGTCCACGACGTCGCTGGCGATTCCCGAGCATCGAGGAGCAAGAAGTCCTCGGCATCGCTGGCGATGACTAAGCACCGAGGAGCAAGGAGTCCCCAGCATCGCTGGCGATGACCGAGCACCAAGGAGTCCCCGGTGTCGCTGGCGATGTTTGAGCACCGAGGAGTCCTCGGCGTAGGCGGCGAGGTCTGAGCACCGAGGAGTCCCTGGCATAGGCGGCGAGGTCTGAGCACCGACGTAGCTGACGATGTCCATGCGGTGAAGTGTGCCCACTTAGTCCTCAAGCATGAAGTATCCGGGTGCCGAGGAGTAACCTAATGGGGACGGGGATCCCAATCTTCCGTCGGGTGATGGTAACTATCGTTGTGGCGGAGAATGACACACCGATCCGGCTTCAGATCGAAAGATCGAACCCTGCAATCTTAGCACCACAGCTCCTCTAGTTATCAACCGAGTTATGGACCAGGTTGACCTCACCAAGAAGGCTAATCCATGCCTGCGCAACGAAGAACACAAGCAAGAACAAGAAAGATCGCAACCAAATTGCAGATGAATGATTAATCTCACGAGTTGGGGTCTCACAAACCGAAGAACGGCGAAACTGTTTCTTGACAGAATAATCTAAGCAAAACCCAAACCCTAATGGAGGGGTGGCGGCTGTTTATGAAGACTCTAGGGTCGTGCAAGACCCCTGGACGCGCCCCTAATGGGCCCAAACTCGATACATGGTCCAATGGACCAAAAGACGGTGTCGCAGCACCCTGGCAGATTCTGGATGCTGACTTGTTTCGACGATTCCCGTTGATTCCGAATAGCTTTTGACGTGAAACCACTTGGATTGGCTTCCTTATCAAATTAGCTTTCCATCCATATGTGGATCATTGAAAATGGAGTCCGGATGCGTCCTGGGCGACCAGTTTAAGGCAGACTGGTCCTGGAGGCCGAGGCAGACTCGAATTTGTGTTGGACTGGGCCTCCGGCTTGTGTTGGACGTCCTTGCTGGTCATCATCGCCTCCTCCACGTCCTCTTAGTCCCTCTTGACCCTCTCCAATGTTCCTAAGCAAGATAACATCATTAGGTAGTAGTCTATTCTCAAAAGTATGAAAAGGATCACTTAAGAACGAGCTCACGTGTAAATTAAGTTGACGCATTCGAGCTCGGGTCATTGGACCTTGCATGACGGTTGGAGGATCAGCTGGTACATCCAAAGGAGTGATGTCCTCATCATCCTCCCCCTCTTGAATTGGAGTCGTCCTCGACTCAAGCTCATCTTCTTCTTCCAAATAAGGTTTCAAATCTGCAATGTTAAATGTGGGACTAACCCCGAACTCGGGTGGCAACTCAAGTTTATATGCATTATCATTTATTTTCTCAATAATCTTATAAGGACCAGCTGCTCTTGGCATTAATTTAGACTTACGTAGCTCAGGAAATCTATCTTTTCTTAAATATAACCAAACCAAATCACTCGATTCAAGTTTAATCTCTTTTCTACCTTTACTACCAGCAATTCTATACTTTTCATTCATGCTTTCAATATTTGCTTTAGTTGTTTCATGCAACTTACGAATAAAATCAGCACGCTCTCTAGCATCACTATGTATTCTCTCAGTGGTAGGTAAAGGCAAAAGATCAATAGGAGCACGGGGGTTAAAACCATACACTACCTGAAAAGGACTTACCTTGGTGGTGGAATGTTCCGCCCTGTTATATGCAAACTCCACATGCGGCAAACACTCTTCCCACATCTTCAAATTGCGCTTCAAAATGGCTCTCAACATGGTAGACAATGTTCGATTCACAACCTCAGTTTGCCCATCAGTTTGGGGATGACATGTTGTAGAAAACAGCAGCTTGGTCCCCAATTTATTCCACAACGTGCGCCAAAAATGACTCAAGAATTTTGCATCACGATCTGAAACAATAGTAGAAGGCATACCATGCAAGCGAACAATTTCTTGAAAGAAAAGGTCAGCAATATGAACAACATCGTCGCTCTTATGACAAGGAATAAAATGTGCCATCTTAGAAAAACGATCAACCACCACAAAAATACTATCCCTTCCCCTCTTAGTCCTTGGCGATCCCAACACAAAATCCATAGATATATCTGCCCAAGGAGTAGAAGGAACAGGAAGAGGCATATACAAACCATGTGGGTTCAATCACGACTTAGCTTTTTGACATGTGGCACACCGAGCCACGTACCGCTCCACATCACGCCTCATCCTAGGCCAAAAGAAGTGTGTGGACAGCACCTCCTCCGTCTTCTTGGCACCAAAATGTCCCATCAATCCGCCTCCATGTGCCTCCTGCAACAACAAAAGACGAACGGAACCAACTGGAATGCATAGGCGGTTAGCTCTAAACAAAAACCCATCGCTGATCATAAACTTATTCCATGTGTGTCCCTCTCTACAATTAAGCAACACATCCTTAAAATCAGGATCAAGCGCATATTGTTCTTTAATGGATTGAAGACCAAAAATCCGGCAATCAAGTTGAGACATCAATGTATATCTTCTAGACAAAGCATCAGCAATCACATTATCCTTCCCTTTCTTGTGTTTGATAATATAAGGAAAAGACTCAATAAATTCAACCCATTTAGCATGCCTACGATTCAGATTATTTTGAGAGCGAAGATACTTAAGCGATTCATGATCAGAATGAATAACAAATTCTTTAGGCCACAAATAATGACGCCACGTCTCTAAAGAACGGACAAGTGCATACAATTCTTTATCATACGTGGAATAATTAAGAATAGGACCATGTAATTTTTCACTAAAGTAAGCAACAGGTTTACCATCTTGCATCAAAACACCACCAATGCCAACTCCACTAGCATCACATTCTAGCTCAAAAGTCTTACCAAAATTTGGAAGTTGCAGCAATGGTGCGTGTGTAAGCTTGTCCTTCAAAGTGTCAAAGGACTCCTCATGTGCCTCTCCCCAATGAAACACCACTCCTTTCTTCGTCAACTCATGCAAAGGGGCAGCAATGGTGCTGAAATCTTTGACGAAGCGGCGGTAGAATCCTGCAAGACCAAGAAAACTCCTCACCTGTGTGATGGTTTGGGGAACCGGCCAGCTCTTTATGGCTTCAACTTTCATCTCGTCCATCTCAATTCCCTGTGGAGTTACAACATAGCCAAGAAAAGAAACTCGATCCGTGCAAAAGATGCACTTCTCAAGGTTACCAAATAAACGTGCATCACGTAAGGCATTAAAAACAGCACGTAAGTGATCCATATGTTCATCAAAAGACTTGTTGTAAATCAATATATCATCAAAGTAAACTACCACAAAATGACCAATAAAAACTCTTAAAACCTCATTCATTAAGCGCATGAAAGTGCTAGGTGCATTTGTCAAACCAAAAGGCATAACTAACCACTCATACAACCCGAATTTGGTTTTAAATGCAGTTTTCCATTCATCTCCAAGTTTCATTCTAATCTGGTGGTAGCCACTTCGCAAGTCAATCTTAGTGAAAATTATAGAACCACACAACTCATCAAGCATGTCGTCTAGCCTAGGAATAGGATGATGATACCGAATAGTAATATTATTGATGGCTCTACAATCAACACACATACGCCAACTTCCATCTTTCTTAGGAATCAAAAGTACAGGAACGGCACAAGGACTAAGGCTTTCATGTACATACCCATGGTCCCAAAGGTCTTGGACTTGCCGCTGAATTTCCTTAGTCTCCTCAGGATTGGTTCGATATGCAGCTCGGTTGGGCAAGGTCGCTCCCGGAATCAAATTGATTTGATGCTCTATCCCTCTCATAGGTGGCAGCCCCGGGGGTATCTCAGCTAGAAAAATGTCCTTATACTCCTGCAAAAGGTTAGTGATAGCAGGAGGTACTGAGCTAACAATATCATCAAGTGAAAACATAGCTCGTTTGCATACCAAAGCATAGCAAATATCATCATTAGAAATTTCAGCAAAGTCACATTTTGTTGCAAGCATAACACCACCCTTCAATTTAATCCCCTCAGCCTTAGAAATAGATGTAGACTTATCCTTTTTAGGTGGGAAAATAGCATTAGCAACTTGCTGATTTTTAGATTGAACATCATTCAAACTAGCAGCGCGTTCTTTATCAGCTTGTACAATTTGAGCAGGGGTCAAAGGTACCAAAGTAATTTTCTTTCCTTTATGCACAAAAGTGTATTTATTACTTCTACCATGGTGTGTAGCATCATTATCATGTTCCCAAGGATGACCCAATAAAAGTGAACAAGCTTGCATAGGTACCACATCACAATCAACAGAATCAACATAAGAACCAATGGAAAATGAAACTCTGCAAGTTTGTGTTACCTTTGCTTTACCAGAATTATTTAGCCACTGAATATGATATGGACGTGGGTGTGGGCGTGTGGTCAAGCTAAGCTTCTTGACCAAATCAGAACTCACCAAATTGTTGCAGCTACCTCCATCAATAATGACACGTGCTCGACGGTCGCTGATGACGAAGAAAATCTGGAACAAGTTATGGCATTGTAGCTTCTCAGGCTGCTGGACTTGTGAGCTGAGCACCCGCTGTACAATAATGCTCCTATAGGACGTCGTGGCCTTGTCACCAAGGACTTCGCCGTCCTCCTCATCTGCATCTTGGTCTTCTTCATCCTTAATGTCAGAGGTGCTGATGTAACCATCTTCTGTAGCAATATATGCCCGCTGACTTGGGCAGTCCTTCTACACATGGCCAATGCCATGGCAGCGGTGGCACTGAATATCCGAAGTGCATCCCGTCGATGCAACGGATGAGGAACTCTTGGTAGGCACCTGCAAAGAATTTTTACCTGAATCTGAAGGTCATGCGGGAGGTGTCTTAGGTGTAGCGGAGACTCCAGAGGCTGTTGGTCGCTTGCTCGCTGGTGGAGGCGTCCGAAAAGTGGTTGGCTTGGTCAGCCCCGAAGATGGTGCCGAACATGGCGTGTATGTGCTGGTGCTGACCTTGCTCTTGCCCTGCTGTTCACGCCCCTGCAATTTCTTTTCTACAAGCATAGCAAACTGAAACAACTAGTTGACAGTGTTAAATTCTTTATAATCAACAATGTCCTGAATGTCACTCCTCAAACCAGAATAAAAACGACAAATGGCATCTTCGTTTCCCTCTACAACACTACAGCGTATCAATCCCTTTTGGAGCTCACCATAGTAATCCTGTACAGATTTATCTCCTTGTTCTAAACGCATCAATTTCTTACGCAAGTCTCTATGATAAGAAGGAGGAACAAAACAATCATGCATAGCTACCTTAAGTTCTTCCCATGTACTAGGTAAAGCATCCTGCGCAGCTAGCCCATTCCACCAAATAATGGCAAAATCCTTAAACTCACTAGTAGCTTGTCTAACTCTATGCTGCTCAGGTACAAGGTGGGCACTAAACTTTTGTTCTACCGTCATCTCCCAATCAAGATATCCCTCAGCATCATAATGACCCAAAAAAGATGGTATTGTGAACTTAATCTTAGCATAAGGATCATCGGGCACACGGTGATTATTACCTTGACGGTGGTGGTGGTGGACACCACCCATACCTGTCGTGTTACGGCGAAGATGTTGCTGTAATCTCTCTTGTCGGATAGCTGCTCGACCGATGTTTCCAGCGGCATCATGCACCGTGTCTTGACCATCGGTGTTGCTATCGGAAACGTCGTTGTTGCCCGCCACAAAGGTTTCCAACTCAGTAACCTTGTCGGTTAGCGTGGCAATTCGCTTGTCCAATCTCTCCATGCTATTGCCAATGTTGAGTTCAATGAGTGCGTCAGTGACGGCCTTCCTGACGGCCTCATTCATCCTTTTTTGGGCATCCTCTACAACAGCTTGTAGTTGCTCTTGGCTGACACACTCGCTGAAACCCTTAGGATTGTTATCTGCAGTCTGTTCACCTCCTGCCATTGAAAACACAAAAATAGGAACAAACAGGTGAAAGTTATCCCTACCAAATGACTACGTGGGTGTAGTGGTGTCACTTTTCACAGCAAGTGGAAGCGTCTTACCAAGCTCTTACTAAGTTCTTACCAACGCAAGCAGTGGGCGGTACAACCGGCGACTGGTTCGTGATACCTGTGAGGTAGTGGTACCGAGATTGCAAGGCCCTTTGTCTGTACTGATCTGAAGAATTTGTGGAGCTTGGAAGGCAAACAAAGAGTAATATGTATATCTGGCACACAAGTCAGTAACAGAAAGTAATGCTGAATTATAGTCCAAAGTACTCGTTCTCGTTGCTGGTCTAAAGTGTTGCAAGTACCAGGTTGTGACAAAAGTATAGTGGATAGCAAGGTGATTGATATGAGAAAAATAAGTATGGTGGATGGAAACAGCAACACAAACAAGGAACCAGACAGCACACGCAAACACAGCTCACTTTGGGCTTCTCTATGTGCTCCTCTAGATATTGTTCCTCTTTTGCCCCTCTCTTTTTTTCTATTTTTTGGGCTATCGTTGTTTTTTTAGGAAATTTTGACTTTTTTATTTTATTTTTTTGATATTTTTCCTTTACTTAGGAGCACAAAAGCAGTAACCACAGAAAATATGAGCTCAAACAAGTGTAAGACGTGGCTTGTGGAATTTTCAGAAAACTGGATGAAAATCGACAAAAACCTTGTGACCACGAAACGAGGATCTTGTGACCACTTTTTGGCCAATCTAAAAATTCCGAACCCCGACAAAGCAGGGGATGGACGGATCTGAAATTTTTTTCTGATCGATTTGCATATATGGAACGTCGAAAACGGAGTTCGTATGCGAAAACTGGACCAGTTTTAAGAATTGGCTCCGAATTATAGGACAAAACAGAAACAATATGTGCAAAATTGGTCACAACAGCCAAGATTTGATGGAAACGATGGGGGAAAACACACGAACTGGACTCTAACACAACCTAATCAGCAACAAGACCTCGACCAGGACACAAACTCAACACGACGAACTCTGAAACTGAAATATGCAAAGGCTATGGCGCGGAAGGTTCTAGGATAGGAAAAAAAACGAGTATGGCACTGGACTATGGGACGAATACGAAACACTCAAACTAGGGAATAAAAGTGAACCTGACGGTATACCTTAGCTCTGATTACCACTTAATGGGGACGGGGATAGGAAAAAAATAGCAAATTACTTTGAAAATTCTAGAGAATTCTAAAAAACACATCTTAGATAGTCTAAAATTATATTCTAAATTTATAGGTCAGCACAAATAATATTTATAGCCAACTATCATTAGATAAAGATAACACCACTTTGTTGTATTATTTAAAAGTAAATGTTTACTTCTAATGGGCTGATACAACATAACATCTAGCCCACTCTCAAATTTGCAGGCCCAATTAAGGCTGCAGATGATCAGCCTGTTCGGGAGGCCGTAAACGATCGTTGATTATTTACTGCTGGCTGGTTTGGTGTGAGAGAAAAACACTGTTCCTGGCTGGAAATTTACGATCGTTTACGAGCAAGCGAACAGGCTGGATCTTGTCCATCCATCTTGATCCAATGGGCGAGGATGCATCCTTCTTCATATAAAATAGACACCAAAAACCCTATCCTCACCCATCCAGCCATCCATTCCTTTTTCCTCCGCCCGACCCGACGGCCCCAGCCCTAGCCTGCACCACCACCGGCCACAACTCCTCCCCAGTGCCTGGCCCTCAGCTCCCTCCCTGTTCGTCAGATACACACCTCATCTCTCTCCTCCCATTCATGCGCTAAGGAACTACGGTGGGCAGCGGCCAGGCGTCAGCTCCTATGGCAGCAAATCTTATATGTGGCATCGGTAGTCAGGCAGGTAGCAAGGTTCTCGCCATTGCCATGGAGCTCACTGGGTCCATGCACCGTTGATCCGTGCTGCTATCGGCGTCCTCGATGGCCATGAGGGTGGGGAGGAGGAGGTGCCCGGCCAGGGTGGCCTAAGTTGGGGTGGGGGTTTGCGGAGGAGGGCCACCTCAGGTACTACAAGGTGGCCCCGTGTAGCAAGGCGGTGGAGGCGGCGGCGAGGGCCTTGGCCCTAGGGCTCATCGCCGAGGACGTGGCTAGGATAAGGTCCTCTCAGTGAGCCCTCTGTGTTAGGTTGATCTCCACCAATTTGGCCCAACGGTCAATTGGGCCCTTGATCCTCACCCTGATCGGGGGTGCCCAGCTGTTCTTCTAGCTAATGGGCCCTCGTTGCGCAGCGCAATAAATAGGAGGTGGGGGCTGGGGCTCGAGTCATGAGGTTCATGGCAGCCGCCAGCGCCCCACCATGTCCTAACCCTAGTCTGATCTAGAAGGGCACGCTGTAAGCGATGAGAAGCACCATCGCCTTCGTCGCCGCCACTAGACCGCATCTCCATGTCGCTGCTACCTCATCGGTAGTGCAATGGCCGTAACTACACTCGACATGAGGTATATCAGCAAGTCGTCCCATTAAGCTAAGTATTACCCACGGATCTACGCCTAGAAAAACTTTCAGATTCTATCAATGGTACCAGAGCCAGGTTTTATAGTGTGTAGATCTAGATCAGGGTAGAAAAGAGAGAAGCAAATAGAAAGAGAGGATTCACCCTAGCAAAAAAGAAAAGAAACAGGCGGGCTCACCTTGAACCCGCCACACCACTACTGCCGACTCACCGGCGCGTGGGAAGAAAATGAGAAAGGAAAGGAAGGGGGGGGTTCCTACCTGGGAACTACCCACATCATCACCACCATCGGCCATTGCCTCGATGCCGCATGAGAAGTCACCCAGAATTCGCCTAACCCTAACCCTAACCCTAGAAGGGGAAGAACAACAGAAGAAAGAGGGTTCAATTTGGCCCGACCCAGATCGACTCAAACCCGAACCCTAACCCATGTAGATCGATTCGAGGAAGAAAAACAGTAGCAGAGGGTTCGCGTCAAACCCTAACCCTAACTTGACTTGACCCTAAACCCTAACCCTAGATCAGACTTGCTCCAGGAAGAAGAGAAAAGAAGATCCAAATAGAGAGAAGAAGAGGGGGAAAGGGGAAGGGCTAGGGAGGCAGCTTACCTCGCCGGCCTCCACTCACTGAAGCACTCCGAGAATGACCTCCGTGCCTCTGCACTATAGCCATGCTAGGGTGCCACCACTAGGCCACTCGACGGTGGCGTGCTCACCCGCAGGGGAGCGCACGCGCCGCCATCTCCAATGGCTCTCTACGCTCACTCGCTGTCACTGAGAGAGAGAATGGGGACAGAGGAGTGAGCTAGGGTTTGGGGGAGCATCACTAACGCTGGGTTTTGATCCAGCGAGATCAACGCGCTGTCGTCGATCTCCATTCAATGGCTCAGAGCAATCGGACTAGATTGAGCCCAAGCGGGTGCGCACAGAGGGCCACTTTGCTGGCCTAGGCCCAGGTTGCGGCTTGTGTAAGCACAGTGGGCGCGCGCGCGCATAGTTGGGCCAGGCCGTATCGCTAGGCCGGGCTGAATGAATAGTAAACATAGATGATTTGTTTTATTCTTTTCTGAAGCAATTTTGATGATTTTGGCTTAGTTTTCAATCTCTGCTCAAATTTAAACCAACGGGATAATTTGTTTAGAGAATAGATGAGTACAGTAAAATGGTTCTAAAAAGTAGATAAATTAGTTTTTCATGTTTTCGCTGCAAAGTTTAATGTTAATAATCTTCCAATTAAATTCGAACCAACGGGTGAATTTAATTTGAAGAGTAGTTACTTTTAGTAAATTATGATTATGTGTATCCTCTAATTAAATTGGAACCAATAGGAAAATTTAAATTAGAGGAGTAGTCCGATTTGTTTAAGTCATATTATGGTATTGTCATTTTCTGACCAACGCTGATGATGACAATATTATAATGAGTTCAAGTTTGAGGTTTAAATCTCTAATAAATTTTACACCAACATGGTCAACTTTTCAGAGAGTAGATAAGGACCAAGAAATGCTCCTGAGCTAAAAGAATGTATTTCATCATCAAGTTTCCGCTGCAATGATGTTGATTATCTTCTAATTAAATTCGAACCAACGAGAGAATTTAATTTTGAAGAGTAGTTATATGGATTTCAAGTTAATTTATGAGTTTTATGCATTAATTCTATTTTCTACCCAATGGTGATGTAGAATTGATGTAGAAGTATATTGTATGTTTTATATTTTAACCAACAAGATCACTCGGCTGCTTGCCAATGGGCTGCAATACTGGGGTATGTGAATGAAAATACTTGAGTCAAGCCAGTTTAGGACAGTTTTTTGTTAGTTTACTAATTTTCTGATTAAATTGGAACCAACGGGAAGATTTAATTGGAAAATGAGGTATAAGTGAATGTTTTAGTCATCATGACTAAGTTTTCATATAGATGTATCCCGCATGGGGAGAAGTTTTGGCATAGTACTTATGCTAGTCAATCCTACATGGCAGAAGAAGTTTTGTGATGATTTAGATGTTTTGTATCCCGCATAGCGAGAGAAGTTTGGGTAGCTCTTATGATGTCCTAGTATTGACCATGGCATAATAGAAATGCATCATCATGGTCAATACTAACCAAAGGATAAGAAAAGATGCAAGCGTGACTTGCAAAAATACTGCTAATGAAAGACCTTGTTGAGTTCTTGAAGTGAAATAAGGAAAGTGTACTCCTAAACGGATCAAGAAATAACTTTGTTTACATGACATAATCATGTGAATGAAGTAAGTTATAATTGTCTCCTCGTTCATAGGTTTTATGAATAGTTCTCGAAATTATGGCAGTAAAGTTCATGCCATATTTTGAGGGGGAGAATATTAAGATCAATTAAGAAAGATGCTCTTCATTAAGGGTGAGATAAAGATTAATTAAGATGAAACCGTTGGAGGAGTACAACGGTCACAACAATGATACCCCTAAGCAGAGAAATAGCTAAATTCCTAGACCTTTTAAAGTTCCGACAGGAAGATAGCGTAGTCAGCCTCAAAGATGTTAAGTTGGTGCTTAAAGCGTCATATGAGGTTTTAATAGATTAAACCAAAAATAAGATATTTGAAGATACACCATCTTCAGAAAAGATGGGAAGATCTGGGGGAGCATGGTATGTAGAGGTATGTAGAGACCTAAGACTTGAAGAGAAGAGGGACTGCGTGCCCACTCTAGTGACTCAGGAGCAACAAGTTTCCCAATACCTGTTGATGTTGTATGACTAATACAACACATGTCGTTAGCTCTTCAAAGAAGATGAATAATGTAAACAAGCATCTTGTAATATGGGAGCCTGTAGAATTAATTGCCTCTTGGCAATGAAGAGCAACAATAGCCCCATATGAAAGTGCCAATAACTGAGGCCCAGAAGATCTCAAAGAATTAGTAAACCAGTTTTTCTGATGACTATGAAGTCTATGTTAGTAAAGAAATTCAAATGGAGGGTGATCCCACCTCATTTGAAAAAGCCATGAGAAGCGTTTACTCGTTTAAATGGCAAGAAGCTATGGAAGTTGAAATGAATTCAATGAATAGCAACAATGTTTGTGACTTAGAAAAAATTTCTAATGGAGCCAAAACAGTAGGCTGTAAAAGGGTCTACAACACAAAATGTGACTCCAAAGGGAATGTAGAAAGATATAAAGCATGACTTTTAGCAAAATGCATTACGCAAAGAGAATGAATAGATTACGATGAGAGTTTTCTCTCTAGTCTCATGCAAGGATTCTTTTAGAATCATAATGATGTTATTGGCACATTAAGATTTAGAGTTACATCAGATGGATGTAAAGACGACATTCCTCAACGGGGATTTGTATGAAAACATGAACATGGTACAACCCAAAGGTTTTGTCGTGGAAGAAAAAAGAATGTATGGGATGCCGCCTGTAGAAATCCATTTATGGGTTAAAAGTAAGTCTCTAGGCAGTAGTATTTGAAGTTGATGAAAACAATAAGAAAGTTTGGATTTTAAAGAAAATTAGAAGGACAATAGCGTTTATGCGAAGTTCAAGAATGGAAAATTCTTTTTTCACATCCTGTGAATTGATGACATTCTACTCACTAGTAGTGATGTTAATCTGTCATTGGAGAAGAAGAAGTTTTGTCCCCAAGTTTCAATGTGAATGATCTTGGTGAAGCGTCATTGGTTCTTGGAATTGAAATTCACCGAGATAGAAGAAAATGGGGTATTAGGACTATCGCAAAGGCATACTTAGAAAAGATTCTAAAGAAATAAAGTATGAATGCGAGTAAACCTACGCCTGCTCCTATAGTCAAGGGTAATAGATTTGGGAACTTTAAGTGTTCCAGGAACCGATATGAGATCGATAAAATGAACATGGTTCCATATGCTTCAGCTATTGGAAGCTTGATGAGTGTACAAGTACAAGTAAGAACTCACCCTGACATAGTTTATGTATCTAGGATATTTTAGCAGAAGTCCAGTCCAGATATAGATCACTGGAATAGAGTTGAGAATGTCTTGCAATTTTGCAAAGTATCATAGGCCTCATGCTGAGTATGAAAGAATAAGTACTCTCAAATAGATGAGGGTACAAATGTTAAGTCTTGGGGAGATTTGTAGTGAAATCCATAGTAGTTGCTCACACTCATAGTTATAGTATTATTGTGGAAAAGCTCCAAAAAACAGTTGTGGTGTCATTAGTGATGCATACCATAGTATAGCTTGACATGAGGCTTAAGGAATAGGCAAAAGAAGGTTAAGGGAATTTGTACCCGCAATTAACAATGGTAGTCAATAGCAATAACCATTTAAAGTAAGTTAACTCCTAAGACAACAGGTCAAGTGTGCTGCCTAACATATTGACACTAAGTTATATGTTGTAAAGGAGAAAATCTAGAATCATTTTGAAAGCATTGAGCACATAAGTACCGAGTAAGTACTTATGGATCTGCTTACCAAAGGCTTACCACCCAGTGCGTTCAGAGAACACACAGTCGACATGGGTTTATGGGAAAGCCTATGATTTCTGGATACTAAGGGCCTAGTTGAGTATCTGTTTCAAAACAGAGAGGTGCATTGTAGCTGTTAAATCTAATGGCAACTGACCGTGAAGATGAGGCATGCTCTATGCACTGATCTATGATGGAATGGGAAAAAGAAAAAAAAAGTTAAGTTTAAGTTATAAGGTGAGATCAAGGGGGAGAATGTTAGGTTGATCTCCACCAATTTGGCCCAACAGCCAATTGGTCCCTTGACCCGCGGCCTGATAGGGGGTGCCCAGCCATTCTTCTGGATGATGAGCCCTCATCATGCAGCGCAATAAATAGGAGGTGGGGGCTGGGGCTCGAGTCATGAGGTTCACGGCAGCCGCCAGTGCCCCACCATGTCCTAACCCTAGTCCGATCTAGAAAGGCGCACTGTAAGCGACGGGAAGAGCCATTGCCTTCGCCACCGCCACTGGACCGCGTCTCCACGTCGCTGCTACCTCATCGACGATGCAATGGCCACAACTATGCTTGACATGAGGTATATCAGCAAGTCCTCCCATTAAGCTAAGTATTACCCACTGATCTACGCCTAGAAGAACTTTCAAATTCTATCACTCTGTTCCTCCCCCTCTTCCTAGCTTGTTGTTTCTATTTCGATTTGAGAAATGGATGAGGAAGAGTAAGATAGTAGCCTGGCCTTGTGGTTGTGCTTGCTCCAATTAATTGGTTGTTGTGGAAGAATTTGGGTGGGATTTGAGGACAATAATGATGACAAATTGTTCATTGATTTGCATCTGAAAAATATTAGTTCCATTCTTTTTACAACACTGTAGTTATTATATCTGCATGTAAATGTTGGTCTTTTAGTTGGCCTGCTTGTAGTTATTATATCTGCATACAAATCTGATTGATTCCTCTCTATATATGGTTGTTGTGATGTGATCAGAATTTGCTTTATTTATTATGACTTGGGTTTGCATTGCTTAACTCCAATGTCCCTGCTCAATGCTAACCTTTTCTTTCCTAGGTTCAGTGCATCATTACAAACTGAAAGAGCTCCACTAGGAGCCTTTTGGAGATAAATCTAATAAAATGAAATGTACTTGCTTGATATAGCACTGTATGAGATAGCCTGACATACCACAAGGTACAAGTAGTCATACCACCTGACAGGCTTGAGAATTGTTGTCATTGCTACCTGCTATATCTTAATATTGTTGTTTTCTTTAGTTTCTTACTGCAACGATGCTCATTTGCTTGTAATCTTTTCATGAATCCAACATCAAGTATGTATAATTTCAGATTAGTCACTGTTAATCCTCTGACTTATGATTTGTGAAACTAAACTTTATGAAGGATACCTGAAAGTGCTCCCACTTAAGTTTTGTATCAGTGCTAGTGTTGTGTGACAACTATCTTATTTGTACAGAAAGCTCTTTTTTGCTTTATAAATGTGAGGCTTGTGGCATGTTGATTTGTTTATGGCATATGCAAGTGATGTATCTTTCCTATTTATGGTTGCAGGGTCTAGATGTGCAGTAGCAGGTTGGTTGGCAGCTCCTAGATATGCTGCGGCAGCATGGCAGCTTCAGGGTTCTTCACTAATAGCGCATGGTGTAGCAAGGGTGGTGAGCATCACCCTATTTGGGGCATATGCTACTTTAATGTTTCCTTTCACCATATGGATATAAGGGAATCTTGGTCGAAGTGTTAAGATTTTGGTTAATTGATCACAATTTGTCCTGAGCAAAACTATATTAAAAGATGACTAACCAGATGCAACTCCTTTTCAAAGTTCGTTCTTGCCGCTGATATGCAAAAAATATTCATCAACTAATATGCATATAAGGGAATCCTATATTAGCTTGCCTCCTCTATACTGTTGTACTACTAGTCTACTAATATTGCCTCTTGCTCGAATGCCTGCTATACTGGTACTGCTAAATGTGAATATTGCCTGAATGCCTGAATGCCCATGTATTACCTGATTGCCTGAATCCCCATGTATTAGGCATTAGCTATTGAACTGTCAATAGAATATCATCGGCAGTCCTCCGAGGGGTATCCCATGAAGGTAGATTGATCGGCAGAGATGCGTGTAATCAAGAACAAGAAGGCAATAGAGACACATGAGTTAGATAGGTTTAGGCCGTCATTATGACGTAATACCCTACTCCTGTGGTCTGTTGGATTGTATTGGCTATCGTATAATATTGCGTGAGTTTGGAGGGGGTCCCTGCCCACCTTATATAGTCCGAGGGTAGGGTTACAAGTCGGTTAGATCTAGGAGATAACCAGAAAGCAATAATAGATTACAGGAATCATGGGATCATACGTATCCTAACAGATCTCATAGTATCTTTAGGATATCTTCTCGGTGTCTTGCGGGAGGTGCCGAGCAGCGTAGTACTCATGTGAGCTTGTTCGAGCAGGTGCAAACAAAGCTGAGCAGTCAAACTCATGGTCCGACCACCGTGATGAGTTGTCGAGCAGTTATGAACTGTCACCGAGCAGCGTGAACCATCGCCGAGCAGCGTGAACCGCCGCCGAGCAGCGCGAACCATCGCCGAGCAGCGTGAACCATCGCCGAGCAGCGTATCCCAAGTTTGGCTTGCCATAACGATGTAAGGAGCTCAAATCCAAAATCAAAAATTTCATCGAAGTGGACCAAGTGTGCCCATTTAGGGCCCGACCATGAGAAAGGGAGATAGTCTTCTTTAGCTTTGGGAGGCGCGGAGTCTTCCAGATTAAAACAAACACACTCACCGTGAGGTAAAGTGTGCCCACTTAGTCCCCAAGCCTAACAGTAGGTGATGTGGTCACATGGTGCCAGGGTCCAAAGTAGAAGAAAAGTAGAAGACCAGCCGAGCAAGCAGCCAGTCCCTGGTGTATCCTCGAGATGAGAAAAGCACATTCACCGCAAGGTGAAGTGTGCCCACTTAGTCCTCGAGCCTAACAGTAGGTGACGTGGTCACGTGGTGCAAGGGTCAGAAACAGCAGTCAACAAAAGAATGTCCCCAGTGCGGGGAGGAACCAAGTCATAGTGCTGACGCAGTCCCCGAGCCACAAGTGGAAATCTTGGAGAAAATAGATCCTAGAGAAAAAACTAGAGTAATGGCTATACAGTAGTGATTACTGAGCCATAACAGATGGCGGAGAAGTCAGTGAATATTCGGTGAGTGGTAACAAATTGTAGTGATAAATGGGCGATATAGGCTACAGTTGTGCGAAAGCCTAGGTAACGGTCCACCACGCTGTTGTGGAGAATTCGGAGGGGCACAAATCGTGGGAGCGGTTTCCCAAAAACCCTCAAATGCGAAGAGGTGGGGGGAGTGCTTTATAACTGTGCCGCCGCACCCCGTGCTCCCACCTTTGCCACTTTGCCGTTTCATCTTCCTCCTTAGCCCTCGTGCTTCCCGATTCACATCCACACGCGCATCCACCACCAATCCCAAACTAGATCTGAGAGATGGCGCCGAAGAAGGGAGCTGGTAACCCGAAGAAGGCGAGCGCCGGAGTCAGCGTGATGAAGAGTGGGTGCCGTCATGCACGGGGGAGGCAGAGCTCAACAGGAAGGTGGAAGCGGGCATTCTCCTAGACCGTGTCACCACCGGATGGCGGCCAACCAGCGGTGAGCCCTCCCAATGCCCCATACCGATGAAGCCATAGTCTTTGAGGACTATTTCTAGCGCGGGTTAGGTTTTCCTGTTCATCCTTTCTTGAGGGATCTGCTGGAGTTCTAGGTCATTAGTCTATGCAACCTCCACCCAAACACCATCTTGCACATCTCCAACTTCATCCATTTTTGTGAGGCATATCTTGGAGTTCTTCCCCACTTCAACCTCTTCCATCATCTATTATGGCTAAAGAAGAAGGGTGGCGACAGTTTGAAGGTGGTCGCTGGCATTTATCTTCAACTCCGTGATGGAATGGCCGGTGAGTACATCACTATACCGCTGAACACATCACTGAAGGGGTGGAACACTAGGTGGTTCTACATAAAGCAGAGCCATCCCGCCATCAGGTGCGACATCAACCATGTTCTGGAGAACCAGAGGAGCTGGTCAGAGAAGCCAAGTAGCGCCGACATGGAGCAAGTGAGGGAGCTCCTCGACCTAATAAAGGGCGTGCAGATGAACGGTGGACTGGTGGTGGCAAGCTTCATAGTGCGCCACGTCTAGCCCTGCAAGGAGAGGGCCCACACGGGCTTTGACTTTAAGGGGGACAATGACGGCACTTGGGAGAGCACTGGGAGGCTGAAGAAGGATGAAGTATTGGAGCAGGCCATAGAGCTGTTCGCTCCAAATGCTTCATTCAGCGTGTCAAGGTAGATGGGGGCCTTAAATAGTATGAATCCGCCTCCTCAGGTAAACATCCCAATTGTTTTGTTCCTGACACTTTTTATCCTTTACCGTTGTCGAGCAGTGAACTGATGCACTTATGGAAAGATCCATTCGCAGGAATGAGCAGTCTACTTCTCGAGCATGCCGAGGGGTGATTGGCCGCAGGCGATAGACGCCCGGCCACCAGCTCAGCCTGAGGAGGGTGCCGTCAGCATGTCGTAGGAATCCAGAGGCGCCGACGCTGGTCGGACGGAGAGTACCCCTCGGTGTTGGAGAAAGTCTAGGGGAAGAGGGCAGTGGCAGATGAGCCGGCCCGAAAGAAGAGGAAGACAGCGGGTGCCGTTCCCCTCAAGTCGGGCAACATCTCGCTTGGTGGTGACTAGACCACTCGGACACGGAGTATGGCGATGTTCGAGTGGTCGGATGACGACGGGGCTCCAGTAGCCCCTCCTCCAAGCAATAAAGCGCCTACACGCAGCATGCGTGCGGAGGAGCAACCGAAGGGAGGGGAGGGAGTCCCCGAGCAGCCGGCAAAGGGAGTCCCTGAGCAGCCGATGAAGGGAGTCCCCAAGCAGCAGACGAGGGAAGTCCTGGAGCGGCAGGCGGAGGAGAGGCTGATGGCAGAGGCTGCGAGACCTCCACCCTAGGGCATGAGAGTCGACCCTAGGGCCAGGCCTAGGGGCTCAAGTAGGCAGCGCCGGTTTAGAAAAGTGTACCAGCAGGCCGACACATAAGTATCCTTCCCTTTTTGTTATTTGCCTATCGTATCCTTATCTCTTTCAGTGATTGACGAGCTAATCTGATGCAGAGTGAGGCATATGGAGGGATTGAATCCGTCTGTCCAGACCGGCGAGCAGCCGAGGGCTAGTCCTAGCGCAGAGGCGACGACGATAGATCCCATCTCGGTAGATCCCATCTTAGACGATGATGGCAGATCCCTGAGGCATCGAAGGGTGTGGTCAGACACGCTGTCCGGCCACCGAGCCCCCTGGTGGTGCCCCCAGCTACGGACGATGATGAGGTGGAAGAGATTGAACGTGAGGAATCACGACCCCAAGCTATCCGAATCCTCCACAAAAATGGGGCGACGAAGTGGTGGTTGTTGAGGAGGAGGACACCACTAGGGAGCTCAGGAGACTGGAGTTCGCTCTTGCCACAGTAATGAAGCATATCAAGGTTAGCACTGCGTCTACAATGTTCGTCTTTGATGTTTGAAATTGGACTTTGTCATAATCTTGGTGCTTTTGCAGGGGATAGCTCGGACTACTGAACAACGGCGACAGCTGATTAAGAGGATCGAGCCCCTCGCTAAGGAGAACTAAAAACTGAAGGAGGCAGTGAAGCTCATGGAGAAAAATGTCCAGAGGGCCTAACGTGAGCGGGATCTTGCCGAATCCAATGTGTGGGACCTAGAATACCAGAAGGGCGTCCTATCCGAACAGCTGGCCACCATGTTCGAGCAGCTGCGAGGCAGGTCCGAGCAGCTAGAACGCAGTTTTGAGCAGGTGATGAGCCTTTCCGAGCAGCTGGAAAGCAAGTCCGAGCAGCTCAGAAATGTCTCCGAGCAGAGAAAAGGTATGGCGTATCGGCGATTCTGCTTTGCATTGTTGAACAGTCATATTGTTGCTGACAACCGCAATGCTTGTAGAGCAAGATTTGGAGCTCGGCCAGTTGCACCAAACCATCGGGCAGCTCTAGGAGGAGGAGAAGAAGGCGACTGGGCGAGCGGAGAAGCTGGCCGAGGAGCTGAAAGGTGAGTACTTTGTGGTCAGAGTTACTGGTGGAGTAATTTCTTTGCTTGATGGGCCCTTGTAATGCCTACAGACTACCGTCGGAGGGTCAAGGCATAGTTTGATGTGCTGGAGCAGGAAGCCAGAACCCAGCGGAGCAAACTCGGCGCCGTAGTTGTGGGAGTCAAGCCGGTGCTCGACTGCGTTGACCTGGAGGTGGCTCCTCAGCCCGACGGTAGGCCACCATGTCTGGACACCATCATCGATAGGTGCAAGGCGGCGTGGGAGAACTTCAAAAACTTCAACCACGACACCATCATCACCGCTGTTGCACATGCCCTAGCGGTGGTCCGGTCCCATTACCCTACCATTGACCTTCAAGCGATAGGAGCCAGATTCACCAGAGGGACGAGCGCGATGGAACATCAGTAGCTAGAAGATGAGGTGGAAGACACGGCGAAGAAGCTGGCGGGCGACATCGACCTATTTGGCAAGATGGATGGCAATGGCGAAGCCCAATGATCTGCTCAGAGAATATGCTGTAATGACTAAATAGGGTAGTTAAAATGCGCAAGGGCGCAGACAATCATTTATATATATGTATAGATGTTGTAAAATGACATGTGCATGTTTATGCAGTTTGCCAGTTTTTGTTGAAGAATCGTTGTAGTGTTAACCCTAACGCAATTATACATAGTATATGTAGTGTCTGAGCAGTTAGTTCGTTACTGAACTTTTTGGCCTTGGCTAGCCCATAGTCCATAACGTCGAGCGCGGAGCCCATGCATGTGTAGGAGGAACAGGCGTGACCAAGGAACCACAGCCGACCACCCATAACGCAGAGCGTGGAGCCTGTAGCACATGTAGGGAGAGATCAGAGACTGGGTCTTCTCCATAGAGAATAGAGCGGAACGTGTGCTACTCGGTGGTTGGTGAAATAACTTGGAGATATACATAGTATTAGTAGCGTCCGAGCAGTTAGTTCTTTACTGGGCTCTTGGCCTTGGCTAGCCCATAGTCCATAACGTCGAGTGCGGAGCCTATGCATGTGTAGGAGGAACAGGCATGACCAAGGAACCACAGCCGACCACCCATAATGCAGAGCGTGGAGCCCGTAGCACGTGTAGGGAGAGATCGAAGACTGGGTCTTCTCCATAGAGCATAGAACAAAACGTGTGCTGCTCAGCGATTGGCAAAACATCTCGAAGATATGGAGAAACGCGGCGGAGCATTTATGGCGAACACATATTGGAGATATGGAGAAACATGGCGGAGCATTTATGGAGATCTTGTATTGGAGTTCGTTAAGGAGTAGCTTAGAGCTGGCGACCGCAAGTGGAGATTAAATCATAATGGAGAAATAATGGAGACAAATTATGGCAACCAAAACTTTATTCATCATGGAGTGGAGAATACATATCTGGAGCGTTTCAAGGATAAAAACGTATAAGGTGCTCGATGTGCCATGAATTGGGGATATCGATTCCGACCAAGTCACATAGCCGGTAAGACCCTGGTCGGGTAACCTCTTTGACCATGTAGGGCCCTTCCTAGAGGGAGGAGAGCTTGTGCATCCCTTTGGCTTTCTACTTTTTGCGGAGAACGAGGTCACCGACAGCAAATGAACGATCTTTGATGTTGTGGTTGTAGTATCTTCACAAGCCTTCTAGGTATTTGGCTATACGAATGTAGGTGATCGGGCGTTCCTCCTTAGCCCTATCGATGTCCTATGTCCAAACAGTGGTGGCTTGCTCTTCATTATAATGTTCCACCCTAGGTGCTCGGAAGGCAATGTCCGCTAGAAGTATGGCCTCAGAGCCATAGACTAAGAAATATGGAGACACGCTGGTGCTGCGACTAGCTTGAGTGTGCAGTCCCCAGACCATAGCTGGTAGCTCTTTGAGCCATCTCCCCAGATGCTTTTCTTCTTTCTGATATAGCCTCTTTTTTAGGGCATCAACGATCATACCGTTCGCCCGTTCAACCTGACCGTTGGCTCTAGGATGGGCAACAGAGACGTATTTGATGGAGATGCATCGGTCCTTGCAGAAGTCCCAAAAATGATGACCAGTGAATGTAGTTCCGAGGTCGGTGATAATGCGGTTCGGGAGACAGAATCTATGGATGATATCTTCGAAGAGCTCGACTGCCTTCTTAGCAGTAGCCGAAACAAGCGGTTTGTATTCGATTCACTTGGAGAACTTGTCGATGGCGACGTACACATACCGAAAACCACCTGGCACTAGCTTGAAGGGCCCGATCATGTCCAATCCCCAGCATGCAAAAGGCCAGGAAGCTAGGATGGTCTGCAGTTCTTGTGCTGGCACATGTATTTGCTTGGTGAAAAATTGACATCCTTCACAACATCGGATGAGGTCTTCTGCATCGGAGATGGCCGTGGGCCAGTAAAAACCAGCTAGAAAAGCTTTGCCGACCAGGTTTCTCGAGGCCACGTGGTTGCCGCAGGAACCAGAGTGAATTTCAAGAAGTAGTTTCACTCCCTCTTCTTGGGTGATGCATTTCTGCAGTATCCCTTCCTTAGCACTTTTTCTCATCAAGTTCCCGTCCACCAGCACATAATGCTTGCTTCATCGGATTAGGCGCTCGGTTTCAGTCTTGTCGGTGGGTACGTCGGCACTGGTGAGGTACTTGATGAACTGTTCCCTCCAATCGGTGGCCGGCGAAGGTACTGTAAGTACTAGCTGCTCGGCGGGGGGAATTTCTTGCACTTCCTTCTCTTCCTTAATGGACGATGTAAAGAGGTCTTGAATGAAAACCCCAAATGGAATCGCGGTGCGAGAAGAGCCTATCTTAGATAGGTGGTCAGTGAGCTAATTTTGATCTCGTACCACGTGGTGGTACTAGATACCATAGAATTTTCCTTCAAGTTTCCTTATTTCGGTGCAATATGCATCCATCTTCTCACTGGAGCAGGACCAGTCTTTGTTGAGCTAGTTGATGACCAGCGTAGAGTCCCCGTATACCATAAGGCGTTTGACATCGAGCTCAACGGCTAGCTATATGGAGTCCGTGGAGACATGCTTCGTATTCGGCGGCGTTGTTGGAAGCTGGAAATGCATTTGGAGAACGTATCAGAGCTTATCCTGGGTCAGCGTAATAAATAGAATGCTAGCACCAGCACCATTGATGTTGAGGGCGCCATCGAAGTACATCACCCAGTGCTCGGGGTAAGTAGCGACGATGGGCTCTTGGATCTCGGTCCACTCAGCGACAAAATCAGCGAGCGCCTGTGACTTGATGGTAGGCCTGCTTCTAAATTTGATGGAGTAAGTGCCAAGCTCAATAGCCCACTTGATGATGCGACCATTGGCTTCTTTGTTGCAGAGAATGTCCCCCAGAGGGAAACTCAGTGACCACAGCGATCTTGTAATACTCAAAGTAATGGTGGAGCTTGCGCGACGTAATTAGAATGGCGTATAGCAGCTTTTGGACCTGAGGATAACGAGTTTTGGGCTCATTAAGGACCTCGCTGATGAAGTAGACCGAAGGTTGCACCTTATAGGCGTGCCCAGCTTCCTCGTGTTCGACAACGATGGCTATGCTAACAACGCGAGAAGTGGCGGCGATGTAGATCAGTTGAGTTTCATCTGGTCGAGGCGCCATCATGATTGGAGGCTTTGTTAGAAACAACTTGAGCTGCTCGAAAGTTGTATCTGCTTCCTTCAACTAGGAGAAGCGCTCGGAGGCCTTGAGGAGTTTGAAGAACGGTAGTCCCTTTTCACCGAGGCACGATATAAAATGACTAAGAGCAGCCATGCAATCTATAAGCTTCTATATATCCTTGACGCATGTTGGTCATTTCATGTTGGTGATGGCAGAGACCTTGTCGAGGTTGGGTTCAATGCCGCGGGCGCTGATGATGTAGCCCAGGAGTATGCCAGATGGAACTCCAAAGATGCACTTTGAAGGGTTCAACTTCCATCTGTACCTTTTTAGGTTGGCAAATGTTTCCTCGAGGTCGGCGATAAGATTGTTGGTGGTCTTGGACTTGACGACCACATCGTCAATGTATGCTTCTTCATTGCGATCGATCTATTGATCGAGGAGCATCTGGATGGCCCTTTGGTAGGTCGCCTCGGTGTTCTTGAGTCTGAAGGACATGGTGGTATAGCAGTACACACCAAAAGGAGTGATGAACGATGTCTTGATTGGGTCATCTTCCTTGAGGGATATCTGGTGATAGCCGGACTAACAATCAAGGAAGGAGAGTAGTTCGTAGCCGGTGGTGGAGTCTACAACCACGTCTATTCAAGGCAGACCAAACGGGTCTTTAGGGCAGTGTTTGTTAAGATCAGTGTAATCAACGCACATTCTTCATTCTTTATTCTTTTTTTGAACAAGAATAGGGTTTGCTAACCACTTAGGATGATACACCTCTTTAATGAATCTGATGGCTAGGAGCCATTTTATTTCTACCCTAATAGTCTCCTTCTTGTCTGGCATGAATCGTCGGAGTTTCTGCTTGATCGGTTTGGTGGTTGGCGAGACATTCAAGGAGTGCTCGATCTTCTCCCGTGGTACCCCAGGCATGTCTATAGGTTTCCAAGCAAACACGTCGGCGTTGGCACGTAGGAAGGAGACGAGCGCGCTTTCCTATTTGGGGTCGAGGTGAGCCCCAATCTTCAAGGTCTTGGAGAGGTCATCGAGGCCGAGGCTAACCTCCTTGGTTTCCTTAGACTTAGCGGAGGCATGAGGAGGCTCTAGTGATGGGATCTCTAGGTCGGCGGCGGGCACCGTCTTGGCATCGGTGACCATGCTAGCCATCTCGATGGAGAGGTCGGTGGCTTCGGTGAGGGTGAGACTTTCTATCTCACAGGCATAGGTGATGGAGAGGTTGGCCCGTAGGGCCAGGACTCCTGTAGGTGAAGGCATCTTCAGCACTAGATAGGCCTAGTGTGGTATGGCCATGAACTTGGCCAGAGCTGGCCGACCAAGTATGGCGTGGTAGGCGGTGTTGAAGTCGGCAACATAGAAGTTGATGTGCTCGACGCGGTAGTTGCTGGCCGTGCTGAACTGTACTGGGAGGGTGATCTCTCCAAGCGGTTTGGATGCCCTACCAGGTACCACACCTCAAAAGGAGGAGTTGAAGGGTGGAGGTCTCCTATCCCAAGGCCTAGCTCTTTTAAGGCTCCGATGACGAGGAGGTTCAGAGCGCTCCCATTGTCGACGAGCACTTTTCTGAAAAGCACTTTCTAGATAGTTGTGTCAAGGACGAGGGGGAAACGCCCTGTGTAAGGGATATCCACCCACTGATCGCCCTGCTGAAGGTGATGGGGACCTCAGACTAGGGGCGATAGCTGGGGTTGGTGGCAGCATCTTCTGCATTGACGGCGAGCACCCGTCGGGCGGTGAGCTTCTGTTCTCTTCTGCTCTTGGCGGCGGCGAGGCCCTCGAAGATGGTGGTGACCACCTTGTCATGATCCTGGAAGGCATTGTTATTGCCCCCAGGTGGTCGGTGGCCTCCGACGCCATTGTTGTTGTCATCGTCTGGCTTTTTGGAATGGAATTCCTTAGCCAAGCAGAGGCAATCCTTCATCTTATGCTTGGCATTTTAGTGGAGGGGGCATGGGCCCTCGGGGATCTTCTTGTACTGCTCATCATAGTTGCGCTTGGCTCAAGGTTCTTCGATGGCGGCAACAATGTGGTCTGGTTGGCGGCAGCAATATTGACCAGACTTGGATTCTTCTGGCCGATCACAACCACTGCCCCGATGGTGAATGCGATTGTCATAGCGGCGGTCGCTGTGGCACCGGTCGTCGGGGCGATCGTCACTGTGGCAAGTTGGGCGATGAGTGCCCGCATCCTCGTTGAAGTGCACTTTGGCTTCTTCGGCGTCGGCATACTGGTTGGCAGTCGTAATCATCTCGCCAACCCCCGTTGGTGGCTTACAATTAAACTTAGAGCGGAGGTCGCGGTGATGGAGTCCTCAGACGAAGGTGGTGATGACCTTAGCTTTTGTGATGTTAGGAATAGAGTTCCTTATCTCGGAAAAGCGTCTGATGTAGCTACGGAGGAGCACGAACGGCTCCTGGTAGATGCAATTCAGATCATGCTTGGTGCCCGGCCGAGTACACATAGCCATGTAGTTGTCGGTGAAAACCTTCTTTAGCTCTTCCCAGGATCTGATGTAGTCTGGGGCGAGGCTTGTGAACCAGTTCATCGCAGTTGGCGTAAGCATGACAGGAAGATAGTTCGCCATGACACCGGTATCTCCCCCCCGGCAGCGTGCACAGCAGTAGCGTAAGCTTGTAGCCACTATGTTGGGTTCATCCTTCCCTCGTAGGGCTCGACCCCAGTGATTTTGAAACCACGGGGCCACTGGAGTGTTTGGAGTGCCCTCGTGAATGCTGGGGGCCCTTTGGGGTTGTCGGCGCCATGATCCGTAGTGTTGCCGGGGTTGAGCGGCTCGAGAGGTGAGTCTGGGTTACCAAACTCTTGCTCATACTCTTGACGGCGGCGTACTTCTTCTTCATGACAATCGAAACGGCGCTCATCGATACATCGTTGCGTGTCTCGGAGATTGTTGAGGTGCGCTCGGATGTCCTAGTCGACCTCCTGGTCGTGTTGGCGAGGGTGTTCGATGCGGTTGCCCCTATCTCCCCCCTGGAGGGATTATCTATCGTCATGGTGCTGGTCGGTGAAACAACTTGGGCAGTGATCAGATCTTAGCGTGGCTGGTCGGTGAATCGAGCTCGTGGAGTATGAAGGCCTCTGATCCTAGCAGATCTTGTTGACCTAGCAGTGCGCCGCTTTAAGCATGGCGATGACCTTGGCGACCTCTAGTGTCTGTGGGAGCCAGGCAAGCTCATTGGCTGCTTGGGGTCTTGTAGACGTCGTGGCCGTCAACAGGACAAATTCATCGTCGAGGTTGTGGTGGAGTTATCGCGGCCTTCCTTGCTAGTCAAGCTGAGCCTCGACCATCGCAAGGGCAGCCTCGTTTGCTCAACGATGCGCACGGTTGACGTTCCTATTGACGCGGGCGGCGCAGTCCTCCTCGGTTTCCCCTTCCCGCGAGGGGTTGTCGACGCTGACGTTGAAGATTGCGCCTCCACAGAAGGGAGGGAAAGGAGGTTGTTCGGTAGAGGTTTCGGTGATAGTCTTCGTAGAGCCCTAGAACTCGGAGTCTGGATTCTCCTCTAGGATGGTTTCGAGGGATGCTCCGGGGCATCAGCCAACGTGTAGCATGTTGATAGCCGGCGGAGGCTGGTCGGTGATCTGGTCGGCGGGAGGTTGGACATCTCCAACCTGATCGATGAACTTGCCCCTTAGGGCATCTTGGTAGGTGACGGCGACATTGGTGAGCCCAAAGGGTAGGGCCGTAGCCCTTGGAGTTTCCCGAGCAGCCTCCGATAGATCTGGATCGGAAGGTGGTCGGCGCTGAACCAGAGTGGTCAGAGCCGATTCTGTGATAGAGAGGCAATCGACGAGCTTCTGGCCAACCTGATCGATGGATGCGATCAGATCGTCGTTGTTGATTCACCTCCTCTGGTAGCGGGGGAGCGGGCGGTGAATTGTTGGTGAAACCGACCTTGGAGCTGGTTCCTAGATTAGATCTACAGTCGCAGGCGTTGGGGTGATCGGCGCAGCATTGATCTGCACCGGCTCGATGAGCTCTCTGACTCCGTCGGCGTTGATGATCCACGAGATTGATTTGACCGTGAAGATCTGGCTGGGCTGTGGGAGGGACGAAGAGCCTACGAAATGTACCATCTTGTTCGACATAGAAACAACACGCACACCCCTACCTGGCGCGCCAATTGTCAACAGAATATCATCGGTAGTCCTCCAAGGGGTATCCCATGAAGGTAGATTGATCGGCAGAGATGCGTGTAATCGAAAACAAGAAGGCAATAGGGACACATGAGTTAGACAGGTTCAGGCCGTCAGTATGACATAATACCCTACTCATGTGGTCTGTTGGATTATATTGGCTATCGTATGATATTACGTGAGTTTGGAGAGGGGTCCCTACCCGCCTTATATAGTCTGAGGGGCAGGGTTACAAGTCGGTTAGATCTAGGAGATAACCGGAAAGTAATAACAGATTACAGGAAACATGGGATCATACGTATCCTAACAGATCTCGTAATATCTTCAGGATATCTTCCCAGTGTCTTGCGGGAGGCGCCGAGCAGCGTCGTGCCCCGCAAGGCTTCGTCTTGTTGGCTGGGCCGCCCTTGGGGCGCAGCCCATGTGGTCTACCATGGGTATCCGGGGCTGTACCCCCCACATGAACTCTTTGTATATTAGCTGAACTGCATCTATCTATATTTGTATAGGTCATTGCCTGAATCCCCATGTATTTCGTTGTTTTCTATTTAGAATCTGCATAGTGCATGCATTTAGCTATGTACCTGCCATCTAGATCTCTTTTGACTAAATCACTGGACAACAAGTTTTGTAAAACCAAGACTATTACTTACAAGTAAAGTACACTATGAACATTAAGGAGTAACTATATCTGCCAACGAGAATCTGTAAGAACATCACAGTGCTTTGCCAATATATCGTAGTGCTCTCTATGGTCACTCTTAATTCAAAGACGGACAACCAATCAGCTATATTATTTTACTGCATATTTAATAAGATTTCTCATGAATTATTTATTTTTATCTTGTTTTGACTGAAGGATATGGAGATGAATGGATGTGCAGCAGCTATTGTGTATTGCTGTCAAAGAGCTTGTAGGAAGTAGCAATTAGTAAACTTCTATTTCCTATATGTTAGCTACATGAACTATAGCACTATAACTTTTAGTGGCACAAGGCACATGCTTTGACAACCAGATTGTCCTGGATGGTTTTGGAGGATGTTCTTTTTGTCTCTACTAGAGGAAGTAGATGTGATGGTGAGCTTACCTATGTGTGCTACCGTAAACTTTTGGTCAAATTTGTGAAAATGCATGTATCTTTATTGAAGTTGAATTCTAGTTGTGTATCTGCTGAATGAACTTTTGAAGCTCAGTGTGACATTTGTAATAATTGTTGGCTGATTAATTTTTATTTTTTAACCATTCAAAACTATACTGTTGGACCATCTGTAGGTAAAACTATATGTAGCATCAAATGGTCTGTCGATAAAAGTAGTAACGAGTTTTCTGTCGCTAAATAGTAGCAGCGGGCTGTCTGCCGCTATAAATATTCAGGGCAAAAGACTATGTGTCGCTAAAAGTATTGGCTGTCGCTAAAGATTTTTAGCGACAGATCGTCTGTCGCTATATCCGCTTTTAACATCAGATCGTCCATCGCCAATGTCGGTGTTGTAGCGTAGTGACACCGGATATGATTAGGGTTGCCCGATACAAACCCTACCGTCCAGACTATATAACGAGAGGTAGGGTCCCATGTTTCGTCATCTTATTTCTTAGCCACAAACCCTTGGCTCATCAGCACCCCTGCAACCGAGCACATGGTACTGCATCCCCTCATTTTTATCTTTAAATCTTGTCTACTCTCACCTGCCGCAACAAGGACGCATGCATGCAGCTCCAGTAACGAATCGTCTACTGCCCTTGAATTAGGTGGGGGCGACTGGCCACGTGGAGCGAGCAATTATGTGGCACCGTACCGACACACTTGTCAGTTGGGTAATCACGAGAAGTCTACACGGCACTAATAAAATATATACGCCTACAAGCGTGCGTTTTGTTTGGAGCGGTATCAAGCAGACCTGAAATCACAAGTGTTTGACCACCATGGGTCCTCTACCAACAGGCCAATAGGGGGAGGGGAGACATATCACTGTTCAAGACCATTCGTAGTGATACGTACATAATATTAATATTCGGTTCTGTATTATGTTATGACAAGTGTAGTAGTAATGCGTGCATATTATTGCCTGCACGTGACAATAAAATAAACGTGCCCCTAAAATCCACGGTGGAACAGATCCCAAAATACTTATATAACTCGCTTTCTCCATTTTAAATTATAACATGTTTTGGTTTTCTAGATATATTCTTTTTACTATATATCTAAACATAATGTATATCTAATTAAGTGTATAGCAAAAACTACTTACCTAGAAAAATTAAAATATTTTATAATTAATAATTTAAAATAGAGGAAGTACTTTCTTCGTTCCAAAGAGAATGTGCGTCTCAATCAAAATACATATAGAATCCGTGAAGCTCTTTTTTGTCTGCTCCATCGAAATGCGTAGGGGGTGGGACTGCTTCTAATACAAGTTAATGATGGTGTTATGATGTTTTCAGGACGGCAACGTATCAGGTGCAAACCAACTAACCTGTGCAAATTTATAAACTAACCTCTCACCAATGAATGGGGTGATTGGTGGAATTTTTTTGCACTTAAGCCCCCCACCCACCGTCCTTTTTTTTGCGCTTAAGCCCCCTCAACCCATCCATTGGATCAGCATCCAGTGGTCCTGATCGGTAGTTTTTAAGTTTGCACAGGTTGGTTGGTTTACACATGATATGTTGCCTTTCAGGACTGATCCTTAAACCTGAGCAAGTTTGGCCAAGCTCGGCCCGAGCGAGCCTGACCAGCTCGGCCCACAAGCCATCGTGGATAGGGCCTAGGCACTGCCTAAGGCCCTGTTTGGATCCATGGGGTTAAAGTTTAGCAACCCCTTTTAGTCATTTTTTAGCCCACATGGATCTTAACAGGAGCACTAAATGTGGGGCTAAACTTTAGCCTATCCCTTTCCATTAGCCCCTCCAAAGTGGGCTAAAGATGGCTAAAAGGGTCATGTGGGGCAAAAGACACATATTACCCCTAACACATCCCTATCCATGGCTGTGCATGGGTATTAATTATGAGCAAATGGATCATGGTATGGTACATGGCTAATCTTTTTTAGGGGAAAATGGCTAATCTTTAGCCTCTAGATCCAAACAACCCCATGGGTTAAACTTTAGCCCCTTCATCAAAACAGGGCCTAAGAAAATCTCATTCCAAGCCTATCTCGAAGTATTTAAATTTTTTTTTCATTAGAAAATGTGTGAGTGAAGCTTAGGTCCAAGCTTTAGAGCTCTAAACATTTTAGAGTACTTTAGCTCAGTTTGAAGATCTAAAGCTCTAGTTTAAGGTGAGCTAAAGATTAGAGTAACTTTAGACTATTTGTTTAGAGAGTTTAGCTGTAAAGTTTAGAACTCTAAAAAGTTTAGAGCGGTGGATCCAAACACACCTTTAATCTGATGTAAGCATGGCGCCTACTATATATAGATATAGCTCCACGCAAACCACACGCATACAACGAAACGCGGGTTCGTCATCACTTGCCATTGTATTCACAGCTCGTCGCGGAGAAACCGATCGAGTGTTCGACCACTCCATGCCCGCCTCTACACTGCGGTCAATGGCCATCCCCGGAGAGCTTGACGACGGCGCGGCGCACGTCATGTTCATCCCAAGCGCCGGAATGGCCCACCTCCTCCCCTTCTTCCGCTTCATCACGGCTCTCTCGAGCCACAGTGTCCACTGCTCCGTCATGACCGTCCTCCCGACAGTGTCCGCCGCCGAGGCCGACCACTTCGCGGCCCTGTTCGCGGCGTTCCCACGCATCCAGCGCGTCGACTTCAACCTCCTGCCCCTGGACGCCTCCGCCTTCCCGGGCGCCGACCCGTTTTTCCTCCGGTGGGAGGCCCTGCGCCGCTCGGCCCACCTCTTCGACCAGCTCATCGCCGGCGCCACCCCGCGCGTCTCAGCCGTCGTCACCGATGTGGCCCTCGCCTCCCACGTGATTCCGGTCGCCAAGCAGCTGCAGCTACCATGCCACGTCCTGTTCATCGCGAGCGCCACCATGCTCTCCCTCCTCGCCTACTTCCCCATCCACCTCGACAAGAAGCAGGACGACGACGCAGGTGCTGCGGGCATCGGCGACGTCGACATCCCCGGCGTGCGTCGCATCCAGCAGTCCTCCCTCCCGCAGGCGCTGCACGATCTGAACCACCTCTTCACAAAGCAGTTCATTGACAACGGCCGTGCGCTGAGCCAAGCCGACGGCATCCTGGTGAACACGTTCGACGCACTGGAACCCGTGGCGCTTGCCGCCCTGAGAGATGGCAAGGTGGTCCCCGGGTTCCCGCCGGTGTACGCCATCGGCCTGCTCAAGTCGTCACCCAGCAGCAGCTGCACAGACGGCGCCGGCAGTGAGAAACAGGCGGCGGCGGCGTCCTCCTCCCCCTCCCCTATTTTTGCTTGGCTTGGGGAGCAGCCGGCGAAGTCGGTTGTGTACGTCGCGTTCGGGAGCCGCACCGCCGTGAGCCACGAGCAGCTCCACGAGATGGCCGCGGGGCTGGAGGCGAGTGGATGCCGGTTCCTGTGGGTCCTCAAGACGACGGTGGTCGACCGCGAAGACACGGCAGAGGTGCGCGACGTCCTCGGCGACCAGTTCCTGGGGCGGGTGAAAGACCGCGGCCTGGTGACCAAGGGGTGGGTGGAGCAGGAGGCCGTGCTTCGCCACGCCGCCGTGGGGCTGTTCCTGAGCCACAGCGGGTGGAACTCCGTGACGGAGGCGGCGGCGTGCGGGGTGCCGCTGCTGGCGTGGCCGCGGTTCGGCGACCAGCGCCTGAACGCCATCGCGCTGGAGAGCGGCGGCGCCGGGGTGTGGATGGAGCGCTGGAGCTGGGACGGGGAGGACGGGGTAGTGAGCGGGAGGGAGATCGGGGAGAAGGTGAAGGCGGCGATGGCTGACGCGGCGGTCAGGGCAAGGGCGGCGAGGGCCAGCCAGGAGGCCGCCAAGGCCGTCGCCGAGGGAGGCACCAGCTACCGGAGCATGCAGGAGTTCATCGGCAAGCTCAAGGCTTGGTAACCTAAGCTCTCGATCGGTCCCTGCAAGATCGTCGTGTGATTGTGTATTGGAATAATGCTCTGCAGTATACAGCCGGAGCGTATGGGCATGATTATGTGTTCGTGCTAGCTACCTCATGGTTACGTCGTTCGTAATAGTAGCCGTCAGCTGCTGCTACTGTAAGTCTGTAACTACGTATTTATCAAAAAAATATAAAAATATAAAAAGATATTGATATTTATATTGTGTAATAAATATAAGTGGATGAATAATGAAATATATTTTTATAATAAATCGATTTAGAGATATAAATATTAAAATACTTTTAATAAACCTAGTTAAAATTTAAATGTTTTACTTAGTTCGAATAAATTTTAAATAGTATTAGTACTATAGTAATAATATAAGTAAAAAACGTCGCCGCCGCCGTCAGTGTATCTCATTCGCCACCGTCGTTGTCGGAACTCCGGAAGAGCCACGCCGCCGGCGTTGGCCCGTGACTCTGCCGCTGACACGGTAGGCGAAGGTCGGTGACGCTCCAGTCCAGCATGTCGTACACGGCGGCGTGGTGGAGACTCGTCCTCCAGTGCTGCTCCCAGAACGACATGCCCACGCAGTCGTCGGGCAGGAAGAATATCTGGTCGCCGCGCACCCCGCCGTCGCCGGCACGGAGGCGCGCGCGCACTGACCGCGAGCACAGCCGCCCGACGAACAGCGCCTCGCCGTAGCCCAGCCTGTCGACGTCCACCCATCGGGACGACGCGAAGTCCGCGCGGAACACCGTGAACTCCGCGAGCGACGAGTACTGCCACACCCACCGCACCACCATGAGCAGCGCCGGCGCGCCGGCGCCGGACGACGACGGGACGAGGTAGCGGAGCTTGGCGAACCCCCAGGAGGAGTCCCCGACGACGACGCGCTCCACGCGGGAGACGAACGGCTCGCCGGTGTCGCCGTCGACGCCGACGTCGAACGCGAGGAGGTCCCCGCAGGCGGTGACGGCGTAGAGCCTGTCGCCACAGCAGGCCAGGTCTTCGTACCACCGCCACCGGTCGTGCGCGCTGACCGACCACGAGAAGGTCTCCAGCGAGCAGAGCGCCACCTTGCCGAAGTGCTCGCGGCCGATGATGGCCGCGATGAAGCCGTCGGGGCACATCACCAGCTTGCGCACGGCCATCGCCTCGTAGTCCGTCCACTCGGCGCGGCGCCGGGTCGTCGGAGCAGGCTCGTTGACGATCTCCACCGGCGCGTCGTGGGCACGTAGGTTGACCAAGCTCGGGAGCAGCCTCGTCTTCCCAGTGAAGGGGCTCGACAAGCGGAAGATGCCGTCGTCGTCCTTGAAAAGCAGCCAGTCGTCGCACGCGGCGCAGAGGTATCCGGCGCTGTCGCCGACGAGGCGGGGCGTCGTCAGCCCCGGGTACGTGAAGACTTCCCCGTTCTGGAGCGCGAGGTATGCTACGGCCGGCGTCGCAACGGCGGCCACGGCCGGAGGCGCCACCACGGTGGCCGCGGCAGGCGCAGGTGCTTTCTCAACCAAGTTCCGGGTCAGAACCAGATGTGAGCTGAGTGGAATCGCCTTCTGCCTCCGCCGGGATACGACAGAGTATTGCCGAGCACAGACATGCCAATGGCGGCAGACCGCGCTGAGATGGACGCGGTCTTCGCAGTCAGGGAGACGACGCAGGATCAGGCCGTACAGGTCCGAGGGGAGATCGCACCAGCTCAGAACTCCCTCTTGCTCCCTGAATCAAAAAAAAAATCAACATTGTTACACCTGAATTCAAGTCAAATACAACGTGTAGTCGTGTACTATGTGTGTGGCTTGTTTGATCAGTTGATCCTTACCAAGGGAAGAGCCATGTCGCCGGCGTGTCCCCAGCGCCGCCGTTGCCAAGCTCCTCCAATGGAGGCAGGAGCGGGTAGGTCGCCCCGTCCGTCATGTCGTAGGAGCCAAACTGGCCAGCTGGGCAGCCGTTGCAGAACACGTCGTCGTCTAAGAAGTGGATCCGGTTCGCCGGCAGCCCGTACGGGGACACGCGCCGGGAGAGGGAGGTCCAGCGGCCGACGAAGAGCGCGGTGTCGTCGCCGACGCTCTTCACCTCCGACCACCGCGACGAGACGAGGTCGGCCTTGAACACGATGAACCTGATCGTGGCGCTGTCGCTCCTGACGACCTCTCTGTCGACCATCAGCAGCCTGCCGCCGGACACGACCAGGTACAGCATTGCCGGCGGTGCCTTGCGGCGTCTCGCCGGAGCGTCGCCAGCGACCTTGATGACAATCTTGGCCCAGGACACCTTCGGCTCTCCGGTGTGGCTGTCCACGTTGACGGGCATGGCAAAGAGGTCGCCGGTGCCCGCGACGGCGTACACCTTGCCGGCGTAGAACGCGACGTCCGTGAAACCCCTTCCACGCGTCGTGAGCGCTCAGTCGCCCAGGAATCCGAGTTGCGACGGCACATCGCGATCTTGTTGAGCCGGCCGTCGCCGACCATGGCGGCGACGAGCTGGCCCGGGCACATGACAACCTTGCGCACGGCCGTGTCCCTGGGAGCTCGCTGGTCGTCCGTGATGCTGCGCCACGCTAGCCATTCGCCGACGCGGACGACGAAGCGGACGCTGGACAGGCCCGGGAGCCGCATGATTGTGTCCCCAGAGAAGGCGTGCACGAGGAGATACCCATCGCCGCCGCCGCCGCCGCCCTAAGAGGAGGCAGTCGCCGCAGGAGCCGTGGTACCACGCGGCGTCAGGGAAGCGGAGCGCGGCGGAGCCCGGGTAGCTGAAGAAGGTGCCGTCCTGGAGCGCGAGCCACGGAAGCAGCTGCCGCGGCTGGTGCCCCGCTGCGGCGCGCCATGCCCGGCAGACGGCGGCGAAGCGGACGCGGTCGACGTGGGACGGGAGGCGGCGTAGGACCGCGGCCGCTATCTTGGATGGGAGGAGGTCAAACGACCACGGCGACGACGTTGACGGCGACAGCGACACGTCCCGCGCCATGGCCACGTGCTCTTGTGATGCGCAATTTCTTGGAATCCTATACTAAAAGCAAATCCCGGGCGCATGCAGGCCGTGTATATATGTAGAGACTTGACTTTACTCGTGTCAAATCCGTACTCTTCTTCTGTTGTAACTCTTTTGCTTTGTTTTTGGCTTGCATTACATTTCGGGAAATAGGAAGGAAAGCACACCGCCGCGCATTACATTTCGGGAAATAGGAAGCCGCGCAGGAATAGAAGAAAGGGAGACCTGGTTTGGATCATGATTGTTGATTGCACTTTACCTGGGCAAAGTCATTGTTGACCGTACGAGTCCCCACTCCAGTGACTTTCCTTTTAAAAAAAAATCAATTCCGTAATTTTCTATTTTTAGAAAGGCACAATTTGTTCTATATGTAACATTTTGCGTGACCAAACTAATATTATCATAGTAACTTTCTATTGTAACTTTTTAGACAGTTTTTAACACAAATTTTATAGACAAATTTATCACCAAAACTTTTTATTGTAACTTTTTTAAATGTAGTTTTAGTTGACATAATTTTATAGACAATCTTATCATGATGACTTTTAGCGTGATATTTTCCAGTTCTAATTGAAAGAGAGAGTTTTATATATTAACCTATATATGTTTCTTTCTTCTTTTTCATTTTTTCATATTAACCGACCGAATTTTCCCCATATACTATGACATACATTTTAGATTCAATAATTTGTTCAGAACAAATTATATAAAATAATTGTGCTGATATCTCAGGGCTTTATATTATTTTATTTATTGTCCAGGTGCTACTGCTACAATGGACTTGCATAGCGTTGCAAATAGATAAAGTGTTACAAATAGATAATTAGTGATCAATTAGCATTAGTAATGTCATTAATAGTTATCGATGATGCGGACCTTTTGTTAAGGACATGCATAAACTTGCCCCTTGGAAAGGTATATACTTCCTCTGTCTCTGAATAAATTAATTTCTAGAGTTGTTTTAAGTCAAACTTTTTTTTATGTTTGATCAAATTTATAAAAAAAGTATAAATATTTGTGACAACTGACAACAAATTATCACATTATGAAAATATAGTTTGTGGTGTATCAAATAATCTTGGCACACTTTTATATAAATTAGGTCAAACTTAACAAAAGTCTGTATTCTCTTTTATGGCCAGACTGGTTTATGAAAAAAAAAAACCTACACAATGGTTGGTTGGTGTTGGTGCTTGTCCTGAACAGATTTGAGCTCAATTATTTATGGCAAGTCTGTTCTGATAAATCTGTATAATTGATTGATTGTAGGAAGGACCTGACACTAAGCCCGGTATTGTGCCAATAAGAACTGTTTTCTTATGCTTCAGAAGATGGTTCATCCGCAGACTTTCTGCTTTCTCCATACGAAAATTCTATTATGCGACCAGTCACGCTGGACACCGAGCGTGCGACACGGGCCGGCCCACGCGCCCATGCCCACGCCTGCACCCGCGCCGTGCCGGAGGGGAAGAAGAGGGGTGGGGGGCTCGTTGGAGCCCGCACGCCCCGCCGGAGAGGAAGAGGAGGGGGCTCGCCGGAGTTAGGGTTGGGCATCACCAGCGGCTCTAGAAGGAGGTTCGTGGGGAGGCGGCCGTGACACGGCGGGGATGGCAGGTTGAGGGCAGTGTGGTGGGGCGGCGGGGGACAACCGGATGGGCAGGGTTGGCGGCGGGGGCGTTGCGGCGTTGTTCGGCGGCGAGGTCGTGTGATTAGGGTGGGCGGGTTCGAGGGGTAGTGGCGGGTTGTGGGTGGCACGTCGAGGCGTCTCGCTGCCGGCCGCCGGTGGTGGGGCAGGGGCGGGGGCAGGGCGAGGACGAGGATGAGGATGGCGAACTCGATGCTTTGGGTTAGGGGAGGGCGGGGTCGTTGGGCGGCGGCGGGTTGTGGGCAGCGCGGCCGGCGGAGGAGACGGGTGTGGGGGATGCACGGCCCCGGAGAGGAGGAAGGCGGAGGAAGAGAGAGCGCGACAGGTCGCGCGATATCGTCGTCCTTCTCCATAACCATGCTTGAGATCTACTTGGGGAGTCTCAGGGACTTGTTGGCACCAGGGCAACCTGTCTTCGGGTCAACAGAATGTTACACAGCATGGTAAGACTATCAGTTCACCTGCAATTCCTTAACAAAAAGTTCACCGCAAGTCGTGAAGAAAGAAAATTTTCAGTATGGAAATTTTTATGTCCATTTACTTTGTATACTTCGGTAACCTCAGCATATACTAGCAACAAAAAGTGGTTCAATGTTATTGACCAATGCGCAACCTATTGCTAAATGCTAATTCACCAGAAGCAAATATACGGCCATTCAAGGGACAGATAACTCCATTGCTCTTGACTGTCATCAGTGTGTTGCAACAGAGCCCAGAACCAGAAAGCGAATCAAGGCCAACTGAAGCAAACAGCTTGTGTTCAGATCAAATCTGAACTCTAGCAAGCCTACACAATTGAAGACATAAAAGCACCTGCATTTTCAAGGGAGCCCGGAACTGCTAATTTGTAAACGGTGTGGCTAGCGCCCGGACATCCGGACGCTAGCCCCCATCCGAATGTCCGCGTCCGCCCCGCTTGTTGTGCACGTCCCGCCTGTCACGCATGCTGCTAAGCCTGCCCTGCATGCACGTTCGCCCCCGCATGCAACTGCTACGCCTGCACATCCGCCCTCACATGCAACTGCTACGCATGCACATCCGCTCCCGCATGCATTTGCTGCACCTGCACACCCACCCCCGCATGCTGGTGCGTCTACGCATGCAGTTGTGTGCCTCGTGCCTGCTGAGGCGCGTGCAGGTGGGGACTACCCACGCCCACTTCGCTTGTCGCGCACTGGGGACCGCTGTGTCCGTGGGGACCACCTCCGCATGCGCCCGCTTCCTGCGTCTGCTAATGTTGCAGCATGAAGTACTTCTCTGAAACATGCGAAACATTTGCAACACACGCTTGCAACATATGTGTATAATAACTGCAACATATGCAACATCCAGATAAAACACTTGCAACATACGTCAGAAACAGATGAAACATTTTGAATAGGAGCTTGCAACATAGCCACTGAAACATATGCAACATTCAAATAAAATACTTGCAATGTATGTCTAAAACAGATGAAAATTTGAAACCTACACTTGCAACATATGTGTATAGCTATTGCAACAAATGCAACATCCAGATGAAACACATACAACATCCGGATGAAATACATGCAACATCACTACTGCAGGAATCTTTTTCGAGGCGGGCAAAAACGATTTTTCGAGCTGGGCAAGCCAAACGGCTCCGAGCAAAGGTCACGGTTAATCGATCATTAACGGAGGCGTTTGCTTGCCCGCCTCGATAAATAAATCAGAAAAAAGAAAAAGCCCGTCGACGAGCCCACTAAGCCCATCGACGGGCCCGCCAAGCCCAATCCACCTCTACCGCCGCTCCGCGCCCGACGGCGCCGCCGTCCTCGCTGGCCTCGTAGCCTCCTGGATTTGGCACCGGGGTAGCGGCCACCGGATCTAGGGGAGGGAGAGAGAGCTGAGGCGCCGCTGCTGCAGGCACCCGTCGCCGGGAGGCTCTTCCGCGCGAAGCCGCCGTGGATCTACCCGCCGCCACCATGGATCTGAGCACCGGCGAGGGAGAGAGTGAGGGAGATGAAGAGAGGAAAAGAGAGGGAGATAGGGAGAGCTGACCTACCTCGAACTCGTGCTGCTGCAACCCCATCATAAAGCCTCGGACCTCGCGCGCCGCCGCGTGCCAATGAGGTCTCGCCATGCCTCTATACGCCACCTTGCGCCTCGCGCCACCGCGTGCCGACGCGCGCCCCTATGGCCCCATGCCGTCGCGCCGCCCCGCTGCGCGCCACCATGGCCCCCGCTCGTCCTTGCGTCTGCGGTGCCCTGGGAGAAAGTGGGTGGCGAGAGAGTGGGTTGGGAGTGAGGTTAGGGTTTCATTGTGTTTATATACTCGACACTGGTATTGGGCTTCGAAATAGTAGCGGGCTAGGCCATATTTTAAGAGGCGGGTCTTATAAAATAACCGCCTCGGTTAATGATTTACCGAGGCGGTTACGTTATGATGCCTGCCTCGGTTAATAGGCATTAACCGAGGCGGTTATATTAAATTGCCCGCCTCGGTTAATTGATTTTAGGAGGGTTTAGATGGTTATTTTTCACCGCTTCGGTTAATAAAAAATGACCGTTTCGGTTAATTCAGGCATTAACTGAGGCTGTCGAAATGGCTGCTCGCCTCCGAGACACTTTACCAAACGCTGCGCAAAAGAATTTGTGCAGTAGTACATGCAGATGAAAATATATGAATCATACATCTAAATATATGAAACATACGGAACTCGGTGCCATGGAGTATGTGTCGATGCGGGACCCACAGGATACCCCGCAAGGGAGAGAGAAGATCTAGTCCAACTAGGATTCTCCCCATGTAATCTTAGTAGTATAGCTATTAAGTAATCCTACTAGGAAATCTCATTGTAAACGGACTAGGACTCTGGCCTCCTGACTATATAAAGGAGGGCAGGACTCCTGAGACAAAACAACAATTGTACAACACAACACTGGATAATCAATCCAACGCAAAGGCTAACGCCGACTGGACGTAAGGTTATTACTCGATCTACGATCGAGGGCCTGAACCAGGATAAATCGACTGTGTCTTGCGTTAACCATCGAGTTCGGCATACGCCGAAGCCTGAACATACTGCCCCGGGTACCCCCGTGGCAGGCTATTGGTGGTGAAACATCGACAGCTGGCGCGCCAGGTAGGGGCCTTCGGCGATTTTGCATCCGAGAACTCGATGGACCTCGACAACATAATCTTCCCGACGGGATCAACTTTCATCTTCGGCTCGTGGATCTGCGAGGCGGACAACAACGGCAAGCTTCAGGGCCATCTCCTCAAAGATCCAGATCGTCATAAAGAATTTCATATTTCACCAACTACAACGGATCAGCTCACCAGAAGATTCGCACAACTCACAGTATCCGATTCAAATCAGATCTCACAGCCACTCATATCCGATTCGAATTCAAACATCAAGGCGGAGTTTTATCCGAGTACTTTCAAAAAACCGAGTTCTTTTTTGGCAAGATTCCAGAGCACAACCCAAAACAACTCGGATTACCCTCAGAGTTCTTCCAAGAAGTCGAGTTCTTTTCCATTTGGGCTCGACAACATGGCAAAATCCTATCAGGGACAGTTCGAAAGATCTTTCAATCCAAGATGCGGGATACCACTGACAGGAGCTCAGGAGGGTCTCGTGCTAACAATAACATCCCAAGACTGCATCATCCACTGGCCAGGTTCTGTTCCTGAGGACAGCGGTACCCAACTAGTCGGCACGACGACGACAGCAATTCTACCCTACCAAGAAGGAGACTCGATCTACGACACCGAGGCATCCACTAAAGTTATTAACAACTCCGACAGCATGAAAACTAACGCCAATAACAGAACGGCTCATGCGCGAGAAGTGCTCATGGTTCGACGACCGCGGTCACCATTAAATCCCCCAGAAGTACCCGATGTCAAATCATCAGATGAATCAGAATCCAACATATCACCTTTTGCCCAAGGCTACGACGGAGAAATAGATAGTCAGAAACAAGCTAGAGAAAGAAAAAACAAGTTGAAGCAAGGGCGTCAACACCGTGCTAGGCAGCGTAGGGAAGCTTGGATCAGATACGAGTCAGAATTGGCGGAGTACGACAAAAGAAAATCGCAACGAGAAGTCGAGGGGAGATGCACGGCGAATACACCTTACGATAAGATTCGAGAAGCATTAGAAGAACTCGGAAAAACTTCACATCCCAGTGAGAAGTATGAACAGCTCCAGGACTTGCTCCGACCGACGATCCCGAAAATGCATGAAGAGAGAGCTCGATCAAGACTACCCGCCAGATCAACAACCCACAGGCAAGAAGATCAAAATCAAAGGAAATCCGCTTTCGAAAGACTTGGGCCGGGTGGAAGCCATGACGAAGGAAGTAGGAAGGAACATAATCAAGGCCACCGATTTGAACCACCAAAGAAGACCAGGAGTAGGGTACCTACCCAGACAATCTCGCAAGATTATTCCCGTCAGAACGACAGTTGGCCAGAAGAAGGTGCCGAATCCGAATTCAAAGAAACCAAGACGCACGACAGATTCCCCTGTTTCGCGAATAGGCTTGCATTGGTACGATTACCTCACAAATTCAAACCATCTAACCACTCCAAGTATGATGGCAAAACTGAACCAAGGCAATGGCTCAGAATATATTTACAATCAATTGAACTAGCCGGAGGGGACGACGATATCAAAACCCTGTTCTTGCCCATGGCACTGGAAGCCATGCCTCTCCAATGGTTCGACAAACTGAACCCAGGATCTATCAGAAATTGGGAGGATTTGCAAAGAGCTTTTTGTGAGAATTTTGCAGGAATCATTACACATCCAATCACCCATGCAGAATTAAAAGGACTCAAGCAAAAGGGAGGTGAAAGTCTCAGAAATTACTATCGACGATTCGGCGAACTACGAGCTCAAGTGCATGACATAACCGAACAAGAAGTAATTGAAGCTTTCTCTCACGGAATCATGGCTAGGTGGCAATTTCAAGACTTCTGCAAAGAAAATCCGAGAAACAATGAAGAATTCAGACGAACAGTAGAAAAGATGATTACTGCAGAAGAAAAAACACGAGAAAGGTTCCCGGACAGAAACAACCAGGACAACTCGGACAAGCAAAATCATCGAAATAGCAGACATCAAGAAAGAAAACATAGGCCAGACAATACTGTGGCAATGGCCGACAAACCAAAGAAGTTCAACAAACCCAGAAGATATGATGACATTGAAAACATACGTTGCCCATTGCACCCTAGTGGGAGGCACACCATCGGAAATTGCTATACTTTCAAAGATCGATACATAAGAAAAGATAGCAAGGAAGACACCAAAGAGGACAATCAGAAAAGAGAAGAAGACAACCACGAGGACAAAGGATTCCAAAAACCTAGGGGAACGGTAGCAGTGATTTTCTCAGGGGCTCCGGATTGCAGAAGCAAACATCAAGAAAAACTAGCATTGTGGACCATTATGACAGCAGAACCGGCTACACCAAGATACCTCAATTGGTCACAGTATCCTATCCAATTCACCAGAGAAGACCAATGGACTAGCGTGGGGAACGCAGGCCATTACCCATTGGTTCTGGATCCGACTATAGCTGGCATGACCGTCACCAAAGTACTAATTGATGGAGGAGCTGGGCTTAACATCATCTTTTCAGAAACTCTAAGGAAAATGGGACTACAACTCGCCGGGATGATTACACCAACAAGCACACCTTTTTACGGAATAGTACCCGGCAAAGCAGCCATGCCACTTGGACAAATTACTTTACCTGATACCTTTGGAACTCCTTCAAACTACCGAACAGAGTTTATCAAATTCGAAGTCGCCGACTTCGATTCATCATATCATGCAATCCTAGGACGTCTAGCACTGGCCAAATTCATGGCAATACCACATTATCTGTACTTACTGCTTAAAATGCCAAGACCCCACGGTATCCTTTCTCTTTGAAGCGATTTAAAGCGCGCTTTTGACTGCGACGTTCAGGCAATCCAAATTGCGGCTAAAGCACAAGCCGACAATGGAAGAAAAGAAATAGCCGCAATCGCTGCAGAAACAAGCCAAGAAGAATTAGAAATACCAACTAAAAAACCCAGTATCATCGCACCACCAAAAGAAGCCGACGTCAAGCAAATCGACTTAGGCACAGGCGACACCTCCAAGACAGCAACTATCAGTGCTCACCTCTCGGCAAAATAGAAACTCGCGCTCACCAACTTTCTTCGGGACAACAGAGATATCTTCGCCTGGAAGCCAGCCGACATGCCAGGAGTCCCAAGGGAGTTGGCTGAGCACAGAATTGATGTTAATGAAGGCTCCAAACCAGTAAAACAACGGTTACGACGATTCTCACCCGACAAGAAAGCAACAATTAAAAAGGAAATAACAAAACTGATGGCAGCCGGATTCATCAGGGAAATCCTTCATCCAGATTGGCTAGCCAACCCGGTCCTTGTACAGAAGAAAAACACGGACGAGTGGCGTATGTGCGTCGATTACACAGATCTCAACAAACATTGCCCAAAAGATCCGTTCGGGCTACCACGCATTGACCAGATAGTTGACTCAACAGCAGGATCTGCGTTATTATCTTTTCTCGATTGCTATTCAGGGTATCACCAGATCGCACTAAAAGAAGAAGACCAGAGCAAGACATCTTTCATCACCCCGTTTGGCGCCTACTGCTACAAGACCATGTCGTTTGGACTAAAGAACGCAGGCGCCACGTACCAAAGAGCTATCCAGACTTGCCTTGGGAATCAAATAGGTGAAAATGTGGAAGCATACGTGGACGATGTGGTGGTGAAAACAAAGAACCCAGACACTCTAATTGAAGATTTAAAGCAAACCTTCGAAAACTTGAAGAAATGGAGATGGAAATTGAACCCAAATAAATGTGTATTTGGAGTTCCCTCAGGACAACTACTCGGATTTTTGGTTAGTCAGCGCGGGATCGAAGCCAGCACCAAGCAAATTCGAGCTATAACAGAAATGGGCCCACCTAGGAGTGTCAAAGATGTGCAGAAACTAACAGGATGCATGGCGGCCCTCAACCGCTTCATATCAAAGACTCGACGAAAAGGGGTTACCTTTCTTTAAACTACTAAAGAAGACAGACAAGTTCGAGTGGACAATAGAAGGCGACGAAACTTTCAAAAAACTTAAAGAATACCTCACTTCATCGCCCATCCTGACACCTCCAAAGAAAGATGAAGATATGATGCTATATATCGCGGCAACTCCCACCGTAATCAGTACAGCAATAGTCATAGAAAGAGAAGAACAAGGGCGCGTGTATAAAGTGCAACGTCCAGTATACTACATCAGCGAAGTACTGTCAGAATCCAAGATCCGGTACCCACACGTACAAAAACTACTCTACGCTCTACTCATTACCTCACGGAAGCTTCGCCACTATTTCGAAAGCCACAAGATTACCGTAGTGACAGATTTTCCACTCGGAGACATCCTACACAATAAAGACGCCACAGGGCGCATATCCAAATGGGCAGTTGAAATTGGAGCTCTTGATATCAATTTCACCCCACGGAAAGCAATCAAATCTTAAGCCCTCGCCGATTTCGTGGCCGAATGGACAGAGATTCAACAGCCCTTATCAGATACAATCCTCGACCACTGGAAAATGTACTTTGACGGATCACTCAAACTAGGCGGGGCCGGTGCAGGCGTTCTCCTCATTTCTCCAGAAGGAAAACAACTCAAGTACGTCCTTCAGATATTATGTCAAGCTACAAATAACGAAGCAGAATACGAAGCCCTCATCCACGGGCTACGAGTCGCAATTACCCTCAGAATAAAAAGATTACTCGTATACGGCGATTCAGCAGTGGTCATCAACCAAGTCAACAAAGATTGGGACTGCACCAAAGAAAACATGGGTGCTTATTGTGCTGAAATACGGAAACTTGAAAAACACTTCCAAGGATTAGAAATTTTACACGTCCTACGCGATTCTAACATTGCAGCAGATGTCCTTGCCAAGCTCGGATCAGACAGAGCAAAGGTTCCACCCGGCGTATTCATAGAAGAGCTATCAGTTCCCTCTATCAAACAACCCGGTGAAACAACAAATGAAATTCAGGCTAAAAGCGTTCAGATCTTGACAATCAACGCTTCATGGACCCAAGATTTCATTGAATATATCAAAGAAAATAAACTACCAGCAGATAAAGCAGAGGCCACACGAGTTGTTCACAGAAGCAAAAACTACGTTTTAGTAGGGAATAAACTCTACAGAAGAGCAGCATCATCAGGAGTACTACTAAAATGTGTCTCATTTGAAGAAGGCAAAGAAATCCTAAATGAAATACACTCAGGTTGCTGTGGAAATCATGCCGCCTCAAGGACACTGGTTGGCAAAGCATTTCGCGCCGGATTCTACTGGCCAACCGCTTTAAAAGACGCCGAAGAGCTTGTCAGAAAATGCAAAGGTTGCCAAATGTTTGCAAGACAAGCCCGTATACCAGCTCACAATCTTATCTGCATCCCACCCGCTTGGCCTTTTTCCTGCTGGGGGCTAGATCAAGTAGGACCCTTGAAAAAAGCAAAAGGCGGTTTCGAGTACATCTTCGTAGCAATCGACAAATTCACCAAGTGGATTGAATACAAACCGCTCGCAAAGTATAGCGCAACCAAAGCAGTTGAGTTCATCCAAGACATTATGCACCGCTTCGGCATGCCCAATCGAATCATCACATATCTAGGCTCCCCCTTCACGGCTACGGAATTCAAGAGCTGGGCACAAGACTGCGGTTTCAGTATAGACTATGCGTCCGTTGCACATCCAGAAGCCAACAGACAAGTAGAAAGGGCTAACGGACTCATACTAGCCGGATTAAAACCAAGGTTATACGAAGAACTAGTGGACTATGGGTCCAAATGGATTGAAGAATTACCGAAAGTAGTATGGGGGTTACGAACTCAGATAAGCAGAGCAACAGGCCACTCACCCTTCTTCCTAGTTTACGGGTCAGAAGCCGTACTACCCACCGACTTGATCTGGACTTCCCCAAAAATAGAACAATATGATGAAGGAGAAGCAGAACACACAAGAAGATTAGAACTCGACAGCTCAGAAGAAGTCAGAATAAACGCTACCCTCCAATCAGCCAGATACCTACAAGGTTTAAGACGGCACTACAACAAGAGTACCCAACCGCGATCACTACAAGTTGGAGACTTAGTACTAAGAAGGATACAAAAGACTGATGGACGACATAAGCTACTCAGTCCATGGGAAGGCCCGTTCATTGTCACAAAAGTCACCGGACCAGGCACATACAAGTTGATGACCGAAGATGAAAAAGAAGTCAGCAATACATGGCACATCAGCCAGCTAAGAAGATTCTACGCGTAAAAACAACTCAAGAAAAAACAGATATGCAAGCCACAAGGGACCTACAATCAACGAAAGACAATACTCTTCAACAACATATGTATTACTTTATACTCATGATCAATAAAGATGATATTCATCCACAGCATATCTTGTCACGAACTACAACGAGTTGTTTTCACGAAAAAGCAAAATGGCTGAAAACATGCCTGAGCATTCCATCCGAGAGCAAAATAGCTGAAAAGATGCTTGAGCCCGCCGATGAGGGTAGCTAAAAGCTAACACCCGAAACAAAAAGCAAAATGGCTGAAAACATGCCTGAGCATTCCGGCCAAGAGCAAAATAGCTGAAAAGATGCTTGAGCCCGCCGATGAGGGTAGCTAAAAGCTAACACCCGAAACAAAAAGCAAAATGGCTGAAAACATGCCTGAGCATTCCGGCCGAGAGCAAAATAGCTGAAAAAATGCTTGAGCCCGCCGATGAGGGTAGCTAAAAGCTAACATCCGAAACAAAAAGCAAAATGGCTGAAAACATGCCTGAGCATTCCGGTCGAGAGCAAAATAGCTGAAAAGATGCTTGAGCCCACCGATGAGGGTAGCTAAAAGCTAACACCCGAAACAAAAAGCAAAATGGCTGAAAACATGCCTGAGCATTCTGGCCGAGAGCAAAATAGCTGAAAAGACGCTTGAGCCCGCCGATGAGGGTAGCTAAAAGCTAACACCTGGAACAAAAAGCAAAATGGCTGAAAACATGCCTGAGCATTCCGGCCGAGAGCAAAATAGCTGAAAAAACGCTTAAGCCCGCCGATGAGGGTAGCTAAAAAGCTAACACCCGAAAAGCAAAATGGCTGAAAACATGCCTGAGCATTCCGGCCGAGAGCAAAATAGCTAAAAAACGCTTAAGCCCGCCGATGAGGGTAGCTAAAAAGCTAACACTCGAAACAAAAAGCAAAATGGCTGAAAACATGCCTGAGCATCCCGGCCAAGAGCAAAATAGCTGAAGAAACGCTTCAACCCACCAATGAGGGTAGCTAAAAGCTAACAAAAAGCAAATTGGCTGAGTCGACCGAAATTTAACTTCAAAGGATCCTCCAGCACTTCGTTCCGAAAAGCAAGAGGCTCGGGGGCTACATCCAGATAACATCCAGATAGGAATACTTTTTCCTCACAAAAGCACAAGCGCCACTCAAGAAAGCACTCGGACAACGAAGTTTATCGAGGCAACTTTCTATACCGAGTCGTTTTACACAGCGCAGGCGAAAGGTTGTTAACACAAAAGATCTACATCTAACAAGTCATAGCACGGACAAAGCACTCGACGAATCACAAAGGAAAGAAGAAAATAAAAGTACTCGACAAATCGAGGGGCCTCGTCAGGATAACGCACAGAGTTTGTCCTACGAAGCAGAGACGGGAACAAGACAAGGTACTCAGTAAGTCAAGTAACTTCAACCACACCCATGCAAAGAATACATCAACAAAGATAAAGAATCTTCATTTAAAAAGAAGTGTAATATTACAAGAGGACGCTCAACCAAGTTGTCAGGCGTTGTCATCAGAAAGGGAAATATCAATATTTAGACTATCTACAACCCTACTGGCTAGATCTTCAACCTCGGGTTCCATCCTTTCAACGGCGTCAAGATATTCTTGGCTTTCAGCTTCTTCCGCTATTTTGGAGAGAGGCGCTTCTGGAGCAAGGACCCGGACTTGGGCCAGCACATTCTTGGTACATACTTGGGCGCACCTCTTCGTGAACTCTTGGAAACGAGTCGGAATCCGGGGAATGAACTGCGCCCAAGATTGCCCGTCATCCGCTGGAGTCCGTAGGACATCGGCCACCGAGCGAAAAGATTTCCACAAGGCATTCCAATTCTCGGTAGCCGTCGCCAGCTTCCCGGACAAGCCTTCAATGGTTTTTTGGGCCTGCACAAGATCTCTGTCAGCTCCACGCCTAATCAGCCTAGCAAGGGCGAGTTCTTCCTCAGCATGAGTGTTTACCTCCTCAGCTCTATTATGACTAGAACGGACAAGGGCCTTCATTTCATCAATACTCTCCGAGAGCTTTTGTTTCTCAACTCGGAGAGCTAGACAGAACACCAAAGAACAAGTCAGCGGAAAAAGAAGTCAAAATACAAGAAGAAACAGGCAGAACCCGCGGCACCTTTGCATTCATTCTTCGCAGACTCCACCGCAGCATCTCTCTGTTTCTCCGTCTCCACTACCCAGGCGCGAAGGGCTTTCTCCTCCTTTTGGTGCAATTGACGCTCCGTCTCCAACTCAACCCAGAGAAGGTCAAGATCGGCTTTCAGAGCGTCCACCTCCGAAGACAACTTCCTCTTATTTTTAGATGAGAAAAAGAAGCCAGAATGATCACGAGAAAAAGACTGGGCAGAAAGAGGCAAAGAGAAGCAAGGCATAAGGATAGAAGAAAAACAAGTATGCAAAAGAGAAGTGGCAGTAAAACTTACCTGGAGCTTTTCACCAAAAGAAGTCACGAGAGTCGACAAGCTCCCCCAGGCTGCGGTCAGCTCCGATAACCGATGAGTGGCATCGAACTGTTGCACCACGTCATCAGACAGGGAGGGGCCGCCGGAGGCAAAAGAAGGGGAAAGAGAAGCCGGCTGGGGCGAAGCAGGAGCGACCAAAGCAACCTCCAGGGAAGCCGGAGCCAAACCCCCAGAAGAACCCGGCGCGACGGCCACAGTTACCTCCGGAGCAACCAAGTCAGCAACTCCGCCAGGTAGCTCTGAAGCCCCCGCCGCGACTTCATCAACAGAATGTTGTGAGTCTCGAGGCTCAGAACTCGTTGGCACGGCGGGAGGCAGAGAAGAAGTCGATGAAGAAATTAGAGAAGGCAAAGCACTAAAAAGTGATAAAAGGAAGCACCAATAAGAACCAGAGGAAGGAAGATAAAAGCCAAAAAGATGAAGCAAGAATCTACTCACCCGACTACTTTTTTCTTTGCGAAGCCAAGAGAAGGCCTCGCAGGGGGAACCACGACGGCGAAGACGTCCCCGCCACCCAGCGACGGGAGCGGGACAGCCGACAGCGGAGCCGCGGAAGAAGCCGGAGCTGGAGCCGTGGAAGAACTCCGCACCGGAGGAGCAGTACAGCTCGGGGCAGAGGCAACCAAAGAACTCAACCCCAGAGCTTCGGAAGAAGTCGGCGCGAGAGCCTCAGAAGAACTCACACCCGACCTCCGATTACTTCAAAAAAGTTCAAGACTAAAATTAAGAACAAAGAGGAAAAATTCAATGCGACAAGAATATGAAAAACAACTCACCGCCGCATGATGAGGGGAACTTCATCATCCTCTTCTTCCTCAGCCAGCGAAACCAGAGCACCTGCTGAAAAAGAGATGAAAAGTACTCGGTTCAAGAAAGAAACATGAAAATAAAAGAACAAAGAGTACTAAATGTGCTCACCTAAGAGCATGCTAGCAACAACTGGAGTACCTGAGGGAGTACTTGGTTTGCGAGGCTTCTTGGAGACAGGCAAGCCAGATGAGGACCCGTCCATTCGCCCCCTCTTCAGGACACTGCGAGGACCGCGAGGGACTAGACGAGGAACATACTCTTCATATACATCATCAAATCTGAAAGAAACCCCAGAAAGGGCTATAAAAGTTTGAGACTTACTAATTGCAGAAGTACCGGCTAAACGATCCCCAGTCTCCGCCACAGCAGGGAGAACATCAAGGGGGATCAGATCAACAAAGTTCCGCCCAAGCCCCTGCGAAAATAGACAAAACACCAAGACAAGGAAAAGCTAAGCAAGAACGGATGCAGCAAGAGTACATAAAGAACTCAAATAAAAAGAAAAAAGGAAGATAGACAACTCACAGCTGGGGGCGGGTTGTTGGCCGAGTACTCAGGGACGGCAGGAGGAATGACGCTCACTCCTTTCAGCATCTTCTGGAGACGCTCGAGTACCTCCTCACCGGTCAGCTCAAGAGCTGGGACCATGCGTGAAGGATCCTCGGCCCTAGAATACTCAAAGCCGAGATGTTCCCGCTCTTTCAAGGGCTGAACCCGGCGACGAAGAAAACTTGAGACGATACCAAAGCCGGTCAATCCCTGCTGTTTCAGCGTGCTAATCCTATCAAGGAGTGGCTGGATCGCTTGAATCTCAGCAGGAGACTCAAGCTTCTTATCCCACCGGTCATTCGCCGCAGGACCGGATCCGGAGTGAACAACAAGAGAAGGGATCAAATTGGCAGCATAAAACCACTCGGTGCGCCAATCCTTGACAGAATCGACCAGGTCATAATCAAAAAACTTGATTTTGAGACCCTGGCGAAACTGAATCCCACAACCGCCGAGGGCACTGGTTTCCTCGCGGCGGGGTTGAGGTTTCAGGCGAAAGAAAAAACGAAAAAGAGATAGAGAAGGAGGGATCCCAAGGAAGGCTTCGCAAAGGTGAACAAAAACAGAAAGATGGAGAACGGCATTGGGGGTTAGATGGTTCAAACTAACCCCGAAATACCCAAGAAACTGATGAAGGAAGACGGAAGCAGGAAGACAAAGACCAGCGCGGACAAAAGAAACAAAAAGGACAATCTCACCAGGACCCGGGGCCGGAACCCGATGCTCGCCCGAAACTCTCCATTCAGCGATGACTTTGCTTTGGATCAAGCCATCACTAACGAGCTCGCGTAGCTGGTCTTCACTGGTTGTTGGAGCCGGCCAAACCTTCTGAGCTGCCCTCATGGCCACGAACTCCTGGTTTTCAATCAAAGGCAGCGATGACTCCTCGTCCACGAAGGTTGCCTGAGATTTGCTTGCGGTCTTCTTCTTTCCCATGAACTGGCGGAAGCAACAAAGGCGCTAAGGAGGATGAAGCTAGAATGATGGTGCTCGGGCGATAACGACAATGACGGCGGTGGTTTTCTGAGAACTAGGGTTTAAAGGCAAGAGCTGGGTGACAAGGGAAAGGAAGATAAAAGGTCTTTAAATAGATTTCTCAGTGATACAAACGGCCTATAAGGCCCGTTAAAGCATAGCGTGGGAACGCAACGGTCCATTTACCGACGCAGCTAAAACGACGGAGGGCACGAATCCACACAACGGTACAAACCAACGGGCAGATTTCAGACTTATCCGCGCAGCATCACAATAGGGTTATCAGATAACCACAAGAACAACTCGTTGAACCAAGAAGAAAAAAAAAGAGGGGCTACCTCACGAGGAACAAAAGAACCCGGTTATGTAAGAAAGAACTTGGTAACCTCATGAACGACAGGGATCACAACAGAAAAGTCAAAGACAACTCAGAAGACAAGATTCGTTACATTACAAGTGACTTCAAAAATAGAAGATTACAGATCATACAAGACCCAACGAACTCGGCACCACGAAAAGCAAAGTAGCAAAGAGGAACACGGACACGACTAGGCTCTGGAACGACTACGTGTCCCAAATTGCTACTCGAAAGGACAGACCGCCTTCAGCTACACTGTTTTCTTCAAAGGACGAACGCAGTGCATCCAAGGCGGCAATCGGCAGCACGGCAGGGCAACATGGAGCAGAGAAGGCCGGCGGGCATCTGTCTACCCAAGACCGATGTGATGCTGGATATGGTGTTGATCTGCACCGGACGGTCTCAAGACAGGCGACGAGGATCAACCCAGAACTACCGGATGAAGGAACGAAGCCCACATCACAAGACTTCCTCCAACTACCACCACGTACATCCTGGCACAATGCTGTCGCGGGATTAGCCTACCTCTAATCCCTATCACAAGACTTTCTCCAGCTACGGCAAGACACACAGAAACTACAAAACATGCCCGGGGGCTGCTCTACTTCACAAACTACCATGTTCATGACCACCAAGGCTTCAATAGAATATCCAATGAATGAAAACAAGCACTCCGAGACAGTATTTATAGACCAAAGGATCGGCGCACATGGACTAGGAGTACCAATGAAATAAGCCTAACAAAGGACACAGTGAAAAGACAGGACACAATAATGGACGACTCAGGCGAGAAGAGGCAGTACTCGAAGACGGGCATATTCGGAAGAATATACCAGCACAGTACAACCCGTGAACAAAAGGCATTTACACTCAACCACCACCATACAACTACATCTGACAACAGCAGACTATCAAAGGATACACCAAGACCTCGCATCCGAGTTCTTCCCAAACAAAACAACACGGATATACGCTCGGAGCCTCGGCCAACATCATAGCTTAATCAACACTAAGCTAGGGAGCTCGGCCTTTCATTTCAACTACCCCCCGGAGGCTCGGAACCAAAGACAAAAGACCAAGAATACAAGAAGCTTAAGACTACAACGACGACAACACATCAAGACTATCCATCCGACTTCTTTTCTAAAAAAGAAGAACACGGAGAAAGCAGGATACATAGCCACAGAATTTTTCGAAGACAAGAATCAAGACCCTCCAACTTTTTGTTCCAAATAGCAAGAGGCTCGGGGGCTACACTCAGTGAGTGCACTTTTTCTTCAAAAAAGCGCACGTCACCAAAAGACTTCCTCAACGCAAATCACTTCAAGACACTACGACAAAAAGAACCCAGAACGAGCCATATTCGAGTTCTTTTTCATAAAACTTCAACAAACAATCAGAGCAACTTCAAGACAAGATCCTCCAGCTCCTTGTTCCAAATAGCGAGAGGCTCGGGGGCTACAACCAGGTGGATGTACTTTTTCTTCAAAAAAGCACTCACCACTCGAAGATCCCAAGAAGCGCTACAAGGTTTCGCTCCAGAAAGCACTCGGATGACGTTTTGTTCCTACTCAACAAAACTTGAAGAAGCAAAGCGAGACTTTCAGAGCTCAAGCATGAAGTGCTCGGGGGCTTGTCGATGCGGGACCCACAGGATACCCCGCAAGGGAGAGAGAAGATCTAGTTCAACTAGGATTCTCCCCATATAATCTTAGTAGTATAGCTATTAAGTAATCCTACTAGGAAATCTCATTGTAAACGGACTAGGACTCTGGCCTCCTGACTATATAAAGGAAGGCAGGACTCCTGAGACAAAACAACAATTGTACAACACAACACTGGACAATCAATCCAACGCAAAGGCTAACGCCGACTGGACGTAAGGTTATTACTCGATCTACGATCGAGGGCCTGAACCAGGATAAATCGACTGTGTCTTGCGTTAACCATCGAGTTCGCCATACGCCGAAGCCTGAACATACTGCCCCGGGTACCCCCGTGACAGGCTATCGGTGGTAAAACATCGACAGTATGCGAGCCCCACACTCCTCTCTGTCGGTCCTTCTCTCTTATCACAGCGCATGCACATGCCTCCACGCGTCGAATGCACCCCACGCCAAGTGAGGACGCATGCGCTCCCATGCGCTGCCCCTGCCGAATGAGTGGCTGCACGAGCTCCCATGCGCTGCCCCAAATGAGTGGTCGTACGGGTTCCCATGTGCTGCCCCACATCGTATGTACTCCACGCCGAACGAGTGGCCGTACACGCTCCATACGTTGCCGCGCAGAAAGGACCGGTGTGAGATCCGCCTGACTGCAGCCGCCTGCAGCTTTTTTTCTTAGTCAGCCCGCGTGCGGGTGTTGGTCCATTCTGAGTTGGGACAGACGCCATAAACCAAGCATTACAGATTTGTAAAATAAGGGCACGTTTAGTTCGCGAAAATTTTTGGGTTTGGCTATTATAGTACTTTCGTTTATATTTATCAATTAGTGTCTAATTATGGACTAATTAGGTTCGAAAGTTTTGTCTCGCGATTTCTCACCCAATTGTGCAATTAATTTTTTTTTCGTCTATATTTAATGCTCCATGCATGCGTCCAAAAATTCGATGTGATGGACAAAAACCAAAATTTTTTTGAACTAAACGCGCCCTAAGTAGAACACGAACTGACACAATTGCCAATAGATAAGGATCAGCAGACCGGATGATCATATCAATTTCGGTCTTTTTTTGAAACATCAGTCTTTCAGAGACATTTTTTTCATCCTTCTAATCCAAGGGACATAAACTGAAGGCAAACATCTTTCAGCGCCTCGCAGTAGTGTCGATCAGCCAAGGCGAGCGTCGTCTCCACCGTGGCTCCATCGACGCTCCTGCACAAGATGCCCTCACAAATCAGCTTCAGCCGCTCCATGCCGTACCGATCCGCCGCCTCGAGCAGATGCCGCACCATCTCCCTGTAGTCGTCGCCGTCGAGGTCGCCGGGGATCCGCAGCGCGTCGGTGTAGATGAAGTGAAGCAGAGCTCGAAAGACCACCGGTTGCATGTCGTCGATGGCGATGCGCTCCATGGCCTTCTCCTTCATCTGCCCGAAGAGCTCCGCCATGAACATCGGCGACCGCGCAGCCAGCACCACCCTGTGCGCACGGAAGACCTCTCCCTGGACGGCGAGCGTGACGTCGGCCTGGTCCTGCTGGTTCAGCAGCAGGTCGCCCAGGTGCTTGGCCAGGTCCGAGGGCGGCACCCTGAGCCGGCATAGAGCTACGGCCTCCGGCACCCGTGCCTCGTCGGCGACGACGTCGACGACGCACTCGATAGTGAGCCGGTCGTCGCGCAGGTACGCTGATGCCTCGAGCTCGCTGCGCGGCATGAACTTGCGGCGCCGCGCTTGCCCTTGCATTTGTTGTGCGGCACCGAGTAGTCGAACATGACGGGCACCGCCTCGCAGCGCACGGAGCGGGACAGCCCGGTGCCGCGGTCCACCAGGCGCAGGTCGTAGCGCGCCCACGCCCTGGCGTTCTTGCTCGTGAGCTTGAGGAACGCTGACACGTACGCGCGGTGCGGCGCCGAGAAGCCGCTCGGGTAGAAGCGGACCGACCACCGGTAGCCGCCGACGGCGAACGAGCCCGACCGCACGTACTCGCCGGCGGCGGCGTCCTTGATGAGGCTGTACCCGGCGATCTCGAACTGGTGCGTCCCGCGGACGGTGCACGGCGACCGCGACATTTGTGAATTTGTGATGGATCGGAATCGGATGTTCAAATTTTGACGCGGCCGTGTGCGTATATAGATGACGACGGCGCAAGTTGAAGAAGCTTAATCGGCGATCGCGGCAACCGAAGAGAACACTGAGTTTCTGGCTGAGGATTCCCATGTCTTGGGAACACGGCGCGACCTCCTCGACTTCCAAACCACTGACCCCTCGTGTTCTTCACTCACCCATCGTGTTCTGGACTCTGCGATCCGCTCAAATTCATGCACCGAACACATTCACCTCTTCTTCTACACATACACACACGTGGTGATCAAGTCCTTGGACGAACAACACGAGTGCACAGCATATCCACACCTTGGCGCAGACATGGCTTTGCCAGCGAACACCAAGTCCACGAACACGACGGAGACCGTGCGCGGCGAGCACCGGTTCGACATCGACGGCTACTGCGTCAAGCACCACGCTGGGCGCGTCCTCACCTCCGAAACCTTCGTCGTCGTCGGCCTAGACTGGGCCATCCGTTACCACCCCGCCGGCGCCGATGTGGGCGACGAAGAGTACGTGTCCGTGTTCGTCAGGCTCGTGACGCCCAACGCCAGCGCGCGGGCGCTGTACGACCTCAGGCTGGTGGACCGCGCCACCGGGCTGCCGAGCTCGGTGCGCCGCCGCAGGGAGCCGGTGGCGTTCGAGGCGAGCAAGGCGAAGAAGCGCGAAAGGGGCTCCCGCATGTTCATGACGTCGTGGAGACGTTCCTCTCGCAGACCACGGCGTCTCCGGGAAATGCCGAGCCGCCGCCGCCGGACCTGTCGAGTCACCTCGGCGCGCTGCTGCTGCGGACGCCGGTTTGGGCAGACGTGACCTTCACCGTCCAAGGAGAAGCGTTCCGCGCGCACCGTGTCGTGCTCGCGGCGCGATCACCAGTGTGTTGGATAATCCTGGCTCGGCTACTGTGTTCCTTGTCTTTTTCTTGCATGCCAATAATCTGGGCGCGTCTTTGTAAGCCAGACGCATGCTGGTTCATGCGGTGGTTGTCCGTTTCTTTCGCTCTTCTTTCTCGCATGTAGTGGTGACCGTGCACGGCGTGAGTTCGTTCATGGGATGGCGCGAGCAAGTAGGAGGTCCTGCGGTGTGCGATGCGCGGCCATTGGCCGTTGTAATCAAGTTTTTATATTCAGCAATATAGAGTCAGAAAAGCTGCGGTTGTTAGCGGCACCAATTCGCTTGTGTTCCACTGAGTTCGCGTGTGTTCTCTGTGAGATCGTGTTCAATCCTTGGGAGTCTTCTCCAGCTTCGGCGAGGGGCGCCGGCGAGCTCGAGACTTCAATTGGTATCAGAGCACGGAAGGGGAGTTGGGTGCGTAGCCATGGCGTCGCGGAGTCGTTCGGGGCAGCGGTCGCCTGCGTGCTCGCCGTCCGGGAGCCGCTCGCCGCGACGTCGTTCGCGCAACCGTGGTGGACGCCATGGGTGGCCAGTGCATCCGCGGGAGGCCGTTGTCGAGCGCGTTGTGCGTGAGACGTCGGGCTCCGGCAACTGGCCGCAGCTCACGAAGACCAACTACGACTCATGGTCGTTGTTGATGAAGCTCAAGATGCAGGCACGCTATCTCTGGGAAGCCGTCGAGGACGACGACGTCGACTTCCACGACGACCGTTCCGCGCTGGAGGCTATCTGCTCCACCGTGCCCCAGGAGATGGTGCCGACCCTGGCGACAAAACCGATAGCCAAAGAGGCGTGGGAGGCAATCCGCACCATGCGCATCGGGGAGGAGTGGGTACGCAAGTCGACGGCGCAGTCTCTCAGGGCGGAGTATGAGCAGATCAACTTCCGGGATGGTGAGTCTGTCGAAGATTTCGCTTTGCGCCTGTCCAATTTGGTGCAGCGCCTGGTGATCCTTGGCGATCCCGAACTGGAAGCGAAGGTGGCGGCGAAATACCTTCGCGTTGCGCGTCCGAGGTACAAGCAATTGGTGATCTCCATCGAGACTCTGCTCAACACCGACGAGCTCTCGATCGAGGAGATTACGGGACAACTCAAGGCGGCGGAAGACCGAAGCGTTCCCGGCGGGTCGTCCACTGCGCGCCTCAACAACACCGAAGAGGAGCTTGTGGCGCGGGTGGTGTCCCGGCTGCAGCTCTCTGGCGCAGGCGCGTCGGCCAGCGGTGGGCGCCCTTCGTCCTCCAACCAGAGGCGCGGGCGCAGCAATGGACCACCGAAGAACCAAGGAAGCAGCAGCAGCGGTTCTAGGCCGCCGACCGGCAACGACGGGAAGAAGAAGAAACTCGCCGATGATGAGTGCGCGTACTGCGGCAAGACGGGCCACTGGGCTCACGAGTGTCGCAAGAAGAAGCGGGATGAGGCGGCCCACACGGCCCAGGCGGAAGAGGAGCCCAGAGAAGGGGCCCTGATGCTGGGGATCACATCCCTGGATCCAGAGTCCACTCTGATTCCGCACCTGGAAGAGGATCCAGCGCCGCCATCGGTGACCGGAGATGCTCTCACCGTGGAGATCGACGGCGGGGGGTGCACACGGTGGGCATTTGCTAAGGAAGAGCCCACGCCGGCCGCACTCGTGGCCACGGCGGAGAAGCCAGAGGTGGTCGCGCTTGTGGCCGTGGCGGCGGCGGCGGCCGCCATCCCTAGGCCATCTGGTGTTCCTGCGCCGGAGATCCACCTCGACGAGCACAAGCTGTTCGTGCAGCTTGGGGAGAAGGGCGCCAGTGGGAGCACGCGCTGGATACTCGACACTGGTGCCACGAACCACATGACGGGCCAGCGTGATGCTTTCTCCGAGCTCGACACAAGCGTCCACGGGACCGTGCGCTTCGGAGACGGATCGGTGATCGCCATCGAGGGCCACGGCACCATCCTCTTCAAGTGCAAGAATGGCGCGCACCAGGTGTTAGCCGGGGTCGACTACATCCCGCGACTGACGGCGCGCATCATCAGCGTGGGGCAGCTTGACGAAGATGGGTACAAGGTCCTGATTGAGAAAGGCATTCTCAGGATCTAGGACCTGGCGAGGCGGTTGCTGATCAAGGTGGAGCGTTCGCCGAGCCGGCTGTACATCCTCGACACTGACATCGACAAGCCGGTGTGCCTCGCTGCCTGATGCTCCGAGGTGGCCTGGAAATGGCATGCCCGATTCAGCCATCTCGGGTTCCAGGCGCTGAGGGCGCTGTCCAAGAGCGACATGGTCCGAGGGCTGCCACCAATCGAGTAGGTGGAGCAGCTGTGCGATAGCTGTTTGGCGGGAAAGCAGCGTCGACACCCGTTCCCGGTGGCAAGCAAGTACCACGCCCCCAACCTGCTGGAGCTGGTTCACGCCGACTTGTGCGGGCCGATCTCCCCTGAGACGCCCGGCGGCAAGTGGTCTTTCCTCCTCATCGTCGATGACAAGAGTCGCTATATGTGGCTCGTTCTGGTGGCATCGAAGGACCAAGCTGGCCAGGCGCTCATTTAGTTCCAGGCACGAGCTGAGGTGGAGTCAGGACGGAAGCTGGGCACGCTCCGGACTGATCGTGGCGGGGAGTTCACGGCGCGTGCGTTCGCTGAGCACTACGCCGAGCATGGCGTTCAGCGCCACCTGACTGCGCCCTATACGCCACAGCAGAACGGTGTGGTTGAAAGGCGCAACCAAACCATGCTTGGCATGGTGAGAAGCATGATGAAAGCCAAGAAGATGCCGGGCTAGTTGTGGGGGGAGGCGGTGCTCACAGCCGTGTTCATCCTGAATCGGTCACCAACGAGGAGCGTCGAAGGGAAAACGCCGTTTGAAGCATGGTATGGGCTCAAGCCTCCTGTTCATTTTCTTCGAACATTTGGGTGTGTGGCGCATGTCAAGGTGCCTGGAGGGAGACAACACAAGCTGGACTACTGGAGCGTGCCCACGGTGTTCATCGGGTACGAGCCAGGCTCCAAGGCCTACCGGTTCTACAACCCGGACACCGGCCGCATGATCATTTCGTGGGATGCGGTGTTCGATGAAGGAAGGGCGTGGGATTGGAGCAGCATCGGCGAGCCCAGCGGGCAAGCGGACACCGAGCCATTCCACGTCGAGTACACGACGATGACGCCCTGCCACGACGTCACCGCTGGTTCGCAGCAAGGGAGCGCGGCGGACACACAGTCTGCAACAGGCTTCGACACGGAGCCCTCCTGAGGGTCACCAGCAACACCGACGCACACACCCAGCAGGGTTGGAGACTCTGCTGGGGGAGGAGTGCCAGTGGAGTTTGTCTCGCCCCCGACAGCTCTGAACCTCGACAATGATCATGATGACGATGCGCCACTGCGGTTCAGAACACTAGACAAAGTGCTCGGGCCGGTGCAAATTCCAGGCTTGGCAGAGCGGGACTTCGTCGTGGACGAGGAGCTGCTCCTTGCTTCCGGCGATGACGAGCCAAGCACGTTCGAGGAGGCTCGCAGTGATGCAAGGTGGCGCAAGGCGATGCTAGACGAGATGGCATCCATCGAGGAGAACAAGACCTGGGCTTTGGTCGATCTTCCACACGGCCATCGCCCAATGGTCTCAAGTGGGTGTTCAAGCTGAAGCACGATGAACAAGGGGCCGTCATCAAGCACAAAGCGCGCATCATCGCCAAGGGGTACATCCAGCAGCCGGGGATCGATTATGACGAAGTCTTTGCCCCAGTTGCATGCATGGAATCCATGCGCATGTTGTTGGCTGTTGCAGCTCAGAGGGGCTGTCTTGTTCATCACATGGATGTCAAGTCAGCCTTTCTGAATGGAGACCTGAAAGAAGAAGTTTATGTCCGGCAGCCGCCGGGGTTTGTTGCCGCAGGACACGAAGGGAAGGTTCTCAGGTTGAAGAAGGCGCTGTACGAGCTCAAGCAAGCGCCAAGAGCGTGGAACGCGAAGCTCGACAACACTTTGCGTGAGCTCGGTTTCACAAGGTGCAACAGCGAACATGGGATGTACACCAAGGGCGGTGCGACGTCGCGCGTGGTGGTCGGGGTCTACGTTGATGACCTGATCATCACAGGCGCGAGGGCGGCAGATGTGGACTCCTTCAAGGAGCAGATGCGTCGCATGTTCAAGATGAGTGATCTCGGACTCATGTCCTTCTACCTCGGTCTGGAGGTCAAGCAAGCAGGGGATGCGATCACCCTTGGCCAAGCAGCTTATGCCCGCAAGCTGCTGGAGAAAGCAGACATGGCGGGGTGCAACCCCTGCCACACCCCAATGGAGGTCCGGCTGAGGCTATCTGCTAAGAGCTCAGCTCCGGATGTTGATGCCACGATGTACAGGAGCCTGGTGGGGAGCTTAAGGTACCTGGTCCATACGAGGCCAGATCTGACCTTCGCGATGGGCTATGTGAGTCGGTTTATGGAGAAACCGAAGCAAGATCACTACGCCGCCGTGAAGCACATTCTGCGCTACATCGCCGGCACCATCAACTACGGCATCTGCTACCCCAAGCTCGGCTGCTCCAACGACAAGCTGACGGGCTACACCTTGACGGACTACAGTGACAGTGACTTGGGGGGGGGGGGGGGACGTGGACGAGCGGAGGAGCACCGGAGGTGTGATCTTCTTCCTTGGTGACATGCCAGTCTCATGGCAGTCCCAGAAATAGAAGACGGTGTCTCTTTCGTCGTGCGAAGCGGAGTACATGGCTGGCATAGCTGGAGCGTGCCAGGCCATGTGGCTTGTACGACTGCTGGGCGACATCACTGGCGACAAGGTCCAGCCATCGTTGCTGAAGATGGACAATCAGTCTGCAATCGCGTTAAGCAGGAACCCGGTTCTCCATGACAGGAGTAAGCACATCGACACTAAATTCCATTTTATTCGTGAATGTGTGGAGGCCGGAAAGATCTACGTGGACCATGTGAGCACTGAGGAACAGCTCGCAGACGTCCTGACGAAGTCACTGGCGCGAGCAAGGTTCACTGAACTACGCAGCAGATTGGCGTCGTCATCATCAAGTAAGCCGAGCAAGTCTTAAGGGGAGATTGTTGGATAATCCTGGCTCGGCTATTGTGTTCCTTGTCTTTTTCTTACATGCCAATAATCAGGGCCTAGACTTAGCTAATCTGGGCGCGTCTTTGTAAGCCAGACGCATGCTGGTTCATGCGGTGGTTGTCCGTTTCTTTCGCTCTTCTTTCTCGCATGTAGTGGTGACCGTGCATGGCGTGAGTTCGTTCGTGGGATGGCGCGAGCAAGTAGGAGGTCGTGCGGTGTGCGGTGCGTGGCCATTGGCCGTTGTAATCAAGTTTTTATATTCAGCAATATAGAGTCAGAAAAGCTGCGGTTGTTAGCGGCACCAATTCGCTTGTGTTCCACTGAGTTCGCGTGTGTTCTATGTGAGATCGTGTTCAATCCTTGGGAGTCTTCTCCAGCTCCGGCGAGGGGCGCCGGCGAGCTCGAGACTTCACAGTGTTCAAGGTCGAGCTCTCCGGCTCGGCGCTGGCGAAGGAGGACGATGACGCAAGTGAGGTGGTAGCCGTCGACGGCATGGCGCCTCTGGTGTTCAAGACCCTGCTCCACTTCATCTACACCGACACGTTGCCCGATAACCTGCTGGGTGATCTTGGAAGGCAGGAGCACCAAGAACTTCTGCGGGATCTTCTCGCAGGTGCGGATTGATACGGCATCGATAGGCTGAAGCAGATGCAGATATGCGAGCTCGTTCTTAATCTTAGGAACCCACTTGATGGGAAGACTGTGGCAGCTGCGCTAGATCCAAGTGGGCAGCACCGCCATTGCCAAGCTCTCGGAGTCGGAGACGGCTGTGTTCAGTTCAGGCACTCCCAGCGCAGACTCTACTATATTTTCTATCCCTATTAATTACATTGCTACGTACGCATTTTGTTGACTTGGCAGGTAATTTAATGAAGAGAGAAAAGAGAAATCGTAGAAATCGTTTCTAACTTAGACTCCGAGTCTTCACGCGCATCGAAGGAATGGAAACCACCCGAAACCGCGTTGTGGAGGAGAGCAATGGTTTCCATCGGCACCTGGGATCTCATGCGTGAAGCCGTCTTCTCGCTCGGTGGACATCGCTCGCCGCCGATGGTACCTTGCGCGGCGGATCTCGCTCGCCGCCGGCGTGACCTTGCGCTCCGGGCAGGTCCGAGGCACTGTGTGACGTCGCGTGCCGGGGCAGGCGCGGGCCGCTCCTCCTCCGCCGTCGCGGCTTGCGCCACGGGAGCGCTGCTGTCGGGGCAGGCGCGGGTCGCTCCTCCACCGCCGTCGCAGCTTGCGCTCTGGACTCACCTCGCGCTCCTGTGTTGGCTTCGTGCTCCGGCGCCAGCGGAGCTCTTGAGCAGCCTCGCAGCGGAGCTAGCGCGCAGGCTCGCCGCCGTGGAGCTCGCGCCTAGGCTCGCCGTGGCGCTCGTGGGCAGCCTCACGCCCTCACCGCGGAGCTCGCGGGCAGGCTCGCCGCCGTGGAGCTCGCGCCCAGCCTCGCCGCGGCGCTCGCGTCCAGGCTCGCCGCGGAGCTCGCGTGCAGCCACGCCGCCGTGGAGCTCGCGTGCAGCCACGCCGCGGCGCTCGCGCGCAGGTTCGCGGGTAGGCTCCCCGCCGTGGAGCTCGCGTGCAGCCTCGCCGCGCAGGCTCGCCGCTGCAGAGCTCGCGCCTAGCCTCACCGCGACGCTCGCGTTGCCGCGGAGCTCGCGCGCAGTCCCGCGGGTAGGCTCGCCGCCGCGGAGCTCACGCCTAGCCTCACAATCTTGTTATGGTCAAGGAAACCCATTTGATGCTTGATGCTGGTCAATTATCTGATGTTTTTTTAACTATTATAAAAGGGAGTATCTAGTTATCTATCCACATATTTTATGCGGTTAAATCTGTCAATTTTTTTTATAAATACGATCCAGTAGACAATTGTAGCACAAATCCTAAAGCACAATCAAACGTATAGAAATCTGACAAATTTAGCGCAAAAAAATCTATCAACAAATAAATAACAAAAGTCTTGTAAAATTATCGTTGGATTTGTTACGAAACGGTGCCTGCCAATAGACACCTATTCTACAGATGATCTCAGCCGTCCAAGCAAGCAGTTAGGATTAGAGATTAGATTAGCAGTTAACTTTCCCGAACAGTCATGTCCGTACGACGTCCGTACAGCGTGACCCTTCACTTGTATATATATCTAAGAGATCAATGAAAGCAATGGTTGTTCCAAAATCTTGTTCATTTTTCATTCACTTTCAACACATCATCAGCACTGCTCTACTGGACAAGAGAAAGAGAACGACGACGACAGAGGCACATGCCTCTGAACCCCCATCGGTAAGCATGGCAAGGATTGACTTACCGTCGCATGTTGTTCGTCAACTGTTCTTCGCCCTTCGCCGCGTCGGTGGAGTTCGCCGTGGCCCGATCCGCCACCACGGCCACCATGGACAACGCTGCAGCGTCTTCGAGCGCCTTGGGCCTCGTGTTCGCCGCAACAGTGCCCATAGTCATGGCCATGGTCCTTTCGGCCGCCTCTTCGACTCCGCTGTTCGTGGCTTCCGTTCCAATATGGTTCCTCGCTACCGATGGACTCCTGTTCGTGGCCGCCATGCTTCTCCTCCGCGCGATCTTCATCTGTAGAGCCAGCCACCATCTCCTCGCCTTGGCTTGGACGGTGCCGGCCCCAGCAACGCTGCGCCTCCAGCGGTTGAAGCCCCGGCGCCACCAGTCGTGGAAGCCCCGGCGCCGCCCGTTGATGAAGTGGTTGCCGAGCCCGTCGCCGCGTACGTCCCCATGGAGCCGATGTCGCCAGCACTGGTACCGCCTCGCTACTGGTGTGATTTTTGCAAGGAGTACACGCTGATTCCACACACGCTGGAGTACAACTACACACTACCATCGCCCACACCAGTCGATTCGACTCAAGTGGCAGCTGATAGTGGCATGCCCGGCGGCGTCCTCAATCCTTGGATCTTCAACACCGTAGTCGTGCCGATGCTCCAGCAAGTGAAGACTGAGGACGAGGACATGGTGGCCGCCCTCGGTGTCGACAACCTCTTCAACCCCGGCGGCACACGCGCGGCTAGGACCGGCGTCCCGCCGTACATCTTCTTCAATGCGGCCGGCCCCTCGGCTCCTCCTCCGAAGGTGACTCCGACACCGTCTTCTCCGCCTATGACTCACGCAGAAGCCGCTGCCCGCATGAAGGCGAAGGCCCTCCCGGGTCCTCCTCCAGCCGAGACGCTGCCGACCCCGACGCTCCGACGCCTCCGTCGCACCGGCGCCTAGAATCCGGCGGATCTCGGCCTCCCGAGCGCGGAGGTGCTGAACATGGCTGTTGGCGGCTGCGGCTTCTACTCCCCTGACGAGGGGGAGTCTTCCTCGATCTGAAGATGGCGAGCACGGGTGGCGTAGTGGAGAGGAGCGACGAGGTTGTTTGCGGCGGCGGCGGTGGCCTCCGAAATCAGCAGCGGTGGCGAGCGGTTAGGGTTTCAACCCTAACTGCCACCCGATCCCTTCCCCTTTTATGGGCCGCTACGCACGACATGGGCCGGCCCAAGGCCGATGCCCTACCCTCCTCCACTCTCTGCGCCTGCCCGAATGGGCCAAGCTAGGCCCAAAATCGATAATGGGTTCAATCCCATTCCAATGGCCTGGCTGGCTCCTTATCTTCTTCTTTTTATTTATTTAATTTCAGCATTAATTCATCAATGACTATGTTAGTTTCTTATAATTATGTGCTGTAAAATTAAGTACTCTTATGTTTAGTCGCTGACTTTAACTATAGTTATACTTGTGATATTTTATCATTGTAAAATATCCATTTATGATATTATTCAAAGTATTTGTCCCTGTATGTATAGCAAATCCAATATATAATATCCTTGTTATTATGACCATGATCTTGCAAATTATTTATTCATTAATCACTTTTGCAATCGATCATTTTATTTAAGCCCCTTTTATGCTTTTTGACTTTGAAACACTACGCGCTTAAATAATGGATGCGACATTTTATGTATATTTTCTCATCAATTGTATAACGCGCATGTTCCTTATTTATTTGTTGGCCATACACAAGGTAGCACCATTGTTGCTACTGCGGGATCTACACTAAGTAAACACTTAGTGACTATCCTCAATGTGCGTACCCAACATCACAAATGAGAACATTTGGTCTACATCTTTTTACAAAGATAACTACCATTAATTCGCATTCCTATTGGCCATACACAAGGTAGCACCATAGTTGCTATTGTGGGATCTACACTAAGTCCACAACTTAGTGACTATCCTCAACGTGCGTACTCAATTCGTTTACGAATTGACTAAGGTCTACATCATTCTTGATGACTACCTTAAGACATGTTTATACAACTTGCATAATTACTTAGCATCTACTGTTAATACAGACTATGCCCAATTTGAGGTCTACACTTTTATGGTGACTATCTCCATTATTTCATTATGCACATGAGATCTTTACAACATCAATAATACAAGATTATCTTGTTTCTATTTTGCATCCCATAATTACAACACACCACAACATTTTAATAACTTAAAATGTTTTGATGGTTTGCCTCGTGTAGGATCAATGACCGTCAAAGAGTTTGATTTGCTTGCTCTAGACGGCCACAATTATCCCACATGGGCTGTGGACGTAAAGGTTAGTCTTGCGTCCCGTGGACTTTATCAAGCTGTGTTACCACCCAAAGAGGATGTTGCACCACTTGAAGATCAACATGTATACACGGTCCTATATCTCATTAGGAGCCATATTCATCCTGACCTTAAGGCTGAATACTTGTTGGAAGAGAACCCACGAAATCTATGGAATTCTCTTAAGCAACGCTATGAACAACAAAAGGCACTTGTCCTAGCTGTGGCCAACTATGAGTGGACGCAACTTCACTTACAGGATTTTAAAACTGTGAGTGATTACAACCATGTTGTTCATAGGATTTGCTCAAAGTTGCAATTCTGCGAGAAAGAACCTACAGATGCGGATAAAATAGAAAAGACTCTGTCTACTATGCTTCCCTCTGAAAGGATTCTTCAACAACAATACCGTGAAAGGCGTTTCCAGGTTTATTCTGAGCTTATACAAACTTTACTTGAGGCCGAAAAACATTCTGAACTTATGGTTTGGAATAATCAACAACGTCCCGTAGGGTCTGCTCCATTGCCTGAAGTACACGCTTACACTCAGAATAAACCCAAATTTGATGGTGGACTTTCTAAGACCCATCCTCAGGAAAATTCCAAGAAAGGTAAAAAAACAACGCAGACGTAATAAGAAATCCCAAACTCGTGTTTCCAACAAGGGTAAGAACATTTCCAAACACAAGAATGACAAACCTGTATGTCAGAAGTGTGGTTGTTATAGCCATACTACAAAGAAATGTCGTACACCAAGTCATCTTGTTGATCTCTACTTAAAGTCCGTGGGTCGCGGACGTGCTGCACCAGGACAGAAGTATGAAGCCCACTTCAACATTCGACCTAACACCACTAGGAATGAGGCTGGTTGTTCACAACAAGTTCCAATGGAACCAAGTAGCAACAACATACGAGGAGGCGAGGATCTTGCTGATACGGGGAATATGATCGTGGAATATGCATCCAACGATATATTTGGAGACTTTGAATAGGCTCCCAATTATGGATGGCAACGAGGATGTACCCGTCGGGTATCGCCGGATCATTCTCTTCCCCGCTACGGAGAATTCATCCTGTCCTCGTCCCTGTTAACTGTCTCGGGTATAGATTCTTGCCCATCCCCGTACCAGTCGGGTATCGGTCGGGTAACAGATACCCGGCGGGTACTGCATACCTGATAAACAAGAACACTTGGGGTCGCAGCTTTGTAATCGGAGGCATTTCTTCTTCACCCGGGTATAAGTGTCAGAGTCTCGAAGATGCCGAGGAGAAGGAGCGAGGTTGCGAGGAGGACGAGCAAAGGTGGCAGAGAGACCAAACTGAGGAAGCTTGGGGCACGAGCGCTCGTGAGGCAGGCATGCTTGTGCTGCTGGCGGAGATGGTGAGGAAAAATTAAACTAGGGTTCCTAGAACACACAAACTATATATATGATTATTCAGATTTGGGTCAAAATACCTATGTTGAGCTTTTTTTGGCCTAATACTCGCATGGCAGCTCAAATAGTTGGGTTCCCCAACGGATAACGGGGACGGGTAAACAGAGAACGTTCTCGTACCCGCTATACCCGTCGGGGATGAATTCTTGCCCATTTAGATGCCCATGGAGTAAATATATGATCCCATCTACGTGTGTTTCTGCCCAAGCGTCCGACGCCTCTTTGAGTGGCGATGCCGCACAAAAGCCATGCAAGGAGTTCCACCGTGGCAAAGAAACAGATAAAACTGCCTCCCAAGCGCCTTCCACATCCTTGCGTTGGGCGTGGCCTAACTTTTAATCTTTTAATACAACCAATTTAATAAAAATAGATGTAAGAATATATAGATGATTTATCTCATATATGCAATAGTTTTATTTTTTAGAGAGTGGCAACGAACGGGATATCCTTCTAGTGTTAAAAATTGGAGTTGCATGTGATCTAATTGATTAAACTTGTCTATAAGTTGACCAAACAACCCCTAAAAGTTTGAGGATTTAAAAATAAATGTTATATAAACACAAAGAAATTTTTTACTATGGTTGAAGGGGATTTTGACGGCTCACAACGAGTGATGGCTAGAAAGACAGAGGCATTGAGAGGCGTCTATGCAGGAGGCATCAGGAGACATAAAATGCATACAAAATGGTGGGCTCATATGCCCATATGCCTCCAAAGTTGAGATGATCAGGACAAAAAAAAAAGGAGCGGTAACTTCTTTTTCAAAAAAAAATTATGTAATCAAGGATAAAATAGTAAATCTATAATTTTAAAATAATGTTTTGAGTAGTATAGTTAGTGTGGATAATTCAAGTGTATAGTTAGATGATTTTTTCTTCCTAGGGTTCATTCAAGTTCTTTCTCCGTCTGTCTCTGCTCTGCCACTGTTCACCCGTCTCCGTCCATCCGTGCCGCCGTCGATCCGTCCACCGTCATCCTCCAGGCATCATCTCGGATGCCGTCTGGCGAGGGTAGGGTGAGGGCGAGGGCGAGGGCGAGGGCAGGGCGACGACGACCGTCGATCCGTCCGCCGCCATCCTCCAGGCACTATCTCGGACGCCATCTGGTGAGGGTAGGGTGAGGGCGATGTCGGGGGACCATGTAGATCCGATGAAGCGGCTGCGGCGGTGCTTCACAGGGCAGATCATAGCAGCAGCTTTGTTGGCTTGCTCGCCGCGGTGGAGCCTCCGCAGAAGACGGCCCTAACGTTGGACTTCACAAAGCTGAACTCACAGGAAGAGACAAGATAGAGCTGAAGAAAAAGACAACACTAAAGATATTTGTCTGAGGGGCAGTAAACTTAGGATGAGACAACTTGCAGTGTTTGATGTCCTGTTATTTTGGTGGTTGTAATGTCACTTTGTGCCTATGAGATTGTTATGTAGTGGCCTGTTATTTTGATGCTTGTAAGCTGAGTTGGTGGCATCTGAAATTGTCATTTTGGTGCTTGTAAGATGAGTTGGTGGCCTGTGAACTTGTAATATTGGCTTTTCAAAACTCGAAGTAGTGGCATGTGAACTAGATGCAATGGCCTGTGAACTTGTACAATTGGCCTATCTGAACTACAAGTATTGTCTGTCAATGAAGTCCAGGTGTCTCTGTTCATATGTTTGTGCTATATTTCTGTCAAGGAGCAGGCTGTACCAGCAGCTGGAGTTCTCAGAGAGATAGGAGCTAGCTGATGAGATCTGAAATGTCAGTTTTGAAATTGTTATTCAATGCAATTATCTGAGTTCTAAAATGACAGTTCTGATAGAGAAAGGAGCTGGCAGATGGAAATGTTGTACTCTAGCATTTTAGTTGGTTGCTTTTCGGTGTAAAATTTCAGTTCTTGAATTGCTATTCAAAGTTCTGAAATTGCTATTTAGTTTTAGTTGCTATTCAAATTTGATGCAAGTTCAGCCTGCAATGAGTTCTGGTAGCATCTGAAATTTGAGTTCCAGCAAAGATCATATTCCATATTTGAGTTCTAGCAACATGAAAGATTTGTGGCTTGGTTCATGCAAAGGCTGAACTTTGAGTTCCAACAAAGGCTGAACTTTGAGTTCCAGCAAAGCCTGAACTTGGTTTGCTAAACTGAAAGGCTAATTCAGTTGGTTGCCAAAAACACAGCAGGAGCATCATATATATATTCATAGGTTCATGATGGACAGAAACATAGCAGCAGCAGCAGCATCACCACACAGATATGATCACAGCAGCAGCAGCATTTGCCATCAATCATCTGTAGTTATAGACATCCAGGATATGAGCAACACACTTAGGCAACAAAGATTCATACCAGCAACAAGCATATGGCGTTTGGCGGTGGGGGCGAGAGCAGAGCGTCCGCCGCGACGAGCGAGGGCGAGAGTATAGGACGGTCGCCGCAACGAGCGAGGGAGGGGGCAGAGCGCCCGGCGCGATGCCGTGCGAGGACAGCGGCGGCTACGAGGGAGAGAGCATGGAGGCGGCCGCTAGGCAAGGGAGAGAGCGACTACTACACCTAGACCTTTTATAGCCACGCCGTAACCCCCATCGCAGCCGCATTTCGGCCTCGGCAGTAAGTTGTCGGCAGTGATAGTCATAGCCCTCATTGTCGGCATCTGAGACCGACTACGGTGTATACTACACCACCGTATTGGCTTATGATCCGTCCGTGATAAGGTCCTTACTTCCGTTGCATTGGGGCACGACCCGTCTATGGTATACACTAACACCGCCGCATTGGTAAACGATCTACCTGTGTGGAGGCTATCATCACTGTCGTGTGGGCACATCAACCGCCTATGTAGTGGTCACCAGCACCGTCGCCTTGTACTTCGACCTGACTATCTACGGTGCAGCTTCGCTGTCGCTTCGACGGCTGAGACGTTTGTAGAGGTAAACATCACCGTCGCTTCAGCGTATGAACCGTTAGTGCAAAGGTCATGGTCATCGTCGCCTTGCACGATGATCCGCCTTTGATGATCGTTTAGTCGGTGTCAGGTTACTAAACGATTTGCCGGTGATACACTTTTATCCCTACCGCATAGACATTTGCACCACCAACGGCGGTGGTGATAACAAAACAATAAATGGCCCTTAATAGCTTACTGAACACAAAGCATACAAATATAATCATTGCATTCATAAACCATGTTTTTATAATTACAATGGACGCTTATCATAATATCTTTCTCAACTGACGTCCTAACACAAGCGGTACATAGATTGCAAACTAAAGTTACTGATCTCTACAGACTTACATAACGAAATGACGTAGCTGTGCTCCTCCTATGTGGCACTCCTACTTGCTAGGCAAAAATAAATATAATTAGTGCATCCTTCGAATTGGTAGGCAATGCACCATAAAAACCCTCTTCTTCCTCCTAGCCAATGCACGAAAATTGTTCAAAAAACACTCAGACTCCACCTGCACAAAGCAGCAGAATTAATTATATTCAACACACCATTCCTTTAGTTACGAAGCCTAAATTAGTCTATATATAGAATCAAAACAACTATCTACCTAAACAAAAGCATGATGTAATTACAATAAAATACAGTGTACAACATTGAGCCGATGAATTTAATGAGAAGGGATATAACATGCGAACAAATCGACTGTCTAGTACAAATGGATCTATAAACGCTCTAAATCTAATCTGTTATCATTAACAGTGAGGTTAGACCGGATCGATGGCAGCTATGATGATAATAACAAACTAAAACTGAAGAATCCATAAAACCATCTATACATTGACAGGTTTTCTGAAAGACACGCTATATGTGTGAAAGCATAAGTCAGGTAGAAAAGAGACTACAACATATGAACAATTGACTATTTCACATGGACAGATCCATAAACTTATCAGACCTAACCTGTTATCTTTAACAGTGGGGTTCGACCGGATCGATGGCAGCCATGATAAAGACAACAAATCAAACCTTTAAAATAAACAGATCTATTCACATTTAATAGAATCATAGAGACCCATTGTAGGCGTTAAAGCATAGGCGATTGGCTATTTAGCCGATGCGGGCATAGCAAACAATCAGGGTCATGCCTAATCGAAAGTAAATCTACCAGCTAGCATCCTCCGATCTAAAATACTAACAGTGGGGGTCGACCGGATCGATACATCCAGAATAGCGAGCTATGGACCAGATTCAACTAGCTAGTAAACCCTGTCAAGATCAGACATGCCTTGACCGCGTACTATGCATAACCAAGATCGAAGCAAAACGGCCGATGAAACATAATCCGTCGTTTAAAGTAAGAACCGTCGTAATGTAACAAAAATAAACGATGGATTAAAAGGATGTGAGACCGATCTAGATCGATCTCGATTGGGCAGGTTGATATTGCTAAAAACTAATGGCAATAAGAACATCAGCAAGATCGGTAACTTAATGAATCTATCAGAAGGATGCCACCTTTAGGTAGAGCCGATAACTTGACCATAATCTAATTTGAGCAGTGGAGGTCGAACTTAACCAATGCAGCCATACTTGAACTAGATAAGGATCAATAACTAGCTTATGCTAGAGCTCGCAGTGGAGGTCGAACTTAACCGATGCAGCCTTACGAACAAAAGTATAAGCTATGATGGTACTTACAGACAAGCCAGAGGTCGGCCGGACCGATGCAGCCCTGCTTGTTGAAGAACTTGCCGAGATCTACACTACTCCTACTCCTAAGGGTTGGCGTGAAGCCAAAAATAAGTAATTGATATTGATTGATTGGATCCCTCTTTATGATAGTCGGGGTCCAATATTTATACCCGAAACCTAGGCATGAATCCTACTCAAGTACGACTTATTACAATCTTTGGTATAAAATAAAACATTCCTAATTTAAGATAACTTGGACCCTAATCTTTCCCTTTTTGTAGAGTCCGACATGTCTTTCCCGACGTCAACCATAGCTTATTAGCGTTATCTACTGATGTCATCCGAAGAGAGCCGATCTTAGTGCCGCGTCTAAATCAGCTGATATCGACCCTTACACAATCGATTCCTTGATGATGTAATCTTGGAAGCTTTGAGTTTTCCTACGTTCTTCTTCTAATTTTTTGGTGTAAACACATGGCCCCCAATTTTGGGATAAAAATAATTTTATTCCAAAATTAACATGTCTGTTCCTCTGATGGGTCCGCAGTCACGAGTAGAGAATTTTGATCTGGGGCCTACTATCCTTCAACTTCACCAACGTCCCTACCTGCTCATGAGCCCATACCTCAAAAGTTTCATGAGGGCATTATTGCTTCATAGGCGCTTGAATTCATTCTTCCAGATCGACTATAAATGTCTGTCCGATTCTGACCAGAGCAACCCAACAACTCAGTTATGTTTCTCTTCTGCTTGCTTCCTCGAGTGCCCTTGGCTCTGCCAGACCCTCCATGCCCTAATTCTTTGCTATGAGGGTCCTGAGCGGTTAGAAGAATTCTTGTGCATAGGGTGACTGTGTCGCTCATTTCAGCGCCTTGTCGAGCAAGAGAATCAGCTGCTGTGGTTAGAAGAATTCTTGTGACATCACCTGAGTTTTCTCACCATGATCGCAGAGCTATTCTAGTGTTTGCAAGGGTTAAAATATGTGGACACCTTTCCCTTGTTTCACTCTATCAAATGCTCATTGGGGAAACCACAGACTTCTTTCCCACAGTTTTCTAGCCACCAAGAAATCGGTTGGATATATGGGCATCTTTTTAGCATGCGGCCTTTTCTCTTCCCTAATGCCACTTCTATCTATGGGCCGATATGACTCGGTTCATGATGACCTTTGGCCTTGTGGGGATCCAGACTCCCTTCAATCCAAAGCAGTCTTAGTGGGTCGATCGTCAGTTAATGTAAACCTTTTGTATCAATCCCACAGTATCTTGTAATTATGGGAAGCAATAAGTCCGAATCCGTGGTTTTTATGATCCGTTCCCTAAATTTCTGGAGTGTTGATCCATTTCCATAACTGACTTTAATTCCATAACCCCGATGAAACCTATCTTCTCACCTCTCGGGCTATATATACGGGCCATGGCTATGGATCGAAAGAACAACCTGCTCTGTCCCAAACCTTCTGTGTCTTTGGTGCGATTTGCTTTTCAATAGGCTCGAAGGCATGGAGAATGGCGAGAGGTCTGCTGAAGAGGCCTTTGATGAGTCTGTGCTACCATGCTAGTGTCTTCATCATCAGGAGGATGCAACCCGTGATCAGGAGGCTACAGGACGTTCTCGCCATCGCGGAACATAGGTCCGACTCCACTCAAGTGAGGCTGGCCGAGGCCGAGGCCAGAATCATGGGTGAGATGTCCACCACAATTTTCTATTTTTCTTAGTTTCATCTTCAAAATCTTGATTATCTCTCCTTCGAATCTTTCTAGACCTATCGGCCCAGTTGGAAAGCGTCCAATCAGCTGCAGAGTATGCAGTAGGATTCGTCAATGCCAGGGGTGCCATGCCAGTGGTTCGCCTGTACGATGTCCCAAACCACGTCAGAGAGGTTGCCCTTCACGGTGTTCGTCATGGTGCTGCCATGGCATTGGCTTTAGCGCAAGCTCGTTCTGGCCATGAGCTTCGACTTCTTCCCCATGGTTTCTCAGCCACCGAACACCTTAAGGACCATGAGCACCTGGTCAAGGATTTCTTCAACACCGCCAACTTCATAGCCCTTGCTTCCTAGGCGGAAGACATAGTGAACAAAGTGTTCGTTGTCCTTTAGCTTGTAATAGGAGAAGCTAGCAAACAATCTCTTCGTTCTAAATGGCTTTTCTTTTACCTTGTACTCATGTTCCATGTACCAATTTATTTGTGTTTGTTTTTTGTTCCATAGGCGATACATATCGTATCGGCTTTTATCTCTTCGGGTCTATTTTTGAACTAGAGGCGATACCCTTCTGGTATCGACTATTATAGCCAATGATTGAACAAATCGGCTATCAAGTATTAATCCAAATGCTAGGATAATATTTCTTTAGGTATTTTCCATTGATTGCTCTGTCAAACTCCTCTTCTCCTCCTAGTGTTTCCAAAATATAAGCATTGCGAGGCACACAATGTTTAATCCGATAAGGCCCTTCCCAATTAGGTGACCACTTGCCGAACTTGTTGTCTCTTGACTCGATCGATAATTTTACCTTCCAGACCAAGTCCCCTTCAGAAAATTGTTTGCTCTTGACCTTCTTATTGTAATACTTCACAATTCTTAGCTAATTGGCTTCGATATTCTTAAGAGCACGTAGTCGATGGTAACTTAAGTCTTCTAGGTCATCCATCATAAGATTCTTATAAACTTTGGCTGACAAATCATTTTGCAGCATGACACACCTCGATCCAGTTTGAATCTCCTAGGGAAGGACTGCATTATGACCATACATAAGTTCATAAGGTGACGCTTTAATCGATCCATGACAGACCATCCTATATGCCTATAATACCTCATTAAGCGTTGAATGCCACTTCCTTGGCTGCTCTTCGATCTTTTTCTTGATCAGCTTAATCATAATCTGATTGGACGCCTCTGCTTGGCATTTAGCCTAAGCATAGTAAGGAGAAGAATTTAATAACTTAATTCCCATACTGGCAGCAAAATCTCTAAATTCTTCTGATGTAAACATTGTCCCCTAATCAGTAGTGATAGTTTGAGGAATCCCAAAATGATACACAATATGCTCCTCGACAAAATCTACCATGCTCTTTGAGGTTACCGTCTTCAAAAGAATTGCCTCAACCCACTTAGTGAAATAATATGTTGCTATCAATATGAACTTTTGTCATTTACTTGAAGGCAAAAAAATCTGGCCAATTAGATCAATTCCCCAACCTCGAAACGGCCATGGTTTGATTATTAAATTCATAACCGATGCGGACGATTTCTGAATATTACCAAAACGTTGACAATCCTAGCACCCCTTATAATGTTCAAAATAATCTTCCTGTATTGTTGGCCAGAAATATCCAGTCCTACGAATAATCCATTTCATCTTATAAGCCAATTGATGAGCTCCACATATCCCTTCATGCACTTCACCCATCAACATTTTAGCCTCTTCTTGATTTAAGGATTTGAGCAACACTCCATCGACTGTCTTGTAATATAGCTGATCATCTAGCAAAACATATTTAGTCGATTTATACCTTAGTTTCCTGGTAACCTTCTATGATGGATTCTTAAGATAATCGGCTATTTCAACTCTCCAATCATTATTTGAGGTCTCACTACTTAAGACCTTTTGAAACACTTGATAACCTGACGTACTTTGAGCTAAACAATTAGCCTCTTGATTCTGTGCTCTTAGAATATGCCGAAGAGAAACATGAGGAAATTCCCTGAGTAACCTTTGGCACTCATCATAGTATCCCCTCAGAGTATCTTCTTTATATTCATAGAGGCCGATCAACTGATTAATAATTAACTATGAATCTCCAAATACTTCAATTACCTCGGCCTTTACTTCACGAAGAAGTTGAAGTCCCTTAAGAATAGCATCATATTCTGCTTGGTTGTTGGTAATCATTAGTTTAGTCGGAAAAGCAAACTCAAAACTTGCCCCCCGCCCCCCCCGAGGTGAAATAATAACAATACCAATGTCACCACCTTGCTTACATGATGACCCATCAAAGAATAACGTCCAAGGTACTGGCTCTACATAGCCAATACTCGGCTTATGATGCTAGGTGACAAAATCAGCTATTACTTGCCCTTTGACTGCTTTAGCTGATTCGTACCTCAAGTCAAATTCTGACAACGCAAGAATCCACTTCCCCATTCTCTCATTTAATATCGGCATTGATAGCATGTGCTTGATCACATCAGCCTTGGAAACAACTATACACTTAGCCGATAGCAAGTAATGTCGCAACTTAGTGCAAGAGAAATATAAGCATAAGCATAACTTTTCAATAGGAGAATATCTTGTTTCTGGATCCAAAAGTCTTCTACTTAGATAGAAAACAACTCGTTCTTTTCCCTCGAACTCTTGCATTAAGGTCGATCCAATCATTTGGTCATCGACCGATATGTACAACTTAAAAGGCTTACCTTACCAAGGAGGGACCAACACGGGTGGACATTTCATGTTTTCTTTTATCTCCTCAAATGCCTTTTGTTGTACATTACCCCCACTTAAATTCTTGATCATTTTTCAACTTCAACAAGGGAGAAAATGGCAGAACCTTTTCCGATAAATTTGAAATAAACCTCCTAATAAAATTAATCTTATCAAGCAAAGATTGTAACTCTGTTTTAGTAGTCGGGGGCACTGCTTTATCAATAGCTTTCATACTTTTTTGGCCAATTTCGATTCCTCTCTCATGGACCATGAAACTCAAAAATTGTCCAGCTGATACTCCAAAGGCACACTTATTGGGATTCATCTTTAGACCATGTTTTCTTGTGCACTCCAAAGTCTCCTGCAAATCAGCTAGATGTTCTTTGTGCCCCTTGGATTTTACCATCACATCGTCAATGTAGATTTCAACAATCCTGCCGATCAACTTATGAAAAATATAATTCATTGTCCTTTGATAAGTTGCATCGGTATTTTTCAAACCAAAGGTTATCACAACCCATTCAAATAAACCGATTGCACCAGGGCATCTAAAAGCTATTTTTGCTGTCTTCCTCAGCTATAAAAATTTGATTATATCCTGCATTGTCGTCCATGAAACTAATAACCTTGTGCCCGGCTGCTGCATCTACCAACATATCGGCTATTGGCATCGGATAACCATCCATGGGTGTAGCTTTGTTCAGATCTATGAAATTGATGCACACTTTTAATTTCCTATTCTTCTTATATAGAGGAACAACATTCAATATCCACTCTGCATATCGGTACGATCAGATAAATTTTGCTTCTAGGAATCTCTCAGTCTCCTTTTTGATATCATCAAGAACGTTTGGGTTGAATCTCCTCAGAGCTTGTTTAAACGATCGATATCTAGGTTTGATTGACAACCGATGTTCAACAATCGATCGGTCTAGACCAGGCATCTCATAATATTCTTAAGCTAAATAATCTTTAAATTCCTTTAATAAATCCACCAACTCTTGCTTATACTCAGGATCCAACTTAGTACTTACATATGTCGGCCTAGGCCTATCTCTAGAACCAATATCTATGTCTTCTAATTCATCGACTGACGTAAAGCTATGTCCTAGTATGCCATCTGTACCATCTATCGGATTATCTATTAAAACAAATTCTTAAAGCCAACTTCTTGGATCGGCTGTTGGCTTTCATCATTGACTTTAATGAAGCCTCCTTCCCATAGGTTGCCAGAGAAACACTCGAAGTCTTCTAGCTCCCAATACATTGGATCAGTTGTTGCGATACTTATAGAATCATCAACATGAACTAGCTCAACATCGTCTCCTTGCCACTGAATCAAGCATTGATGCATAGTCGACAGTACACAACAATTTGCATGAATCTAATTATGACCAAGGAGTAAACTATATGAACCTTTTCCATCAACGACGAAGAATGTGGTGAGCAAAGTCTTACTTTCGATTGTCAGTTCGACGTTTATTGCCCCCTGGTCTTGGATGCATTGCCCCCAAAATCTTTAAGCATTATGTCGGTCTCAATTAAATCTCCTGGTCCATTGCCAAACTTGCAAAAGGTAGTGTAAGGCATAAGATTAACAGAAGCACCTCCATCCACCAACATTTTGCTTATCGGCTTCCCATCGACAAAACCTTTCACATATAAAGCCTTTAAGTGCCGATGCTTGACTGGTTTATCGAATATAGCCTGCTGTATTACTGTCAACTTGGCAACTATCTCCTCATATTCTGATTCATCAAAATCTAAATAGACTTCTTGGTTTGCTGAAGCTCTAAATTCCAACGGCAATAGAAAAGCTATTGGAATATTAGCCGATGGTTTACTCCTATTGGCTGTTTATTTAGCATGCCACACTCGAGGTCTACCAGCCGCCTGAGCCTGTTCTAGTTCTCTGTTCCTTAGGCATTGTACCCTTCTTTTCTGGCTTCTTGTCAAACCTCCTGGACACCATTACCCTTCCTGCCAAACATACTCTTCCCTATTACCTTCTTCAAAATCAGCCCAATCTGGATCAACAACTCGCTTCCCGAGCCGATCGTGAACACTTCTATTTTTAAGCGCCGATCTATATTATTGTGATGATACTCATCTTGAGCATAGATAGACCGGCGGTTGGCTTGAGATTGCCTAAACTCCCAATATTGCTCACTGTACTCTAGGCAGTTATTTCTGGTAGGTAATTTCAAACCTTTATTTCAGCAATGTCTGAAGAAAGGATAATTCCAATGTGATTCAGCTTGCTTTTTTCATACCTCTCTTTCTCCTGTTGATGCTGATATTCTTTCTCTTCTAACCAACGCTGATAATCCTTTTCCTTTTGTCGTTGCTATTTATTCAACAAAATTCGAGATGTGACACACGACCTTATCGCCCCGTCCCTTGACGTCTCTCCCTGCTCGTATCGACTCTTCTGTTGGTCACAACGTATTTTAATCTCTCTGTATTCATTAGCCGATATTTGCATCTTTCAGTCGATGGTTCCGGTTTCTTTTGCCCTAGTTGATGTTAGGACTTTGGTCTTCTCTTTGAGCAACCTAGCATGAACCATGTTCTGATATCTTGGAAAAGGATTATCATCGACTTTCATCTTCCGAGGTGTATCGAATTTGAGCTTCCATTATTGAATAGCCCTCTGTATTTGTTGCCGAAAAATTCTACACTCGTTAGTAAAATAAGAAGTAGCGTTATGAAATTTGCAAAACTTCTTATTCTTCAATTGATCAGGGGAAAACATAACATGATTGGTGGGCAACTTGATATGTCCTTTCTTAAGCAAGAAATCAAAGAGCTTGTCCGATTTTGTGACGTCAAAATCATAGCTTTCCTCGACTCCTTTTCCCTAAGGATTTGACACCATTACTGTCTTCTTACCCCAATTCCATTTGGCCATAGCAATCTCTTCTTCTTCATCGTCATCATAGCCGTCATCAACTGAATATGGATTATATGTTTTGGCAATTGCGGCACTCTTCTGGAATTGAGTATCTCTGCGCATATTCTAGAATTAGCTATTGAGCGCTGCCACTCGTTGAGCCAACTGACCTAAATTATCAAACTCTTGCCCCAACAGCTTCTCTCTCCACGTTGGCAATATTCCATGAACGACCAAAGCAACTAGCTAATCATCAGTCAAATTCAATGAGAAGCATAAATTTTTGGTCTCTCAGAACCTCTAAAGAAACTCGGTGCCCGATTCATTAGTTCTCTGCCTTATAGTCATCAAATCGGTAATTTTCTTTTCTCCCGTCCCAGTATAAAAATATATATGAAACTTCTTCAGGTCAGCCCAATTGGCAATAGAATTGACTGGTAATGATGAAAACTAAGTAAAGGCTGGTCCGGATAGGGACAAGGAGAAGAAACAAACTCGATGGACCTCTTCAATGGACGCTTCGCCCAACTGTATAAGATACTGACTGACATATTCTATTATACTTGTATTATCCTGGCTAGTGAACTTAGCAAACTCTAGGAGTCTGTAATTTATAGGAAGAGCGACCAAATCATACCACTTTAGATATAGGTGTTTGTACGAGAAGGTCTGCCCTTTTACCTTCAAACCGAACTGATTCTTCATCATCTCGGTCACTCTAAGCAATAACTCATCAGTATTTGAATCTAGATTTCTTTGCAATTACTGACCTATCTGTGGATTAAAATTTTGAGTACCTTGATATCCCAGATTTGGAATCATATGAAGGGTGTTGTAATATGTGCCATAGTGATATCCTTGTGAAATCTCTATCTGCTGGGTCCTTTGCTCGTTTGCTGCTGGAAATCTCTGGTTGTAGATGCTGGGATCTGTATCTCTACGAATCCTTTGGACTGATGGCGCTATTTTTTGAGCTGACGACGGTATTTGGCCTGATGTGCCAAAATTGGTCATTTGATTCTAAACTTGCCCAGTCGACTGTTGCACATGTTGCACTAATGATCCAGAATTATACTGCACCTAATTAGTAGTAGCACCCTGAACTTGCTCAGAGGAGCTCTGAACTGTCTAGACATCATCATTACCAGGTGGTGCTGCTTTTTGATGGCTAGTACCAGCTTGATTAGTCCCCTGAGTCGACGGATGTGGAATATTGTAGTAAACCAGTCCAACCTAATCAATTGAATATCCATGAAACACCTTTTTCATGGTGTTATAGAATGTGTTCAAGAAAACTGTATTATGGTTCAATATGGTGTCATGAATAAATTTGTTTACAGCCTCTATGAAGAAACTCCTATCCTCAGCTTCGTCTGTATCTGACTGCCCATGTAACAAAACTCTTGGTAGTGAATATTTCTGAACAACTTTATTATCACGTGTCTTGGTGTAGAATAATAAATACTTGCTCTAAAATTCTTCTATAGCTTTGCTGATGACATCTTTATCTTCATCAGGTAGGTCTTCATAAGGCACCATAAGGATGTTACTGTTGTTGTGAGTGACTATGATGATTGTGGGGTTCCACCGGGCGTGCCAGAACGTGTGTCGACGTAAAAATGTGTCAATGCGTCTGGTATACAAGCCGGAAGGATCTACTTGATGGAGCAAGGCTGGAGATCCACTTGGCTTCAACGCATGGCTAGCCGATCTTGCGAATTCGTCCTGAGGGCGTGCCAGTCAATTTGACCTGCAATTGATAAGGAGAGAAAGTTTACCAGTAATTTAATGTGGAACATGCCGGTTTTGCCCAGACAGTTCCAAGTGTGCCGCTTCAGGAGCAGCCAGTTGGGGAAATCGACAAAATAGCCAATACACGAAGAAATCGGCTGTTAAAGACTGTGAAGCTCATGGGTGATGATTGATTTTATGATGACAAGTACAATGCACGTAGATATAAGCAAAATCATCAGCTAGGTGGATATTATCAGTGTAAAACATTAAGCCGATGAATTTAATGAGAATGGATAATAACATGCGAACAAATCGACTGTCTAGTATAAACGGATCTACAAACGCTCTGAATCTACCATGTTATCATCAACAGTGAAGTTCGACCGGATCAATGACAGCTATGATGATAATAATAAACTAAAATCAAAGAATCCATAAAACCATCTATATATTGGTAGGTTTTTTGAAAGACATGCTATATGTGTGAAAGCACAAGCGAATCGGCTGAAATAGCCAATTCAGATAGAAAATAGACTATCGTATGTGAACAATCGACTATTTTATATGGACAGATCTATAAACTCATCAGACCTAACCTGTTATCTTTAACAGTGGAGTTCGACCGGATCGATGGCAGTCATGATAAAGACAACAAATCAAACCTTTAAAATAAACAGATATATTCATATTTAACAGAATCATGAAGACGCACCGTAGATGTTAAAGCACAGGCGATCGGCTATTTAGCCGATGTGGGCATAGCAAACAGTTAGAGTCATGCCTAATCGAAAGCAAATCTACCAACTAGCATCCTCCGATCTAAAGTACTAACAGTGGGGGTCGACCGGATCGATACATCCATAATAGCGAGATATGACCAGATTCAACTAGCTAGTAAACCCTCTCAAGATCAGACATGCCTTGACCGCGTACTATGCATGACCAAGATCGAAGCAGAACGATCGATGAAACATAATACGTCGTTTAAAGTAAGAACTGTCGAATGTAACAAAAAATAAATGATGGATTAAAAGGATGAGAGGCCGATCTAGATCGATCTTGATCGGGCAGGTTGATATTGCTGAAAACTAATGGCAATAAGAACATCAGCAAGATCGGTAACTTAATGAATTTATCAGAAGGATGCCACTCTTAGGTAGAGCCGATAACTTGACATTAATCTAATTTGAGTAGTGGAGGTTGAACTTAACCGATGCAGCCGTACTTGAAATAGATAAGGATCGATAACTAACTTATGCTAGAGCTCGCAGTAGAGGTCGAACTTAACCGATGCAGCCTTACGAACAGAAGTATAAGCCATGACGATACTTACAGACAAGCCAGAGGTCGGCCGGACCGATGCAACCCTTCTTGTTGAAGAAATTTCCGAGATCTACACTACTCCTACTCATAAGGGTTGGCGTGAAGCAAAAAAAAATAATTGGTATTGATTGATTGGATCCCTCTTTATAATTGTCAGGGTCCAATATTTATACCCGGAACCTATACATGAATCATACTAAGTACGACTTATTACAATCTTTGGTATAAAAATACATTTCTAATTTAATATAACTTGGACCCTAATCTTTATCTTTTTTAGAGTCTGACATATCTTTTCCGGCGCCAACCATAGCTTATTGGCGTTATCTGCTAATGTCATCCGAAAAGAGCTGATCTCAGTGCCGCATCTAAATCAGCTGATATCGACCCCTACCCAATCGATTTATTGATGATGTAATCTTGGAAGCTTCGAGTTTCCCCGTTCTTCTTCTAATTTTTTAGTGTAAACACGTATTTCTTCAGTCAACGAATAATATTTTTCTCTTAAAATAAATCGGGCAACAATATTTTTAACTATGACTTATCAGCCAAACGAACATGGCAGTAACATGATCGTGCAGTGGGAAGAGGAAAGCCGCGGGCGGAGGTGCGGCTTGCTGCTGCGCTGCGGCACGACGACAAGCAACGGATCGAGCCCAGCGCTGGTGCGGTCAGGGCACCTGGTCCAAGGCAAGCATCCGCTCGGCGTTCTGGAGTGCACGGCGCAAAGCCTGTGCTTGGTCTCCTCCGCAAGCAAGAAGCACTGCACGAACAGGGCAAGAGCAAAAGAAGGCGGGTCCAGAAATCAAAGCAAACTAGACCAAAACCCCATGATTGGTTCCTAAATTTCGCACAGAAGCAATTCATCTAGGAACAAAACTAGTCCCAAAAATCATCGCCTGGGATTGACCCAAACTCCAGGAAATTGAGGTCGAACCCGTGAACGAAAATGGAGAAAAACTGCAGTACACTGAGAACGAAAATCACAAGTAAAAGTGACGAATCCTAGAGGACAAGAGGAGGATTCAGGCCTCCTTTTCCATTCCAAATCTCAAGAAATACACCACAAAATATTCAGATTTGGGACCTCTCTCAAAAACACTAGTGGAGGGAGAAAACCTAGGAAGAAGGGGGAAATGAGAGAGTAGGGAGAGAGGTAAGATGGTTTGGGGAGCCATCTTCTTATTTATGAGCTATTACATAATCTCCAGAATGCCCCTAGCTATTTTGACCCAATCACTTGACCCGAGGGCGTAATGGTCCAACTCTTTTTCTGTCGATCGGACGGCCACGCTTCCTGCACGGATTTGCTTCGCCTCGACGAAACGTTTGTGATTCCGCCACGTGTCGCCCCGTTCCTCATCGGAACCTCCGCCCGGGTTTTGAGGACAAACCCGCGAAACCATCCACCCGGTGGTTTTGAGGCTCAACCCACCAAACCGTCCATGCCTGGTTTTGAGGCCCATACTAGCAAACCATCTTCCGATGGTTTTGAGGACGAAACCACCAAACCCCTCCGATGGTTTTGAGGACGATACCACCAAACCCCTCCGATGTTGACGCGTGTCCGACCTCCGCCAAGCTTGACGCGATCGCCTTCCTTCTTGACTTGACTGACGTCATCTACATCTCCCATGTACTCTTGCACTTGTCGATGTCCCTAAGTGTCAGCCACCGCGACTGGTCACCCAGCCTCCTGGTCCCTCGGTCCAAGCCTCACGTCCGTCCTTCACCGCTCCTAGTCCATCAGCACGGCACGTCTTTACTTGACCTTCACCTCGCCGTCGACCACCGTCTCCGTGCTCCACACCTGCGCACCAAGCCAAGAGACATGTTGCACAACCCAACACACGCCATGATTAGTTCACTGACTCAACCCAAGACGCAAGTCACGTTGACAATCACTCATCATAACCGAATCACAAGGGCACATATCAACCTTGTGTTCGTACATGCATGTGTTCACGACTCCAGGATGTCGTGTGATTTTTGTAGTTTTTCTGTTATCCGCCTATCTCCCTATGTAACAAACACTTTCTTTGAATGGCAATGAAATTCAGACGGGGAATCTCTCCCCACCGTAGTTTACTGTCAAAAAAAAGTACTGGGTATGTAGTAGAAAATACGATATTGTTTATTATGCATGTGTCGTTCTAATTTTTAGATCGTTGCCAAGTGCAGAAAAAGTGATCTGCCGTTGCTGCATGCTGCGAGCCAGAGATTGAGCTGGTTACTGCTTTCTCTTGTGCTCTTTTGGCACAGGCTGGGTAAGTTCGATTTCTCCGTTTTCCATGACTTTCTGCCCTTGCTATGGCTGTACTGTGTCGTTTGGGAATACAATCCAATGTGGCAGGTACATGATGGTTGCAGTTTACAGTTCAGCCAGCTTCGAAGGAATTGAGATCAGAAGTTCAAAACAAAGGGTGTTTGGGGTTTTCTCTATCTCAAAGTTTGTTGTTGTGAGGAGTTATGATTTTATAGTATGTATGGACTACTTCTGATTGATTTAGGTCTATGGTGCCTTGGGTCTATGTTTAGCGATTTTTGTAGGAATGATCCAACACTACTACAAAAAGCATTTGTAGGGACGGCTGGCGATGGTTTGTAGAGATGGCTCGGCCAGCCATCCCTACCATACCGTCTCTACAAATCATATATTTGTAGGGGTGGTTCTCAGACTGCCCTTACAAATCGATTTGTAGAGGCGGCTGGTGTTATCAGCCGCCCCTACAAATCGATTTGTAGGGGCGGCTACGGTACCAGCCGCCCCTATAATACCTATTTGTAGGGGCAGTTTAGTCTAGAACCGCCCCTGCAGTATATTTTTCTGCAAAAAAAAATTCAAATTACCAACACGTGCTCCCCCAAATCATCCTGTGACGAGTAAAATACATGATCAAGTATCCTGGCAAACTTGACTGTAATATTGTGGCCCAAACAAGATTGTTTAGCCAAAAGTTTCTAAACATCTTCTATAATACAAGAATCACAATAATAACAAACAGACTCATATTATGACAACAAAACATATATCTATATCACAAAAAGGCCAAGCAAGCACTCTAAGTGCTAACAAAACAAAAAGGCCAAGCAAGCACTCAAGAGCAAGCACTGACGTGGATCTTCCTGAAGACCTTGCGCAGGCGGTACGGGATGTGGATCACAACAGCCTTCCTGCTCCCGGCAACATCCATCTGGCTGCAAAGTCACAACAAGCACTGTCACCCAATATCCAAACCAAAAACCACAGGCTACTACATCTCAACAGGAGACAATAGATAGTAGGAAGAAACGGTAACCTTACATAGCATTGTTGATGTACAGGTCCTTGAGGTCGCTCTTGAGCTCCTGGTTGTCGTTCTCCAGGTCCAAGAAAGCCTGCAGGTACAGCAAAAAACCAGCCGAAAACACATCACAACCCCGACACATGGGCAACCACACACAGAGCACCAGTCCGAAGGAAACGAAACACAACAGTGGGAGGAGAGAGGAGGGGGATTGGCACTCAGCTCACCTGGGCGACGGAGTCCTCGAACTCGGAGGGCTGAAGGCCCTACAAAAATATAAGTACTGCAATCACACATATATACTGTAATAGCAGTGAAATGAACAATATGCACAATATATATTTCACAGTTGAACTACGGTACACACAAAAAAGGCTATAAGCAAAGAGTTGAGCATTTGTGCTGAAAACCAAGATTGAAAATCAAACATTAGTGAAGAATTAGTGGCCTGCTGTGATGGGGCTCTATTGAACATACACTGAATTAACTCAAAATGACGTAGAAATGAGTTCAGAGAACATTATGTACCTCTTCTAATGTCCAGCCACCCTTAGCTCTCCTTACAGAACCACATTGTAGCATGTCGGGTTGCAGGGATATTCACAATCTATTTCCTTCACCTCCCTCCGATCAAAGAACCAATCTCCCACAGCTTCGGCGGCCGTCTGCATCACAATTCAGATTCAGATACTATATTAATCACAAAAAGACTGACAAACCACCAACCCATCATCTATAGCATGTGTATGTATTGGTGACAGGCACAAAAGTACAATGGTGATGTTTATCACAGTTAGAAAAATGTAAAACCCCAGTTAAATCAATGCCCATCTACATTTGTGACATATATAACGTAGATATGTGTTTACCTTGTTGATTCTAGCAGCTGATGGTGAATGCCAAGCCAAAGCATTCATTGACTGACAGTGTATAAAGCAGGAGTCAATGAACATACCCCAGTCTCTTCTCTTCTTGAATTCATTTATAGCATCAAGCAGCGCTTTCCTAAAACCTGAAAATTTCTTAACCTCGGTATAGTGAGTTGCAAGATGCAGGCTTAAGTGAGACAAGTAAACAGAAGAGCCACATAAGATTCCATTACAACCTTGAAGGACGTCAAGCTGTTTTGAGCTACACTTGGTAATGTCTGTCCTGCAATTTTGCCATAGATTTTGAGGGTCAGAACCTTCTAGAGACAACACATGCTCTACCTGCAAAGGAAGATCGAAAAGTTTACAGTAAGAGTCATATTGACTTTTATGCACTAATGGACTGTTAAAATGGATACGTATAATGGCACCTGCCAAACATCATATGCTGGATTGAGTATAAACATTGGTGTGGTGATGCTTTTCGCAACTTCTTGTGGGAAGAAGCACTGGCAGCAAGTAGGAGGAACTAATTAGCATACAACAACTTGAATAGTGAAGAGAGTGATTACTTTAAAGAAAGGAAAAGATAACTTAAGCAAATCAGGGGACAACCTGCCCTGGTTCCATATCTGAGCTGCAATGAGGGAACCTTTTACGCACATCCTGCAAGATAATAATACCATATAAAATGTCACTTATTGAATTGGGTTGGGTTGGGGTTGAGAGAGAGAGAGAGACCTGCAGCCGAGCAACATCGTTATAGAAGCCCCGCATATATCTTCTTCCAGAAATGTCTTCTCTGCATAAGAAGGTAGAACCAATGATAACTTGCAGACAACACAAAATCACTGTGAAATTCTTCTTTTTCCCGAATACGTAGGAGAGCTACGTATCATTGCATTAAGAAGAAGAAATGTATGAAGAAGGCATTACACACCCATTTGTACTAATTAATAAATAAAGCTAAAGATTTGTAGCAACAGAGAGCTAGGGCTGCAACCAAGTCAAGTTCAAGCAAGCTAAAAATACACTTGGCTCTTCTTTATAGAAATATGTGAGCTCAGTTTCAGTTGAGTTGACGAAACGAAAGAACAGGCTTGTACTCGGGCAATAACAAACTTGAGCCATATATCAATTCTCAACCAAGTCTAAAAACCAATCAAAATAACAATATTTTAGATCAGATAGTGTTAGAAAATTTTAATATTAATTAGGTAAAAATGGTGGCAGAAAATACACAAATGTTGATAGATCATTCCAAATTCAACAAGGACAGGAATTTTTCTGTTCATAGAACTTGCTTTATGCATCCTCAAGTAAAAAGGTAATAGTTGTGACAAAGAGCTAATTTGAACATAAGAAGTACAAAAACCGCAGGCGTCAGCGTAAAAGAAAAAAGTACTAAAACTCTCCGAGCCTCCGCTCATCGCGTCGGGGTGGGGACCGGATCTAGGCCCACCGTGGCCGGATCTGCCGCCGACCACCAGCCAGCACTCGTGCGCTGCCTCGGCCAGGGCTCCGCGCCGCCGCAGTGGAGGCAAGGAGGAGGGCGGGGGAGGTGAGGAGGAGGCCGGATCTACGCAGGGAAGGCGAGGAGGAGGGCGGGGGAGGTGAGGAGGAGGCCGGATCTACGCGGGGAAGGCAAGGAGGAGCCGATGCTTTACAAACCGCAAAACCCCTAGATCGGGGAATCAGGGAGGATCGAGGCGGAATCAAAGGGGCGTCGTGATCCAGAACCCTAGCTCCGGCCCGCCGCCGCCTCAGCCTCCACCTCCTCCATGGCGTCCTCCGGCCTCGGCTGCATCCCGTCGCTCCGGGCAGGCCCCTCTCCGAGCCTCCGCTCGCCGCGTGGGGGTGGGGACCGGATCTAGGCCCACCGTGGCCGGATCTGCCGTCGGCCACCAGCCAGCACCCGTGCGCTGCCTCGGCCGGGGCTCCGCGCCGCCGTAGTGGAGGCAATGAGGAGGGCGGGGGAGGTGAGGAGGAGGCCAGATCTACGCGGGGAAGGCGAGGAGGAGGGCGGGGGTGGTGAAGAGGAGGGCAGGGGAGGTGAGGAGGAGGCCGGATCTGCGTGGGAAAGGCAAGGAGGAGGGCGGCGGAGGCGAGGAGGGAGTCGCGGAAGCGAGGAGGGAGCGAGCAGGTGGAGGCGGGTAGGGGTGGGTGCGAGTGAGCAAGTGACGCGAGGAGGCCTTTTATACGTGCAGCATTTGTAGGGGCGGCTGATGATTGAGCCGCCTCTACAAATCACAACACCGGAGGCGGTCGGTGAGTGAACCGCCCCTACAAATCAGACCCATTTGTAGGGGCGGCTCGTATCACCAGCCGCCCCTGTTGTTCCATTTGTAGGGGCGGCTGGTCTCTGGGCTCTCGAGCACGTCACTGTAGGGGCGGCTCCATCACTAGCCGCCCCTACAAAAAATTTATCCCGTTGCTACAAACCGTTTTTTCACGTAGTGCAAGAAACTATTTTAGTAACATCTTTTTGATAATTGAAAATATAATTTAGGCAATACAATTTTTGCACCTAATGTACAGGTAAAAAGAAACTGAATAATCATTGAAGAGAACGTTGTTGAAGAGACTGTTGTCCACCCTCCCTCTGAGAAGCTAGAGGATGGAGATAATCCCCATCACAAGATCTGAGTTGCGGGAAGGTGATGCCCAGTTTGAATTGATAGACTGTAAAGTGTAAACAAAGTTCCTCTTGAATTAGTGTCAGACCAGTAGTGGAGACGATCCTAGGGAGACAGACCTAGATATATGGCTAGATTGCTATGCGTGTTGCACGTGCATTGTCCACTATCAGCTCAATTGATCTTAGGTTTTAGACTTGGAAAAACTATAGGCGTTCTCGTATTGGATTGCTCAACTTTTTATTCAGTTATTTGATCCCTCCTTCTGCAGCTAGTTTGCAAATATGATATACACTTCGTTTTGCTATTATGCCATTTTTCCTTCACTAAAGCTACTTCTTGATGGTGATGGTGAAGGGAGTTTAGGATGCGGATGAAGGTTTACTATGTGTGGTGAATCAGAGATTTGGTATAGAAAAATATCCAATCGGTTTCCCACAGTTTGTTATGATCTTATGTTATTGACTACATATGGCATAACCGGAATATGTAAATAGTGTTTGTATGGTTTTTTTTCCCCCCAAGGAACGATATTGTCATTCCTCTATTTTGTATGAAACTCTTTCCATAGACACGTATGTGCTGCGTATGCAAATGAGATCATATATTGTTAAACGCATCATATTTTCCAAAAAAAAAAGAAGTGTAACTAAAATGAAAATTTTTAAATATTTCTTAGTTTCCATATCATGCAATGTGAAATTTTGTACCTATAATAAAATGATGGCACATTCAGCATGCCCTCCCCAATCAGCTGCTGTAGACTCGGCGGAGAAGATGACAGGCAATGTTATCCTAAACGCTAAATGGTAAACAGAAGGTCACCCTCTGTTTAGCGTTTAAACGGTTTAGACGATGTTTAAATGGATTAAAACGGTCTAAACGGTTTTACACAATATTACCAAAATATGCATATTTTTTTATGTAAAATCAATTATTCTAGGATTTATACATATTTATGCAAGTAGAAATCAATTATTTTAGTGCGTATCTATATTTATGAATGAGAAAAGAATCAAATATACATATTTATGCATGTAACAAATCAAGTGTACATATTTATTAATATAATAAACTTAAGTATACAAATTTACGCATATAAAACTCAACTAGATTTACCTCGTGTTCGCCTAAACAACCGTTTAAACAGTTGTTTAGCCCGTTTAATCCCATTTAGGCCGTTTATACCGTTTAATTTCCGTTTACCCCCTAAACAAAACAGTTTACCACCGTTTACTGTTTAACGCCCGTTTAGGCGAACAGTGATGACAGGAGTGGTGACGTGCAGTGCGAACGCTAGAAAAGGTTGAATGGCCAGTGCAAAGAGTTGGCTCTGCGAGGACTACACGTGCACGTACTACACCGACTACATGTCGATGTGATCTATGGGCGCCCAGAGCTGAAAGTTTCTTCAAAAAGTCTCACATCAGATCAGTCTAGTTTAACAACCTTGTTGCAAGAGAGAAGCTTCAAAGTTCTAACATACTCAAAGACATTCAAGATAAATTTGAAAAAGCTACTAATCAGCTCAAAGCCTAAGGAGGGAAGGAGAAAAACCGAATGCTGATGCAGGTGCGGAGAGAGTTTGAGGGGAAGCTGAATTGGTGAGATGTAGACTCAAGATTCTGGAAGACATGAAGAAGAAAGCTCTGGACAATAATGCTCACATTGATGATCTTGTGGAGGCCATATGGATTCTACAACATCACAGGCCTTCGGACCACAAGTGTGTTATGCCAAGCGGCAATGGTGTATCTTCCTGCATAATCAAATCAATCCGCAAGGCAGATCTGGTGGGGCGGGGTGGCAGGTTCGCAACAAGTAACATTTTCAAGAATCGGAGGTTAGTGCTTGCTGTGTTTGGGAGGCTTCACATTGAAACTATGCTCGAGCAAGCGATTTAACACACTAAAGCGGGTCTAATAACATACATGACAGCACTAGATGATTTGATGATCTATGATGTTTTGACCATTGCCTCAATCAAAGAGCAGCGAAAGTGTATTTCCCGTCTAATGCAAAAGAGATCACTTATTTGGTTACCCTGCACACCTTCCTAGGGATGAAGATGAATATGACGAGGAGGGTCAAGCTAATGACGAGTACACAGTTGGCGATGGTGAGGAAGAGGAGGAAGAATACAGTCAGTACAATAGTCATGAGAAAGTTCATGTGCATCCATAACTGACAATTTCTCAACCAGGGACTCCGACTTGACTCTGACCCTAAGCTTGAAGATAAAGCTGAACCTAAACCTAAGGAGGGTTCTCATCACGATGATGAAGCTGAACCTAAACCCAAGGAGGGTGCTCAAGATGAATATGGATTTATGAGATTTCATTGGAACTTTGCCACTCCTCTCACTAGCTAGCTTTTATTTCCACTCCACAACTTTTTATCTCCCACCCAAAGGGAAACCATACTACATGTATGAGGGAGAGGTGAAGCTCCAAGTGTGAGATATGTCTAGTGTGTGTTGTGTGTCAAATGAGAGGGGTGCCTCTCTATTTATAGGAGGGAGGTGGTGGAGATATTCCAAGGAATACTCCCCTCTCTTTAATATGCTCTTATCATCCTCTGCAGCTATAACTGCCTTCCAAATGATGTCTTCTCTAAGCTTCACAGGTTGGGCTGACTTTTGGGGGGGCTGTGGAGAGTGCGCCTACCAAAGTTGGGCCTAATTGAGATTTGTGAGGGTCGGCCAAACCTAGCCCAGTAAGGGGTCCGGTCGAACCTTGGAGATGGCCTTTTCAGTGTCTTCACCTAGGATCATCATCTAGATGCAATGAAGATCGCTCATGCCAAATTTGGGCTTGATTGGCACTACTACATAATGCTTTACGGAGGCGGGCCAAATTGATTAATGGAGGCAGACATTGCAACCGCCTCCAATCAAAGGTCACAATTAATGGAGGCCAACGAAGGCGGTTGCTTTGCCCGCCTCGATTAAAACGCCCGCCTCTGTTAATAGATTAACCTAGGCGGATGTCTTAACATACCCGCCTCCATTAATGTTCTCCAGAGAAACAAAAAAACAAAAAACTGATTTTGGAGAGTCAAACCCATAACCTGGTGCTCAACACTACTGCGTCTCTACCATTGCACCGCACACTCATTCATGTCTATATATAATATGTTATTGTTTTATATCAATATTTTGTAATCTTATATTGGATATTTTGGCTACTAAATGAACTCAAATGAAAAAAATTAACTATAAAGTTTTAAATCTTGTCAAATACTACAACTTTGGTATAGAATGTATCTCCATCAGAGATATTTTGAAAACTTCAAAAAATTGAGTCTCAAAACATGTGAATTTCAAACACATATTTGAGACTTTAAATGACTTTAAATCAGAAACTTGTCAATATCAAACAAGTAGATCAGGTCGGCCACTAGAACCTTAGTATTAACTATATGAACATTTGTGATCGTTTACGAATTCAAAATTTTAAATTTTAAAATCTATAACCTTCGAACACATATTTGGGACTCTAAATATCTTCAAATTAAAAACTTTTAACTATAAAGTTGTAGATTCTATTGAGAACTATAACTTTTGTATAGACCATGTCAACATCCGAGACGTTTGATAATTTTAAATTTCAAATTTCAAAATCTATGCACTTACAATAATATTTCGGGACCCTAAACAGTTTCAATTCAAAAACTTTTCAACTATAAAGTTATAGATCTCGTCGAGAGCTACAATTTTTGATATAAAATTTATCTTCATCCAAGTTCATATGAAAAGTTATGAATTATTTTTTGTGGCAATCATTAACCGAGATGGACATCGTAAGACGACCACCTCCGAAAATAATCGATTAATGGAGGCGGACACCTTAAGTTGCCTGCCTCAATTAATGGATTAATGGAGGTAGACGCCTAATGTTGCCTGCCTCCGTTAAGCATTAACCGAGGCGGGCGCTCGGCTCGCGGCCCTACCACCGATTAACGGAGGCGGCCGCCCAACCCGCCTTCCTTGGATAATAAAATGGCACCGCCTCGCAAAATCATTTATGTGGCCATACCTTTTGTGTGGCCTTTTTGGCCCATTTTTCGTGGGCTTTGATCATGGATGTTCCTGCAGACCAAAGAGTTAAGGTGTTTTCCTTTGGGTTATGCTTATTGGATCTTGATGTGTGCCTTTCTGGCGACTTTTGATTGTTCTAAGTTATGTTTCCTTGCCTTTAGCTCATGTATTTTTTTGTATTTACCTATAAGTCTCCTACATACAAATAAACACCAATACTTATGGAATTTTTTAGGATTTGAGCCTTACCACTATGTTGGATGTTGGTTTTAAGTTGCTTTTATGCAGGAAATTGATGGTTAAAAGTGGTAGTGAAGAACCGTCAACACTTGTGTTACGGGACAGCAGACCCATCGAGATGCCCTCACTACGGGGTGATACCTCCTACAACTCACATGTCTGCCCTGTTCCGCTTGGCGTTCGGCGATGGTTCCTACTGGTCTCCAGTTGGGCAGATGCTGAACAAGGCGATGTGGAGGACGCTTACTTCCATGTGTTGGTTTCGCTAAGGCGTTGACCAACATACAACAGTGGCTACTAGGTTCTCATATCTCGCACACAATGTTTGATGTGGTTGACTTCTTGTGTGAGATTGAGGACACTATCTCAGATGGATTTAGGGTCAGACATCAGTTGTCGTATGCTCATTACTTTCCTATGTCTTCTCTCAAATGATTAACCATCCGCAGTGGGCACTCACCTTGTACATGTCGCCCAAGGGAATCGGAGTCTACTGGTCGACACTCTCACGTGACACTTGTAAAGGAAGTATAGCTCTCCGAGACTTGAGGCGTGGTATCTCAGAGGAGGAGTTAGCCGAACAGGAGGCCCAGGACGAGGATATTCGATAGGTAGAGTAGGCAGAGCTAGTTTAGTGGTGACTAATAAGGAGTTAGATAGGTCAAACAGCTCGGACGAGCGAGGACTACATTGTTCCTCCACCTCCACCATTGATGTCTCCACGTGCATACGACTCTGAGGCGGGGAGAGGGGCTCGACTTCAGTTCCCGCACGAGCAGTGTCCTCCGATGACGACAGGTTTCTTGCTTTGCTAGAGAGGATGCAGGCTGACCTTTAGTGTCAGGCTTAGGAGCTTAGGGTTGAGTAGAGGCGTCATGCCAGAGCCCACGAGGAGCACCAGGCACAGGTGCTCTTGATGTTTGCGTGGTTGCAAGCCTACCAGGACCGGTTTTAGCTCTAGATGGCTCAGGAGCGGCAAAACAACATGGCACCAATGCAACACCTTCTCCAGCACACAAGTGTGCCACCGTTCTTGCCGCTAGTTCAGATGGTCCTTCCAGCACTTCAGACTCTAGTGACTCTAGCTATATAGTCTGACGGACTTCAGAGACAGAGTCTTTCCTAGCAGTACGTGTCATCGATTCACCCGATGGCGCTCACGGGGGTGTCACAAGGTTTTGTTGGCCTGTCTCACGTAGCTCCACTTCCTTCAACACCTCAGACAACGTTAGTGATCGTTGTGATGTCAGCTGCACCAGCCAGTCAAAGCCTGTCCGCCACTTGCAGTCGGGTTATAGGAGAGCCCTCACAGTCAACTCCTACTTTGGCTCTTGTACTTGCTCTAGTTGCTCCTAAGACTGGTACCGTAGAGACAATACCCTCTTTGGTTGCATCGTGTGACCCTAGCAACAACAGATATCGCAGAGTCAGCCTCCTCCACTCCCTATAGTTGCAGAGGCTACAGCTCCAGCTCCAGCTCCACAGGTCAGAGCTACAGCTACTACTTCAGAGCCCGCTCATATTGACACCACTCCTCAGACAAAGACCGCTACTTAGCCAGCTACAGCTAGACAGACAAGGTCTGAGAGCTCCTCTTAGTCAGACGTGGACGCACTTGTAGCTCAGTTTGAGGTCTCGCTGTGCACTTCACAGCCTAATTCAACTGCGACGACTGATCCTCTAGCTTACCCTTAGGTTTTGGTGCTCGACACCAAAAACGGAAAGTGGAGAGTATGTGAGATAGGGGGAGAGCTGTGAGTTGGGATTTTTGATCTTGTGCATGCTACTTCATATGCATTCACATTTACTTTCATGCATTGTATGATACTATATGTGCTTGTGATGTTTCTGTGACATGTGTTGTCGGGTTCAAAAACCCGGGGTCCCTCGAGGACGGGCTTCCACGCCCGGGCTCGGTCCAGGAAAATAATATATATTTCATGGGCCGGTCCAAAAAACTAAAACACAGCGGGCCGGAAGGGTAGTCCGGTCATCGACCGGAAGGTCTACCCTTAAGAACAGGCGCCCGCTCGTCAACTTCTTCGGCCCACCTCTCCGACCGGAGCACTCACTTCAGGCACCAGCCGTCTCCAAGCAGTCTCTCCAATCGGAAGGCTTGGTCCAAAACGCTGCTTCCTACTCCGACCCCGCGACTCCGACCCCGCGACCAGGGCTCTTGGGAAGCCTGCTCACCGCTCTTCTCCGACCGACGCACTGAGAGCCGACTGGAGCCATCCGACTGGGGGCTCCCCGTTCGGAAGGAACCAGAAGACGTGCGGAGAAAGGCAAGGCATGGCTCACAAGTCAAAACCACTGTACCAGAGACCATACCCTGCGCGAAACAGTGCTCTACAGCCACCCTGACACAAAGTATTGTAGGGGCTGCTAGAAACTCCCATATGGCAAGCCCCCCGTGTGTCTCTGGACATCGATCGCAGTATGGGCTCCAGGATTTGCCATACCGGGTGAACATAGCGCGGCTCCTCACATGCCACTAGATATCAAGAAGTATTTGCAGGTACCGGCATCCATCCTTCCTGAAGAAGATAGCTCGACCCCCCGTGCACATCTGACATCCTACGGCGACATCGACAGTATTGGGGGGCGTCAACCATTATCCAGTTTTCATCACCGTAGGCAGCAAGGCTTAGAAATATCCGTACTCTCTCCCTCTCACCTGTAAAGCCATCCCCTTCATCTATAAAAGGGGATGCGCTCCCTCCAACGAGGGGAGATCAACTTCACAAAGCTCAGACTCACTAGATCGACATCAACACCTTACAACCGTAGGACCACCAAGTTTCGACCGCAACCCTTTCGGTCGGAGCCAACTGAACCTCTTGTATACCCCCACCTTTCTCCTTCTCGTTTGTAACCCTACTATAGACTTCGAGCACCTAGGCTCAGGAATAAAGTCACCGACCGACCCCGACTGGACGTAGGGCACGTTGCCTGAACCAGTATAAATCCTGTGTCATTGAGTGCTAGGCCACCTCCGATCACAACGTACAGCAAAACTACAAATATTTACTAGTTGGTTACTTTCTGCACCGACAGTTGGCGCCGTCCGTGGGGAGGACGCTGTATGTTCAACACTTTTTGGTCATCGAATGACCCATTTTTCCACCACCCCCGTCGTGGCTGGCTCAGGCGATACGATTCGCTTCGGCTCGTTGGAATTTCCTGCACTCTCGCCCACCGGAGTGTGGGTTCCACCTGTCTTAGAGCCATCCCGGGCCTTCCTCTTTGGAAGCCTGGACTTCATCGTCGACTGACTCGGCGTACTCCACCTCCGTGAGGAGGCTCATGACCCAGCACCCGATCGGAGGGACGTCCTCCATCGACTCTAGGATGCGCGACTTCGACGGCACGGCATCTGCGCTTCATTCTGAGCAAACTCTCTGCTCAAACCCCACTGTGAGTAATATACATGCTATTATTTACTTACTACGCTCTATCTTCTGCCAAATACCCGGTGGGTTACCGTTGTCCCCGTCGCAGCCGCCATACGGCCGGTTCCCCTATGGCCTCGCGTCTTCCGCGGACGCATACGCCTGGGGACTCCAAAAGGTGCTGGCGCCGCACCCTCTCACGTCTGAGTTCGTGGGGATGGCGAGCTATGCTCCCACCTGTTTCCTCGACATCATGGATGACGACGTCGGGAGTGACGGCTCCAACATCAGCGATGTGGCGCCTAGCAACCGTCGGTCCCGGGAGTACGCTGTGACGGACGCCTCGGAACAACCACTAAGGGTAACGGAGTCCTTCCAGACCCACGCCCCGCCGGGCCCTCACGCGGAGACCCCCGAGCTCACACGTGAGCACGGGGAGGATCTACGACGACAATGGCCGCATCAGCCACCAACCGCACTAGTGCGCTCGGCGCACCACACTGCGCCCCGTCCGCATAGATTGGCGAACGGCGCTCGGGGTCACACCCGTCAGCCCCAGTGCAACGCCCTGGTTCGGGGGACCGACCCCCCGCAGTTCGCTCGGGCCAGTCAGAACGTTGCCACCGCGGCAATGCTCCTACGTGACCTGCCCGAGCTGAACGACCCTCGCGGACGGGCAATCCACCAGAACCTCCGGGCACTGTTGGAGACCGCCGCCGTTCAACAGGCGGAGTACTCCGTATCGCAACGTCGACTCGCGACCTTGCTCCCCGTCCAGGGAACAGGGACACAGCAGATGGGGCACTACACCCTGTCATCGCCACAACCACCGATTGTGGCACGAGAAGCCACAACCGCACCTCGTCTTGACTTGACGACCGCCCCGTGCTGACCGCCTATCTACACGCGGCTCGGGCCAAACCAAGACGCGCGCAACATCGACCAAAGTCCTAGCCCTGACAGCCTGGAACCATAGACCTTTGTCCAACACCCCCAGCAAGCGCCTTTTCTGCCGCGCTTCAACGGGGGGCGCGACAAAGGTAAGGCTAAGCGCTAGGATCAAGACGAGGGCCCCTCCACGCAGAGGGGAAAAAAGAACAGAAAGGATCGCCGCCAACCGGCTAACTTCACGTCGGTCGCCGCGGCCGATCACATGGGCACGCAGCCCCAGCAAGACCCTCCGAGCCACTTCCACGATCTCATGGAGAGCCCATGCACCAACCACAACTATCCCATCAACCATCTCTACAAGGACTGCCAGCTCCTTAGGCACCTATTGAGGTAGGTCGACAGGCCAAAGGAAGAAAAAGGTGAGGAGGCCGCGACCGAAGAAGGGGGCGCAGCGGACAAGGATCTAGACAACTGGAGCATGAAGGGATCCGACCGGAAGCCTACCGACTGAAGGACAACGACGACGACGCTCTCTCCAATGACCTTGGAACAGCTATGTCTTTTCTTCTTTTCCTAAGTTTCAGTCTTATCTTTACTTAGCGAACGCTCCTATAAGAGCACCCCGACCTAAACACTTTTCGGCTCAGGGCGCTCGGGGGCTCCACTAGGGGGCTCTACTACCCCTTTGTTTTTGTTTTTACCTTAAGTACTTTTTCCTTTTGTATGAAGAAACTCCTTCCTACCTGAACAAAAGGGCAGTTCGTTCCTTTGTTTTACCTTACGTAGCTTTGCTTTGAAACATTACGACTGATTGCACCCTGCCTTTTCCTACAGCTATGACCGACCGAGCCTCGCGGGCCATGCCCCGGGCTCACAAAGTTGCGACCTATGGAACAAATGGGCAGGTATGAGAAAGAAAGAAATTTAAAACAAAATTATGCTAAGGGAGGACTAAGGAACGAAAGGGAACAAGCTTCCCCGAACGGAGCAACTCCATCACAAAAATAAAAACCGATTGCAGTCATTAAAACACACACGAACATTTTACACAGGGGTTCCCCCCCACGAACTTAAACTTCTTACATTTACTAACTACTTGTATTTAAAAAGCTACTAAACCAACCCGGCGGCATCTGCTGACGGCGCGACCGACGAAGGCATAGGCTGCTCGCTCTCCGACAGCACAACGTTTGGCTCGATCAGGGCCGAGGCGACGTCCCCCCCCCCGAACTAGGCTCCGTGCTATCTACAGGCTCGGAGGCATCCTCTCCACGCATGCTTCGGGCCATGTCCTGACGGCGAACATCCATCACCCACTCGGCGGAGACTTGCTCTGACACCGACCACGCGTGCGGCAGCAGGCTCACCCCGATTGACTGGATGTCCTCCATGCTCAGGCCTTCAGCATATCCATCGCAGATAGTAGCGAAGTCTAGATTCGGGTGGTACGTCGCCACCGAGGTCAGCACCCCCGACGCTCCATAAAATAGCCCGCTCCTAACAAGGTCCTTGACCGCATCCGGGACCTCCGCTAGCTGAATCGTGAGCGCGCTGGTACTTGGCGCCGACCCAAAGACTTCCGAGACGATGAGCTAGGCAGCGTTGCGGATCTGGCTGAGCTCCCCTTGGAGAGCACATCGCTCTTTCACGGGACTTGGCCAGCTCCTCGACATTCCGGCTGAAGTTTGCCTTAGTCGTCTCCAGGTCTCGCTCCAGCGCCTTCACCTTTTCACCTAGCTCTGCAAGAAGGGCGATAAGCTTAGAAGCAGGCTGGGGGAAAAATTAACATCACAAGGAAACAAAAAGATACGCACCGGTGCGAGAGGCCTCAAGGGTGAAGAGATCCTCTGCCTACCGAGCCGCCTACTCACGCAGCCGGGCACCCGCATCCTCCATCCCCATCACCTAGTCCCAGAGCACGAGCACCTCCCGATCCGCTTTCGACCGGGCCCTCTGCTTTGCCTCTAGGGCCTTCTACGTTGACTCTAGGGCGGCTCGCTCCGGCTCAAGGGCTGCCAAGGCCTCTTGGAGTGCCGCCTCGGTGTTCGCCAGGGACATCTGTAGCCCCGCCTCAGTCTCCGCTTGGTGGACCTTTGCCGCCTCGAGCCCTTGCTCGGCAGCAGTCGCCCGCTATGCCACACGTTCCTCCTTCGCCCATGCCACAGCCGCCTCGACCGCTCAGACCTAGGACTCGCGGCAAGCGGACTCTACCCAGCACTCAAGCTCGGCCATCCGGGCGTGTTCCGCCTGGAGGAAGTAGGACTTGCAGGACGACACCTTTCTTATTTCCTGTGGAAAATAGGAATTATAAAAACAACCAACGAAACATTCAAAGGGCAAGGAGAAATACCAGAAACTCACCTCCGTGGCGAGCTATAGGTCGACCTCAATCAGCTGCCGGGCAAACTGAGCCTGCTTCCGGGCGTTCTCCAGCTTTGCGGACAACTCGGTGAGCTCGGACACCGTGGCATGCCCTTGCCCCCCAAAAATATCCCAGAGCTGGTGCTCCTGGGAATCCTAGAGGACGAACCTCGCCTTCGACGGGTCCTCAGGGAAGGGCCACTCTAGGTCACCCTCCGATGAACCGCTGGAGGGCCCAGCCTCCAGCCAGACCACCGCCAGCTCCCGCGGCGACATCGGCGGGTCCACCACGGTGTCCGCCTCATCGTCAGACGGGATCTCCACCACCACGTTCGCATGGGACACTGCCTGGCGTCCCAACTCTATCTTGGCCACGCTTCCCTCCTGCAACTTCGGCCCTGACAGCAAGGATGGGTCATGCAGCCCTCCACCTGGCGAGGTGGGGAGCTCGCCCCCCTCATCTCCTCCACCGCGACAGGCGGAGGAGGGGCCGCAAGGGTTACCTCCACCACCAGCATCAGGATCGCCGCCAACAACGTCGCCGCTGCTATCACATTACCAGCAGCCGCCCCGGGGGACACCACCCCTAGGAGGGAAGGCTTCGCCGCCGCCACCCTGCTGCCCCCTCGCTCGCTGCAATGCGCTGCAGAGTGGGCCTCCAAACCTCCTGCACAGAGGCCGGGGCGATGCCCAACCCCGGCGTCCCCCGGCCACTGACAAAAATCATGGCTAAGCCACACTCCAAAAAGACTCGACCACCAAAAGTCGAAGAAGCAACAAAAGGGAACATACCGGATGGCGAGCGGCACTACTCTGAAGACAGGCTCCGATGACGATGGGCCCACAGGACGAGGACCGCTCCCGGACTGCGACCCGCGCCCCCTCACTTCAGATGGGGTCAGAGCTGACCCAACCCGCTCCTGCCCGGCCTGCAGGTCGCTACGACCTCTAGCTCAGGGCTCCCTGACCGGAGCAGCGACCGGGGCATCCCCCAACTGTGAGTTGCGCGTCGACCAGGTGCCAGTCTACCCCTTAGACCGCCCGGACTGTTCAACCGCACCCACGGCAGGCGGGGCCTCCTCCAGCCACAAGTTCAGCGTCGGCACCGGCCCCGTTGCCTCACAGTCGCCGGGCCGCTCCTCGAACCGCCCAGCTCATCTAGCCGTGTCCACCACAGGCAACAACGGAGATGGCAACACCGCCGAGGGGCGCGGTGACCACATCCGCTTCGCTGCTCGCTCGCCAACGGCGTCCGCGCTAGCCGCACGCTTCTTTGACGTAGGAACCTCCACGCACCGCATGGCCTCCTGCTCCTCATCAGCAGAAGTCACAGCAGGGTCGTGACGCACCGCCAAGGTCGCAACGACCTCCCGACTCTCCTTCTCATTAGAGAAGACCATGTTGTTTAGATCCATAGGATCATCCGACGCGAGTTCTGACTCGGCGTCGCTCCTACGTTCCCCGGGCTTCACGCGCCGGGCGACCTCCTTCTTCTTCTCTTCTTTCCGCTGAACCTTCTTGGTTCTCTTCTTCTTCCGGGCATCTGCCGCCTCCTTCTAGGCGGCCTACCGGGCCTGGCCCATCGGTCCCTTGGGAAGGTGTGGCCAGGACTTGTACCTCCCAAGCCCCTACGGAACGAATGAACCAAAATCAAAAAAGAAGAGGGGCAGAGGAAAAAGCACAAGCAAAGTGAGGGAGCATACCAGCGACGGCACGATCGAGGCATTAAACGGTATGGGTTTCCCCACCACTGTCTCTTTAGGCCTCAGCTGCAGCACTCGCCCAACGCGACTCCAGATCTCATCGTCCGACAGCTCCTTCGGCGACACGCGGTCTGGGTCCGACTGGCCGTCGTACTTCCACATCGAGTGCGTCCTCTCCACCAACGGCGTGACCCAGCAGTGGTAAAGGGTGTGGAACACCTGCACCCCATCGAGGTCGTCCCTTATGAGCTTCCAGAGCTCCTCCTCAATGGCCTCCACCTTGTGCCTCTCTGTGTGGGCACAGCCCCACGACCAACTCTTCTGCTTCACTGGCCTCCTACCGGTAAACGCTGAAAACGACGCCCCTGCCGAATTCCTAATGTAGAACCACTCCCTATGCCATCCCCGGCTGGAGTCACATGGGGAGTACGCGGGATACGAGCCTCCCGCGCGCGGCTTCCTTTGTAGGGTGAAGCCTCTGACCAGAGCGATCTCGGCCAAACTCCAGTCCGCCATGGCTCTCCCAGAGAAGAAGAGCCGGAAGAGGTCCACGTGCGGCTCCATCCCGAGGAAAGCCTCATAGACGGTGACGAAGCCAGCGATGTGCAGCATCCCCATCGGATTAAGGTGCTACAGTTCTAGACCCCACTCATTGAGGAGCCCGCGCAAGAACCAGTGCGCGGGGTATCCTAACCCACGCTTGTGGAAGGTAAGGAAAGACACCACCTCATCGGGACGAGGTTGCGAGAACTCCTCCTCCTTCCCGGGGACCCTCCAGTGCGCCACCTCCCGCGGCAGCAGGAACCCCTTCACAACGAACGCCTCTAGCACCGACGCCCTCACGGTGGATGACCTCTAGTCTGACATTTTGTGAGTACCTCTCTTCTCCCTTGCTCTCTCCCCTTCTTTCCTAGAAACCTCCGCAGCTCTTAGGAATGCTCACGGCAAAGAGGAGGAGAGAAGGCAGCGACAGATGAAGAACAGGCAAGAGAGCGGAACGAAAACCCTCTCCCCTCTCCTACTTAAGGAAAAGGGTGCGGCGGTTACGGAGGGACGCACCGATCAGGGAAGCTGGAACGACGGGGCAAGATTTTTCTCTTTCTTTCATTTAATGCAGATAAGACATGCCCTGCTCGATGGAACGGCTCCTGATTGAACAGGACGTGGCCTGGTCGTGGCCCACCACTACCGCACGATCAACCACTACCACACAACGGGCACAGGAACCGAAGCGCCACCGCACGCAGGCGGCTCCCCACTTCCCCAGGCCAGACTTAAAGGAACCAGAACAATAGGTAAGGATAGACACCGACTAACAGGTAAGGAAGCGAAGGGGTGCCCCATGTAGGCCATGCCGACTCCATCGTGGATGACGAGCATGGGTCCCGGTCGGACATTTTCGACTGAAGCTCTCCAAACCTTGTCACTCAGGTCGTCGGAGTCCCAGTCGGACTTTTTCGACTAAGGCTCTCCGAGCCCCGTCACTCCAGTCATCAAGGTAAACATTACCAAAACCCCCTCTATTTCATTACAAATCATTCATACATCCATACGCGCATTCATCTCATACGCCTGAACCCCCCGAACGGTTAGGGCATGAACCACCTGAGGGCTCGGGAACTAAGCATCGCACGTGCAGTGAAATGCACCAGAACGCTCCGTGTTGCGCTATGAAGTGGCGGCTTGCCTCGTTCAACATGAGCAACCAAACAGAGCCAGGGAGAAAACCGTAAATGAGCACCGTGCAGCCTTCGCCCGATCTGGCAAGCCGGGTCATCTCAACCTTCTCGTTCAATCCTAAACCTCTCGCTAGACCCATAGAATCTCCATCGAGGGGAGGCCATCAGGCCACCTGGGTTGGTCTCCAAAATGACCTAGGCATCTGCCAGGTTGTAGGTAAAGGAGTAGCGAAATGCCACAAGAGGGTTATGCCGACCCCGTCATGAACAACGGACCCAGACTCCACTCGATCACACCCGTTAGCGAGCTCACCGAGCTAGTCTTCGAGCCCGTGCGATCGAGACAGGCAACGAAACTCAGCCCCTCCGGTTGTGAGGAACCGGATGGGGTAGCGCAAAACAACTCACATCGACCCCCACGAAGGCCCGACAAGGCTCGGGGGCTTAAATGCCATGGGACCGTGACTCCAAACTCGCGTCGATAGGATCGGCAACATCTATGGCTCTTGGGACCACGACTCTGAACTCACGTCGACAGGATAGGCGACATCCGGCTATGGCTCTTGGGACCGTGACTACAAACTCGCATCGATAGGATAGGCGACATCCGGCTATGGCTCTTGGGACCACGACTCCGAACTCGCGTCGACTGGATCGGCGACATCCGGCTACGGCTCTTGGGACCGTGACTCCAAACTCGCGTAACGGCTTCACTAACTAAAACTAACTCTCTCGATCCATGGCGAGCACCGACGCCTAGGTCTACTCGTGACTCCACCTTACCCGATCCCACGGCACGCACCGATGCCAAAGATCAAACTCTGTTGCATCCAAAACTAAGCTATCTCCGTTCACGGCGCGCACCGACGCCAGGGCTTGTCTCAAACTAAACTTCCTCGCCCGATCCCGGCGTGCACCGACGCCAGGATCAGTAAGTTCTGTCTCAATCCAATCCCCACGCTTAAAAAACACATCGGCTGCACAACGACGCCATGGTTAAACAAAATTATGTCTTAAAACTCAAAACACGCGCACCCACAGACATAACACAAAGAACCCCCCAGCCAGTTCTGCCCAAACCACCCGGGGGCTCGAGGGCTACACCCGCGGGTGCGCTCGCGCGCACCCGCCAGCGAGACAAAAAATCCCCTGGATGATTCGGCTCGAATCACCCGGGGGCTCCTGTTGGGTTCATAAACCCGGGGTCCCTCGAGGACCGGCTTCCACGCCCAGGTTCGGCCCAGGAAAACAACATATATTTCATGGGTCGGCCCAAAAAACTAAAACACAGCGGGCCAGAAGGGTAGTCCGGTCGTCGACCGGAAGGTCTAACCTTAAGAACAGGCGCCCGCTCATCAACTTCTTCGGCCCACCTCTCCGACCGGAGCACTCGCTTCAGGCACCAGCCGTCTCCAAGCAGTCTCTCCAATCGGAAGGCTTGGCCCAAAACGCTGCTTCCTACTCCGACCCCGTGACCGGGGCTCGTGGGAAGCCTGCGCACTGAGAGCCGACTGGAGCCATCTGACCGGGGGCTCCCCGTTCGGAAGGAACCAGAAGACGTGCGGAGAAAGGCAAGACATGGCTCTCAAGTCAAAACCACTGTACCAGGGACCATACCCTACACGAAACAGTGCTCTGCAGCCACCCTGACACAAAGTATTGTAGGGGCCGCTAGAAACTCCCATATGGTAAGCCCCCCACGTGTCTCTAGACATCGATCGTAGTATGGGCTCCAGGATTTGCCATACCGGGTGAACATAGCGCGGCTCCTCACATGCCACTAGGCATCAAGAAGTATTTGCAAGTACCGGCGTCCATCCTTTCTGAAGAAGATAGCTTGACCCCCCGTGCACATCTGACATCCTACAGCAACATCGACAGTATTAGGGGGCGTCAACCATTATCCAGTTTTCATCACCGTAGGCAGCAAGGCTTAGAAATATCCGTACTCTCTCCCTCTCACCTGTAAAGCCATCCCCTTCATCTATAAAAGGAGATGCGCTCCCTCCAATGAGGGGAGATCAATGTCACGAAGCTCAGACTCACTAGATCGACATCAACACCTTACAACCGCAGGACCACCAAGTTCCGGCGTAAACCTTTCGGTCGGAGCCAACCGAACCTCTTGTATACCCCCTCCTTTCTCCTTCTCGTTTGTAACCCCACTACAGACTTCGTGCACCTAGGCTCAGGAATAAAGTCACCGACCGACCCCGACTGGACGTAGGGCACGTTGCCTGAACCAGTATAAATCCTGTGTCATTGAGTGCTAGGCCACCTCCGATCACAACGTACAACAAAACTACAAATATTTACTAGTTGGTCACTTTCTGCACCGACATGTGTGCCCTCTACTTTCATTATTATGTCATGTCACTTGTGTTGTTGTGTTTGCGTTTTTGTTATATATTTTGTCAAATGAATTACTTTTGTGGTACATGCGCTTAATTCTTATCTATTGTATGCATGTTGTGGACTTGGCTTGCATGAATTCGTTCTAACCCTCTATTCTTATTGTCACATGTTCATGCGAAGTGTTGAACCCTCCTTTCTTCCTTATGTGCACATACTCAATGTTGTGTTGTCATCAATCACCAAAAAGAGGAGATTAAAAGCACCTAGACCCTTAATTCAATTTTAGCGATTAATGACAACACAATCATTGTGACTAACGTGTGTTTTGCAGTTGCAAATAATTCACCATGTAATGTCCTTGTTCTTTAGTTTTCCATGAGATCAAATGGACTCGAATATACGTCTGCTAGTAATTGAACCCTAAGAAAACGAGAGCTAGAATGGTGGAGTAATTGTAGGGCGAGGCCCATCCATGAATGTGAAAGCATATGCATATCTGTAAGCATGGATACTGTTTATTGACGCCCAACAGGGAGGAGAGTGATGTACAATCTGAAATAAAATAATAATGCATGTCCTAAATGAAAATGTTCATGCATTACTGTGGAAATTGCTATTAGCCTTATTAGTTGCTTTAGTGTTGTTCAGGATGCTGAGACAATTACTGGGAGCACGTACTTCGTCAGGTGCATTAGCGTTGTTCAGGATGATGAGACAAGTCATGCGTGCGTTGGGTACGCCGGGCATAATGATGAACGCTAGCAATGAACCAAGACTGACATAATGATGAACGCTTCATGTACTTTGCTGAAGAGAGCTGCACAAGAAATGTCGATATAACTTTAGCCTGACATTTCCATCCATTCATGCGTCATGTACCAGAACAATTACAAATCAAGAAAACAGGATACAAGAGAACGCAGCATCACCCTAGTTGCCGCCACGGCTTTGGCTTCACTGCGAACAGCCAAACACTTGCTTACACTAAATGACAGGTCAGCACATCGATGAAATAACACTGTTGAGTTAGTACACATCAAAGGAGCTTAGTAATAACATCCCCTACTGACTAGTCACACTGAGATCGGGCTATGTTTCAGATTCATAGCTGCACCACCTGACTCAACGAGGAGAATTCATCATTGACCTTTGAGGCGAAGTCCTCATCAACCTCCATCCTGGTGCACAACTTTGGGATGGAATAAGGCCGTGCTACTGCTGCAGTTGGCTCTTGATCACCCGTCTCCGTCTCCATTCTGTCTGGCTTGTCCACAGATGCACCGTTCTCCTTTCCAAACAGCTGCTCAATAAGATCACGGCAAGGCTTCAGATCGTCCTCACTCCGTGCTCTTGTCTGCTTACCAAGCAGCTCGTTCAGTTTCGCGCTTCTCTCCATCTTCTGCTTTGTGCTAAACTTCATTGGGCTTGGATGATCATCCTGATTTGGATCAGATGGTTTGTCATCCTCATTGGCGCTTTGACTCTCAAGCAGTTTCTTCAGCTTCTGGTCCAAGATAGTGGCAACAGTCTCCTTGAAGCTATCAGCAGTTTCGTTATCCGACTTCAACCTCACCTTTGCCTCTGAAACCAACAAGTCCATCCTTTCTTCTTCTGAAGAAGTTGCTTCAGCTTCTGGTTCAACATCAGCATCTTCCATGGGACAGAATGTTTCCTCCAGTAACCCAACATTCTGTGTATACCTCTCATATGCTTCATTTTCAGCATCGATATCTCCTTGCACGTGTTCCTTTAGCTTCATAAACCTCCACTTGTTTATACCCACAACATCCTAGAACAAAATAAAAGTCACAAAAGAAACAAAAAGCGGTTCAAACCAAACAGAGCGCGCGAAAGAGCCAATAACCTTTTTGGTAAGCGACTTCTTTGTTTGGAGAGACTTCAGAAAATGCTGGGGAAGCTTTTGCAAGGCAGCCAGCCTTGATGCTGAACTGTGAAAAAACAACAATCAAGCATTAAAACAATGCAGTTGTTTGCAAGAGATTAATTGTCAACTTATGTTTTATGAATTTTACCTGGTTGCAGGTAAATTGGTAGATGGCTGTTCTGTTGCAGGAGCAGTAGCAGGTGATGGCTTATCTGGCAATGTGTTGGTCTGCTTCAGAACTATCATGATAAGTAAAGCAAGGCAACATCAGTGGTGTTCAGAGTAGAGTAAAAAATAAACAACATTATGGCATAGCACAGAGCAGCAGACATGATAATGAACAATGTAAAAGAAAGTTTGAGATAAGAATAATGGAATTGACATGCAGATTCAGATAGAAATATCATAAATAAAACATTAATGATCATAAGAAATGATTCTACATAACCACTAACACTGCTTGGCTATACTGGAAGTTCAGAACTACAAAAATTTCCCAAGCCTTAACTTTTTTCCTTCACTAGCGTCTACCACGGTTCCACCATTTCTTCATAAATCACGAAGACAATAGCCACATTGATGGTCAATGCAAGGTTTAATCAATTACCCATCTACCACTTCCTCCCCACATATTTGACATATCCTTGAAGCAAGATAGGGTCAAAACATCCTCACAGAGGATGCAAGTCGTCACCATGCAAAAATTCCTCTATGGCCTTACATTACTTGTTTAGTTTTTTTACACATTTTATTTCTGTTGGATGAGTGGTGCTTGCAGTCTGTGAAAATTTATCCAAACCATAATCACAGAAAACAGGGTTGAAGGCATCGACCCAAGACCCAGGAATGTCGTCCCTGACCTAGGTACACAGGGTTATTTTCAACTCTGTCGTGTACAAACCTCTCGCAAGTCGCAAGTAGTGAACCACGTTCATCAACCCCGTTGACCCAGAAACTTTGTGACTATGTTCCAAACACTGTTCCAGGTATTAATTCTGGGTACTAATTTCTTTTTTGATCTCCTGGGTGGTAATTTCTGACTGCTAATAACCGTAAAGAGAAGGCAAAGTTGCCTTGATAGCATTCTCCACAATCTGTTTTGCTAATACTGATCCCCAAACTCAGCTAATACTGATCCCCAATCTGTTTGTCATAGCGCTTCATCAAACCTGTTGTCTCCCTACCTGCCTCTCCCTCCCTGGTAAACTGGCTGGACTTGATATGTAAACTGTCCAAACTCAGTGCCCTGTGCCACTGGTTTCCAATCATGCCGCACAGCACTAGGATGGGGAAAAACAGAGTAGGCACTAGGAAGTGATAAGATAGGACACTGAGTTTGGAGAGTAGTATGTTAGCAAAATGATTCATGGAGAGGGCTATAGAGGCAATTTTGCCTAACCAAACAAGAAGGGATCGAGTTCGGAACGACGATATACGTGAGAGATTAGGGGTAGCGCCAATTGAAGAAAAGCTTGTCCAACACCGGTTGAGATGGTTTGGACATGTGCAACGGAGACCTCCAGATGCACCGGTGCGTAGTGGAATCCTAAGTCAGGATAGTAACGTGAAGAGAGGCAGAGGAAGACCGAAGTTGACTTGGGTAGAGGCAATAAAAGGAGACTTGAAAGGATGGAATATACCTAAAGACTTAGCCTTAGATAGGAGTGCTTGGAAGACAGCTATTCACGTGCCTGAACCTTGATTGTTTCTGTTGGGTTTCAACTCTAGCCTACCCCAACTTGTTTGGGACTTAAAGGCTTTGTTGTTGTTGTTGTTGTTGTTGAAAAATAGAAGGGATGCCTGGCCGGACTAGATATGTAATTTTGCAGACATTTAGATAGAATTTCACCATTCACCACACTGCTTGTGGGCCACTAAGTTCATGTGTAAATTATCATTTTCTTATAACAGTGCAGATTATCAGGTTAAAGGAGTATATCACACATACCATGGATGTGGCAAGGATTCTGGGCCTTGTAGCAGCAGCTCTTGCAACACTGGAACGGGCACCTGAAAGGCCAAGCAGAGCGCATGCATATAATTCATTAACAAATCAAAAATCACTGCAGTTTCTATCACATAACCAAAGGTGAACGTTCTCAGTTGCCTGTAAACTGCCTCTGCACACCATACCAAAAGTAGGAGGGAATAATTCTGCCTAATAAGGAAGTATCAATAAACTCTGTTTTCTTACCGGGAGCGGGCGACGTTACCACACTGGATGCACTTGGGCTTGTTAAGACCCCGAAGATTTGGCTTGGGCATGTCGAAGGCGGCGGCTGGAATAGGAGGCGGCTTCTGTGGCGTCCCATTGCTGTTGGCCACTGCCGGCGCAGGAGCAGGAGTCGCAGCTGGGGAAGGAGAGTCACCAGCCGCAACCTTGGCGACGGTGGCAGCGGCAGGGGCAGTGGCGGGCTTCACGTCCGGCATGGTTCTCCTTAACACAGCGAAACTTGTGCGGAAAAAAGTAAGTTAGCAAAACTTGTGGGGGAAAAAGTAAAGTGCATGCGTAGCTTGAGAGACTGGGATTTGAATTCAATTGTGAATAAAAGGAAATCCAAGGGAGAAAAGAGCATGCATCCAACTATCCAAGCAGTGACAGACCCAGGATTTTAGCCTGGGGTTATGTCTAGATAAAAATCCTAATTTAACTCTACAATTCAGTTCCCTGCCGCCCCCAACTGGCTTGTCCACATCATCAGTAACCACCAACGCCACATGGCCCGAAAATCACCACGCTGGAAACCAATTACGCTGTACCTACGCGTCCGTGCAGTTTTCCCCCCCTCTCCTCGTCCGTGAAACAACGCCGCAACTTTGTCCTTACTCCCCCCAAAACGCCGCCTCCTTTTCTCTCGGTCTCTCCCGTTCCACTCTCTCTCTCACTCGTTCCTCATCCAGATCGCCGCCGAAAGCCGTGCTTCGCGCGCGCATCTTTACCTCCGCCACGCCACGGTTTGGCGAGTGACCAGGACCCGTCCACGGCGCCTCCGCCGCCCTCGCAACCGCCTCCCCTTCCTCTCTCTCTCCCTCTCTACAGACGTAGCAGCACAGCAGACGACCTCGACCGTGGCCGGCTCCAACACCGCGGCCGCTGGACAACTCGCAAACACGCCCTTCTCTCACCAACGCCGCTGCTGCTCGACACCTCCCCAACGACAACGCCACTTCTCGGCCCCTCCTGAACGCCGCCTCCTCCACGCTCCACAGGTCAGGAACTCACAATTTAGACAGTTCAGTAATAAATCAGTGTACAATACGATGTAACACAACTATAAATCCTGCAAATGGTTCGATATAATACCTTAGATTCAAGGATCAACATAAGTTTCAAACTTGCATAAATTATAATATATAAATTCTACTACAATATTTTTCCCATTCCCAAACTCCTTGAAATTTGACTATAATGTTGTTTCTATTTCTGGTAGTATTTCTGAAATTCTACGAAAACAGACTTCAGGAAGGAAGGCATGCAATTCAATTGGACACTAGTACTATAACCATGCTTTCTTACCCTATGTATATCATGTTAAATTAAATAGGTATAAAAGTACAGCAATGACACTTAGTACCAACAATACCAATTGACTAGAGTGTTTTCGGTGGTCTACTCCAACACGTTAAGCATGCTCTCCAACAAGCTACATCATTGATATTCAGCTTCGCTGGCCATTATTCAAACTGAACCGTGGCAACGCGCGGGAAATTCAACTAGTTTCATTCAATTCTAGGCTCACAAATCCACAATCCCTAAGCCCGATTTACAGTACAATCTCCAATCTCCAAACTCCAAACCCTAAGCTGAGAAGTCAGAAGCACTCACTAGTCAAGTCAACAGGACACCAGGGAGCAGGGACCAGGCGGCGCACGGGGACTGGACGCCTGGACGGCCTCCGGCCGGCCCGGCAAGCTGCTTGGCGGCTTCGGCGCGCCCGGCGCCGGCCGCCGGCGGAGCCGAGGAGCGCGCGGCCGCGCAGGGGTGGGGAGGGCGGCCGGCGCAGAGGCTCCCGGCGGCGGGCGGCCGGCTGGGGAGGGGCGGGCGCAGCTGCGCAGGGCTCGACGGCGGCCGGTCGCTCGCGCTCCTGCCTGTCGCGCAGACGCGTCGGGGCGGGGTCGGCGGGGTCGCGGACTCGCGGTCGATGTCCTGATTCTTCCTGGGCATTGGGCGAGATGAAAAAAAACAACATGGGCCAAACATCTCATGGGCTGCAGAGTGGTAAAACATTTTTTGGGCCAGATTGCAGGGTAGTCCTGGGCCTACCTCGCTCGGGGAGAGGGAGAAGGAAAAAGTCCGGTTTGGGTCCCTCAGCTGTGGCGAAAGTTCGATTTACGTCCCTGAACTGTAAAACCAGATGTTCTGCGTCCCTCAAATCTGAAAAACCGTCCGAAACATGTCCCTCGGTGGTTTTCGCGTCCGTGGCGCCTACGTGGACGGTGGTTTCCGCATGCGTGGCGCCTACCTGGACAGCGGAATACCGCTTCGGGGCCCGGTGGACGGCTTTTTTCCCCTCCCGAAGCTTCTGCCTTTGACCGCCGCCGCCCTGGGTTGACTGCCGCCGCGCCCCTGCGAGCGCCGCCTCTGCCGCTTCGCTGCTGTTGCCGCCGTTCGCCGTGCACCGGCGGCCGAGGATGGGGGAAACGCGGCACGGGGCGACGCAAACCCAACGGGGCCCTTGCCCACGCCGGCGACAGCCTACAGTGGCGGCGCAGCTATCGGGTGCGGCGGCTGCTTCTCACCGGCGTGGAGGAAGAAGGGAGACGGCTCCGGGGCTTTGCAGCATCGCGAACCAGTGGGGAGTGCTCCTCGTCGTCCTGCACGCACGATGGAGGGCTCGGGTGAGCCAAATCCGCACCGGAACAGGGAAATCGAGGCGGCGGCGGCGCTTCTCGCCGGCATGGAGGAAGAAGGGAGCGTGTGGTTCGAGTTGGCCTTCGCGCCACCGCTCGCGAAGGCTCGGGCCCAGTCCGACGCCGATGACCTCTTCGCGCACGGCCACATCCTCCTGGCGTACCCAGTCTTTGACCGCTGCCCTCCTCCACCTCTCCCGCGACGCCGACGCCGATGAAGCAAAGCCACGGGCGCAGGCCATGGCATCCACGGCGCCGCCATCGCCCAATCTCCCTCCGCGCTGGAAGCGTCGGAATCGAGGCGGTTCCCTAGCACCGGCAAACCGCCGGATCCTCCTCTCCGACGAGAAATTAACGCCGAATCAGGCCCCCTCCGCCTAAGCTGACTCGTCGGTGAGCTCCACACTGACCCCCTCTGCCTCCCCACCCAATTCCCTGGCCCCTAGCGCCGCCGCTTGCCTCTCTGCGCCGTGCCAGCGCTGCCGCCTCCGCATCCACGTCGCTGGTCGCCTACGGGCGCTGCCGGGCCGAGCCGAGCGTGGGGGCGAACTCCCCACATCCCGGGGGTGGTCCCCGGCCACCGGTCCCTGCCGGCGGCGAGCCGAAGTCGCCGGGCAAGGGGCTCGTCGGCGCACACCACCGTGGGCTTGAGCCCCAGCCAGCCGGAGCCGAACGCCAGCTCCCCCTCCCCTGCCCTCTCTCCTTTTAACTGACGAGTGGGCCTGAGGGGCCACTGTTAGTGCCCCGAGCGCGCTGCTGGGCGGACGTGGCGTCAACATGGCATCCACCGAGGCACCGAATCGGCATACCGCTGTCCATGTAGGCGCCACGCACGCGGAAACCACCGTCCACGTAGGCTCCATGCACGCAAAAACCACCGAGGGACCTGTTTCAGATGGTTTTCAGATTTGAGGGACGCAGAACATCCGGTTTTACAGTTTAGGGACGAAAATCGAACTTTCGCCAGAGTTGAGGGACCCAAACTGGACTTTTTCCGAGGGAGAACGAGAGCGAACAGGCGTCTTGAAAGTTGAGAGTTACTAGGGCTGGCTATTGCCTCTTTGGGGCTGTTTCTTGAGATTGGGCCTCCAAGCGCCGCCTCTCGGCAAGGTAGGGAGCTGGGGGAGCCTCTTCGTATATACTTATAAGCTGTTGTGCCTAGGTGTTATTTTGTTGTTATGATTTTAAAAATGAAATCTAGCTATATGATCTTATATATTTCGCAAGACTAATCAAAACTTAGCAAATCTATTTCACATGTTTTGCCCAAAGCTCTTTATCATCATCAGGTCTTATTAGAATCCATTCGATGTAAAAAAAATGTCTAAGATGGATCACAAAAAATGTACTCAGACACGTTTCTGACCTGCTAGTACTATGGCTGGTTTATGTGCAGCAATCGAAGTTATTTCACATATGAATAATGTTGACCCTTAGGTTCATGAAGAAGTGAAATATTTTCAAAACAATATTCTGTTTTAGCACCATTGAATAGCATTCAAGCACGTGATAGCTAACCCTAAACAAGTGGTTCATCCAAATCTTGCTCCTGCAGAGTGACCATGCTTGTTCCATCTTTCTATCTATATGAAACCTGCACCCAAAAGCTGGCCGGCGAGCGTGGCCACGTCGCCAGCCGTTCCCGGCCGTCGGATCGGGCGCGTGAACGGCCCAGAACGTACGAGGCGTGGTTTTTTTTGCAGAAAACCCTCAAACTTTAGTCGAATCAACCCGCAGTCCAGGCCTCCTCTCAGGTTTTTTTTTTCAAAAAAACCCCTCTAACTTTACCGAAATCAACTCGCAATCCATGCCTTTTATTTCAACGTGAAGAAGGCAAAATTTGATAGCATAACTGTTTTGCAGAAACACCCTTAAAATTTTGCGGAGAACCCCTCCCGTAGAGGTGTACCCCAAGTCTCCGAGCCTAGCGCAATTCCCCGTCTCATCTCTCTCCTCTTTCTCTTTCCCGGCCGCCGCCGCACCACAGTGCTCGCTGCGCGCGCCTCCCTGCTCGCCGCCGTCGCTGGAGCGCGAGGTCCCTACCATCTCGACGCCGTTGCTGGAGCGCAGGGAAAGAGAAATCGCGGAGGAGCGCAGGTCCCGTACACGGAGGAGTGCGCCCAGATCTGCGGAAGCGACGGCGAGGGCGTGTGGCCATGGAGACATGGCTGTTGACGCGGCGGTGCTCGCATGCTCGGAGCAGCAAATCAAAGGTGCCGATATGAACCGAAGGTACGACCGGGAAGCTTCGATGTAGATGGTCCTCCGCGTGGATCTCGGCGACGGCTGTTAGATCCACGACGAGCACCCCCAGATCCATGCCTGAGGATGAGGAGCGGTGCCATGGCGGCGGAGAGCTACGGTGAGGTCAGGAGCGAGGCGCGCTGAAAGGTCCTAGTATGGCTAGAGGGGGGTGAATAGCCTATTTAAAAATCTATAAATCAACTAGAGCAATTTGATTAGTATGACAAATAGCGAAATGCAAACTTGCTCTAGCTCTATAAGGGTTGCAAGCCACCTATTCAATAATTCTAGTTGCAATAATTACTAGGCACACAACTTGCAAAGTTACTACTCACTAAGAGCTCTCAAACTTGCTACTCTAAAGAGCTCCACTCGATGAACTTAAAACAACAAAGCAAGCTCTCAATTCTAATTACACTAAAGAGCTTGTCACAACTAGTTTGCAAGAATATAAATGAGTGAGTAGGGTGATTATACCGCCATGTAGAGGAATGAACCAATCACAAGATGAAGATTACGCCAATCACTGGGAGAATACAAATGACAAGAGACAACCGATTTTCTCCCAAGGTTCACGTGCTTGCCAACACGCTACGTCCCCGTTGTGTCGACCAACACTTGGTGGTTCGGCAGCTAAGAGGTGTTTCACAAACCTCGTCCACATAATTGGACACCGCAAGAACCTACTCACAAGTAAGGTAACTCAATGACATGAGCAATTCACTAGAGTTACCTTTCGGCACTCTGTTGGGGAAGGTACAACTCCCCTCACAATCACCAAAGGCGGCCACGAACAATCACCAACTCGTGCTGATCCTTCACCACTGCACCAAGTCGTCTAGGTGGTGGCAACCACCAAGAGTAACAAGCGAAATCCACAGCGCAACACGAATACCAAGTGCCTCTAGATGCAATCACTCAAGCAATGCACTTAGATTCTCTCTCAATCTCACAAAGATGATGGATCAATGATGGAGATGAGTGGGAGTGCTTTGGCTAAGCTCACAAGATTGCTATGTCAATAAAAATATGCAAGAGAGTGAGCTAGAGTCGGCCATGGGGCTTAAATAGAAGCCCCCACGAAATAGAGCCGTTGTACCCCTTCACTAGGCACTGATCGGGGTGACCGAACGCTCAGGGCTCAGCGTCCGGTCGCCCAATGACGGCCACATGTCATCCTGCGTTCAACAGGAGTCGTCTGATCTCAACGGTCATGACATGACCGGACGCTCAGCCATAAGTGACCGGACGCTGAACCCTCAGCGTCTGGTGGTACTTGACAGGACACACTCAGCGTCCGATCAGTTACCCTGACATCTGTGCAGCCACGTCAGCTCTGACCAGATGCATCCTTCCAGCATCCGGTCAGTCAGAGGCCCAGCGTTCGGTCACATGACCGACGCCAGGGTATCACTGCCACGCCTGACCGGACGCGTCGGTCTTCCTGAGACCAGCGTCCGGTCAGTTGTAAAACAGCAAGACTGATCCTCTATCATCTCTATATCCTTCACCCTTGCTCAAATGTGTCAATCACCAAGTGTATCACCTTGTGCACATGTGTTAGCATATTTTCACAAATATTTCCAAGGGTGTTAGCACTCCACTAGATCCTAAATGCATATGCAATGAATTAGAGCATCTAGTGGCGCTTTGATAACCGTATTTCGATACGAGTTTCACTCTTCTTAATAGTACGGCTATCTATCCTAAATAAGATCACACTCACTAAGTGTCTTGATTACTAAAACAAAATGGCTCCTATATTTTATACCTTTGCCTTGAGCCTTTTGTTTTTCTCTTTCTTCTTTTCTAAGTTCAAGCCTTTGATCATAACCATGCGATCACCATTGTCATGATCTTCGTCATTGCTTCATCACTTGGAATAGTGCTACCTATCTCATGATCACTTTGATAAACTAGGTTAGCACTTATGATTTTATCAATTAACCAAAACCAAACTAGAGCTTTCACGTGCCTGTGCTGGCGACTAGCACATGGTAGAAGCCTGACTACACCGCACTGGACCACTTCTACTTCTGCTCCTCTACACCTCCCGCTGCCTCCATTGTCCGGCTCCACAACCTCTCCACCAAAGCCATCTCCTATCTGGTGCGTGATCTGTGCCTCCATCAATCCATCTCCATTCAAGAGTATGCCTACTCTGAATGATCGTACTCCACATGACTAAGAGGCTGCAAACGGGTCACTACATAGTGAGTTTGTGAGTGGATCTATGATTTTTACCTATATGTACCTACTGATTAGTTTTTGTTTTGATTTCCTGCTCTCTTAGGTCATTTCTCATTAGTGAAGGACACTGCAAGGACGGATTGGTGTCTTTGCCCACTGCTCTGAGCTTCCTGTCTAGGATTTCAGAAGGCATGTCTGCCGCTGCTGGGATCATCTTTTGGTTATTGCTGCGTTTCTAAAGAAATCTGCTATACATACAAATTTGGACTCAGTTTGATAATAAGGGGGCTAAGGTTTAAGTTACACTTATGAGATTAATTTTCATGATATGTGGGCCGTATTAGTGTGTCATATTACTATTTTCATCATGGAGATTCAGATCCACTTCTCAGATAATGTTATTATTTTGTTAACCAGGTAACTTCTGATTTCTATCAAGGGCCTATGACCTATCCAAAAGAAAGGGATTAATTTGGACTAGGCTTGAGGTATATATGACAATTCAATCTACATATTGAATTTTATTCTGGCACCACATAGCAAACACATAGGTAAGCTAATTTGGAACCATGTTGTGGTACTCCCGGTCAGTTAAGACTCAGGTGTAGTGCTCCAGTCTGGTTTCTGAACTCAGGCTGCACATGCTGAGTTGAGATAAATCATTGAGGAGCAGCACATGCTGTTAACCATACAATTTGGTGCATTATGCTTGAACTTGTGCCCTTCTAATTTAAAAAAATGTTTGTGTTCTCATATTTTGTATCTGCTGCACTGATATTAGGTTCTAGGTTTTTGTTTTACATTTTTTGTTCCTTGTGGCCATGTGAACGAATAATCCAATAGTTTTCCATTTTTTCCCTAGATATTTCAGAAGAAGGATCAACATGATGATAGCGCGCCTTTCCTGTTTTGCGACAAAGTGGCATCACTTGGGTAATTCTTTGATATTTTCCTCTCTCTTTTTTTGCATCGTTTGCTTAATGCATGGGCCTTGTTGGAGTAGCTTGCAGAAAAGCTAATTTGTAGATAGCTTGTAAGTGTTAAGATCGATGTGTGTACCTCTGTGACCGTAGGATCGGGTAAGCTCCTCTTCTTTCTCTGTTGCAGCGCATCAGCAGTGTTGACGCCGATGCTGCGGTGTAGTAGGAGTCGTCCAGCGCGGTGGTGACGATCACCAGTGGCCCGGTGTAGATCTAGTGGCGCTATGGTGACCCTGCATAGGTGCGACGGCGGTGGTTGGGGCACATCCCGTCGCTGGCAGCACGGTCTTTAGATCGGTTTAGGGTTACTGTAGGTAGGTGTGGCAGCTCACGGTCAACCTCGTGAAACGAGCCCTGATCCCCACCTTCTCTATTTGTATGTGCTGTGCGACAGGGGCCCACCAACCAGTTAGGGTTGGGCTCCCCCGATTAGGGAGCAGAGGCAAGGGCCCAATAGGCCGTTGGGCCTATTGGTGGAGATCAACTAACATTCTCCCCCTTGATCTCATTCCATCTTTCACTTTCATATCATTTACTTTTGTTCATTCCATTATAGATTAGCTCATAGAGCATGTCTCATCGTCACGGTCCATTGCCGATAGGCTTAACAGCTACAACTCACTACAACCCACTACTCTGTTCTAAAATAGATACTTATCTTTGTGTCTTCTTTTGTCCAGGAATATTTTAGGCTTTCCCTTAAACCCAAGCTAGCTACATGTTCTCTGAACACCATGTTCTCTGAACATGTTGGGTGGTAAGCCTTTTGTAAGCGGATCTGCGAGCATCTTTTCTGTACTTATATGCTCAAGACTCATGACTTGATCCCGGACTTTATCTTTCACAACATAATACTCTATGTCAATGTGTTTGGCAGCACCACTTGACTTATGTTGTGAGCATACTGTACTGCCAGATTATAATCGCAGTATTACTTTAAGTGGTCTATAGATATCGTCAACCACCTTCAAACTAGGTATGAACTTCGTTAGTTAGTTCACCTGCCCGTTGCCTCATAACACGCTACAAACTGTCATACATTGTGGACGATGTAGTGACAGTTTGCTTTGAGCTTTTTCATGAAATAGCTCCCCTTTGCGAGATGATAGAAAATCCACGTCTGGATATGTATTCACTCTCGTATAATCAGAATCTGAATATCCCACCATGTGGAGTGAATCAGATCTTCTATATGTCATCATGAGGCCTTTCGTTCCTTGCAAATAATGCAAGACTTTCTTTACTAATTTCAGTGTTCTATTCCAGAATTGCTTTGGAATCTGCCAAGTAAAACCCGGTAACAAATGCAAAGTCAGGGCGCATACATACTTGAGCATGTTGCAAGCTTCCGACAGCTGAAGCATATGGAACCACTTTTACTTTATCAATTGAGCTCATATTGGTTCCTGGGGCATTGAAAAACCCCATATCTGTCGCCCTTGACTATAGGAGCAGGTGAGGGACTATATTTGTGCATACTGAATTTCTTTAAGATCTTTTCTATGTATGTCTTTTGTGACAGTCTTTATACCCTTTTTCTTCTATCTTGGTGAATCTCGATCCCTAGAACGAATGAGGCTTCGTCAAGATCTTTCATATCAAGTTTTGAGGACAAAACTTCTTTATCTCCTGTAGTAGACTGACATTACTACTAGCAAGTAAGATATCATCCACATACAGGATAAGAAAGATAAACTTCCCATTCTTAAACTTTGCATAGACACAATTGTCCTCTACATTCTCTTTTAAAACCTAAAATTCTTTATTGTCTGATCAAACTTCAAGTACCACTATCTTGAAGCTTGTTTTAATCCATAAATAGATTTCTTTAGGTGGCATCCCATTCGTTCTTTTCCTTCCATGACAAAACCTTTCGGTTGTGTCATGTGAACATTTTCCTCCAAGTCTCCGTTGAGAAATGCCGTCTTTACATCCATCTGATGTAATTCTCAATCGTAATGTGCCACTAATGCCATTATGATTCTGAAGGAAACTATACATGAGACTAGAGAAAATGTCTCATTGTAATCAATTCTTTCTCTTTGCATAAAGCCTTTTGCCACAAGTCACACTTTATACGTCTCTATATTCCCTTGAGAGTCATGTTTAGTCTTGTAGACCCATTTATAGCCTACTGTATTGACTCCTTTAGGAATTATTTCCAAATCCCAAACTTTATTGACATTCATCGATTTCATTTCATCTTCCATGGCCTCAAGCCACTTTGATGAATGATCACTTCTCATGGCTTCTTCAAATGAGGTGGGATCATCCTCCATTTGAAATTCCTTAGTGTTATACACTTTATAATCAGCAGAAATAGCTGATTTTCTAACTCTTTGAGACCTTCTAGGGGCCTCCACATTTGGCACATCTACTGTTTGAGGCTGTTGTTGCTCCCCCTCATGTGTGGCAATAGGTTCTATAGGATCCTGAAGAATAGGTTTCTCATTTTCATTCATTGTTGCCATAGATGGAATAACAACAGGTGCTGACACCATAGTATCTTGCACTGTCGATGCAGCGACAGCATGTAGTGAGAAAATTGGCTCATGAATCATTAGAGTGGGCGCATACACCCGCTTCACTTCAAGGTCAATTTCTCAAGCTACCATGCTCCCCCTCATCTTTTCATCCTCTAGGAAAACAGCGTGTCTCGTTTCCACAAACTTTGTATGTCACTCTGGATAGTACAAACGAAAACCTTTTGACTTTTCTTTGTAGCCAATGAAATGGCAACTTACTATTTTGGGATCTAGTTTCCCAATATTTGGGTTAAAATACTTTAGCCTCAGTAGGACTCCCCCACACACTCAAGTGTTTAGTAAGGGTACTCTTTCTGTCCACAACTCATACGGTGTTTTGGGCACCGACTTACTTGGTACTCTTCTGAGAATATGAATGGGGTTTTAACGCCTCCATCCACAGGCTCAACTGTAAGGTGGGGTAACTTATCATACTGCCCACCATATCCATCAGGGTACGATTGATTCTTTTAGTTACTCTGTTCTACTGAGGTTCGCCCGATGTAGAATACTGGGCTACTATGTCATTCTTTTAGGGTATGCCGACCGTAGTACTCCCCCACGATCAGACCTGACTATCTTTCTCTTTAAATATCTTAAATTTATCCAATGCTTCTGTTCTTTCTTTAATTGGATAAATATAGCCATAATAGGAGTAATCATCTATGGATGTTATAAACGAATCATAACCATCCACACTCTTTACAGGAAAATGACCACAGATGTCTATGTGAATTATCTATTAAATTCCTGCGTTTCGTTTGTCATCTTTCTTAATCTTCTTTACATACTTTTCTTTTATGCATTCTCTGTATTGTTCTAAATCTGAGAGCTCTAATGAAGGAAGAATATCATTCTTAACTTATCTTTCTATTCTCCCCCTCGAAATATGACCTAAGCGACAATTCCATAATTTCGACAACGCATCGTGAGCTCTCTTATGCCACCACTTCTAGATTAACAATCTGTCACCAGCTGCTTCATCAGCTGAGTGGCATATATCTTTGAAAAGCCAATGAACTGACTCTTTATATGTCTTTGAAGAGCCAGTGAACTGACTCTTTATTCTACCGAGGTACTCGGTGACCGTATCATATTCTGGGATTGAGCCCATAATTATAGGTTCAATCATGTTCTTTATCACAGCCAAACATTTCTTGTTGGCAGTGACCCACTTCCTATATTCAAAAGGCATAGGACATCTTTTGGAATTCAAAATCCCTTTCTTTAGTTGCCCAAGTGGCATCATTCTCTTTTGTCTCCCTCACTAGTGCCACAACCTCAGTGGAACACAGTGAGGTGACTACCCAATCCACCTTAGACAAGATGAAAATCAGGTCAAAACTTTTCTTAACATAAAATTAACACCATTTACATGTCTTGATTCCAACGTTGGTCAAAATCAAAACATACAACTATTCTTATACACTAATTCTACATCACCGTTGGACAGAAATAGAATTAATGCATAAATCTTTAACTTTTACAACTATTCTTACACACTAATTCTACATCACCGTTGGGCAGAAATAGAATTAATGCATAAATCATTAACTTTTACAACTATTTTCATACACTAATTCTACATCACCGTTGGGCAGAAATAGGATTAATACATAAATCATTAAAATTATCAACTTTTCTTATACACTAATTCTACATCACCGTTGGACAGAAGTAGAATTAATGCATAAATTATTAAAATTATGATATTGTTATTAACAACGTTGGTCAGAAAATAACAACATCATAATCATGTCAAATCTCTTTTTCTCCAATTAAATACCACATTGGTTCAAAGTAATTGGAGAATCTAGCAGCGGAAAAAATCTCTTTTTCTCCAATTAAATACCACATTGGTTCAAAATAACTGGAGTATAAACAACTTTTCTTTGGCTGTGGAAAAACTCTCATTTTCTTGAATTTTACCCACAGGGAAAATTGATTTTCCTATTTCCTTTAATCAATTTCCAGGAAATAAACATTTTCTGGAAAAACTTTTCTTTTCTCCAGTTAAATATCATGTCGGTTCAAAATCACTAGAGAATGTACTTTTCTTTCGCAGCGGAAAACGTATACTCAATTTCTTGAATTTTACCCACAGGATAAAATACCTTTTCATATTTTCTTTAAGCCTTTTATCCATTTTCCCGGAAATGAAACCTTTACTGGAAAATGAAAAAACGAAAAAAAAATATGACTCAAAAGTTTCACTGTTCTTTCGGCCCGGCCGCCAAAATAGCCCGGCCCAACTGCTTTGACGCGAGCACTGTGCCCGACCCAACTCCTTTGACGCGAGTACTGTAGCTCCCAGGCCGCAACCTGGGCCTGGGCTGCCAAAGCTACGCGGCCGCGCGCGCCCCCGTGGGCCGATCGCTGGCCCGTGCAATCTCGGCCGTCCGATGGAGATCGACGGCTGCGCGTCGATTTCGCGCGAACAAAACCACGGCCGCGTCCTCCGACCGGAAACCCTAGGCCATTCGCACTCTCTGCTTCTCTCTCTTCTTTCTCTCTCAGCGCCGCTCTCTCCTCTCTCTTCCTCGCTCTCTCTTCTCAGCCGAGCACAACCGAGCCAGCGACGAGAGCAAGTGGTGGAGCGAGGCGGGCATCCATGGCACCGCCGCTGGCCCCCTCACCGGCGTGCGCGCTCCCCAGCGGGTGAGCGCGCCGCCGTCGAGCGGCCTGGCCGCGGTGACCCCTTGGTCGAGCCCGGCGAAAAATTTTCCCGGCTCGGTCTTCTCCCTCGCCGGCGAAACAGATTCGCTCGGTTCACGGCGAGGTCTCTTTTCCTTTTCTTTTTCCCTTTCAGATTTGATTTGTATCTTCTTTCTTCTCTTTTTGCTTGTTCACCCGAAAGGAGATCTAGAGTTAGGGTTCGGTTGAACCCGAACCGTGTTTTCTTTTGTTTGATTCGAGATCGAGATGCTAGGGTTCCTTTTCTTTCTTCTCGGATTGAACCGATTAGTGATGGGGATTCTTTCTAGGGTTAGGGTTTGTGTGCCGACCCTGTTCTTTTTCTCTTCTTTGGATTTTCTTTCTTTTCTTTGATTTCTTTTCTCTTTTGGAGTTCATCCGAATGGCTTTCCCCTTTTCCTTTCTCCATGCGAGTTAGGGTTAGGTTCGGTTGAACCCGGATTCTTTCCCCTTCTTCCCCCTTCCCCTTTTTCTTTTGGGATTAACCCGATTTGGGATTGGGGTTAAAATTAGGGTTAGGTCTTAGGGTTCGGCCAAAACTGAACCCATCCTTCTTCATTCTTTAGATCCGAACTGGATCTGTTCGGTTCTTTACTTTTGCCGTGCGCCGTCGAACGGTGCGGCTCCTTTCCCCCACGCGCGGTGGCGGTGATGACCAGTAGACCGTGAGCCGGTCTCTCTTTCTTTTGCTTTTACCCGGTTAGGGTTAGGGATACACAGAGGCAACCCGCTCTGGTACCATTGTTAGGATCGATGTGTGTACCTCTGTGACCGTAGGATCGGGTAAGCTCCTCTTCTTTCTCTGTTGCAGCGCATCAGCAGTGTTGACGCCGATGCCGCGGTGTAGTAGGAGTCGTCCAGCACGGTGGTGACGATCACCAGTGGCCCGGTGTAGATCCAGTGGCACTGTGGTGACCCTGCATAGGTGCGACGGCGGTGGTTGGGGCACATCCCGTCGCTGGCAGCACGGTCTTTAGATCGGTTTAGGGTTACTGTAGGTAGGTGTGGCGGCTCACGGTCAACCTCGTGAAACGAGCCCTGGTCCCCACCTTCTCTATTTGTATGTGCTGTGCGATAGGGGCCCACCAACCAGTTAGGGTTGGGCTCCCCCGATCAGGGAGCAGAGGCAAGGGCCCAATAGGCCGTTGGGCCTATTGGTAGAGATCAACTAACAGTAAGATGTCTCTTTTCAAGGTTAGTTATAAGATTAAATTTTCTATAAGTCTTGCTCTTGAGTTGGGAATTTGTGATCCTATGCAAGATTGGTGTGGTTGCTGCATCTGCTTTCATTCACAGTAGATTAAGATTGCTACTGATTTGGTGCGTTCTCTCCAGGTACACAAAGATTAGTTCACGGAAAATGTGCGGATCCTTATTCCATCAGTCGCACTATCGTAGCTGTCAATGACTTCTCGACCCAGCCGGCGTTGAGGGGTTTATAGGAGTATAAATTGATGTTAAGTGCACCTCGATCTAAGATTTTGAGTTTTTTTTTTCTGTTTTGGAGCAAGTTCAGGACTGACTCCTTCGAAGTTCATTGTCTCCATGTATACTTCCTCTGTAGATATGTAGACATATTTTTTCTTTAAACAAGCAGGTAACCCCGCGCGTTGCGCGGGTAATAGTGGGGAAAAAAAAGTTGCATTGCTAAAAAAAAAATCATACTGTTCCTTAATGGATGGAGCACTGTTCATAGTAACCCGTACTGTTCGTACTAACCGTACTGTTCATAAAAACCCGTTACTGTTCAAAGAAAAAACCACATCACGTTTACTGTGCTGGTAACAGTGTTATGTGAGAGGGACGGAAGTTGCCGGCTTGGACGCTCTTTATATATATGTATAGATCTCACCCCCTATACTGACCTTTGAGACTGTATACAATGACCCTTTCAAGCGATGCCTGATGTAAAATTCTTCAAAGATATCTGATGACATTTTTGCTTTAATTTATTTTTGATTGTGCAAGAATCTTAGTGTTTACATATAAAGGTATTTTCTTAGTTTTGTTCTTTATAAGACGAGAAAATTATTGTTATAAATTTGGCTAAATACTTTGGTACTTATAAATTTTGTTAAACAGGCAGGCAGGCAGGGCGCCCGAAGGGCGCCTAATATTCTAGTTTCCTCTAAATTTCTTTGATGCTTGAGGCGTACTAAAGCCAAGTGCCCAAGCCTCCTTTTTTTTACATCCATGAGTAGAGGTTGATTTGGAGGTATCTTTCTTTCTGCAATTGAGAGAGAAAAACCCATAATCGGTTCAATGAAGATCTAGGGATGGCATGCAAGATAATGCTTAAAATCTATTTTGATTGCTAACACCATGATTAAAATCTTCAGTAAACTGGCCTAAGTCTTCATGAAGGCGTTCAATATGGCTCTGTATCTGTACAGTAATGCTCAAAGTGCTTACAATTAGATATCCACACAAGCAGATGACACCGAATAAAATGGCGAGATTGTAAAAATTGGACTCTCATTTTTAGGTTGATCCGCATTCACCAAAATCGTTTTATTTCTACACGGGGTATAACAGCTGTTAGGCTTATGCACATCTAATCTTAGATATATGGTGGCATATCAAACAATATGATCAGTCTCTTTATATTCAAATTTAATTTCATCTTGCTGATCATTTTCTATTAGTTTTCAGTTTGTACTCATATTTGAATCTGTTGAGCTTATAATACAGAACATATTGGTAAGCACAATGATTTAACCCTAAAAATTTTGTTTAGATTTGAATGTGCTGTTGGAGCTCATTGGAGAATAAAAACAAAACAGGAACTAAGATAAGTACCAAATATGAAATATCAACTACCAAATATGTAATAATTTGTGTATTGTTGAAAACAACCCATATCAAAAGCTCCTTAAGCCATTGGATGAAAGGAAACAACAAGAAGGTACCAGTACCAAGTTATACGCTTGGTGTGCCATCAAGACTTTCTAAGTGCAGAGGCAAGTATTGTCCCAGCTAGCTTCAGTGTGCTTCGTACTCTTGTTTTGACCTGTGATGATGATGGGACGATACTCCCAGGAGATACTTTATCTGTTCTTTGGTCTGACTCATAATGACTTTAACACAAAATCACATAGGCAAAAATAGCATTCTACAGTTCAAGAAAATACAAGTTAGAATCAACTGACAGGGAAAGCAAACTTCCAGGCCTGTTACCTAGGTTCGACACTTGCTAAACCAATCCAGCTGAAAAAACAATCAGCTGTAAAACAGAGTATAAGTCTATCACAATTTGTGAGGAATCATGATCGCTACAGCTAGAGGTGGTCCTTTGTCAAACCATTCAACATGACATAAGTGTGGTTATAATGCAAAAATAGTGTGTTCTAATCACACGATCATATTAATAGAACTTGTTTTACATTTTTCGCCAACATAAGGAAACTAAAGCGCATAAATCATTATTATATGTAAAGGTACTTGTGCATATGCATTTCTCAAGGTAAGTTCTGCATATTATAATAAATGAAGAAATTTTGGTTAGAGTAACATATGCAAACATATTTTTCACAGGCAGAGGATAAAATTATGAATGTAACAAAATTAATTTCACATTATTTCGATTTACAATTATTTTCCTACGATTTTCACAAGTTTCTGCATGGGTTAGTACAAATGTGCCAGTTCTATTAGCTTGTTCTGTTCGTCTTTTGGCCGTAACAGCGAACACACAGAGAGAATGAAGGAGGAAACCTGCCGTAGATCGACATCAAGAAGCAATGAAAGGGGTGCCTAACCACTCGCCGGTCGTCTCAAGCCAAGGAGCGGGACCGGATGGCGGCGCTCCAGGTGCGACTCGGCGCGCTTTCCGCCGCCGCCGCCGCCGATGCGTTCTCGGTTGGGGGAGCACGGGTTGCTGCTTGCGGACCTCAGCCCCGCAAGGCCGCATGGGAGGAGCGCGTGGCGCTGCTGTAGGGCCTCGCTGCGACGTACTCTTGCATCTGACGCCCTTCTCGCGTGCGTTGGGGTTGCGGGAGGCGGACGCCGAGCATAGGCGAGGGCGCCGGGAGATGTGAGTCTGGAGCAGCGGCGGAGAGGAAACGAGGCCATGTCGAGGCCCGAGACCAGAAGTCAGCGGTGGGAAACGCGAAGCGTCGCGTCGAGACTTGAGAGGCTCGAGAGTTCGAGACCGCCCGCTCATGTGCCTGGTTCTGACCGTAGACGGAAGATCCGACGGTGAAGAAATAGAGGCGACGTGGCCCACTCTCTTGCTGCGACGTGGCCCAATCTCTTGCCCGAGCCCTATGGTGCAGATTTCGTTAGGTAGAGATGCCAGTGCCACGTGATCGATGATTTTTTTTAAAAAAAATGTAGCAAAAACATACGAGTACATCAGGTTATAAAATTGATATCAAATTTGGGCAAACTTAATATGCTTTGACTCTTAAAAGAGTTCAAATAACTTATATTTTGCGACGGATGGAGTACATATTTAGGTAAAAACAAAGTTTGTAAGCCTTATTTTTTATCTACCACAGTGACGGATCGGCGGAAAGATGCCACGTATGGACACGCAAACTCTTAGCCCCACTACCCCAGATCTGAACATCACTGCCGATTTAAAAACCCACTTCACTACCTGATTTTGAACCGACAGTGGCATACCGACAGTGATGTTGGGTTGACATCACTGTCGGTCCTTAAAAACCGACACTGATCTACATGAAACAGTGTCAGTTGCTGGATCCACCCGGCAATGTCTAGTTGAATAACACTGCCGGTTTGTAGTTCCAACCGACAGTGACGGTTGCTTCAAGAGTGTCGGTTCTTGGCTCAAGCCAGCAGTGTTGAGCAAGCCTACACTGTCGGTTCATGGATCAAACCGGCAGTGTTGTCGTAAATATCAGTGTCGGTTGGTGGATCGAACCGGCAGTGTCGTTGTAAATATCAGTGTCGGTTCATGGATCAAACCGGCAGTGTTGTAGTAAATATCAGTGTCGGTTCTTGGCTCAAGCCAGCAGTGTTGAGGAAGCATACACTGTCGGTTGATGGATCAAACCGGCAGTGTTGTCCTAATCATCCGTGTCGGTTCATGGTTCAATCTGGTAGTGTTGGGCAAGCCAACACTGTCGGTTTGTTTCTAACCGGCAGTGATGGTTACGACAACACTGCCGGTTTGTTGCTAACCGACGGTGATGGCCCGTTCGTATATTATTGTTTTATAATTTATTTTAATTTATATTTTTTTATGGGATCGGGTTTCGCTTTATATACGCTACGTAGACGATAGGTCTATCAATATTAAACATTATAAATGTTACGGTTACAATTCAAATGTTCTTATCCAGATCTCGATCCCTCAAAATAAAAAAGAAATATTCTTGGACTTCTTATAATAATCTGGCGAGCCGCTCTGGGTCATACTGGTCCTTGTACTTCATGGATTGTGCAATGAAAAATACTCTATCTTTTTTCAATACCTCGGCTAAGATGAATTTTGTCAGCTCCGATTGTAGTGCGACGATCTCCATCTCTAGCAGCCTTTCGTGCTTAAATTCCTTGCACTGTAGCGAAGCATTACCCACATTAACAGACATAAATGAAATGGGGATTATACACACCAACTTATCGGCTTCTTCCGATTTCTCGTCGATGTAGCGAAGCATTGCCCACGTTACATAAAACCCGCATTCATTGTTTCCCGCCGGCTGTGATAGGTACTTCCCCTCTATTTCGACAACCTTGAATGGGACTGGCTTTCCACCTATATGACTTCTTCGGACACTGAGCAACATTAAAAGGAGAAACATTAGAAAGCGGGTATATGTGATTAGAAAATAATATGTTATTAGGATCGCTTACTAATTCAGCACTGACACCAGTGCATCCAGATGATAAAATGGTTTTTTCTTCAAGTCCCACACCTCGAGCAGATTTTTGACAAGATTAACACAAATCAAGATGAAATGGTTGCTGCAATCACAGAATCCTAATTATCGAATAATCTTAACGAAAAAAGAAGCATAAAATTAAAAGCCGAGAACATATACTCGCAGTTGTAGGCTAGAAGTATGTGGGTTTTCTTCTTCATCGTGAATTCGTCAAAAACAGTAATCAATCTCTGTTTTAGGTCTTCCACATCACATCCATAGAGGCCTAGACATGTCCTCTCATTGACTCGCATGGGGTCCAAGAAGCCTATGTAATTCCATTTGCTTTTTAGAATACAAAATTTTGCTATACACCTACATAAAATTATGGGAAGTTCTCAAAAGTTAACAATTTGTATCTCAAGAGAGTAGTTAATTGTAATATCGTGCGTGTAGGTTACTTACATAGTCCACAGCGTCAACAGTTGAACATCGAGATCGCGTTTCTGGTATAGCTGGAACAAGCACTCCCACTCGACATTGAACTTCTCTTCTTAAGGATAATTGAAAACATGTGGCGAACGGATAATAACCTCAAAACCAAAGCTGTCTGTCTTTGTTGCTTGAGCCATGTAATATTCATGTAAATGGCGCATATATGTTGTCAGATTTTTATACTCATGATCGGGAACCAAAAAATTGCCCCTTACATACTTCATTGCTGGTGTTGTCGTCCCTTGTACATCATAATAGATGGTCGCGGCCTCTTCCATGGTTAATCCTGGATTGTCTTCGATGTACTTCTGTATGTTCTTTAAATCTTTATTGTGTATTTCTTCGTCTCTTGTTGTAGCGTATTTATTCTGTGTTTGCCTTTTGAATTCGGACTTCAACATAAACGAAGGCAGTGAGGCACAGAGATTGAAGAAACTAATACAATTTTCCTTCTTGATGTGTGCTGTAAATTTTTCTTTCATCAAGGAGGTAACGCTGCCACTGAACGGCCTTTTTCTTTTCTGTTGGTCCACTTTGGGAGCATTAGCGACCGAATCTAAGGACCTTTTCTGCGACTGCGAGGATGTCCTTGATCTTGTTTTAGGCTGAGGTGGAGGAGGATGATGACGAGAATCCTGTTTTCTCGACGCTGATAAAGATGGACTCGGATGAGGAGGAGGAGGAGGAGTCTCTTTTCTCGGGGCTGATGAAGATGGAGTCGGACGAGGAGGAATAGAAGGAGACCTCTGTCTTCTCGGGGGTGATGGCTCCGGATGAGGAGGGGAGTGATCTCTGTTGGGAGATGGTGAGTTATCATCACGGGTGGGTGAAGACTCACAGTCGTCCTCATCATCAGAGGACAATTGGTGGTCAAGCTTAATGAAGCGCTTGCGCCAGGCCACTTGAGAGCCCTTGTTATGACCAAGTTTCGGCCTGTCTTCCGCTACGGGGTACTCAATGGGTATCTTGTTATACTTCTTATCAAGTATTCTATCAATGGTAACGCGAGCGTACCCCAGTGGAATTGGGTGGCCATTAATTGTCCTGTCTCCCATAGGCCAAGCCTGGCCGAGCGCCACCTTGTCCTTTGTCCATTCCTGACGGATGTACAACCTGACATTGACGGGTTCAGTGATGTCATCCACCGGATGAGGCACATTCGCCTCTTCTTCATCGAGCAGGGTCGATCCGCAGCTGCTGTGACCCCTAAACTGTGGGCTAAAGGCAGTAGGAGTAGGGATTTGTGGTACTGCTGACTCCTTGGATAGCATAATTTGCTCGACTCGCGCTTCAACGGTCGCCTCAATCCGTGCTTCCATTCTGTCTTCCATCTCTTTTAGTCTCCTCAAATACTCTGCCTCATGTTCTTCTCTACCCCTCGAGCGGCTTCGGTAAGTGTTAGATTCTTGGGGGAATGCTAGTTTCCAAGGAACAACACCGGTTCCTCTAGTGCGACCAGGGTGCTCCTTAGATCTGAGTGCTTGGGTGAGCACGTCTTTCTCCCTATTAGAAGTGCGAGTCCCTTGCCTCACCTCCTCAGTTACCTGGGAGATCCTCTAGATGAGTTCGCTCATGGGTAGATTTGAGGAGCTAAAGCTCCCGTCCTCGGCGTGCCGTACATTCCTTCCCATACAGTATATTACCGATCTGAGCTCCCAATCGGCGGTCTCAACCTGAACGCCTTCCTCAGCAAGGCGATCCATTTTTTGAAGTTCTGCTTCAAATTCTAGCATCTTTTTGGTGTAGCCACGAGAGCCGAGATGATGAGGATTCGTCGCTTTCTGTGAATTCTCCTTATTCTTCCTGCTCAGTTCTAAGTACTCCTCGGATAACCTGTATTCCTTGAAAGCCTGCCAGAAGTCCTTCTGCTTGCTAAACTGTCCACCATCGAAATCTGGCTCTTTATTTTGGAGAACAAAATTCTTGTACAATGTCCCCTTGAAATTCTTGAAGCATGTTCTCATGATTTCTTTTGCTTTTTTCTTGACTAACTCCCTGTCATACTCGGCTGGGAAAGTGAAATACTCTAGGATCTTGACATCCCATATGTAATCCTTCTCGCTTTCAGGAACCCTCCACCGATCATCATCTTTCCCAATCCACTTCCTGTACTTAATCGGGATGAAGTCCCTAACAAGTAACCCGAGGATAGTCTTGTATTTGGTCAAAGCTATAGGCAGTGAGAGTGGATCCCCGAATTCATCGAACTCAGTAATGTGCCAGTGTGTATTCCTACCAACAGGAATCTTTGACACGCCTCGCTTGGATCTGGCCTTCCTGCTACCCGAACCCTCTGGCTCCTCGGTCGGCGGAGGCTCCTTCTAGAGACACCAAGTAAGGTATGACCCTCTCAATTGATTAGCGTGTGTGGCTACATAGTGACATGATACCAAAGTTACCTGGCCATCTTAGTCATTTTGACCCAGATCGAGCAGGCCGGACGGGGTCCATGGCTGCTCGTTCTCACCGACCTAATTGACACCATCACCGTTTGTCAGATCATGCGGCTCTCCCGTCCCAGCGATATCAGCTGCTTCTTGTTGCCGATCAGTTCTTTGGCGACGGGGTAACAGGCGACGATGAGTCATGGCTGTGACACGATCGTGGTTAGTTTTGGCCGTGGACAACTACTAATAGCATATGTTCATATATATATATATATAGAACATATGTTCACCTAATCTAATAATATATGTTCATATATGAACATATTAACATATATATATATATATATATATATATATATATATATATATATATATATATATATATATATATATATATATATATATATATATATATATATATATATATGTGTGTGTGTGTGTGTGTGTGTGTTCATATATGAACATATGAACACATATATATATACATATTATATATATATAATATGTTTAATGCAAAGTCTAATAATAAGTCCACATACAACAAAGTCAAATAATAGCATATGTTCACCTAGAACAAATTCATTGTTTGATTGACCACATACAATAAAGTCCACCTACTCTTCTACGAAACTAAGCCTACATCAACTTCCAAATAAGAAAAGCGATGACCATAGCCATAAATAAAAGCATGACATCTTTCCAAGACCAAGGAGCAATTCTCCTAATCTTCACATCTCCGGCGGATGGCTTCTCTTCGATCTCCAGTGCTAGCGGATGGCCATGGTTTGCATTCATTGGACCATAGTAGGCCGGTTGCCCATGGTTTGCAAGGTAGGCCGTATGACTATAGTAGGCCCTCAAAGCTTCATCTTCTGTGTTGTATTTTTTGTGCAAATTACCAGGGTAGCGATTGACTTGAGCATAGCAATCTTCCCAGGTTCGATAAATCCCAGGCATGTGACCAACATGCACTACATACCATGCCATGGTTGCCTATACATTTAAGTAAATTAGGTTGTCATTAACACATGATTCTTATACAATTTAATATATTTATGAATAACACACGACCATTGCATAGATAGGAGTGCTTGAAAAATAGCTATTCATGTGCCTTAGTAATAGTTGTTAGATGTAGGAAAGATATAAAGAATATTTTTATTCGTTAAAAACTAAATGATGATTTAGAGAGCCAGTTTAATACTTTTGGATATACTCCTAGAGATGTCTAAGAGTCTTTAGTCTCACTATAAATCCCACAATCATCGACACGAGGTTCTTTCACAAGTATCAGTGCAGGTAAGCATCTTTCCAAATTAGTGATACTTTGATCTAAAACTTACATGGTTGGTAGGGGCAAATATGCATCTCATACTATCCCAGGAAAGTGACATGCAAAAACTCATAATAAGATAGGATTGTTGGAAAATATTCCTAGTTTAATGCACAAGGCTACATAACTATGTATTACTTGTAATCTTACATAAGTTAATAATTATGCATCTTTATGCTAATAGCATGGAGAAGATGGTTTCACAGAGAAAACATAAGTTTGTTTCACAGAGAAAATGCAAGTACTCCGAAAACAAACTACCATTAACGTTCAAAGAGCAATTTCTATCAAGTATAACGAGTCCCTGCTATATTTATCCTGGTAACCAAAAATAAAATTACGCTTTTGTTCTTATCAGTATACTGATGAATAGAGCTGAGCAACGTGCTACTAAGTAACAATGTACTACTTACTAGCAATGCGTCTAGAAACACAAAGAAACAGATAGCACACACTGTGTGGCAAACCTAGGTTCTAGCATTCACAGCTGCATGATCAAACCGTATGACAGCACACACTGCATGATCAAACTGATTCAAGTAAGCACTTGTGGGATATTTCATCAGACACGTAGCGGGCAGTGAGCCACGCACTCACCGTGGGGGTGGGAAAGCAGCTGTCTGCGCGCTCCTGAAGGCCTCGGCGGTGCTCCGGACGGCGCGGTGCTCCGGCTTGGCACGGACGGCGTGGTGCTCCGGCTTGGGACGGTGCTTCGACGTGGGGCGATGCTCTGGCATGGGGCGGTGGACGGCGTGGGGCGATGCTCTGGCGCGGGGTGGTGCTCCGGTGGCGCGAGGGGAGGGGTTGGCGTGGGTTGAAATGAATTGGGATAATTTCAACCCGCGCCACTTTTATAGCAGTAGCTCATCACTGCCGGTTCTTCTTGTAAACCGACAGTGATGGGAACATCACTGCCGGGTCACTCCCCAAACCGACAGTGATGTTCTGTAGCAGTTAGGTGTTAAGTTAGGTATTAAGTAGGATAAGTTTTTGTTTTCTTTCGAACTCCTTCTACTGGCGCAACGGTTAGGACCCCTCAACTTAGCCCCCGAGACCCGTGTTCGAGTCCCAGGCAGCCCAATTTTTTTGGTTTAATTTTATAATTTATTAAGTGGTCTAAAGGTCAAAAATATAAAATAAATGTGTTGCATCCCTGAATCGAACCGAAGCCTACAAGTTCTAGAGCAGCGGACAAACCATTGAGCTATCGCCTGATTTCCGAATGTTTGAAGGATTTTATTCCTTTAGTGATTATCTGTCCCTGCTTTGCGCGTAGGCCCCTTCAACTCCCCGGCCATGCTGGTCGCGTTGTTCCCATGAAGAGCCGCTGTTTTAATTACCAAACACTGGTCCATTGGTTGCTCGCGCCGGTTCCTAAACGCAGGCGCGCTCCCAATGCAGGCGCAATGGCGGTTCAATGGCGTTTCCCAACGTAGGTGCGCTCCGTTTCTGAGGGGAGAGCCCTTCAGTTCCCCATAAAGAGACACCGCATTTACACGTCCATTGGCTGCTCGTGTCGGTTCCCAAACGCAGGCACGCTCAACGCAGGTGCAATGGCGGTTCAATGCCGTTTCCCAACGCAGGCGCGTGCTCCGTTTTCGAGGGAGTGTGAGTTATTGCACCATGATCAGTTCCACACTGACACGCCTATATAAGCCAGGCCCCCATGCACACAGTCGGCTGCCACACCACCGCACGTCAAGAAAGCCAAGCACCGCCCTTCCCACGCACACCTCGCCCCGGCCCTCGATGTACCCGCCACCACGCACAATGGCTCGCCACTTGAAGACAACATGGGCAAAGCTCAACCTGTCGTCCTCACGTCGCCCCCTGACTCCACCGACGCCGTCGTCTGAATCGGACCTCGAGGTGAACCTCGAGGACGATCCGGACCAGGAGACCGCATCGGAGGAGGAACCGGAACCTCTTCCGGTGGAGGAGATCGTCTTCAATTCGTTGGAGACGGCTCGAAAGGAGGAGGAGGACCGGCACCTCCGTGCCATCACACAGAAGGAGACCGATGACTTCATCCTAAAGCGCGTCGTCGAGATCTCCAAGGAGGATGAGCCCGCCGCAAGGAGGAGGAGCGCCGCTGCCAGGAGGAGACCGAGCGGCGTTCTCGCGATGGACGCGGAACGGCGGCGCCGGCGCAGGGCTAAGCGAAAGAAGCGTGAAGAGGAGCACCACCGTCGGTAGCCGGGGGACGACGCATGCGACAGCACCGGCAGTAATTAGTAGCACTAGTGATTAATCAATGCCTTTATATAGGGGGATGTAATAATTTACTGGTGCTGAAAAAAACCATGTCGTCTAATCCTTTGTTTGATCATCATCACCTGAATTGGGTTGATACTTTGCATTGCATGACCTCTCATTTTATTTGCTTACATATTGGATGTTGCATTTTGTATGACCTCGTTTTGCTCTTCTAGATAATACTGTGTTGCAGCATGTATGTCATCTGTCACATCACTGCCGGGCCATTCTTTAAACCGGCAGTGATTTCCGTGTAGTGGTTACAGAATAAGTAACTTATCTTTTCCACTTATTTCGAATACCTCCTACTGGCTCAACGGTTAAGACCCCACAACTTAGCCCCCGATACCCATGTTCGAATCCAGGGCGGCCCAATTTTTTTGTTTAATTTTATAATTTATTAAGCGATCTAAAGGTCAAAAAGATAAAATAAATAAACCATGGCACACATGATATACTAGCGCAGCGGTTAAGTGTCTAAACTCTGTGGGCTGAGACCCGAGCTCAAACCCGAGGGCTGACATAATTTTTTTTAATTTTTTATATATCACTATTGGTTTTCAAAATAAACCGACAGTGATAACTTGCATCACTGTCGGTTTTCTCTCATCACTGTCGGTTTCTTGAAACCGACAGTGATGTTTATATATATTAAAAAATTTCTTTCATATACTGAATAAATAGAAGCATATGTATTCATATGTCGAAATGGCTTGAATTTTTTTGGCAAGCGTGTACACCCAAATTAAGATCCCACACAGGATCTTAGGTTTTTCTAATTATTTTTTTATTAATTATATTTTTCTGTGTGCTGAATGAGATAAAAGAGGGTGAATTTTATCTTGGACCCAATAGATTTTTTCATCCACCTTCATAAAATTCTTATTCCTAGGGCACATTAGAGCCTGTGTAAAAGTTTGGCACCATTCTGGATCTTTTCGTGGGTAGACTCGGTTTAACCTATAATTAAACGGTCTCGTCGCGCGAAAATTTAATTAAACCTCAGAAAGTAGCAAACCTTCTCTAAAAAATCCCAAACTTGGTGTTTTCTTCACACGTGGCATGTGCAAGCCTAAGAAAAAGTTTGAGACCAATATGACACCGGAATGCCCATTAACCACAGAAACCTTGATAACCTATGTGTATAGTCATGGTTCGATGAAAGGACACATATACCTCTGTGAAGCATGTATACTCTGCCTATGTCGACATGGCTTGAAATTTTTTTGGCAAGCATGTACACCCAAATTAAGACCCCACACAAGATCTTAGGTTTTTCTGTTCATTTTTAATTTATTATATTTTTCTCTGTGCCAAATGATACAAAAGAGGGTGAATTTCATCTTGGACCCTATAGATTTTTTCATCCACCTCCATAAAAAATTTATCCCTAGGGCACATTAGAGCATGTGTAAAAGTTTGGCACCATTCCGGATTTTTTCGTGGGTAGACTCAGTTCAACCTATAATTAAATAGTCTCGTCGCGCGAAAATTCAATTAAACCTCAGAAAGTAGCAAACCTTCTCCGAAAAATCCCAAACTTGGTGTTTTCCTTCACACGTGGCACGTGCAAGCCTAAGAAAAAGTTTGAGACCAATACGACACCGGAATGCCTATGAACCAGAGAAACCTTGATAACCTATGTGTATAATCATGGTTCGATGAAATAGCACGTGCTGTGAAGCATGTATACTCCGCCTATGTCGACATAGCTTAAATTTTTTTTGGCAAGCATGTACACCCAAATTAAGACCCTACACAGGATCTTAGGTTTTTCTGTTCATTTTTTTATTTATTATATTTTTCTCTGTGCCAAATGATACAAAAGAGGGTGAATTTCATCTTGGACCCAATAGATTTTTTTCATCTACCTCCACAAAATTCTTATCCCGAGGGCACATTAGAGCCTGTGTAAAAGTTTAGCACCATTCCGAATCTTTTCGTGGGTAGACTCAGTTCAACCTATAATTAAATAGTGTCGTCGCGCGGAAATTCAATTAAACCTTAAAAAGTAGCAAACCATCTCTGAAAAATCCCAAACTTTATGTTTCCTTCACACGTGGCACATGCAAGCCTGAGAATAAGTTTGAGACAAATACGACACCGGAATGTTACACGAATTACTTGTATGACAATAATTAAACACACAAAGCCGTACATATTAAAATTAGAACCCAATTAAACTACGACCTTAAAAACCTAGCTAAATAAACATTAATTACTATCAGAATCACTGTCGGGATCGATCGGGCCACGCACACTAACATGCCTCTGTAGCCATATATGGTAATTGATGTCACGGATTATGTATCCGCTTGTATCGATGAAGTCCAATGTCCGTATGAGTGCACTCTCTCGTGCCTCACAATATCGAAAGAATGGTTGGCCATAGATGTAACCTACTGAACGACCACTGCCCCTATTAGTAATCCTTATGCAGTACTGGCGTCCATCTATAGTGAGCTGGTCGAGGTTTCCATTGCAGAAGTCCCAATCGTAACCGAGTTGCTCCGTAGCTTGGTCTAGAAAGGTCCACAAGCCACATGCAGCATAGGTAAGGTCCTGTAGCGCAATCTGCATGCAGAGAAAAAGGAAAAAATTATAGAATGTTATTACAATAATAAACAACAAATAACCACGACTTAGGTATAAGTGACCATTTTACCACATCCGCATGGTTGTAGCTTGCAAACTATTCGCTTGCTTGCGGGACGAGGATATCACCAGCATTCAAAGCAAGTGCCTTGAAGTGCGAGAAATAAGACACATCATAGCAAATACGTCGAAGTGCCTCTAAATAGATGCGCACGACAGTTAATTGGGCGCTTATCACGTCCGGGCTCTGTATTCCGGTCCCGTGGATATGGTTCCGATGATTTGAACCCCTCACAGGGATGAAAAAACTGAGTTCACACGTCCATAGCCGACCAATTGCATTAGATGCCGTGTTCTCGACGATGTCTGAGATAAAAAACTAGCTAAGTGCTGTTCGCAGCCAATCTATTGGGGATATAGTCTGCGACATATATGCATGCAACAATGATATTAAACTAATTATAGTTATTTGTTAGCATCAAAAAAATAAAAGATGTTGAAAAATATTTCATACAATAGCTAGAACAGGGAACCGTGGAATGGCCACATTAGGAGCGAATGGCTCATCGCCAGGGTGAAAACCTAGTTCTTGTGGTGGGGGAGGTCCGTTGTTCATACCACCTGATTGATAAAATGCAAAAAAATATGAACATAAAATATATGCACAAAAAATTCTTCCAAGTAAAATATGGCAACATAATTAAATATAGATCGAATGCAAGGAATAAGAATATATATAAATGTAGAATGCAAAGAAACATGAATATAAATATAGATCAAATGAATATAGATAGAATATTGGAGAAGACAATATATCAATACCATTGAAAAATGCAGGAGCCATGACCAAATCACGTAGAGAGAGAGTGGATGTCTTGAGGAGTGAGAGTGAAAAGTGAGAAATGAGACTGAGAGAGTTCGTGGGTGGGTGGGATCGATGTATGTGGCCGACAGTTTGTTTTATATATGGGGTATGGACATCACTGCCGGTTTTTAAATAGAACCGACAGTGAAGGTGGATATCACTGCCGGTTTTTAAATAGAACTGACAGTGAAGGTGACTATCACTGCCGGTTTCTACATAGAACCAACAGTGAATGTGCATATATGTAAAGGATATATTTATTTAGATACTACAGTGAAAAATTTTTAACAACAATGATATATTTATTTAGATAGTAATGAAATACATCAAAAAATAACAAAAAAATAAAAATAAGTTGCATATACGATAACAAAGACCTTACACTAAAATTCCATATATGATAACAAAGATCTATTTGCGTACAGGTCAATGTTACCATCAATGTGTATCAACACATTATAATTTGACCACCTCGGTAGCATTCTTCTAGCACCAACTAGGGTCAAACAATAGCACCGAGGTGGTCTACGAGCTATACCGGTTGGAGATGACAAGGTGGCATCGATGAATCCATGCCTCTGCTGTACATGGCCTTTTTCTCAGTACAGTCCAGAGCACATCGGATTCAGCTCGGCACTGCACCGATGAACCAATGCCGCTCTGGGACAGGAAATTGCCCAGAGCACACCAGGTCTCTCTGGACATACAGTCCAGAGCGCACCATAGTGGATGGCTCTATGAACCTCGTGGCATCTCCAATCTTCGACGTTGCTCTATCTTCAGTAGCATTCTTCTAGTACCTCATGTGTGCACCATTTTGGTGGACTACGATGCATAACGATATCTGTGGTTTGTTGTGAGAGGAAAACATTGTATCATGGCTGATAAGGCCTGACTAAAACCAACATGCATGGAGAGGCTAGCTCCTAGCCGAGGGCCATTTTATAGGGGATAGCAGTCGTGGTACATTTTTATTTCTGAACTAAAGTTGTCGGGGTAGGTGGAAGCAGTGTTCCAATGGTTGTGGTCATGGGAGCACTGTTGGCATGTGAGGAGCATCTACACATCACTGTCGGTTTTAGTTTAAAAACCGACAGTGAATTGGGCCTTCTATGTCGGTTTGAGCAATCGACTGTAATAGAAGATATCACTGTCGGTTTTGAACCCAAAACCGGCAGTGAAGGGCCCTGCGGCCAACTTTAGGTAAAAAAATATAAAAAAACAGTGTCGGTTTGGAGCCTACCATCACAGCCTTTTGTAAAAAATATAAAAAGTTTGGCCCGCCTAGGATTTGAGCGCGGGTCTCAGAGTACAGAGTGCGTAGCCTTAACCGCTGAGCCAGAATAGGGAGTTCACTTAGTTTGCTTTTCTTTATTTATTTATTAATAGAAATAATGCAATTAGTTTATATTCTAAAATAACAAAAAATTTTGTGTCTTGATTATTTAATTCTATGATAATGAATTAATGGTATATAATTATCAAATAATAATGTTTGTGAACATCATCTTAATATTTGATTACATAGTCAATAATTAAATTGTAGAGATGCGCACAAAATATAAATTAAATATTCAGTGCGAATTACTGATACAACGTCTATATAATGATTACATAGTTAACAATAATCTAACTATCTTTAGGTGCATCAACAATGAGGGCCTCATTATGATCAATTCGTACGTAAGCAAGTTCGTCACCCTCTTGAAGGATCGGTAGGGGTACGTTCGCCCCGAATGGAGGCATTTCTTGATAGCCCCTGTAGTCTTCTTCATCCGTCACTCCATCGACATCGACAATCTTCCTTTTCCCTTCTAGGACTACTTTTAACCTTCCTTTTGTCTTGTTGTCCCTTGCATAGAAGACTTACATAACATCTCTTGCAAGGACGAAGGGGTCGTCTCTGTATGCGGTCTTAGTGAGATCAACGGTAGTGAACCCTTCACTGTCAGTGTTGATTTCCTCGAGCCAGACCCACTAGCTGCGAAAAAGAGCTGCCTTCAACGGACCGTAGGCTAGCTCCCATATCTCCTCTATGAAACCATAGTATGCCACCTACACGTTGCCGTTTTTGTCGTGAGCATCAAAACAAACACCACAATTTTGGTATGTGCTCTTTCCATCTTGCTTTTTTATATAAAATGTGAATCCATTGATCTCATACCCTTGGTACTTAAGATATGTACTCAAAGGTCCCTTGGCTAAGGCATCCAGTTGATTACCCAACTTTATTCTAAGCAAGCGACGTCGCAACCAGCTGACAAATTCCTCCTTATGTTTTTTATCCAGCCAAGCCTGTGACTTGCTTGGATATAGAGTTTGCAGCGATTGCCTGTGCTCGTCAATGTATGGCATCACACCCTCGGCTTGCTGAAGAACAACGAACTGTGCCTGTCTAAAAGAAACAAGATCGTCTACTGTAACAGATTTCTCCCCGACCGTTCCTTTGCCACGTAGTCTTCCCTCATGACGAGATTCTAGAACTCTAACCCTTTTGATGTCTAGATAATATGTGTAGAACTCAATGGCCTTCTCCGTTGACCATCCTTCAACCATGCCCCCTTCTGGCCTGAATCTGTTCCTAACATACCTCCTAAAAACTTTCATTAATCTTTCGAAAAGGAACATCTGATACAGGTACATTGGGCCAAGGGCTCTAATTTGGTCAACAAGATGAATGAGTAGATGCAATGAGATATCAAAGTAAGTCGGCGGGAAATGCATCTCAAGCCTAACGAGAGTTTTGGCTATGTCTCGCTGCAGCTGCTCTAGCGTGGACACATCAATGACCTTTTTTGAGATTGCATTGAAGAACGAGCAAAGCTTTATGATTGGGGCGTGGACCTTTGGGGGCAGGATACCACGCAGGGCAACAGGGAGCAGCTGAGTCATAATGACATGACGGTCATGGGCCTTCATAGGGTCATAGTTGAACTTGAGTTCTCTCATGTTCACTAGCCTCTTTGGGTTCGCACAGTAGCCCATCGGGACTTTGAGTTCATTGAAGAAAGAAATAAGCGCACGCTTTTCTTCCTTCTTCAATGTCCATGACGCAACCAGAAGTTCGAACTGGCCATTCTCTAGCTCCATGGGATGCAGCTCCTTCCTGATTCCCAAGTGTTGCATGTCCAGGCGTGTGGCTAGTGAATCCTTTGATGTCCCCCCGGTGTCCATCAAGGTGTTAAGAGTGTTAGCGCACACATTTTTAGTGATGTGCATGGGATCAAGACAATGGCGTACACTCAGAAATGGCCAGTAAGATAGTTTCCAGAAAACCGATTTTTTCTTCCAAACGCTCCCATCAGGCGCTGCTAGTGCATTGTCCCCCTTCCCAAGGACAACCTCCAGTTTGTTGAGTTCTCAAAGTATCGCAGGCCTGTCTCGATATTTTGGAGCTAAGCGTTTCTCAATAGTACCGTTGAAATCTTTTCTGTTCCTGCGGTAAGGGTGATCCTTAGGTAGGAACCTACGGTGTTCCATATAAACTATCTTTGAGTTATTTGACAGATTTACCGCATCGGTGTCGTCCAAGCACTCGACACATCCAGTATAGCCTTTTGTTTTCTCTCCGGACAACGAACCTCGACCTGGCAGGTCGGTGATTGTAGCGATAAGTACTCCCTTGATCGTGACATGTTCCTTTTTGTACTCGTCCCAAACATCCGGCGCACCCTTTTCAAACATCTCCACTAGTTCATCGATCACTGGTTCCAGAAACACATCGATGTCATTCCCAGGCTATCTTGGCCCTTGGATTAGTAGTGGCATCTGGATGTACGACCGCTTCATACAGACCCAAGGTGGAAGGTTGTATATACAGAGCATCACTGGCCAGGTGCTATGATTGCTTCTAACCTGGTCGAAAGGATTCATCCCATCTGTGCTCAAAGCAAACCAAAGGTGCCTTACCTCTCTACCGATGTCCTTATAGAACATAGTATTGACAGTCCTCTAGTCATGCCCATCGGCGGGGTGCCTCATCATTGTATCTTTCTTACGCTCTTCGCCATGTCAGCACAATAGCTTGGCTAACTTTGCACATGCAAATAGCCTATGCACCCAGGGAGCTATAGGGAAATACCAAACGACCTTTACGGGATCTCCTCTGGTCTTGGTACCCTCATCTGACGGCCCTTCCTTATACCGTAGAGTTTCACACTTGGGGCACTTGTCCAAGTCTTTGTATTTTTCTCCACGGTACAATATGCAATCATTGGAACACGCATGGATTTTTTCAACCTCGAGGCCGATGGGGCAGATCATTTGCTTGGCCAAGTATGTCTTTTCTGGCAACTCATTTTTTTCTGGGAGCATTTTCCTTATTATAGCTAACAACTGATCGAAGCCTTTATCGCTCAATTCGTTTGTCGATTTGAACTCTAACAGCATGATGTCGGCTTCCAGTTTACTCATTGGACAATTCCTATACAATGGTGTTTTGCCATCTTGTCTCATTTTCTCTAACTTTCTCAGTTGTCTTTCACTAAGACATCCGGTCTCTACATTACGTAGTAGCTGAGAAATGCCATCGTTATCCTCGGTGTCATCAGCTAGCATGTTCCTAAACACATTATTAACTGTGACCATTGGTTCCGTGTTGACACCGGGTTCCTCGTCAGCATCATGGATGGCTACGTCAGGCATATCCACATCATCATCGTTTTCCCGTATAACATTCACACCAACCTCACCATGCATAGTTCATATCGTATAGTTTGGCATGAACTCCCTGGTAATCATGTGTGATCGTATAGACTCAATTTGACGAAAGTTCCTATGATTCTTGCAATCTTTGCATTGGTAGAAGACAGGGTTTCCATTCCCAACATGGGCTTTGGCATAGGTGATAAACTGGCTGACGCCATGCATGTACCGCTTGTTCGTTCGAGACAGATGCATCCACTCTCGATCCATCTCTGTACAAAAAAATACTGAGACAATAATTACAAAGAATTAATAAGAAATCGAGCTTCATGAACAACAATTATAGCTCGAAAGTACCATTTTTGGAAAACATTATTATACACTAATTATTGAAAAATTGAAATTGGTAGCCCCGGCCCTATAAATTGAAAATCGTAGTAAAAAAAAATTATTGCACAATATTAAAGAACAACTATTCTACTCTACTTCTAAGAACTAAATATAGCATCACATACTATCAATGATGATCTTGACCACCATGTAATAATTAGCTAAAAATTTAAATGTGTTCATAGACACTAACCTTTTGGATGATGGATTCACCATAATTTGAGCCTTGCACAAATGTCCAATTGGAAATGTGCTCTCTAGAACGGAGAAAGAACTAGAATAAGAATCAAGCAATATAACCATCAAAACGAAGCTAATTAAGCAACAAAATCAAAGGAGTTGATGTTTGTTACTAACCTTAAAGCAAAAAGATCAAGCCATTTTTCAAAATCCAAGCACTAGCTTTATGGTGAAGAGCAACCGCAACAATGGAGGGAAGCGCCCAAAAGCACGCCTCTGTTCTCGGAATGGAAGAGGGGAGGAAGAAGAAGACGGCTGCAGCCTTTTTATGCAGTAGGCTTATCACCATCGGCTCTTTATTAGAACGGACAGTGATAGAGCACAATCACTACCGGTTTGTGGCTTGAACCGACAGTAATGAGTGCACGTCAAAAAACTGCCGGTTCAAACCACAAACCGGCAGTGATGTGGTACTTCACTGCCGGTTTTAGTCCAGCCCCAATCATTTTTTTTTATTTTCAAACTCATAACCTATAGTGAAAGTACATCACTGTCGGTTCTCACAAATCCGAGAGTGACGATGCTCACAGTGATATGCAAATCTGCGCCAGCGTTGTCTATCTCGCCATCGCGCTGCCTTGTGAGTCCGGACGACCTTCACGGCTGCGCGCCATTTCACATTCAGCATTTGTTGATGACGTGGAAGTGGGAGAGACTTTGGTTGGGCATGCAGCTTATCGGCCCAAAACTGTCACCGATCTAATTAACGAGGATCAACATTGAACGGGAACCGATAGTTCAGGTGGAGGCATGTTCGATGCATATATAGGGGCTAGTTGTGAGTCCCAGCTAGCTGGTTAATTTTTAGCCGCACCTATCTATAATTAACTGATCCTAGCGTTTAGTGTGTGTGTGCATGATTACAAAGTGCAAGATGGATGATCTGGGCACTCGCTATAGGCTTGACGAGCCACGTCAACACATGCATGCATCTCCGTCCAGATGGCCTGGGCGAGATGGAATGCGGATCTCTCTGCAGTTGAGTTGTTAGTTAGGGCAGGAGCATGCAGTGGCATGAAGTTGTTAGTTGTTTGGTCATTGTACTAGAGTTGTGCAGGATTAGTGGGGTACTCTCTTCGGTTGTACTCTATTGAAATTGTGGAGTATGATTTTTTTGCTCGGTTTCCATTCGAAAAACTACGCTGATACTGGTTTTTTTTTTCTTTTTTCGTCTAATAAAAATCACGGTAAAGCTTTTGCCATCCTTTCTAAATTTTTTTTGGGTCAGCATTCTTTTTTCTAAGATTATACATATAGGTAGTTGTGATCTCTATTTAGTTTTGATAGAATTTATGAATTAATCTATATGTTTTTATCCATATTCATAGTTTTCATTCATTACATCGTACGTGTTTAGTTGAAACTCCATTGATCTTAATATCCATTTTATTCGTTTGATTTATTCAACACTCTTCCTTTTGTATTTTATTAAGAAAAACAGTAGATTCTAGTAGGTCATACTCTCACCCTTAGTTACAGTAATAGCATATATGGTCGTTCCAGTGCGATAGATGTACTGGACTCCTTGGACGACCTTTATTTATTTATTTATTTATTTTGAGAGGAGACGACCTTTATAATTTATTACTGGTCAAATTGATAACTAGACGTCTTTAGTTTTTACAAGATTTATCTCTCTTTTTTCTAGCACGTCCGTCCCATGCTAGAATAGCTTGCTACTTAGGTTGGTATAAGATCGCATTTTCTTAACTATATGTTCATGGCATATTATGTCTAATATTTTTTTTACTTTTATACATTCTTCTCACGTTTTTTTGAGAATTACATATCCCTATGACTATCTTCGAAGACTGGATCGACAAATCATCGAAATTGACAAAGTCATCATAGGCACCTTGCTGTTGATGAAATAAAACGTTGCGGGGAGTCGACCCTAAGATTTGAGGTGCTACCAAGGCTCTTGTAATCACTGGATTACATGCCCTTTCGCAAACATTCTTCTCACCTGCATGCACAGACCAAGTGTGCCTAAGACCTCAATCATCATGCTCTAACGAGCATGTCATTTGTCGGTAGGCCAGAATGGGACGCTGAAAGGTCCTAATGCCTAGAGATGGGGTAAATATCCTATAAAAAATTCTACAACAATACTAAGTAAAGTGGTTAGACAAAAATAAGGCGAAGCAATTCTTGCGCTAGCCTACTAAAAATGCAAGCCACCTACCACAATTCTAGTTACTATAGTCTCTAAGTACACAATGCTATGTCACTGCCACTACGTTAGTGAGCTCTCAAAGACTAACTAAAGAGTCTCACTAATCACTAGACAAGACATAAGCTAGTTCTCAAAACTAATTACACTAAAGAGCTTAGCTACACTAAGAAATGTAAATGCACAAGAGTGGTAGGAGGGTTATACCGCCGTGACAAGAGATGATCAATCAATCAATCACAATGAATACCAATGAAATCCCGGTGATAAGATAACACAATGATTTTTCACTGAGGTTCACTTATTTGCCAGTAAGCTAGTCCTCGTTGTGGCGATTCACCCACACTAGTGGAGAAATGAGATCTAGTCCCGGTTGAGAACTAGCTCTATTCCCGGTTTCCCAACCGGGACTAGCAATCCGGGACTAAAGATGTTGTTCTTTAGTCCCGGTTTGCCACAACCGGGACTAAAGATCCTCCCAGCTTTAAAAAAAATAATGTCTCCCACCGCTGCGCCCCGTGAGATTCGAACCCAAGACCTCATGCACTGCCTCGCGCGTAGCTTACCACCCCACCTACACAACACATCTAACAATGGATGGGATACTTTCCTTTTAAACTAACCCATCGGGAGACCTTTAGTCCCGGTTGGTAACATCAACCCGGACTAAAAGGTCACCCTTTAGTCCCGGTTGGTGTTACCAACCGGGAGTAAAGGTTGGAGGACTTTTAGTCCCGGTTGGTAACTCCAACCGGGAGTAAAGGTCCACCTTTAGTCTCGGTTGGTGTCTCCAACCGGGAGTAAAGGTCTCGGTTGGTGTTACCAACCAGGAGTAAAGGTTGGAGGACTTTTAGTCCCGGTTGGTAGCTCCAACCGAGACTAAAGGTCTCTCTAGTCCCGGGCGCAAAAAATGCCGGGACTAGAGCCCATTTTGACCTCGGATGAAAGGTCTGTTCTCTACTAGTGCCACTTAGAGGTTCACGCGCTAATAGGCATCACACGCCTAACCCGTAATCGGGCGTCGCACAACCAACACAAGATGGGGATCACACAAGCCACGAGCAATCCACTAAAGTATATTTTGGCTTTTCCGCCGAGGAAAGGTCAAGAACCCCTCACAATCGGAGCCGGAGACAATCAACTTTCTCCGCTCAACGATCCTTGCATCTGCAGAGACGGCGTCCGCCAACGCGTGGCTACGATGTTAGGTATAGCTATGCCCCCGCGGGTAGACGGCCGGTGTTAGAGGAGGCGAAGGCGGTCGAAGACTCGTTTGCTAAGGTGGTGTTTGAGTGGAGTTCCTAGCTAGGGCGGTAGAGTTCTCCTGGCGCCATGCACGGCAGCCGCATTGACGGCCGGCACTACGGGATACTGTGTATTTACCGAGTGTGAGTAACACTCGGCAAATAGTGCTACACACTCGGCAAACTCTTTACCGAGTGCCACACTCGGTAACGTGGACTCGGCAAACAACGACTCGGTGAAGTTATTTTACCGAGTGTCTAATATCGGCGCACTCGGAGCAGAGAGTTACCGAGTGCTACAATAACACTCGGTAAACAATTATGACTTGACGGTCGTCAGCCTCCAAACTGACCGTTAACGGCGACGTTTACCGAGTGTCACTAGCAGCACTCGGTAAATAAATTAGCATTTCGTGATTAAAACAATTCCACAAATAAATTGTTTGAATAATGTTTACCGAGTGTAGCTCCTAACACTCGGTAAAATAATAACCATTTTCGTGATTAAAACAATTCCGCAAATAAACTTCAGGAATAATGTTTACCGAGTGTTCCCACTCGGTAAAAAGTAGTCAAATATTTCCGAGTGGGGACGCGGCACTCGGTAAAAAATGGCACACTCGGCAAAATTCACAGAATCAGAACCAATTTGGTTCTATTCGCTATTTTACCGAGTGCTACACTCGGTAAAACTGACAGAATCTCTGTTTTACCGAGTGCTACACTCGGTAAAATATGTCCATAGAATTTTTTTGTTTGTTTCAGTGCATATGCAGTCACAATAAGCAACAAAATCACAGGAAATTATAATAACATGACAGATAGGCAATATATATCACATACATGTCCACAAATGTCACATCCACTCACAATAACCAACATATGTCGACAAGCACCATGCAAAGTCCACAAACACCATCAACGTATGTCCAAAGTCCACAAAGTTCAACCAAGTCCACAGTTCAACATACAAACCCATCAAACAAGGTCGGATGGCCTGTCACATGGTCGGAGGCCTGCGGAGAAACGGAGTCAAGTCCAGGTCTTGATCACCCTGCATATCGTTGTTCAATCCAGCTGTAGAAGGTCCCTAGAATGAGATTGCACATGTGAGTTATCTGGATCAAAGCAAATTCTAAGGTCTAAGCTATGGTAGGTCAAACTAAGGTATAAGTCGAAGGTAGCTCTATATGACACGAAAGTGAAGAGTGCATCTAAGTGACTCACAGGAGTGCCGTCGCGCGGAGGTGGAGGCACCAATGGTATCATCGGCGGTGGCGGAGGCGGTGGAGGCTAGCCCATGCTCTGAGAAAAATGGGCCATGTACTCGTACCAGTCCTTGTGCGCCTGCTGGAAGGCCTCAAGCTGGGCCTGCACTCGCGCCCTCTCCTATGCCAACTCGGCCTGGTGCGACAGCTCGAGGGCCTGAAGCTGGCTCTGTGAGGCCTGCTGTGACTCCTGCAGGGCTTCAATCTGGGCCTACAATTATTTATCACATAGTTAGAATGCAAATAAACATATCTCCTTAGCACATAGCTTGCGGAAGAACATGCTCAACTCTGCCATCACTCGCCAGATGTGATCAGGGAAATAGCCACGAACCATCACCAGAAGAAGGCGCTCAATCCATATGTGGTAATCATGACTCTTGAGCCCTGTGATTCGCATGGTACTTAAGTTCACACCCCTCCTCCAATTCGCTGCATACCCATCAGGGAACATCAACGATTGGAACCATTGAAGAACTTCTTTCTTTTGGGCCCTCGTTAGGACGAAGTCGGCCTTAGGCTTCTTCCATGACTTCCCGCGTAAGGGAGGCAACATGTTTAGCTTTGGTCTATCGCACAGCGTTGCTTGATCCAATCTAGCCTTGACATTGTCCTTTGACTTTTCCCAGTCCATGATTGTGTGAAGGACCGCCTCGGCGAAATTCTTTTCAGTGTGCATTACATCAATGTTATGTGGAAGAAGGAGGTCCTTAAAGTAAGGAAGCTTCCACAAGCACGACTTGTGTGTCCAGGCATGCTCTTTTCCGTATCCCATGAAGCCCCCCTTTTCATTGTCGACCACAAGACCATCTAACATATCAAGAACCTGGGCACCTGTCATCATTTCCGGTGCAGAGTCTTCCACTGTGACACCTTTTCGAAAGTTCTTCTTGTCTCTCCTGAATGGGTGGTCAAGAGGGAGGAATTATCGATGTTTGTCAAATGAAGAAAACTTGCCCCCCTTCTCCAACCGAAAGAACTCCACAGCTGACTTGCATATCGGGCATGGCATCTTCATGTGAACACACCAGCCACAAAATAACCCATAAGCCAGGAAGTCATGCATGGAATAATGGTACCAAATATGCATTCTGAAGTTTGTCTTTGTGAATCGGTCGTATGTCACTACCCCTTCGTCCCATGCACAGACCAAATCGTCTATCAAAGGCTCCATGTACACACTCATATTAGCCCCCGGGTGTCCTGGAATTATAAGTGACAAGAAAATATTTTGCCGTTGAAAGGCGATGCCAGGTGGGAGGTTGAGAGGGATGACGAATACGGGCCAACATGTGTATGGTGAAGAACCCATTCCATAAGGATTGAACCCATTAGTTGCCAGTGCAATGCGTACATTACGAGCCTCGTCAGCTTTGTCGGTATGCTTCCGATCGAAGCTTTTCCATGATTCACCATCGGACGGATGTATCATCTTGTCAGTGTATCGGCGTCCAGTTTTGTGCCACGCCATCTGTTTTGCGGATTCCTCGCTCATGAAAAGCCATTGAATCCTCGGTATGAAAGGAAGGTACCTCAGGATCTTTGCGCCGACTTTTGTTTGCGTCTTCCGACCATCACCAGATTCTAACTCAATGTACCTAGATGCCTTACACTTCAGACAATACTTATCGTCAGCATGTTCTCCCCTAAATAAGATGCATCTGTTCAGACAAGCATGTATCTGCTCGTACGACATCTTGAGTGCACGAAGGATTTTATTTGACTCATACATGTTCTTTGGCAGAACGTGATCATCCGGAAGTAGGGTGCCAACTACTGTCAATAGTTGATCGAAGGATTCTCTACTCCAGCTAAACTAGGACTTCATAGCCATTAGACGTGCAATGGCATCCAGTTTAGAAACATTGGTGCGCCCGTGAAGGGGTTGTTGTGCCGCATCCAACATGGCGTAAAACGCCTTTGCAGTTTGCTCTGGCTCCTGCTCTGCACTTCCTTCATCGAAAGCCATGTCATGGTCATTTAACATTTCTGCCACCCCGGCTTCAGAATCAAACTCCTCGATCCGTTGTCTCACGACCTCTTCTCTTGCACGATGGCGTTCACCATGCATGGTCCACCGGGTATAGTTCTCTACAAATCCATTGTTGACAAGATCTTTAGTCATCTCCTCATATGTTTTCATTGCCTTGTTCTTACACTTCCTATAGGGACACCAGGCATGTCGTCGTCCGTTTGCAAATGCCTTCGTCATGAAATCATTGGCCTTCTCAATCCATTCATTTGTGTATTGACCCCTCTTCTGATAGCCCGTGTACATCCACTGACGGTCATCCATCCTAACATATAGACGATATTGCAGTTTAGAGCAATAGAGTAGTAGTGCTAGAGAAAAACCATATGAGATGATAAAGAGACATTCATGTTCTTGGTCGATTCACATAGAAGATGTTTGCTATATTGGATGATGAGTAGTCAAATATTTCGTGAAGAGTGGAGGTGATATAGAATTTGTTCTGATAGTACTCCTTGCATTTAGCTAAATGCTTTTCGGTCAAATATGGCTTTGGTAGTTGGCCTAGTCTTACCTTTTTTTATGATGCTTGTAAAATTCTGCAGCTAATCACAGGCATTGCAGGTTCATCATATAATACTCATTGGTCGAGTTACAGTTTTAGTTGGCAATTAGCATGTATGTCTTTGCCACTTTTTCATAAACCATTTACTGGCATGTATCCTCACAGCCTAGCGCTTAGGTAGGATCCAAATGAGGTGATTAGTGATGTATCTCAGTTCTCAGTTTAACAATACGAGCCATGTTGAACTGCCTAGTGCTTATCAAATTAACTTTAATGATCACTGAGCACTGTGATATGCAGCTACTAAGAATTGCAGGCCTAAAACTAGTAGTATAATAATACTGTCATGCTCAATTTGGAGATGTCATTCTCAAAGTGATTATAACCCTACAAAGTATAATGAGCTTACAGACACTGAGTGAAATTTTGTGGCGGTCATGGCATTAACAATCTGTCCCAACACTTAAAGCTTATGGCATTGGATTTATTTGTATGTGATTCAAAGGATTTTATAATGCAATGGCAATGTTGCACCCATAAAAGCTCATTCTTTATGATTGATGTGCACTCGAATCATAGTCATATAGTGCACTCGAATCATGTAATCTTGTTTGAACTATGCTAAACTTAACTTGCAGGATGCCGGGTCGGATGCCATATCTGAGGAGGTGGAAGTCAATGCAGAGCATTTCACGTGTTGTGACCATGTAACAGCATGCCAAACCACCGGGCGGGTTGGCATGCGCAGCTGTTTGTCACTTGATGGGTAGAACTGGAGGAAATATGGGCAAAAGAAAGTGAAAGGCAGCGAGTTCCCACGGAGCTACTACAAGTGCACTCACCCTAGCTGCCCTGTGAAGAGGAAGGTGGAGACAACAATAGATGGGCAAATCGCTGAAATTGTGTATGGTGGTGAACACAACCACCTGAAGCCAGGCAAGCCTTGCCCCCCAGGAAGCCATTGTCGTCGACAAGCACAGAGGTTGTGATGTGTGATGTGCATGGTATTGACGAGACGATGCAGGAGTAGAAACGAGGACAGACGATGCATGGTATTGTCAGATACTTTGTTCCAGTATATGGAGGCAGTTGCATTTTCTTGAACGAATTTGGAAAGAATGGGTTAACTTGCTGGTTGCTAGAAAATGGTATGTTCTTATTCCAGGACATCAGTGGGCATCATAGAGTGGCAAATAACAGAGTAGCTGTTGTCGATGTACATATACTGTATGAATCAATCTGCATCCGATTCTGATGCCACTAGTGTGCTGCTAAAATTGCCTCCTTTCAATTCAGTTGCTGGTGTTTCTTCTCTGTATTTTTCTATGATGAATAATAGATTAGTGGGAGGGGAGGAGGGGATGCTCATCAGTTAAGAGAGTTTTGACCCAGTGCAACACAAGAATGCATACCGTACTTGTAATTAGCAGTTGATTTGAACCATGTGGATGAATGGAACAGAATAGAATGTTCATTCGGAGCCTTAGATGGTGATGAGACAAGGAAGGCGGTGGTGGAGAAGTGGGTGGGAGCGGGAGAAGCAACAGTGGTGCAACTTCAGCGGGAGCAACCGGGCTGCGGTCGCCATCTCTCTGCTCTGATAAGATTCTAGTGAATCAACCAAAAAAGAGCGAATGCAGTAGCAAAGAAGAGGCCATGCTTCATCAACGACCTATATTTTAATGGTTTCTGTATAGAATTGCCAATTTCTTCTATTATTTTTTCATATGTTCATCACATGTTCATGAAAAGTTGAGATCCCACATGCATTGGATTTTTTATTTACATTAGGAGTTCACCACTGCTTATTTGGTCAAACTAGAAATTTCTTGCACATTCATATTGACTATATCACAAATATTTGTATGCTAAATCAAAAATTTATATTTCGTAGTTCACAAGTGAAATCATGTGCGATTCGATTAGTCTTTGTGTACAGATCTATTGTGTAAACATCACTAGAAAGAGATTGCACAAATGCATATAGTCATAACTCGAAAAAAGGAAAATATGGTGGCTTAGGGCATTTACCAGTGGCGACGGCGGTGGAGGACCGCCCGGTGGCGGCGGTGGTGGAGGGGAGGAGGCGGCCGCGGCGGCGGCAGTCCCGCGGTGGCGGCGGGTGACCGCCCTCCCTCGGTGGCGGCGGCTATGGGGGACTGCCCGGTGGCGGCGGTGGTGGAGGGGAGGAGGCAGCCGCGGCGGTGGGGAGGCGCCGGCGACGGCGTGGAGGGGAGGAGGCGGCCGCTGCTGCTGGGGCCCACCCCACCCCACCTCGCGGGAACGGGAGCGAAGGAGGGAGCACGGGGCGGCGTCGGCGGAGGGGATCGTCGTCCGGTGCGTCGGTGCCGCTGTCTCTCTCTCCGTCTCTCCGGTGGCGGCGGCTGTGGGGGACCGCTCGGTGGCGGCGGTGGTGGAGGGGAGGAGGCGGCCGCGGCGGTGTGTGTGTGTGTCTGTGCACGATTTGAGGGAGGAACGGCTTAGTGTTGAATGCTTCTGTTTACCAAGTGCCTAGATGTACGGCACTCGGTAAACTCAAGCACCGCAGCCCAATGACATGTGGGCCTGGTACATGTTTACCGAGTGCCCAGATCTACGGCGCTCGATAAACAGAGCCCACTGTGGCAGACAGGTGGGCCGTGGCTAACCTTTACCGAGTGTTTGAGGTCACACTCGGTAAAAGTATCCATTATTTCATGCAAAACAAAAAAGAAAAAATGCCAATTTAATCCTAAAATTCACCAAACTTTCACATGAACTATTTCATGTCATCTATTTACTATCTAAAAAATTCCAAGTTCAAATCATAATGTTGAATTTCACTCTTAATAGAAATCCTACTCGTCAATGTGAATGTTTAACATCTCTTTGGGAGATGTACCGGTTCGGCAGCGACGAATGTAAAAATACTTTCGAAATGTTATGAAAATTTTTCTATAACATAGATGTATGCTTCAATGTTAATTCTTCCAATCTCGTGATTTATCGAGTTCGATTTTAATTATTACAATTAAATTTACACGATATGTACCTAATTTTCATAAAGAATGAAAAGTTTGTGAAATATAGTAAATAAATCGAAATAAACACCATATTTTGGAATGGAGTACTAAATATCATATGTGGATAGAGGAAAAAGAATGAAGGAAAAACAAGAAATTTGGTTGAATTTTACTGAGTGTTGCGCCAATACACTCGGTAAAAGGTAGTGTTTACCGAGTGTTGTGCACTTACACTCGGTAAAACTTTATTATTTGCTATGAGCGCTTGATGGGCGGAGCTGTTGTTACCGTGATGTTTACCGAGTGTATGCTCATAACACTCGGTAAACATGGCATGCCGTGACGCCGTTTGGCCCACGGTTGCTATCCTAGGTGACGTGGCACCTCAATACCGAGTGTCTGTTTTTACCGAGTGTGCCCCTTCGGTAAACTTATAGTTTTACCGAGTGTCTTAATTTACCGAGTGTGCTGACTCGGTAAAGCGGTCTACTACCGGGTGTTTATGTTTTCCGAGTGTTGGCACTCGATAAATACTGTTTTCCGAGTGCCCCGACTTTTGACACTCGGTAATTGTCGGGGCACTCGATAACTACACAGTCTCTGGTAGTGCGGTGTTAGAGATGGCGAAGGCGGCCTATAAGTTATTAGAGGCTACACGACTAGGAAGCTAACGTTCCGCGGTGTAGTTTTCGAGTCTCGAAGTTGAGCGCCGCTATACAAGTAAATAGGAATCCTACTCCTAGTCACCCGCGGAGCTGGTTGACAAATATAGGAGGGGCCAAGCTATGTAAATATTTCTTTGTTTAACAAATTTGCTCCCTAAACTCACATATTCTATAGAAAGTGCACAGGTTGAGGAGGGGCCATGGCCCCTTTTGGCCTAGCTTAAGCTCCGCCCCTACTCCTAGTAGAATTCTAGACCCAACATCTAGTAGAACTAGAAGTTCTAGTAGCACACACCTCTCTTGAGTCCTATTTCCAGGAGGAATTGAGTCACTATACAATGTTTCATAAGTTTTTCTTATAACCGACCTGAATAATATGGTTCTCGATCTCTTTCTTCAGGCAACCGGGCTTTCTCCCTGTCGGTCAGGAAAGGCCACGGAGAGCCGAAAGATGCACCAAAGAGAGGCCCGGATCAGTTGCTGTGCCAGCAGCACATCGGGACATAGATCCAAGGAGTCGGTGAAGCCCATGGAGCTAGTGCAACGGTGTATTGGTGAGCCCATGGAGCAGACAGTAGATTGTAAGTAAGAGAGTGTGTGGGCTGCCGCCTGCACATTTTGACGATCAGATTGATTATTCTCTGCCTCTCTCTTACAGAATTGTTCGCTGCTTTGGCATGGCGTACGTGCAGACACCTGTGCTCTCGTCGCCTGCACCGTGGCTGTGGAGGCGGTCAACCGGTTTGTATACGAGAAGGTCCACGGCGAGGAGAAGTTTCCCTACAGGGCTGCGCCGCCTTCTAATCTGCTCGAGGCGTGCCGTACCGCCGAAATCTGGAAGCCAGGCGTGGGAGCCGATGTTCGCAAAGTCCTGAACAAGATACGGGAGATGGGGGGCGTGCTGGCGACCACCGACGCGCCAACTCCAGCACAGCGTCGCCGCCGTCGTCGTCCCTTGCCACTGCGCTCGTGGCGGGAGCACAGCTGCTGGGACGACGACGACTCCGCCGCCGGTGGACTATCCCCGGATCGTGTGGCCGACCTGCTCTGCAACAACGGCCCCTGCATCGGGGTTCTGTGGGCTTCGCCGTGTTACCGTCGCCTCGACGCCGATCGCGACGGGAGGAAGGTGTACACCAGCGGCCTTTCCTGCAGCGATGCTGCGAAGAGCCTCCCGCGGACTCCATGGCCACTGCCTCATCCTCATCCTCGTCCGCGGCATGGCCATCTCCAGGCACCGCGCCACCAGCCCTGCGGGACGCCGGCCCGCGCGCCCGCCATGGCCGGGGCCGTGAGCTCCGAGGCCGGCCGCGCGCGCCACCTCAGTGAGTTGATCAGGAGGAAGCCGAGCGCAGGTGCCGTCGGTCCTCCATCGCTCGGCCAGAAAATTCGTGTGCTGGGTAGGATGGAAACAACCGAGTGTAGTTTTTCTCTATTTATACAGAGGGTTTTCCATCCCTGGGCATGTTTTTCCTTTATTTCCAAATTAGGCCTTACCGGATTTTTTTTTGTTATAGTATCTTTCGAGTCAGGCTATATATACGATTATATATACATAATATACGCTTCTTCTATATGCATGTACAGGCTTTATCTGTCGTGTCTGCTGTCAAAAACGTCGTTTCTCTTGGAGTGGATAAGAGGCTACTACGATTATATATCCTATATTATTGTATACATTGTTAATATATCAATCGTGTTTGCTCTATGTAACGCCGGCTATCCCTGTCAACGTGAGCGCTTGAGCAAGTACAGAGAAACGGGGTGAACGTCGGCAACGACAGCCTCCGCCTGAACGTTTGTGTATTGCAATTGTCTCAATGAAAACTAGTCCATCACGCGCACCCTTGTACGCGTTGGTTATCCAATCAAAGATGTAGCGCAGAATTGAAAGCCTTTTTTTTATCTGAAAACCAGGTAAGAAACACTGAAACTAACAAGACAATACATTACCTTAAATCGATAAGCTAATATTTTTTTTTCTCAATGCAAGCTAAGAAATAGTGTTTCTGTTGAAACATTGGTGAGAGTCATAGTAATCTTAGGCTGTGTATGTGCTAATCAGATAGAAAGAAGGAACAGAAATGGTGATCTGATCTTACTGCCTCTACTAAATCTGGAGTTAGTCACTGGGAGCAGTGGCGGATCTAGGATGAAAATCTAGGGGGGACTTAAGTTCACACGGGGACAAAGACATCAAGCTCAACTCAACGCTCCAGCATCGTCTTCAACCTCAGATCAATGCTCAAGCTCCTCCTTTCTATCATCCAATGGCAGAAAAATTTAGGGGGGCTGAGGGGGGGGGGGGGGGGGGGGGGGGGCTCCACAGGCTCAGCCATGGTAGGGGGGCTCCCCCAGCCCCCCTGGCAGATCCGCCGCTGACTGGGAGTTAGAAAATTGGAAATGAACCAACATTTTTAATTCTAATGAACTAAGGGTAAGTAGAGGGTATTATATAAGTCAATGCTACATGCATTGATCAATCAGCTAATTAAATTCATAACTTAGTGAACTTAAACATTAGTTTAAAGCACTGTAGCTCAATGACCATCAGCATCATAAAATGGACCTAATTGTTTCTTACATTTGCTAGAGGATATGTATGTACGATTTTAAGATGGCTAGTAATAAACATGAATGGGGACATTTTCTGTAATGCTTTCGTCTCCGAGACTTCATGTAACTAAATCAAATGAATTTAATTCTCATAGACACGTAAAAACAATCGGAAACCGTACTGGATTTTACTAAGCACTAACTGTTCATGGGCATATTCAAATTGCTAAGCCTCATTAACCCCTATTGTTTTACTTCAACTAAACTACTGCTGTAACCCCCATTGCTTCTAAAAGAAGCAAGCTTCACTGCATCATCATTATATAAGAGGACTATTATGAGGAAGCATCATACCTTTTATGGAGCAGGACTGCACGAAACATTAGTGTTTACACATCAGACTGTAAGAAATAAAGTAAAACCAGACGATATTAGATTCAGTAGGGCAAACACCGAACATGCAAAAATTAAGAACTAAATACAATTCATCTTGCATCAGGAGATAAGAGAATCTACAACAAAATAATAAAGGATAAAAGAAATCATCCATTTAGTCTCCAACTTAATGGTATAGAGAAGTCTGTACTGCACAAGCAAGCAGAGAAGTCACAGAAAAATAGACCAAAATGCAAACTCTAAAGTTAGCCCAATCCCTCTCCTTTGTCCAGTGGCCCAAGAACTAAACCTTACAATGGCATAAGAAATTATCAAGGCCAGTGCATACACCATGAGTAACAATGCAGGTTTATTTAGCAAAGGTTAACTGAGAAACAGATCTATGTGTTTCTCTGGGTTATATTACAGAAGCACAACACCAATCGCGGCACAATAGACCATACCATTTGTGTCTAAGCAATCAAAGACGTATCTCAGTATTTGTTCCTGCAAAGCACACCAAAATGAAGGGAAAATTAAATCCATACGCTCCAGGTTACCATGTTTCCAAGAAGAATTACACAACTGAAGTGGCTGGGTTAAACAAGAACTCACCATCTATTGTCCTAAGTGGCTGTCCTTACTGCCACCTTTTCTCCATCTGCTTTCTTGTGCAACAACAAGAACTCACAAGACCGAAAAGAAAAGCGGGGTCACATGCAAATAGCTAGAACATGTATGGTCAGTTTTCGATAGACAACAATAAGCACAAAGGAATTTTAAAAACATGTCAGTAATATCAAGACAAATATCTTTCATAAAAAAGGTTCAGATGGCAACAATCTAGATAGAGGGAGGTCCATTTTGTCCTTTGTCGGTAGACGAGGGTTTTGTAGCATAGGAAGCTAACACCTTGTCCATCCTCCAAAAGCACTGCCTGGTTTCTCCTTCTTTGGGGTCCACTGTAAGCCATGAACGAACTATAGACATTGTATCAGATATTCAAGGGCAATCTAAAAGTGGACATCGTATCTAAAAGTGGACATCGTACTCTTTGTTATTCAAAGTAGAGTTAACCTAGATTTGCAATTAGCAGTGAAGAATTAAAATCAAGAGCGCGCTCTAAGGCTGACGAATGCATTCTATGTTCTGCAGCTAAATACTGAAAAAATTATAGAGTATTTGAAACAATATATGCTGCATACTCCCTCAGTCAAATTTCTAAAATTACTGGGAAAATATTTTACCTTCGACAGCAGGTGGAGAAATTATTGGAATGCATAATTCAGTTTTTTCAGCAAGTCATCGTAATTAAGCCGTAACTGGAATCATCTGGATGGACCTAACTGGTGTATAAATGACACTGGTATTAGTATTTTTGGACAAAAAAAATTAAAAAGATGTAGATTCAGTAAAAATGATAAACCAAAATTTTAATATGGTCTGAAACTAAAATCCTAAAGTAAAAAACACAAAGTATGGTTAACCTGAACTAAGTGTTAACTTTATAAGTTATAAAATTATGTATAGAAAAATCACATATATTGATCAGAGATTTATGGTAGAATCATATATCCGAATATACTACTCTACCCAACCATAAATATACCAAGGGAAGGCCTAGAAAATACGTGTTAATCTATGGCCGCAACCTCTCATGTAACTACATATTTTTGTGGTTCCGATAGTACAATGACCAAATGTCATACAATCCTCCAGTAGCTATATGGACCCATATCAAGTTGCAACAATGAATATCATTTGAGTAAAAGGAGAGAAGCGTAGGAAAATACCATAAACTGAACTGGAATTAAATACGAAGAGAACGACGGATAGGCTGCCTAATTGCCTAGCAAACCATTTTGTGAGTTAAATTATATAATTCCTACAAATTACAATTACTAGGAATGGAATCAAATTAAATAACGCCTAATAAACCAAGGTCGATTAACTAAGAACAATGGCTAATAATCTTGTATAGACCTAAAAAACAGTAAGCATGGGAAATTTGACCTCAAATATTCACCTTTTTCCTTTGTTTGCCTAGCCTCTCTAATTAACAGCTACTAAAGCAGTCCCAAGAAATTCAGTGGATAGTTAAATCATATGGTCGTGATCCTGAAATAGAAAGGGCCTATACGGAAGTAAATCTTCAGTGGATTGTAGATCCACCAAAACAATAGACAGCCGTGTGAATCCTTTAGAAATTGTTTGCTGTGATGTTGATTACCTGTTCGCTGACTGTTGCCCTCTATGTAGAAGCCTGCAGTCCAACATCTTAGATCACCGGTTACCTGGTCGAGATAAGAGGACGATCATCCCTGTGAGATAGAATTGCCTGACTAAATGAAAGAGAACACGTATGAAGGTTCAGTTTCAACAGCATGGATCTTAATTAAAAACATAACTCACATGTTTCTAAACAGGTAAAAAACATATAGGAGGCATAATTGCAAATGAAAGCAAAACTAAAAAAACAGAAGGCTACATCACATTCATCATAGCAGAAATTAGTTTGGTATTTAGACATACTCAAAAGACAGTGACCTCTGCTCTTGTACGTACATGATGAGCAATGGCATACGCTTGTATATGTTTTGAAAAGGTTCACAACAGTAACAGAAAGGTTTGACACATGGTTAGGTTTTTCTTTTTCAGAACACAAACCGTATGTGTAAGTAAAAATAATACATACATACAGAAAGCGAAACCAAGGGATTAGAGACATAAGGTGGCAAAGGAGTTAAAGGAGATTTTTAGGCTACCGTACCAAGCCCAAATGAGGTCAAGGAGGAAGAAATAGAGCAGAGGATGGCCGCTGCTGCTGTCGCCGGCGAGCGTCTCGATGCAGGAGCAGGGCATTGCCGCCGGGGCGGGGTCAGTGTTGTGCTGCCCCGAGCTATAGCACGGACAACTAGGGTTTCCTGGAGCACAATAGCACACACGGATCAGAGGAAGGAGACAGCGCCGGGGGAAAGTGACGCCGACGGGCACGGGGGGGGGGGGGGGGGGGGGGGGGGGGGGGGCGGTTGCACGGGGTCGTGGCCGGGGATGACCATCGCCGGTGGGCACGGGTAGAGCCACGCCGCAGGCCGGGAGCGCTGTCGTGCCCCGCCCGCACTTGGCGCAGTGAGCCGCGATGCTGGGCCGGACGGCACGGCGGGGTGGGGAGGAGGAGGAGGAGGGCTGCACAGCCGTCATCACTGTGTCCGTGTCGCGCGTCCGTGTCGGGGCTAGGAGCGACGTGGTGTGAGATGAGAGGAGGAGGCGAGATATTCTGAGAAGTTTCAGGAAGGAGAAGTAGAAGCTGGATATATATTTGGTTGCCTGGCTTCGGACGAGAAGCGGGAGAGTCCAATGAGAAGGAGGTGAGAGTCAGGATAAGGTAAGGAGAATCACGAGAAGTCGCTTTCGGTAAAATTTGCTTTATGAAATCTGGGTCATCGGATGGGAAGATCGAACGGCCAACAAAATTTAAGGTGACGTGGACAGGCTAGGAGGCGGCCAAAGCAAACTGCCTTAATATATTAGAATCCCAATACAGGTTCTGCGCACTTATGTGCCGATGCACTCACTGGCCACCTAGGCCCACACGTCAGATACAAAACCAAACCGGCCAAATAATTTCGGCTCAATTTGTATTTCCAGCCCATCGTAAAGATCTAAAACAGCCCACTGATATCTCCTCTGATATAAAAATTTCGGCTCAATTTTTGTTTCCTGTGCTGGTCGGTGCCGCAGCCTCGCGCCGTCCGACGTGATGCCCGTACGTGTGCGTTACGCTTCATTGCTTGCGAAACGGAACCACGGCAAAGCCAGCATCCGCGACGTCCGTTCAACGTGGAGGGGGACGACAGCGCGACGTCCGTTCCACGTGGAGGGCGACGACATACGTGGCAGCGCGACGTCCGTTCCACGTGGAGGGGGACGACAGCGCGACGGTGACCAGATCCGGCCGGCACCCTCCGACGTGGCGAATCCTCTACGTGGCAGCCGAGTTGCAAACGTTGACTCTATCAATGACCGACCACTCCTGTTTTAATTTGATCCCGATCGAGGAAGTTGCTTCGTCGTAAAGTTGTGTTTAGTTTTATGTTAAGCCAAATTTATTTATGTCTCTTTTAGTTTCTCCTCTTAAAGTTTAGTCCCTATCACATCGGATATTTGACACATACAAGGAGTATTAAATATAGGCTAAAAAATAACTAATTGCACATATTGTGACTATTTTGCGAGACGAATTTTTTAAGGCTAATTAGTCCATGATTTGACAATGTGGTGCTAAACATGTGCTAATGATAGATTAATTAGGCTTAATAAATTCGTCTCGCGGATTCCTGAGGACTTATGTAATTTGTTTTATTATTACTATCCAAACACTTCCATGTGACACCCCTACGTGATATCCCTAAACTTTAGCCTCTGGATTTAAACGACACCTGGGTTTGATGATCTTCACGAAAGTTATCTAGTTTTGATTAGAATTTGTAGAAAAAAGCTAGGTATATCAACATCGGCAACATTAAATAAATGTCTATATCAAAATATATTCCATGTTAATTTTAGAGTCCTTTTGGAACACGGGATTTTCACACAAAAAAATTGAGAGAAATTTATATAAATAATTTTAATTTCACAAAAGAAATAAGATTTATAATTTTTCCCACGTTCCAAAGGAAGCCTTAGTTTGTGCAAACATATCTAAATAATAGAGAAAAATGAATAGAAAAAAAAGACGAAGCAAAAGTCTCCACGCAATACCACTCGGGTCTGGTTCAGATCTAATTGAGAGCATTTCATGGCATGGAATCTTTTGCTTTGATCCACGAGTAATGGGAACAAGAAGTGGAGCGGAGTAGGCACACAACAACAAAAAATCCAGTGGTCTCTTTGTCGTGTTTTGATCAAGATTACTTCTCTGTCTTGTTTGATATAAGTTTCTCTTCTGATCCGAACGGGTTTGTCTTTCTTCAGGTAAACGACCTTTCTTCCTTTGAGTCAGGCAAGTTCACGGAGGGCCGAAAGATCAGCCGAATAATGGCCCAGAGGTGCTGGGCCAACACTTCGGGACTCGGCTGCAAGGAGCTAGGGAGGGCCATCGAGCCACAAGAGCCACGGGAGATCAGCTGGGAGCCTTATATAGGGTCAGCCCATGGTGCAGGCAGAGCCAGGTGAGTGAGATGAGATAGTGTGTGTCTGCTGCCTCTGCCTGCAGTTTTGAGTTTTTGACGATCAGATTGACAATCTCATACCGAATGTTTCTTGGTTTGGCATGGCGTGCAGGCACCTGTGTTCTCGTCGCCTGCACCAAGGGCGTAGAGGCGGTCCACCGGCTCCAGCACGAGAAGCTCCACGGCAAGGGGACGACGTTCCCCTACAGGGCTGCGCCGCCTTCTGATCTGTTCAAAGCGTGCCGTACTGCCGTGTCGACGGCGTCTGGAAGCCAGGCGAGGGAGCCGATGTAGCCGATGTCCTGACCAAGATACAGGAGATGGGGGGCGTGCCGGCGACGGCGACGGCGACCGGCACCAATGCGGCGCCAACTCCGGCGCCGTGTTTCTTCTTGCCACTTGGCTCGTGGCAGCAGCACAGGTGGGACGATGACGACGCCGGCGGACTTTCGCCGGAGCGCGTGGCGATGCTGCTGCGTCACAACGGCCCCTGCATCGGGCTGGTGTGGGTTGTTTCGCTGTGGTACGACCGCGTCGACGCCGCCCACGACGGCAGCCTGGTGTACACCACCGGCGGGTGCGGCCGGAGCGACGAGATCAGGCATCTGAGCGAGGAGCTCTTCGATGGTCAGGCGGGGTGGGACGCCGTCGTCTGCTTCGGCTACCGGTTCCGGGGTGACCAGATGCATGTTCTGGTGCTGGACAATCACGATGCAACCGGCCCACGGCGTTGGATCCATGTCAAGGAGCTCCACACGCTCTACACCCTCAGCGTGTGGCGCCTGGATCTCGGTGATCAGACGGCTAGATCACACCAACACGCTCAGCAGATGTTTTATTTTTCTTTTTAAGTACAGGATGTTTCGATTGTACGTAGTATGCTCTGAGTCTGACACCTGTCTTGTGCTTGTTTGTATCGCTAGACGATTTTGAAAGATCCGGCCGGTACATTGCCGGCTTAATAATTAATATATACAACAAGATTTCTCTTTCACGTAAAAAATCTATATCTATCTAATAACTTTTTTATTTTTAATCTTTTTATTCAATATTTCAATAATAATTGCTCCTAAAAAATTTTACGGATTTGACTCTTTTGGTGTGACCAAATGACATTGTCGCGCCACATGCATTGACGCGGCAACATCCGCCACGTTAGACGACATTTCTGAAGTGAAAAATGATGTCATGCCACTCCCTCTGGTGATGGTATTGTTCTGTCGCGACACCGGGAGTGGCGTGACAAGACTGAAACTTTAAAAAATCATAACTCTTTGATACGACGTCGAATGAAGATGATTTTTTATGAAAATTGTAGCTCTCGATGATATCTACAATTTTGTAGTTTTGAGTTTTTTTTAATTTGAGGATGTTAATATGATAAAAAATAATATAAAATTTCAAGAGCATAATAACCGCGTACCGGTGCTTTTCGCATGTGACAAATAATATCTTTTCTGTATGGTGTCAAATGAAAATACTTTTTACATCAAAGTTGTATCTCTCAATAGGATCTACAAATTTATAGTTTTGAGTTTTCACATTTTAAGTCGTTTAGATGCTAAAAAAATATAAAATTTTGGTAGCATAACAATCGCGTACTAGCGCTTGTCGCATTAGAAAAATAATATCGTTTTTGTATAATGTGAAATAAAGGTAATTTTTATATCAAAGTTGGAGCTCTCAATGAGATCTACAACTTTCTAAGCTTTGATACACGATTAATATGCTGCTAAAACTTTATATTAGTTTTTAGAGTATGTTAACGACCTCAAATATGAAAACTCAAAACTAGAAACTTGTAGATCTCACTAAGGGCTACAACTTTGATATAAAATGTATCTTCATTTTACACCACACAAAAATGATATTATTTTTTTAATGTGACAAATGCTAGTATACGAATTATTATGATGCTAAAATTTTATATTATTTTTTCGTGTATCTTAACAATCTCAAATGTGAAAACCGAAAACTAGAAAGCTATAGATCTCGTTGATAGCTACAACTTTAATGTAAAAAGTATCTTCATTTGACATCATACAAAAAAATATTATTTTTCTAATGCAATAAGCACTAGTACGCGGTTATTATGCTCTTCAAATTTTATATTATTTTTTGAACTTCTTTACTTCCTCAAATGAAACAACTCAAAACTAGAAAGTTGTAGTTCACGTCGAGTGCTACAATTTTCATATAAATTTCATTTTCATCCGATGTCGTACCAAAGAATTGTGATTTTTCGAAGTTTTGGTCTTGTCACGCCACTCCCGGTGGCGCGATAGAACAATACTGTCACGCCAGCGGAAGTGGCGTGACAGTGTTTTCCATGTCAGAAACACCGTCTAACGTGGCAGATGTTGCCGCGCCAATGCATGGGGCGCGACAATGTTATTTGGTCGCGCCAACGGCGCTGGCGCGACCAAAAGGGTCAGATCCGCAAAAATTTTTAGGAGCGATTATTATTGAAATATTGAATAAAAAAGGACTAAAAAATAAAAATACTCCTATCTATTGATACAGTTTCAAGAAATTGAGCATCTGGATTTGAGCATTGATATCCAGCATGCATATAAGTGGTCTTACATTTGGGGCTCCCAAATTTTTTCGTCGAGCAAAGCTTATCGTCTTCTCATTGGTCACAGATCAATTCATCGGGCCTTTCAGTGGCTCTGGAAATCCTCGTGTCAGAACAAGAGAAAATTCTTCTTTTGGTTTGTGTTGCAAGACCGTCTAAGTACTCGCAACTTGCTTCGGCGCAGAAATATGTTCCTCCCAGGTTACAGCTGCGTTCACTGTGCAAATGGCACTGAAGAAACATTACTTCACCCTTGTTTAGTTCGTGAAAAGTTGGAAATTTGGCTACTGTGGCACTTTCGTTTTTATTTGGCAATTAGTGTTCAATCATGGACTAATTAGGCTCAAAACGTTCGTCTCATAATTTCCAACCAAACTGTGCAATTAGTTTTTTTTGGTCTACATTTAATACTCCATGCACATATCACAAGATTCGATGTGATGGATACTGTAGCACTTTTTGAAAAAAAATTTCGCGAACTAAATGAGGGCTTCATTTGCTTGTTGACTGTCCATTTGCCATAGCATCCTGGACCATCCCGCCTGCACATTCCGACCTATTACAGGTCTTTTCAAGTTTTAAGGATCAGATCAGGCTACCCTTCTCCATGGAAATAGTGATCACCATGTGTTGGTCCATATGGACTACGGAACAATGTCATCTTCAGAAATATACCGGCTTCCATCCAACGCTGCAAATCCATCTTCGAGGCAGAGTTTGCTCTAGTTATTCTAAGAGCAAAAGGAAAATATCAACCGCAAATAGATTCATGGCTACAAGCCTATGTGTAATTTTCCTCTTTTTTCTTTGTTTCCTTTTTTTGTCTCTTGAGACTTTGTCGTGGATTTGCCTTTTATAATAAAGCACAGTAGGCGACCCACCCCTCCTGTTTTGATCAAAGAAAAAATATATATATATACCTATATTCTATATGTCTTATATTTTCAAACTCCTATTGTAAGGGCAGCTCCACCAAATCGTGATAGTGGGCCCCTTCCCTACAGTCGCTCTATTCGTTTGGACTTGTATGGCTTATAAGTTATGGCTAAAAGTACCGTTGGCTGGTTCGGTGTGAGAGAAAAATACTGTTCGTTGATTGATAAGCCATGACTTATAAGCCAAATACGACCGAGCGAATAGACCGAGCGTCAAAATTGATTTAGCCGAGCGGTCGATGGCTGCAGCGTTGAGTAAAACAATAGAAACATAATCTTTTCTCTGGACTTTGGTTGCCTCCATCTGCATGCGCGCTGCTCTCTCTGATTAGTTTATTCGTTTCTACCGGTAAGGAGTTGAACTATGTTTGAGATACGAACTGAGGAATCATTTCTCTTGGTTTGATGGCTGTAATGTGTAAATCGAACTTTACTCTCTTTCTCTCTTCCCACGGTTCGATGTGCTTTTACACCGGAGCTGCTTAAATTATATCTCTAACATGTAAACTATCCACGTCATCTCCTACTAATGTCACGTCATCTCACTAACTTTCAATCTATTAATACAAGCCAAGTGCAATTACTATTTTCAATATATAAGAAATATACAATGCATGTATATATTGTTATTTGTTTTGCTGTTCCACCGTCTATAGTTCAATCTATTTTATAATTTTTTTTCTTGAATCCTTTTCATAAGCTTTGATGCAAGAACATGTAACTCTAACTTTGTATCCTCACTGTCTTATTGTCCTAACTCACTTTCGTTTGGCAGTGTAGGAAGCCCTATAGACCCTAATATGGTACATGGGGGGCGGGTCAGAGCGCTTGAGGTGGCGTCCATCTTGGGCCAGGAGAACCCAAACAAACAATCACTGTCCTCGTTACCATTCCTCCAACAAACCACTAGCGAGCCAGTACACAGTACGGTGCTACAGAGTATCAAGCTTAGGATCTTTTCAGTTCTAGGAGGCATGCACCACAAGAGGTTAGGGTTGAAGGGGGAGGAACCCCCTCACCCTTGCCATTTGGAGCTAGGAGAAGGCAAGAACCAAGTCACCAAAGCTAGACCCAGCTTCTCCACCACCTTTGAGGAGCTTGCATCTATCTTTTGCAGCTTTGGTATGGTTTGATTTGAGCCAAAACCCTACGTTTTCACTTTCATGAGCACTAACCCTAGAAAATATCACCCTTTGGCCAAATCCAAGTTTGCACACTTTGGAGCTAGAATCAACTAGCTAGATATGCTCCATAGGACACTAGAAACTTATCCTAGTGATGTTTTGGCCATGCAAATGTTTGAGGTGAAGATTTGCATTTCGAAGTAGCAAGTATGGTTCACTGTCACGGAGTGTTTGCCGTAACCGGCGGAGTGTCCGTCACCATAGCCACTTGTCTGTCAACTTAAGGAGAGCACTTTATAATTCACTAGAGCGTCCGTCGTGTCTGGCGGAGTGTCCGTGGAAATATAAACCAAAACCAGAGAGCCTAGAGCTATAGATTTGTTACAACGGAGAGTCCGCGGATCACACCAAAGTGTCCGCTGATTTATAGACTCACTTCACAGAAAAACCCGAAGATAGCCAAGTAGTGGCGGAAGCTCCGTCACCTTTGCCGGAACATTCCGATGGAACCTGAATACTTAGCCGTTTAATGATACCTAGACTTAGCCCGACGGATGGTCCGTTACCTCAACGGAACGTTCCGTTGATTTATATTGTGATCACTTAAGTTTCCCGAAACCACCGAGTACCACCGGAGTGTCCGTGAATCACCACGAAGGGTCCGTCGATTTAGCTATTCTGTTTCACTAAGTCCCTGAGTCTGTCCGCCGCTCACAACGGACTATCCGATAACTATCAGTACAACACTTGAACACTTAATACCTAAGAGCTAAAGTTAACCAACAAGCATCAAAGCATTGCATAGCATGTCATTTACGGTAAGAGGTAGCACGCTAAAGATGGGCCCGAGACGCGCTCGTAGGGGTGCGGCCGCACCGTGGAGGTGCCATCTCAGCCCAATCTTTGGTGTGTGGATGTTGGTATTTATTAACTTGTCACTTGTTTTTAGTAGTCAACCAATGTATATCTACTGACAAGCCAGCGCCGGCGGGTCACTTACTTAGCCCACCACACACGTTAGAGAGCATACATATCTTACATCACAAAGACACCACACATGCAAACATCACACAACCAAAAACCGTGTCTGTTATGCTTACTGAGATGGTAAGCCTGAAACTAATCCTCTTCTTCAGTACTACATTGCGGTGCCACATCCTAGCTATTGGGTGTGCTATTCCTGACGTGAACAAGGTTCCTCAGCTCTTCAAACGCATCCATGGTCTCCGGGTCAAAACCTCCAGCAAACTGCAAAAATGAGCTGGTTTTTAAATTTTAACACTTGCAGATTTAAATACTGGAGAGCATGCAAACTTAATAAGACAATAGGTTCATGTGATAAGCGTCAGAGGAAAAAAAAACGTTTAATCACATATGGAACTACAAATAAGGACATGTGAAATGCTTGTGTGTGATATTGTTGGCAGAGACTAATTGCTAATCTGGTCAGTAAGGTAAGTTACTGATATAACGTGTTACCTGATGCATCCTGAAGGCAAATCTCACAGCCTGAAGCAGCATGTACTCCAGAGCTGGATCCTTGTTCAGAGGGCCCATGTATTGAAGCTCCATTGCAACCCTTTTCATGTACATCTTCGCTAATTTCACAGAAGCAAACTTTATCTGCAGTCAAGAAGGAAAAAAAACATAAGGGAGCAATCCAACAATATAAAGCAGGTCTTTTACAAGACGATGCTGCTATATAGGTTTTCATGACAGCAACAGAATCTGCAACTGCTGACAAGGAAACAAAGACAGATTCCCAGAGAGGCTGCTAACATTCCTTAAGCAACAATGTACAAAAATAATGTATTCAGTATTCTCAAGGAATAGGACTTTTAGTGGTCATCATACTAAACACTCTAACTACTGAAAGATATATATGACAGCAGCGGGAAACTAATCAATAATTAAAGTAGTACTAGACAACAAGCTTTGCTTACTCCAGTAAATTAGTATAATTCTGCAAGGCCATCTTCAGTTTCCATGCCTAATGGAAGTGCATGCTCATAATTTATTTAAACCAGAAAAGAGGCAGTCCAACACATAATATTTACCTTGCTAATAAGATTGTTATCAAGCATCCAGTCAGTAGGAATATTAAACTCCTTGCACTGCCTCATCATAGCCTCTCTTGTCCTTAGAAGGTTGTAGACACCTCTCTCAGTCCTGAATTAAGAATGCCAACAAAATTTTCAGTACTTTGTGCAACTTTATGGGTAATAATTATTAGGTGGATGCATGTTCATTATATTTCAGTAAACTCGATCATACTTTTCAGATAGTGTAACCATTTTCTTCAGCGCGATTTCACAGGGCAGGCGTGGATCATCTTTATAGTTTGAAACTTCCGATTCCAGCTTCTTCAGGTCCTGGTAGCCAAAAGCTGCCTCTCGTAGAGTGTCTGCCTTCCTCTCAGGCCAATCAAAATGCTTCAACACTGCTCTCTCATCCACCTGAGCGTAGGGCGATTAAGTTAAAAGAATAATTTAAGTGGCAGCTCCAATTGAAAATGATTACTCAGAAATCAGTGGGATTGTAATAAGCATACTAGGAAGCCAAGTTCATCATCTAGCCACTTCACAAATGCAACCACATCTTCGATGTCTTTGTAGGCTGCACCAGTCACCTCCTTAATCAATGATTTCACAAATTCACCTTGAGTCTCAACATCCGCCTTGATCTGCAAATTAAATAAAAAGTTAAAGCACACAGTTAGTGCCAGAACCAGCGTATTAGAGCTTTTTGTATGATCACCAGATTTCCAATAAGCTAGACTGAGTTCACTGCTTACAGCTTGCAAATGGGACGAGCGGTTCTCAATTTCACCAATCATGCTACTCCGCACATTCGCAGAGTTAGCTGTTTCACAGATTCCACCACTGGAAGTATCCTTTTTAGAGTCCCTTCTCATAAGTGAATGGTAGAGCTCTGCGACCTGAGGTGCCCTCTTCATGACCCCAGTACTTTTTGAGGAAAACTTTGGAGGAGGTGGCGGCGGTGGTGGTCGCGGTGGATTTACAGTCGATCCATTTGATGGACCAGAATTTGACACAGAAACAGAAGGTCTTGGTGGAGGATTAGGGATGCGCAATGCACGCTTTTCAACATCCAGACACTGTGACTTGCATACTTCTGGCTTGCTGAGAACAAATCTTGAACTTTCAGATCGACCAAAATCATACTTGTCCACAAGAAGGTCACGCTTCTCCCTGATTGTAGGATCCTTATTACAGGCAAATGACTCATCTGTTGCATCCGGAAGGCTGATAAAGGTATCAGATTGCCTTCTTTTAATGATGTTGAAGTCTTGTGCACATCCCTTTGGTCCACCAAGTGAGTGCCTACGTGTCGGGCTTCGTGCTTCTGCAGCTTCAATCCATGCCCTATCAAGAAGGGCTTCCTTTTTAGATGCTTGACAACTCTTATCATTCTGGGACCACTGCTTGATGCGTTCTGCAATGCTGAATTTTATATCAGAACTGTCCTCAGCATTTTTTGCATCACCTTCACCACCATCATCTTCATTAAAAGCCATGACACCATTGCAATCTATATCCGTCATTGCTCTAGCTGCTTGATCTGAGTTACAGAGCTCATGGCGTAAACATGAATTGATCCACCGAAGATAAGCAAGCTCCTCAACCTCTGTTAGCCGACTCATTTGCAATCCCTCAACTTGCTTGCTGAGGTTTGCATTTGTGTGCCTCAGCAATGATGCCTCAGCTTGAACCTTGGCAACTATATCACTCTGGTGACAGTATTTAAAGCACACGAAAGCAAAATTAGTTGAAATATTTTCCATACAAAGTACAAACAGAAAGGATAAAGTTCAAGCAATGGTACCTCTGCATTCTTCTCAAGGCCAGCCAATTTGGATTCAGCTGAAGAGAGCTTAATTGCAAGATTTCGTTTCTGAAACTGTAGCTCTTTGTTTAACCGGCGTAGTTCAACAACTTCAAACTCCAAATTTTCTGAAGGTGTGTTGTCCCCATTAACACTAGATATCCGGTTGCCATGGCTATCTAATCTTACATTTTCTTCATGGTGCTCTACCATAGAAGATAGAGCTGACAATTGTTCAGATATGCTTGTTTTCTCAGCTTCTAATGAAGTCTTCAGTCGTGCAAGCCTGTCAACTTCATCCCTCATAGAATCAAGCTCCTTCTCAAGTTCTGAAACTTTTGGGTTTTCTCTGCATTGCCGCAACTCTGACTGTAATGCTAATTCCCTTTCTTTCGACTCACGTAGTTGCTCCCTGAGATGATCCAACTCAAGAAAAAGATCATGGGATGCTGGGGACCTAATACTGTGGCAATCGAAGACATGGGGGTGGACTTGAGCACCAGCAGGTGAACAAGGGAAGTCCCCAATGAGGGATCTTTTAACCCTAGAGTGGTACGGAATCTGTTGGATGGTCTGATTGACATTTTCAACACTTGCAAGAGGTGGTTTTTTACTTGCAACTGCTGCTGTCTTCTTGGTTTTCTTGTCTGCTGTAAACCCTTTGACAATTTGGGAACCCCATGAGGATCCAAACTTAGGTTTCAGAGAACTTGAATTGCTTTTGGAGTCAACCCTAGATCTGCATGGCTTTGTTTGGTTGTCAAACATGATTTCCTCTTTCATCTTTTCCCAGGATCACCAAACTCCAAGCACCATTCAACACTGCACATAAATGAGGAAAGTTGTTACTGATATGTAGCAGCCAATGTCACCACAAGAAAAATTGAAATAAATAATATGGTCAACTGATTTGTGAAAAATAAAAATAAAAAATATGTCCATTTTCAAACTGTCCATATATAGCCCCACGCAACATAGTACAGCATCCATCAAACTTAGTATTCGGCCAAAGGAGCTCTTAGCAGCAACTCTATGCATGGAACAGTTAATACCGGGACAGACCATTTGAGTTTTAACCCCAAAAAGCCTTCCTTTCTCCCATGAAGCTCTGTTTTTCTAGCCTGCTGAGAGTTGCACTGCATTCCTTAGCAATTAAATTGACTACGCCTATCCCTGCACATGGCACTTATGTGAAGCAAAAGGAGATTACGAAGGCCTGAACAGTCAAGTTTAGCACTTTTGATAGGGGCTTAACCCCTCCAGTTTCTTCAAAAAAAAGTTTAGCACTTTTGAGTAACCATCTCATTGTGAATCGCTGGATTCCAAAATCTTTCTGGCAGCAGAATAAATAAATAAAATTGTTGAGGTAAACCCATGCTTTCTACTACTACAAAGAAAAAGGGAATGAGCAAGAATAGGATTTGGATACTGCGATTGAGTCAGATCCGGGTAAAAATAGTTTGCATTGAGGTTTGGGGGTGCCCCATTCCGCACAGATGGAAGGGAAGAGAAGGGGCGGCATACCAGGATGGTGGTCGTCGCCGGTGAAGGGCCCCAGTCGTCCTCGGCAGTAAAGGAAGGCTACGGGAGAGGGACCAAAGTTACAGCTATAAAAAAAATGATACTGAAATCCCCTAACCCCAACCCTAAGCAGCTCAAATCTGCGGCATTCCACTCCACCAGAACGAACCTGGCTATGCCCACAAAGAGCCCCGAATCAGCTCAACCTACCTAGCTACTCCAAAGAACGCAGCCACGACCTCGGTGGCCGCCGGCGTTTAGGATACTGAGGCAGCGAGCGACTGGCACCAGCAGTAGCGGCAGTGGCGCTCTAGCCAATAAATAAAGAAGGAAATCGCCCAGCGCCCAGCGGAATGTGGAACCGTGGAGGAGGATGGAGGAAACAAACAAGGGATGGTGCTTCGGATGCTTGCCTCGCCAGCTCGCCCCAAGACAAGGAGAGAATCCGTCCCCCACGCGCGGATTTTTCAGTGGATTCCTCCCGGGTTCCGAGACGCCACGCGACCGCCTCGAGGTCTCGGTCTCGGCCTTTGCTGCCGTGGAGAAGAGAGAGACAGCAATGGAGGAAGGGGGGTTTTGAATTTTGAAATCGGGGAAGAAAAAGGTGAGTAGCCGTAGCATAGCATAGCTCCAGCACGCTGTCGCTAGCTGGGGGCAGCAGGCCAGGGCAGAGCAGTGGAGCTTACTGACATGCGGGGTCCTCTGTGTCCGGTGGTCCGAATTTTTTACTCCATCCGTTCCTTAGTATAAGCCATATAGATTTCTAAAGAAAATTCTAAAATATAGGTACGTATCAGCTACCACGCTGATTAGTTTAGAACCTTCCCACCGTATATAGCACATGCCCAATCAATTCCTTAGATTTAGGAAGCAATCTGATTGGGAAAGAGAAGATAGCCTGATTTTCCTTTTTTTCCTCGGTCTCATATCATTCCCCAAGCCGTGCGTTAATATTGGTGCTAAAAACTATATGGCTTATATTAAGGAACGGAGGGAGTATATTTTAGCCCTTTTTTGAATTTTTTTCACAAATATACCCCCTGAAGGAAAAATTTTAGAATCTAGACCTTTAGCTCGGCGCCATCGTTGTTGGCACCGAGCTAACACGTCTCGGCGCCAACATCCCTGGCGCCGAGCTTTTGGGCTCGAAGCCAACGTGGCGGTGACATGGTAGGAAGCTCGGCGCCAGTCACCCTGGCGCCAAGCTCGGCGACGTAGATCTTGGCGCCGAGCTCAGCGCCAGGGTGACTGGAGCCGAGCTTGTGTTTTAACCCTGGCCCCAACCTTCCTAAGCCTTCATCCTCTTATTTCTTCTCCCTCTCGGGTTTTTTCTCTCCCCACCTCGTCCTATCTCACGAATCGGCATATTAGACCTTGCAAACTTTGATTTGATCCGTAGATCTTTGAGAGCAAGGTATCCTCGCTCTCCTCCTAATTTTTTTCGCATCGATTCGGTATATATTAGTCGGATTTTCAACCTAGGAATCGTCATTACTTAAGGTTTCGTTCTATCCTTTAATATTTATATTATACAACCATAGGATGATGCCAAGGCGTGGAAAAGCTAGCAAATCTAGGTAACCACAGCGCATGTAATTATGTTATGGGTTAATTGTTGTGCATCAAATGGAAAACCCTAGGTTTAGGGTTTAATGTTAGAGAGAATTCCTTATTTGACACCAGAGAAATGACCCGTTCCTTTTTTAGCCCTCAAAAAAATTTTGTTCCCTATTTGACACCGAGTTCAACTTTCATTCCTTCTGTGACACTCCGTTGCATTTTCCATCCGGCCACCATTAATTGCGCTGTGAAAAGACAATTTTGCCCCTGTGGGCCCTACCACCCTTCTCCCTCCTCTCCTCCTCTAGACAGTCGCCTCACTCCCTCCATCTCCCCGTAGTCACGCAGCTGAAGGCGCGCCCGTCCCTCCTGATGGCGCCCTCCACTCTCTCCCTCTCTCCACTCTCTCTCCCTCCAACTCTCCATTCTGAGCCCCCTCTCCCTCTCGAGCACGGCGGTGGTCCTCCCTTCCCATGGCGCGGCAGTGCTCCTCCCTTCCCTAGGCGCGGCGGCGCCCCTCCCTTCCGCGCTCCTCCCTCTCCTCGATGGCGACCTGCGGTGGACTAGAAGCGGCGACGACGATGGCGCGGTGGAGTAGGTGGCCGCGACGACGACGGTGGAGTCCGACGAGATTCGGCCTCGAGGCTCGCAGATCTGGCCTCGGGGCGCATGGATCTAGCAGATCCAGCCTCGGGGCTCACGGATCTGGCCTCAGGGCACGTGGATCTGGCCTTGGGGCACGCAAATCCACCCACGGATCTGGCGAGCTCACCGGTGACAAATCGAGGGCGGGCACAGGCGAGGCAGCGGCTGGATCTATTGGTGGGAAAGCTAGATTTGGCTCGACGGTGGAGGATGCACCCCGACGGTGGATCCAGCGAGCGTCGACGGTTGTCTGTGGATGGGCTCGGTGGGCCCATGGGTGACGGGGACGGTCGGCGGCCTTCTCCTCGGGTGGCACGACCGTGGACTAGGGGAGGACACGGCGGCCTGGAGGAGAGGAGGGGGAAGGGTGGTGGGGCCCATAGGGGCAAAATCGTCTTTTCACAGCATAGTTAACTGTGGCCGGATGGAAAATGCAACGGAGTGTCACGGAAGGAATGAAAGTTGAACTCGGTGTCAAATAGGGAACAAAATTTTTTTGAGGGCCAAGAAAGGAACGGGTCATTTCTCTGGTGTCAAATAAGGAATTCTCTCTTAATGTTAATTGCGTTCGGTTCTTAGAACGAAATTGGTTGTATTGTGGTTATAGTTCTTATTGACATCTATTTGTGATGTTTTGATTTTTGTTTGTTAAATTACATCCGTTTTGTTAGATAAAAAAAATGTATCAGGAGGAGTTTTGGCGAAAATGGGGTCATTCTCGAGAATTATACTCCGATGTGTCTAGCAAAGATGCTCCTGTCCCTCCTGACCTCCGTGTCCCTAACTGTGACTGTGGTTTCCTAGCCCATGTTTTTCAATCGAAATATCCAGACATAGCGGCGCGGTGCTTCTACACATGTAGTCGTTTTAATGTAAGAAATTGTTTCCACTATCTTTTTTCTTTATTTGTGTAAGTATGCTACTAATATTTTATTGGAATCACATTGTGTAGGATCATGAGAGGTGCTTTTTCTTTCAGTGGATCAATAGTGCAGACAAGTTTGATCCTATGTACCTCCTTTTCAACGATTGGTTTAGAGGGAGACATCCACGTGAGCACTTCAAGCGGTGGGTTCCACCCCCCTAACCCTCCGCCAATGATGGCTAAAGAGAAGCACCTAGCTGTAGTTAGATGACTCGAGGAACCTCCCCTATGCTATTATAGAGATCGAGCTATGATAAACCCTGAGAATATATTGGAGTTTGTATGTCCAAACAAGCATGAAGTAAGTGCAAAGTGTATGTGTTGAAATGTCGAGCTATATGTGTTCATGTACTAATGTCACCTTATTAGGTGTTTTCAATGGCGAAGTGTCATTTTAAGGAGTGGTTGTATGGTCCTAAGAACCAATGGCCGGAAGAATCGCGAAAGGTTAAGGAAAAGAAGAAAGAAAGGGTAATTTACAAAGCACCTCCTGTCATGTGTGAATGTGGTGTTAAATCCAACTATGGCCTAGTCCCTTCGGAGCTTGGAATAGGTCATTATTGCAACCATATGATTGACTATGATGAGGTTGTTTATTTTTGTGGTAAACATGAAATCGTATTTTGTTTCTTTTGCTAAGACATATATGATATAATTTTTCATTTAAACAGAGCACTAGAAAATGCAGGTGGGAATGTTATGATGGTCAAGCTAAGTTCTTGGATGAACTGAAGGGGAGGCAAGTAATAGCACGAAAGAGGGGATATGGACCTGACTACGTCAACCTATTTGTTAAACATCACAAACAAAATATGTGTGAGTTTGCTAGACAGCGCGGTATTTATAACCCGATCGATGTTGGGCTTAACAAATGGGGATTGGAGAGACGGTTGACGTTAGAGGAGGAGAGGGCAAGGAAGGAGGCAAGGGAGGAGACAAGAGTACAGATGTAGGTCTTGAACGAGCATGTTGTTGCATTATGTGCCAGTGAGTGCTTGAAAGCCTTTTTTTCGTTACCTAATTTTAAATGTAATATAATCGCGTTGCTAACTGATTGCATTTTATACATGAAGGGATTGGATGCAGCGAGGAACATGCCACAGAGGTGGCTCGTGCAAGGTATGGGGAAAAAAGTTAGATGAGCACAGATCGTGAGCTGGTCGCACTGTTCAATCACCGATGGTGTTATCTGATGAGGGGGATGAGGATGAGGACGACACTGGCAGACTGAGTGAGCTCATTGCTCTAGCAGAGGCAGGTTTGTAGGTGGAGGAGGCTGAGGACGACACTAGCAGACTGAGTGAGCTCATTGCTCTAGCAGAGGTGGGCTTGCAGGTGGAGGAGGATGATGACGCTTTCTTCACTCAGGCCACAGAGGTCGTAGATGAAGCGGAGGCAGCTTACTATAGGCGACAGGCAAGTCAGAGTAATGCAGGTGAGCCTAGCCACAGCAATAGGGTTGTGGTAGAGGATTGGTACTCGGATGATGAGTTGTTTACTCAGTATGTTTTAGACTGAGGATTTGAAAGTGCATTTGCCCCCTATGTGGGGTTTAGTGTATTGATGACATTCAAATTAGGGACTAATGTGATTTTAATAAGATATGTCACAACTATTACTCAGTATGCGCTCTCCAAAGGTTTTATTTTTGTTTTTTAGTTTAGGATCCGCCGCACTATAAAGAGGAATGCAAACTTAGTTGGTCTGAGGAAGATAGAGTGCTCAAGCATAGAAATAAAGTCAAAAGAGAGACACTCTAGCACTCCACGGGCACATAGAATATTTTTTTAGTGACTATTGGTGTTGAAAGTCCCGATGTAAGCCAGAACTCCCGACAGTCGGAAGTCACGACTCATGCCGGAAGTCCTGATGCCTAGTCACTTAGCCTGCGCATTAATAGTGGACGTCAGAAGTCCCAACGTGAGTTAGAACTCTCGACAGTCAGAAGTCCCGACCCAAGTCGGGAGTCCCGACCCAAGTCTGTATGATATGATTGGACTATACATGTTCTAATGAATTTACATTTAATCTGTGTACTAGATTTGTGCCTTTTCAACACATAAAACACATGAAATGGCATGTGAGAACATGTACCGAACTAGGGTATAGAGTTCCTTTGACTAAAGCTAACATGCCTTAGGTAATTAAACCAAACAACAAACACATAGATATGCCATGTGAATAAGATAAAGTCATCCTAGTAGTATGGCCACATAGCAAATTGTGCTGCACCTTCTCCAAAGTAGCCTCCCATTGTTGGTGGTGGTGGCGGTGGGGGTGGCGGCGGAGGCCCCTTGTTCTTGTGATTAGGGCAGGTGCAATATGGATCATTGCAGAGTGCCTCCTATGAATCGGCACCATTATTGTTGTTGTCCTGTCCGTTGTCCTTGTAACTGCTGCTAACTTCCCTTTCTAGATTGAAGATACGGTCCTGCAGGTAGTAGATGTACTCTGCATGTGGATAAATAGGTCGAGGATCGACCCACCTAGTGAACCCATAGTTTTCTTCAGCCAGGGAAGATTGTAATAAGTATGTCATGTAAGTTGTATAGAAGAGGAACATATTGAATAAACAAATAGTAATAGCAATTACCCATACTCACGGGTATTTGAAGAAACGATGACCTCCATCTATTCCCTTGGTGAACATCTGCACTAGGCAGTCCTCACCATGCATGCATTTTTGCCACTCTTCTTTCCTTTCATCATATCCTCTAAGTGGTGTCTCTTTGGTGAAATCGCTTTTGCTCTCAACTGGGAACCTCTCATAAAGAGCTTCCTCAAAGAAATCGGGACCAATAGGACCCTCCCACCTAATGGTAGTTCCCTTCCCCTTTCCTCTCCCTCTGGACAACTATCTAGACATTGGTACTGCAATGAAAGAAAATGCTGAGGAGTGCTCTTCTTTCTTGTTGTGTGTGTGAATGAGAGGGAGTTGGGGGTTATTTATAGGTTGAGAGGAGAAATGGAGGCCTCTCAATGTGCCATGTCAATGATCCATGTGCCTCTTCACCTCAGCCCTTGGATCAAACAATCATAAGATGGATGGTGGAGATGGAGTGGAGTTGTGCGTCCTTGCATGCCAGTACTATGTCAGTGAAGTGATAAATCGTTGCTGTCCTTGTAACTGAAAAGTCTATTTTCATTGTCTAAAAAGCCTAGATTTGTTCACTGTTACTTGATAAGCCTAGATTCATCTACAAAGCGTCTGTACGATACGATTAGACTATACACGTTCTAATGAATTTACATTTAATCTGTTTACTACATTTGTGCCTTTTTAGCAGTGTAGTATGATTAATGATTCATAGAAAAAATTGCAAGAGTTTTCCTTGTTTCAGGAGCATCCACAGTTACAAACAGAGACATCATTATATAATCCAAACATTTAACCATCCAAAGAGCACAATGCAACCACAACGAACATCACAATCAACATAACATGTCCTGCATAGTCCAAATAGTCCACAATGTCCATACAGTCCCAAATAGTTTTAGGAAAGTAAATACAAAATCTATAATAGTGCATACTAATATCTACCACAACCCTCACTGCCTCCTAGTCTTACCCTTACCCTTATGACCGAGAGCGCTTGAACCGAGAGTGTAAGGGTCACGTGGACGGCATCGCCTAGTGCTTGGAGGCTATGTAGGCTGAGTCGAGGGAGCGTCATGGAGCTGAGAGGGGCCAAGCTCCTGATGCCTCTGGTCCACGTCTGAAGGGTCGAGATGGCGGACTAGAGGGGGGGTGAATAGTCTTTTCTAAAACTAATCGCGTCGGCTAACCGATACAAATGCGGAATTAAAACTATCGGTCTAGCCAAGACTATACCCCACTATATATGTTCACTAGCACCTTGCAAAGATAACAATTATGCAACAAAGGTGCCGGGCTAGCTAGAGCTCTCCTAAACAATTCTAGGAGCAAGGTCACACAAACTTATGCCACTAGTACTTTTAAGCAACAAGGGAGCTCCTACACATGCTAGTAAGCAAAAGCACAAAGCCAACTAAGCTCACTGGCAATGCTCAATAACAAGGCAACCAATGCCAAATTAGAGAGCTCAAATACTTAGCTACACAAACTAAGTAATGTGACTAACAAGGTTACTAAAACCAAATTAGCCACGCAAGGGAGCTACTTCTATGCTACACAAGCAAGAAGGTAATTAGCAAGCTACACAAGCTATCTAATTACAAGAGCAACTACACAAGCTTAATATGTATAAAAGTAATGGCAAGCTTGTGTAATGGGGATGCAAATCAACGGGAAGAACAAGGTTGACACGATGATTTTTCTTCCGAGGTTCACATGTTTGCCAACACGCTAGTCCCCATTGTGTCGACCGCTCACTTGGTGGTTCGGCGGCTAATTAGCATCACCCGCTAAGCCCGCACGTCGGGCGCTGCAAGAACCTACCCCTTGAGTGAGGGTAGCTCAATGACACACTTTACTAGAGTTGCTCTTCGCGGCTCCCGCGGGGCGAGCACAATGCCCCTCACAAGCACTTCTTCGGAGCACCGCACAAGCTTCTTACGCGCTTCGACGGAGACCACCACCAAGCCATCTAGGAGGTGGCAACCTCCAAGAGTAACAAGCACCACCGGCTTGCAACTCGATCACCTAGTGCCACTCGATGCAACCTCACAATGCAATTGCACTAGAATCGCTCACTCATACAATCGAATGATCACTATCAAGTATATATGTGATGGAGGGCTCCCAAGCACTCACAAGCATGGACACTAAGTCCCTTGAGGTGCTCAGCACCAACCATGGCCGAAGGCCACTTCTATTTATAGCCCCAAGGGCTAAACTAGCCGTTACCCCTTCACTGGGCAACGGTCGGGCTGACCGGACGCTCCGGTCGTGTTGACCGGACGCTGGACCTCAGCGTCCGGTCACCCACAGATGACCACGTGTCCCGATTCCAACGGTCACTTGACTTGACCAGACGCAGCAGCTTTCAACTGACCGGACGCTGAACCCCCAGCGTCCAATCGTTTCCAGTAAGGTACTAACCTCGACCGGACACGTTCGGTCACACTTGATCGGACGCAGCCAGCGTCCGGTCACACTCCAGCTTCTACGTCATCGTACGTCAGCCTGACCGGACGTAGCCTGCCAATGTCCGGTGCTTTCAGACCCAGTGTCCGGTTAGTTGACCGACGCCAGCATCTTTGCGACCAACGCGTTTTCACTTCTAACTTCTTCACCCTTGCTCCAATGTGCTAACCACAAGAATTTGCATCCGGCGTAATAGAAAATAGGCATTCCATTTTCCTGAAAGCGCCGAATCCTCCTTTGTAAATGTGCCAACACCACCAAGTGTACACCACCATGTGTATGTGTGTTAGCATTTTCACAATCATTTCCCAAAGGATGTTAGCCACTCAACTTGCCACGCCACTCGATCCTAGCGACAATGCAAAGTTAGATCACTCGAGTGGCACTAGATGACCGATATGCAAACAAGTTTGCCCCTCTTGATAGTACGGCCATCTATCCTAAACCCGGTCATAAACTTCTCTATGCACCTATGACCGGTGAAATGAAATGCCCTAGGTTATACCTTTGCCTTGCGCATTCCATTCCATCTCCTTCAATGTCGATGCAACACATGCACCAACACGATCAACAATGATATGATCCACTTCATATCATCACGTGATCATATTGGTTCATCGATCTTGACTTTACTTGCTCTTCACCGTTGCCATCGTCCATCGGCGCCAAGTCTTGCTCAAGCTTCACCGCCACGTGGTCCATCACTCCAAAGCCTTCGACTTGCCCTTCACGCTTGCAACCGGTCCATCAAGCCAAGTCTTGTCTTGATCTTCTCCACCTTGATCACATGACTCAATGTCATGTCTCATGTGCATTTAAGCTCCTTCATCATCACATGTGTGAGCTTTGCAACATCTCCAAGCCATTTTCACCTTCATGGCATATGTTGCTCACACACATGTACCTGTGGACTAATCACCTGTGTATCTCACATAAACACAATTAGTCCACCTAGGTTGTCACTCAATTACCAAAACCAAACAAGGACCTTTCAACATCGTCCTCATCCTCGTCCTCGTCCTCATCCTCATCCCCTGTAGCTGCTTGGATAGAGGAACCTAAGCCTCCTCTACCTGCGGAAGGAATGTACACATCTTGCGTAGTTGTGTCATGTCTGTCCTGCAACCACAACGACCAACCGCACGGCATAGCCGATGTGACAGCCTCTATTGTACAAAATTATGTTAACTAAAAGAATCTACCATATTAATAATATGTTTGAAAGAATATTTTGAATCTTACATCTAGGAAGCTAAGCATGTAGTCGTCCCTGACTCTCGGTCGAATGCGCTCAATTTCTTCAACAGAGCATTTGAGTGTATTGCCCTGTAATAAAGTTCTCAGTAATAATACTTCTGAACAGATAGCAATAGGTTTTGTTTTGTTTTATACAAGAATCTAATGTATTATAAGGATGATACGGCTTGAAGGTGGCACTAACTAAAATAGATAACTCTAACATCTAATGTATTGGTATGCAACTTAACATAGAAAAATAAGGCAATTGACTTACCACTCTGTCCAAGATCGGTCCTACCTCCACCTACCTTCCTGCACGAGTAGATTGGTCGTATGTCGTGTCTTCATCATCGGAGGACTCGATGTCGGCGTAGTCATCGTCTATCCACTGTACCCTCAGCCTACAACATGTCACACACTGGTACCAAGCTTGGTACTGCCCAAACTCATGGTTCGTGTGTGGCTCATTGGTCTCGTCCACGTTGTCATGTATCTCCTCCCATTGCTCAATGTAGGACTGGTGGTGCTTCTCCTAGTCAAAAATCTTTCTATTCTTCTAATGATCCAACTTGCACGTATGTCATCCTTACTTGAATCCATGTACATGTCACCATATTAATAGAAATGGACCATCACAAGACATTTGAAATAGCAAAATACTTACTTGTGTAAGTCAATGCCAGTCAAGAATGAAGCCGTAGGCTAAAGCTGTCTCACTCCAAATTCACATGCAACTCTATCTGGCAGATGGAACTCAACAGCATAGAAGCAGATTAGAGGGCACCTCATCCTATAGAAGTCATCATAGAACCCACAAATGTTGCTCAACTAAAAAGTAAGTGCCCCCTCTCCATCGTATGGCTCCCACTCCACCTACAACATGTCCAAACAAGATGTTAGATGGTATACTAATCCATTTCAAACCAGCATGGAAAATAAAATTTACTTACACTAGACATTGTCAGTGTGTCTAGCTCATTCATGAACTCAATGTACGCCCGCTCTAACCTCGCATATGGAACCCTGACCTAGTCTCAATGGTACGCCCACATCGGCTACTGACTTGGAGGCTGACCTTGGAACCACTCACGACAAGCCAGAACCTCTAGATGGCCAACTAGAAGATGAGCCCATATCCACAGCTAGAGCAGGTACATGCATCCACCAAGTGACGCGTTGGATGAAGTTCGACAACACCCCTCGCACAGTTGCTGGTATAGAAAACCCAAGACCACAGAGCCCCAGCTATAGTGACCTGCCTGGTCCTAGTCACTAAGGCAGTGGACCCACATCCAGGACACAGTGTCACCCATGGTGTCGGGGAAGAGAACATAGGCAAATAGGTGTAGGATCCATGCCCTATAGTAGTACCCAACTGTCTCCTCATCTGCCTCCTCGGGGCACTGTGCGAACTCTTGCCAGAGCCAGGAGATGAGAACTCTAGAAGTGCGAAGCCCTTGCTCGCCAAGCTCATGCCCAAGGAAGGCCTCCACTCATGCTCTCCAACCTTCTAACCTACACTGCTCGGTGACTGGGTTGCCATGAATCCTCAGGCCTAGTATCTTCTAACAGTCCTAGAGCATGACTGCCATCTCTTCGAAAGGTAGGTGGAAGCTGTGAGTCTTCGGCCGTCACCTATATTTTAGACAAAGCAGGATTACATGTCAAAAAGGCAAGCGCATGAGCAAATGGCCATGAATAGAGACAATGATTGAATATAATACCTATCAACCAATGCAGTTATAGCCACTGAGTTGAACTTGGGCAACCCACGATGAACCTAAAAAGAGATGACATCTAGGCCAGCTCTTTGCAGGAAAGGAGTGTACCTGTCGTCGTACGGCATGTCCAAGAACCCATTGTGGGTTCTAGGACGAAGGAGCAAAAGGTCCTACATGGAATAAAACATAGTCTCCTGTTACATCACGAACACATGTACGCTCACCAAATTTTGAACAAACACATATAGATTATTACCTACCCCAGCGCTATGAGACGTCCTCGGTGGGTCATCTCATACGTCGGGTCGAGCAGGTGGAATTGCGCCATCCTACAAAAAAAAAGTCAATGAATTAGAAATTCAATATGCAATGAAACATGAACTTAGAAATGTACAAGTAATTGACACAATTACATGCATAATTAATTAAATGAATACGACAAATATTAAATAATATAATCAACCAATAATCACACCTCACTAATCTACCAATGGCAACTTCGTGAATTATGGCCAAGTCTACCACACTTGCTGCACTCGTACTGCTTGGGTCAGTAACAAATGGGTTCCTCTCCCACGCCTCATTCTTTTGGGTATCTGATCCATAACCATCCCATGTCTCGTCCTCTTCCTTGATCCACGCTTGTTCCAACGGTAAGCTAGATCCGCAATGTACTTCGGCTCATCATATGGAGGCCACTCTCTAGGGTCCCAAAAAGGCACGAAGCGGGGGCTCCATGTGTGCATAAGCGTGTCGACACTGAACTCGTGAGGTATCCTGTTCTCGATATTATAGTTACGATGCCTAGCTGCTGCCACCAAATGGGAACATAGAAAGTGGTACTACCTTGGTTTACCACAAGTGCATTTGAAATCTTGCAGGACAACCACATGCATCCTCGACTCTTGGACCTCATTGTCAGACATTGTATCGCCCCTATGCTTGACCTGATAAGTCCATGTGGCGTGGTCAAAGAATGTAACCTCATGTGTGCCAGCCCTTTCATTTGCCTTCTCTAGGTTTGCCTTTGGTTTCGAAGCCCATATCTCTCCATCACTCAGTAACTTTAATGCATGCGCGTGTCTATCATTGAACTAGGCAACAAGCTTATAGAAGATGAATTGAACGATTCCATTCATGGACATACCACATATCCCCAATAGCAACTTATTGAATGACTCCGCCATGTTGCTGCACTAAAACTCATACCTCCATCCACCAGTGTCGTGAGCTCTTGTCTATTTCTCCAAATCCCTCATCAAACCTGTGAGCCATTGTCTACCTTCTGCATTTGATGTGGTTCTGACTTGCTCCAACTTTTTCTGAAAGTACTTGTCCTCAAGCTGTCGAGCAGCCTGCTGGAACAGATCAAAGTTGCCCTTCACACCATCCTTCTAGAGTAGATTCTTGGCAAGGTGCTGAGTACACCAACAATGGTGCAAAGGTGCATACCCCTCTATCTACTCTCGCATGGCATTAAGTATGCCCTGGTGCCTATCAGATATGACGCCAACCTCCCTACCAGGCCCAACCACATGTATCCAGACTAGTCTCAAGAACCATCCCCAACTGTCAGTGTTCTCCTTCTCAACCAAAGCAAATGCCAAAGGAACCAACTTGTTGTTCGTGTCATAGGATATGGCTATAAGAAGTATGCCCTGATATTTGCCAATTAAGAACGTACCATCAATGGAGAAGACAGGATGATAGTGCCTAAAGGCCTCGACACACTGAGGGAAGCACCAGAAAGCATGGAAGAATATCTACCTCCCATCCTTCCATGCATTTGGTTTTGGGATGTACTCATAATGCATGTTTGGATTCACCACTTTGATTGCATTAAAAAGTACTGGCAGCTGCTCGTACCCATCCTCCCAGTCCCCATATATCATCTTCCACGCTCGCTGCTTAGCCCTCCAAGCTTTACCATAAGTTATCACATAACCTCCATACAACACCTCAATGGTCCTGATAATTGTCCTCACCTTCATGTTGGGTTCTCCCTACAATATTCCCATCAACCGCTTGGCAATGAGGGTAGATGTCAACTATCGATGCCTTAGTGTCAGCTCATGGTCAGCACAATTGTGTAGCCCAACAACTTTTGTGATCTTCTACTTTTCGATGACCGTTTGCTTCCTTGCACAAACCCTCCATGTGCAGCATTCCTTGTCACACACAACTGTGTAACGGCACTCTGCATATGAATGCAAGACCTTGTAAGGTCTCTTTCGTATCACTGCAAATGCCTGCAACCACCTCTTCAATGCAGGGAGGTCATTGAACACCCTCCCATTCTCAATTACCATGTTAGGACTAGCCTTAGGAGCTTCTAGGAGCTCATCATCACATCCTTCTGCACATGCCTGATCAGAATGAGTAAGATCGCTGAACTCATGAACTCTTGGATCATGGCGACCGGGAAAGATGTGCCTCAGCATCTCAACATCACTCTCTGTCAGCTCTCTAATAGGGCGACCATCATCAGAATAAAGAGCCCTTGCCATCTCATATGGCTCTGAATCATGCATAATTTCAACACTATTGGAGCCACAAAATCCATCTCTAAAGTGCACTTACGCAGCAACAGGGGGTGAAAGGTCCTAATATGGCTAGAGGGGGGGGTGAATAGCCTATTTAAAATTCTACAAATCAACTAGAGCAATTTGATTAGTAAGACAAAAGCGTAATGCAAACTTGCTCTAGCTCTACGAGGGTTGCAAGCCACCTATCCAATCAATTCTAGTTGCAATGATAGCTAGACACACAACTTGCTATGATACTACTCACTAAGAGCTCTCAATCTTTCTACTCTAAAGAGCTCCACTAAGCAAACTCAAATAGCAAAGCAAGCTCTCAAATCTAATTACACTAAAGAGCTTGCTACAACTAGTTTGCAAGAATATAAATGAGTGAGTAGGATGGTTATACCGCCGTGTAGAGGAATGAACCAATCACAAGATGAAGATCAAGCCAATCACCGGGAGAATGCAAATGACAAGAGACAACCGATTTTTCTCCCGAGGTTCACGTGCTTGCCAACACGCTAGTCCCCATTGTGTCGACCAACACTTGGTGGTTCGGCGGCTAAGAGGTGTTTCACAAACCTCGTCCACACGATTGGACACCGCAAGAACCTACCCACAAGTGAGGTAACTCAATGACACGAGTAATTTACTAGAGTTACCTTTCGGCACTCCACTGGGGAAGGTACAACTCCCCTCACAATCACCGGAGACAACCACGAACAATCACCAACTCGTGCCGATCCTCCACCGCTGCACCAAGCCGTCTAGGTGGTGGCAACCACCAAGAGTAACAAGCGAAATCCACAGCGCAACACAAATACCAAGTGCCTCTAGATGCAATCACTCAAGCAATATACTTGGATTCTCTCCCAATCTCACAAAGATGATGAATCAATGATGGAGATGAGTGGGAGGGCTTTGGCTAAGCTCACAAGGTTGCTATGTCAATGAAAATGTGCAAGAGAGTGAGCTTGAACCGGCCATGGGGCTTAAATAGAAGCCCCCATGAAATAGAGCCATTGTACCCCTTCACTGGGCACAATGTGGGCTGACTAGATGCTCCAGTCATGTTGACCAGACGCTGGACCCAGCGTCCGATCGCCCGATGTAAGCCACATGTCATTCTAAGTTAAACCTGAGCCGCCAGATTTCAATGGCTATGAAGCGATCGGATGCTCTGGCATAAGTGACCGGATGCTCAGACCCCAGTGTCCGATCATTTCCAATAAGCTCCCAAAACTGACTTTTGCCGACCGGACGTGTCCGGTCATGCCCGACCGGACCCTGCCAGCGTCCGGTCATGCTGTGACTACTTACTGTGCTGACCGACAACACGACCGGACGCGTCCGGTCATGCTTGACTGTACATAGACCAGCGTTCGGTGCTTAACCCTAGACACTATGCCATCTGACAACTCGACCGGACGCAGCCCTTCAGCGTCCGGTCGCTTAGTGATCTAGCATCCAGTCAATTGACCGACACCAGCATCTTTGCGACCAACTCCATTTCACTTCAAACTTCTTCACCCTTGCACATGTGTGCCAACCACCAAGTGTATCACCTTGTGCACATGTGTTAGCATATTTTCACAAACATTTTCAAGGGTGTTAGCACTCCACTAGATCCTAAATGCATATGCAATGAATTAGAGCATCTAGTGGCACTTTGATAACCGCATTTCGATATGAGTTTCACTCCTCTTAATAGTATGGCTATCTATCCTAAATGTGATCACACTCACTAAGTGTCTTGATCACTAAAACAAAATGGCTCCTACATTTTATACCTTTGCCTTGAGCCTTTTGTTTTTCTCTTTCTTCTTTTCCAAGTTTAAACATTTGATCATCACCAATGTCATGATCTTCGTCATTGCTTCATCACTTGGAGTAGTGCTACCTATCTCATGATCATCTTGATAAACTAGGTAAGCACTTAGGGTTTCATCAATTAACCAAAACCAAACTAGAGCTTTCAATCTCCCCCTTTTTGGTAATTGATGACAACCCTTATACAAAGATATGAATTAAAGTTCATTTGAATCCATGTTGCTTGCCCAAGCATATTTATCATGTGTAAAAGATATGGACAAGTTTCATGAACTCCATATGATAGCAATTGTTCCCCCTACATATGTGCTAAGAGTTTGGATTAAAGCTTTGCACATATGATTAGATAGGAAATATAGGAGACAATTTCTACCAAATGATGCTAAGGTATAAGAGATGGACCTTTGAAGCGTGATACCAATCGGAGTGCACCAATATACCATCCTTAGCACCATTAGTAACTAGACATACACAAAAACTAGAATACCCCATGAGATCAATATTACAAATAAGGGTCTAGTTTCCATAGAATGAACATGGGTCTAGTTACTTTAGCCTATGCATGCTAGTTTTTCATTTCAACATTCAAACCTACAACTAGCATACACCACACAAACATGGATATTGAAATTAAAAATTTATGCCATGCAAGCAAACATATGTAATGCACATTCAAATTCACCATACAAGTTCATGAGCTTGCTCCCCCTATTTGTATGCTCAAAATTTTAATTGATCCCCTTCCTTTGTCATATTTTATCTCTCCCCCTTTGTTTCTTTGTTGTCTTTTCACTATCTTTGTACACTATTTCTCCCCCTTTGTCATCAATGACTACAAAGGCTTAAAGTATAGATAGGGTAGGATTATCAATGTTAACAATTAGCACAAAAGGTGACCTCAAATTATAGATATGTTGGGGTGAAATCATGTGAAATGAGGATAATTTTCCCAATTTGATTCAATCTAGATTACTTGCAAAAGATATTTAACTCGGTTTGATCCAAGGACAAGCTTCTTCACACCTCCAATTAAGGGTTATCTTGTACCATGTTGAGTTAAACACTTATAACTCATTTTCTAAATCAAACACTAGGTTTGCAATCCCACAAACATGTCATATGCTACCACTAGATCATTTCAAACATACAAGTAATAGTGGTACCATACAAGCATCAAATTCATTTGATTTTCATGAATGAGCCTATTCAAATGTGAAATATGTCTAGATGCACTAATCATGTCCTTAGCAAGGATGTATGCCATGCCAATCAACTTTTACCTTGGATTGCTCAAAGGAGAGGCATGTCATATAATGGGGTTGCATCAACACATATTGGAGAAGTCAAGCATGTTCAATTCATTCCTTAGCTTGCAAAACCTCTTCTCATCAAGTGGCTTGGTGAATATGTCGGCAAGTTGATCTTCGGTGCCCACACTCTCTATGCAAATGTCCCCTTTTTGTTGGTGATCTCTTATTAAGTGATGACGGACATCTATATACTTTGTTCTTGAGTGTTGAACCGGGTTGTTGGTGAGCTTTATGACACTTTCACTGTCATATAGCAATGGCACTTGCTTGAACTTGATTCCAAAATCTCTCAAAGTGGCCTTCATCCAAAGTAATTGTGCACAACAACTACCGGCCGAAATGTACTCCGCTTCGGTGGTTGAAAGTGCTACACTATTTTGCTTCTTTGATGACCAAGACACAAGTGATCTTCCCAATAGTTGACATGTGCCTGATGTGCTCTTTCTCTCAACTTTGCATCCTGCATAATCGGAGTCCGAATATCCAATCAACTCAAATCTTGCTCCTTTGGGATACCACAATCCAACATTTTGTGTATGCTTTAAGTACCTCAATATTCTCTTTGTTGCTTTCAAATGACTTTCTCTTGGTGAGGCTTAGAATCTAGCATACATGCATACACTAAACATCACATCCGCCCTTGATGCGGTCACATAGAGTAGGCTTCCAATCATAGACCGATACATCTTTTGATCCACCATGTTGCCACTAGCATCACTATCCAAGCTTCCACTTGTCCCCATTGGTGTACTAATAGCTTTACTATCATCCATTCCAAACTTCTTGAGCATGTCCTTGATATACTTGCCTTGACTCACAAATGTGCCATTCTTCATTTGCTTGATTTGAAGACCAAGGAAGTAGCTAAGCTCTCCAATTATGGACATCTCAAACTCACTTGCCATCATCTTGCCAAACTCCTTACAAAAATCTTGGTTTGTTGACCCAAATATGATATCATCAACATAGATTTGCATTACAAACAAGTCATTTCCAAGCTTCTTGGTGAAGAGAGTGGTGTCAACCTTTACCATCTTGAATCCCTTAGAGAGTAGGAAATCCCTCAATCTCTCATACCATGCTCTAGGTGCTTGTTTCAATCCATACAAAGCCTTTCTCAACTTGAACACATGGTTGGGTTTCTTTTCATCTTCAAAACTAGGAGGTTGCTCAACATACATAAGCTCATTGATGTACCCATTGAGAAATGCACTTTTCACATCCATTTGGTACAACTTGATGTTGTTGGCACAAGCATAAGCTAGCAAGATCCTAATTGCTTCCAATCTTACAACCGGGGCATATGTTTCCCCAAAGTCAAGACCTTCAACTTGAGTGTAACCTTGAGCCACTAATCTTGCTTTGTTCCTTATTACTATCCCATCTTGATCTTGCTTGTTCCGAAAGACCCACTTGGTTCCAATCACATTATGATCCTTAGGCCTCTCAACTAAATCCCATACTTGGTTTCTTGTGAAGTTGTTTAGCTCTTCATGCATAGCATTGATCCAATCAACATCCCTCAAAGCTTCGTCTATCTTCTTAGGTTCAATGGATGACACAAATGAGAAATGCTCACAAAATGAAGCCAATCTTGATCTTGTTTGCACACCTCTTGAAATATCACCAATGATAGTGTCCAATGGATGATCTCTTGCAACATTGGTTGGTTGAAGCACTTGCACTTGATTGCTAGCATTTGATTGATCACTTGGTTGAGATGATGAACTAGCCACTTGTTGATCTTGCACATTGCCATCACTAGTGCTTGCTTGGATTTGATCATGAGAACCACTAGCTTGCACATTTGAGTTAGAGAGCACTTGGTTCTTGTTATCTTCAACATCAATCACCTCTCTAGGCCTTATATCACCAATGTCCATGTTCTTCTTGCATTGACCAATTGAGTGCCTCTTACATCATCTAGATTCTCATCTTCCTCTTGCGAACCATTTGTTTCATCAAATTCCACATCATGAACCTCCTCAAGAGTACCACTAGCCAAATTCCAAACTCTATAAGCCTTGCTAGTAGTGGAGTAACCAAGCAAGAAACCTTCATCACATTTCTTTTCAAACTTGCTCAATCTAGTGCCTTTCTTTAATATATAGCATTTACAACCAAAAACCTGGAAGTATGCTATGTTGGGCTTTCTTCCATTCAATAGCTCATAAGGTGTTTTTTCCATCATGGGGTGGCAATAGAGTCAGTTGCTATAGTAGCAAGCCATATTGATTGCTTTAGCCCAAAATGAATGACTCACATTGTACTCACTCAACATTGATCTTGCCATATCAATCAAGGTTCTATTCTTTCTTTCAACTAGCCTATTTGATTGAGGAGTATACTTGGCCGAGAATTGATGTCTAATTCCAAATTCATCACACAACTCATCAATTCTAGTGTTCTTGAACTCACTTCCATTGTCACTTCTAACTTTCTTGATTGTTGTTTCAAACTCATTATGAATTCCCTTTACAAATGATTTGAATGTTGCAAACACATCACTCTTGTCCACTAGAAAGAATACCCATGTGTATCTAGTGAAATCATCCACAATCATAAATCCATATTTGTTTCCACCAATGCTAGTGTATGTGGTTGGTCCAAACAAGTCCATGTGCATCAACTCAAATGCCTTAGATGTGCTCATCATACTCTTCTTAGGATGTGTATTACCAACTTGCTTTCCGGCTTGACATGCACTACATAGCTTATCCTTCTCAAATGTGACATCTTTCAAGCCTCTAACTAAGTCATGCTTAATCAATTTATTCAATTGTTTTATTCCAACATGACCAAGCCTTCTATGCCATAACCAACCCATGCTAGACTTAGTGATCAAACATGTTGACAATTGAGCTTGTCTAGCATTGAAATCAACTAAGTATAGATTCTCATATCTATATCCTTTGAATATCAAGTTAGAGCCATCTACACTTATGATCTCTACATCATCCACACCAAATATGCACTTAAAACCAAGATCACACAATTGAGCTACCGACAATAAGTTGAAGTTCAAGCTCTCTACTAGCTACATATTGGAAATGCTCAAATCATTGGATATTGCAATCTTACCAAGCCCTTTGACCTTGCCTTTGCCATTGTCACCAAATGTGATACTATCAATCCCATTGCTCTTGTTTTCATTGAGTGAATTGAATATTCTTGAATCACCGGTCATGTGTTGTGTGCACCCACTATCAAGCACCCAATGCCTTCCTCCGGCTTTATAATTGACCTACAAAAGAAAATCAATTCTTTTTAGGTACCCAAACTTGCTTGGGTCCTTGTAGGTTAGTTACCAAGGTCTTTGGTACCCAAATGGCCTTCTTCTTTGGGCCCACAATTGGTGTACCAATGAACTTAGCCTTCACACCATTGGCACCCTTATAAAGCATGTAACAAGTATCAAATTTGATTGAAGATACATTAGGTAGCTTGTTTTTGTTAGTCTTGCAATTTTGCTCTATATGCCCAACTTGCTTGCATCTATTGCAAAACCAACCATTGCCCTTCACAAAGCTAGCTTTGGAAGTGACAAAGGCCGCCTTGCCTTTCTTGGGGGTATAGCCTAATCCCTCTTTGTTGAGAGAAAATCTTTGGCTACCTAAGCACTTTAGCAAGTGGGCTTCTTCACCATAGGCATTGCCTAAGGCACGAGTGAGCTCATTCACCTCCTTCTTGAGGTTCTCATTTTCCACCATAAGTGAGGCATCACAAGTGAGACCATCACTCAAAGGTGAAGTGGAAGTAGTAGTGCTACAAGAAGTGTTAGTGGAAGCAACTAAGATGGACTCATGAAAAGATTCATCAATAAGATCACATGTTAGTCCCACATCACATGTCATGATCACTTGCTCCTTCTTGGCTTCCTCCACTTTTACTTGCTCAATGAGAGAGGAGTGAGCCTTTTCAAGCTTAGAGTGAGCTTTGCCAAGCTTCTCATGGGCTTCCATTAGCCTCTCATGAGTGGCATTGAGCTCATCAAGGGATTGCTCAAGAAATTTGACTTTCTTTTTCAATTCCTTGCACTCCTTTCTCTTCATCTCAAAGCAAGTGTGCACTTGCTCACACATGTCCATGAGCTCCTCCTTGGAGTACTCCTTATCATCATCATCATCACTCCTACAAGCATCACTTTCACATTCATCATCATCACTCACATCATATTTTACCTTAGTAGGTTTTGCCATGAGGCATGTCAATGGAGTGTCGAAGATGGAGAGCTTCTTGTTGATGGCGATGCTTGCTAGTGCTCTCTTGATAGATTTCTTGTCATCATCACTAGAGCTATCACCATCCGAGGAACCATCACTATCCCAAGTGACTACATAGCCTCCACCCTTCTTCTTCTTTTGGAAGGTCATTCTCTTCTCCTTCTTCTCCTTCTTTTCTTTCTTATCCTTGTGCTTCTTCTTCTCATCTTCATCATTATCACTATTGTAGGGACAATTTTCTACAATATGATCGGGGCTCTTGCAATTGTAGCATCTTCTCACATACTCTTTGCTTTTTGTGTGATCTCTTCTCTTTCTTGCACCATAGCCCTTCTTCTTCATGAATTTTCCCATCTTGCGCACAAATAGAGCCATGGCTTCATCATTAATGTCACTAAGATCATCACCATCACTTGATTCTTTCTTGGACTTGCCCTTGTTCTTGGATGATGATGAGCCAGCCTTGAATGCTATACTCTTCTTCTTCTTGTCCTCTTCTTCCTTCTTGTCATCCTTATCATCCCCCTCCCTTTCCACATGGTATGTCTCTTGTGTCATGACATCACCTAGTACTTGGTTGGGGGTAATGTCCTTCAATCCTCCTCTTATGATGAGCAATCTCAACATCTCAAATCTTGGAGGTAAGCACATCAAGAATCGATGAGAGACATCATCATCCTTGATCTTCTCTCCCAATACCTTCAAGTCGTTGACAATGACTTGCAATCGATGGAACATCTCTGGAATGCTCTCATCATCCTTCATCTTGAAACTTGTCAACTTGTCCTTGAGGATGTACAACTTGGCACTCTTCACCGCGGTGTGCCCTCATATGTTTCCTCTAATCTCCTCCACACCTCATTTGCTCTTTCACAATCTTTGATTTGCTCAAACACCTTGGAATCAATAGCATTGTATATGGTGTTGAGAGCCATTGTGTTACATTGCTTGTTGATCTTGTCTTGGTTGGTTGGATCATCGGGATCGATGATAGCATAGTCATTCTCGGTCACTTCCCATACTTGATCATTTATTGAACCAAGATACATTCTCATCTTTCTCTTCTAATAACCATAGGATGTGCCATCAAAGAATGGTGGTATGCCCCCCATATGGTTGAACACAACTTGAGTCATAATTTGACACCGAGGTTGTTAAGCCTTCAATCAAACAGTGACCACGGCTCTGATACCACTTGAAAGGTCCTAATATGGCTAGAGGGGGGTGAATAGCCTATTTAAAATTCTACAAATCAACTAGAGCAATTTGATTAGTAAGACAAAAGCGTAATGCAAACTTGCTCTAGCTCTATGAGGGTTGCAAGCCACCTATCCAATCAATTCTAGTTGCAATGATAGCTAGACACACAACTTGCTATGATACTACTCACTAAGAGCTCTCAATCTTTCTACTCTAAAGAGCTCCATTAAGCAAACTCAAATAGCAAAGCAAGCTCTTAAATCTAATTACACTAAAGAGCTTGCTACAACTAGTTTGCAAGAATATAAACGAGTGAGTAGGATGGTTATACCGCCGTGTAGAGGAATGAACCAATCACAAGATGAAGATCAAACCAATCACCGGGAGAATGCAAATGATAAGAGACAACCGATTTTTCTCCCGAGGTTCACGTGCTTGCCAACACGCTAGTCCCCGTTGTGTTGACCAACACTTGGTGGTTCGACAGCTAAGAGGTGTTTCACAAACCTCGTCCACACAATTAGACACCACAAGAACCTACCCACAAGTGAGGTAACTCAATAACATGAGCAATTTACTAGAGTTACCTTTCGGCACTCCACCAGGGAAGGTACAACTCCCCTCACAATCACCGGAGACGACCACGAACAATCACCAACTCGTGCCGATCCTCCACCGCTGCACCAAGCCATCTAGGTGGTGGCAACCACCAAGAGTAACAAGCGAAATCTGTAGTGCAACACGAATACCAAGTGCCTCTAGATGCAATCACTCAAGCAATGCACTTGGATTCTCTCCCAATCTCACAAAGATGATGAATCAATGCTGGAGATGAGTGGGAGGGCTTTGGCTAAGCTCACAAGGTTGCTATGTCAATGAAAATGTGCAAGAGAATGAGCTTGAACCGGCCATGGGGCTTAAATAGAAGCCCCCATGAAATAGAGCCATTGTACCCCTTCACTGGACACAACGCGGGCTGACCGAACGCTCCGGTCATGTTGACCGGACGCTGGACCCAGCGTCTGGTCGCCCGATGTAAGCCACGTGTCATTCTGAGTTAAACCTGAGCCGCCAGATTTCAACAGCTATGAAGCGACCGGACGCTCCAGCACAAGTGACCAGACGCTCAGACCCCAGTGTCCAGTTGTTTCCAGTAAGCTCCCAAAACCAACTTTTGCCGACCGAACGCGTTCGGTCATGCCCGACCGGACCCTACCAGCGTCCGGTCACGCTGTGACTACTTACTGTGCTGACCAACAACACGACCGAATGTGTCCGGTCATGCTTGACCGTACACAGACCAGTGTCCGGTGCTTAACCCTAGACGCTATGCCATCCGACAACTCGACCGGATGCAGCCCTTCAGCGTCCGGTCGCTTAGTGATCCAGCATCCGGTCAGTTGACCGACGCCAGCATCTTTGCGACCAACTCCATTTCACTTCAAACTTCTTCACCCTTGCACATGTGTGCCAACCACCAAGTGTATCACCTTGTGCACATGTGTTAGCATATTTTCACAAACATTTTCAAGGGTGTTAGCACTCCACTAGATCCTAAATGCATATGCAATGAATTAGAGCACCTAGTGGCAGTTTGATAACTGCATTTTGATATGAGTTTCACTCCTCTTAATAGTACGGCTATTTATCTTAAATGTGATCACACTCACTAAGTGTCTTGATCACTAAAACAAAATGGCTCCTACATTTTATACCTTTGTCTTGAGCCTTTTGTTTTTCTCTTTCTTCTTTTCCAAGTTCAAACATTTGATCATCACCAATGTCATGATCTTCATCATTGCTTCATCACTTGGAGTAGTGCTACCTATCTCATGATCATCTTGATAAATTAGGTTAGCACTTAGGGTTTCATCAATTAACCAAAACCAAACTAGAGCTTTCAGGGGGCACATCCACATTCTCAGGAATGTCTCCTGCAACATAAGTAGAGAAATAAGGAAAGAATGAAAGAAATGGATGTAAGGAAGGGTGTAAGCTCCTAATAAGCATGCAGTTAAGACACTTACTCGGATGATTCTGTGTCAAAGGGATCTCATGAGGAGGATCTACCACAACAACATGAGTCTGACAAGCATCTCTGTCGGTGTTTTGGACCGGCGAGCCCTCAACCAACTAGTGAAAATGTACTACATGCCCCTAATCCCGAATGGTGATGCAAAGAGACACAATGTTTATACTGGTTCAGGCAATAGATGCCCTACGTCTAGTCTGAGAGATCGATCTTGTATTCCTTGCACCGAGGTGCTTGTAGTAGGGGGTTACAAGTAGGGCGAGAGAGGGAGCTGGTCCCAGATCTCTACATGGAGTGGTGTGGGTTGCTTGAGATGTTGATCTCAGGCAGCGGGGAAGCATGCGTATTACAAGGTGTTGAGCGTGTGTTCATCTGAGCATCTATGCGTGAGTTCATGAACCCATGAGCTCGCGTGCTCGTGTCTCATGAGTATCCGTCTGTGTTCCTCTCCCCCTAGAAATGGCCCCAATCTCTCCCTTTTATAGTTGAAGGGGGGACAGGGGCGATACATGTGTTCGCTACGCGACGTTCTATGAGCGGAGGTGGTGTTTTCGAGCCCTGTAGCTTGCCACTGTGGTGGCATGGTTGATGGAGCGGTCTTGTCCTTGATGCACTGAAGCAACGCGCCGGTCACGCCTGATCCTGTGTGACATGGGAGCTTCAGTGATAGCTTGATGTAGGGCATGGCAGACGACGTGCCGGTCGCTGTGTGTCGATAGCGTAAAGAGCCAAGGCTCAGTTGGTGCCAAGGCCGAGCCATCGTGGGGGGCTCGGCGGGTGTGAATCCCGAGGCTACCGAGACCCTAAAGCGGATTGCCGAGGCTCGGAGGGAGCAGTTGGTCCTGTACATTGATTCCGAGGCTACAGTGACCCGGACTTGACTCCCCATGCCGCGTTGTCCTTGGAGCAAGGGTTAGGTAGCACAATGCAGTGCGGGCGTCAGTCGTGGGCACAGTACCGAGCATAGCGGCCGGTAACCCCTGCCCCGTCCTATCCCGGATGGCATGGTGTTGATGCGACTTCCCATCTCGTCGGCCACTCCGCTATCGAGCGAGACGGAGAATCAGTTCCCCGTCCAAGGCCTTACGTGTGAGGCCTCGAGCGAGGTGGAGAATCGGTAGCCTCGAACAACGTGGGGGCTGGCCAGTAGTTGTCTCTTGGCTTTGATTTTGATAGGGTCTAAGCGATTTTTTTTGGTTTTCGCTTATGGGACCCCTTTTATGGTACCCGACAGTAGCCCCTGAGCCTTGGGGAGAGTGTGAGCGCTCTCCCTGAGGTTTTGATGAGACTTGGCTCGCGGCAGCTCCTAGTGGGATGGTGTTTCATACTCGAGGCCTCGATGGGTGCGCACGAGCACACCTACTGGGTGTAGCCCCCAAGGCCCTGGAGGAGTGGATTTATTCCTTTAGGGGCTTTTCACGTGTTTGCGAGGGGTTTTATTGTGTTTGCCGAGCCCATGAGTGTGAGTTCAGGTCGCTGGGTCTTGGCTTGGTTGTAGGAAGAGCCCCTGAGCCTCTGCGCGGAGCAAGAGGGCAATCAGGAGTTTCCCTGTCTTTTTTGTGCGGCCCTCACGCATCCTTTTCATTTAGAAGGAAGGGTGGAGTATGCCAGGCTACCCTCGGTGGGCGCGAGCAGTGACACCTCCAGTGAGCTATTATCGAGTAAGTCCAAGTGGAGGCATGTGCCTCGTTCAATAGGGGATGAATAGCGGTCTAGAGACGCACTCCAAAAGTACCAGAGGGCTTCTCTGATGGGTCCCAGGGCCGTTCAATTGGCCTCGGGGGCTTGGTGCCTCCCTACGGTGGGATTCCACTTAGAGACTTCCCTACCGGTCTTGGACATGACTTAGGGCATCCCAAGCATTTGCTTGCTTGGGCCACGGCCATGTACGGGCTCGCCCATAGTCATCCCTGACTCTGTTTGTCCTAGGGCGGCTGTCAAAACCTTCGGGGGCCCAGCCTTTGAACCCCTAGATCATAACGGGCTTGGTGCCCTTTATCGCATTTTGCCGAGCCCCCGAGTGCGAGTTCGGGTTGCTTGTCTTCGACCTAGTTGCAGGAAGAGCCCCTGAACCTCTGCACGGAGCAAGAGGGCGATTAGGAGTTCCCCTGGCTTTTCATGCAACCCTCGTGCATCCTTTTTCGTTCGAAAGGAGGGGTTATTTGCCGAGCCCTCGAGTGCGAGATTTGGATCGCTAGGTCTCGGCTTGGTTGTAGGAAGAGCCCCTGAGCCTCCGCATGGAGCGAGAGGGCGATTAGGAGTTTCCCTGTCTTTTTTGTGTGACCCTCGCGCATCCTTTTTGTTCGGAAGGAGGGGTTGTTTGCTGAGCCCTCAAGTGTGAGTCTAGGTCACTGAGTCTTGGCTTGGTTGCAGGAAGAGCCCCTGAGCCTCCGCATGGAGCGAGAGGGCGATCAGGAGTTTCCCTATATTTTTTGTGTGACCCTCGCGCATCCTTTTTGTTCGGAAGGAGGGGTGGAGTATACCAGGCTACCCTTGGTGGGCGCGAGCAGTGGCACCTCCGGTGAGCTGTTATCGGGTAAGTCCAAGTGGAGGCCCGTGCCCCATTCGATAAGGGTCGGCTGGTGGTCCAGAGACGCACTCTAAAAGTACCAGAGGGCTTCTCTAGTGGGTCCCAGGGCCGTTCGATGGGCCCCGAGGGCTCGGCGCCTCCCTGCGATGGGATCCCATTCAGAGACCTCCCTGCTGGTCTCGGACACGACTTAGGGCATCCCGAGCGATCGCTTGCTCGGGTCTCGGCCATGTATGGGCTCACCCATAGTTGTCCCTGACTCTGTTGTCCTGGGGTGGCTATCGAGACCCTCAGGAGCCCAGCCTTCGAACCCCTAGACCGTAATAGACTCGGTGCCTAGTTTCTTCGTCTGAAAGGAATCGGGTGGGGGATATTCCCCTCCCATCGGCTAACAATGGCATGTGTGCCTTTTGAGATGGGTTTCTTGGGGAGATGGAACGGCACCTGCCGTTGCTGCGGTCGGATGCGATGCGATGTCAGCGGATGGGACGTTACTGTGTGTGCACAATTAATAAGGAAAATGTGGGCGCATGGGCGGTTTAATCGGATCTGGATTAACTGTGCCAGATCTGAGGGAAACTTCCCTAATTTCGTCGCCCGTCCATTTCACCCCTTCTCACATAAATACGTATCGAGCCTCGCCCCTTTCCTCCTTACCTTGCCTGTATCTGCCTTTGCTGCCCTCGAGCCATTGCTAGGAACAGAGAGTGCCGGGGAGAAGAAGGGAGAAGGGGGGGGGAGAGAGAGCGAGCCTTACCACCGTAGCCGCATTCTCCACCACACCCATGGCTGGCGGTGTTGTTGTCCTTCAGGTGGATCCTTGGGGTCCGTCCGATGTGTTGGTAGAGACACTGCAGTCGCTCATCGACGACGGCCTCCTCTGCCCGGTTACCGACCCCACCAGGTCAGAGTGGATTGCTCCAGGGCGCGAGCCGGAGCCAAGGCCGCATGATGGCTACATCATGAGCTTCGTGGCCTTCCACGAGCGCGGTCTCAGCCTACCGGCGGACCGGTTCATGCGGGCGCTCCCGCACTACTACGGCATGGAGCTCCATAACTTCAATCCCAACTCCATCATGTAGGCAACCATCTTCATCGTCGTTTGCGAGGGGTACTTGGGCATTGCCCCCTACTAGGAGCTGTGGCTCCACCTCTTCCGGGCGGGGCTCACCACCAAGCCGACGGGCACGACGGGCATGCAGTAGGCGGTGAGGGCTGGTGGCTACACTCTCCAAGTGCGCCAAGACCAGCAGCCCCTCTACATCCTGGCCCAGCTCGCGTCGTCCAACCGTTGTTGGTACAACAGCTGGTTCTACCTCTCCAATGACAATGGTGGACTTCCCCCCTACATCGGGCGGGTCATGGAGAGCCCACCGGAGAAGTGGAGGTACGATGTCCCGGTGGTCGATCAGCCCAAGCTGCAGCCACTCCTAAAGGGGCTAGAGAGGCTGCACAGCCACAGCCTTACGGCGGCTGTGGTCATGGCGGCCTTCCACCACCGGAGGCTGCTGCTACTAATGGCTCGACGGCGGCGCCTATTCAACATGACACCGGACGAGCCGATCGATGGCATCCGGATGTCCACCGTTGCCCTCTCCGATGAGGAGATTCTACGTCGAGTGAGGGAGATAGTGGAGGGGCGGCTGAGGAGCAGTGGCCTGACCCCGTTCGCGATGCGCCCATCATGGGGGTATCTCTCTCTGGTAAGTCACGTGCCGCTGCGGCCCTCGAGGCCTCCTTGCTCCTCGCATTTTACTGTTCCCTTATTTGTGTTCGCCGTTCCTATAGGGGATGAGGGACGCGTGAGCCTCCCTGCCGTCCGTTCCTGAGGACGTAGAGCGGTGGGTGATGAACAGGGCACATGCTGAGGCGCAAAAGAAGTGGAAGGACACTGAGGAGGCAACGTGCAAGAGGAAGAACCTTGAGCGCGAAGAGCTAGAGAAGCGTCGCCGGTAGTAGAGGCACGATGGTCTCCCGGTGGAGTCGTCTCTGTCACCGTCATTGTCGGCTTCCTCGAGCAATGGCGACGAGAGCGAGGTGGGCCAGGGTACCCTGGACCATCTCCCTGACGTTAGGGGGGATGGCGCTCGGGGCGTCGGCGAGCAGCCCAGTATTTCTAGGAGGAGGAGGAGAGGACGCCTCGAGGCTGACGCGCCCGAGGCATGGGCATTAGGGAAGCGCGCACTCAGCTCGGTGGGCTTGACGGCGGAGGTGGAGCAGGCGACGGTGGGGGCAGCGCAACCACCTCTGTAGAGGGTCGAGAAGGCGTCGGTGTCCGACAAAGGCCGTCTAGCACCGGCGGACATGGAGGCTATGCCACCGCCACCGCCACCGCCATTGCAGAGGAGGAGGGACACGGTACCAAAGCGCCTGTGTCCCCGTTCGAGGTGAGTGTTTTTTTAGTGAAGTTGGCAGCATCTCCCATTCGTTCCTTGGTCATATGTTGACCTTGTTGGTGCTTTGCCTTTAGCTGGAAGCATCAGGTGGAAGTGCCCGCACTGGTGCCATGTAAGAAGCTCAAGGTGAGCACTGGCTCCTCCGCCTAATGGGTGGTGGAGGCATAGGCCACCATACAGCATGGCGCGGCATCGGCGAGGACTGACTCAAAGGAGCCGGTCGCCCAGGGAGAGGCTACCGAGGTGGCCACGGAGCAAGCAAAGGAGGAGGAGCCTACGCCCCATGAGGCCGAGGCCCATGAGTCAGATGAAGCTGGGGCGCCCTTAGTCATTCAGGCCACCGAGGCCGACGCTGAGGCCCTTAGGACTTCCAAGGCCGAAGCGATGGAGGCCGAGACCCTTAGGGCTTTGGAGGCCGAAGTGGCAGGTGCCGGGGCTCCTCGGGCTACCGAGGTCGAGGCGGTGGAGGCTAGTTTGGGCATGGTGGAGCCGGTGGGCCAGGATGTGGATATGGGGGTGGGGCAAGCTTTAGTACCGCCCCCAGTCCAAGACCCGCCGCCATCGCAGGAGAGCGCCCGAGAAGTGGAGGTCCATTTGATCTCCTCCGATGATACTTTCCGGGGGAAGGAGGTGGCGGATGCCAAGGTGGCCAGCACCGTGGAGCAGCCAGCTCCGACCTCTGGTGAGGGAAGCTCGGCCCTCATGCGGGAACAACCCGAGCCCTATGGGTGGGGATCACCCGCATGTCTTGTGGCAGAGCTAGGACGACCCTGAGGGGGAGCCTCTGTTCGCCCTCGAGGACACGGCCGAGGGGGGCGCTGGAGCTCTTTCGAGCAATACCACCGTCTGGTGGAGCGGTTGCTGCGGATAGCACTGTCCGTCATAGCCGACGATCTGCCCAGTGTTGCCGAGGTTCACGTCTTCTTTTCTTGTGTGGTGTTGTCTTTTTCCTGAGTTTTCTCATAGCGCTTGATGTCCGTTCTGCCTATCTAGGAGCTCAAGGCCCGGTCCCTCAGGAAGTCATTGTTCCTCCAGTGGGAGAGGGACGTCTAGGACCAGCTTCGGTAGCTGAAGGACCTGCTCGCCAATGCCAACGAGCTTCTGTCGGTGCGGAGCGTGGAGGTGGAGGACCTCCACCTTCGCTATGTTGATATGAAGGCCGAGGCGACCATGGCTCAGGAGTAGGCTGCCCCTTTGGTGGCGTGGATCAAGGAGCTAGAGGAGGAGCTAACTCGGGTGGTCGGTGAGCGGGACACCTTCAGGTCCCAGGCTCAAGAAGCGATGGTCTCTGCCAAGGCCATCGCTGGGCGGCTAGGGGCGGAGCAGGGCACGCTCCTGTTGACGAAAGGTGCCCTAGTGGAGGCCCTCAAGGTGGCCGAGGCCTCCTGGGCCGAGGCTTTGGTCTGGAAGGGAAAGGCCGAGGGTGAGTCCTATTCCCCTTGTTTTATTTATATTTCTTGTGTTTGACCCCTAACTCCCTAATGCAATGCAGAGCTAGAGAAGGAGGCTTCCAGGGCAGCTGAGGCCTCTCGGGTCGAGGTCCAACGCTGGAAAGAGAAAGCCGAGGCCTCTCGAGTCGAGGTCCAGTGCTGGAAAGAGAAAGCCGAGGGTGAGTCCCATAGGCCTTCGCCCCTATTTGGCTAATTTTCTTTTGTGCTTAACCCCATCCTGCTTGTTTTGGCGCAAGGTTGGAGAAGGAGGTCTCCCAGGCAGCTGAGGCCTCTGTCGCAGTGCAGGCAGTGCTTGAGGCTAAGATCGGGGAGCACAACACGCTGCAGAGCGCCGCTCGTACCATCTGCGAGGCCCTAGAGGTTGAGGGGGTCGAGTCGGGTAGCTCCCTTAGGAGCCGCTTGACCGTGTTGAGCGGCCAAGTGTGCAAGTGACTCCAGGGGGTGTTGCACATGGGCGTCAAGCGTGCCCTGGCCATCGTCTCCTCGCACTATGCCAGCGTCAACCTTGAGGCTGTCAGTGATGGTTACGTCTTGGCTGAGGATGATGAGGAGGCCGATGAGGAGGTCATGAAGCTGATGGAGGCGGCTGAGGGCCCCGGCATGGCGCTGGCCAAGCTGTTCGAAGAGGAGGTGGTCCCTCCCACTCCATCCGCCGATGCTGGCAACCCTGAGCCTTGACCTAGGCCAAAGGGCCATGTAAACAGATTAGGATTATTATCATACCATGATGCTTGTGGCCGTTGAGGCCTTTTTTTAAAGTACTTATGTGTCTACGCTTTTTAATCATTTTTTATTGTATTTCTGGGCCTCTGCCCTCTGTCTTGTCTCTAAACATATCAGCTGCAAGAAACTTCCTTGGAGCCTAAGCTGCCCCTCAGGGAAAAGGTGGTGAGGGAGTGCCATAGCCCGAGGGCATAGGCCGTCTCACGGCTCGGCCAGCCTTTTGGCCCTGAGACAGACTTTTGGTACTTCGGTTTTTTACAATCGATTTGTCAGAGCATGCTAGAGAGTTTGGCGTAGAAATTTATTTGAAAAATGATTAAAAAATGATGCCTAGGACTTAGGGCGTTCCCCCCTTCTAGCCCCCGAGGGAGGCTCGGTTCTGTAGAGGCAGAGCTGAGTCTTGTTTGAGCCCTGAGGTGGTCACCTCTGCAGAGGTAGAGCCAAGTCTCCCTTGTAGCGTTATCGTAACGCTGATCCCCCATCGATAGGTTTGGGGGCTTCTCAAAAAATTAGAATAACTAAAGAACGCTTCTTTATTGTATTTCGAGAAACAATGTATACAATGCTTGGAAATTTAAGGGTAGAAGCGACATAGCTGTTCTATGTTCCAAGCGTTGGTGAGGATTTCACCCTTCTCGTTGGCTAGCTTGTAGGTTCCGGGCTTTAGCACTTGGGCGACGATCTACGGCCCTTCCCGTGGTGGGGTCAGCTTATGGTGGCCCCTGTTGCTCTGCCTCAGTCTCAGCACCAAGTTGCCCACCTTTAGGTCTCAGCTTCAAATGCGCCGGGCTTGATAGCATCGTAGGGCTTGCTGGTACTTGGTCGAGTGTAGCAGCGCGATGTCTCGGGCTTCCTCTAGTTGGTCGAGGGCGTCTTCGCAGGCAGTGCGGTTGCTTTGCTTGTTGTAGGCCTGTAACCTTGGGGAACCGTACTCCAAGTCAGTGGGGAGGATGGCCTTGGCTCCATAGACCAGGAAGAATGGTGTGAACCCCGTGGCTCAGCTCGGAGTGTTCCTTAGGCTCCAGATGACCGACGGGAGTTCGACAAGCCATTTCTTGCCAAATTTCTTCAACCGGTTGTATATTCTCAGCTTGAGGCCCTGTAGGATCATGTCGTTGGCATGTTCTACTTGGCCATTTGTCCTAGGGTGTCCTACAGCTGACTAGGCCACACGGATGTGGTGGTCATCACAAAATGTCAGGAACTGGTGGCCGGTGAATTGTGTCCCATTGTTAGTGATGATGGTGTTTGGAACTCTAAACGTGTGGATGATATCAGTGAAGAACAGCACCACTTGCTCGGATTTGATTTGATTGATCGGACAAGCCTCGATCCACTCGAAGAACTTATCGATCGCTACCAGTAGATGGGTGTAGCCTCCGGGGGCCTTTTATAGAGGCCCAACCATGTCGAGCCCCCACACGACGAATGGCCATGTAATGGGGATGGTTTGGAGGGCTTGGGCCGGGAGATGCGTCTGTCGTGCGTAGTACTACATCCCTCACAGGAGCGTACGAGCTTGGTGGTGTCAGCAACTGCCGTTGGCCAGTAAAACCCTTGGCGAAAGGCATTTCCGACGAGCGTCTGAGGCACTGCATGGTGCCCGTAGGCTCCCACGTGCAAGTCCCAAAGTAGGGCTTGGCCTGCCTTGGCGGTGATGCATCATTGGAGGACGCTAGATGGGCTTTGTTTGTACAACTCGCCGTTGCTGAGGATGTACGTTTTGGCTTGTTGCGCAAGCTGTCAGGCTTTGGTCCTGTCTGTAGGAAGCTCTCCTCGAACGAGGCAATCAAGGAATGGGACTCGCCAGTCTGTGCCCTTGTTGGCCTTGGGAGACTCTATGTTGACTTCCATGACCTTGGGCTCGGCCAAAGGGGTCTCGGCGATAGAGGGGGCCTAGGGCCCTGCGGTGGGCTCGACCAGTGGGCCCTCTTCTATCCTCGAGGCATAGTCGATGAAAGGCTTGTGGAGGTCTCTAGCAAAGACGTTTGGGGGGACCAGGGCCCGTGCCGACACCATCTTTGCCAGTTCATCCGTGGCCTCGTTAAATTTTCATGTGATGTGGTTGAGTTCGAGACTGTCGAACTTGTTTTCGAGGTGACGTACTAGCTTGCAGTACGCCTCCATTTTGGGGTCATGGCAGTTCGACTCCTTCATCACTTGATCGACGACGAGCTACGAATCACCCCGTACGTCGAGACACCATACTCCAAGTTCGATGGCGATCATCAAGCCGTTGACGAGGGCCTCGTATTCGGCTGCGTTGTTGGAGGCGGCGAAGTGGAGCTGAATCATGTAGCGCATGTGCACTCCGAGGGGTGAGATGAAGAGAAGACCCACGCCTACCCTGGTCTTCATCAGGGACCCGTCGAAGTACATGGTCCAGCATTCCACCTAGACTTGAGCAGGCGGTAGTTGGGTGTCGGTCCACTCCACCACAAAATCGGCCAAGACCTAGGATTTAATTACTTTTCGAGGCGCGAAAGACAGGGCTTCCCCCATGAGTTCGATGACCCACTTAGCTATCCTACCCGAGGCCTTCCAGTTATGGATTACCTCTCCCAGAGGGAAAGATGACACCACGGTCACCGGGTGGGACTCGAAGTAGTGACACAGCTTGCGTCGAGCCAAGACTATGGCGTAGATAAGGTTCTAGATGTCGGGGTAGCGTGTCTTAGTCTTGGAGAGTACCTCGCTGATGAAGTAAATGGGTCGTTGGACGGGTAGAGCATGCCCCTCTTCCTGCCTCTCGACCACCATGGCCGCACTGACCACCTGGGTCGTTGTGGCGACGTAGAGTAAGAGGGCCTCGCCCTTGGCCAGTGGTACTAGGACAGGAGGATTGGTGAGCAATGCCTTGAGCTTGGTGAGGGCTTCTTCGGCCTCGGGAGTCCAGGAAAAGCATTCAGATTTTCTCAAGAGGCGGTACAGGGGCAAGCCTTTTTCACCAAGGCACGAGATGAAGCGGCTCAGGGCCATGAGGCATCCCATAACCCTCTGCACTCCCTTGAGGTCTTGGATTGGTCCCATGTTGGTCATGGCCGAGACCTTCTCTGGGTTGGCCTCAATGCCGCGTTCTGAGACTATGAATCCAAAGAGCTTGCCTCGGGGGACCCCGAAGACACACTTCTTGGGGTTGAGCTTGATGCCCTTCTCTCTGAGGCATCTAAAGGCGATCTCCAGGTCATCAACAAGATCACTGGCCTTCCTAGACTTGACCACGATGTCATCCACATAGGCCTCGATGGTTCACTCGATGTGCTCGCCAAAGTCCTGGGTCATGCACCGCTGGTATGTGGCCCCTACGTTTCTAAGGCTGAACGACATAGTCAGATAGCAGTACATGCTGAATGGTGTGATGAAAGAAGTCGTGAGCTGGTCAGATTCTTTCATCTTGATTTGATGGTAACCGGAATACGTGTCAAGGAAGGATAGGGTTTCGCATCCCGCAGTGGAGTCAATGATTTGGTCAATTCGAGGTAATGGGAATGGGACTTTTGGACATGCTTTATTCAAACCGGTGTAGTCTACACACATTCTCCACTTCCCATTTTTCTTCTTAACTAATACAGGATTAGCTAACCACTCTAGATGGGACACTTCCTTGATGAATCCGGCCACCAAAAGCTTCTGCACCTCCTCGCCAATGGCCCTGCGCTTTTCCTCGTCGAATTGGCATAGGCGCTGCTTCACCAGTCTAGAGCTGGCCTGGATGTCCAAGGCATGCTCGGCGACCTCCCTCGGTATGCCCAACATGTCTGAGGGACTCCACGTGAATACATCGGCATTCGTGCAGAGAAAGTCGATGAGCACGGCTTCCTATTTGATGTCAAGGGTGGCGCTGATCCTTAGTGCCCAGTCATCAAAGTAGGTGGGGTCGACCAAGATGAGCTTGACGGCCTCCATGGGCTCGAAAGTCCTGGCATGATGCTTGGAATCAGGCGCCTCGCTACTAAGTCGGTCGAGGTTGATGATGAGGGTCTCGGCCTCCATGAGAGCCTCGGCGTACTCGATGCATTCGATGTCGTGGTCGTATGCATGCTCGTACGTGGACTCGACCGTGATGATGCCATTGGGGCCCGGCATCTTGAGCTTGAGGTAGGTGTAGTTGGGGACCGCCATGAACTTGGCATAGCATGGCTGCCCCAAGATGGCGTGATAGGTTCCCTTCAACCCAACCACCTCGAAGGTGAGGACCTCCTTGCGGTTGTTGGAGGGAGTGCCAAAACAGATGGGCAAGTCGATGCGCTCGAGGGGTTGCATGTGTTTCCCCAGCATGATGCCATGGAAGGGCGCGGCATCGCCTCGGAGCATGTGACTGGTCGATCCCCAGGAGTTCTAGGGTGCTGGCATAGAGGATGTTGAGACTACTGCCTCCGTCCATCAACACCTTGGAGAGCTGGGTGTTGCCGATGATTGGGTCGACGATGAGTGGGTACTGCCCGGGGTTTGGGACGTAATCAGGGTGGTCATCCCGATCAAAGGTGATCGCCTCCTGAGACTAGTCGAGGTACCGGGGAGTGGCCACTTTAACCAAGAAGACCTCCCAACGCTCCCTCTTTCGCTGACGTGCGTGAGGCACGCTGAAGGCCTGCCGAAGATCATGAAGGCGTTGAACACCTCGGGGAACCCGTCGTCCTTGTCGTTGTCCCTATTGCCGGTGTCCCTCCTCTTGGCCTCATCATTGGGGAGCCCAAGCTTAGCGTAGTAATGCCGGAGCATGGTGCACTCTTCGAGGGTGTGCTTCACTAGGCCCTGGTGGTAAGGGTAGGGTTTCTTAAGCATATCGTCGAAGAGCCTAGGACCTCTGGGGCCTCGGGGATTCTTGCGATCTGCGGCCGTGACTAGACCGGCCTCGAGGACCTCCTGCTTCCCATGGCGACCCTTTTTCTTTTTCTTGGGGAGGTGGGGAGCTGAGGCCCTAGGGGCCTCGTCCCTCTGCTTCCCCTTGGCGTCATTGTTGGGGAAGATGGCCCCGACGGCTTCTTCGCCCGAGGTGAAGTTGGTGGCGATGTCAAGGAGCGTAGCCGCCGAGGTTGGCATGTTTTGGCATAACTCTCAAACCAGGTCTCGGTAGGTGGTGCCAGAGAGGAAATCTTGGACAATTTCCGAGTCGCCGATGCTGGGCAACTCGGTGCACTGCTTGGAGAAGCGTCGGATGAAGTCTTGAAGAGACTCGTTCGGCATCTGGCGACAACTCTTGAGGTCCCAGGAGTTCCCGGGGCACACGTATGTGCCCTAGAAGTTCCCAACGAAGACCTTTACTAAGTCGTGCTAGTCATGGATCTACGAGGGAGGGAGGTGTTCAAGCCAGGCTCGCTCCGAGTCAGACAGGAACAACGGGAGGTTGCAAATGATGAGCAGGTCATCATCTGCACTGCCTAGCTGACAAGCTAGGTGGTAATCGGTGAGCCACAGTTTGGGGTTGGTCTCACCGCTGTACTTTGCGAGGTTGGCCGGCTATCAAAACTGGGCCAGGAAGTGAGTGCCGTGGATGGCCTTGCTGAAGACTTGAGGGCCAGGTGGCTTAGGAGAAGGACTGCAGTCCTCCCCACTATCGTAGCGACTACCTCAGTGCGGGTGGTAGCCTCAGGCGGGCCCCTCATTGTCATGGCGCCATCGCCTACTGACCACATCATGGTCGCCTTATGCCTCGTGTCGGTTGCCAAGGCGATCATGCACCGAGGGGGCCCTGTTGGATGTTGGTGCCCGAGCAGGCTCAGGACAAACCGAGGCCCCTCTATCCTACGGAGGCGATGCTCGGGCATCGTCCGGAGTAGCATTGCCGCCGCCATGATGTTCTGGCTAGCAAGATTGAAGATAGGGGGTTGCTCGCCCCCTTCATCGTTGTTGATGCGACGGTTGACGTCGCGAGCCCTCCGCCGGGCTGCTTCGCCATCACCGTGACCCCACTGCTCTTGCTCGAGAGTGTCTTAGAGCTGCTGCTGTAGGAGTCGGTCATGTTCGACCTTGGCCTGAAGCTCACGGAGCTACTCCAAGTCAAGGCGTCGAAGCTCGTCGGGGTTCTCGTTCTACGCTACCGGTGGCTCGATGCGTGGAGGTGTGGCATCACCTGCCCCTTGGCGGAGCGGGGAACGGTTGCCTGCCCCATCGTCCTCATCGCTCGCTCTCGGCATCCCAAGCCCGATGTGGAAGCACTCTCGAATGGGATCATAAGTGCCTTCATCATCAGAGTCAAAGTAACTAAAGCAGTAGTCGCTCGCGGCCAAGAAGCGGTGCATAGCCTCCAGGTCACGAAGCCTAGAAAAGTCTGCTCCGGCCCACGCCTCATCCTCCTCCGAGGAGTCAGCGTGGGTGTGGGTCGAAGCTGTAGCGTCGAGGTCGAGGGCAAAGCGTTGGTGGCGTCCTGAGGGCTCCGCGTGAGCGGAAGCGTATGCGGAAGCATAGATGGCGGTGTTATTAGTCAACCCAAAGGGGTATGGAGATGGTGCCATCGCCGGGCTATGCTCCACCGGAGTCGACCCCTCAGGAGGTGGTGGGGCAGAGCTTGATGATCGGGCGTCGCTGCAAGCCACCGACGTATTTCCCTTGCCCAGGCCTAAGCTGGATAGGTCCCCAACCATGGACTCTGTACCAACAGCCAGGCATGGGGTACCAGTGGAGTGTGGTGCATCATCTTGAGCTTGTGCGGTGTCGGGGTGGTCTCGCTCACGCTATGCCTAGCGAGCGCGACGAGAGCGGCGTCCTAGACGCCGCCTGCGCTTGGGCTGCTGGTGCATGGTGTCGTCCTCGGTCGGTAGGGCTCTAGGTGTGAGGAGTACCATATCATACTCACATCCTAGAGACATGAACTCTAGGCTCCCAAACCAGATCACCGTGCCGAGACGCAGTGGTCGTACGGGGTCTACCATCTGGAATTTGTTGGGATGACGAAGCTAACACGCAGTAGAACCCCTACCTGGTGCGCCAACTATCAGTGTTTAGGACCGGTGGGCCCTCAACCAACTAGTGAAAATGTACTGCGTGCTCCTAATCCTAGATGGTGATGCAAAGAGACACAAGATTTATACTGGTTTAGGTGATAGATGCCCTACGTCCAGTCTAAGAGATCGATCTTGTATTCCTTGCACCGAGGTGCTTGTAGTAGGGGGTTACAAGCAGGGCGAGAGAGGGAGCTGGTCCCAGATCTCTATGTGGAGCGGTGTGGGTTGATTGAGATGTTGATCTTAGGTAGCGGGGAAGCATGCGTATTACAAGGTGTTGAGCATGTGTTCGTCTGAGCATCTATGTGTGAGTTCGTGAACCCGTGAGCTCGCGTGCTCGTGTCTCGTGAGTATCCGTCTGTGTTCCTCTCTCCCCAGAAATGGCCTTGGTCTCTCCCTTTTATAGTTGAAGGGGGACAGGGGTGATACATGTGTTCACTACGCGACGTCCTATGAGCGGAGGTGGCGTTTCTGAGCCCTGTAGCTTGCCACTGTGGCGGCATGGTCGACGGAGCGGTCTTGTCCTTGATGCACTGAAGCAACGCGCTGGTCACGCCTGATCCTGTGCGACGTGGGAGCTTCAGTGATAGCTTGATGCAGGGCATGGCAGATGACATGCCGGTCGCTATGTGTCGACAGCGTAAAGAGCCGAGGCTCAGTTGGTGCCGAGGCCGAGCCATCGTGGGGGGCTCGACGGGTGTGAATCCCGAGGCTACCGAGACCCTAAAGCGGATTGTCGAGGCTCAGAGGGAGCAGTTGGTCCTGTACATTGATTCCAAGGCTATAGTGACCAGGACTTGACTCCCCACGCCACGTTGTCCTTGGAGCAAGGGTTAGGTAGCATAGTGCAGTGCGGGCGTCAGTCGTGGGCACAGTACCAAGCATAGCGGCCGGTAACCCCTGCCCCGTCCTGTCCCGGATGGCATGGTGTTGATGCGACTTCCCATCTCATCGGCCACTCCGCTGTGTCGTGCCATCGTCCGGCTAACGTCGCGGGAGTGGTTGGTCGTGTTAGTTGGTCATGATGTTCTGTCAGGGAGATCGGTCGAGGCGGAGGTGACCGGGTTGTTGCCGAGCCGGCCTCGAGCGAGGCGGAGAATCAGCACCTCGTCCGAGGCTTTACGTGCGGGGCCTCGAGCGAGACAGAGAATCGATTCCCCGTTCGAGGCCTTATGTGCGAGGCCTCGAGCGAGATGAAGAATCAGTTCCCCGTCTGAGGCCTTATGTGCGAGGCCTCGAGTGAGGCGGAGAATCGGTAGCCTCGGACAAGGTGGGGGCTAGCTAGTAGTTGTATCTTGGCTTTGATTTTGACAGGGTCTAAGCAATTTTTTCGGTTTTCACTTAGGGGACCCCTTTTTATGGTACTCGACAATCTCCAACTATCGCATTGGGGGCAGATTGAGCATCGGGAACCATAGGTGCAACCTCCACATCCATATCAGGTTTCGAGATGGGAAGGTCGATGTGTGCCTGCTGACCCATTAGTGGGGAAAACCCATGAGGGATGGGATCAACTAACACCCAACACACAACCACGTCCAAACATTATAGCTAGTTCTTCATAGCCGATCTCACATAGTTCTCCCACTGATCCGCACACCCAATTGGGATCATTCCCCTGAGGATGTTAGGAGGAGAACCTAGGTGCAGTACACCCTCAACTACAATGCCATCATCTCTGAGGTAATGCAGCTCCTCCTGAGCCCTTGCAACCATCTCACTAAATGAAGGCCTATCATTGAATAGCACAGGCACGCTTTGCATGTCAACAAACTCAATATATCCATAGCGATCGTATTCAACGATGCCTCCATGATATATGGTCACTAGGTCGTCCATCTAGTTTAAACACATAACAAAACATATGTCCTTTAGTCCAAATTAGATGATAGACAGTACCTAACAAGTACTTTCTAACTACAAACTAAGTAAATAAGATAATAACTATATACATAGATATAGTGTACTAACTAAATAGCTAGGTCCTATTTAGTTAACTAAATATGTAACTACCTATCTAAGTAGCTATCTAACTATATCTATGTACCAATGTATCTATGTTTCTATCTATCTATATATATATTGTGGCAGAACCGCCTAATCTAATACCTCACAGGAGTGCTTGTCTTCCATTAGACACTAAACACTCGAGGGAGAACACTAAATTACTCGATTCCGTCGGGCACACCCCAGGGGAGAACCCGAAAATCCACATTTTTGCCATCAGGATCACAAATGAGAGAATAAAGCTTACATCATTCTTAACCATTTCTTACATCACTTTACATATACATCAGAGTATAACATTTATTTTTATAACAGTGAAATGTAATCATATTATCAGAGTTATGAATAATTTAATGTACAGCAGAATATAAACATGTGATCAGAATTACAGCGGAAATAAATATCTATTCATGACATGTTGAGGGATTGATATATAACAACTATGACAATAGATTATAAACTTTCATTTATAAAAACATTTGGTGAGAGTTATAAATAACAACTACGATCGCATCGTAAAGGAAATCCTCTCTGAGCCCACCAGGAGGAATCCACACACAAAGGTCAGCTTTGGCATCCACCTGTCACCTGCAACAGGGGGAATAAAACCCTGAGTACTCAATTGTACTCAGCAAGACTTACCTGATAGAAGAAAAGAAAAGACTCCAAGGATATGCAAGGCTATCTGGCTTGTGGGTTGTATTTGCAGGAAGCATTACTAAGCGTGCGTCCTTATATTCGATTTTCATTAGTAGCTGCATTGGTTCATTAACTAACCATTCTATGTAAGCACCTGGGCTATTTTCAAGCAGGTGGTAAGCGATCAGATTTCCTTTTTCCATCTTTCATCTTTCATCTTCAGTTCTTACTACGATGCTCAACCATAGACAAGCCATACCAGATAGCCCGGCGATTCACAAATCAATGCCCCAGCTGGGTACCCCGAAAACACACACCCCGCTTGTACCCCAGGCATAAGTAGGACCAACCCATCACTCTTCTGTCCCGGGTGTCTAGGTCCCCATCCAAACTAGGACTCTAAGCCCCTGCCCCTGAGTCCCGGACTCAGTGCGGTGCAAGGACCTCCTCCACCAAAATAAAACCCTGACAGTCGGTCCGGAAAGAGCCGGATCCACGACAAGAGAGCAACAAGTCTTCCAAGCGCCCATAAACAAGTATGTGCTCAGGATAATAAGTTTGTGACTTGCCTAGAATCATATGCAATGATCAGTCCTTAATCGACCAGACAGGGAAAATAGTGTAACCAAGCTATGCCCCATGTCCACGGCGACACAACTCCTTACACTCACCAATACCCAAACTATATCCCTGCCCGGTCACCATTTTTCTTTCCACCATTTTCATATTTTCCAAGTGATAGTAATCCAATAATATATTTTCTATCTCTCGCGAGTGACAGGCAATCACTCGACTTCTACCAGAGTCCTATAGCATAGCATTCTACACGATCCTATCATACTAGTAAGACTCATAGGATAAAGATATATATGCAAGTGGGTTTCATTCAACTCCTTGAAACTTAATGCACAAATATAATTTAAACTGCAGAAAAGTAGGGGTTATGCACCGGGGCTTGCCTAGGTAAAATATAATTAGAAGTTAGCTTTCCATCATGGCGACATGATCTCAAAAAGCACCATTTCTTCAGCAACTCCCGATGACTCCGTGATCCATCGACGTCCCTATCATGATATGCAATGTAATGAAATGCAAGGGTATGATCAGCTGACTGCAATCGTGACTCGTATAAATACGCTCTACGTCTCTCAAGTGAACGAGCTAGTTCTAACGACGACCGTACTTAGTGAAAGGTCCTTGTTTGGTTTTGGTAATTGAGTGACAACCTAGGTGGACTAATTGTGTTTATGTGAGATACACAGGTGATTAGTCCACAGGTACATGTGTGTGAGCAACATATGCCATGAAGGTGAAAATGGCTTGGAGATGTTGCAAAGCTCACACATGTGATGATGAAGGAGCTTAAATGCACATGAGACATGACATTGAGTCATGTGATCAAGGTGGAGAAGATCAAGACAAGACTTGGCTTGATGGACCGGTTGCAAGCGTGAAGGGCAAGTCGAAGGCTTTGGAGTGATGGACCGCGTGGCGGTGAAGCTTGAGCAAGACTTGGCGCCGATGGACGATGGCAACGGTGAAGAGCAAGTAAAGTCAAGATTGATGAACCAATATGATCACGTGATGATATGAAGTGGATCATATCATTGTTGATCGTGTTGGTGCATGTGTTGCATCGACATTGAAGGAGATAGAATGGAATGCGCAAGGCAAAGGTATAACCTAGGGCATTTCATTTCATCGGTCATAGGTGCGTAGAGAAGTTTATGACCGGGTTTAGGATAGATGGCCGTACTATCAAGAGGGGCAAACTTGTTTGCATATCGGTCATCTAGTGCCACTCGAGTGATCTAACTTTGCATTGTCGCTAGGATCGAGTGGCGTGGCAAGTTGAGTGGCTAACATCCTTTGGGAAATGATTGTGAAAATGCTAACACACATACACATGATGGTGTACACTTGGTGGTGTTGGCACATTTACAAAGGAGGTGGTGTTTGCAGGGGTGAGATGGGTTTGGGTCCCTCTCTCTATTGCGCCTTCGGGAAAATGGAATGCCTACTTTTTATTGCGCCGGATGCAAACTCTTGGTGGTTAGCACTTTGGAGCAAGGGTGAAGAAGTTAGAAGTGAAAACAAGTTGGTCGCGAAGATGCTGGCGTCGGTCAACTGACCGGACGCTGGATCTGAATGCACCGGACGCTGGCAGGCTACGTCCGGTCAGGCTGACGTACGGTGACACAGAAGCTGGAGTGTGACCGGACGCTGGCTGCGTCCGATCGCGTTCGACCGGACGCGTCCGGTCATGCTCGGGAGCTTACTAGAAACGACCGGACGCTGAGGGTCCAGCGTCCGGTCAGTTGAAGTTGCTGCGTCCGGTCAGGTCAAGTGACCGTTGGAATCAGGACACGTGGTCGTCTGCGAGCGACCGGACGCTGAGGTCCAGCGTCCGGTCAACACGACCGGAGTGTCCGGTCGTCCCGACCGTTGCCCAGTGAAGGGGTAACGGCTAGTTTAGCCCTTGGGGCTATAAATAGAAGTGGCCCTCGGCCATGGCTGGTGCTGAGCACCTAGGGGGACTTTGTGTCCATGCTTGAGAGTGCTTGGGAGCCCTCCATCACACATATACTTGATAGTGATCATTCGATTGTGTGAGTGAGCGATTCTAGTGCGATTGCATCATGAGGTTGCATCGAGTGGCACTAGGTGATCGAGTTGCAAGCCGGTGGTGCTTGTTACTCTTGGAGGTTGCCACCTCCTAGACGGCTTGGTGGTGGTCTCCGTCGAAGCGCGCAAGAAGCTTGTGCGGTGCTCCGGAGAAGTGCTTGTGAGGGGCATTGTGCTCGCCCCGCGGGAGCCGCGAAGAGCAACTCTAGTAAAGCGAGACGCGAAGGGCGACAAGTGGTCCGGCCGGGTCAAGTGCTAGAGCTTGTGGTAAGCACTCCACGTGGGAGAGTGTGACTTGCGAGTCACCACTAGCAAGAGGACCGGCGGCAACCTTGAAGCTTGTCTCAACGGGGACTAGCGTGTTGGCAAACACGTGAACCTCGGGAGAAAAATCATCGTGTCAACTTTGTTCTTCCCGTTGGTTTGCAACCCCCTTACACAAGCTTGTAATTACTTTCACATACATTGTGCTTGTGTAGTTGCTCTTGTAATTAGTTAGCTTGTGTAGCTCACTAGTTACCTTCTAGCTTGTGTAGCATAGAAGTAGCTCCCTTGAGTGGCTAATTTGGTTTTAGTAACCTTGTTAGTCACATTGCTTAGTTTGTGTAGCTAAGTATTTGCGCTCTCTAATTAGGCATTGGTTGCCTTGTTATTGGGCTTTGCTAGTGAGCTTAGTTGGCTTTGTGCTTTTGCTTACTAGCATGTGTAGGAGCTCCCTTGTTGCTTAAAGTACTAGTGGCATATGTTTGTGTGACCTTGCTCCTAGAATTGTTTAGGAGAGCTCTAGCTAGCCCAGCACCTTAGTTGCATAATTAGTATCTTTGCAAGGTGCTAGGAAACATATATAGAGGGGTGTAGTCTTGGCTAGACCGATTGTTTTTATTCCGCATTTATATCGGTTAGCCGACGCGATTAATTTTAGAAAAGACTATTCACCCCCCCCCCCTCTAGTCCGCCATCTCGACCCTTCACTTAGGCTACATATCCATGTTGTCGCACAAGGCGTTATTTCCCAATAATTATTTTGGTTATATAAACCAAAGTGTTTCTTTATTCGCAATAGGACATTATTATCTAATTAGCAGCTAGTTATTCTAGAGCTACAAAATTTACCACGAGTACCTAATATTACCAAGAGCCTACTGTACGAATTTCAGATCCAACACTATTACCAATGTATCATGGAAAATCTTATAAGTTTATACTTTGCAATATCAAACGCCTTAAATTAATTATATAGCTTCCAAGAATATTATCCAACTATATGAACAAATTAGACTAGCAGGTAGATCATGAATTTAGGAGACTAACAAAATTGGTTTCACCATTTTTGGACTCCTATGCTATTTTATATTGATTTTACAACTTTACCTTTTTAAACTAACTCAGAAATTACTCTACAAGTCGAAATGGGCCGGCGCCAATCACTTGGCCCAACGGCGCGCGCAGTCAGCCGCAGCCCAGGCGGGCGTGGTGGCCCAGCAGCAGGCGGCCCACCCACGCGTAGCGCGCGCACTCGCGAGGCGGCCCACGACGGTGCGGCCCACGCGCGGAAACGGCGCAGGCGAGGATGTCCGCGCACGCCCCGATGTTTAAGCAAAAACGCCCCCGCAAACAACAGAATCAACCCGTAGTCCTATGTACTATTCCTAGACCGCGGCTTTGCAAGAACACCCTTCTAAACCTTCGCCCTCACAACGGGGAGGTCCCCGATGCCTCTTCGCCCACCAGCGTGGCAGCCAGCGGCACCAGGTGACTACGCCGGCCAACTAGGACACCCTACTATTTATCTAGGGAGTCGACTCTCACCTGCGGGTCCTCGCGCACGGATGGGTGGCGGTTGGGAAGTCGGAGGTGCACTAGAACAGCTCCCCCGCGATGACGGCAATCTGTAACGGTGGCGGCGGTGTTCCGGTGAGCCAAGGCATCAAATGAGTGGTAGGGGTGGTGGGTGAGCTCCTATGACTCACCACGAACCTGGCTGGGGTGATGGCTCGGTCAGAGACTCCCCGAATGATGCTGACCACGTGCGCCCAGATGGCGTGGCGGCGCACCGTGACAGCACGGCCACGTCAGCGGAAGCTAGGAGGCGGTAGAGGTTCAAGTGAGGTACGCAGGGTGGAGCGGAGGTAGAGGCGAGGCTAGCGGTGCAACGAATTTGACTCGAGGTGAACACTTGAGCTATTGCGGTGATCGCGGCCGAGCTCGGCCTTAATGGTGCGGTGGGGCAAAAACCTCCAAATTGGGGTGCGGTGGTGGTCGGTTGAGGGGATGGAGGGGTCGGCCAGTTGACCTACATCAAGATGAAGTCGAAGCTGCTGTGAATTTGGCGCTGGTGGTCCCGAGCAGCCAGCCTATGGTGGCGGCCCCATCAGCCATGGCAAGCAGACGAGGGGAAATGAAAATGATAAGTCCACACTCCGGTCACGTCCACAATAGGATGGGGCGACATGATTGGCATAGTAGGAGTGGCTCGCGCACTGGGCCAGACCACGACGTGCGCCCATAGACGACCGAGTTGCGTGGCGTGAGCGGCCAGCCGACCAGCCAGCAGCGCAGCCGAGCAGGGCATGGATGCGACACGCACGCTGACCCCGGGCAACATAGCTTCACCGCGCGCAACGTGGAGGGGACAGCGGGACAGCATGGGCAGGCGCCCACGCAAACCTCTGAGAGGAGGTAGCAGCAGCCGCGGTGGCGGGACAACGTGCAGGGCGATACCGACCGCTCGTGGCAACACGAGCACATGCTCACAGTTGACCTGGACATAGGAGGGCGCTTGGCGGAACGTGCTTGGCTTGGCGTGGCTAGGCCCAAGCGAGGCTCACCGGTGTCTGCTTGCGGGGACAGGGCGGTTGTGGGCTTGGCGCGGCCAGCGCTCAGCCGGGCACGGCCCAAGCGTGCAGAGACGCATGGTGACCGCGACCCAAAGGCCAAAAGGGCGAAATCAGTGCCGTGCACGCTTTTTAAAGCAATGCCAAGGCCACCAAACAGCAAGGTTAAGGTTCGGCCAACTTCGCTAATCTAAGGTCCATGCCACCAGCTAGCTAGGGAAACACCCGGCGCGACCAAAGAGCGACTAGGGTAAAAGATACAAGAAAGCCAACATGAGTTCGTCGTACAGCGCGCCGGTTCATGAACAGAGCACCGAACGTAGCTCTTCGTGCGTTCTGAGAGTTTCGAGCCATTCTTGGGATAACCCCGCTACGTCCAACCATTCTATGAACCATTCCACACCAAAACACTTATGATGATACAACCAGCGATACAACAATATAAAGTTAGCGTTTAAGGATTTAGTGAGAATTTAAATGCTAACACGTCATTGTCAATCGTTTCTAACTTAGGAAATTATAACTTTTAGTTTTGGGCTAACATCCAAGAGCTACTCCACTAGTTAGTTCAATATAACTCGCCACGAGTGATACTTTTAAATATAAGTCAGATTTCAAAGTCCGAGAAAATCATTTTTCTAAAATTTTTCTTAGGACTAAAACGCGGTGCCACAAAGCTCGTAACACCAGGGTGTTACAACCAACCCCCCTTAAAAAGAATCTCGTCCTGAGATTCAAAGCAAGAACCAGCGGAGGGAAACACGAGTACATTACGTAGATCAGGGATTACACAAAAGGTTACATGACTTCGAATACTAAACCACACGGGGATCTAGGGATACATGGTTAAGAGCAACTTGGTACAACCAAGACCTACTCTAGAAGTCAAGATAGACAAGGACAATGGAGAAACAACAAGAAGATAATTATCCAAAACATGGCATAGCACCATAAGGTCCAGAAATAGGACTCCCAGAACTCAAACATCGTGAACCCTAAGACCAACTAACCAAAGGGAACTCGAACTTCTTCAAAGAACAAAATCCTTTCTCCTCCTCAGATTACACCATCACCTTAGACTGACGAGTCTAACTCCATGAGTGACGACTGGATCTTGTAGCTCTACTCCGAATGTGAGGGAATGGGATGAAGAAGAAGAGCAAGGTCCAAGGGGACTTTATAGAGGAGAACGAAGAGGGGAAGCAACGCACCGGAGGTGGAGGCGGAGTGAATGGGATACATAGATGGTTCATGCTATGGGGATAAGCACAGCCATGGTGCGCTTCTTGCGTGGGCGGCGGAGGGGGAAATAGAATAGAGGAGAGGGGGTCCGCTCGACGAGGCAGGCGTGCGGCGGTCGTGTCCACAAAAAGAAGAAAAGAAGGGAAGCGGAAATGGGGGGGTCTGGTACAGGGAACGATGGTGCGGGGTAGGGAGCCGACCGAACGCCAGGAAAGGAAAAGTGCACAGTGCACAAGGACGGCGAGCACTGCACGATGCCGCGGCCATGCAAAAATGGGGTGCTACAGATCCCGACACAGGCGACGTTTGCAGGGCACGCAGCGAAATGACCCGACATGCATAGCACGGTCAACTAAGCACAGGGCTTGGGACAAGACGTCCACTCAGACTTTCCTATTCCTCCCGACTACCCGAGCCTAACTTTTTCTTACTACTCTTCTTTTCCTTTTCTTCCTTGACCACATCCGTCTTTCATGTAGACTGAGACCATGTCATACTTCCTTCCTCAAAAACCATCTCCTCTTGGTTACTAGAGAGAACACTTCTACATCAACTCATTGTGGATTTCCCGTTTGAACACCTAAACATTTCCAAGGAATTTTTTTTAAAACAAAACGGTATGGCGGTGTAACCTGGTATAGGTACTTGGTCAACAACCTCGATACCAGCGCGCGCCGAGCAGCGTCACCAAGTGGCAGCTGTTCCATAGGGAGCCCTCGGTTTCGTCGTGGCACCATAAGCTATTAACCAGGCAACTACTACCAACTTACACGCCATGAAAGCAGTGGGGTCATAGACCACAGAGTAAGGGGAGTATTGCAAGGGAAAATTCAAACAACAAAAGTTCCCTCCACAACAAGGGACAAGGAATTCAAATCCAACGACGAATTTGTTTTAAAGAAATTCAAGTGTTCTGCTGGGGCATCCACAGTTAGTCGATATAGTGTCCAATCACATCCAATCACGGCTGATCTGCTTGGCATTTGAATGGCAACTTCTCTTGTAACTCACTTAACATCGCCCTTGAAAACTTGGAGCACGTCTAACGAGACTTTAAAGTAAATGAACGCAATAAACACAGCGAAATAATAATAATGCATATTCCAACGATCTTATATGGGTACAACGTACAAGAATTCAGGCTCCATTCACGACACAGCATTCGCCTACGGTCAGACGATCTCAACAACTACGGACGATGAACAACAGGCAAGAGTACAATACCAGGGGACAGCAATGAAAAACACTACTACTATAGGTACAGCACCCCAAGGCAACTAATCTACATCTTCATGGGGCAACGGCTGAGCGAGAGGAATCAAGGGTTCTTCTTCTGACACTTCTGAGGGTGGAGGTGCGGGCGGTGCTGCAACACTTGTTCTTCTTCTTCCTGGCGGGTGGATAGGGATCCCTTCCAAAATCGGGGCATCCTGCCTTTCAGCAGCCAGCGTCCTCTGCTCGGCCCTGGTGACAAGATAGGCCACCCGCAGCTGATGGACATGCCGATCTTTGGCCTCCTTTAGAGTTTCCTCCATGGTAGCTTCTCGGCTCTCAGCAGCTGCAGTGCTGGCATGCGCTTCGGCGAGCTACACCTAGAGTATCCGGTTGAAGATCTTCGCTTCCTCGGCGCACCGAAGGCACGCCCTCATCTCTAAGGCTTGACGGTCGTACTACTCATCCAGAGCGAGTAGGTACGTGGTCAAGTGCACCATGGTGGGACTGTCCTCTTGCACATCTCGTCCTTGCAAAGCCTCCATGCGGGCCCTCCATGCCCACCTATTCTTGTCCAAAGGAGGAAAGAACCGCATGTGGTATGGGTAATGGGCTCCTCAAAGATCTGGCAGAGGTACCGCAAGGCTTTGCGGGCCACAACCTGGTAGGTGTCGACGAAGCAAAACCCGGTTGCGGTCACACTCCAGGCTTCAGTGAGGTCAGGAAACTACTCACTCTTCCTAATGTAGACAGTAACCTCACACCGCTCAGTGCCATGCTCCTCATACTCACGGCCCTCATACTTGAGGCGATCATTGACTCCGAGCTTTTGTAGGGTGGCATGCAGGATTCTAGGAAAACCCTCAACGTTCATGCAGTAGGTACTAACCCAGGCTCCTGCCATCTTTGGCGGTGGTTGCAAGGAAGGCTGAGCGAAAAGCTGGCTCAAAGGAAAAGCTAAGCGAGCTAAAGTGTGCTGAGTGGTGGTACCAACAGCTAAGCTAGGCTCTACTTATAAAGGCGGAGCGTTCAGTGGTCCTGGCGTGGTTCACCAAGATTCCCGCGCGAGATCACTACGGCGGATCGACCAAATTCCGCGCGTTGGAGGCGAGCGACGTGCGATGCCATTACTGACTAGTACGACTGCAGGGCAAGGGTCTGACAAGAGCGCAGAAAGGGGTATGGGGAGACGTGGGTCATGACCGGCGTGAACCATGGGCGAACGCGGAGCACGAAGCCATAGTATGGACCTAACTCTAGAACAGGAATGAGTCATTCGTGCATAATACGACACGCGTGACACCTATGGATGGCGTATCTACCAGCAATACGAGCGCTACAATGCGCAAATAGAATATGCATGAATGCACGTCCTATACGTCCTTTCACTGTTGCCAACATATAGGGCAACCGTTCTTAGATGTTTGGCACATCGTTCTCTCCCTGTAACTAGTCGATACTATCGAACTATGCTCGAGTTAGTGTACCTGCAGAAACTTGATTAATCCTATCTAAGTCAGCAGAGTGCCATCTATCCTGGATACATAACCATAGTGATAGGGCTACTTATATAACTTTGCATATGAACGTCCTACTTTTTTTGCAATAATGGGTTGTCAAATTTTAGTTTAGAAAAGGTTTTCGAAGCCTTATTCCTCATTTGTGCTCTGATACCACATGTGGCAGAACCTCCTAATCTAATGCCTCACATGAGTGCTTGTCTTCCATTAGACACTAAACACTCGAGGGAGAACACTAAATTACTCGATTCCGTCGAGCACACCCTAGGGGAGAACCCGAAAATCCACATTTTTGCCATCAGGATCACAAATGAGAGAATAAAGCTTACATCATTCTTAACCATTTCTTACATCACTTTACATATACATTAGAGTATAACATTTATTTTTATAACAGCGGAATGTAATCATATTATCAGAGTTATAAATAATTTAATGTACAGCATAATATAAATATGTGATCAGAATTACAGCGGAAATAAATATCTATTCATGACATGTTGAGGGATTGATATATAACAACTATGACAATAGATTATAAACTTTCATTTATAAAAACATTTGGTGAGAGTTATAAATAACAACAACGATCGCAGCGTAAAGGAAATCCTCTCTGAGTCCACCAGGAGGAATCCACACACAAAGGTCAGCTTTGGCATCCACCTATCACCTGCAACAGGGGGAATAAAACTCTGAGTACTCAATTGTACTCAGCAAGACTTACCCGACAGAAGAAAAGAAAAGACTCCAAGGATATGCAAGGCTATCTGGCTTGTGGGTTGTATTTGCAGGAAGCATTACTAAGCGTGCGTCCTTATATTCGATTTTCATTAGTAGCCGCATTGGTTCATTAACTAACCATTCTATGTAAGCACCTAGGCTATTTTCAAGCAGGTGGTAAGCGATCAGATTTCCTTTTTCCATCTTTCATCTTTCATCTTTAGTTCTTACTACGATGCTAAACCGTAGACAAGCCGTACCGGATAGCCCGGCGATTCGCAAATCAATGCCCCAGCTGGGTACCCCGAAAACACACACCCCGCTTGTACCCTAGTCATAAGCAGGACCAACCCATCACTCTTCTGTCCCGGGTGTCTAGGTTCCCATCCAAACTAGGACTCTAAGCCCTACCCCTGAGTCCCAGACTCAGTGCGGTGCAAGGACCTCCTCCACCAAAATAAAACCCTAACAGTCGGTCCGAAAAGAGCCGAATCCGCGACAAGAGAGCAACAAGTCTTCCAAGCGCCCATACACAAGTATGTGCTCGGGATAATAAGTCTGTGACTTGCCTAGAATCATATGCAATGATCGGTCCTTAATCGACCAGACAGGGAAAAATAGTGTAACCAAGCTATGCCCCGTGTCCACGGCGACACAACTCCTTACACTCACCAATACCCAAACCATATCCCTGCCCGGTCACCATTTTTCTTTCCACCATTTTCATATTTTCCAAGTGATAGTAATCCAATAATATATTTTCTATCTCTCGCGAGTGATAGGCAATCACTCGACTTCTACCAGAGTCCTGTAGCATAGCATTCCACACGATCCTATCATACTAGTAAGACTCATAGGATAAAGATATATATGCAAGTGGGTTTCATTCAACTCCTTGAAACTTAATGCACAAATATAATTTAAACTGCAGAAAAGTAGGGGTTATGCACCGGGGCTTGCCTAGGTAAAATATAATTAGAAGTTAGCTTTCCATCATGGCGACATGATCTCCAAAAGCACCATTTCTTCAGCAACTCCCAATGACTCCGTGATCCATCGACGTCCCTATCATGATATGCAATGTAATGAAATGCAAGGGTATGATCAGCTGACTGCAATCGTGACTCGTATAAATACGCTCTACGTCTCTCAAGTGAACGAGCTAGTTCTAACGACGACCGTACTTAGGCTACATATCCATGTTGTCGCACAAGGCGTTATTTCCCAATAATTATTTTGGTTATATAAACCAAAGTGTTTCTTTATTCGCAATAGGACATTATTATCTAATTAGCAGCTAGTTATTCTAGAGCTACAAAATTTACCACGAGTACCTAATATTGCCAAGAGCCTACTGTACGAATTTCAGATCCAACACTATTACCAATGTATCATGAAAATTCTTATAAGTTTATACTTTGCAATATCAAACGCCTTAAATTAATTATATAGCTTCCAAGAATATTATCCAACTATATGAACAAATTAGACTAGCAGGTAGATCATGAATTTAGGAGACTAACAAAATTGGTTTCACCATTTTTGGACTCCTATGCTATTTTATATTGATTTTACAACTTTACCTTTTTAAACTAACTCAGAAATTACTCTACAAGTCGAAATGGGCCGGTGCCAATCACTTGGCCCAATGGTGCGCCCAGTCAGCCGCAGCCCAGGCGGACGGCGCATGATGGCCTAGGCGGGCGTGGTGGCCCAGCAGCAGGCGGCCCACCCACGCGTAGCGTGCGCACTCGCGAGGCGGCCCACGACGGCGTGGCCCACGCGTGGAAACGACACAGGTGGGGATATCCACGCGCGCCCTGGCGTTTAAGCAAAAACGCCCCCGCAAACAACAAAATCAACCCGCAGTCCTATGTACTATTCCTACAGACCGCGGCTTTGCAAGAACACCCTTCTAAACCTTCGCCCTCGCAACGGAGAGGTCCCCGATGCCTCTTCGCCCACCGGCGCGGCAGCTAGCGGCACCAGGTGACTACGTCGGCCAACTAGGACACCCTACTATTTATCTAGGGAGTCGACTCTCACCTGCGGGTCCTCGCGCACGGATGGGTGACGGTTGGGAAGTCGAAGGTGCACTGGAACGGCTCCCCCGCGATGACGGCAATCTGCAACGGTGGCGGCGGTGTTCCGGTGAGCCGAGGCATCAAAGGAGTGGTAGGGGTGGCAGGTGAGCTCCAGTGACTCACCACAAACCTGGCTGGGGTGACGGCTCGGTCGGAGACTCCCCGAATGACGCTGACCACGTGCGCCCGGATGGCGCGGCGGCGCACCACGACAGCACGGCGCGTCAGCGGAAGCTAGGAGGCGGTTGAGGTTCAAGTGAGGTACATAGGGTGGAGCGGAGGTACAGACGAGGCTAGCGGTGCAACGAATTTGACTCGAGGTGAACACTTGAGCTATTGCAGTGATTGCGGCCGAGCTCGGCCTTAATGGCGCGGTGGGGCGAAAACCTCCAAATTGGGGTACGGTGGTGGTCGGTTGAGGGGATGGAGGGGTCAACTAGTCGACCTACATCAAGACGAAGTCGGAGCCGCTGTGAATTTGGTGCTGGTGGTCCCGAGCAGCCAGCCTACGGTGGTGGCCCCGTCGGCCGTGGCAAGTAGAGGAGGGGAAATGAAAATGCTAGTCCACGCTCCGATCACGTCCGCAACAGGATGGGGCGACGTGATTGGCACAGTAGGAGCGGCTCGCGCTCTGGGCCAGACCATGACATGCGCCCGTAGACGACCGAGTTGCGTGGCGTGAGCGGCCAGCCGACCAGCCAGTAGCGCAGCCGAGCAGGGCACGGATGCGATGCGCGCGCTGACCCCGGGTAGCACAGCTTCACCGTGCGCAACGTGGAGGGGACAGCGGGACAGTGTGGGCAGGCACACACGCAAACCTCCGAGAGGAGGTAGCAGCAGCCATGGTGGCGGGACAACGTGCAGGGCGATACCGATCGCTCGTGGCAACACGAGCACATGCTCACAGTTGACCTAGACATAGGAGGGCGCTTGGCGGAATGTGCTTGGCTTGGCGTGGCTAGGCCCAAGCGGGGCTCACCGGCATCTGCTTGCGGGGACAGGGCAGTTGTGGGCTCGGCGCGGCCAGCGCTCAGCCGGGCACGACCCAAGCATGCAGAGACACATGGTGACCGCGACCCAAAGGCCAAAAGGGCGAAATCAGTGTCGTGCACGCTTTTTAAAGCGATGCCAAGGCCACCAAACAGCAAGGTTAAGGTTCGGCCAACTTCGCTAATCCAAGGTCCATGCCACCAGCTAGCTAGGGAAACACCCGGCGCGACCAAAGAGCGACTAGGGTAAAAGATACGAGAAAGCCAACATGAGTTCGTCGTACAGCGCGCCGGTTTGCTAACAGAGCACCGAACGTAGCTCTTCGTGCGTTCTGAGAGTTTCAAGCCATTCTTGGGATAACCCCGCTACGTCCAACCATTGTATGAACCATTCCACATCAAAACACTTACGATGATACAACCAACAATACAATAATATAAAGTTAGCGTTTAAGGATTTAGCGAGAATTTAAATGCTAACACGTCATTGTCAATCGTTTCCGACTTAGGAAATTATAACTTTTAGTTTCGGGCTAACATCCAAGAGCTACTCCACTAGTTAGTTCAATATAACTCGCCACGAGTGATACTTTTAAATATAAGTCAGATTTCAAAGTCCGAGAAAATCGTTTTTCTGAAATTTTTCTTAGGACTAAAACGCGGTGCCACAAAGCTCGTAACACCAGGGTGTTACATATATCTCACTAGATCACTAACTAAATCAACTACATGAGTCATCACATTAACTAGTAAATAACAAATGCCAAAACTACTACACTACAATCAAAGCTAACTAAGTACGTACATTGTAAATTCACAATTTTTACCTGTCCAACGATGGAGTCGTGGACATCAATGGAGTCACAGCGGACACCGGGCGTGGGTCAGGCCGACGAGCCAGGCCGATGGTGGCATGACCACCCGCTGTAGGTGCCGGGGCCGGCGGGGGCGCGACCGACAACAATGGTGGCAGGTGGCGGGCGCGGGATGCCTAGCGCTCCGCGCAGCGAGGCTGGCTCTGTGGGCGCGCCCTAGGCCGACGTGGCAGGTGGCACGGTCACTGTCATGGCATCGGCGCGGCGGGGCGCAGCCAAGGCGGGCGTTGGTGGCACGTCGGGCAAGGTGAGGGCGCGGCGCGGGTGTCCGGGCGCAGGCGCAGCAGTCCTGCATGGCCTCAGGGCACGGTGTGGGTGCAGGGTGCGGTGCGGCCGTGGTGGCGGCGAGGCGCGGGCGTCTAGGCGTGGGGCGGGCATAGGCGCGGTTGGCGTGGGAGCGGGGCGGGCACGGGCGTGGTGGCGGCATGACGCGGGCGGCCGAGCGCGGCGAGGCACATGCGTGGCCGAGGACGAGGCTGTGCTGGCTCAGGCGGTCGATGAAGGGAGAGGGCGCCGGCGACGACGACGGTGCTCTGCTCGGGCGAGGGAGATGCAAGAGAGAGAGAGAGGGAGAGGAAGATAGAAAGGATTGGGGCCCATATGTAAGAAAGGCTCGGCGCCAGTCACCCTGGTGCCAAGCTTGGCGCCGATCTTGGTGCCAGGGTGACTGGCGCCGAGCTTCCTGCCATGTCACCCCACGTTGGCTTCGAGCCCAAGAGCTCAGCACTAGGGACGCTGGCGTCGAACGTGTTAGCTCAGCGCTAGCAGCGATGGCGCCGAGCTAAGGGTCCAGATTCTGAAATCTTTCCTCCAGAGGCATATTTGTGATTTTTTTTTTCAAAAAAAGGGCTAAAAATAAAAAAATCGCTCCGGTGGTCGGCTTCGGCATTTCGCATGATTTTTTGCTCCTGTGTCCACCTGTCCATGTCCATGGGCCATGGTCAGAGCAACCACGACACGTAAAACAAAAATTACACCTTCTGCTTGGGCCTCAGGTGAAGCCCATGGACAGCACGATACGACACGTTAAGGTAATTGTGACTATTGGGCCCATGCGTAAACAGGTTGTGCTTAAATGGGCTCATACCATGCCATGCCACCCCCGTTTGACCATCTATAGTTGTAAGTTAGTTGCTGGCTCGATGCTCCCACCATCCTGTGGCCCTTTGACACCTATACCATCTAATCTTGTTGGCAACCATGGTGAATTCTTGACTGATACTCTCCTCTACTTCCTCTTATAGTCCTCTTGCCCAATCAACAGACTAGTTAGCCGCCACAATGGATGACTCCATTACCAACCTATCTGGATTTGATGCTCGCACTAACCATTAAGCTTGTCACTAGTGCTGACAAGGGGGTGGTGGCGTAGATAGGGGTGATCGGGTGGCAATGGGGCGGATGCAAGTCGGGTGAAGTCTCCACGGATTTGAACCCGAACTCAAACTCAAAACTTGAAATCGCCCCGAACACCGATTCAAGTGAAAACCCACCATGTCACCAAAATCAGTGGATCTCGGAAACCCACCTCTGTGTGACAATACAATAAGGAATTTTGGCAACACATGTATGTTATATATTACATATTCTCACATGTATAAACAAGAGGCAACAAACAACATACAATTCTATGACTCAACTTAGAACAAACTTGGTAGCTTATAGAAATAATTTATTAATAAAAGACATGAGTTTTGATTTAGAGTGATCTATTTGGGGTCTCCATTAGGCATATGTGGGTGAAACCAAAACCGTAGACAAACCCGATAATTTTTTGGGTCCCAAACCCTAAAATTGAGTGGAAAATCGCCCCCCTCACCTGCACCCATTAGACCTGAAAACCAAAGGGACCTGACCCGAAACCGTCCCACTGCCATCCCTAAGTGTAGATGCTTGTTGGTTATTTTGCGGATGAAGCAGGTTCGCCTTGCAACAATGGTGGGGCCAAAGTGTTAAGAGGAAGAACCTGATCTATTGGTGATGAGGAAGAAAGCGGTGAACATAATTAACTAACTCATTGTAGGACTGGGTGATGATAGTATTGACTTGTGCATCCAACCTACGTTCTTTGAGATCAGTGGCGAAGCATGGCCCATGAATTAGAGGGGGCTAAATTGCTTACTTCGGCATCAAATCATGGTGAGATGTTAAATAGACATGTAGCTTAGACTTTTATGGATTTCCGGGTCATTGAATTTCTGTCGAGCAAGGGGCGGAGGCCCAGTTTGGCCTTCACTACCCTCTGCCCCTGTATGAGATATCATGTGTGAGCAGGAGTCAATATAAGACAGCACGAGGAGGGGATGGAGGTAGGGTGGAGAACTAGAGATAACATGCGCCCTGGAAGATGGGAATGCTGCGTGACAAATGAAAATTACTGGAGATAATTTTCCCATTTTAATATTGTAGATATACTCCCTCTTCCAAAAAAGAATGCAATTTTAGAATTGAGAGTAGTTAAACTTTCTCAAGTTTGACCTATTCTATAGAGAAAATATCAATGTTTATGTCTTTAAATAGTTTTACTATGAAAACATATTTCATAATAATCAATCTAATGAACTTATTTGATATAAAAAAAAGCTAGTACTTTTTAGTGTAGAGGTCGTCAAAGTTGAAACCGTTTGTCTCCTTGGGAGGTGAGAATTGTATCTTTTTTTTTGACTGGAAGTACTACAAACATGCCTATGCATTGCAACAGAACGTACACTTTGTTGGGTGATTATCTGAATGACTTGTGTCTTGGATATTTATGTACTAGACGTGTCCTATGTTCCAACATGTATGGGAATCGGACTCCTGTACCATTGTTGGATGCACAAACATGTGCGGGTTTAACTTGTATGAGCATGGATCATGAGTTCGGATCTCATACGAGACAATGGAGACACTACTAGAATCCACAAAACCGGTATGGAAATGTTTTTCCTATAATTTTTCATAAGGAAAGCTTCCTAAGACAATTTAAATCACGGTCCTTCTCCTAGGGTTTCTTTAATTTTCTTAGGAAAAAATTAAAACTCTAGGAAACCAATTGATTCTAGTATTGAGAGATACATTGGCATTATGAAAAGTAACAAAGAAGATGGATGGAATAATTACTTGGCTCTGTAAGAGGAGAAATTAGATATAAGATATGTTGGATCAGGTTTGGTTATGCTATTTGGTCATGTGGGATTGGAATAAGAATCGGCCACCAACCACAGACACACGTTTATATGCAACAATGGAAGCAACCCATGCCTTCTTTTTCCATCTTGTTTTTTTTTATTGACAAAGTGACCTTTATTGACATGTGACCACTGATTGACGACTTGTATATTTTGGTTTGGGGCCGTTTAGTTCCGAGCCAAAAACCAAAAATTTTCAAGATTTCTCGTCACATCAAATCTTGCGGCACATGCATGGAGTACTAAATATAGACAAAAAAAAAACTAATTACACAGTTAGCCGAAAAATCGTGAGACGAATCTTTTAAGCCTAAATAGTCCATAATTGGACAATTTTTGCCAAATAAAAATGAAAGTGCTACAGTAGCCAAAAACAAAAAAAATTCGGAACTAAACGGGGCCTTGGTAGTGGAAATAGACTGTGCATGCTCGACAATGAGTGCATGTATGCTAACCAGTGGGTTACCAGATTTGTACCCTATACTAGGAATAGGACTATCATGACTCATGACGAATCTTCTCCTATACTACATTGATGAATTTGAATGAAAAAGGTGATTGGCAAGCTTATTGGGTAGAGCTCATGATCTAAACTGTTTGCGTATACTTGAACTAATCTGACCCAAATTCGTAATAATCCACACGTGTAATTAATTTTTGCAAGCACCAATGATGTAAACATTGTTCTTCCCCAATTATATTGTGGCATCCCATGGAAGGAACATAGATGCATGGCCATGATAAAGTACTTTTTAAAAAGGTTTCGGCACTTTGAGATAATGTTTCTCTTATTCTAGTTACCTCAGAGAACAAAATGTTTTTTACACTAAGGTCCTGTTCGGCTTACCTCATATTCGGCTTGTTCGGCTTCTTTTTTTAGCCGGAATAGTATTTTTCTCTCACAACAATTCAGCCGGAACAGTGTTTTTCAGCCAGTTTCAGCCAAGTTTCAGACTAGCGAACGGGCCTAACTTTGTTGAAATGGGCTCGGGTCCCGGCATGTTCTTTTTCTTTGTACCTTGTCAGTAAATTCTTCTTCTTTTTTGCCTCACAAAAATTCCTTTCTTCTAGTGAAATTATATTTTACCTAGAAAAGCAATAGGCCAAGATGGGTCTTTAAAATGAAGTAACTTCTCACTTTTTACTATAAGGCAGATTTTTTTTCTTGTCTTTATCTTTAAATAAAAGATAAGAATATATATCAGTATAACTTTCATATGGGTCATTGGAAATTTGGAAAAAAGACTGTTCCTATCGTAGTTATCTTCTGGGCCGGGCCTACTCCATTTGCTAGTTGTAGCCCGAAATGCAAATAAGCACCAGTATCAACTGGGAATATCCTCTCACAAATATCATTAGGAATAAAGGCATAGTTAAAGTTCTACGACATGATCGAACACAGTAGATCGACTTGAGATTAGAATCACACTACAGTTTTAATTAGAATTTTACATTATGAACATGAAAACAAGACTACCAAATTTCATCTACAGGACTCTTACCGAAATTTCAACAGGAGGCAAATTCCAAGAATAAAAGAGGGAACAAAATCTGATGACCTCACATAATCAAATATCCCACCTTTTGTCTATTGGCGTAAATAGACATCTCAGTCTGAACTAACTTCTCACGTGCCACGTGGTAATTCTGCTATGATGATTAGAAAATAATTCGCTCTATTTGCTTTAACCTTTTAAAGCCGCCATCTCTAAGAATTCTGGCGGACACCCATACAACTTATCACCAACGGAATGCTACAATTGGGGGCAACAAATAATAGCTGCCTTGATTTTATCTTACTGTCGTCTTAACATGTCAGAAAGCAAACATCATTCAGTGCTAAGTATTTGACACAGTATTGGCTAGGTTTTGTTATAGCCAAAATATTAACTAGCCTACCTATAAGCACAAAATTAAAGAAAGTAACAACAATAAGTAGGCAAAATGCAGCGATCAAGATTCAATATGACATATTTAGTTTTATATGTTTTGCTTGGAAGACACGTGTTATACATATGTTTCTTTCAATCTATATACTAGGATGGATGTGGCATATATAAGCTCTACCTACAAATACCATATAAGCCATGGAGTTTAAGCTACGTGAGAAACTACCATGGTAGTACAAATCATGCTCAAAATAGAAAGTGTTGATGTGACTACCAAGCTTATCAACCAACCCTATACTTCAGATAAAGTAGCCATGGAGTTTAGGTAGTAATCATGCTCAAAATAGGTGGTGGTATGTGACTACCATCAAAGCAAGCCTATCAACCAACTCTATACTTAAGATAAAGTGCTAGGAGTATATTCATAGTTAGAGCAGCTCTAGTGTTAGCCAAAAGTGAACAGTGGAAAGCAAAAGCGAACCGGGAACATTGGATAAAGGTTGGGTGTTAGAACAAAAAGCATAGTTTGCAGACGAGGTGAATTGAGAAGAATAAAAATTCATGCTGGACGCGTTGCCTCTCATCACTCACTTGCTCTCCCCAACGCCACTCAGATAAAGGTGATTTTCTAATTCCATTCGGGTGCAGAAGCAGAAGCACACACTAGATCCATCGAGCTTTGTTTTTCAATTGCACGGTTTGACGCGATGGTGGAGGTGCTCTTAGATGAAGATCAAACTAGAAATAAAACCCTCGACCCTGAGTGTGTGTCACAACCCACAGCCCACGGGGCATGGGCCATGACCCGTAACTAGCATCTTTTTCCGGTAGCCAAAGCAACCTTGTAGTCACTCCCAACTGCTAGTCATCGTCCCACCGATCACTTGCTGTTGACACTTTTTCGAAACAATATTTGCACTCTATCCTTAAACTCAATAGTCAATATATACTACGTTGCGCTCTATCCATCTCTTACCGATCACTTGCTCTTGACACTTTTCCGAAACACTATTTTGCACTCTATCTCTCAATAGTCAATATATATACTACGTTCCACTCTATCCATCCCTTATATTCAATAATCGACATGTGGCAACCGTGCTGCCTATACGATATACATAAAGCTATTCCAACTTTGATGTTTCCGTAGACCTCTTCTCCCAAACGGTAACCCACAAGGCGAGGATCCCAAGCAAGAATCATCCTCAAGCGTCACCAGGAGACGGGATTAGGAGAAGAACCTGTGAGAATTAGAGGGAGGGAGAGATCCACAAGAAAGGTACTGCCGTTCGGCTGACATGAAATTCAGCCGGAATTCACTGTTCACGTACTGTTCATTCTCTCACATATTTCTTCAGCTTCATCCGAATTTCTTCAAATTCCTACCTACGAAGATGCCATTTATTTTCTTCCACTCCCCCCACCCCTCTCTCTCTCTCCTGGCGCTGCGCCTGCTGTGTGTGTCCCCCCTGCCAACCCTTTTCTATTCAGTCGGTTCCCCTCTCCCGAAGCCAAACACCACCATCCCCTTCCTCCCTTGCCCCTCCTCCCCTCTCTCCACGCCTCCCCTCCCTCTCGCCGCTTTCCCCACCCAATCCGACCGCCGGGCCGCCGCCTCTGCGCCGGGGCGGGCGATTCCCCGGAGATTCCGCGCGATTCGGGGCTCCTCTCGGGGTTTCTCGGCGAATCGCCGGGGATCGGGACTCCCGGCTGGAGGTCAGGCCCCCTCCCCCTCCCCTCCGATCGCTAACCCTCGCTGCTTGCTGCCCGCCGCGTGGGGCGGGGGTTTGCCCGCTTGCGTGCCCCCGGTTACTGCCCGCGCCGCCCTGCCTAGGTGCGATGAACAGATGAGTGAACTTTTTTGCTTCTACAACTGGTGCTGGGTTGGGTCGGTGGGGGAGCGATTCCGTGATCGGGGCGCCGTCTGCCGCGTGTCCATGTCCGATGTGCGGAGTGGGTTGTGGAGGGGTACGCTTCGGGCGCGGGTTCCTGGTGGTTAATTAAGCAAGTTGCTAGTAATTGCACGAGTAGATTTACCTGTTGCCGTTAATGACTCTGTGCTCATCCATTCGCTAGTTATGCTTTGGTTGGGATGGGATGCGTGCCCCCTGTGCGTGGAATCTTCGGTGTGCAAGGAATGGTGTCTGAGGAAAGTAGCATAACTACTAGGACAGAAGAGGGTGGGCTGCTGATGGTGCTAGGAAGTAGATGTTGCGTGCCTTATCCTGTACTGATATGGACAAAAATAGGATTGACTGGATTGTTGGAGACTTTGGTTTACCCCCAAGCATGTCACTCTAGTAGCAATAGCATACTTCTTGTTTGTACTGAAATTACAACATTACTGCAACTTAAGCATCCCTTTGTCGAATGTGCTTCAGTACTGATAACTTTACCGTCTGTAGGTGTTGAGATTAGAATAGCTGTTGAACGTTTTGGCTGCTTCGAAGGCTGGCTGATACTGATTGGGATATCAATCGGTCAATATGCACATTCCTTTTAGTATGTCCTATTACTAGATGAAGTCAGATCATCTTGTCACTTTTCGGTTCAAGTAGTAGCTATAATCACCGCTAACCATTGGTTGTTTCTCCAACTACGTTGGCTGGCTACATTGTAGCACTGTTCTTTTAGTTTAGTGATGCCTGGCACAAGATAGTGTTGTCATGGTTTTGCTTTGATGTGCGCAGCCTAATTTTTGGCGTGCCTTTGATTACTCTGTGGGACGTGCTGCCAAGCAATCAGATAATTCAAGATTGACAAGGAATCATATCTTCATACCTTCCGATATGAAGATTAATGACCAGAAATCTATGGCTCCCTTTGCTGAGTAGCAAATGGGTGTTTTATCCTCTTTGTCAAGTGAGTGCAGTCCGAGGCCAGGAGGAAATTTATAGTGGGGCTGGGGCCAATTATTTATTTCTGTATATAATTTTCAACCTGGTACCTTTATCTCTGAGATTTTACTATTAGGCCCATTTTGGTTCCCAGGAATTGAGAGGAATTGGAAAGTAATCTAATAATGAAAAAGGGAAGCACTTTTCTAGATATTGGTTTCAGTTCATGGGATCCAAACAGGTCCTTAGCTATTCGCTAAATTTTCCCCTCAACTTCCTTGGTACTAGTGGCTTCAGTTTTGTTGTTGGTTGGCAGATGGCCCTTGTCATTTGTTGTTGCTTGTCACTTTGTTCTCAATGCAATGAGTTCCTTGCATTAGTTGTGAACTTGTGATTAATTTTTATATCATGAAAATTTCCCCCGTGTTTGCACTACATATTGTACCAGGATGAATACAATTGTGACCTTGCGTGATAGTTCATGTCTCATTTTTTAATTCCTTCTCTGCAGAATCCTCCATCTGTTTCGGTAACTGTTTGGAAAATTTTGCGTGGAGATTGCATACCATCATCTTCCCTGAAGTGAAAAAATATATGGCCTGATCTTGGCATTTCATGGGAGGTTTTGAAGATGATGAACCACCCTCAAAACGCGCAAGAGCATCCTCAGTAGAATCTGCAAGTTTACCAGACTGTTTCTTGTTTTCGAAATTTGCCAATCCTTTGGGAAGTACAATGGCTAGACCTTTGCCTTCCCAAGGGAAAGAAGTTATGGTTGGTTCCAAGGGTGTGATTAAGAAGGAGGAATTTGTTAGGATAATCACCAAAACTCTGTATAGTCTTGGATATGAAAAAAGTGGAGCAGTTCTGGAGGAGGAATCAGGGATTACTTTACATAAACCTATGGTGAATCTTTTCAGAGAGCAGGTGATTGATGGGAATTGGGATAATGCGGTGGTTACCTTGAATAAGATTGGCCTTCAAGATGAAAACATTGTGAAATCTGCAGCATTTTTGATATTGGAGCAGAAATTCTTTGAACTTCTAAGAAATGACAATGTCATGGGCGCTATGAAGACTTTACGATGTGAGATCACACCCCTTGGTGTTAATAGAAAAAGAGTGCATGAACTGTCGACTTGTATGATTTCTTGTTCGCCACAGCAGTTGTTCCTTGGTTTTTCAAAGCTTGGAATTGATTCTTCTAGTTCTCGGTTGAAGGTTCTAGAGGAATTGCAAAAGGTGCTCCCTCCAACTGTTATGGTGCCAGAGCGGAGGTTAGAAAATTTAGTTGAGCAAGCACTTACTGTACAAAGAGATGCTTGCTATTTCCATAATTCTGTTGATGGGTTGTCACTCTACATTGATCATCACTGTGGGAAAGACCAGATACCATCTCGCACGCTACAGGTAAAAAAGGCTTGCAAATCTGAAGTCATGATCCAGCTTTATAGCATGTAGACCTCTTAAGCTTCCTTCTAGCTTCCCCCTTGCTCTATCTCCCTCCTTGTTCTCCCCACTTCTCACCATCTGTTGCCAAATGATAATTTGTATAATTCAGTTCACTGCAGAGGTATTTTTTCCTGAAAAAAGGTTAGATAAGAGCTGAGTGCCACTCATCTTTGCACTTTACAAAAAAATTCTATTAGCTGAGGTTATGTTTTCTTCGTTAAGAAACCATTCTTTCACTCTCAGGAAAATAAATAGAAACTTGCAACTTGTGTTGTGTCGTACTTTGGTTTTCACTTTTATCTGGATGTGAAAAGTTAGATAATTTGGTTATCAAGACTTTTTTTTCCTAGTAGCTGCATATCTTGATGCTTTGAAATTCACAAGCAAAAAATTTGTTGCAGGTTTTGCATGCACATCATGATGAAGTGTGGTTTATCCAGTTTTCAAACAATGGGAAGTATTTAGCCTCAGCGTCAAATGATAAATCTGCAATTATATGGGAGGTAAACTTGTGAACCTGTGCTTCTAAAGTCTTCTTTTCTCATGGTCTGCGTACAAATTGGGTGGCCTGTTCCTTGGTTCCTATTTTAAATCTCATGTCAAGAACTGAACTTGTCCAATCTTACTAATGCTTTTCATCACCTGTTCTTTATGTTTTTACCAAACGTTGACTTTCAAATCCATAGCTATTTTCAAAACGAAGACAGAAGGTTGCCATTTCATATTACATTTTTTCCACTGAAAGCCTACTGCTTATTACTCCCTCGGTTCCAAATTATAAGACGTTTTGGCTTTTTCTAGATACATTGCTTTCACTATGTATCCAGACATAGTGGTATATCAAAAGTTCTGTACTCCCTCCGGTCCAGTTTATAAAGTATCTTCCAACATGGCACAGTCTCCTAAATTACACTTTGACCATTCATCTATTTTGTATTATATTATTTGTGGTTATAAATAAACTTATGATTATTGGATAATACATTTGATTACAAATCTAATAGTATCAAGTTTGTTTTACAATGGTTAAAAATTCAGTCAAATTGTAAGTCAAAGATTATATAGTTTGACTCTTGACCTACGCGAAATGCCTTTTAAACTGGGCCGGAGGGAGTATCTAGAAAAGTCAAAACATCTTGTAATTTAAAATGGAGGGAGTACATCTTGGTAGCTTCTGGAACAAAGTAAGTTCAATTTAGACATTTGCCTAGTTTGCTCCCTAGCTTGAATCCTGGCACTTCTCTATGTTCTTGTTGAACATGAAAGTGTCTGTCCCCACCATCTTACAATTGCACTGCAGTGAAAGTTGGGTTGTAATGGTAATACAGGTAGAAACTTTGGTCGTGTAATTTGCTACTGATAAAGGAGGCTTTAGTTTTTACTTCTGTTCTGTTGTTATTGACCATGCTATGCGGTTTACTTTCCCTCTTTTTCATTTATCTCTTCATGAATTAATCTTTTCATTTCTTAGGTTGATGAAGATGGAGAGCTATTACTGAGGCATACATTGAATGGTCATCAGAAGTCGGTGATGATGGTTGCATGGAGCCCTGATGATTGCCAGCTGCTCACATGTGGGCAGGAAGAAACCATCCGACGCTGGGATGTTGAATCTGGCAAATGTCTTCATGTTTATGAAAAGCCTGTTGGTTTGATATCATGTGCTTGGTTTCCAGATGGAAAGCAAATATTGTCTGGTCTAGCTGAAGAAAACTTTTGCATTTGGGATTTAGATGGTAAGGAAGTAGATTGCTGGAAAGGGCAGAGATCAACAAGAACATCTGATTTTGCTGTAGCAAAAGATGGAAATCTTATATTAAGCATGAGTAGGGAGAACACAATTCTTCTATTTGATAGGGAGACAAAACAAGAGAGGTTAATTGAAGAGGCTAGTACAATTACTTCATTTTCTCTATCAGAAGATGGTGATTTCCTGCTTGTAAATCTTGTAAGCGAAGAGATTCATTTGTGGAACATAAGAAATGATCCTGTTCGAGTCAACCGGTACAATGGCCATAAGCGCAACCGGTTTGTGATAAGGTCTTGTTTTGGTGGATCTGAGCAGGCGTTCATTGCTAGTGGGAGTGAAGATTCAAAGGTATGATGATTGCCTTGTGACCCACCTAATGGCTATAGAACTAATATTATGTGTGCACTTACCTTTTGTTGTCTATGTGTGCTGTTTTTATTAATATGCACTGCTCCTAGACAGATGCTGTTCTAGACAATTATATTTATTGTCAGATGAGTCAAATCTAATGGAAAATGCAGCTAACATGTTTGTCATTTGAACCATCCTCATTGCATTACATTATTCTTTTCTATATGATAAAACATTCAAACATCGTGCGGCACGGAAATCATTGGTTAACTCAGACGCCCTTGCAACTGGAGCCTATGTCTAGGACGGTCTCAGATTTATTATAATTTAATATGCATGCTTAATTGCTTATATCTGTCTGCACATGCTAGTTTCCACCACTTTTCTTCTATAGTTTCATACATTCGGCATGCAGCATATTTGTTGTCACTTTCTACCATGTATTTTGACCAAATCATGCTGCTGATTTATTTTTAGGCTAGGAGATGCCAATATGAATGTTATAAAGGTGTTGAAATTATCTTTTTCAGCTGATTGCCTTTTCTGATGAACCATTATACTTCCAAGGGGTGTAATGGAGGCATGTAGTGATGGCATCCATATATCTTGTAGGCAGTAGAAAATATGATACCTTGCATTTCAGTAATAAAAAAGTTAAAATGATACTCCCCCCTTTCAAATTGTTTGTTGTTTTTGCTTTTCTAGATACATTGTTTTTACTACGTATCTAGACATAGCTACCTAGGAAAGTCAAAACGACTCATGATTTGAAATGGAGGGAGTACATCTTAAAGTTGCATTGGGAAACATAAGATTTAGCCTTTGCAATGTCTAGAAGGCCTGTGGTTGGTTGGTCCAGCCACACGGTTCATTGCATATTTTCTTTTGTACTCTGCAAGGTAATAATGTGCAAGACTTGTCATGTTTCCAGGTCTACATATGGCATAGAGCCACTGGTGATCTCATTGAGACTCTTGCTGGTCACTCGGGCACAGTCAACTGCGTAAGTTGGAACCCTACGAATCCCCACATGCTCGCATCAGCTAGCGACGATCACACAGTTCGTATATGGGGGGCAAAGAAGGCCAGTCTTAAGCGCAAGGATGTTGGGAGCAGCAACTGCAACAGTAACGGTTTCCACTCGAATGGCAATGCTCATGGCAATGGTTTCGTTCACCAGTGCAACGGGAACAGCACCAAATGATTTGCCAGGGCAATGTATCCCCATGGATGGTTGACTGGCATCTGTAAATCCCCCTTTCCTTTTACTTCCCTCCTGGAAGAAGAATCGCCACCGCCATAGTAAAAAAAAACAAAAAAAGAAAAAACAAAGCTGCAGCACAAAGTGTGGGGAACCTGCTGGGTTTCGTGCGCCATCTTTCCCTTGTTCCATCATGACTGTCATCACATTTATTTCTTAATTCAAGCTGCTATGGAATTATGATATTGCTTTTGCATCTTTCATATCTTGATTTACCCTCCCTGATTGATTGTAGCTGCATTTTGGGGGTGATGGTGGTTAATTCCTCTGATTGCATTTTGCCTTGAGAAGAAACAAATGTTGGCCTAGGATGCTCCGTCTAAAAAATGAGACAGCATCTTATCATAAATTTAAATTTAAGTAGATTCAATTATTTGGTTCAATGGATCAAGTGGTTTGTTTGGTTGCCATATTATTCCCTGTAAGCAAATATCTAGTGTAAATGCAAATGCAAATTTCGAAGATTTCTCAAACCAAACAACTAACCAGTGTTCTGGCATTATTGACATACCTTGTGTGTTGTAGGGGAACTTCCTTAAAAATAAAAACGGTTGCATTTGAAGATATGGAAGTTAGAGGGCAAGGGGAGGGGCATTTTGGGTCTGTTTGGTTAAGTTGTTGAGAAGTTAGTTTTAAAAGTGAAAAAGTTGTGAGTTATGTGGTGTGAAAAAAAGTTAGGCTGTTTGGTTAAAATAAATGTAAAACCAATCGTCATCTCTATATCTCTCTAGAAACAGTTGTAAAACATCTCTTTATTTAGGTGTATGCTTGTTAAAAAATATTTATAAATCTATAATTAAGTTATACATGATCAAACTGTAGCTATAAATTAATTACAGGAAAACATAGATCTAAAGCTATAATAAAAAATTTGTATTAAAGTATATCATATTATATGTTCACTGTGTGGATCTACTCATGTGGAGTCTAATAAAATTGGATTTTTTATTTTATGATTTTTCTATGATTTACTATGATTTTTTTTAAAGATTTAGTCAAAATAAATAAATAAATAAAAAGGTAAAATCGTCTTTGAAAACCGCTACCGGAGGAAGGTAAAACGAACGGTTGGAAGATGGATTATCTAATTTTAGAGTTTTGCAAAAGTCGATTGAGGTAATATGGATTTTTTTCCCCCCGAAGCAAAGTCTCCTACGCCATCGTCCAGCTGGGCCCGGAGTACCTTGGGTTGAGCTTTTTCACTCGTTTGGGCCTCTCTTCAGCTTCTGGGCTATTCCTTCCTGTGGCCTGCTCTTGGTCTTGCGTCTCTTCCTTCCCACCTCCTGGTAATTTTTTTTTAAAAAAAAACTCCTGGTAATCTTTAGCTTCTCTAGTGCTCTTCGTAGGACGGCTTGACCCCAAGCCGGTGTTGCTGGTTTCAAGTTCCCACGTAGCCATGGAGGAAGGCCAAGAGGATGAGGATGAATTTGACTTGCCTATTTGGATCCTTACAACTAATGGTTAGTTGCTAAAAATTAGCTAAGAACATATTTAGGTTCTCATCTAATAAGCTAAGCTAATGTCTTACTTGACACCCAGCTAACAGTTAACTATTAGCTAGTTTCTTTTAGCTAACACAACTAATAATTAGCTGGCTGGATCCAAATGAGGCCTTAGTAGCTGATTTTTGAAGAGCGGGTGTGGCACCTAGAGATGGCAAGGGGACCCGATCCGTGATTCCTCGCAGGGCATCCCCTATTAGAGGATGGGGGCAATTTAATTCCCACAAGGATTGAAACGGGAAACATTTTGTTCCCATCGGGTTCGTGGGGGACGGGGATGGTGGTAGGGAACCGTCTCTGTTCTCCACGAACTCACTCTTACTCTAAATTAGCCCTTTTGACATGTTGAGATCCTATGAAACTCAACACATAGCCTAGTATAAATAGCAAACTAAATCCTAAAGTAGGTGTCTCTTATAATATGAAATCTTGCTTGCTTAATATATATTAGTTTAGCACCATAAATTTGTTGACCTCCAATGTTGCATTTTGTAACGGGAATGGGGTCCATGTGGGTATAAATTCCCCCGGCCCCACATGTGGACAACGATGTGAGAAAAAGCTTTGCCCTGAGAGCGTTCGCAGGGATGGGGACGGGGATAGGGAGCTGTCCTCCGACAAGGAATTTCCTATTGACATCTTTTTTTAGATAATGGAAATTTTTTTGCTTCAGCCTTCTTAGAAGAAGCATAGTTCTAAACTTATGACAGTAGCTCACCCATAGTTAAAACTTATTACAGGTTCAGAACTCCATGGCTCTCGATTCCAGTAGCTTGCAAGCATCAAGAATCTGTTTCTTGCCATCATCCGAGCGCTGCAACAGAGCCCAAAATCGTAACCAGTGTGTCCCCCTGAAAAGAACATGCAAAAAAGTTTTTGAGTGACCTTTGTCAAAAACCATATCATTCCTTTAGATCCATATTGCCCAGCAAAACGCCGTAGCTCAGTCAATAAAAGATGATTATGATTGGAACCTCCTAGCTTTGACCAACTATTGAAAAGATGGTTCATGTTCCTTGGAGGATTAATGCCAAACAAAACAAACACAGCACACCAAAGAAACCTGGCATAATGGCAATAAAAAAACAAGTGTTGAATAGTTTCAGGTGTGCTACAAAAATAAGCCTTACTACCATTCCAATTCCTTTTAGCAAGATTATTTTTTGTTAGTATCACCCCCTTCTTTAGGAACCAAAGAAAAATCTTAATCTTTAGGGGTACTTTCATATGCTAAATTTCCTGGGTAACCTTAATCCCATTATTGACTAGGTATTTTTACATGGATTTAACAGAAAACAAGCCATTATTATTTAAGTTCCAGATGAAAGTATCCTGACCATCATTTAAGTTAATAAAAGCAACTCTCGCAACTATACTTTGCCATTCCAACAACTTGTTCCCAACTAGTGCCCTTCTAAAAGACACATTGAGAGGGGCGGAATTAAGTACATTAGCTACTGTTGCTTGTTTCTTACGCACTATTTTAAATAAATTCAGGTATTGGATTTTCAAGGGTTGGGAGCCCAACCATTTATCTTCCCAAGATCTAATTTGAGTTCCATTATCTAGTTTATACTTCCCAAGACTTAAGAAAATGTCTTTGACTCCCAACAAACCATTCCAAAAATGCAAAAACCTATTTTTCTTTTCAATTTGACTTAGAGCCTTGTTCTTTAGGTACTTATTCCTTATTAACTCCTGCCAAATGCCCTCCTCATTGCAAAGTTTGAAAAGCCATTTGCTCAAAAGGCACTTATTTTGTAAATCTAGATTTTGAATTCCCAAATCACCTTGCTCTTTTGGTTGGCACAAAATATTTCACTTTGCCAGTCTATATTTCTTTTTGTGATCATCATTTTGCCAAAAAAACCTTGATCTAAAATAATCAATCTTTTTTAGAACACCTCTCTGGACTTCAAAGAAAGACATCATGAACATAGGTAAGCTGGACAAAATAGAATTGATTAACACTAATCTACCCCATATGATAAATGTTTTCCTTTCCACTTTCTTAATTTCTTTTCAATTCTTTCTTCAATTAACTTCCAATCCTTATTATTTAACTTCCTGTAATGCATAGGAAGGCCCAAATATCGAAAAGGGTATGATCCCATTTTGCAACCAAATAGATATGAATATTGCTCCTCAGATTCTTTTGTTGGGCCAAAGCAAAATAATTCAGTTTTATGAATGTTGATTTTTAGACATGATAATTGTTCAAAAGTACCAAGCAAAAGTTTCAATTTTTTTGCTATTCAATATCATGGTCGAAAAATAGAACCATGTCATATGCATATTGCAAGATAGACAGACCGTTTTCCACTAGGTGTGTAACAACCCCTTTTATTTGGCCTTCCTCCTTGGCTCTAGATAAAATGATAGCAAGCATATCTACAACAATATTGAAAAGGATCGGTGACAGAGGATCACCACCTTGTCTAAGACCTTCCCTGGTCTGGAAATATGAGCCCATTGGATCATTAACTTTAATGCCCACATTCCCACCTTGAACAAAAGTCCTGACCCAATCACACCACACCGGATGAAACCCCTTCATTCTTAGTGCTTGTTGTAAGAAATTCCAATTCACGTTATCATATGCCTTTTCAAAAATCAATCTTAAAGATAATTCCATTATGTTTCCTTTTATGCAACTCGTGTAAGGTTTCATGTAAAATAACTACACCCTCCATTATATTTCTCCCAGGTAGGAATGTTGTTTGGGATGGTTTAATTATGCGTTCAACTATCTTTACAATTCGGTTAGTAGCCACTTTAGTAAAAATCTTGAAGCTAACATTCAACAAATAGATAGGTCTATATTCTTGTATTTGTTTAGCTTCTTTAGACTTTGGTATTAAAATGATCGGTCCAAAGTTTAGGCTATGTAGAGGCAATTCTTCCTTATGGAAATCTGTGAACAAAGCCATCAGATCATCCTTAATCACATTCCAGAATACCTGATAAAACTCTGGAGGAAAGCCATCAGGATCTGGAGCTGTATTATGGTTCATTTGAAAAATTGCACCTCTAATCTCCTCCTCTGTAAACTCAGCAACCAAAAGTTCATTTTCCTCGGCTGTAACTTGAGGGATGTCATCACGGTATGACTCATCCATCACCAAATTGTTATGATCAGATGGCCCGAATAATTTTTTGTAGTAAGTGGTGATATATTTTTTTAAGTTCAGCGTCACCATGAATAAAACCTTCCTCCTGCTCTAGCCTAAATATCCTAGTTTTCCTATGTTTCCCATTTGCTACTAACTAAAAGTATTTTGTATCGGCATCCCCTTCTAATAAATTCTTTACTTTAGCACGTTGGTACCATTTTATTTCTTCCTCTCGTAGAAGTTTGGACAATCTTTCATTCAAGACATGCTTAAGATTCAATTCATTTTGATCTAACAAAGTTGATTCAGCCTTTTTATCCAATTCATCCAATTTTTCTAGCAACATTTTCTTTTCTTTCTTGTAAGCACCACTTGTATTTTTGGCCCACCCTTTCACCTAGTGGCACTTGTGCGGTGATACCTATATAACTCTTTTGAGTACAATATTCAAGATTTTCCTAGCTAGTATCGATTCGGTAGCAGACTCAGGATTGAAATAGAGCCCGAGTGATCACAAAAAAAAGGATTGAAATAGAGCCCGAGTGATCACAAAAAAAAGCTCGAGCGAGACCATCGGATCATGTGTTTCAAAACTTCCGACTAAGGGTTCTACGATGAAGGGCTAAGCGCATGCAGGCGACATAGTCCGGGTGGGCACCCAGGGTCACCGGGCCCTAGGTCCGCCACTGATCAGATTCGTGGCACTGAAAATTTTGAAAATGAGGCATTAGCTAGGCGAATCCATTAGCTGCTAATAGTTAGCTAGATAATAAGCTCATATATAGCTAAAGTTAGCTACCGAACTATTAGCTGCTATGAGATAGTCTGGTCATAACTAATAATGAGTTTTTGTTAGTTGGGTATTAACAATTAGCTAGACTTTTAGCTGAACCAATATGATCTAAAGGAGCTAACTATTAGTACCTAATAAGTAATAACTATTATCACAGCTGCTCAAAGAATTTACTATGGCTCAATGCTGGCATCACTACTGGAAAGTCGAATTGTTCTGTGGGTGATGAATTTTTCTGTGCGTTTTTTTATGATTTTTCTGTCGGTTTCAAAATATCCCGATAGAAAAATACGAAAACCATAGAATAATTATATAATTTTTCTGTGCGTGACAATACACACACGGAAAAAATCAGCACTCACAGAAAAATGCAACTTATTCTGTCGGTTCTTTAAAAACGCACAGAAAAAATATATACACGCACAGAAAAAATATTATTATTCTGTCGATTATTTTAAAACGCACAGAAAAAAAACATTCGCACACACGGAAAAATTCATACGACCAGGACCCCTCCCTTCTTCTTACCCTCTTCTCGCGTCTTCCTCATCATCCGAACCCTAGCGCCTCCTCCCCCTCCCTTCTTCTTCCTCCGCACCCACGTCTTCCTCCGCACCCGCGTCTCCGCACTCGCGTCTTCCTCAGCATCCGAACCCCAGCGCCCTGTCCCCCTCCCTTCTTCTTCCTCCGCACCCGCGTCTTCCTCCGCACTCGCGTCTTCCTCAGCATACGAACCCCAGCGCCCCCTCCCCCTCCCTTCTTCTTCCTCCGCACCCGGACCCCGGCGCCCCTCCCTTCTTCTTCCCCGACACTCAGCCCCCAGTGCCCCTCCCCTCCCTACCGCCGCCCCTGTCCTTCTTCTCCCCTTCATCCCTAGCGCCGCCCCTCCCCGGCCTTCTTCTTCCCCGGCGCCGCCCCTCCCCGGCCTTCTTCTCCGGCGCCGCCCCTCTCTCTCCCGGATCCGGCCCTCCCTCTCCCGGATCTGGCCGGTGGAGGCCGATGGCGGCCGAATCTGGGTTCTAGTGGTGGCGTGCGGTGTGTTCTTTTGTTCTAGGTGAAACTTAGGTAATACTTTCAAATGTGAAATTTCTGGAGATGGTCAACTTCTAGAAGAATGTTCTTCTCCTCTATTGTTAGTTCAAACCGTTGTCTTGGTGGAGGTGGACCCCTCTCATCCGGTCTCCTTGGGGGTCTCCCAAGATTGTTTCTTTGGCTGCTCCTATTACCAGATTTGGCACCCCATCCATCTGCTTTTCAGTCCTTGTTACTAGAATCAGCTGTCTCTTTCTATTGAGCAGTACCTTGTGAGTTCTCAGTAGGCACAGCATTCCATCTTATCTTTCTCACCCCAACTGGATCCTGCATTAGACTTGGCATTTGGTCTTCCAATACCATCTCCAGCATTCCAAGCAAAGCCTCCCCAAGTCATGCTCGCCTCCCGTGCTCACCTTTGCCCTCGTCGTCCTGGTAATTCTAGCTCTCTGTTTGTTACCCGACTGCTACGGCTGTTAGTTGTAATTTTCCGGATGCCGATGGTGTTATGTGCTCATGTTTGCAGGGTGTCATCCTTCTCATGTCTGGTTGTTCCTAGTGCTTTGCTGCTTTGCTTCCGTGCTGCTTGAGAATTTCCTAATTGTTCCTAGTGTTTTAGTACTATGATATCTGTTTGTTTTTTTTTTCCTTAGTTCTGACCTGTGAATTTATATGATGACTAGCAGTAGTAACATTTGTATATTTAGTAAAAAGTTAATATTTCTATGTCATGTCTGATTGTGTTAGAATTAAATTAAAAAGAGATATAGTGAGATTGATATGTGGTTCGTAGTAGAATTGAAAATACAGTTGCTTATATGTTGCTTGCGTCTAAAAATTCAGACCATGCATTAGCAGTTACCATCTGCCTTCTTTTTGCCCCTGGCATTTCCCCACGTGTCCTAATCTACATTCAAACTCTGCCCATTCCAGTTGCTAGGATGCTCCCAATTGCCTTCATGAGATGATTCAGCTTGGTATCTGTTTTTCTCTTTATGGTGTCCATGTTATTGCATTTCTGCTTGATATGGAAAGTTACATGACAACCTTGCAATAGGAACTCTATGAATGTATTCAAGAGCAAACCTTGTAAATATATAGTGGGATGCAGTGCTCAGATCACTCTTGTAGTGAACTACTATAACTCTCTTTTCATTTCTTGAGAATGAAATGTACATCCTATTTAATTAGATGTGTGTCTATGGTACAGTTTGACTGACAAATATACGGATGGCTGGCTATCTTCAGGTATTCTCATTTGAACTAGTTTTTTTTTAATTATTTTTATTTATTCTTGATGTTGACAATAGGCATATTTCTTATTTCATCTCCAAAATGATGTGCCTCTGATTTTCTAATTAGAGTTAGTGGAGAAAAGTATTAGGTCTTTCAGTTTTGTTGATGAAACCAAATATTAGCTAGTATCATCTAAGCTATAAGATCTTACAACTGTGGACAATCTTCTAGAACTTAATATTACATAATAATATAGTATGAATATAGACCTCATCTGTTTTACAATATGTGTCCAGCTTACTGGAGATTGTTGCTTCTAGCGAACTGAAGAATTTATCCATTGTTTTTTCTCCATTAGTCTGTACACATGAAGTACTTGGATTGCTATGGAGGGTTCATTGTGTTAGAGTTGAATTGATGCTTGACGACCAATCCAGCATATCTATTTCTTTATAATAGTGTAATCCTTGCATGCATGCTGTCTCCTGTTACCTTGCTCACAGCTTTCTCCCCTGCTGACACGCTTGTTAGCCTAATAGCCTTTTCCCCACCAATAAAAGGGGTGGTCTAAACACTGAACTGTAGATTTAGCTTGGCTTGTGGTTGGGTTCATAAACTTACTGAAATTTGTGGACTAGTGTCTAAACACTATCTTGAGTTATGGTTAATTCAGTTCAATGTCTATTAGAAATTACTTTTCTCTTTACCTCTGAATATTTTTTCCTATTCACAAGATTACTCTAATTAATGAAAAATGGTCTTTTGCATGAGGCTTTGGAAATTTCTTAGTTTGAGAACAGATTGTAGATATGTTGATTAGTAGCCGTGCTTTGTTTATATGGTTTCAATAACATTGTGTTTTGTAACTGTATAATGACATTGAAACATTGAGTCCATTGTTATGAACAACAATGATATGTAACAACTTTCATGCTGATTATATGTATCGAGATTGCTGAATGTAACATGTTTATGCATGGCTAAATGATACTATTCATGTATGATGAATTATGATGATAATAATTAGTTATGAGCCGTGCTTGTAGACTTCATTACTGTATGGATTTTTCTGTGAGGCTGGCTGCACAGAAATATTATTTTAAATCCGGGCGAAATAAATTTTTCTGTGAGTTCACTAGACCGATAGAAAAAAGCATGTGTTTTTCTGTGCGTTTATTTCTTTTTTTCTGTGTGAACTAATACACAGAAAAATTAGTTTTAATCTGGGTGAACACAATTTTTCTGTGCGTGTGAGACCCACAGAAAAATTATTTCTGACGGTGAACCCACAGAAAAAGTCGATTTTTCTGTCATTCTATTTCTGTGGGTTATTTTCTGACGGTACACCGTCAGAAAAATATTTTTCTGACGATATTCGAATTTTTCCATGGGTTTTCGCACACACTGAAAAAGAGAGAGATTCCAGTAGTGCATCACTCTGGTTCCCGCCGGCCGGCTCCTCCTTGGAGCCTATCCACTGGGCTACATGCATGCCGATCCGCATGCACTGGAATCTTTATTTGACTACTATAATGTTTTCCTCCAACAGTAGGGTACAACACAGACAAAAAAATTAACTGCATTCGTGCAAATGCGATCGATGCAGATCTTAAATCTTCTATACATTATGGAGTTTGAACAAATCCAGCCAGTCCTTATCAGTTAATAGTTCAGGCTATGCAAAACGACAATGCATATGTCGCTACCAATCTTAAATTTTGCTTAGCTTTGTCCACTGCAATTCGGCGAGACTTATCTATACAAGGTCTGCTAGCAGAAGCAAACATGGATTGGTAATCCTCACAAGCAGTAGCGAAGAAGTTGTTGCAGTGTTGACAAGGTGTCAGGAGTATAGGGAATGGAGGTCACCATGTGCCCCAACAAGCCTCATTTCGTGGTGATCCCATGGCCAGTCACCAGGCACATGATTCCCATGGTGGACATAGGGCTGCCTCCTTGGTCGACCACATCCCATGGACCATGGTAAAACACTCTATTTACTTGGAAAAACTCTTCATCATTGAAGGAGATAAGCTTGGACAAGAAGGCTATATAAGATACAAGAGTATCGTTGGGGCACTTCAGTATGTAACGTTGACAATGACAAGGATGGATATCTCTTTCCCTGTTAAAATGGTCTATTAATTTCTTCATTCTCCCACGACATTGCACTGGAGCGTTGTGAAGAGCCTTAAAATAGGGATAGATATACTTGAAGGGCTCTAATCAACCGGAACTTAAAATAGGGAAATCCAAACCCATGCTGGTTAGTGTATTTTCATATATAATACTTCGGCAGCACATTAATCGCGTACCAAGATTTGTTGCCTTAGAAAAATCATATCTTTCTTGTGTGGTGTTGGATAAAGATATTTTATATATGAAAATTGTAGGTTTCAACAAAATCTACAAATTCCTAGTTTTGAGTTTTTGTTATTCAAGGTCGTTAAGATGCTAAAAAATAATATAGAGTTTTAGCAATATATTAATCGTGTTCTGTATCAAATTTTATAAAAACATCTAAACAACTTCAAATAAACAATATGAAAACTAGAAAGTTGTAGATCTCATCGAGCGCTACAACTTTCATATACAACTAACTTGTTAGCTTCCTATGAGCATAGGCTATCTAGAAAACATGTTTCCTGCATCTGTCATTGCAAATGTGCACATGCCATCTCTTTTAAGCCTTACATGTTAATAACACAACATTAGAAATCTTTCACTTCTACACAATGAATACATCCACTTTGTTAGATGGACTCCCAAGAACCCTAGAACACCCTTGCACAAGCTCTTGGCCATGATGAACTAACCCAAACCACACTTAGCACCCATGAAATAAAAAATGCAAGATTTCAATGCACTGACGGACTGTCTGCCATGCACGACGAACAGTCCATCAGATGTCACACTTAGTTGTTTTTCACCTAGCGCATAGTCACCTTGATGGACAATCCGTCACACCTCGACGGATAGTCGGTAGAATATTCTCACTCTAGCCCAAAGACAGGTGTTTTGGTGCATTCCCCGACGGACAGTCCGTCTATCACTGACGGACACTTCATCCCACCTTGCACTTAGCACAGTTTGGTCAGGACCCCATGGATGATCCGTCAGTGCTCGACAAACCACTACTATAGAAAAATTGTTGCACGATGTTTGACTTTGCAGCTCCGAGGCGGGCGAGTGGTTGCCCACCTCCGTTAATCAGTGGCAAGGCCACCGGCCAAGTGCCCGCCTCGGTTAATCATTAATGGAGGCGGGCTGCATAACGCGCCCGTCTCAGTTAATCCACGATTAACCGAGGCGGTTACCTTACAACAACTGCCTCTGTTAATGGATTAACCGAGGCGGGCACCGTAAGCCAACCGCCTCGGTTAATCGATTATTTTCGGAGGTGGTCATTTTAAGCGTCCACCTCCATATGTAAATCGATTTACGGAGACAGGTGTCTTAAGATGTCCACCTCGGTTAATGGTTGCAACAAAAATAATTCATAACTTTTTCATATGAACTCCGATGAAGAAAACTTCATATCAAAATTGTAGCTCTCGACGAAATCTACAACTTTGTAGTTGAAAAGTTTTTGAATTGAACTATTTTGGTTCCCAAAATATTGTTGTAAGTGCAGAGATTTTGAAATTTCAAATTTAAAATTATCAAATGATCTTGGATGTTGACATGGTCTATACAGTTATAGTTCTCAATACAATCTACAATTTTGTAGTTGAAATTTTTTTAATTTGAAGATGTTTAGAGTCCCAAATATGTGTTCAAAGCTTATGGATTTTGAAATTTAAAATTTAGAATTCCTACCAAAGTTCTAATGGCCGACCTGATCTACATGTTTCATATTGACAATTTTCTGATTTAAAGTCATCTAGAGTGTTAAATATGTGTTTGAAATTCAAATGTGTGAGACTCAATTTTTTGAATTTTTCAAACTATCTCTGATGGAGATACATCATATACCAAAGTTGTAGTGCTTGATAAGATTTAAAACTTTGTAGTTACTTTTTTTTTCATTTGTGTTCATTTAGTGGCCAAAATATCTAATATAAGATTGCAAAATATTAATATAAAAATATAGCATATATTATATATAAACATGAATGAGTGTGTAGTGCAGTGGCAGAGACACAGTAGTGTTGAGTGGTAGGTCTTGGGTTCAACTCTCCAAAGTAGCAAATATGACAACCGTGACAGGCTAACCAACCGCCTCCGTAGGTCTGGATTAACCATGACCTTTGGACGGAGGCGGATGGTTTGTCTGCCTCCGTTAATCCATTTTGCTCGCCTCGGTTAAGTTTTATGTTGTAGTGAACATTCCATGAGGTCTCGATGGATGGTCCGTCGGCACACAATGGACAGCTCTTCAAAGCCACTCGACACCTACATCCTTATAGCCTAAGTGTTAGCACACCTTAGCTATGTTGCCCAAGTGACCTATACATACTTGTACATCCATTTTACATGGCATGCCATTCATGAGCATCATCCTTACTTGTTTAAGCCCTTGCACTCATATAGGAGTTCAAGCACAACACACCAAGCCTTCCTAGCCCTATGTTTTCTATCTTCTCTCTCTCTAGCTTCTTTGCATATTGTCTCGCCTATATAACATATCATACATCATATGCATGTGCTCAGGTACACGAAGTCAAAGAGAAGTCGAGCAATGGCTAAATGCATAAACGTAGTAAGAAGAACCAAAGCGGAGCTAATGGTAACACAAGAAAGATCATGTGATATTTTGCAGTGTGTTGATATGGTCACGTGTAAGCCTCTTAACACACTGCTGTTTACCTAGAAAAATTCTCCATGGAGATAAGCTTGGACAAGAAGACTAGCAATACAAGATACAAGCGTATCATTGGGGAACTTCAGTATCTAACGTTGACAAGGCTGGATATCTCTTTCTCTGTTAAAATTGTCTATCAATTTCTTCCATTAATTATCCCACAACGTGGCATTAGAGCACAGTGAAGAGCCTTAAAATAGGGATTGGATATACTTGAAGGGTTCTAACCAATCGGGACTCAAAATAGGGAAAATACAAATCCATGTTGGTTACTGCCTTTTCAGATACTGATTAGGCAGGATATTTTTCGAGGAATCTTGCGTCATGGTGTGCAATAAAACAGCAACTATCTCTAGGCCTAGAGGTGAACATAAAGCTACAGCAAATACAACTACTAAGATAGTGTGCATTCACAAGCTTCTGCATGAATTGTGAATCTCACATCCCAAAGTAGCCTATTATATTGGGACCAAATACTTATATTTGCCATTCTGGTGTTTCATGCTAGGACAAACATATACAGCCTGTTCGGCTAGGGCTAAAATGATCATATACGATCGTGGATTATTACTGCTGGCTGGTTTGGTGTGAGAGAAAAATAATGTTCTGGTTGAAAATTTACGATCGTTTATGACCAAACGAACAGGCTGACAGAGATTGACTATCACTTTGTGGGAGAATAAGCTGGGTCAAGCAACTTGATATAAGATTCATCAGCTCGACAAATCAAGTGGATGATGGGTTTACCAAACCATTGGCGTCTTAGGAATTAGCTTCTCATGGCACGGCTGTGATTGATGGACCCATTTCTACAATTTGTAAATTGTCATTCATCGGTAATTATATTATTACTAGTACAATGCCCGGCAACATTCAAACATGCAAATGAAAACAACCAAAAGACACAGTTTGCTGCATAAGACTTGGCATTTACAACTTAGCAAGTTACCACTCACCACTCAACATCCACGGTGCAAATAAACATATGATCGAAAATTCCTTTATAGTGAAAATTGACTTAAATTTCTTCAAAGACCCCCCCAAAAAAAGATCATGCCTTGCTGCAGACAAAAATTGTTTCACAAACTGGTAATCTTCAAAATTTGATATCCAACATAATCTAAGTAGGCCACAGATTTGTATATCCCAATGAAAATTTCTAGAACACACTGAACTGTTGGCAATCCATTCTTTTGTGTGCGTCCTTATAGGCCACTTCTTACATAGTGAATAGCACCAGTTGAAGGCAAAAATTCATGGCCACTCAACAAGCATGTGCCCTCATAAAATCAATAAAATCAGTGTGTGCTTACTGCTGAATTGAGTCAGTGTGGGGGCGCTTGCCGACATCGTCGCTGTACACTGCCACCACTGCCTCCAGATCCAGCCACACCCCTTCTCCACCGCTGCCAGCTAATTAGTAATATATTAGATAGACGCGAAACCTCCAGAAATCCTTTATAAGTCACAAGTATATATTTTTAGTTTCAAAGTCACAAAGAAGAGCATCACACAAGATACTCCATCTTTTAAAAGAAAGAAAGAAGCCGATCCACCTTCCAAGTTTTACATATATATAACACAACAGTTTGGCAAACAACAAGAAAATCCAAGTCTTACAACTGAGGACACTGACCGGTACATCCCAGTACTTCAGAGCTTGCCTATCTCATGCCATTCGAATCATTGAACTTTTACACACAACTAACCTAATCTTTTCATATACAACTTTGCATAAATCTATACTGACAAATTACTCAAATGGAAAATATCACAATTGTTATTTTACCTGTCCCTTATAGAACGTTTTCCAAGTCTGAAACATGGGAACAATCAGACTGCCGAGATAGTAAAAACCATCTATGTTCTATGGGCAGCCAGCTTTTTGCACCATATTTGTACTCTGATCCAAACATAAAATAAACAAAACAGAAATGTCACAAGTGAGTTCCGGATAAATTATTCATGTCTGGCTCTCCTAAAAGCATAACCATACAAGCAATACAATTACAAAATGAGATAGTCATTTGACTTGATTCCTACTTGTCCAGGCTGCCAAACTAAACTCGTACACTAAACACGCACGTCTTGCCCATTTGTCCCACAGATTGCCTAAAATTAATAGGTTAGTTCATCTCTGGGACACTTTGTCTCACAGATTGATAGATTCTGAATTATTGGATCGAATCATCAGAGACAAATAACACATGAACTGATGGATTTCTGATGGAAAAAACAAATCTCACCAAGGGACGATAGTACCTTCCTGCAATGCATGGTGGCATGACGGCTTATACTTCATGTGCAGCTAGTCGAATTATAATCTAAAATGACATGACGGCTTATACTTCCCTAGTGAGTAAAAATCAGACCATCATCAGTTTTCTAACTGCCACATTAGAAATTAGCATTCAGAATTATTGTACCCACATTATAACAAGGATTTTCTGTAGATAACCTTATATTAATCCCATAAATTCATCTGAATGCCAAACTGCTCCAAGTTATATCCAAAATTCAGCCCAGCCCAGCCCAGACCCTCATGAATGACAAGCATACCTAGAACCGCCCTAGGGAGAGACAAGGCCTACCAACATTCCAAAATCCCAAAATCAGAAAACACAAGCCATATATAAGATAGATAGAAAGCATACGGATCCCCGCGCTCCCGGCCGAAGAGGGTGGTGTGGCAGAGTTCCCTTCGAGCGCGGTGGCCCCACCAAACAGGATCAGCCGCGGTCCGATGTACCCGGGCGTGCCCTCCTCCCCGACAGCCAGCACCGCATGGGCACCCTGGCCCGTCCTCTTTCTTCTCGATCACCGCGTTCACCACCGTGTACCCGGGCGCTGGTCTCGGCCCCGCAGCACCGGCCGCCGCCGGATTCGGGGCCGCCGTGGGCATCCCTAGTGTCCCAGGCGTCGAGGGCGCGGACGACGACGAGGTCTCGCTCCCGGACCCCGAGCCTCCGGCGCTGCCCCCGTGGGCGGCCTCGGCCGCCGCGTTGGAATCAGAGTCGGACTCCGTCGTCATGCGCGAGTCGACATCCATGTCTCAGTAGCTGCCGGCCTCTCTGGCGCTCCCTAGGGTTCGGAGGCCCCGAGATCTCCACACGCGCCGGTGGCGAAGGCAGGGACCCCCGCCTACGACGCGGCCGGCATGGCCGGAACCCTAGATTCCCCGCACCGGGCAGCGCGATTTGCCCGCGTTCCGCCTCGCCCGCGGCACCGATCACGAGGGAGGAGCGAGCGCAAGGCAGGAAGCGTCTTCCGCCTCGGGAATTGTGGTGGAGAGGACGAGGGTGTGCTCCACTCCAGGTGCCGCGGGCAGCGCGTGGCGTGGCGAGGGAAGAGGGGGGAGGGGATTCGCGGGGTGCAAGCTACAAATCTGGGAGGGGTGGGGAGGGCGGGCCTCCGCGTTGGCCTGGCTTGGTTGGAGTGGAGGAGGCGGGGGCCACGACGGGAGGAAGGGGACGGAGCAGCGTAGGCGTGGGAGTCTCATGTTTGGTTTCTGAGTTGTTTCGGAGATTTGGTTCTGGAAATAGGAGGTACCGTGCTTCGAAACGAGGATCGTTGGCCTCAGTGGTGCAGTCGTGCGGGCGGGGAGAGGTAGGTTGATAGGGTGCGTCGAAGCCTCTGGTTGATCCAAACAATCCTGACCAATAGATCGTGTTGAAGTCTAATGATTTTAATGCTGTTGTATTTTCGAGACATATTTTAGAGTGTACGAAGGGAAAGTCATAATTGTGGGGGATTGAAATTGTGGGTGAACCTAGTATAATTTCAATTGGTCCTTTATAATATAGATTAGAGCGAGAACTTGAGCCGATGTCTTGGAGTTGTTGAACGTCCACCTGTAGCGCTCTTTCCAAACCTCCCATGAGACGAGCAGCACAAGGGAGTCAAAGCCGCGCCTAAAGGGCCCCAGAATGGCTCCCCGTGCCTGCTGCCACCAGTTCGCCAGGGGGGATTCAACGGTCGGTCTCAGGTGTTGGCAACCAACTCTTGCCAATAGGCGATGCCAAACCTCGCGTGTGAACACGCACGAGGCTAGTAGGTGATCGGTGGTCTCGTCTTCCTGGTCGGAAAGGGCACATGCGGCGTCTTGCTGTAGTCCATGGCGCCTCTGGTGCTCCGCAGTCCACATGCGACCGTGCAACGCAAAGCCAGAAGAAGAATTTCACCTTGGGCGGAACCGACACTCTCTAGACATCCTTGGCGCCCACCAACGATGTCATGCCAATGAAGAATGCTCGGTATGTCGAGGATGCTGTGTATTCGCTGCTTCCAGTCCACTTCCAGATGAAACGATCCGGGGCGTGTGGCTGTAACTAAATGCCGTCGACCTTGTCCCATAGCTGAACATATTCGCATAGGACGGCGGCAGTCGGCGCTCCCACTACAAGTTCTACCTCTAATGCCACGCCACATGATTGCAACACCACTAATTTAGTTGTCATAGGTAGGTCGTATTGCAACCTTTTCAAAAAAAATGGTTGCAATATGTGCCTATAATGCAACAGACTAATTTTGTTGCAATATGTGTGGTTTGTCATTGCAACAGGCTTGTGCTACTGGAACCATTTAAGAATTGTGTTGCAATTAGTTGGCATTATTGCAATGACATTTTCGAGTTGCAATAGTATTGGTTTTTGTTGCAATTACTTAGTGTTATTGCAACTATATTGGATTTGGTTGCTTTTGCTTGTAACTATTGCCACGGTTATTATGGGTTGTGTTGGGTTCATAAACCCGGGGTCCCTCGGGGACCGGCTTCCACGCCAAGGCTTAGCCAGAGCAGACAGCGCGTAACTCATGGGCCGGCCCAAGAGTCTAAAATGATAGACCAGAAGGGCGGCCCAGTCACCGACCGAAAGGTCTGGCCGAAGAGGACAACGCCCTCTCGTCGGCTGCTTCGGTCCACCTCTCCTACCGGAGCGTTCGCTTCGACTCCAGCCGCCACCAGACGGCCTCTCCGATCAGAAGGCCTGGCCCAAAACACTACTTCTGGCTCCGACCCCGCGTCTCCGACCAGGGATCGCAAGAACCCTGCTCACCGCTCTTCTCCGACCGGCGCACTCAGAGCCGACTAGAGCCATCCAACCGGGGACGCCCGCTCGATAGGAACCAGAAGACGTGCGAAGAAAGGCAAGGCAAGGCTCACAAGTCAAAACCACTGTACCAGGGACCATACCCTGCACGGAATAGTACTCTGCAGCCACCCTGAGACAAACAGTATTGTAAGCGCCGACATCTCACTCTATAGTATTGTAGGGGCCGCTAAAACTCCCAACAGTATTTGCAGGTACCGACATCCACCATCCCTGAAAAAGGCAGCATGACCTCTCTGCCATTCTACAGTAACATCAACAGTGTTGTAGGCGCCTACCATTATCTTGTACCCGTTGGTGTGGGCAACAAGGCTCGGTAGGCGTGGGCAACAAGGCTCGGTAACATACGCACCCTTTCCCTCTCACTTGTAAAGCTGTCCCCTTCATCTATAAAAGGGGGTGCGCTTCCTCCAACAAAGGAGACCGATTCCAGTTGATCAGAGTTCCTTAGATCGATAGCTCACAATCACAGAACCGCCAGGTTCGGACCTCAAGCACCCGCTTGAACACTTAGCTCATAGCGAAGTTCCTGTCGCTCTCGGCCCTTCCGACCGGAGCCGTCCGGATCTCTTGTACACCCCATCTTTCTCCTTCTTGTTTGTAACCCCACTGCAAACTTCGAGCACCTGAGCTCAGGAATAAAGTCACTGACCGACCCCGACTGGACATAGGGCACGTTGCCTGAACCAGTATAAATCCTATGTCATTGAGTGCTAGGCCACCTCCGATCACAACGTACAGCAAACCTACAAATATTCACTAGTTGGTCACTTTCTGCACCGACAGTTGGCGCCGTCTGTGGGGAGGACGCTGTACGTTCAACACTTTTTGGTCATCGGATGGCCCATTTTTCTGCCACCCTCGCCGTGGCGGCCTCAGGTGATATGATTCGCTTCGGCTCGCTGGAGTTTCCCGCACTCTCACCCTCTGGGATGCGGGTTCCACCCGTCTTCAAGCCATCCTAGGCCTTCCTCTTCGAAAGCCTGAACTTCGTCGCCGACCGGCTCGGCGTGCTACATCTCCGTGAGGAGGCTTACGTCCCGGCACCCGTCGGAGGAGCGCCCTCCATCAACTCCGGGACGCGTGGCTTCGACGACGCGGCATCTGCGCTTCTTTCCGAGCAAACTCTCTGCTCAAACCCCGCTGTGAGTAATGTACATGCTATTATTTACTTACTATTCTCTATCTTCCGCCGATTACCCAAAGGGATGCGTACTGACCGAAGGATGACAACGACGCCCATCTCTCCAAACTACTGAAACAGCTATGTCGCTTTTTCCCTAAGCTTCAGTCTTACCATTTGTTTACTTAGTATATGCTCCTATAAGAGCACCCCGACCCGAACACTTTTTGGCCTAGGGCGCTCGGGGGCTCCACTAGGATACACTGCTATCATTATGCTTAATGACTACCTCCCTGTTTTGTTTACATATGGTGGAATTCCTTCCTACCCAACCAATGGGATAGTTTGTTCCTTAGTTTTGCTTTACGTAGCTTTGCTTTAAAAACATTCCAACCGATCGCACTCTGCCTTTCCCTATGGTTACGAGTAGCCGAGCCTCGCGGGCCACGCCCCAGGCTCCCAAGGTCATGGCCTATGGGACAAACAGGCAGGTACGAGAAAGAAAGAATAAAAAACAAAATTATGCTAAGGGAAAACTACGGAACGAAAGGGAACAGGCTCCCCCCGAATGGAGCAATTCCATCATAGAAAACAAAACCGACGGCAGTCATTAAGCACATAGTAATATTTACATGGGGGCTCCCCCATAAACTTAAACTTCTACCTTCACTAAACTACTTATATTTTGCAAGCTATTGGACCGGCCCGACGGCATCTGCTGTCGGAGCGACCGACGGGGGCGCAGGCTGCTCACTCCCCGACAACACATCATTCAGCTCGGTCGAGGTCAGGGCGACATTCACCTCTGACCTAGGATCAACGCTGTTTGTAGACTAGGCAGCATCTTCTCCGCGCATGCTTCTGGCCATGTCTTCACGGCGGACGTCCATCACCCACTGGGCAGAGACTTGCTCCACCACCGACCTTGCGTGCGGCAGCAAGCCCTCCCCAATCGACTAGATGTCCTCCATGCTCAAGTCTTCAGCATACCCACTGCAGATTGTGGCGAAGTCTAGGTTTAGATGGTGCGTCACCACCGATGTCAGCACCCCCGATGCCCCATAGAACAACCCACTCCTGATAAGGTCCTGAACCGCATCTGGGACCTCCACCAGCTGGACCATGGGTGCGCTAGTGCTGGGCGCTGACTCGAAGATGTCTGAGATGACAAGCTGGGCAACGTTGCAGATCTGGTCAAGCTCCCCCTCGAGAGCACGTCGCTCTTCATGGGACTTGGCCAGTTCCTCCACATTTCGACTGAGGGTTGCCTTGATTGTTTCTAGGTCCCACTCCAGCGTCTTCACCTTTCCACCCAGCTCTGAGAGAAGAGCGACAAGCTCAGAAATAGGCTGAAGGAAAAACCAACAATAAAGAACAGAAAAGCACGTACCGACGTAGAAGTTCTCAAGGATGGAGAGATCCTCTGCCTGTCGGGCCGCTTGCTCATGCAGCCGGGCACTCGCATCCTCTGTCCCCATCACCCGGCCATGGAGCGTGAGCACCTCCTGGTCCACCTTCGACCGGGCCTTCCACTCTGCCTCCAGGGCCTTTCGTGTTGACTCCAGGGCGTTCTGCGCCAACACCAAAGCAGCCCACTCTAGCTCAAGGGCCGCCAAGGACTCTCGCAACGCCACCTCAATGTTAGCCAGGGATGTCCGCAACCCTGCCTCGGTCTCCGCCTAACGGGCCTTCGCCGCCTCGAGCCCTTGCTCGGCGGCAGTCGCCCGCTCGACTGCACGCTGCCCCTCCGCCCACACCACGGCCGCCTCGATCGCCCGGTCCTAGGACTCGTGATGGGTAGACGCTAGCTGACGCTCAAGCTCGGCCATCTAGGCGTGCTCTGTTCGGAGAAAGCGAGACTTACGGGACGACGTCCCCTTCAGTCTCTATGAAAAACAAACATGCTAAGGCAACGAACAAAAGATTCAGAGGTCAAAGACAAGTCCATGAAACTCACCTCCATAGCCAGCTATAGGTCAACCTCAATCAATTGCTGAGCGAACTTAACCTGCTCTTGGGCGTCTCCAAGCTTCGCGGATAGATTGGTGAGTTCAGACACCGCGACGTGCCCCTGCTCCCCGAGGATGTCCTAGAGCTAACACTCCTGGGAATCCTAGAGGATGAATCATGCCTTCGCTAGGTCCTCAGGGCAGGGCCACTCTAGGTCACCCTCTGGTAGGTCACCGGAGGGCCCAGCCTCCGGCCGGACCACCACCAGCTCCCGCGACGATACCGATGGCTCCACCGTATCATCCGCCTCATCATCAGATGGGATGTCCACCACCTTAGTTGTGTGGACCGCCGTCGGATGTTCAGACTCCATCCTAACCACGCTCTCCCCCAACGCCTTTGGCTCTGAACACGTGGGTGAGCCGTGTGGCCCTCCGCCCGGTGAGGCAGGGAGCTCGGTCCCCCTCTCCTCTTCCGCCGCAACAGGGGGAGGAGGGGCCGCGAGGGTTACTTCTGACGCAGCCCCCGCTGTTGGCACCGGAATCGCTGCTAACATCGTCGCCGTCGCCATCACTATGGTAGCAACCGCCCCTGAAAGGGAAGGGCTCACCACCGCCATCCTACTCCCCCTGCCGCTCGTCGCAGCACGCTGCCGGGTGGGCCTCCATGCCTCCCGCATGGGAGTTGGGGCGATGCTCAACCCCGTCATCCGCCGACAACTGATAGAGGGCGCAGGTAAATCACACTCCAGAGAAAAACTCAACGGTGAAAGATTGGAAAGAAACAAAAGAAAACATACTGGGTGGTGAGCGGTACGACTTTGAAGGCAAGACCCGGTGTCGCCGGGCCCATAGGGCACGGACCGCTCCCGGGCTATGACCTGCGCCCCCTCGCTTTGGCTGAGGGCGGAGTCGTCCCAACCGGCTCCTTCCTGACCTACGGGTCGCCCCGACCCTTGGCTCGGGACTCCCCGACCGGAGCAGGGGGCAGGGCACCCTTCGGCCGAGAGTCATGCGACGCGTGGGCGCCAGTCTGCTCCTCAGGCCGCCCGGCTTACTCGACCACGTCCGCAACAGCCAGGGCCACCCCCGGCTGCGAGTCACGCACCGTCATCGGTCCCGCCGATGCATAAGTGCCAGTATGCTCCATGGACCGACCAACTTGATTGGCCACGTCCGCCACAGGCAGCGACAGGATCAACGATGCCACCAAAGGGCACGGCGACCATGTCCGCTTTACCGCCCGTTCACCGACAGCGTCCACGCTCGTCTCGTGCTTCCTCGGTGTGGAAGCCACCATGCGCCACGTGGCCTCCTGCTCATCACCGGTGGACGTCGCTGTGGGGTCGCGACGCTCCGCCGAGGTCACAGCGACCTCCCGACTTCCCTCCTCCTCGGAGAAAACCGTGTCATCCACATCCGTGGGGTCCTCCGACTCAAGCTCGGCCTCGACGTCGCTCTTCCTCTCCCTGGCCTTCACGCACCAGGCAACCTCCTTCTCCTTCTTGTGCCTCTGGTGGGCGACCTCGGCCTTCTTCTTCTTCTTGGTGTCCACCGCCTCCTTCTGAGCGGCCTGCATGGCCACGCCCTCCGAACCCTTGGGAAGGTGCGGCCAGGACTTGTAATTTTCAAGCCCCTACGGAACATGTGACTCCCAATCAAAAAAGAAAAATACACATAGGAAAAGCAGAGGAAGACATGCGGGCTAAAAAGAAGGAAGCATACCAGGGTGGACATGATCGAGGAATTGAAAGGCGTGGGCCTCCCTTTGACCTTCTCTCTGGGCTTCAACTGCAGCACCCGGCCAAGGCGACTCCGGACCACGTCGTCCGGTAGATCCTCTGGCGACGCGTGGTTCGGGTCCGATGAGCCGCTGTACAGCCACATCGGTCATGTCCTCTCTGCCAATGGCGCGACCCGGCGACGGTACAGGGTGTGGAACACCCGCACCCCATTAAGGCCACGCTTTATGAGCTTCTGGAGCTCCTCCTTAATGACCCCACCTTATGCTTCTCCTTTTTGGCACAACCCCATGTCCAACTATCCTGCTTCTCCGGCCTCCCATCGGTGAACGTCGGGAACGGTGCCACCGCTGGATTCCTGATGTAGAACCACTCCTCGTGCCACCCTAAGTTGGAGTCGCAGGGGAGGTACGCGGGATACGAGTCTCCCATGCTCGGTTTTCTCTACTGGGCGAAACCCCCCATCGGCGTGACCTCGGCTGGGTCCCCCACCATCAAGGCTCTCGGGGAGAAGAGCCGCCGAAAGAAATCCACGTGTGGCTCTATCCCAAGGAAAGCCTCGCAAACGGTGACAAAATCGGTGATGTGCAGCACCCTCGTCGAATTAAGATGCTATAGCTCCAGACCCCACTCGTTGAGGAGGCCGCACAGGAACCAGTGCGCAGGGTATCCTAGCCCACGCTCATGGAAGGCGAGGAAGGAAACCACCTCGTCGGGCCGAGGTTGCGGGGAGTCCTCCCACTCGGGAACCCTCCAGTGCGCCACCTCCTTCGGCGGTAGAAATCCCTTCACAACAAAGGCCTTCAACACCGACTCCCTCACGGTGGACGACTTCCAGTCTGACATTTCGCTCTGGGATCATAGAAGGATCGGTGAGTTCTTCTTCTCCCTCGCTCTCTCCCCTTTCTTTCCTATTGCTCTCAGGAACGCTCCCGGTAAGAAGGAAGAGGAAAGACGGCGGCAGATGAGGAACAGGAAAAAGAACGGGTCGAAAAACCCTTTCCCTCTCCTACTTAAGGAAAAGGGAACAACAGTTAGGGAAGAGCGCACCAATTAGGAGAAGGCAAAATGGCGGAGCGAGGAAGTCTCTCTCTTTCCCATTTAATGTAGATAAGATGCATCCTAATCGATGAGACGTGCCCTGCCCGATGGAACGACTCCTGATCAGACAGGACGTGGCCTGGCCATGGCCCACCACTACCGCATGACCAACCACTACCGTACGATGGGCATAGGAACCGAAGCGCCACCACATGCAGGCGGCTCCCCGCTTCCCCAGGCTAGACCTAGAGGAACCCAAAGTGAAATCTTTTGCCGAAAGAAACCATCCGACCCCCCTGAGTCGATCGAATCACTCAGGATAGACACCGAATGACTAAGGAAGTGAAGGGGCGCCCCATTTAGGCCATGCCGACTCTGTCACGAATGACGGGCATGGGTCCCGATCGGACATTTCCGACTGAAGCTCTCCGAACCCCGTCACTCATGTCATCAAGGTGAGCATGTGTTCGTTAATACAAAAACTGTTCACACAAGGACTCACCCACGATTGACGAGCGTAGGTCCTGGTCGGACATTTCCGACTGAAGCTCTCCGAACCCCGTCACTCAAGCCATCAAGGTGAGCACTACAAACCCCCTCTATTTCCTTACAATCATTTCATACATCCATAAGTGCATTCATTCCATATGCCCAAACCTCCTGGACGATTCGGGCCCTGAACCGCCCGGGGGCTCGGGAACTAAGCATCACGCATGCACCGAAATGCATCACAATGTTCCGTGTTGTGTCATGAAGTGGCGGTTGCCTCATTCGACATGAGCAACCAATAGAGCCAGGGGAGAAAACCATAGATGAGCCCCATGCGGCCCTCGCCCAGTCTGGCAGATCGGGTCATCTCAACCTTCTCATTCGATCCTAAACCTCTCACCAAGCCCACAGAATCTCTATCGAGGAGGGGCCATTAGGCCCCTCGGGTCGGTCTCTAGAACAACCCAGGCATCTGCCGGGTTGTAGGTAAATGAGTAGTGGAATATCACAAGAGGGCTATGTCGACCCCGTCATGAACGATGGACCCGGATTCCACTCGATCATACCCGTTAGCGAACTCACCGAGTGACATCGTTCGAGCTCGAGCGATCGGGACAGGCAACAAGACTCAGCCCCTCTAGTTGTGAGGAACCGAGGATGGGGTAACGCACACAACTCACATCGACCCCTAAGAAGGCCCAATAGGGCTCGGGGGCTCAAGACAAACGCTAGGGACTATGACCCCAAACTCGCTAGGATCCACGACTCTGACTCGCCCAGTCCCACGGCATGCACCGACGCCAGGATCCGCGAGCACCGCCTTGTCCGATCTGTAAAACTAACCAACTAACTACACTTCCGACTGCACTCCAAAAAACTAGGAATCGTGACTCGAAACTCACATCGACTCTGAACACATGTCATCCGGCTACACTTCTAACTGCGCTCTAAAAAACCAGGGACCACAACTTCGAACTCATGTTGACTCCAAAACATGACTCCGACTCGCTCGATCCCACGGCATGCATCGACGCCAACATTAGTGAGCTCTATCTTGTCCAAGACTGACTCCCTCGCTCGATCCCACGACGCGCATCGACGCCAGGATCAGTGAGCTCTGTCTCGTCCAAAACAAGACTCCGACTCACTCGATCCCACGGCGTGCATCAACGCTAGCATCAGTGAGCTCTGTCTCGTCCAAGACTAACTCCCTCGCTCGATCCCACGGCACGCATCGACGCCATCATCAGTGAGCTCTATCTCATCCAAGACTGACTCCCTTGCTCGATCCCACAGCGCGCATCAACGCCAGGATCAGTGAGCTCTGTCTCATCCAAAACATGACTCCGACTCGCTCGATCCCACGGCGTGCATCGACACCAGCATTAGTGAGCTCTGTCTCGTCCAAGACTAACTCCCTCGCTCGATCCCACAGCGCGCATCGACGCCAGCATCAGCGAGCTCTGTCTCGTCCAAGACTGACTCCCTCGCTCGATCCCACGGCGCGCATCGACGCTAGCATCAGTGAGCTCTGTCTCGTCCAAGACTAACTCTCTCGCTCGATGCTACAATGCGCATCGACGCCAGGATCAGTGAGCTCTGTCTCATCCAAAACATGACTTCGACTCGCTCGATCACACGACGTGCATCGACACTAGCATTAGTGAGCTCTGTCTCGTCCAAGACTAACTCCCTCACTCGATCCCATGGCGCACATCGATGCCAGGATCAGTGAGCTCTGTCTCGTCCAAAACATGACTCTGACTCGCTCGATCCCATGGCGCGCATTGACGCCAGCATCAGTGAGCTCTATCTCATCCAAGACTTACTCCCTCGCTCGATCTCACAGCGCGCATCGATGCCAGGATCAGTGAGCTATGTCTCGTCCAAAACACGACTCTGATTCGCTCGATCCCATGGCGCACATCGACGCCAGCATCAGTGAGCTCTGTCTCATCCAAGACTGACTCCCTTGCTCGATCCCACGACGTGCATCGACACCAGGATCAGTGAGCTCTGTCTCATCCAAAACATGACTCTAACTCGCTCAATCCCATGGCACACATCGACGCCAGCATCAGTGAGCTCTGTCTCATCCAAGACTGACTCCCTCGCTCGATCCCACGGCGCGCATCGACACCAGGATCAGTGAGCTCTGTCTCATCCAAAACTAACTGCCTCACCTGATCCCACGGCACGCATCGACGCTAGGATCAGTGAAGCTCTGTCTCGTCCAAAACTAACTGCCACACCTGATCCACGGCATGCATCGATACCAGGATTAGTAAAGCTATGTCTCGTCCAACACCCTTGACAGACTCCCTCGCTCGATCCACGGCGCGCACCGACGCCAGGATCCACAAGCTCCCTCTCGCCCAATCTCTCAAAACAAACTAAAAACTGCCTTGGCTGCACAACGATGCCTTGGGAGACAAAACTCCGCCTCAAAATAAAACCTCCCCCGATGACATAGAAAACCCCCTAGACGATTCTACCCAAACCGCCCGGGGGCTCGGGGGCTACACCCGTGGGTGCGCTCGCGCGCACCCGTCGGTAGGACAAAAATCCCCCAAACGATTATGCCTGAATCACCTAGGGGCTCGGGGGCTCCTTGAAAGGTCCTTGTTTGGTTTTGGTAATTGAGTGACAACCTAGGTGGACTAATTGTGTTTATGTGAGATACACAGGTGATTAGTCCACAGGTACATGTGTGTGAGCAACATATGCCATGAAGGTGAAAATGGTTTGGAGATGTTGCAAAGCTCACACATGTGATGATGAAGGAGCTTAAATGCACATGAGACATGACATTGAGTCATGTGATCAAGGTGGAGAAGATCAAGACAAGACTTGGCTTGATGGACCGGTTGCAAGCGTGAAGGGCAAGTCGAAGGCTTTGGAGTGATGGATCGCGTGGCGGTGAAGCTTGAGCAAGACTTGGCGCCGATGGACGATGGCAACGGTGAAGAGCAAGTAAAGTCAAGATCGATGAACCAATATGATCACGTGATGATATGAAGTGGATCATATCATTGTTGATCGTGTTGGTGCATGTGTTGCATCGACATTGAAGGAGATGGAATGGAATGCGCAAGGCAAAGGTATAACCTAGGGCATTTTATTTCACCGGTCATAGGTGTGTAGAGAAGTTTATGACCGGGTTTAGGATAGATGGCCGTACTATCAAGAGGGGCAAACTTGTTTGCATATCGATCATCTAGTGCCACTCGAGTGATCTAACTTTGCATTGTTGCTAGGATCGAGTGGCATGGCAAGTTGAGTGGCTAACATCCTTTGGGAAATGATTGTGAAAATGCTAACACACTTACACATGGTGGTGTACACTTGGTGGTGTTGGCACATTTATAAATGGAATGTGTAACACCCTCGGTGTTACGCCTTAATCAAAATACTAAAACATGTCATGAGCATCATGTTTATGTATTATTGCATGTGGTAAATGAAAAATTAATTTTTATTGCACTAATTCTCAAATTGAGCTCCAATTTATTCCTTGTCCAAGTTGTCCTTCCGGCACGTCATCTCTCTCCACGTGAGAGCTCCATAGCCACAAAGTCAAATGATAAATTATTGTCATTCACTAATTATTAGCATACCACTTGGCAAGACTTATATCTCCATCAATCTCGCGACGCGCCACTGTCATCTCTCGTTGTTCTAATCACCCCCGCTTTTACTTCGCTTGCTAATCGACTTGCAAAAATTATTAGCGCACGTCGCGTTGTCGCTGCCATAGTGTGTCGCACACGCTACACATTTATATCACTCACAAGCTTAGCCCGCTGAGCATTCCGCTCGTTCGCTGCTCAGCTGGTTTGCAAATGAAGGTCTCGCACTTTTTCCACACGGCGACACTGTAGCAGCGATGTTCACAGGAGGGAAACGGTTCCTGATTTTTTATCCTTTCTAAACGCAGTACTGTAGCACGACGTCACTGTTCACAGTAGTAGTAAACACGTTCACTGAATCAGACACGCAGAAATCACTGTAGCCGCAGAAACACTGTAGCAGCGGGGAACAAACCGTGGAAAGCACTGTTTCGTTCGTAGAAAATCAATGGCCGCCCTTTCTACACGGAGCACTGCAGCCCCAAAAGCACCCTTTCCACACGCCAGTGTCAGCGGCGAATCACTGTAGCACCGGATCACTGTAGCGTCGGAGCACCCTTTCCACACGTAATACTGTTCAAAAGCAGAATCACTGTTCATCGTCTCACCTCAGGCGTCTATAAATACCCAGCAACACATGAAACCCCCTCCTCCAAGTCCAAGTTCACAGTCGCAGGCTCACAGCACACACACATCTGCCCTTCAGAAATTGTGAGCGACAGTCTAAAACAGTGCACCGTACATCACTGTAGCTGATCCCTAGTTATGGTGTTGTAGCTCGTAGAAAAACATTGTTCACACCACCGCACACGGCACGGCCTGAGGACAACACTGCCGACTCGTTCCGTGCTTTCAGCCTACCTAGACTCGATACTGAACCGTTTGCTTCTCCATTCCCACGTCTTCTGCCTATAAAGGACACGCCTAGTCTGTCGAGCCGTCCCACTCCGTCGCTCACCATCTTACTCTCTAAATCGAGTTCCTCTGTTCTTGTCTGGAAAGGCTACGCTCTGCCGATTTCCCTCTCTGAGCTGTAATCAACCGAGGTAGCTAACCTGCAAGAATTCATTCATTCTTCTTCTTTATTATTTTCTTGACCCACGGTCTCATCTAGTAATTCTAGACCCACAGTCATGTGCAAGTCAACAAGTTCAATTACGTGATTAGCCTCCTCCAATAATATCATTTTCTTCATCTCTAGAGCTCATTTGAATTTATTTATTGATTGTGAAATAAATTTTTGTTAGATTCCTAAATTCATGATCTATCTGTTAGTGTAATTAGTTCGTATAGTTCAGTGATACCTTTAGGATTACTTTATTATTTTGAAATGCTTATTATGATTATTTAGAGAATAAATTTTTATGATGCATGGTAGCTAGTGCACCTTGTTTTATTATATATATAGTAAATTGATATTAACAATAAGGATGCCTTTAGTTGCTAAGATAATACATGAAATATTTCATACTTGTTTAGTGGGAATAATAGGTAACTTTGCGTATTAGTCATTAGAGTTAGCTTAGTAGCTTGGTAGATGTATTCTTATTTTAAGAGTTGCGGTTGCCTATATATTAATTATTGCATCATCATCACTGCATGCATATAGAGGACGAGCCACTGGAGATCGTGACATTCGGCGAGCAGGAGTACGACGAAGTCATCGAAGAGTACGAGGAGATCCTCGTGCAGGAGGACGTTCCGGAGCCACTCGTCACTGACTTTGCTGACACCGCGCCTGCCCAAGGCAAGCCCCGGTGCATAACCCCTATTTTTAAATGATCTGAATATATTTATATGATATGCATTTACGTTACAGGCATTTTATGGAAGCTACATGTATAAATATATCCACCATGAGTCCTACTAGTATAGGTCGAGTAGCTGCTATGCTCAGGATGTCGGTAGCGTGAGTAACCTGTCGTTACTCACAAATAGGTGTTTAAACTATGATATCATGATGAAATAATGGAAAGGAAAATGGTGACCGGACAGGGATGTGGATTTGGTACTGGTGGGTGTGAGGGGTTGTGTCCTGCGGCCAACAGGGCATAGCTCGGTTACACTTTTTCCCTGTCTGTGTCGATTAAGGACCGGTCATTGCATATGACTCTAGGCAAGTCACAGATTATTGTCCCGAGCACATACTTGGGTATGGGCGCAGGGAAGGCTTGCTGCTCTCTTGTCGCGGATCCGGCTCTTTCCGGACCGACTGATGGGAAGAGGAGGTGGTGGAGGTCCTTGCACCGCACTGAGTCCGGGACTCAGGATGTGGGGGCTTGGAGTCCAAGTTTGGACGGGGACCTGGACACCCGGGACAGGAGAGTGGTGTGTTAGTCCTGCTTGTGCCTGGGGTACAAGCGGAGCGTGTGTCTTCGGGGCACCCAGCTGGGCACATTGATTCACGAATCGCCGGGTTATCCGGTACGGCTTGTCTGCGGTTTAGCACCGTAGTAAGAACTGAAAGTTGAAAGGAGAAGAAATGGAACTGATTGCTCAACTCTTGCTTGAAAGTAGAACATGCTTATATAGATTGACTAGATGAAAACTTAATACGGCTGATGATAATAATGTATCAATAAGGACTCACTATTAGTATTGCTTTTTGCTAAAAGAGAACCAGCAAATCATAAAGCCTAGCATATTCCTTGGAGTCGGGAAAGTATTCCCACTATCGGATAAGTCTTGCGAGTACATTGTGTACTCAGGGTTTATTTACCCCTGTTGCAGGTGATGCTTGAGGAGTACCCCTTTGTGTGGAGGATTCTTCTGGTGGGCACAGAAAGATCCTCGCCCTTATCGCTAGTTGTTATTTTTAAAAATTCCGCTGTTTAATATTCCGCACTCTGATATTTGGTATTGTAATAATGTACTTTTTAAAAAACTCTGATGTATGAAATGGACAAATATTGTAACTCGTTCTCATTATTGGATCCTTGGGAAAAATGTGGATCTTTCGGGTTCTCCCTTGGGGTGTGCCCGACGGATACCGCCACTGTAGCCTGCTTTCGGGGTGCTTAGTGTCTGGTGGGAGACGAGCGCCTCCGTAAGTACGCTATTTCGGGTGGTTCTGCCACAGAATGCCTATTTTCTATTGCGCTGGATGCAAGTTCTTGTGGTTGGCACATTGGAGCAAGGGTGAAGAAGTTAGAAGTGAAAACGAGTTGATTGCGAAGATGCTGGCGTCGGTCAACTGACCGGACGCTGGATCTAAATCCACCGGACGCTGGCAGGCTGCGTCCAGTCAGGCTGACGTACGGTGATGCAGAAGCTGGAGTGTGACCGGACGCTGGCTGCGTCCGATCATGTGTGACCAGACGCGTCCGATCGAGGTCGGTACCTTACTGGAAACGATCGGACGCTGGGGGTTCAGCGTCCGGTCAGTTGAAAGCTGCTGCGTCCGGTCAAGTCAAGTGACCATTGGAACCAGGACACGTGGCCGTCTGCGGGCGACCGGACGCTGAGGTCCAGCGTCCGGTCAACACGACCGGAGCGTCCGGTCGGCCCGACCGTTGCCCAGTGAAGGGGTAACGGCTAGTTTAGCCCTTGGGGCTATAAATAGAAGTGGCCTTCGGCCATGACTGGTGTGGAGCACCAAAGGGGACTTAGTGTCCATGCTTGTGAGTGCTTGGGAGCCCTCCATCTCACACATACTTGATAGCGATCATTCGATTGTGTGAGTGAGCGATTCTAGTGCGATTGCATCATGAGGTTGCATCGAGTGGCACTAGGTGATCGAGTTGCAAGCCGGTGGTGCTTGTTACTCTTGGAGGTTGCCACCTCCTAGACGGCTTGGTGGTGGTCTCCGTCGAAGCACGCAAGAAGCTTGTGCGGCGCTCCAGAGAAGTGCTTGTGAGGGGCATTGTGCTCGCCCCACGGGAGCCGCGAAGAGCAACTCTAGTAAAGCGTGTCATTGAGCTACCCTCACTTCCAGGGTAGGTTCTTGCGGCGCCCGACGTGCGGGCTTAGCGGGTGATGCTAATTAGCCGCCGAACCACCAAGTGAGCGGTCGACACAATGGGGACTAGCGTGTTGGTAAACACGTGAACCTCGGGAGAAAAATCATCGTGTCAACCTTGTTCTTCCCGTTGGTTTGCATCCCCATTACACAAACTTGCAATTACTTTTATACATATTAAGCTTGTGTAGTTGTTCTTGTAATTAGATAGCTTGTGTAGCTTGCTAATTACCTTCTTGCTTGTGTAGCATAGAAGTGGCTCCCTTGCGTGGCTAATTTGGTTTTAGTAACCTTGTTAGTCACATTGCTTAGTTTGTGTAGCTAAGTATTTACGCTCACTAATTAGGCATTGGTTGCCTTGTTATTGAGCATTGCTAGTAAGCATCGTTAGCTTTGTGCTTTTGCTTACTAGCATGTGTAGGAGCTCTCTTGTTACTTTAAAATACTAGTGGCATAGGTTTGTGTAACCTTGCTCTTAGAATTGTTTAGGAGAGCTCTAGCTAGCCCGGCACCTTTGTTGCATAATTGTTATCTTTGCAAGGTGCTAGTGAACACATATAGTGGGGGTATAGTCTTGGCTAGACCGATAGTTTTAATTCTGCATTTGTATCGGTTAGCCAACGCGATTAAGTTTTAGAAAAGACTATTCACCCCCCCTCTAGTCGCCATCTCGACCCTTCACTCCTGTCGGATTCATAAACCCGGGGTCTCTCGGGGACTGGCTTCCACACCAAGGCTTAGCCCGAGCAGACAGCGCGTAACTCATGGGCCGACCCAAGAGTCTAAAATGATAGACTGGAAGGGTGGCCCAGTCACCGACCGAAAGGTCTGGCCAAAAAGGAACAGCGCCCTCCCATCGGCTGCTTCGGCCCACCTCTCCTACTGGAGCGTTCGCTTCGACTCCAGCCGCCACCGGATGGCCTCTTCGATCGGAAGGCCTAGCCCAAAACACTACTTGCGGCTCCAACCCCGCGTCTCCGACCGGGGATCGTAGGAACCCTGCTCACCGCTCTTCTCCGACCGGCGCACTCAGAGCCGACTGGAGCCATCCGACCGGGGATGCCCGCTTGGTAGGAACCAGAAGACGTGCGAAAAAAGGCAAGGCAAGGCTCACAAGTCAGAACCGCTGTACTAGGGACCATACCCTATATGGAATAGTACTCTGCAGCTACCCTGACACAAATAGTATTGTAGGCGCCGACATCTCCCTCTACAGTATTGTAGGGGCCGCTAAAACTCCCAACAGTATTTATAGGTACCGACGTCCACCATCCCTGAAAAAGGCAACATGACCTCTTTGCCATTCTATAGTAACATCAACAGTATTGTAGCTGCCTACCATTATCTTGTACCCGCCAATGTGGGCAACAAGGCTCGGTAGGCGTGGGCAACAAGGCTCGGTAATATATGCACCCTTTCCCTCTCACTTGTAAAGCCATCCCCTTCATCTATAAAAGGGGGTGCGCTTCCTCCAACAAAGGAGACCGATTCTAGTTGATCAGAGTTCCTTAGATCGATAGCTCACAACCACAGAACCGCCAGGTTCGGACCTCAAGCACCCGCTTGAACACTTAGCTCGTAGCGAAGTTCCTATCACTCTCGGCCCTTCCGACCGGAGCCAACCGGACCTCTTGTACACCCCATCTTTCTCCTTCTCGTTTGTAACTCCACTGCAAACTTCGAGCACCTGGGCTCAGGAATAAAGTCACCGACCGACCCTGACTAGACGTAGGGCACGTTGCCTGAACCAGTATAAATCCTGTGTCATTGAGTGCTAGGCCACCTCCGATCACAACGTACAACAAAACTACAAATATTCACTAGTTGGTCACTTTCTGCACCGACATGTTGCAATAATGTTCTATGGTGTTGCAATTGCTAGGGTGGTTATTACAACAAGATTTCCGAATGGATGCAATAGCATGTTCCTATTGCCACGATTTTCTAGGGTTGTAATAATTTTTTGTGGCATTACAATTGTTAAGTACTTATTGCAACCACAATCCTAAATGGTCACAATATCATGTTAATATTACCACGGTTTTTTTGTGTTGCTATAGGCTACCACTAATGCAACGGCCTAAAAGTGTTGCAATATATAAAATTGGTTGCAATATACAAAATGCTCCACGCATTAGACTACCCCTGATACAACAGCCTAAAAGTGTTGCAATATACTAAAAATGGTTGTAATAGACAAAATGCTCCACACATTTCTGAATAATGTATTCTATTGACAAAAAAATGTTCCACAGAGGATTTGATCCTAGGAACTAAAGTACAAGCAAACACGCATCTACCACTGGGCTATTGAGGTGTGTTTGACATTAAGCCGCCTTTATATTACTTGTTTACATGATGAAGATGGCTAATTCACTTCATATGTCAACAAGGACGATAACCATCCGCATCTTCCATGATAATTTCAGAAAACAAGGATTCGAGTGACAATCTGCTAGTATCTAGGGCCTATATGTAATAATATATTTTCTTTATGTAATGAGTCCAATATGGAATAATATTTTTTGCGAACAATCATGTGGGTCACATATGTAATAATATATTTTTTCTTTGTGAAATAGGGGCAATAATATTTATTTTGATTTTCTACATGTCTTAAATCTGGAAATCTAAAAAGGAAAAAATCATGAACACAAGGATGCTTGAACCCACACCCTTGGACCCAAGAGCGTAGAGTGAACCAACCAACCTTGAGTTTGAACTAGCAAAAAAAGACTCAACCAAAAAAAAATTGTGCCAATCGAGCTTCGAACGTGTAACCTCTCTAATTGGAGGGAAATCGCATACCACTACACTATGAAGTTGTTTATTAATAGTTGTTGTTTACTGAATATATAGGAAGTTACACCTCATCAAGACAGAAATAAAGAACGAAAAAGAACAAAAAATTTACCCTTAGCCAAAAAATACAAAATCAATTGTGTGAGGCAAGATTTAAACTTGAGATATACTTACTCAGAGCAAAGTGACATACCACTACAATATGAAGTTGCTTGTTGAAATAGTTGTTGTCCAGTAAATATATAGAAAGACGCACATCAAGAAGGATGAAAAGAATGAAAAAGAACTAAAATTAACGCTCAGCCAAAAAATACCGTGGCAAGCAAGATTTGAAGTTGAAACCTCTACATTCCGAGGTGACATACCACTACACCATCAAGTTGTCTGTGAAAATAATTATTTTCTGAAGTTATTATAGAATCACCTTCTTTTGACGAGATTTGTTCGTGCAAATACATGATTTGTCTTCCCATCTCTTCTTTTCATGAGAGTCAGGTGTTGTTCAGCTGCCAGTCGCACGTCACGCCACAATGCAAGGACACTCCATGCCAGCATCAGGGTCCATTCATCAGCCTCTACGCTCCGTCCTTCCACCTCGATCATTGCCCTGCTTGTTAGATGGAGAAATGACAAAAACAAAAGTTCTAGATCTCGATGAGTTCTTCAACTATGTTGTTGACAACTTTTTCATTTAAAATAATTTAATGTCCCAAAATTTTGTTTGAAGTTCTCATATTTTGAAATTTAAATTTTGAATTTTTCAAACAAAGTCAAATAGAGAAATGATCAAAACAAAAGTTATAGACCTCGATGACTTTTCTATTTTAAATCATTTATTATCCCAAAATTCTATTTGAAGTTTTCAAATTTTAAAATGCAAATGTAGCATGGTATGGAAAAAATGACAAGAAAAATCAATTTGAAATCATTTAGTGTCCCAAAATACTATTTCAAGTTTTTATATTTTGAAATTCAAAATTTCCATGGCGTGGAAAAAATGACAAAAAAAAATAAAAATAGAGTGACAACCAAGATTTGAACCTGCATCTCACTCCTAAGAGAATAACAACACCTCCACTACTATTAAACCACTTGCATATTTGTGAAAGGTCTTGCGTTTTATAGTATTTGTTATAGGAACCACGAGTTGAGCAATCAAGACATACATTTTGAATTGTTCAAACAAGGTTGGATGAAAAAATTAGCAAAACAAATGTTGTAGAGCTCGATAATTTCTACAACTGTGTTGTTGATGACCTTTTCATTTGAAATCATTTAGTGTCCCAAAATTCTGTTCGAAGCTCTCAAATTTTGAAATTTAAATTTTGAATTATAAAAAAAATTGATATGAAGAAATGACCAAAATAAAAGTTGTACATCTCGATGAGTTGTACAACTTTTTTGTTGACAACTTTTCAATTTGAAATCATTTGTTATTCCAAAATTTTATTTGAAGTTCTTATATTTTGAAATTCAAATTTTGAATTGTTCACACAATCTCGAAAGAAGAAATAACCAAAACAAAAGTTGTAGATCTAGATGAGATCTAAAAACTTATAGTTGGTGACTTCTCCATTTGAAATTATTTACTATTCCAAAATTCTATTTGACGTTTTCATATTTTTACATTCAAATTTAGCATGGCGTGAGAAAAATAAAAAATATTCAATTTAAATCATTTATTGGCCTAAAATTCTATTTGAAGTTTTCAATTGAAATCATTTACTATCCCAAAGTTTGTTTGTTATTGTAATTATTCATTGAACTATCGTAGAATAAATGTAATATGACTAAGTGAGAGATGTTACTATTTTTGTAGCTATTGTGATATACAATATGATTTTGATATATAATTATTGCATAAAAAATTCAAATAATTTTAACAAAGCAGTATCACACATTGTTTATAAATTGACACATCTCACACATAGTTAAATGACTAAGTGAGAGATGTTACTATTTTTGAAGAATGTATCGTCCCACTTTATTAAAATTGTTTGGAATTTTTATGAAATGTTTTTGTGTCAATTTGCAGAATTATCTGACAAAATTTAGTTATTATTACAATTATTCGTTGGATTACCATAGAGTAAATGTAATAACATCTACACTTGCGCGCATAGAAAAATCCACAAACTTGCATGACAACATAATTTTAATATATAATCAATATATAAAAATGTAAAGGAAATCAAATATGTTGGTTTTAGAAATTTAGAGAGAAAATTTCAATTCAAAATTATTAGCTACTCCTAAGTATCTAGCAAATTTCGGCGGCAAGACTCCCGCCAAGGTCCTGTCTGTTCCGTGTCCTGGTAGCCTAAAAAAAATTCGAAGTCCCCCGCGCTCTCCTCCACCGGAGCCGGAAAGTGCTCGCGTGGTAGGCCTCGAAAACAAGATGGAAAATTTCCCCACCAGATGGAAACCTAGATTGAAACCCAGCACATTGTTCCCTGTCTCACACACGGTCGTTCCCCACCAGCCGCCGGCCTGGCGCCACCGGATACCTCTGTCTCATGTGCATCTCTCTCTCACCTCGTTCCCCTCTCCCACATCGCCACACCCACCTTGGCCAAATCAGGTTAAGGTCATGGCTGCGTAGGTCATGCCTGCGTGGTCTCTGGCTGGATCTTGTGACCGTGGATCTGGGGAAGGCCGTGGCGGCGGCGGCATGGTGGCAGCGCCCGAGCGCTGCACAACGCACGGGACGAGCGTGACACGTGGTGGACACTGGCAGCCTGCCGAGCTGGAGCCGAACGAGGCGACGAGCGACTGGCCATGAGCGTCACCTCCACGATCTCCTTAGCGTGAACGACGTCGGCCTCCTTCACTATCTCCTCCACGCGGACGAAATCGGCCTCCTCTGCTGCGTTTTTACGTTAATGGCTGCACAAACAGGAACCCCTAGATGAGTAGGGGCGTGACAATAGTAGGGCCAAAAAATTTTAGATGCAGGGCTTTGGATGTCCTGTTAAGTCAGGTATGTGCTAATTGCTGAAACTTTGGTGCTTCTCTGATGTCTAGCTAGGTGATCTATCATCTCAAATTAGTACTTAATCTTTTTTTGAAACTGAAAGCTGAATGCTAATAAGGTACATGTGATGTCCCGTTATTGCTTATCTCGTAGAGACAAGTTAGTGTGTCTCCTCTTATCTTTTGTTTTTTTTCCAGAATACAAGCACTAGAATGCTTATCTAATTTTTGTTGTTTGAAAACCAAGGCTGAATGCTATCAGGTACTTGTGATGTCTAATTATTGCTTGTCTTCCTGAGATGGGTCGCCACCGGAGTAGAAGAGGGTGGCAGCAGTTGTGCAGGCACAACGGCGTAAAAGCTTAGTAGAGTTCAGATAGTTGTTTTTCGCTGCTCCTATTCTGTTCTTCTTCAGTTCACAGCAGGTCCACAGCAGTAGTGCAGGTTCAGGTACCGTGGGCTTGGGGGTTTGTTATTCACGGTGCAGCAACTAGTTCAGACAGAAATAGATGCTTTTGTTTAACGGCAGAGCACCTGGCTTGAGATAGATTCAGGTTCGATTAGAGCAGTTCAGTTATTCATATCCTCAGCTCTTGAAGATAACATTCTTAAGAATGAGAGCAGCACGAAAATCTTCATGATAGAGAGAAGCAATCACAACTTGCCTAGTGCTTGTTTACTAGTTGATAATATTACATAATCCTTTGCTAGACCTCTAGAATGCCTTATTTAATTCTTCCTTGCTTATATGTTTTGTGCACACGGAATGATAGTAGGGCATTTCAGTGTTGATCCGTTTCTTTGTGCGTGTCTTGCCTTGCAGTGTGGATTCTTTAGCCAACAAACACTGGTATGACCTCAGGGCCTGTCAGGGTTCAGCGTTCGCAACATAGGCAAGACTCTGCTGGTCAGGACACTGGCCACCAAGGTATGCCTGTTCATCTTCTCCTGCTTGCTCTATCATTTGGGAATCGTACTCCTACTACTGTATCATCTTGGTGTAAAGGAAGGCCAAAGATGTTTTCACTGGCACACTGGCATGAGTTTCTAGCGGTATGGGTGATTCAACATGCATGTGTATTTGATCTGTAGGATTGTTGGAATACCTATGATCTGGATGTGGTTAGATTTTTTGTGTAAACATAAGTTATTGGAGCATCAATATTGAACTGTTAGGCATTTAAATGAAGATCATCTCGATGTCTTATGTATGGTTATGCTTTTCTGATTCATTATTCATATGATTGACATAATTTGGTGATGAGGGCCATAAGCTTCATTTGTTTGGATTTTTTCAAAATTTAATGTCTCACGTGCCAATCAGTGCTGCTTCTCATATGTAAGGACGACTTTTATCTCAATTTCTTCCTTTTATTTTCGAATTTCCTCTAATGGTCAGACATTTTTTAAAGGGGCCTTTTGTTTCTCTTGGCCAGTTCGGCCTGTTACCAGACTACTTTCTTGTCATTCCGTGAGTGTAGTAGTATTTCTGAATTTACTAATTTGATGCAATACACCTATGGTCTTAAACATTGGTTTTGGCTAGGCTCTATTCTAAATAAACAAACTAATTGGAACATATGTACCAGGCTGAGGTAACCATTTTGACTCTCTAAATTCAGAATAAATCTTGGTACCCAGCTCAGAAATTTTCTAGGTTTCATTGGAACATGGAAGCCTAGCAAGATGGCTGGTTCAATTGTCAAAATATTTTGAACCAGTTTTGAGTAGTTCCAGCATTGTTACGTATGCAATTTATTGCGAAAACAAACCTTAACAGGTTCATTATTGTTTCATGGCTGGTTGATTTTGGCAAATGTGGAGCCATTTTTTTTAAGTTGATCATATGCAACCTTTAGGCTTTTTTAGGCTATGTTGGTCCAACATTCTCTATGGTTTGAAATATAGTTACCATTATCACACCTAAGTATGGTCCAACATTCCCTTCGGTGCATGTATGTGTGTATCGGAGAGCAAGCCTTTGATACATGTATGTATGTGAGAGTGTTGGGGTGTCGATAGACTGGTTGCTTCCTCTGTATTTGCACCGATGGTAGAAGTCTGCAGTGTTGGTTCTCATTGTTGTTCTCTCTATTTGCTATCAGAGAATTGTACTCCACTTTCAGAACCTAACTGTTAGAAATACTCTTTATCACTGTAATCACCCGAATAGAATCTTAAGATATAATCACTATAATCTAGATTTTGCTTGTACCGGATTTTTAAGCACATTCCATATAGACGACGGTCTCTGATTTCTTTTTCTTTTTTCTTTGAATTGGGATAATTTCTAATTTCTGTATATGCGTCATCTTTTGTTCTTTATTGGGATCAATAGAGGCCCCTCTAGTCTGAACTGCTTCCACCAACTAATGGTGTAACAATCTGCTAGTATCTGGGGCCTATATGTAATAATATATTTTCTTTATATAATGAGTCCAATATGGAATAATATTTTTTTTTTCGAACGATCATGTGGGTCACATATGTAATAATATATTTTTGTTTGTGAAATAGGGGCAATAATATTTATTTTGATTTTCTACATGTCTTAAATCAGGAAATCTGAAAAGGAAAAAATCATGAACATTATCGTTGCTAGTGCATCTATTGCTGCGAATAAGACTCAAACTCATCAAAACAAAGGAGGGCATACGACAGTTAGTTTTACTACTACTAAAGCATTGAGGGATGCTGTGGCTAAGAAACAAGCATTATCCAAAAGGAATCAACAAGCTGGCAAAGCACAGGTGATTTTTGACTCCACTACCTGTGAATATTTCTGAATCAGATTTAGTTGGCTAGTTCCTGTTACTGTAAAGTGAAATGATACTTAGCTGAATACTAAGTTTCTGTTTGTTGAATATACCAATGTTAATGATTATTTCAGGAGCAAGATAGAGTTTGAGTGGAGCGCACAATTGATGGACGGTCAATGTCAAGCCAACCTTTGCTACAGTGCTACATATAGCTTATTACATTTTGAACTGTTCAAAGTAGCTACTATGCGTCAGATATCTTATGTGTTTTAGTTGTTGTGCGTGTGTTATCAACTAAGTTTGACATTGGATGTGGTTTCATTAATGAGTTGTACGAATAAATCATATTTTGGATTAATGAATGTCTAAATGCTTCTTTCATCATATATTGTGCATTGCAATATGGACCATCGACAAAATAATTTGGCGTTGCAATATATGATATAGCAATAAACAAACGGTGTTGCAAAAAACATTATACCAACGGAATAGTGGGCGTTGCAATAGAGTCTCCAAACTGTAGCAACACAATAGTTAGCGTGGCAATAGAGGGTCCAACAATAGCAACCAGTATTGATCGTTGCAATAGAGAGGCAACCTCTAGCAACCAAATATTTACCGTGGCAATAGACGGATGCACCTATAGCAACCATAATGTTTAGTGTTGCAATAGAGAGGCTACCTCTAGCAACCAAATATTTATCGTGGCAATAGACGGTTCCACCTATAGCAACCAGTATTGATCGTTGCAATAGAGAGGCTACCTCTAGCAACCAAATATTTATCGTGGCAATAGACAGTTCCACCTATAGCAACCACCGAGATAGCGTGGCAATAGAGGGTCCATCTATTGCAATGCTATTGATGCGTGGTAATAAGGTCTATTGCAACACCAAATATCGTTGCTAGTGCACCTATTGCCACACTTTGGGTTCGTGGCAATATGTATTTCTGGTGTTGCAATAGGGGAAAATCTATTGTAACACCAAAAAGAGTCGTTGGGCAAACCTTTCCCCACGGTTACTATGGCAACGCCTGCCAACAAAAATTTTCCGTTGCAATTTTGTCTTTCGCAACCATTTTTGGTATATTGCAACGCTTTTAGGCCGTTGCATCAAGGGTAAAACCTTGTAGTGGCCGATGATGTCTCTTGATTGGTGTAAGGTCACGATGACAGACTAGAGATGTGGTGAATAGTCCTTTCTAACACTAATCACGCCGGCTAACCGAAACAAATGCGGAAATAAAACTATTGGTCTAGCCAAGACTATACCCCTCTATATAAGTTAACAAGCACCTTATAAAGATCCTAATTAGGCAACAAAGGTGTCGGGCTAGCTAGTGCTCACCTATCCAACTCTAGTTTGCAAGGTCACACTAACCTATGCAACTAGTACTTCAAGCAAACCGTGGAGCACCTACACAATCTAGTAAGCAAAAGCATAAAGCCACCTAAGCTCACTAGCAATGCTCAATAACAAGGCTACACAAGCCAAATTAGAGAGCACAAATTACTTAGCTACACAAACTAAGCAATGTGATTAACAAAATTACTCAAACCAAATTAGCCATGCAAGGGAGCTACTTCTATGCTACACAAGCAAGAAGGTAACTAGCAAACTACACAAGCTAACTAATTACAAGAGCAACTACACAAGCACAATGTATAAAATGTAAATACAATCTTGTGTTGCACGGAATGCAAACCACCGAGAAGATGATGAAGACAATGTTGACACGGTGATTTTCTCCTGAGGTTCACTTGGTTGCCACCAAGCTACGTCCCCATTGTGTTGACCACTCACTTGATGGTTCGACGGCTAATTTGCATCACCCACCAAGCCTGCACATTGGGCACCACAAGAACCTACTCTGAAAGTGAGGGTAGCTCAATGACACGCTCAACTAGAGCTGCTCTTCGCGATCCCCACGGGGTGAGCACAATCCCCCTCACAAATCCTCCTCTGGAGCATCGCATAATCTTCTTGTGTGCTTCAACGGAGTCGGAAGACACCAAGCCATCTAGGAGGTGGCAACCTCCAAGAGTAACAAGCACCATCGGCTTGCAACACAATCACCTAGTGCCACTCGATGCAACCTCACGATGCAATCGCACTAGAATCGCTTACTCACTCGATCAGATGATCACTATCAAGCACAAGTGAGTTAGGGGGCTCCCAAGAACACCTACACAAGCCACCAAGGCTTAAGGGTGCTCAACCAGCCAAATACCCGAGCTCCACCTCTATTTATAGCCCCCAAGCCAAATAGAGCCATTGGCGCAAAGCTGTACTTTTTGCGAGGGCACTGGACACGGCAGTGGTGGCACCGCCCTAGGGGTGGTGGTGCCCCCCAATGGTCACCCCAATGGCTAGTTTGACAAGCGCAGGGGCACCAGACATAGTGGCGGTGGCGGTGACCACCTAGCCAGTCACCCGAAACACCATGTCTCTAGAAAAATAGGGCGGTGCACCGCCATCACCATGGCGGTGACCACCTCGCCTTTCCTTGCTCTCTGCCAAAAAGGGGCGGTGGCACCTGACAACACCTGATGATGCACCACCCTCACCATGGCGGTGTACACCGTCACTTCTGGTGACCACCCCGGCTCCTGCTGCGCTCGACCAAGTCTAGGTGGGCACTGCCCTAGGGGTGGCGGTGCCACCGGACAACTAGTGGCAGTGCCCTCCGGGCACCAGCCAAACTTCTCGCTCTTGGCCTCGACTAGCCGGTCACCACCACAGGGGTGGTGGTGCATCGGACAAGGGGTGGCGTTGCCACCTAGGTGAAAGGTCCTAATGGCTAGAGGGGGGGGGTGAATAGCCTATTAAAAAATTTCTACAACAACACTTAACAAATCGGTTAGACAATTATGAGGCGAAGCAAGTGTTGCGCTAGCCTACTAAAAATGCAAGCCACCTACCACAATTCTAGTTTATGTAGTTTCTATCCACACAATAACTATGTCACTACACTAAGTTAGCGTGCTCTCAAAGGCTAACTAAAGAGTCACACTAACCAAACTAACAAGCTCTCACAACTAGCTACACTAAAGAGCTTGACAACTAGTTTGTGGTAATATAAAGAGAGTGAGCAATTTGTTTATACCGCTGTGTAGATAAAGAAGCCAATCAATCACAAGGATGAATAACAATGAAGACCAATCACCTCGGAATCAATGATGAACACAATGATTTTTTTACCGAGGTTCACTTGCTTGCCGGCAAGCTAGTCCTTATTGTGGCGATTCACTCACTTGGAGGTTCATGCCCTAATTGGCTTCACACGCCAAACCCTCAATAGGGTGCCACACAACCAACACAAGAGGAGGATCACACAAGCCACGAGCAATCCACTAGAGTACCTTTTGGCTCTCCGCCGAGGAAAGGTCAAGAACCCCTCACAATCACCACGATCGGAGCCGGAGATAATCACCACCCTCCGCTCAATGATCCTCGCTGCTCCAAGCCATCTAGGTGACGGCAACCACCAAGAGTAACAAGTGAATCATGCAGCGAAACACGAACACCAAGTGCCTCTAGATGCAAACACTCAAGCAATGCACTTGGATTCTCTCCCAATCTCACAAAGATGATGAATCAATGATGGAGATGAGTGGGAGGGCTTTGGCTAAGCTCACAAGGTTGCTATGTCAATGCAAATGGCCAAGAGAGTAAGCTTGAGCCGGCTATGGAGCTTAAATAGAAGCCCCCATGAAATATATCCGTTGTACCCCTTCACTGGGCACAACACGGGGTGACCGGACGCTCCGGTCATATCGACCGAACGCTGGATCTCAGCGTCCGGTCACGTGATGCGTGCCACGTGTCCCCTCTCTTCAAATGTTGATCACCCGATCTCAACGATTAAGTGATGACCGGACGCTGTAGCTCAAAGTGACCGGACGCTGAACCCTAGCGTCTAATCATTTCCAGTAAGCATCCAGAGACGACTTTTAACGACCGGACGCGTCCAGTCATGCTTGATCGGACTCACCCAGCGTCCGATCACACGATGACTCCTCTGTGTATGACCATGTCAGTGTGACCGAACGCAGCTAGCCAGCGTCCAGTCGACGACCGACGCTACGCTTCTTCTGCTGCTACTGACCGGACGCGCTGGTCCTTCAGAGACGAGCGTCTGGTCACTTATAGTGACCTTCGTCTTTTCTGTCTAGGGTGCCGGTGGCACCATCGGACTATCCTCACTCTATGGGCGGACACTCCGCCGGTGAAGATCCTAACCCTTGCTTAAATGTGCCAACCACCAAGTGTATCACCTTGTGCACATGTGTTAGCATATTTTCACAAACATTTTCAAGGGTGTTAGCACTCCACTAGATCCTAAATGCATATGCAATGAGTTAGAACATCTAGTGGCACTTTGATAACCGCATTTCGATATGAGTTTCACCCCTCTTAATAGTACGGCTATCGATCCTAAATGTGATCACACTCATTAAGTGTCTCGATCACCAAAACAAAATGGCTCCTACCATTTATACCTTTGCCTTGAGCCTTTTGTTTTTCTCTTTCTTCTTTTCAAGTCCAAGCACTTGATCATCACCATGGCATCACCATCATTATGTCATGATATTCATTTGCTTCACCACTTGGCATGTGCTACCTATCTCATGATCACTTGATAAACTAGGTTAGCACTTAGGGTTTCATCAATTCACCAAAACCAAACTAGAGCTTTCAATCTCTCCCTTTTTGGTAATTGATGACAACCCTTTCACAAAGATATGAATTGAAATTCAATTGAATCCATGTTGCTTGTCTAAGCATATTTACTATGTGTAAAAGGATATGGACAAGTTTCATGAACCCCATATGGTAGCAATTGCTCCCCCTACATATGTGCTAAGAGTTTGGATTGTATGCTTAGATAGGAAATATAGGAGACAATGTCTACCAAATGATGCTAAGGTGTAAAAGATACACCTTTGAAGTGTGATACCAATCGGAGTGCACCATTATACCATCCTTAGCACCATGGTTAGCTTGATACCACTTAGAAACACTTGGAAAAGAAATCACTAGATAAACTTATGCATGCTAGATTTTTATTTCATCATTCAAACCTAAAACTAGCATACACCACACAAGCATGAATATTGAAATTTAAAACTTATGCCATGCAAGCAAACACATGAAATGCACATTCAAATGCATCATACAAGTTCATGAGCTTGCTCCCCCTACTTGTGTGCTCAAAATTTTAATTGATCCCTTTCCTTTGTCATATCTCTCCCCTTATGTCAAGTTCTCCCCCTATCACTTGTATCTTTATTTCTCTCCCCTTTGTATTGTCTTTTCACTATCTTTGTGCACTATTTCTCCTCCTTTGTCATCAATGACCACAAAGGTTCAAAATGTAGATAGGTTGAGATTATCAATGTCAATCAATGGGGTGAGGATCATTTTCCCAAATTTGGTCCAATCTAGATCATTTGCCAAAGATATTTAACTCGGTTTGATCCAAGGATAAGCTTTTTCACACCTCCAAATAATGGTTATCTTGTTCCATGTTGGGTTAAACACTTAGAGCTCATTTTTTAGACTAAACACTAGGTTTACAAGCCCAAAAACATGTCATATGCTACCACTAGATCAATTCAAGCATAGAAGCAATAGTGGTACCATACAATCATTAAAATAATTTGATTTTCATGAATGAGCCTATTAAAATTGAGAGATGACTAGATGCACTAATCATGTCCTTAGCAAGGATGTATGCCATGTCAATCAACTTTTACCTTGGATTGCTCGAAGGAGAGGTATGCCATATAAGTGGGGGGCTGCATCAACACATATTTGAGAAATCCAATATATTCAACTCATTCCTTAGCTTGCAAAACCTTTTCTCATACAATGGCTTGGTGAATATATCAGCAAGTTGATCTTCATTGCCTACACTCTCAATACAAATGTCTCCTTTTTGTTGGTGATCTCTTATGAAATAGTGGCAGACATCAATATGCTTTATTCTTGCATGTTGAACCGGATTGTTGGTCAATTTGATTGCACTCTCATTGTCACATAGCAATGGCACCTTTTTGAACTTGATTCCAAAGTCACTTAAAGTGGCCTTCATCCAAAGTATTTGTGCACAACAACTACCGGCGGATATGTATTCGGCTTCGGCGATTGATAATGCAACACTATTTTGCTTCTTTGATGACCATGAAACAAGTGATCTTCCTAACAATTGACATGTGCCCGAGGTGCTCTTTCTTTCAACCTTGCATCCCGCATAATCCGAGTCGGAGTAACCAACTAACTCAAACTTTGCTCCTTTGGGATACCACAAACCAACATTTGATGTATGCTTCAAGTACCTCAATATTCTCTTTATAGCCTTCAAATGACTTTCTCTTGGTGAGGCTTAAAATCTTGCACACATGCATACACTAAACATGACATCCGGCCTTGATGCGGTCACATAGAGTAGGCTTCCAATCATAGACCGATACAATTTTTGATCCACCATATTTCCACTTGCATCACTATCCAAGTTGTCATTGGTTCCCATTGGTGTGCTAATAGCCTTGCTATCACTCATGCTAAACTTCTTGATCATGTCCTTGATATACTTGCCTTGACTCATAAATGTACCATTTTTTAATTGCTTGATTTGAAGACCAAGAAAGTAGCTTAACTCTCCAATCATGGACATCTCAAACTCATTAGCCATCATCTTTCCAAACTCATCACAAAAGTCTTGATTTGTTGATCCAAATATGATGTCATCAACATAGATTTGCAACACAAAAAGTCTTTTCCAATCTTCTTGATGAAAAGAGTGGTGTCAACCTTGCCCATCACGAACCCTTTAGAGAGTAGGAAGTCCCTCAATCTCTCATACCATGCTCTAGGTGCTTGCTTCAAGCCATACAAAGCCTTCTTCAACTTGTACACATGGTCAGGCTTCTTGTTATCTTCAAAACCGGGAGGTTGCTCAATATATACTTCTTCATTGATGTAACCATTGAGAAATGCACTCTTGACATCCATTTGGTAGAGCTTGACGTTGTGGGCACAAGCATAGGCTAGCAAGATTCTAATTGCTTCCAATCTAGCAACCGGAGCATATGTTTCTCCAAAGTCAAGACCTTCAACTTGTGTATAGCCTTGTGCTACCAATCTTGCTTTGTTCCTTACTACTATCCCATCTTGATCTTGCTTGTTTCTAAAGACCCATTTGGTTCCAGTCACACTGTGTCCCTTTGGTCTCTCTACTAATTCCCATACTTGATTTTTTGTGAAGTTATTTAATTCTTCATGCATAGCATTCATCCAATCAATATCCTCCAATGCTTCATCTATCTTCTTTGGTTCAATGGATGACATAAATGAGAAATGCTCACAAAATGATACCAATCTTGATCTTGTTTATACACCTCTAGAAATATCACCAATGATAGTGTCCAATGAATGATCCCTTGCAATATTGGTTGGTTGGAGGATTGAAACTTGATTGCTTGCACTTGCTTAATCATTGGGTTGAGATGATGTACTAACCACTTGATCTTATTCATTATCATGAGAGCCACTTGTACTAGCTTGATTTGTATCATCTTGCACATTTGAGTTAGAGACCACTTGCACTTGATCATCTTCTTCATCATTCACTTGCCTAGGCCTCAATTTACCAACATCCATATTCTTCATGGCATTTGAAAGTTGAATGCCTCTAACATCTTCTAAGTTCTCATTCTCTACTTGTGAACCCTTGGTTTCATCAAATTCAACATCATGAACTTCCTCAAGAGTACCACTTTCCAAATTCCAAACTCTATATGCTTTGCTAGTGGTTGAGTATCCAAGTAGGAATCCTTCATCACATTTCTTGTCAAACTTGCCCAATCTAGTGCCTTTCTTTAAGATATAACATTTGCAACCAAAGACCCGGAAATATGCAATGTTGGGCTTTCTACCATTCAAGAGCTCATATGGTGTCTTCTCTTTCAATAGGTGACAATAGAGCCAGTTGCTACAATAGCAAGCCATGTTGATAGCTTCGGCCCAAAAAGATTGACTCACATTGTACTCACTGAGCATAGATCTTGCCATATCAATGAGTGTTCTATTCTTCCTCTCAACAAAGCCATTTGATTGTGGAGTGTATTTGGCCGAGAATTGATGTCTAATTCTAAATTCATCACACAACTCATCAATTCTAGTGTTCTTAAACTCACTACCATTGTTACTTCTAACTCTCTTGATGGTTGTTTCAAACTCATTATGAATGCCCTTGACAAATGATTTGAATGTTGCAAACACATCACTTTTGTCCACTAGAAAGAATATCCAAGTGTATCTAGTATAATCATCCACTATCACAAAGCCATATTTGTTACCACCAATGCTAGTGTATTGTGTTGGCCTAAACAAGTCCATATACAATAACTCAAATACTTTACTAGTGCTCATCATGCTTTTCTTGGGATGGGTGTTTCCAACTTGTTTTCCGGCTTGACAAGAGCTACAAAGCTTATCCTTTTCAAACACATCTTTCAAGCTTCTAACCAAGTCATGCTTAACCAATCTATTCAATTGTTTCATTCCAATATGACCAAGCCTTCTATGCCATAACCAACCCATGCTAGACTTAGTGAACAAGCATGTAGATAATCTAGCTTCACTAGCATTGAAATCAACCAAGTATAGATTCTCATATCTAAAGCCTTTGAAGATCAAGTTAGAGCCATCTACACTTATGATCTCTACATCATCTACCCCAAATATGCATTTGAATCCAAGATCACACAATTGAGCCACGGATAGCAAATTGAAGTTCAAGCTCTCTACTAGCAATATATTAGATATGCTCATGTCATTGGATATTGCTATCTTACCAAGCCCTTTGACATTGCCTTTGCCATTATCACCAAATGTAATACTATCATAACCATCATTACCATTGGTGTTGATTGAGTTGAACATTCTTGCATCATCGGTCATGTGTTGAGTGCACCCACTATCAAGAACCAGATGCCTTCCTCCGGCTTTGTAATTGACCTATAAAAGAAGATCAATTCTTTTTAGGTACCCAAACTTGCTTGGGTCCTTGAATGTTAGTTACTAAGCTCTTTGGTACCCAAATGGCTTTCTTCTTTGAGCCCATCCATGGTTTACCAATGAACTTAGCCTTTACACCATTTGCACCCTTAGTAAGCACATAGAAAGAATTAATCTTAATGGAGGATACATTAGCATTTTTACTCTTGTTCTTGCACTCATGCTCTTTATGACCAACTTGCTTACAACTAGTGCAAAACCGACCATTGTTCTTCATAAAACTAGTCTTGTGAGGAGCAAAGGCCGTCTTGCCTTTCTTGGGGGTATATCCCAATCCCTCTTTGTAGAGAGAAGCTCTTTGGCTACCCAAGCACATAAGCAAGCGGTCCTCACCACCATAGGCTTTAGCTAATGTGTGAGTGAGCTTATTGACCTCCTTCTTGAGGTTCTCATTCTCAACCATTAGTGAGGTATCACAAGTGAGATCATCACTACTAGATGAGATGGAAGTAGAAGTACTATAAGAAGGGTTAGTGGGAGCAACAATGATAGGCATAGATAATGATTCATCAATTATATCACAAGTTAAGCCTACATTGTAAGTTTCAACATGCTTCTTTTTATTTTGCTCATTAAGCAAAGAGGAATGAGATTTTTCAAGCTTCTTGTGAGCCTTGCCAAGCTTCTCATGGGCTTCTTCTAGCCTCTCATGAGTTGCTTTGAGCTCATCAAGGACTTGCTTAAGGGCTTTTGCCTCCTTATTCAAGCTCTTGCATTCCCTTCTTTTAATGTCAAAGTATTCTTTGGCATCTTCTAGCATGTCAAATAATCCATCTTTAGTAGGTTCATCATCATCACTATCACTATCATTTTCATTATCATGTTCATCGTCACTTTCATCATCATCACAAGTTTATACCTTAGTGGCCTCAGCCATAAAGCATGATGGAGTGTTGAAGAGAAAAGGCTTCTCATTGATAGCAACGCTTGCAAGTGCATTCTTCTTGGTGGTCTTGTCATCATCACTATCATCATCATCACTTGAGGAGGCATCACTATCCCAAGTGACCAAATATGAACCACCCTTCTTCTTCTTGAAGGTCATCTTGTCCTTCTTCTCTTTCTTTTCCTTTTTGTGCTTCTTGTTCTTCTTGTTGTCATCATCATTGTCACTATTGTATGGACATTGAGCAACAAGATGATCTTTGCTTCCACATTTGAAGCACCTTCTTGACTCTTCCTTGTTCTTGGATGAAGATTTCTTTCTTCTAGCACAGTACCCTTTCTTCATCATGAACTTGCCAAATTTCTTTACAAAGAGAGCCATCTTCTCATCATCCCATGAGCCATCATCTTCACTTGATGTTTCTTGCTTTGCCTTGCCCTTGGATGATGTGGCCTTGAATGACATGCTCTTCTTCTTCTCATCCTTCTTCTTATCTTTCTTCTCCTTCTTTTCTTCTTTCTCATCATTATCTCTATATGTATCATCGGTCATTATATCTCCCAACACTTGGTTTGGTGTCATGGTATCCAAACCACTACTCACTAGAATAGTGACCAATGTGCTAAATCTTGAAGGCAAACATCTCAAGAACTTGTGGGAGAAGTCCTTATCCTTCACCTCTTCTCCAAGTGCTTTGAGATCATTGACAAGCACTTGAAGCCTATGGAACATCTCTGGCACACTCTCATCCTCCTTCATCTTGAAGCTTGCAAACTTTTCTTTGAGAATATATGCCTTTGCACCCTTCACGGCTTGAGTGCCCTCAAATGATTCATCCAATTTCTTCCATGTCTCATGAGCTCTCTCAATATTCTTGATTTGCTCAAATGTTCTTTCATCCAAAGCATCATGGATGGCACTAAGAGCAATGTCATTATTTTGGAGTAGTATTTCTTCAGCGGCAATGGGAGCTTCTTCATCTTCAATCTCAATCTTTGTCTCTACCACCTTCCAAACCTTCCTATTGATTGACTTGATATAAGTTGTCATCTTAGCCTTCCAATAGGGATAGTTGGAGCCATCAAATTGGGGTGGCTTCTTTGTGTTGTTGATTTGAGCCATTTTTACACCGAAGGTTGTTAAGCCTCAAATCACGGTAACCTCGACTCTGATACCACTTGAAAGGTCCTAATGGCTAGAGGGGGGGTGAATAGCCTATTAAAAAATTTCTACAACAACACTTAACAAATTGGTTAGACAATTATGAGGCGAAGCGAGTGTTGCGCTAGCCTACTAAAAATGCAAGCCACCTACCACAATTCTAGTTTATGTAGTTTCTATCCACACAATAACTATGTCACTATACTAAGTTAGTGTGCTCTCAAAGGCTAACTAAAGAGTCACACTAACCAAACTAACAAGCTCTCACAACTAGCTACACTAAAGTGCTTGACAACTAGTTTACGGTAATATAAAGAGAGTGAGCAATTTATTTATACCGTCGTGTAGATGAAGAAGCCAATCAATCACAAGGATGAATAACAATAAAGACCAATCACCTCGGAATCAATGATGAACACAATGATTTTTTTACCGAGGTTCACTTACTTGCCGGCAAGCTAGTCCTCGTTGTGGCGATTCACTCACTTGGAGGTTCACGCCCTAATTGGCTTCACACGCCAAACCTTCAATAGGGTGCCGCACAACCAACACAAGAAGAGGATCACACAAGCCACGAGCAATTCACTAGAGTACTTTTTGGCTCTCCGCCGGGGAAAGGTCAAGAACCCCTCACAATCACCATGATCGGAGCCGGAGACAATCACCACCCTCCGCTCAACGATCCTCACTGCTCCAAACCGTCTAGGTGGCGGCAACCACCAAGAGTAACAAGCGAATCACGCAGCGAAACACGAATACCAAGTGCCTCTAGATGCAAACACTCAAGCAATGCACTTGGATTCTCTCCCAATCTCACAAAGATGATGAATCAATGATAGAGATGAGTGGGAGGGCTTTGGCTAAGCTCACAAAGTTGCTATATCAATGTAAATGGCCAAGAGAGTGAGCTTGAGCTAGCTATGGAGCTTAAATAGAAGCCCTAAAAAATAGAGCCATTGTACCCCTTCACTGGGCACAACACGGGGTGACCGGACGCTGGACCTCAGCGTCCGGTCACGCGATGTGTGCCACGTGTCCCCTCTCTTCAAATGGTGATCACCCGATCTCAACGGTCAAGTGATGACCGGACGCTGCAGCCCAAAGTGATCGGACGCTGAACCCCAGCGTCCGGTCGTTTCCAGTAAGCATCCAGAGATGACTTTTAACAACCGGACGCGTCCAGTCATGCTTGACCGGACTCACCCAGCGACCGGTCACATGATGACTCCTCTGTGTATGACCATGTCAGTGTGACCGGACGCAGCCAGCCAGCGTCCGGTCATTTCAGCGCCAGCGTCCGGTCGACGATCGACGCTGCGCTTCTTCTGCTGCTACTGACCGGACGCGCCGGTCCTTCCCAGACCAGCGTCCGGTCACTTACAGTGACCTTCGTCTTTTCTGTCTAGGGTGTCGGTGGCATCGTCGGACTGTCCGCACTCTACGGGTGGACACTCCACCGGTGAAGATCCTAACCCTTGCTCAAATGTGCCAACCACCAAGTGTATCACCTTGTGCACATGTATTAGCATATTTTCACAAATATTTTCAAGGGTGTTAGCACTCCACTAGATCATAAATGCATATGCAATGAGTTAGAGCATCTAGTGGCACTTTGATAACCACATTTTGATACGGGTTTCACCCCTCTTAATAGTATGACTATCGATCCTAAATGTGATCATACTCACTAAGTGTCTTGATCACCAAAACAAAATGGCTCCTATCATTTATACCTTTGCCTTGAGCCTTTTGTTTTTCTCTTTCTTCTTTTCAAGTCCAAGCACTTGATCATCACCATGGCATCACCATCAGCATGTCATGATCTTCATTTGCTTCACCACTTGGCATGTGCTACCTATCTCATGATCACTTGATAAACTAGGTTAGCACTTAGGGTTTCATCAATTCACCAAAACCAAACTAGAGCTTTCACCAGGTAGCACCGCGAGCCCGATTTCGCCTCCTCTTCTTCACCAACTTCTTCACCTTTGCAAAAGTGCTAACACCACCAAGTGTTCACCAACTTGTGCACGTATATTAGTTTTTCACAAACATTTTCCCAAAGGATTAGCACTCTTTTCACCACGCCACTCGATCCTAACACGTATGCAAAGTTATATCACTCAAGTGGCACTAGATGACCGATATGCAAACAAGTTTGCCCCTCTTAATAGTACGACCATCTATCCTAAATCCGGTCATGCACTTCTCTACACAACCTTTGACCGGTGAAATGAAATGTCCTAGATTATATCTTTGCCTTGCACATTCCATTCCAACTCCTCCGATGTTGATGCAACACATGCACTAATATGATCGACAATGATATGATCCACTTTATATCATCACGTGACCGTATTGATTCATCTATCTTGACTTCACTTGCTCTTCACCGTTGTCTCGGTCCATCGGTGCCAAGTCATCACTCAACTTGCCCTTCACACTTGCAACCGGTCCGTCGAACCAAGTCTTGTCTTGATCTTCTCCATCCTGATTACATGACTCAATGCCATGTCTCATGTGCAATGAGCTCATTCATCACATGTGTGAGCTTTGCAACATCTCCGTGCCATTTCACCTCTCTGGCATGTATTGCTCACACGCATGTACTTGTTGACTAATCACCTGTGTATCTCATTCAAACACAATTAGTCCAGCTAAAATTGTCACTCAATTACTGATACCAAACAAGGTCTTTCGATTGGTCAGCGCGTCTTTGACGGAACGGTTGCGCCTACGACTCCTGACCGCTCGGAAGAGGCTAGGTGCAAAGCAGCAGATAGCACCGTCCGGCAGCCAGGCATCGGTCCAGAAGCGCGCGGTTGCACCGTCACCCACCTGGACGGTGACCGATGCTGAACATGTGGTCGACCGCCCGCTCCGGTTTGGATGGCAAGAGGGTCCACGCTGCGTCGGGTTGAGTCCGCCGTAGCCACTCCCAGCGCAGGCGAAGTGCGAAGCCGAGGATCCTGAGATCATGTAGCCCAAGGCCGCCATGCTCCCTCAGCGAGCAGACGACGGGCCAAGCAACCCTGCACTTCCCTCCGGCGACGGAGTCAGTGCCCGCCCAAAGGAAGGCCCGCCTTCGCTTGTCGATTTCCTCGATCGCCCATGACGAGAGGCTGCAGCATATCGATACGTGCACTGGGATCGCGGAGAGCGTCGTTTGTGTCAATGTTGCTCTCCCCGCATTAGTCAATAGGCTGGCTTTCCAGGTCGGAATTCGGGCGGCAACCGCGTCAACAAGCATCTGTTCATTGGCGCGGCTTAGTCTAGAAACCGATAGTGGAGCCCCCAGGTATTTTGTTGGAAATTCCTGGAGCCTGCAGGGGAAGACACTCTGCACGGCTTCTACGTCGTCGCTGGAGCAACGGATCGGGGTGATCGTGCATTTGTCCAGGTTGGTGGCAAGTCCGGATGTCCCCGCAAAAAGCTTGAGAATGTGTCTGATGCAGCTGAAGTCCTGAGCAGATGGCGCGAGGAAGATGACCAGGTCGTCGGTGTAAATGGATGCACGGTATTGGATCGCAGTCCCCGGCAGCGGAGCTAGTACTGCACAACGACCAGCTGCGGTGATCAGCACGTTCAGGACCTCCATAACAATGATGAACAGGAACGGCGACTGCGGGTCGCCTTGTCTGAGCCCGCGGGCATGACAGATGCGACGTCCCGGCCGCCCGTTGACAAGCACCTTAGTGCTCGCTGTTCCCAGCTTGGCTGAGATCCAGTCACGCCACCGCTGGGGGAAGCCTATGTGCTCGAGTACCTCAAGCAAGAACGGCCATGCCACCGTATCGAATGCCTTTGCGAGATCAACCTTGAGAAGCATCGTGGGGGCAGCGCCGAGCATGCAGCCATCGGCAGGTCAGCTGTACAGCACGGAAATTCTCATGAATTCGCCGACCCCGGATGAAGGCAGACTGATTGATCTTAACGATCTCCGGTATTCTTGGGGCCAGACGAAGTGCGAGGCCCTTGGAGAACAGTTTGCCAATGGAGTGGATGAGGTTGATCGGCCTGTAGTCCTTGAGGCCGTCCGGCGCCTGAGTTTTGTGGAGAAGTACCATGGTCTACTCGTTTAGGTGGTAGAAGCTTCTGAAGTCCAGCTCCCAGAGCGCGTGGAAAACCCGTACCACATCGGGGCCAACGATCTCCCAAGCCGCCTTGTAAAAGGCGCCATTGAATCCGTCCGGGCCTGGAGCCCTGTCAGCCGGGGTGTCCCGGACGATCCTCGCCACCTCCTCCGCCGTGAACAGGGTCACCAGATCACTGAGGTCCAGCCGCGGCAGGTCCAGTTGGGCCAAGTCGATGCGGTGTTGCCTATGGAAGGCCTTGCTGAGCAGCTCGTTGTAGTAGGAGTACACGATGCCCGCCTTCGCTTCCTCCTCGCTAAAGGTCTGCCCATTGTGGTTTATGGCGAACAGATAATTTTTCCGCCGTCGGTGGCAGGCCTGTAGGTGGAAATACTTGGTGCATGCATCACCTTCCTTCAGGTACCTAGTCCTCGAGCGCTGTCTAGCCATGGTTCTGGCCAGAGACGCGAGCCCGAGGACGTTCGCCTTGAGTTCGTGGCGCAGTTCAAGCTCACCATACGACAGATGCCTGGACTCTTGCGCGACGTCGAGCTCGTAGATTACCGCTCGTGCCGTAGTGAGTTGCAACCTGATGTTGCCAACACAGGTGGCACACGCTAGCTCCTTAGCGCCTTTGCCAGGGCACGCAGTTTCTGGTCTAGGCATCGGCAAGCGTCGACGTCGGCCATCTGGGCACCCCACGCGACACTTACGACATCCAGAAATCCATCAATCTTTGTCCAGTATTGGTCAAAACGAAATCTCGGCTTCGCCCAGGGTTCGGAGTTGAGACTAGCAACAGTGGAGCATGATCGGAACAATCCGATGAAAGGCAGCGAAGCTGATGGCTGGGATACTGCTCGATCCATTGCACCGTGGCGAAAGCCCTGTCGAGACGTTCCAGAGTTGGTTGGTTCCTACCGTGGACCAAGTGAAGAGGCGGCCGGAGAGATGGATCTCCTCCAGTTGCAGGTCATCGATGACGTTGCGGAACCTGCGCATCAGTCCATGGTGTAGCCTGCCATTGTTCTTATCGCTGGCTTTGTAGATTAAGTTGAAGTCACCACAAAGGAGCCAGGGACCGGGGCAACTGGCTCGGACGTCGCGCAGCTCCTGAAGAAAGTCAGCCTTGTCCGCTCTCGCTGTAGGTCCATAGACGTTGGTGAGCCACCATGGCTCCCCGTGACCATTCAGCGGCGTGAGTTTTGTGGTGACCGAGAAACGACGTGCGCACGGCGAGGTTGCGCACCACAGGTCACGGCGCCAGGAGACAACAGCGCCCCCAGCCACGCCGACCGCAGGGAGGCAGAAGTAGTCGAAATCGTTTCCTGCTATTTCATTGTTCATGGCTACAGAGAAATTAGCGACCTTAGACTCTTGTAGGCATACGATCGAGGCACGCCGTTGGGCGACAATAATATCTCTGACTACACTGCGACGCGCACTGGTATTCAAGCCTCGTGCGTTCCAGACGACTAGGTGATTGGCACTCATGGCAAACCGTGTTGCGACGGCGGCAGCAGGCGCTCATTCCAGCCTCGTCACGGTCCGCGCCTAGCGGTCACCGCCCATGGGGAAGAGCACTCGCATCGCCTCCCTCTTGGAGGACGACAGTGGCTCTGTAAAAGCTTCGTGGAACTTGGTGGCGATCGAGGGGCGCGGCATCCGCGTAGCACGGCTCGTACAGCACGCACGACAGGTGGTCCTCCTTTCCAGACTGGGAAGGATGCACGGCCGCCTCACCCAGCATGGGGTCCAGAGACTCCCCCCAATCTGTCTCGGTCGAGCGAGGTCAGCCTTGTTAGGAATAATCATGACTTGTTCATGTTTGAGTATTTGCATTAGTTAGCATGCAGGCTGCTGAAAGGCAAGATGTGTTCTCGTGGAGGCATGAGCTAGTTGTTGCTGTGCGTCAGTTAATCATCTAGCTAGTTAGTTAGCACGTTGCATGTGTTAGTGGAGTGAGTCTTCAGGTTTGTTAGCTGCATGCATAAGTGGAGGAGCACGTTGGAGCGTAGCTCCCGGTCAGCTCGGAGGACGCCCGGTTCATGCGCATGAGTGAGTGGCTCATGCACGAGTGGAAGCCCGGGCCGTGTGGAGATCATGCGTGCGTGCGCGTGAGACCCGGTTTGAGGCTGTTGCTCGACGGTACGTGATTGAGTCTTTATAAGCATCATGTAAGCCTTTGTTTGCAGAAGTGTGAGTTTAATCCAAAGCATAAGAAAAGGGCGTGCGTCGCCGCAAGTGTTTGTGTCCACTTTAAACTTATCCTGCGAGTGTGCACTCGCAAATTTCCTGCCGGAGGCGAGCTTGTGTGAGTTTGGCTCCGCAAGCTGAGGTCCTGGGTGAATCCATCAATTGGTACCATAGCCGGTGTATGTACTACGGTGGTTCCTTCAGTCCACCATGAGAGCCGCCGAAGAAGAAGCGCGTGATCCCACGCAGAGGTCCGACGGCAACGACGATGGCCGGTGGTGATGTGAAGGAAGGCACCAGCTCGCCGCGTACGGTCGTGGTGGAGCGCGGTTTTGGTGGCGTCGAGATCCCGAAGCTGACGAAGACGAACTACCGCGAGTGGGCACTTGAAGTGCAGTGCAACCTGGAGGGCATGGAGCTTTGGGATGCCGTGGAGGGCGGCAGCGCTGAGCGCGGCAAGGATCGACGGGCACTAGCTATCATTCTACGCGGTGTGCCACCGGAGATGAAGTCTGGGCTCGTCGCGAAGAAGACGGTCAAGGAGGCTTGGGAGGCGATCAAGTCGCTGCGCGTGGGAGACACGCGTGTGCAGGAAGCCAAGGCGCAGCACCTCCTCAAGCAGTTCGAGAACGCGGCGTTCAAGGACGGCGAGGCGATCGACGACTTCGCCGTGAGGATCGGCTCCATCGCCGCGGAGCTGCGCGAGTTGGGGGAGGACATGGAGGACGAGCGCGTCGTCAAGAAGATGCTGCGGGTTGTGCCATCGAGGTTCAACCAAATTGCATGCTCCATCAAGATGTTCGCCGACTTCAAGAAGATGTCGCTGGAGGAACTCGTCGGCAGGCTGCGCGTGGCGGAGGAGCGTTGCGGCGGCGTCGAGCTTGGAGGCGAGCGCACCGGGCAGCTGCTTCTCACGGAGGAGCAGTGGGAGGCACGTCGTCGTCAGCGACGCAACAAGGACCGCGCACGTGCGGGCGATGCGCAGAACGGCCGTGGTGGTGGCCGCGGCGGCGACAACGATGATGACGGGAGCAACAGCACCTACTCTGAGTACGGCGAGGGCAAGTCAAAGAACAAGAAAGGCAAGTGCTACAACTGCGGCGAGCGAGGACATTTCTCCCATGAATGTCCAAAGAAGAAGCAGGAAGAGGCGCTGCTTGCGAAGGCCGATAACGAAGCAACCCTTCTGTGATGAAGCGTTGAGTGCGCAAGTCAAGATTAGGGGAGGCAATGTTAGGAATAATCATGACTTGTTCATATTTGAGTATTTGCATTAGTTAGCATGCAGGTTGCTGAAAGGCGAGATGTGTTCTCGTGGAGGCATGAGCTAGTTGTTGGTGTGCGTCAGTTAATCATCTAGCTAGTTAGTTAGCACGTTGCATGTGTTAGTGGAGTGAGTCTTCAGGTTTGTTAGCTGCATGCATAAGTGGAAGAGCACGTTGGAGCGTAGCTCCTGGTCAGCTCGAAGGACGCCCGGTTCATGCGCATGAGTGAGTGGCTCATGCACGAGTGGAAGCCCGGGCCGTGTGGAGATCATGCGTGCGTGCGCGTGAGACCCAGTTTGAGGCTGTTGCTCGACGGTACGTGATTGAGTCTTTATAAGCATCATGTAAGCCTTTGTTTGCAGAAGTGTGAGTTTAATCCAAAGCATAAGAAAAGGGCGTGCGTCGCCGCAAGTGTCTGTGTCCACTTTAAACTTATCCTGCGAGTGTGCACTCGCAAATTTCCTGCCGGAGGCGAGCTTATGTGAGTTTGGCTCCGCAAGCTGAGGTCCTGGGTGAATCCATCAAGCCTCGCAACTTTCCACCTGACCGCTTTTTGCCGGGATCTCGCTCGGGTCCAGCGACCACACGAGACCAACGCGCAGCAACGCCTCCTGGCGACCGACATCACGTGACCTGATGACCGGGCACGTGAACGCTCCGACGAGAATGGTCCGGCACGATCTGAAGGTGGGCCCCCGACCGTTGCCCAGTGAAGGCGTGTCGTCCCCAGCGCCGGCGAAGCGCACCGACGTCGAGGCCAGGGTGGTAGCGGTTATGGTTGCTATCACCACTATCATCATCGTCGTCGTTGCCCCTCCATGGCCGTCGTTGTCGTCAGATGAGTGCCGGGGAACTGACCAGTCTTGGTACTCGATGACCCGGCACCGGACAAGGTAACGGAGAGCAGGGAGCTCCGTCATGTCCTCATGCCCACCCAGGAACGACGGCTCTGGAATGGCCATGATCTTCTCGTCCGGAACGAGGCGCAGGTGGATGCACCATGCAGCGACGAAGAACTCGCGGTCATCATCTTCGGCCACGGCCTCCGGCGGGGCGATCTCGATGCCAGCGCACGACGTCCCCAGGATGCGCTCAGCGATGGACACACTCCTAGCATGGATAGGAACGTTCCGCATCCCAACTAGCACCCTGAACGTGAAAGCCCCCACCGATGCCATGGACGTGCGTCTCCATGGCCTCCAGATCAGGGTGAAGGGAGGGTGCCGAGGTGCGTTGTTCAGTACTAGGTCCCGATCCGAGCGACTGCCGAACCGAAAAAGACTGAGAAGGCTTCCTCTGCGAAGCCGAAGTGGCCACGGAGAAGCTGACGGACCATCGCCGGGGTGACCACGGGCCGCGTGCCCCCCCGACCGCGACCAACACGTGGGAGATCTCCTCCTCGGCTACCTCCAGCTCCGCGGAGCGAGGGATGATGACAATCTCCGTGAGACGGCCCTCCGCCGGCGGACGATCGGGCATCGAGGGCATGGCAGTCACGACGTCCCCACCGGGTACCTTCGGAGGCGGCGGCGGTGGGTCGCAGCATCCAGGCACTAACGAGGAACGACCGGTGGACGCAGAGCAGGCCGATGCCGTGTCGTCACTGAACGACGGAGCCAGGGCCCGTCGGTGTTCCACACTCCATCGCGGAGCGGCTCAGCGACGGATGTTGAGGCGGGACGACGAGCGGCCATGTTTGCCCCTGTGGCGGAGCTGAAGCCTGCATTCCCTGGCCTCATGGCCCGGCTGCTTGCAGATGAAACATTTTGCCTTCCAGATGCAATCTGCCTTGACGTGATCACCTGCCAAACAGTTGAAGCACAGGACGACCAAGTTCTTGGGGACAGGCTTCACCGGCTTAGGTGGAGCATGCCGGCGCCAGCGACGGCAGCTCTGCACCTGGTAGTAGCTGTCCGCATCGGGTTTGCACGTGGGTCGGGCGGGGTGTGTTAGTTGATTTTCACCAATAGACCCAACGGTTTATTGGACCCTTGTTTCTGCGCCCTGATCGGGGGCATCCAACCCTAATACGGTTGGTGGGCCCCTGTCGCACAGCACATATAAAAGAGAGCTGGGGATCACGGCTCTAATTACGAGGTTAGTCTGAGCCGTCGTGATCCACCAAGAGAAACCTAATCCGATCTACAGTGTGCTGCCAGCGACGGGATGCCCCACCACACCGCCGCCGCCTCTGCAGGGTCACCACCGTCGCCACTGGACATCCACGACATCGCCACCACGACGCCTACAACGCCGTAGTACCGGCGTCTACGCCGGAGCTGCCACGACACCGGTGGCCATATACCAAAAGAGTGACCCATACGAAGGTACACCAATTGTTTTTCCCCATCTAGTAGAGGCTCTACCCCGAATCTATGGTCTAGAGGTCCACTGTGAATATCTTACAATGGTACCAGAGCCAAGGACGGTATCGGGTAGAGCATAGGTAGAGCATAGAAAAGAAAGAACATGGGTTAAATCCATTTTGGATTGAAACTCTAACCCTAACCAGGTAAAAGAAACTGAAAAGAGATCGGGGGTGGCAAATGTCACTGGAAACCCGGTCACCACCGCCACCGTGCGGGGAAAAGTGCCGCACCACCGTCCTCGCAGGCGCACGGCAAGCAAAGAACAGAAAAGAACTAATCCAGTACATATCTGAGAACATAGAAGATTCCCCAACCCTAACCCTAACTGGGTGAAGAGGAAGGGCCCTCGGCTCACGAAGCCGAACCCTAACCCACGAAAAAACGTGAGGAAGAACAGACCGTGGGGAAGAACAACAGTGAACCCGATTCGGATGAACTAACCCATCCTCATCCCAATCAAAATCAAAACCGTGAAAAGAAATCAAAAGAAAAGGTTCAACCGAACCCTAACCCTAACTCGCTGAAGAAGGGGAAGGGAACCGATTCGGATGAACTCCAAAAAGAAAAGAAATCAAAAGAAAAGTGCAAATCCCGAAACCCTAACCCTAATTTTAACCCCATCCCAAATCGGGTTAATCCCAAAAGAAGAAGGGGAGAGGGGAAGAAGGGGGAAGGGGTGGCCTACCTCGCTCCCGCTGCGCAGCGCTATTGGCCTCGCCGGCGCGCGGGGAGAAGAAGGCCGAGTCGGGGTGCTGCTCGCCGGGCTTCGGCCAAGGGGGCGCCGCGGCCAGGCCGCTCGATGGCGGCGCGCTCACCCGTTGGGGAGCACGCGTGCCGGCGAGGGGGCCGGTGACGGCGCCATGGCTGCCCGCTCCACCGCCTTCGCTCGCTCTCGGTTGCTCACGGTTGCGCTGCGCTGAGTCAGAAGCGAGCGAAGAGAGAGAAAGGGAAGGCATCGAATGAAATTAGGGTTTGTGATGACGCGACCGAGGGAGGTTTTTGTTCGCCCGAAGACGCCGCACAGCTGTCCGATCGGATCTAACGGCGCCAGATGCATGGGCCGGCTTTCAGCCCAGGCGGGCGCGAGCGCTAGGCCACTTTCCCGGCCCAGGCCCAGGTTGCGGCCTGGGCACGGGAGGAAGTGCCGTGAGCACGTGCGAGTGCACTGTTCCAGCAGGCTGGGCCGTGCACTGTAGCTAATGGGCTATGTACTATTCCTACAGGCCGGGCCAAAATGAATAGAAGAGTATAGAAATGTTTTATTTAATTTCAGAAGCTGATTTGAATGAATTTCAATGGTTTAAAATTTCTGGTAAAATTACACCAATGTGTTATTTTTCTAGAAAGTAGATATGAACTAGAAAAGCTTCTGAAAAATAGATAATGATTTTTTCATGCTTTTCCTTTTTCTAGTAAATGTTTATTTCCTAGAAATTGATTAATGGCTTAAAGTAAATAGAAAAAGTAATTTTTCCCTGTGGGCAAAATTAAAGAAAAAGAAAGTTTTTCCGCTGCTAAAGAAATTATTTATTCTCCAGTTAATTTGTACCAACGTGATATTTAATTGGAGAAAAAGAGACTTTGACATGACTGCTAAAGAAAAGTTTATTCTCCAGTTATTTTGAACCAATGTAATATTTAATTGGAGAAAAAGTGTTTTGACATGATTATGATGTTGTTATTTTCTGACCAACGTTGTTAATAACAATATCATAATTTTAATGATTTATGCATTAATTCTACTTCTGCCCAACGGTGATATAGAATTAGTGTATAAGAACAATTGTAAATTTAATGATTTATGCGTTAATTCTATTTCTGCCCAACGGTGATGTAGAATTAGTGTGTAAGAGCAAGTTGTGAATTTTAATGATTTTATGCATTAATTCTATTTCTGCCCAACGGTGATGTAGAATTAGTGTACAAGAATAATTGTATGTTTTGATTTTGACCTATGTTGAAATCAAGGCATGCAAATGGTGTTATTTTTATGTTAAGAAAAGTTTGACCTGGTTTTCATCTTGGCTGAGGTGGACTAGGTAGTCACCTCACCGTGTCCCACTGATCATGTGGCACTGGTGTGAGAGACAAACGAGAATAATGCCACTTAGGCAACTAAAGAGAGGGATTTTGAATCCTAAAAGATGTCCTATGACTTTGAGGATAGGAAGTAGGTCACTGCCAACAATAAATTTTTAGCTGTGATAAAGAAAACGATTGAGCCTACAATTGTGGGCTCAATCCCAGAGTGTGACACGGTCATCGAGTACCTCAATAGAATAAAGAGTTAGTTCACTGGCTCTTCAAAGACATATGCTATCCAGCTGATAAAGCAGCTGGTGACAGAGTGTTACTCTGATAATGATGGCATAAGAGAGCTCACGATGCGTCGTCGAAATTATGGCACTATTGTTTAGGCCATATTTTGAGGGGGAGAATAGAAAGACTAGTTAAGAATAATATTCTTCCTCCATTAGAGCTCTCAGAATGCATAAAAGGAAAGTATGTAAAGAAAGATGACAAACTAAGCGCAAGAATTATATAGATTATTCACACAGACATCTGTGGTTAGTTTCCTGTAAAGAGTGTGGATGCTTATAATTCATTCATAACATTCACAAATGATTACTCCCATTATGGCTACATTTATCCAATCAAAGAAAGAACAGAAACATTGGATAAAATTAAGATATTAAAGATTAAGATAGTCAGGTCTGACCGGTGGGGAGTACTACGGTCGGCATACCCTAAAAGAATGGCATAGTAGCCCAGTATTCTACACTGGGCGAACCTCAGCAGAATAGAGTAGCTAAAAGAATCAATCATACCCTGATAGATATGGTGGGCAGTATGATAAGTTACTCCACCTTACAGTTGAGCCTGTGAATGAAGGCGTTAAAAACCGACATTCATATTCTCAATAGAGTACAAAGTAAGTCGGTGCCCAAAACACCATATGAGTTGTGGACAGGAAGAGTACCCTCACTAAACACTTAAGTGTGTGGGAGAGCCCTGCTGAGGCTAAAGTATTTAACCCAAACATTGGAAAGTTAGATCTCAAAACAGTAAGTTGCCATTTGTTTGGCTACCTAAAAAAGTCAAAAGTTTTTTTGTTTTCTACTGTCCAAAGAGACATACAAAGTTTGTGAAAACGAGACACGCTGTCTTCCTAGAGGATGAATTGATAAGGGGGAGCATGGTAGCTCGAGAAATTGATCTTGAAGTGAAGTGGGTGTATGCGCCCACTCTAATGATTCATGAGCCATTTTTCTCATTACCTGCTGTCGCTGCACCAATAGTGCTAGATACTGTGGTGCCAGCACCTGTTGTTATCCCACCTGTGGCAACAATGAATGACGATGAGGAACCTGTTCTTTAGGATCCTATAGAACCTATTGCCACACATGAGGGGGAGCAACAGTAGCCTCAAACAGAAGATGTGCCAAATGTGAAGGCCCCTAGAAGGTCTCAAAGAGTTAGAAAATCAACTATTCCTACTGATTATGAAGTGTACAACACTAAGGAATTTCAAATGGAGGATGATCCCACCTCGTTTGAAGAAGCCATGAGTAATGATCATTCATCAAAGTGGCTTGAGGCCATGAAAGATGAAATGAAATCAATGAATGTCAATAAAGTTTGGGATTTGGATATAATTCCTAAAGGAGCCAAAACAGTAGACTGTAAATGGGTCTACAAAACAAAACTTGACTCTCAAGGGAATATAGAGAGATATAAAGCGTGACTTATGGCAAAAGGCTTTATGCAAAGAGAAGGGATTGGTTACAATAAGACCTTTTCTCCAGTCTCATGTAAAGTTTCCTTCAGAATCATAATGGCATTAATGGCACATTACGATTTAGAATTACATCAGATGGATGTAAAGACGACATTTCTCAACGGAAACTTAGAGGAAAATATTTACGTGGCATAACCGAAAGGTTTTGTCATGGAAGGAAAAGAATGAATGGGATGCCGCCTAAAGAAATTCATTTATGGATTAAAACAAGCTTCAAGACAGTGGTACTTGAAGTTTGATCAGACAATAAAGAATTTTGGGTTTTAAAGAGAATGTAGAGGACAATTGTGGGAAGTTTATCTTCCTTGTCCTGTATGTGGATGATATCTTACTTGCTAGTAGTGATGTCAGTCTACTATAGGAGACAAATACGTTTTGTCCTCAAAACTTGATATGAAAGATCTTGATGAAGTCTCGTTCGTTCTAGGGATCGAGATTCACCGAGATAGAAGAAAAGGGGTATTAGGACTGTCACAAAAGGCATACATAGAAAGAATATTAAAGAAATTTAGTATGCACAAATGTAGTCCCTCACCTGCTCCTATAGTCAAGGGCGACAGATATGGGGATTTTCAATGCCCCAGGAACCAATATGAGCTCAATCAAATGAAAGTGGTTCCATATGCTTCAGCTGTCGGAAGCTTACAACATGCTCAAGTATGTACGCGCTCTGACTTGGCATTTGTTACCGGGTTACTTGGCAGATTCCAGAGCATTTCTGGAACAGAACAATGAAATTAGTAAAGAAAATCTTGCATTATTTGCAAGGAACAAAAGGCCTCATGATGACGTATAAAAGATCTGATTCACTCCACATAGTGGGAAATTCAGATTCTGATTATGCGAGAGATGACAGAAAATCCATGACGGGATAGTATTCACTATCAAAAAGGAGAGCCATTTCATGGAAAAGCTCAAATGCAAACCGTCACTACATCATCCACAATGTATGACAGTTTGTAGCGTGATATGAGGCAACGGGGCAGGTGAACTGACTAAAGAAGTTCAGTTTGAAGGTGGTTGACGACATCTATAGACCACTTAAGTTATACTGCGATTATAATCTGGCAGTATAGTATGCTCACAACATAAGTCAAATGGTGCTGCCAAACACATTAACATAGAGTATTATGTTGTGATAGATAAAGTCCGGGATCAAGTCATAAGTCTTGAGCATATAAGTACAGAAAATATGCTCGTGGATCCGCTTAAAAAAGGCTTACCACCCAACGTGTTCAGAGAACATGGTGTTCAGAGAACATGTGGCTAGCATGGGTTTAAGGGAAAGCCTAAAATTCCTGGACAAAAGAAGGCCCAAAGATAAGTATCAATTTCAGAACAGAGTAGTGTGTTGTAGCTGTTAAATCTATCGATAATAGACCGTGACGATGAGACATGCTCTATGCGCTAATCTATAATGGAATGAACAAAAGTAAATGATATGAGATTGAAAGATAGTAATGAGATCAACGGGGAGAATGTTAGTTGATCTCCACCAATAGGCCCAACAGCCTATTGGGCCCTTGTCTCTATGCCCTGATCGGGGGCGCCCAACCCTAATATGGTTGGTGGGCCCCTGTCGCATAGCATATATAAAAGAGAGGTGGGGATCATGGCTCTAACTACAAGGTTGGTCTGAGCCGCCGTGATCCACCAAGAGAAACCTAATCTGATCTACAGTGTGCTGCCAGCGACGGGATGTCCCACCACACTGCCGCCGCCTCTGCCGGGTCACCACTGTCGCCATTGGACATCCATGGCATCGCCACCACGACGCCTACAACACCGTAGTACCAACGTCTATGCCAGAGCTGCCACGACACCGGTGGCCATGTACCAAAAGGGTGACCCATACGAAGGTACACCAACTATTTTCCCCATCTAGTAGAGGCTCTACCCCGAATCTATGGTCTAGAGGTCCACTATGAATATCTTATAGGGTGCACCATGATGGAGGCAAGGTGACGGTGTGGCGGAGAGTGTTGCGGCGGAGAGAGTTGTGGATGGGAGTGGCGCGCGTCAGCCAGGAACTAGCCATTGGCCACCGGAGCAGGGTGACGCCGCCTCCTCCTCGAATGGTGCCTACGCGGCTTTGCGACCTGCTTCCCTGCCTTCAGGCAGCGGGGAGGGAGGCTCGGAGTCCATCGAGGCCTCCGAGTTGGTAAAGGAGACCCTTTCGGCCCTGCCGACCCCAGAGCTAGCCGGCAAGAAGGGGCACGAAAGGGTTGAGGCTCGACGACCCGACGAAGCGGCCGCGTAGGGAATCCAGTGACTTAGTAGCCTCCTCCTCCACCTCATCGGCCCAGGACCGATGTGATGGGGAACCGCCCTCAGACGGAGGACCCTGCACCATGGAGGTGAGCCTAGTGGGGGTGACTTTAGTGGGTGGCCACAAATTTAGGTTTGGGTGGGTTCGGGTATTCCTGATCTACCCGAAATTCCAGAACACACTAGTACCTCTATACGTGTAGATGATATTAATCATATCCAATGATTAAATCCCTTGAATATGCAAAAAACCAATGAACCAATTTGAGGTCTCATACAACAAATCAATGACATAATACTCAGCACTACATGGACACACAGTCAGTCACACACCATCTAGCCACCAACTCACCACTCCCATTCACCTCGTTATGAAGATTTTGTGAGCGCAGACAACGGAGAGAAGACGAGCAAGAGGGAAGCTAGAAGGAGCTAGGGTGCTTCACTGGGTGAGCCAGGAGGCTAGGATAGCAGCATGCCTATGGTAGAACCACCCAAAATATATGGCTCATGTGTGCCTGTCACTGTCCTAAAGACCTCTAACTACTTCACGCGAGAGCTAGATAACTCTGGTAGTCTATCAGGTGTCCTCGGGAAACCCTGAATCATCCACATTTTACAACTCATACAAGATCAATATGGAGTTACCATAGCATTACAACACCTGGTACAAAAATAACTTACATCGGAGTGTGAAAGATTTATAGAATTAGATTACAAAACATATTCAAGTCAAAACTTAACTTAAGTTCAAATGTTGAGTAGAACTGTGGAAGCGGCTAGGGTAAACATCTAAGGTAGAAGAGACAACCAGATCATGTCGAGCCCACCGACATGACCTTGATTAGCAGTACTAGTCAGCACCTACAACAGGGGTTAACAAACCCTGAGTACTTGAAGGTACTCAACAAGTCTTACCTGACTAAAAGAAAAGACTCCAAGGGTATGCAGGATTAAAGGAAAGTTGGAAGCAAGAATAACTTTTGCGGAAAAGCTTACTATAAGTGGATCCTTACTTTCAAAGTTTTAGTTTCGTATTAAGTTATCGGTGTTATCCAGTTTGCACCTAATCTAGCTCAATCACTTTATTAATCATGTCATCTCATTTCATCTCTTATCCACAAGTAACCATGTTTCCATTGATTAACTACGATGATGGTGCGAGGATCATGTCTCCTAGTACCATAGACCAAATGATGATTCAAATCGATTAGGGCCAGTTGGGGTTTCCTTACCACATGACATATGCAGGTCTCGGACCTACACATATCAACCCTCACTCGGATCCTAAAAAACGTGAACCGGTCCACAGCTACCTGAGGGTACGGTACTCCACCACCCTGCGCCGTCCCGGATGGATTCATAGGGTGGGTACATGTACTCTCGCCATCATCCATTCCTAGTGCGTGGTTGTCTTTTCACGTAATGGAATAGTCCTTAATCAACACAGACAGAATGAGCACAGCTAGGTGAACCTATCTGCCCAAGGACACTTTCCATAACATCGAGTCCCGCCCGGTCTCAATTGAACATTATCATTTCATGGTATTCTCACGACCTTAAGTAGAGTCGAGAAGAACAAGGTAAAACTTAATTCTCATGAACGATGAAACCATCATTCAACTTCTATCGAAGTCTAAGCCTTACTAAGCATTAGAGGTATCAACCTATTTATACTAACATGGTAGAACTAAAGATACCTGAACAACAAGGTAATCATGCAGCAACGGTATTCGATCAACTCCTAATTACTTAATGCACATCTCACAAGACTTAAAGTGTGATAAAGATTTGTAAATACTAAGGGAGGGTTTATGCTCTAAGGCTTGCCTGCATTGCAGAGAAGGTTAGTTTCCATGGTGGATCATAGGGGTTAGATTTGGCACCGACACCACTAGTGGATGAACCTCCTCCGAAACTTGATCACCACGAACCTTCTCACTCTCGTAAGCACTACACGTAATAAATGATGCTTGCTCAACATGAAATATGCCATGGTGCATGATGAGACACACACACAAGTGCATAACAGAACTTAAACTAATCTAAGAAAGTTGAGAACAACTTTCCTTCGTGATACAACTTGGGTTACGCTTCACAAAGCATTTGAATTATTTGGTTATCAAGTCATTTATGTGGTTTACAATAAAGCAACACCTATCACATTATACTAATCAAGCATGACAAGGTACTTAACTAACATTATACAAAGTTCAATCATGAAGACAAGCAAGGATCATCACATGACCTAATCACATGCATCTACTAACTAATCATTTGGGTAACTATTTTATTTATTAACTTAACAAGTTAATTAGTTATCTATTATGAAAGTAATTACACTAACATGAACCAGCAAGAGATTAGCATTTAGCTCATGATCACGATAAGGACTCATAAAATTAAACTAAATATTTAAATAAACCATTTTAATAATTATAAGAACTAGTTGATTCAAAGCATATCAAGCAACTAATTACATTGCCAAGGAGCATCAGGGGTTTGTGTGTTCCAAGGTCCACAATCAAAGTATAAAACACACAAAGTCATTTAGGGTCCGTTTGGATCCTTTTATTTTGGAGGAATTGAAATCTATTTAATGGATTAGGCTATTTGGCTTGGAATTTGACATTCCATAACTTTCCCAAGCTCACAAATAAGCCTATCTCAAATTCATAGGGTAGAAGATAGAAATGGATTCTATAGATCACTATGTTGTAATTCTACTCTTCAACTTATAGCACACTCTTCAACTCACTTTCCTATAATAGAAATACAACATATATGTATGTCCCTTGTATGCTTAATAATAAATATAAAAATATATTCCATATATAACTATATTAACTTAATTAATCTATGTCTAAATTATAATTCTTAGAATGAATTCAATTCCGAGGATCCAAATGGACCCTTAAGGATTTATCTAATCAATTTAGGAATTATTAATTAAGGAAAAAGACATTTAAACAAACTTAAATTAATTGACCTATTTAGAATTATTAAAATAGTACCAAACTTTTTGTGAAGGCAAGTATTAGCACATAACATTTACACAAAAAATTTCAGCATCATAGGATTAATATTTTTATTTTATAATTAAAAGAGGTAATTTTTAAACATACCGAAACTACTGAAAATGCTCAACTGATATTTTTAATAGGTAGATCACATCATGAAGAGGCTACATAAAAATTTTCATAATTTTATCACACTCCTACAATTTACTATGAATTTAGCAAGAAACTACACTTTTAATCATTTCTGAAAAAGATAAATTCAATTTTCCTGCGCCAAAACTTTTCTCACCCACCCCTTCCCTACCGACCGTGACTGATGCATGGCTCCCATGGTCAAACCGGCCCTGCCCGGCCTTGACTACGACACCACCGGCGGGTAAGCCACGGAAGTCACCGGCGGTGAGTCGGTCGGTGATGGGGAAGGCACCCACATGCTCCTCACTCTCATGCGCACGCATCTAAGGTGACGGTTGATCGATTTAGGGTTTCATACGTGCTCAACCACGGCCTTGGCAGCACGGCGGTGCGAAACATGGCGGTGTGGCGGTACTTCGATAGATAAAGACCTAGCCGGAACTAGAAGGGGTTGGCTTTGCAACAAAGGAGCTCACCCTGACTTGTGTGACCTAGCGATAGAGTCTGAGACGAGATCGAGCTACGCTGCCATCAACGCAGATGGTGATGGCAGCGTGAACCAGGTGGTGGGTTCACGCTTCGGTGCGTTCGGCTTGCGTCTAACAAAATCAAGAGGACGATGAGCACTGTTGCGACTCAAGGAAGCTAAACACAAATAGAGAGGCCGAGTGAGCATCCAGTGATGGCTGGCCATAGTGGGGTGGTGCACGACGGCCATGGCGTGGTCGCCACAGCGAGAATGGCGCACACGGTGGACTCTGGTGGCGATAGGCGGTGCAAGCCGGTCAGCGAGGAGCGCAAGAACGTGGTGAAGCTCTGGGCCCGAGTAATTGGGTAGGGACACAACGACGGTAGTGAATTTCGCTGACACGTTGAGTGGCCAGCGGCGGAGCCCGAATTTTTTTTTATTTTTAGCCCTTTTTTTGAAATGTTTTCACAAATGTGCCTTAGAGGTATGATTTCAAAATCTAGACCCTTAGCTTAGCGCCATCGATGGTGGCACCGAGCTTAGATGTCTCGGTGCCAAACATTCTAGCGCCGAGCTCAGGGCCACATTGGCGGCATGGATGCTGACATGGTAGCCAGCTCGGCGCCATGGATCTTGGCGCCGAGCTCGCCGCCAACAATCCTGGTGCCAAGCCCTCTCTTACGTATGGGCCATCCCTTCCTTTCTCTCCTCCTCTCTCTTTCTCTCTACCGAACCGTAACCGCTCGCGCCGCCCCGCCGCGCCCCTGCCCTTGGCGGCTGTCCCCACCTATGTTGGCCCCGCGCCCGTGTTAGCCCTGTGCCTGCGCCGGCCATCCCTGGCCACACCCATGCCCTCGGCGACCGTCCACGCTCGCGCCCACGCCCGGGCTGGCCACGTGCCCGCGGCCACATCGTCCTCGGGCCCTACAGTGCCTGTGCCCGCGCCATGTAGTAGTTCGATTATTTGTTATTTATTAGTTAATGTGATGACTCAGGTAGTTGATTTAGTTAGTGATCTAGTGAGATAGATAGAAACATAGATACATATGTACATAGACATAGGTACTTTTTGAGTACACTATATATATATATACGTAGTTATTATCTTATTTACTTAGTTTATAGTTAGAAAGTACTTGTTAGGTACTATCTATCGTCTAATTTGAACTAAAGGACATGTGTTTGAACTAGATGGATAACCTAGTGACCACATATCATGGAGGCACCATTGATTGTGATCGCTATGGATATGTTGAGTTTGTTGACATACAAAGCGTGCCTGTGCTATTCAATGATAGGCCTTCATTTAGTGAGATGGTTGCAAGGGCTCTAGAGGAGTTGCATTGCCTTGGAGATGATGATGATGGCATTGCAGTTGAGGGTGTA